>NC_082600.1:6716541-8030776 GCF_030936135.1 Gavia stellata | reverse complement strand
TCAAGTTTGCGCTCCTACTGCTGGATGCTTAAATCCAGGATTAGCTGTTGTGAGAGTGCTGTGGCATGATGAGACAGGACCTAGTTCACCACCCAGCTGAGCCCTCTGTTATTTGCAAGTTGTGTTAATGTTCTAGCACTTCCTTCTATACAGAATCAGTCCTGCCTAAATGAATACTTGCATACCAATGGGGGAGATTTTTAAAGTAAAAATATGACTGAATTGTTGAGTTCCCACTGAAAGCCAGCAGGACGTGCATGCCTAACTTGTTCATTTACCTTGAAAAACTCCAATGAATATTACTTTGAAATTCATTAACTATTAAAAAGAAAATAAAATTTGGGTGATTTTTCTTGGCTTTAAGAAATTTAAGAACAAATTATTTCTTCTGTGTGTAACCTTTGAGGGAATTTTGTGGAATTCTTATAAAGAAGTCTTTAAAACAACATAAAAGCACTCTTAAGTATTCTGACCGTAGTGCAACTATTCCAATTCATAAGCATTTTCTCATGATGCTGAATTCAAATTGAATTGTAATTTCTGGGGATGAGGGTCTAAAACGAAGGGCTTCTGTGAACTGCATAACTTGTGAAACCTGGTTTCCTGTGGCTGTGTCTCATGCTTGGATCATCCTGTGTCTAATACAGCATGAACTCCGGCAGAGGCTTCTCCTTTTCTTGGGGTCTTCAGTATGACTGTTTCTCATGTATTTCTTATTTCTGTTAATACAGCAGAGACTGTGCTGCAGCTTTTCTCTCAGCGGGGCATTCATTTGCATCTGTCTCTTTTACACAGACACCTGTTTCCATAAAACCTGTAGGAATCCTCTCTGAATCCTTACTTTAGATCTTCTTCCTGCTTGTCTGATTTGGTTGAAATTCCCTAAAAATTTCAAAACTTTTCTTGGGTAAATGGAAACCAAAAATACAGGCATGGGGAAAAATGTGATGTATTAGGTAATTTTGTTTGTTTCCTTATCCTTAACCACAAGGATATTTTCAGCTATATTTTATCACTGAGTTTATTTATTGTGAAATTTCAATTTGAAACAATGGGAAAATAAAATAAATGACTAACCATAACATCTCCTATGACCAGAGAAGTGTAAGGAACAGAGACCTTGGGCTCTCTGGTGATACAAACAAGTGACGTGTCACAAAGCTCCTGGCTGTGCTCTGTGACCATCCATTTCAGAGATACCAGTATGAGGTCATGCTGTATTTTTTATTATCTGTATTTTAATTCAAGCATCTGAGATTACAGCAAATAACATCACTGCTATATAAAGCATAATAATTGCTCAGTCCTTTACTTGCCACCCTCAGCCACCCGACAACAGTGGGATATAAAAAGGTTCATAGATATTCCCTAGGTAGTGAAACCTCACAAAACAATGTAGTATAAAGATTATCACTTTTCAAGGCCACTTTATATACATGTGCCATTGCCCTCAACTGGATAGAAGATACCTAGTGATATTCCTATGTTGCTAGGGCTTACGCAGCGAATAGGACTGTGCTTTTAGTGCAGGAAGGTCTTGCACTTGACTTCTGAGTGTAATACATTTTGTTTCATTCTGGTAAAGAGGACATTTACAAAACAAGGCATTTTAAAACCTAACATAATTGTCTGATCAGAAGAAAACACCAGCTTATTACTTACTCAATACATTGTATTTATTCAATGATTTGAATAAACAGATGATGCCCTCAAGGATGCTATTGTGCCAAGCAACATACAAGTAAAGAATGAAGAATGGTCGTCTTCTCCCAAGAGGTCTCATGCCCATGCCTAGTTCTGTTAAACATATGGGAAATTTGGCATCTGGGCCCGTAGGCACATTTGTGACCATCAGTTCCCTGCTGCCTGTGCCTACCTGTTATAAACACAACAACTCTGTGTTGTTCACAGGAGACATCACTTTAAGCCTCAGTTTTCCATGCCTACACTTTCTGAAGAACTGAAAACCTCCACTGGTGTCACCAGAATTTCTAAGAGAAGCTTAGTCAAGCAAGCAAAGTTAATAGCTGTTGGTTGCCTAAATAAAACTGGAAGTGTCCTTTTGAAAATTCTAGCCCTGGAATTTTAGGTGCACCAGAAATATAAAATGAGACTTTTTCTGCCACTATTACTAAACACAATATATGATAATTCATTTAAGATTCTGTATTTATCCTTCTAGACATGAGTCATTTCCTAGCAACACAAAGCATCACTCAAGCACCATTCTTTGCTCCCTATAATTTACAGTGTAGTCAACCTTGACTAATCATCCTAATTATGTCTGGTACTTAGGACTGCAGCACACCCTCCTCCCCCCCAAATACACACACACACAAGATTAGCAATACTTTGAACATATCATGTTTTCTTCCCAGCTTTCAAAAGTGGCTTTTCTAAATTACTGAGATCATTATTTATTAATTATAATAGTGGCTAAAAATTCCAAATACTATTTTTCAAACAGAACACAGAGAAAGAGATGTACAAGCCCTGTAGATGAAAGGCCCAGAGATGCAATCAAGTTACAGCAGTTTGAATTACCACAGGTCAACAAAAACATAATTACTGAGCATGTGCCTATTCTTAATCTGTTGCAGCTAAGACATAAAATGCATTAACTCAAACCTCTTTCATTGAGATGTAAGTGAACATGTTTTACCTTGCTTTTGTTGTAGGTTAAAAGCATGGCTCCAGTGAAAAAGTACTGCTTAGCTGTGGTGTTAAGCCGGGGTAACTCATTAGGGCACCTGAGCCCCTTGGCACTCCCTGCATCACCCAGGCAAGCGTGCAATCATCCCTGCAGACAGTGGGTATATGGGGTACTGCAAAGCACAAGGCCCAACACATATGCTTCCTACTACCCTCTGCAAAAAAGGCAGATTAATAGATAATTAACATGTATTGACTTGTCTTGTGGTGCTTATAAAATGTGTTTTGCATTATGTTTTTGTAACAGTTGGCTAGCAAGCCTTGACCTGCAAGGGTTAGGACAAATACCTGCACAGCTGGAGCCTTCGGTGGCCAATCACAGTCCCGCTCTCATCATTTCCCAGTTTTATAAATGTAAATATTGGAGGTCTTGTTTAAACCTTCAGAACCTAAACATGTCATCACTATTAATAACATATGTTATAAGACACCACATGCTGGCAAAATAACCTGCAGTAAATGACACCAAAAATATTGAAAAGCTTAGCATAAAATTGAAACTCGTTAATGGTACACTGTGCAGTTTGGCATACAACTACAGGCAAGAATTCCACACAATGGGACTGTGTGAGTGCTAACAGCAGGCTCCCACAAGATAAAATAAACTTGTTTTATGGACATGAGGAATTGATTTTTAATGAGATTCTGCTCGGCCGTAACATCATCCTGGGAGGGTGAGCTGGCTTTCCCCTTGCCTCTGGTGCAAAATTATAGTTTGCAGAATAAAGAAGCATTTAAATTAGGCCTATGGATTTGCACCTTCATCATATTAAGTGAAAAGTAGGTGTTATCCCAGGTCTGAGTATAAAATGGTTGTTAAAATGCCTACAAAAAAGATCTCCTCTTCCCCACATTACCTATCTGTACATTCTGGGATCGAGAGGTCAGCCCACAGGCAGAACACACACTCCTCGAGTTCTTTAGGAGATAAATTATCTTGCAAGCTTATTTCCTGAGGACAGAAGATTAGTAAGAAGAGAGATAAATCTCTCTCTTTAGAGAAGCTGAGTACAGGCATTTGAATTTATCTTTTCATGTCCAGGTCTCAACTGCCTGTTAGGAAAATGTTAAAATGTAAAGATGTTATCAAACTTGCAGTTTCATGTCAAATCACTGACACATTCAGTCACAGCAAGAAAGGACCGTCCCTTTGCTGCCTATTCACATCTATTATCTTTCTTATTCACTCCATCAATTAAAACCAATACTAAACCTCCTCTTTGAACCCCAGAAAGAAAACCAGAGTCAACAGATGGGAAGTGCCTTGTAACCAGGCAGCACTTGGGGAAAAACAGAATACAAAAGCAAGAACAACTATCAAGCCTTTTCAGCTTTAAACTCAAAACATTTTCTTTACAAAGACATCACAGTTTTGCTTCGCAAATCAATGTCACTTGGCCCTGAACGAGCTGAGCTGCACAGTGTTGTTGCTTTTCTTTCCTCTCTGCTGTTATGGTTTGCACTGTTTGTGTGCAATCATTGGCTTTTAATTGCCTTCTATTGCCTATTTCATTTGTCAATAAATAGAAAGTGCAGACCTATCACCAAAGGCCTTACATCTGTTTCTCATACATCTTAGCCACCCATGGTGCCTTAAGCTAAAGCTATCCCCTACTGCTAACCAGGCTACCAGTTTATTAGGGTTTTTTTCCCTGCCCTTTTAAAAAGATGAAAGTTCCTAAAAGCTTTTTTTGTGCAAGTGATGGTTGAAGTTAATGAAGTAAGCATCTGTTAGGTGAGAGAAGGTCAGCCTGGGGTTGGGCACCTCCCAGTGGTGGAACTGGCATTAACCCAGCGATTAGTATGTGATGACAACACCTTAAAGATAATTAGTTGACAATGAGTTGAGAGCCTGTTAACCCCTTTAACACCTTATAGTTTATGATTATAATGAAACACTTTGGGACAAAACAAAATAGATCTCGTTTTCCTTGAGTGATTTACCATTTTTTCGGTGTTTCGCTTATCATTTTTGTGACCTTCTTCCAAAGAAACAGCTGCCAGCAGCCCAGAGCATGTTTCTTTATCTTCATCAGCCAGGGCTGAAAGGTAGCACCAGCTTTCTGTCCATTTTTCTGCACTAGCTATGAGGTTAAAGACTCCTTGGCCCGGGGTAGAAGCCATTGCTGGGATAGACGCATGAGAACAGATACATGCAAGTTAATGGCATTTCTTATGTGACTGAAGGCTAAAATGTCAAGTTACATTTTTTTTTCAGGTGGTTTTTCACACTGATGTGGACATACCCCTGCAATTTTAATGGAGGCCACTGGATTTGACTCACCTGAGTGTTACAGCAGGGCTCACTCAGGCTTTCCCCACAAACAAGGGCTACTGAGCAGAACAAGAGAGAGGCTTTTACAGACTAAAAGTGGTAAGAAAGGCAGGATCCGGCCACATCTCCATTTAATTGAAGCAAACAGGAAATAGCATTGATCATGGGTGTGGGGAGAGGAGGAGGAGGAGGAAGCAAATGGAGAACAACTGGCCGTCTGCTGTGATTTATATACACTGGCATTTCCCATCTTCATTCATTCACTCAACGTGTTTAATCACGACATGAGAGCTCAAATTAATTATGACTGGCAGTAGCTCAAGAAATTTGGCAATAGCAAAGGAAAACAAATGAACAGCGTTCAAGAAAAGCCTGTCCTGAGATTAAAAATAAAATTCCGTTTAATTTAAAAATATGTATTTCTCACTTCCCTCTTCTTTTGCACTTTCTAGTTCAATGTGATACAGGCAGTCCTGATGAGAATTTTTTATGATAACATGTCCTGGCACCATTTTTTGACACAGACCCAGAACAAGGACTGGTCTTGCTTTGATTAGGTTTTGCATAGGACTTCTATTGATTTCAGAAGAAACAGGCTTTAAGTTTGCTATGTACCCAAATGCATGGCTATATCTGAGCTATTCTGTAAACTTTCTGAAATGTCCCCATTATTAACAGTTACTAGGGTACTAGGATGTACAATAGTTCCACACAATTCTCATTTCTCCTGTGCCTCCCATTTCAGTCCTTTAAAGTGCTTTAAAAACATCAGTAAATTAAGTTCCATTGTGGCTAACCTTCCCTGGAGAGACTTTTATTCCCAGGTGACAGGCAAGGCAAAGCTTGCAAAGGATCCCTACAGCAGTTACAACCCAGACCTCCTGGCTCCCAGCCTTATGCTTTACTGCTAATTAAATACATCTAGGTTAATGCAGAAAATGTAGAGAGTTTTGTTATGCTTTTTAGATTTAAAGGCAATATATGGATTCAGCACTGTATCGAATGTCCATAAATTAAAAAATAAAGTATTTCCAGCAATTTCTAAGTAAGTCCTTTATTAACTAGCTTGTACTACTGGGTAGTACTGAGCTTAAGGAAAACTTGCTATCATTTATCTTGATAGAATCCTAGGAAGAGAAAAACTGTCCTCCAAAAGTCAGGACTCTATTATCCAAAACTGATTCACCTCTCTGATGTTAGAGAACTGACCATCAGTTCTTTTAGCAATGAAAAGAGCTCATAATAATTTCATCTATAACACAGTTAGTGAACGTAATTTGCTGTTGTAGGTAGATGGGTCATAAAATCAGAATTCCTGGACCACATCATTGATTGTTTGAGTCTTGATGATTAAATGTGATTCATAGTTAATTGATCAATCTGCTCCATGATTCAGCAGAAAAACATGTTTAAAATGCCTTAGAGAATCAGATTCTCTTGCCTGAGAGGTATTGCTCTCATATTGGTCTTTAGATTTACTGGTCCCTCTACCTGCAACCCTTAAATGCATGATTAGTCACAAAGTTAAGTACAGAATTATTTGTCTGACTATGAATTTCAAAAATACGGCTTGTAATTAATAATGGAATTAAAAGGACAACTTTATGGGCTGAATCACCAGCTAGTATAAAAAGGCCTGGCTCCACTGGCTTCAGCAGAGCTGCAGAAATTTATGGCAGCTGAGGATCTGTCCTCATCTCTACCAAATCTTTTTTAGCCAGTTATTTCCTTTATCCATTTTTAAACTACTTTATAACATCGCTCTGGGGAACCTGTCTAAAATACCTGTTCATAATGGGATTCTCTGTCAAGCTGCACAAGCCTGTTGAATTCAGCTCTTACCTGCCTTTCTTGTTATCTCATCAAAAATGATGAAGACTCATGCTGATTTCAGCATACATGAATCCAGAAAACATGCAACTTGGGCGGGTATGTTGGAAACCAGAGCTAGACAAAAGTCTTAAAAATAGCTGGATGTGGAATAAGTGGAATTATCAAGGACATCAAGGCCCGGTGCTCTTTTTTTGTAAAATTCACAATTTCTTTCAAAGATGCTTACAGCACTGTTGCCACCACCCTGCTCTGTTGTGGGCTGCTGCCCTCTCAGCAGGGGGGTCAATCCAGTTCACTTTCCAGCTGGATTTGCATTATCCCAGCAAAATGGGAACAGCTGGTTTGGTTTTGTTAATCATAAAGTATTTCCTCAAGAATTTTCAAGCCATACAGTAAGGTGTCCAGGCATTTTCAGCTCTCAGTGAGAAAAATTTGTCATTATACAAGGATATTAGGTACTTCACCCACTATCTAATCTCACAAATAGGCCAAACCAAAGCATATAGGCTATATAGGTTAGGTATTTTGATGGAGCAATAGCATGTTACCCATGTCTTATTACCAGGAAGGAGTAGAGTAAGTTGGACATTTTGACAGACATTTTTATTACTACTTAGTTTCACAACGTTGTTCTACAGAGGTGAGACCACAGCCAAAATGCAAAGCCATGCAATGGCTAATCTCATCAGCAGCTTCTGTAACAGCATTCTTACTAACCAGCACCGTTCTCCCAGACTGGAGAGAAGCAGGAACAGGATGGACATGCACATCCTGTTGTTCAGTCATGAAACCCACTTGACTGGCTGCTCAGCAAAATGGTCACTGCTTAAGCAAGTGTCTTCAACTGAAGAGGCTACCAGCATTAAGTCATTTGAAAAAAGAAGATCTCTGATGAGCAGCACTGCAGATGGAGAAACTTTCTATTGGTGTAGAACTAAATAAATATTCCTCTCTCAATGTCAGCAAAATGCCTCCGCCAGCACAGCCAAGAAAAAGAAGGAAACCAGCGTGGGAGCCAGCACACAACTTTGTTTGGGGCTGCTTGAAACAGGAATGGAGTCTGATATGTTGCCATTTTCCATACACTGGCCATCACGGAAAAATAAAGTGACAGAAATAAACTTTGTGGGACTTCAAAAAGATGAACAAAATTTTCCAGACCTCCTCATGATTTTACAGTGTTAAAAGCTATTGCTAGATCAACCAACAAATTTTCTCCCAAGCTCTTTTCCTGAAGTTGACAGAGATCCTACCTATAGAGCATGACCAGACCTAAATCCACTAAAACTTAGGGAAATGTTGAGACCATGTGAGGATCTTTTCAGTAACAGAGACTAGGAAAATGCCGGGAGAATTGTCATAGTTTGTTTTGTCACCTTTATGTTTAGAGAAGTTTATACAAGTTGCAAGCCTGTGTCATTGACTTTTGCTTTCAGATAATGCTAAAGATTTAAGCAAGCTTCCTTCTAGAAGGGTAATCACATGCGTCCAAAAGTCACTTGTCCTTACGTTTATTTAATAGTGGCCTATGTTTTTCATGTCCTGTACCACATAGTTATCTGTGGCATGTTTTTCAGGCCAGCAATATCACTGCAACTCCACCATGTCTTATGTACCGCTGCTGGTCTGCCCATGTATGCCAGCTTTGAGAGATTGCCCTATTTATACAGCAGCTGGTATCTGTTCTGAAGGCTCTTCTAGTGTCCACCACTCACAGGCACACTCAGTAGCAAGTAACACCAATCCTGTCATGTCCTCTGAACCAAATTGTCTAATTTATTCTAAATTATAAAGGTAAGTGACTTAAGACCCATAACAAACAGGCATCAAACCTTAACGATCCTCTTTTCATATGAAAGTTTCCGTGAATAAAGAGTCTGCTTCTGCCCAGGTCAGACTAACTTTTTATAGTTTGAATTTAAGAGCAGGAGGGGACTTATGCAGCATGTTGCTTCATGAGGGACCTTGGCCATTTGACAGACCTATCCAAGGGCCACCTGGCATTAGACACTGGAAGTTATAAAATGCATCTCTTACCAGACCTTTTAGGGAGAGACAGGTACTGACTTAATTTTCCGGAGGAGAAGACAAGGGGATTTATCCTGGAATTAAAAGGCTCTGAGCGAAGACCATGTGAGAGGGGTGAGGAAACATCAAAAAGCAAATATGCAAGAAGTGTGGGTTTTATTTTTTTAAAATCTGTATATTTCTCTCAGAAGCTGATGTAGATTAGTACCATTATTAATTAACAACATTTGAAAATTTTATTCATCAATTGTCTATGTCTCAGCTATTATGTGCCTCTGAAAATAAGACCTCTAAGACTAGAGAACATAAAAGCTCAGAGCTCTGCAAAGGATATTCATACTAGCTGGAGTGTCTCTGAGGCTTTGTGGAGGTTTCAAGTGGACAATAAGGTCCATTTTTGCAAAAGAGAATAGAGAAAAGGCACCTTAGGAATCATGCCAGATAGAGGAGGACTGAGGTCATGTTGTGCCCAATCCATACCAAGGGAAGATTAAGAATAAGCAGGCCTTGTGTGGTGAGACCCACACATAGGAGCCAGTTGTGTTGCCAGCTGGAGAAACTCTTCTGGGGCCATGTGACATGCAATGTTCAGTTTTTGTTAACATCTGTGTGGTCTAATTTTCTATTACTGTCAGCAAGTTATTTCTAGGAGTGCCAGGTTATTTTGTCCATAAACATTGTCCCCATCACACATTTCTAATTTTAACTCTATTTGTCTCCAGTTGATTTACATTTGGCCAGAAGCAAATTACCTATTGGAAGCATTTATTGAAAATTAATTAGGTGGCTAAAATACCTCCAGCAAATTCTGTTAACAGTGTCTGTTCCTTGTGGCTCTCCAGAATTCAGCATTTTCCAGTTAAAACACCTAGCAATTAAAAAAAATCCATAAAGTAAATGATATAATTAGTTCCAGAATGGAACTTAGTCTCTTTGAAATCAGATGCTTTCTTCTAAGGCTACAGTGCCATACAATAGCAAGGGGTTTATAGTGCCAGGGGATTTTCAATAGAGAAGAGAGTAAGAACTTACAATAGCTAAGTCACTGCATGAAGCAAAATGAAGGTGTCCTTGCTAGCTCTTAAAATTGGCCAGGCATATAGGAAAACTGTGCAAATATCAAAGTGAGGAACAGGAAAGAAGACAAGGTGTATGAAGTGAGATTAAAAGGAAAAATGCAGGATTAAATCAGAGGCAATCACAGCACCCAAGAACATGGAAAAACACACTGCATCTCTCTAAAGAAAAGCCAGGATGTTAACATGATTTACTGCAAATAGTTCCACAACATTAAAATGAGTTTTTATTTTCTGTGTGTGCTGCTTCAAAGAACAACTCTGTGGGCTCATAAAAATGCAGAGAACAAATAGGGGCCTCTAAGACCAATTTATATGCCATGCCCACTGTGCACTGAGACACATATAATCTGTAAAATGTCAGCTTCAAAGTTCCACAGAGATTGGTGTTAACCCTGACCCCCGACCTTGCTGACTCTAGCTGGGCCCTCATGCTCTCTTAACCAGCTGTTTTAGATAAATGTGCTCCATTTTTAAAGAGATTGTCTCAGAGTTTTACGTGAATAGTAGTAATATTATTAACTCTCGCTGAAAAAACCACCTTAACCGAGAGTCTTTACAGATGGGCCAATCAAAGTCTTACCCCATGCAGAGAGTGGTGGGTTAATAAATATGTCATTGGACTGAAAATATTTAAACAACACCGGGAGAAAAGAGCAAGGCATACGACAAAAGGAAAGCATATTAGTACTGTTTCCTGTCAAAATACACAGAGGAAGCACTTTACTTTGACCATTTTCCTCATAAAGAGACACGGTAGGCCAAAACAAACAAAGCTAAGGAATCTGGTTTATCCCACTGTTGGATACTGAGGACTATCAACTTAAATGAAGTAAGGTTGAGTGACCAAAACCAGGTTCTCCTTGACAAGACTGTTAATTGAACATATCAGCAAAGGTAATCACACAAACTGTGGCCCTGTCGATCAATATTTCCATTTTATAAGGCCTTGTATATGTTTTTCATATTTTACTTTATGTACCTCTCCAAAGGTAGGTGGGGGATTAGCCACTCATGGTCTGTCGGAAGTCCAAAAGTATGATGTAGCCTGCTGGTTTGGCAAACCATGGACAAAGTCTAAATCATCCTCTTGGAAGGAAAATGTCGAAGTTCAAGGGCAGACAGTATATTTTAGACAACAAAGAAGCAGCTGGTGTCCACTCATAATAAATAAAAATAAGTTGGGGTCAGAAATACAAGTCAACTGGCTCCCCATTCACTGAACATGAGCCAAAGACAACTGTAGTCAAAGGGAAAGCTCAGAATGATTTCACAAGGTTTTGACTCAGACCCACTGTGAATCCAGACCTACTTTTTGTGTAGATGGGGTGAGAATATATCCACAGATTTCCACGGGACTCGGGTCTGGCTCTTCAGCGTTGCATTCAGAAACTACCCACCCTTCTTTTTTTGCTACTGATAAGTTGAAAAACTTTCTGAATAGATAAAAGAATAAAATGTAACTCCTTAGAAGCCACAGGAAACATAAAAATACTGCATGTAGGTTAAAAAAATAGAAGATTTAGAAATATTCCTGTTCTTTAATAAATAAAAAAGTATTTCAGTTCAAGCCACTGTTTAAAATATTGCAGCCAAATTGTTTTCACACTATTTACTTTCAGGGACCACAGTACAAACCAATCTTCTCACTGTGCTTCTAAACCCTCATTATAGTCTTTCTGGGTTAGCAGATAACCATAATGTTGAGAAATCAAATACACAACTGTCAGAACATGGAAAGTCAAAACTGAAAGCTCAACTTTTGCTCTTCCCTTCAGAAACTCATGACTCAAAAAAGAAAACCTCCATATCATTATCAGTTGTTTGGTTGTTACTGTAATACAAACAAGAATCTTATTCACTCACATTCACAGTACGCTGCCTGCAAAACTGACTCAGTTTTAAGCATCAAAATGAGATTAACAAGAAAGGGGAGTTTGAAGAATAACTCACGATCATCCAAGCTTTAGCATATTTAAACGTTTGCTTTCTCAGCTGTCTTTTCCTTAAAGTTTGAAATTTTCCAAGTTCTTGATACTGCCAATAAATTAGGTTTGAAAGTTATTTTCCACATTATTGGATTCATGTTTTCTAAACAGGGTATACCCTCCCACTAGAAAATGCAAAGCACACACACACCCCTGTGGGCACGAGAAGTTGACAGAGACACAACAAATGAAAAGGGAAAGAAACAGAGGCTTCAGTAGATATAATAAATGCAAAAAAATTTTACAAATAAATACAAACAATAAATGTAATAAATACAAAAATAGAATTAATGTTTACTATTAAATTTATATAACCTATAATTTAATATTTAATCTAACGTCAAAATATAAAATAATTTCCAACAGAGAAAACATTAGGGTCTGATGAAAGGCCATACATTAATCCTTTACAGAGGGCTGATCTGTGGCTGCTTTGCTTTTGTCAGCCTTCTTTAATACATAAATTGGCTCCCTAGAAAATCTGTTTGTTTTTTAAATGTAATCTCCTTAAATGGCATGGGAGAGAAAATGAGTTTAAATTACAGGTGAAACAAGTTTGTGAAGATAAACATTTTGTTTTCTAAATCCCCAAAATAGGTTAATAGTTTTGAGTTCTGTGAACTTCAGGAGGTTTTCTCTTCCCCACTTGAAATATTTACTTCCTGTTCCCACTTGTGTCAACAGAAATTCTGTTGACCAACAGGGAAGAAAAAAAGGACATGAACACATGAACCAACCTAACTAAGAATCATGTTTCTCAACACTTGTTTATGGTAAAAATCCAATTACAGTTCCTCAGGATGTCTGAACAGTATGACAAAGCCCTTGGGAAGTAGTAGATTGTCTTGGTTTCAGTTACAGCTCTTTCGAGGCATGAGAAGCTGTTCATCCTTGAAGTTGGTCCATTTTTTTAAACCAAATACTGTTTCTACTAGAACCATGAACCCATCTTTGCCTTTTATTAGGATGCTATGAACTCTATGTGGAAATCCAACAGGAAGCACATCATGGAACAGGATTAACCCTCTTTGTTTGTAAACCCCCCATGGATTTGTAAATCTAACCTTACATTTCTTTCTGCACCACCTCTGTACTTTGCACATCCAATGCAAGGCTTTGTCCTCTCTCTCTTCCCCCTTGGCACAGCTTGCTTGTTGGTAGCATTCCCATGTTACTGGTTCCTTTTTAAAACTCTCTGTGGGGAAAAAAGCTTCTCTTGCTTACCCTTAATCTGATCACTGCCTCTCTTGTGTTAACAGAGACATCACAGCTCTGTGGTTAAGGTACTGGGCTCATGTTTGGCGAACTCGGGCTCACGTCCTTTCTCTACCAAAGACTTCCTGTGTGGCCTTGCATGAATCACGAAAGGCTTAATCATAAAGCATCTTTTGGTGCACAGCTCACAAACACAGATATTCAGCACCCTCAATGCAGTGCTACTTGAGCCTATACATCTAGATTACCACCCTCAAAGTCTTTTGTTGCTGGGCACGTGTGCAACAACTGCAACTGTTCAGCCACAAGGAAACATTTACCAGATCCCACAAAGCACAAAACATCAAGAAGATAGATGTGTGGAAAGGTGTTGCTTTTATATATCCAGTATAGAGAAGGTGGGAACTTCCCCCACAGATGTGCTAAGCTTCACATTTTTTCCTGCCCAGTTCAAGCCTCTCACCTTCCTAGAGATTTTCCTAATTACTGCACTATAGGATATTCTGAGGTAGGTCTTTTTCAATCTCTCTTGTTTGTACACAATAATTAAATGCTTATTGGAGCAACTGCTGTTGCCTGCGTGATTGTGCTAACCACCATGCTAGAACAATTCACCTTCTGACTCTTCACACATCTGAGCTTTTAGAAAAATTACTCCATGTAACATTACATAGCTGCAGTTTTCAACAGTTTTCCATTTACAAGCCCCCTAATTTTTTTTCCAAAAGAGGTATGGATCCTTGTATAGAGAATTTAAACCAACTGACAATTGGCTTGCTTCTGTTTGTTGTTTTTCATGGACCTCTTGGAAGTATCCTACAGACTCCCAGAGGTACACAGACCACAGGCTGAAAAATACTATTGTAAAGGAAAAAAAGCACCGGTTTAATAACATTGGCTCATTCTCCTGAGGCCTTAAGACTGCTGCCTTCATAATGCATGTTCTGCAGACCTTGGCTCTGAGACAATGGAATATGAGACACAATCTAGATGTTCACCTGGCAAGTGAAGAAAATCCTTTCCCTTCCCAATGAGACACAAATATTGGCACAGGAGGTCACTAAAACCAAGTGTTTGCTGTTGTGATGATGTGGGTTCGAAAAAGACAGATGTATGTGAAACAAGATCCTCTGTTCCATAAGATCCCACTGTACTATAAGAAAGTCATACGGGAACTCCGACACAAGTGGAGACGGTTAAGTTTTGAATTGCAAAAGACATGGTTTGCTCCCCTTCCCCCTCCCTGCAAACAAAAAGAAAGGGAAAGAGACATGTCCCTACCTGATGCTGACGGAAAGCACATTTCGGCTAATCTGGAGGCATTTCTGAGCTATGGCTTATGGTAATAATGTCACGGCTGCAATGCCTGTTTGTTAGAGTCACCCTAAGATATTCATGACCAGTAGGTGCTCAGCCTACAGGATGAAAAAAATGCAATAATCAACAAATTTGCAGACATTCTGACACCTTATTTCTCTAAGGAGTTAGAGTGGATTTTGCACTTAAAGGTCTGTTTTTTAACCACTTCACGGTCCCTTTAATCACTGGAGAGAATGATAATGATCTAGACCACTTCCACGTCTAGTTCATCTGAGTTGCTTCAGACGTCTTCAATAAGGTAAATCACACACTCCCTGTCCCTCTCGCTCCATGGGCTATAAAAAATGCAGAATATCAGCACAGCGCAGAGGACTACACTGTAGGCACTTCCGTTTTGACAAATGAAAACCACCCCCTGGTCCAAACTTTCTGGTGGAATAGCAAAAATGCAATATCTTCAGCAAAGAAAACATCCATTTCTGTAATCAACTTTGCAGACACATTTTTATTTTCCTGTTGGGAGCCTGGGATGTTTACCTTTGGTCAATATTCATTTCTGCACACATGACTTACCAAAATAGGGGCTGCAGGCCAAGTACCTCCAGGCCCTGTAGGTTGCGATGCGTAGCTGGACTATATTTCCTGTGATGGACTGTGGCAGTTTTGGCAACTGGGAGAGAAAAATTCGGCTACTACTTATCTGGAGCTGGAACAAGCTCCTGTAATCTGGGCTTGCATATGAAGGGGATTGAGATGAAAATGCTGAAGAGCTGGAAGCCAGATGGCTGAGGAGCAGAGACTGAGCTTATTCAAAAAGAAAGCCTCCTGGAAGCACACAGGGAACTGAAGCAGCTCAAGAGTCCAGTGACTGTGGTATAATCAAAATTGCACTACCTAAGTACTTTGCCTTGGGCAAAAAATATAGGCATTTTAATCAATTCCAGTGTATTTCTGTGGCACATAGACTACAGAATAGTAATTAAGACCATAGTTAAATTTTCAGTAAAAGGTTGAAGTGGAAATATGTGGAATAATGTAGGTATTGGTGGATATTGCATTGCTGTGTTTTCCCATTGCATTGGTTTTGGTAGGTGTTTGCCAGCTGGCACTAGGCAGAACAGTGGTCAGTTGTCAGATGATTACCAACCATGACATTGTCAGGTTTCCTGATTTCTAACTCCAGAACAGCTTGCCCAACAGTAATCACAGTTATACTGTCTATGGAAGGGGAAATCCATGTGCTCATAGTTCATCATGTTTTTCTACCTGAAGTAACACTTCTTCCCAAAGTAGTATTTTGAGCATAAGTTCTTCCTTAGCTACATCCCATAGCATAGTGCAGAGTTAGGAGAATGAAAGCAGTATGCTGATGGCCATAACATGAATATAACTTAAAGCGGAAACAACCAGTACTTTGGGGGACAGAGCGTGTCTTCCTCTTCTGGGTTTGTGCAGCTTCAACAATGGTAAGAATAAGGACAATAACAGACAGTAACACGGATAGTGAATAAGAAATAACAGCAGGGACTTACAATCTTCCTGGCCATTCAAGACGCAAGCCCTGAAACTCTGCAGAGGTCCAGAAACATGACATCCAAACCAGAATTAGAGTGTCCTTGTTTCAGATGGCTCTGAAAAACAATCAATGGGAACAGAATTGAAGATTACCAGTCCATCGCAACAGAAGCAGGAACCAAGGCTATGTTTCTCAATGCCAAAGAGAAAGAACCACATACAAAACACATCTGAAACCCAAGAACTTTCTGGCACTTAGAAACCAGGTCTCAGAAGCTCCATTTCAACAATAACTTGTTTTTTCAGTAGCCAAAGCCCAGGCAGTGATGCATTAACAGATTTTTAGGCCATAAGGAATCATTGTGATAACCAAATTAGATCTCCTGCATAACACAAGCACAGAACTTTTCCCTGACACTCCCATATCCAGAACGACATGCAATTCACCTATCTCTCAGATGTCATTTCAGTAATGCTATTTCGCAATTTTAAAAAGTGAGAAGGGCACACAAATCTAACGAAAAGCAAGCTAGACATGTAGTAACGTTGTTAAGTGTTCATAGAAACACTACCGCTTCCATGGAACAGTATCCGGTATCAACTTTAAGAGTCCGAGTGATGGAGGTTTAAGCATCCTTAGGCAATGCTTTTGGTGTGATTATCTCCTCAGGACTATTGCATTCTTTGCCATGACTTCCCTGCTGCTAGTTTTAAATGGTAATTTGAACTTTTTGTTAAAATTCTCATGCCTGGCTCTACATTTGACAGCTTGATGTAGTTGCAAAACCTCTTTGCTCTGTCTGCCCCCTTCATTATTCTTGCAAAAAGAAATATCTCTTTGTGTAAGTTAGGGTTGCTGGAAAAACAAATCTTTATGTTTTGGCCGTTGGTTTTATTTTTATTCTTCCTTTGCTAGGTATCAAACCCACCACTCTTTTTATAGATATTTTTAGCTTTATTTCCTGAAGAAAGAAGGGTTGTGCTCTCATGGTGTCCATAGTTCAGTATGCATTTAAAGCAGGTGCTGCCAGCGTAAAGAAAAAAATACTTGCACGCCTCACCCCACCCCTCTTGGCCACCCACTTCTGCCTCTGCAGGAAGTGTTTGTGCAGCCTTGCAGCAAATCAGATGAGGGAATGGTGCTGGCTGAAAAAAAAGATAAGCCATGCAGTCTTATTAACCCAAATCTAATATCCAAACCCTATCATTCACACATTTTAAGTGTGATCAGTTCACCACCCAGCTGTGTAAACAGCTGTGCCGAGAACACTCGGAGAGCAGCAATGGGCAGACTGCAGTGAGCGTGGAGAGAGAGCGGTGCTGCATTTTTCAGTGGCCAGCTTAAAGGGTCACCAAACTACTCCGTGGGTGCGTATGTTTGTGTACACATGTGTTCAACAGTCTTTGCTATTCACTTTCTCTCCCTGTACAGCTCTTAAATCTGTCTGGTAATTTCAACCAAATCTTACAGCAGGGCTGAGGACTCAAATACATCAGGTTCCTACTTCTTTCATAGACATCGGAAAAGGGGAGAGGTAGGAGTCAAAAAATTCTCTGAGGAGAAAAGCCGCAGTGTGAGCTCACCTCTTATCGGCCATCAGAGAATCCACATGTGCAACCACTTCAGAGACACTGGTGTTATTAGACACCAGAGCATCCACACCGGAGAGGCAACAGGAAGCCTGGCTTCACAACTTCCACTGCTCACTGAGCAACTTGTTAGATTTACTAGCTTTTATTCAACTGTTTTGGGGTCTCCAAAGAATCTGCAGGGCTGACCGTACAAGAACAACTCACTCTGGCACTGGCAAGTAATTAGAGGGAAAAGAACCAGAACAGCCATTAAAACAGTCAAGGCAACTTTTTGATCCAGGACCCTTAAAAAAAAAAAAAAAAGAAGAGAGAGAAGAAAAAAGACTTAAACTAAGAATCAGCATGTAGGAGGAGAAACACTTCCCAATCTGACACACACACACACCCTGTCCTCCATCTCAGGTTTGGTCCTAGGAGGCTTGGAAAAACATTAATACCCTTTTCAGTGTTGGGCTGAGTTTCACCATCATGTGACCTTTCAAATTCATAGCAAAGCGTGTCCTGTCTTAGGGCCCGACAGCCACTTTGCAAGGAGCTTTTCACCGTGAACGAAACTAGTGGCAAGAATTTATTACCCTTCATGACCATTCTGTGCACCAGTGGGAGCAAAGGAAACCCTCTTTGAGGAGGGCCAGAGCTCAACACAAAAATTTCACCTGCCCCCTTCTGTAAACATACACTACGAGTTTGACTCAAGAAAATAGGGAAAGAGGAAAGAATTCCTCCAAAATATGGGAGAACACTTACTTTTTATTGCTACTACTGCAAGCCACAGTTTCATTCACTTAGGCTTGTTTCACTTTCCCCTGCAGAGGTCGGTCTTGCCTGCAACACTCTGCAAAGTAGCAATGCCACTTGCTCTGCAAACAGCAGGTCTATTCCACTCTCCTGGAACACTTCAAGGATGAGGAGAATAAAAATTTGGGAAGGTTTCATGCCCAAAAAAAGCTTTGTTGGAGTTTGTAGAACAGAGATGCATTGTTTTTACAAGAATTTATGTTCCAAAAAAAAAATTTATTATGATCCTCCTAAATTATATCATCTATCCCAAGAAAAGCAAAGAGCAAAGGATAAATCTTATTTCCCCGAAAACGCTGGTAACTGGAGAATGAACTAGTCACAGTTGAAGAGTTTTGATATAAATATGCTGAATCAAGGCTTTTTATTCCCTTTTTCAGCCCAACATTTGCACTTGCACTAACCAAGGTATCTGGACATAAGATATGAAGTAGAGCAAGGCCCTAATGCAGTCAGCTTTTCTTCCCTTGCTATGGACACACACATTCGTCGCATTGGGATGCAGTCTTGCTCCCGAAGCTGTACCAGAACACAATCTCAGAGACTACAGCATGCTTTAAAACCTGCTCTAGCTCCGCAATTCTCAAATGTATGACTGTAGACATCTTCTCCTGACATTGCACCCCTTGGGTATACCACACAAAACGGACTATCATCCTTCAGGAGGAGAAAAAAACCATCTCAGTTCCAAAGCAGTGAAGCACTGCAGTTTTGCTTATTTACCCTACACAAGATTTGACATATCAAGCGCTAAAAGCTCCTTGCCCTGCACTGTGAGGGGGGTTTCTTATCTCCTCTATGCCACTGAAACATGAGCTGAGTGGCAGCTCTCTGCTAAGCTGGTTTCGAAGGCAATTTCACTAACATTTTTCAAACCAATTCAACTTTCCCACCATCTCAGGACCGATCCCCAGCTAGAAGTATTTAGTGTGGCAGCTGCTTCCTGAGACGTTTGGCTTCCTGAATGCATTCCTTTGGGACTAGGAAAAGGATTTGAAGGAAGCCGGAGGTAGTTCACTTTTCAGAATTTTGTGGTCAGCCTTCTTTCCTCATCTGCAGCCCGGTCAGTAGGGATCTGCAGATTAGAAGGAAAGAGAAATCCCTGTCAGTTTAAGTAACCTGGAAAGAAGCAGGGGCTCAGAACAGAGACAGATCTTCAGCTTGCCTTTGTGTGAGGGCCAATTAAGTCAGGAAACTTGTTTAAGACCCAATTGCTGTCAGAGAGAGGAAAATGTCTTTGCTTTTTAGTAGGAAGATTAAGAATTCATGAGTAGGAATGAAGGCAAAAGTTCACCTGAGGAAACAAGGGGTTTGTCTGGAAGGCGACAGGATCCTTTATTTAGACTTTATCCTGCCTTGTACATTCCTATCTATTGCTTCATATTGTCATGTGCTGGTTTGGATGAGCAGCTAATAGCAGCTGGCCTGATTTAATCAACATCTTGAGAGTACCTTCAAACCAAGCAGTAGAAATTTGTGCTACTGTATTTGTGGATGTAGACAACCTGACTCCTACCTATGCCTTCTATTAACAGGCAGGATTTCCTTATAACCTCTCAATACTTTCCAGGTGAAATCACTGAACCCCTACAGGGGATTACATATAGGATGGATTACAGAGAAGTAGATTTTTGTCCATAGTTACTATGTCTCATTATTCTTGTCTGGCAAATGTATAGTCTCACCTTTATTTGTCACCTTTCCTGCTCTTACACTTGTAAATGCTCCCCACAAGTTAAAAATATTTCTGAAGTGACTAGCCAAATATATAAAACAGATGCACAATTGCATCTTGGGATGAATTAATTCTGTCTGTGTGTGAGCAAGAGAATAAATGTGTGGATAGATGAGGGAATACATTGGACTAAGCACAGCAGCTGATTTTTAAATCTCTAGCTCTTGATCGCTGTTTCTTTGTGTCTGTTTTTCTCCCCTCTTATTTAGAGGGGGAATCAAACAAGGACATTTTAAGAGGTAATCCCATGTCGAGTATCACATTTTAATTTAAATCAAACTACCTTAAGATAAGGCCAAAATGTATCCAACACTTTTTACTTCTGTTTTTCTGTCATTTGAAGTATAACTTAAAACCAGCCAGATTGGCAGGAATTTTCCTTTAAACTAGTAAGGCAAGGAGCCAGCTCTGTAGGCCTTTCAGATCAGTTCCTGTAACCTTCACTATTAGCAGGCAGTACAAATACTTACTGGGATTTGTAAGTGTAAATTAGGCTACCACGTACACTGTGGCGGACATTCACATGCGGAGATGCAGGTTCCCTCAGTGTATTTTTAACAACTGTTCTTTGTCTGAGAGTTTGACAACCTGGCCCTATGTCTCAAGTGTCAGGGCTACAGCGAGTTTTACGGCTACGCTCAGATCTTTTCAATTACATATATCATCCTGTATTGAGAGAGACAGTTGGACATTGCTCTTTTGAGAAGGCAAGCAACACTTGTGTAATTAAATCCTCACCTCTGAAAATCTGCATTATATATTCACATCCACCATAGACAGTACTTCATGACAGAAATATTAACATAGCGACCAACAAAGCTCTAATTAATGGCAAAAGTTATGGCTAGTGAAGGAGGTTCTGCATAACCATCTAGGAACCTGGATGAGGCATTTGGATCACTGAATCTAATGTGGGGTACCATAAGCAAACCTGTCATCAATGTTTCCAAAAATTAAAAGCCACATACCCAGGACAACAGCCTCTAGCCACTTTCATTAGCTATGGAGCATGGCTTGCTTTCACATCATCTGCTTTATTACCTTCAGCAGGACAAGTGTTAAAAGAAATGATGTGCACACTATTGGTTTGGCTTTCAAGAGAGCTCAGTTCACCTTCAAGTCACCTGATACCTTCTCACACAGACTTGGGCATGGGAAGCCCAGATCCACCAGATACAGTTAGTTAGTCCATCTATGTCAATGGAAATCGTGCACTGAACCATTTTGAGGTGATTCAGGTTTTCAGGTTTTGGTGATTCAGTTTTCAACCTATAAAATTTCCTATTTGTTTGTAAAACTGTGATCTATTTTTATGGGAAAGTTGTGAGGATGAATGTATGCTTTGACATATTTCATGTACATATGTTTTTCTCATATGTTACACTGATGAGGCCAGGACAGACAAACATCTAGAAAAGTAACAATAGCCATACTGAATGGGCAAGATTTCGGTCCTCTTTGTTTTTACTGTTCCTGCTGCGTTCTGTGTTAGAAAGATGTGAAGAGGCCAAATCCAGTTTATTTTCTCACACGCTTATTACCTAGTTGTGTGTAAATATCCAGACTCATGCAATCTAAAATAATGCATTCATGCCCTTGTAAAAATTCAGCCCTTCTACTTTTCTAAGGAGCCTGCTAAAAGAAACAGCTACAGGGTCAACCTCAGGTATAATAGATTTTTCTTTTAGGCTTCAACAATAAAATAGTTGGTGGTCTCTAATGCTACTGCCTTTAAAACATTCCTGGGTTTTATTAGGATAACCCATAAGTCTGGAAAGTCCCACCCTAAGAGCAGCAGCAGCTTTTGTTCAGAGAACACAAGTTTTTTTCTCATACAATGTTGGACTCAAGGGTGTCTGAACTATGAATGGGTGGCTAAGGGCATAATAGGCAACAGGTTTCAGACTTTTATTGGGGGGGGGGGGAGAAAAGCAGCCCTGCATTATGGTGCTAATGTATAACACTACCTGAAACATGAAAGGACTTCATCCAGCTCCTGTTATACATGGTCAGATCCTCAACGGGTATAACATAATGAAGCTCCATTGATCTCTGGGGAGCTGTGCTGATTTACATTCCCAGATCTGGCCATGTATCTACACACCACATGTTGTCCTTAAGCAATGAGAGAATGCACAGATTTCTTCAGCAAACTTTTCTATGAAACCACATGCAAATGAATGTGGTTTCTGAAGTGCATGGAACATACCTGTGCAGAGCTAAAAGACAATTGCTGAGATACACACAGTCATTTGTTCCACTGCAAATGACCAAGTTGTTCCTTTTCTTTCTAAAATGCCTGGAAAATAATGCCATGGCTCAATGTTTTTATGAAACTGCGTTTCTTCTTGGTTTATTATTGCTGACTGACCTCATGAGCTAACTTTTCAGAGGAGCACATGTGAATTTATTTACATACGTGCCAGTTATATTAATAGAAGTTGCAATGACTCATCACTGCATATTGCTAAAAATCCTCCCTCATCCCATCTTCACAGTGAGATTTCTGTTCCACGTGAATTTCTTCAGCTTACCTTGCTATAAGTTCCCGCATCCTTACTCTCTTGGGAAGAAAAGTTCACTTTTCTTTCTGAGATGGCAGGCACTCAGCAGCACCTTGACTTTGTTGCAAGGGCCACTGTAAACTGTAATCCCATTTGGCATTCAAATCCCAGCTATCTTCTTGGCAAAGAACAGCTGCTCGCTCTGCTATCTCTCGGTCCTTGTTCAGTGATGCTTTAAGACCACACACGCATACAACCAATAATAATATATAATTCAAATTTGAAACTCTTTTGCAGTATCATAACATTTGTATGAGATCAGGTACACCTCATAAGGCTGGAGCTGGCTGGACTGTTATATACTTCATATAGATAATATTTGTTAATTAACAGTTTTTCTCTATCCCCATTTTGCTCTTTCACATAGCTCCCACATCTATGTTTTTTCCTAATCTTCCTGCCTTCCTCTTTCTCAATCCCACTTGATTTTTCCCCCTGTCCTTTCTTCTCATGGCTTCACCTTTACAAAATACAAATCCAGACACAATCAAACTGAACCTGATAACCTTACAGTGTTTGCATACATATAAGATTAAGCAAAATGCTCAGTATATGTAAACACCTGCAGGTAAGTGGGCAGCATGACTCAAAGTATTTATGGCAGGCTTTACAAAACTGCTCTGCGTTGGCCCAACACAGCTTTTAAAGAGGGCTTTTGAAAATCCCACTGCAATATTTTAAACTCCCGATCTAAAGTTCAGAAACAACTCCTGAATACTGTGTTCCTTGAAAAACATAACTGATGGTAGTGGTTTATAGGCCAGAGTCCAGACAGGGGGTTCTTCTTCATGAGGACTATGAACATGTTCACAATTTAGACGGTCAGTCTGTCTGAGTGAAAGACAGAACTAGAATAGCAGAGGTGTTTTGCATAAAACTGTCTTGACAGTCGTACTTTAGATATGCGCCCAGCTATTTCGGTGCCCCCCTTTTAGTTAGGTATTTGCAGGTAAGCTTAGAGGGTAAGAGCAGTATTTGTCAAGTGAGTTTTGGCAAGAATTCCTTGATTAGAGCTAAGAGATGTTAACTGTATGGTACATCAATAATCAGATTTTTTGATGGCAGTGCTGTTGACAGAACACTTCAGACAATTTTACTTTCTTGTAGAAAGGAGTCAAACGAAGATGTGGTCCCTGCCCCAAAGAACTGGCATTCATGTCAGACCAAAATAACAATCATTTCCACTTCTGTAGTGATGCAAAGGGGCAGATGAGGGTGTGACTTTTTAGCACAAAACTGGAGGAAAGAAACAGTGTAAGTGTTGCAATCCAGGACCATTGTGGAGCACAGCCATGGAGCCTGAGAGAGTGTAAGCAACTTCTCCCAAGAGCTCACGGGTCACATCACAGAGCTGAGCTGAACTGAACTGAACCCAAGTCTGTCAAGTCCCAAGCCAGTGCTTTAACCATCCTTCCACTTAGGCGGCTTTACCCAGGTAGCCTCAGAGGTCCAAATTCTGCCCTGGGGTACGTGTTGGCCTCATTAACTTACTCTAAATAAGAGCTGTGAGCAGAACTTAGCCCACAGCAAGCAAGATTTATGGACTGAAAATGCCACATACTTTGCTTTTTATTCAGTGAGAAATAAAGCTTGAAACAAGCTGAGCAAAGTAAATGAATCAGGACTGCATATTTTTCATTCCGCAAACAAGAAAATATATGCATGTGAACATAAAAAACACAGGTGCCCAAATACTGCAGTTGCCTCCTAAATCTGCTATAAAGCACCAAAGGCTGTTATATCTGTCTCCAGACAGATACGTAAATTACTTTTTTCTTTTTGAGAGGGAAAAATCATCTTAAATAAGCTTTTTGTTTGCATCTTTTCCCCTAAGGCCCTGTGGCCCTTTTACTTGAATTAAGTGTGTATGGGTGCCATGCTCTTTGAACATAAACTGCACAACAGTTTATTCTCAACAGGAAAAGGCAAAGCTTTGGTTATGCTGCATTCCTAATATTTTTTGCAGTTTATGGCAAACTCCCATAAACAGACTACAACACAGTAAGCTTTCTCTGCTAATATGCTGTCTAGACTGCTTAAAATATGAGTTCTCCTTGCCTACCATGTATCATGGCTTAAACTTTTGACCTTGTTTCTTTTCCCTTTGACCACTTCATAGGTTTTGACCCTTTTCAAGTATTTAATACCCAAATGGCATGTCACCCAAGCTGCTGGGGATACAAGAACAAGAACTCTCCTTTATTGTGAAGGTGAGAAAACTGACTGCAATCTAACATAAAAAGTTAGAAAATGTCCTCCACCTTCATACAGCACCTTCCCATGCTGGGTGACATTGATGCATTATAGAAGTGACAGCAGACTATTCTGTAACACCATCACATATGTGCTAGAAGGGGCAGAGGGTTCGTCGTGGAACCATACAAACACTGGGGCATTGCAAATGCATGCCTTTGATTTCTGTTTACGGCCCCCAAGTTGAGCGATCTGTCTTGTTGGCACCAACCTGACTATTTTTAAATGATGTAGCAGCTGGCTCAACACATACTTCAAAGATTTATGTTCATGTTGCCAAGCCCTCTTACTGAAAGGGAAACTCTGGAGTAGCTTCTACTAGCTTACCCCATACGCAGGTACAGTCTGCACACTTTATCCCAGGCCATCATAGCATGCACTTTAAGTAAAACAAAGCAGTGAGATATATAGGGGAAGACAAATATGGAACAACAAAGGCAACAATGAAACATCTGAGGGTTTACAAACCTTGAAGTTCCTGAATTACAAGGCATAATTCTGGAGTTTTCATGCTGCAGAGTCAAAGAAACTCTTGATGGGCATTAAATGAAAGAAATTGGCCCTTCCTATAAAATGAAAAACAGAAATGGAGTTAATTAATTCCTGCACTTGCAGAAGTGCATTGATAGAGATAGACACACACGCACGTGAACTTAAATGTGCTTGTATTTCAGTAATATTGCAAAACAGCCACACTGGACATCACTGTACTGATTATTATAATCAGGTATCAGTTTATGGAGGAGATCTAGCAACATCCATGTCTGATGCAGAACCATAGAATATTTCATCTAAGCTTTTTACATGCTAGCACTAACAATTACTAAAGACGCTCTTTTGCATGGAGGCACTTAATATGATATTTGGCCTACAATGCCTCTCCATTACAAATAGTCTGAGCAAAATCCTGTGGTTAACGGTCGTTCCAGAAGTGGCTGATCAGCCTTGCCTTCGCAGTGGTCTAGAAATCCAAAGGTCCATAAGGGAATATTTTTCACTACTGACTAGAAAAATGTACGTTATTCCTGGCACTATTTTCCTAGCTAAGTCAAGGTGGACATTTGTATGAACCAGAGATCTGCAAAAGCGTTAAGAGTGTCCCTACACAAACACAGGAATCCGCCCCAGTACAATCGTATATTTAGGCCTGTTGTGATGGGACAGGCTCTTACCAAACAAGCTTGAGATGTGACGATGGTGAGACCCATGTTGGTGCGGGGGGAGGTGTGGGTTTCTACCGCTGTTAACTGTCACAAATTGCCCTGAGTTTATTGCAGCTCTTATGCTACAAGGGAGGGCCTCCCTGCCTCTACAACCTGAAGGAAGAGAAACAACGATGCCATCTGACCTGTGCACGGGTTAGCTTTGATTCAGCTGTGCCTGTTAAAAGCCAGTTTTAACATAAGCTACAAAACGTGGCCACCTTTATTTGGAGAGCAAAAACTAACTGATTGAATGAAATAGTGACAACCAGAATGTGGGAAGCCCCACATTACCACACAGCTGAACTTGCAACACTGACTTAAGAAAGCTGCACAAATCATGAGGCAAATTTCTGAGCCTGAGAGAATTTAAGCAAGACAGAAGTGTGGTGTGCCGTCTCATCTCATTTCTGAATCCTCCCAGCAGGTGTGCACAAGGCAATAAGCTCTCCATCCAGTTTACTGTGAGGAGATTTCAGCCCTTTGGAGCCTGGCACTGCCCTGCCTCCTACCCCACCCTCCCAATCCATCCTTTGCACCGTACACACCCCAGTCCCTGTCAGTTTTGCCCATCCCCAGAGCAGCCCCAGCTCACACCTCTGAGCTTTGCCCCTGAGGCCTCCTTGGCAGCACAGAGGGCAGCGGACAACGCCACAGGCCTAGAGCTGTGGTAGAGGCAGCTGGGAACCCCGTTCTCCCTCTCAACAGCTTGGATTGGCTGCTCCGACCCGCTGGAGGTGGGCCTGTGTGTTGGGCAGCCAATCAGGGATGCTGTTCCTTGCTTTTCCTCCCCCTTCAGCACAGGCGGACTCTCCTCATGGCGGGCATCGCTGGGCAGGGGGTCTGGCTGCTGTGAGGCACGAAGCTCCCCCAGCACCTGAGGGGACAAGATGGCAGCGGGAGGACATGGCTTTGCACATCCCATTAAATCCATGCAATGGCTGCAAAGCTGCCATTGGAAGAGCCACACAAACAGAGAAAGAACAAATCGCCATGACTCTCCTCAGTTTTTGCTCCATTTGAGAACTGAGAGGGGCTGAAAGCAGAGGGGGAGCTCCATCCACGCCAGGACGGGGGCATCCTGAATTCAGAAATTCCTTCTGCACTGAGTCTTGCTGTGGAGGTAGTGCTATAACTGCATCTAATTTTGCTCCTTCAACTGCTCTTTAGCTGTTTCCTGTGCTGTCTGGTTCACCATCCTAAAATAAATCACTATTAAAAGAGATATTTCATTAAAATGTCCAAAATCAACTGGTGTTCAAACACTTGGATTATGGAAAAATTTTAACAGTATAAAAATTTAAACCACAGGGAACATATACTAGATTTTTCCTCCCTCTCTCAGTCTTATAATCATTATAAGGTTGGTATTGGACCCATTTGGACCTCGTGGTGAATTCCTCACCCAAGCGATCTCCAGGATTTCTCAGGCACCTATGCTGGTGACCTCAGCTCAGCATTACTGGGCGGTGTGTAGCTGAAGGGTAACCAGACCCAGCTGTACTCTCTGTCCAGGTTCTTCCCCGGCTCCAAAAGCATTTCAGTTTACTCACAGGAGGCTTCTGTTAGCAGGACTAACACTGAGATTCCTACAGATATCAGCCGAGCCCTCAGTCTGCCAGTCAGCCATAGCTTTATCTCCTTCATTAGTGCCTAATCAATCTTTCTTTTCCACAGCTGCTCAAATCTCACTGTCCTAATGACTAAACTTTATCTTTAGCTTCTAATCTTTGACAATATGAGCAAATAAATCTTTAGTTTCTATTCTTCCTTGGCCACAGTTTGCGCCAGGCTTTTCCTGTGGTAGAAAGGGAAATCCAGCTCCTTCCCCATTCTCATGAACCATTTCTCGGGGGTTTTATACCCTATATAGGGACTTTTTTTTTCTTTTACAGTTTAGGAGGACCCACATCTGAGAAGCCAAACAAGCCACAGCTCTTCATTGTAGTAGCACCAGTTCAGGCAGCTTTCCTCCTCTCTGCCTAGATGGGCATTTAGCTCCTTCTCAGCAGCCTAGGGACCAGAAGTACACCAAGCCCATCACTCTTACTTGGGGCTGGCCGCTTGTGGGGCTGGAGCATACTTCTCCCAGGCTTCATTTCTGAACTAGAGTCTCTGGTAACATAAAATTAGAGCTAAAAAATCAAGCAATGGCACTTCATTGGAAGGCATGGTGAGGTGATTGACAGAAAATGAACTTCATCCAAACTGGAAAAGTCAGAGAGTAAGTCTGTAAAACCTATGCTAAACATTATATATAGAGAGATATGCACGCACTTACATGCACACACGCACATTTATCGCCTATACATCTGTCTCTCAGCTTCATTCAGGCCTAAGCAAAAATCTTTCTAATCTGTATCAGGCACTGTGGCTGTCACCCCTGTGATATTTCAGTGCCACACTGCCTCTGATGTTTTTTAGCTAATATTAGGAAATATTAGCCAAAAGCCTTTGAGAACAATAGGAATCTTTCCGTCAGCCCCCTTGGGTTTCAGATCAGGATCTGAATTCCTGGTCTAAGCCAAAATCTGTATATTGTCCTCTCTCTTTACACTCTGATTTTCCCATGTTTGCCACAATTCCCTGTCTTTCTTACAACATCTGGTGGAGTTTTTTATGCATCTATATCTGAGGGCTGAATTAGACACATGACTTTTAAATTGCTTAAAATATTTTGACATCTTCCAACCTACTCCTAAATCCTACAGATGGGTCAAATTATCTGCTAAGATCTGCTCAGTGGGTCTCACTCTAGTGTTTTCTTGTCCCTAAATGTGCAAAACAAATATGCGAAAAGGAAAAAAGCTTAAATTATAACTAAACTATAATTAAAACTTAAATTTATGGTGCTGAGCTGAGGAGATAAGTTGAGCTAAGCATTTTGTCAGCATGTAGCAAACCAAATGTGAATAAGGAATTGATAATCTCTGCACATCTTCTTGGTGTTCTTGTATGCATTTTTACTTGTACATCTCAGGAGCTAACATTGTAGTGATACAGATTTCAGGCATGTATAATATGCACACACCATAATATTGATACATTTATAATAGTCTTCATATGGAAAATTCTAGCAAGTTCAAATGATTCACTAAGATTTTGTTTTGGTATTCATGTCTGAACCAGAAACTCTCCAGGGTGTCATTTGCTTGTTTGATAAATCAGAAAAGAATACATTTTTATACAAGTATTTTAATACAGGAAATATGAGTCTAGTCAGTATCTTTCCAAATATATGTGTCTGAGTGGTTTTTGATGTGAAATGTTGCTTAATGTCTTTTAAAGTACTATTTAAACAACTTCACATGAGCAACTACCAATCAATATGTCTCCCGTTTTCTAACACTAAAAGACCAATGCTAAATAAATGCTTTTTAGAATCACATATAATGAATAAAACAGAAAGAAAGCAGAAGAGGACAAAAAGAAAACAGCAACAAGGCATTATTTAGAATATGTATTACCCCCAAAATGTAAATGGTTGCCCCTAGTTTGGCTCTCTAATGGAAAATAAATAACATGAAATGGGGCAACTGCAGACCTTTTGCTGAGGTATGACTCAGCCTGCTGCTTTTTGTGAGGGCTGGCAGGAATGGCACTGGGAGTACTGAGAAGTGTCCGGGCAGGCCAGAAGTGACTGATTTATGACATAAAGAGGGGTGTAGCCAGAGAATAACTTCCAACAAATGCATCTAAAAATGAGCTGTAAAGAAATGATGAATTGATAGCAAAGAGCAGGCCCCCAGGAAATGCTGGGGTTTGAAAGCTCCCGTTTCACTCTGGTTTAATTCTGTATTGGGTGGAACCGGCAGAGGGAGAGGAGGCTTTTCCCAGAAACCGTATTTTTATATTGTAAAATGTAGAGCAATTCAGACAAAGAGTCCCAAGCATCTCAACAAAGGAAGTGGAAGACAAAGCTGCTTGCCAAACATGCACTAGCTATGTTTGCAGAGCTTTCCTTTCAGAAAAATAAAATCTAAGCCTTTTGGTAGTATGGCTTATCAGAAGGATTTCTGAACAAGCATCCATATGCGGGGTGGAAAGTGTGGTCTATAATACAGTAAGCCACATGAGTGGGAGTAGTCAGTCAATGTTTTGAATGTTGAGTTTCTGTGCACCAAAAGTGCTGATCAAAGGCTGAAGGAAATGACAGATAGACAAACAGCTTGGACAGTTTCGCTCATCAAAAACATACAAACAGAAGACTGAGAAGTGACTTAATGACAGTTTATAAGTCTCTCCATCAAAATGCCAAGTACTGAAGGCTCTCTAACCCAAAAAGGAATGGCGTCACAAAAAACCATGGGTGGAAGAAAGAGTTTTAACTCTTGGAGGGAAATATTGAACAGATAGTTAGTTGCAGGCACTCATCAACAAGGAAACTAAGAGGCTTTCTGTCTCTTTATGTGTTCAGATCAGGACTCGATGCCTTTCTGGAAAAAATGTTTCAGCCAAACCCAGTTTAGTCTTGTGCCAAACTCAAATTACCAGTCTCAAAAGACAGTTACCCTTAGTAAGTGGATTACGCTTTGCTAAACTAGGCTAGATAATCTAATGGTCCACTCTGACCCTAAATTATCTCAATCTTTAAGTCTTTATCTACCCACTGCAATGAGTGTGGATACAAATGGTAATGTTAAATTAACATGCCTATTGAGATTTGTATTAGCATATGATTTCTGGGTTACAAAGGCCTCAATCGGGTTTAAGGGAGCACTTAAGCATATATTAAAGTTCCGTTGAATCCACTAGGACCCAATCTCATGCCCTAATGTGCAGTCCTGAAGCACACTGTAGAAAATAAAAATATCGATGTAAAGTGAAATACATACCACTTGGTAACATAATATCCATGTTTTCCACTTTTCCAATCTTCTTAGTGTATACACTTGTTATTTTTAAATTTCTCTCTTCCCAAGTACAGGTAGTTCCAAAATAAAAAAAAAAAAATCGCATAATGATGTTGATGTTCCTTGCGGTACATGTGGGACCAATTGCACTGCCTTTTATTACAATTGCTCAGCATTTGCCATTGTAATGTCCTGATTCTGATTGCTTATAATTTATGAAAATGCAATTGCATGCACTGAGATTTCTCATACATTTCAGAAGCCTCAGGTTGAATGTTTGGGACTTTTAAAAAGATGCATTTACTCAAAACAAAGGAGCTGTCTCTTTCAAAAAAATAGGGTTGGGAGAAACGTATTGTTTCATCTATGTTAAAACAATTCTAGTGCCTTTTCTATTAATAGCTGTTGTGCTTCTTACCTTCTGAGTGAAGAACTCGAGAGCTGGTAAGTTGTTGGAAGGTGATTTTTGCTGTGCTTATGAAAATCTCCCCATGCAGCACAAGCAAGAAACTTCTGAAAAACTTACAGTTCCCACATGCTCAGAAAATATTTTTTATACATCTGCTAAAAAAAAAAAAAATCAAAAAACACTTTTACTGAGCATGTTCAACTACCTAACAGGTCCTAGTGCTGCTCAGACTGTACTGGGACCTCCCCACAGGGCACTTATGGATGCCTGTAGGGACTCAAAAGGACTGTCTCTGTAATTATTGCTCTGTCATTTGGGTATGAGGACATAGGCACTGAGAACAGGTCCTTGTCTCTTCTGCGGCTTTTCCCCTGGTGTTCAACAAGCACAAAGTAGAGAGCAGCCTTATTCAAATGTAGAGGGGACAAAAGCTGCTCTGGGCAAGGGCAGAGGAAACAAGATGTGTGGGTTAATTTTGTGAAAAGGATATGCTTGAGTAATTAGACTGTAAAGAACAATAGGGCCGAATTAAGATTGCACAGGCAGCCCTGGTTTGGGTAGTTTCTGAGTTTTGTGGACCCCGTTTTGCATCTATGATGTTGTTCCTCCACTTTATTTTTATATGAGATGTGTAATGCCTCAGCACAACCAGTATGCAATAATGAACTGTCCTGAAGTGGTATCATTCTGCTATCCCCTGCATATAGCTCTCTCTCCTTGGCAGACAAACAGCAGACCTTACTTCCCTGAGTATTTCTCAGGGAAAAAAAATTTTATGTTACTTTTTTTTTTCTCTCCAGCAGTTTCCCATTCTGATAGTCCTCATTCCCACCTGTATGTAGCTTTGTGGCTTTCTCCCCTTTTTCTTCACATCTTCTTTCCTTCCATGTGTATTTTGCAACCCTTCTTACACAGCTTGCAATTGCCAGTAGTCCCTTTCCAAATCAGTTCTTCTGTCTCCCCAGTGTCTTCTCTCATGTCACTTGCTCTTTTCCTTTGCTATTCTCTTCCTCTCTAGATCTTTTTTCTAATTTTTCTAGTTTTTCTTTTCTCTGTCAGTATTTTCTGTAGTTCCTATCTCCTGATTCCCTAATCTATTAATCTCTTCTAAGTTCTCATCCATTCTCGCCTTGAAACCACTAAGCTTCTTGCATCCAGAACATCCTCTGGTAGGGATTTCCACAGCTCTGTTACCACCATGTGAAGAAACACTTCCTGTTGTTTTTAGCCTGCTCTTACTAGCTCCATGTCATGCTCACTAGTTCATGTATTGGAAAAGACAGTGAACAGTTGATACCTGCTCAACTTCTCTTTACCATTTGTGGTGCTGTAGACCTCTGTCATACCCCCAACCCCAATCTGTCTCTTTTCCAGATTCAATCATTTCTCATATGGAAGTCATTCCAAACCTTTGATCATCCTTTTTTGCCCTTTTTTGCACCTTTTCCAGTTTACTATATCCTTTTTTTCAGATGAGGGGACAGAGCAACACACATTATTTGAGGTGTGGATGAACCATGGCTGTAGAGAGTGATGTGACTTTTGTTTTGCTTTCTATCCCTTTCCTAATCATTCCTAATATTCGATTTGCTTTTTTTTCTGGTGGCTTCTGAGCCCTGAGCTGATGTTTTCATTCAAGGTTCACTTCTTAGTGGTAATAGTCAGCTCAGAGCCCATCATCTTATAACGAATCTAGGATTGTTTTTTCCCCACATGCATCACTTTATGTTTATATACACTGAATTTCATCTGTCATTTTATTGCCCAGTCACTCAGCCTCATAAGGACCTTCTGCAATTCTTCACCCTTCACAATCCCACTGTTAAAAACCTACAGGAAGCCTGTGGCTCCTTTTTCTCACGATAGGTTAGCAGGGTCTGAGCAATGCAGAGAGACTCATCTTTGTGCAAAGCCGTCTGGATGAGCTGCTGTTACACTTTTCTCAGGACAAACTGGGCACTTTCCGGGAGGCTGGGCAAGAGCCGGCAGGCAAACAAGAAGACTACCTAGCACACCTCCACGAATGCGCTGCAGTCTTCGCCTAAACAGGGCCTGAAAGCATGGGTATTATGAGCACGGGGAGGAGCAAGGCATGCCTACCCTGTACAGCTGCACATGTTGCTTGGGAGTTAGACTGGCTATGGTACAGCCACACGTCTGCTAATGTCAGCTCATAAAAGAAAAAAAAGAAATCGCCTTTGGTTTAAAGTTTGCCCCCTCTGCGCCCCCCTTTTTTTTCCCCTCTCTGCTTCAAAAGAAAGACAGGTTTGAGTCTGACTCTGAAGCACCCTCTGCTACAGTATGTGCCATTTACTTGAGTAAGGCTGATTAAGTCATGCATTTACAAGTAGACCTTCCATCAGAGCTAATTTAAAGCAGATGTTCTGGGTTCCACAGCCAGGGAGGCATCAATCTGAGAATTGCAAGGGTCTCTGTAAGAGCACTGTTTTTACTGCACTTTATAGCGCACTGGGAGGAGGTTAATTGGTGTAAAAGTTTAATTTCAAATAAGGATCCCCTTTTAAAGTTGCATATATGCATATACTTTTTATGGAGCGTTATATTACAAAGTCAAAGTGGGGGAGAAAAATCATCCAAAAACATTTCAGGATCAAAGACACCCAACCTGTCAAATGCTAAGATATTTTTATGAGGAAATAGGACTCACATTTTCTCCAGAAGACGCAGAGAGAAGTAAGGAGTGGAAAAATATTTAACTAGATTCCATGGTATATTAGGAGAAGGAGAAAAAAAACACCCGTGCCAATATGTTGGTTTCAGAACCTTCTGGCTTGGCTTCCACTGCTGAAAATATTGGCAAGAAAATGCTCTGCACTGGGATTATTTATTAGAAAAGCAATGGATTTGTACAGTTTAACAATAGAGGGAGGATTCAGAATTGTCCATTTGCTCAGTGTTCTAACTTTCAACTACTTTTGTTTTTTATTTGGGAGCCAGAATAACTATACTTATCCCTTGAAATTATCATCAGCACTGGCTTAGCATAATTTTATTATTTGATTAATTGTATTGCCTATGGAGGGGTTATGGCCTGTTTCTTACACTGAAAACTGCACAGGCTACTCCGATGGGAGGCCAGTTTTCTTATGAATCTTAGGTCATATAGATTTACATTTTATATTTATCAGAAGTTATTGGAATTTTGCCTTTAGTAAAGACAACAGCAAAAGAAATTGTATTTACCCTGAACTTCAGTCTAGTTTTGCAGGTAATGTAGACTATGGCAGTATTCAGCTCTAGAAAGGCTCTCCCTCCCTCTTGAGGGAGAATCTCATTAAATTTTGCTGCTGTTCCTGGCTTGTATTACAGGAGCACCTATGGGCCTTGGCCAAACTTGCTTAGCACTTTCCAAGCCATGACCTTGACAAACCACCTTCAAGTCTACCAGTGTAAGACAGATAAAGACAAGCCTACAATCCCTTTTTGCAATTAAGAAATGAGTGATTTACTCAAGACTGTAGGAAAACTATGCCTGGAGACTTCATACATGCTTCTTACATCCCATCCTCAAGCCCCAGTCACAGCAGGTTCAGTTTCTGTTCCTCTTGAAGACTTGTCATCAAACAGCAGCAAAACACGACAGCAAAGCTCTCATCTGTTACCTCTCCCTTCCCACCTGTTTAATGCACAGAGTCATTTCAGACTTGCATGACTGAGAGATTTTTGTGGAGTTCAGTGTAGAGGATCATTTCAGACTTTCTGGGCTGAGGGTGATTTCTGTAACCTACAGATTGAGCCCAGTCAAGTCTTGTGTCCTAAGTGTAAAAACACCCCTGGCTCTATCTCATGCTCCTCTTCTCTTCCTTGGCAAGGACTATATTGCAGGCATCTGTAGTGTTGTGCTGCATCAAGATGGTGACGTTCAGACTCATGTTTGAATCTGCTACATGAGATCCACATCACATTAGCCAGAGTTCCCATTGAGTTCCTTACCTCTGTCCATTTGTCTGTAAGTGGCACTGTCAGCTGCTATGGGGAGGGCACTGTCTGAGCTCTGTGCGGCTCAGGAACAAGGAATATGCAGCACCTGGGAAAGGGAAGGGAGGAGTTGTTTACTTTGGAGAATTCCCAACAGGAGCTGAACACTGGGCAAGCTGGAGGTGCAGATATACAGGACATTTCCCAGAGAGCAGAACAGTGCAGGTGTTGTAACTACACCAGCTGAATGGGCACTTTTATCATGGGCAATGTGGTGAAGTGATTGGCAGGATTTCATTGTTTTTGAAAAATTCTTTTCCCAAAATTACGGATAGCTGTGTAGAAGGACTCAATCCTCAGAGCTTTTGTGACTGGGCAGGTCACACCAAGCCCATCACTAAATATGTTCTTTCAAAGGGCAACTCAAAAAGGCATTGACATGATCAGTGAAGTTCCTGTGCAGTGTTTGCACCTATTCTTTATAGTCTAGTTTAGTGCTACACAGCGACCTGAGCGGGCTTTGTGCCCAGGGAAGAATACTATCCTTCAGGGGATATGGAACTAACAACCTCGTAATGTATTGGAGCCAAAACAGGCAGAGCACACTGGGCCAAATTCATCCTGACTGGAAATCCTGTGATTTCAGAAGGCTACAACACAGATGAATTTGACTCAATGAACTTTGAATTTAGAATAGATGCCAAGTAGTAACCATTCCCATGTGAAAATAGCTAACATATCTCTTGGAGACCGGCGTGTTCCAATGAAGTGCATGAACTTAAGGATTTTTTTTCTTTCCAGGTGAATAATGCAAGAATAAATTAAAAGCAGGAAATCCTGATAAGTGCTACAAGGATGTCCATGCTACAAAACCATCAGTCCCCATATTCTCTGGCTCCCTTTTTCAACACCTTCTTCCTCATTAATCTCACTTTCAGAGTTATGAAACATGTTGCTGCCAAGCCTGGTATCTGGGGCCAGGCGAAGTTTTTTTATACTACAGCCATTTGCAATACGTATTGCAGTTTTGTTAAAATACAGGGAGACTGCCTAAAAAGCAATTACTACCCAGTTTATATAAGACAACAGTGGGCTTCAGGTTCTTTACCTTTGTTTTGTCTTTGAAAAATTCACCTCTGGAAAGATTGCTTCCAAATGCCATGCAGTAATTTTCAGCCCTAAAAACACAAACTGTGAGGTCTTCCAGTTAGCAAATACTGAAATCTGGAGTCAGTTTTTCCAAAAGGTCTTCTGGAGCATATTAGAGTCCTTCTGACTTTAATAGAACCTTTAGTTTTAGCCTTTATTGACATCAGTATGTCCCTAGTAACTTGGGATCTCTTCACCTTGTAAGTCCTGGACTTGCAGTTCTCCAAATATCTCTTTTCCCAGATAAAATAGGAATACTTACCAAGACCTGCGAGAGATTTGGCAGTTGCATCTAAATCCAAACTTGAGATCCCCAAACTTCTGTTCATAAATTTTACACCCTGCAAGTGCCTAGGATCCCTAGTGCCCACCAGCAAAGTTACCTGGACACCTAAATTCATGCCTCAGGTTAGGTGCCACCTCCTCCTTCCAGACGGTGTTAGACATGACTGCCATCACCAAAGGAAGACGATCTGAACTAGGAATGGTAAACAGAGGAAAGTGCTTCTCTGAAACCAGATTTAGGGGCCTAACTATCAAATCAGAGGAGAGACTACTGCTGCAACCTCATCTCAGGTTCTCCTATTGACCAGTCTATGCAACGTCCAGCTTAATAAACTTTGGTGCTTTGTACATCCCATTTGTGGGTGCATATGCTTCCTCATGAGTTGTCAAGGAAAAAAAAAGTTAGTAACTAACTTTGCTTTGTGATTTTTTCCATGTACTTTAAAGTATTGTAACGTCAACCTAAGCTTTACTCCCTCCCTGAAATGGAGGAGAAAAACTGACTAATGTTGAGCCGTCTTTCAAATATTAATACCATGTTGATAAAGGCCAAAGCCAATAATTCCTCTATTAGATACTTTTGATATGGAATTATCCTGCAGAGGGTATAGATGAGGGTGAGCTAGTGCTGTGACTTTCCCAAAAGCATGGAAAACTAAAGATGGGCATAAGCCAGATATTCTCTTCTTTATGCTGCAGTGAAGGCTCCAAGTTGCCAAGAGTTGATCAAACCTGCCCAGCTGGAAGATTTCTCCATCAGGGGTGAAAGATCATGTCCTGAGACAGCTTTCAGCCATGACATTCACTGTTCATTAAGGACAACTTGTGTTTCATCCTAATTTTCAGCTGCTCGAATGTCCATGGGGGACTGAAAACATCTGAACTGCTCATGTCTAAGCCAAAACTTTAAGATCTGAATGCAAGAGTGGGACTGACCCTGGAGGTCTAACCCTGGACATCTAACATGATCATTTCCATCAGCTACATCTTTTTCCTTTCCTTCTGTACCTGGTACTCGTCTCTAACATCGGTTGGGAACTGCTTGCAGTTCCTACCAGCATGGGTAGGACAGTGAGATCATTCTTAAATCACTCAACTTTTATAGTGGAACATACTAAATAATCAGAAATGCCACCATGCTACAGATGTATATTTTAATCAGTATTTTTCCTTCCTCTGTTTCTAAATATACCAATCAGTTTGATGTTTATAAAAACAGGAGACAAAATGCAAGACTGTGTCGTTGGATGCATCTCCGTGGATCCTGGAGTCTGGCTGCTGGTGCCAAATGGACTCTGTGCACAGCACCCCACTGAGGTCTGCCAACACATTTCTTCCTCCCCATTAACTTATGATGTCACTTGGAGCAAAACTCATCTCAATATCTTACTTTTATTATGGTAACTGTGTTGCAAAGCTGAAATTAAAAGCAGCGGCACCCTGGCTTCTCAGCTGGTATAAAAAGGAGAGCTGCATCAGTTTATGCCAGCTGAAGATGTTCAAGCTGTTTGGGGAGTTTGGGTTTTTTTCCGTGCAAGCTGTTTGCTGTAATCTCAAGGACATTAGAAAAATGTTAACATCAGCCAGTTGGGGGCAGGAGTGAAAAAACCCTGAAAATTTAATATAGTTGCAGAGCACTTTTTGTTTTTTCCATTAGCTGATATTCTCAGGTTACCAGAAAGGAATTCATTGTACTTCTCCACATTCACTGCTAGTGAAACAAGAGATTGAAAAATTTTAGAATAAATGGCCAGGACAAAAACTAGCAGTGCTTGCACTGGGGTTTGGGTTAGGGCCTTTACAAATTCAAGGTTGATTAGGCATCTATTTCCTAGTCCTCAGCAATAAGGCCGGGAAGTGCAGGAAATTCATTGTCTTCAGCTTGCCATTGCCGGCTTGCTCCTATAGCTATACATCACACAAAGGACTGACAAGCTCAAAATGTCCATGTCAATCCACAGCTGACTTTAATCATATACAGATTTATGAGACACCACCCATACCCCCTGTGGAGATCTAGAAACTGTGCTTTGTTTTGACTTGACATACATTTTTCCATTGAAGATTAAGAAGTATGAGCCCTATTAGACTGCATTGCAGCTAGGAAGCAGAAGGGGTAAAGCTCTGTCTGAAATGGAGGAAATGATGATGTAATTCTGAACTGTTAAGGACTGAAGGGATTAAAAGATTTGGAGTAGGATTTGGAAAGTCTCTGGTGTTGCGTACAGTAAGGCTATATTGCCTGTCTCACCATCTGGACAGAGAAGACCTTTTTCCTATTTACTGGTTTGGGGTTGTTGTTATAGCTGTGCAGCTCATGAGCACCACTGCACTTAATACTCCATCATCATTTCCATCATAAACCCTTTTTTCCCTTGAGGGACTGCAACGTCACAGTAAATATTTGCTGCAGGGTAAAGCTTGCCACCAAGCTCTGGTCTCAGGCCTAAGAGCAGCAGGGGCATGAGGCAGGATCAGGCTTGGAAGCTTTCCACCTTATAGTAACATTACACTTACCTCATTTTCTGAAATGAACATTTCTAGCCATTATCAACAACCACGGACCAAAGGCTGATGCTCCTTTTCCATGGGTTTGGACAGCTTGCTGTCCAGTCCGTGCAAGGATTTATAACCTGACCAGTTTGGTAGTAGGACATGTGCCCTGGGTGATCCTGGCCAGCCACATCTTGCATGAGGTGGTATGTAAAACCTCAGCAGGCTGAGCAGCACACTGGCTTAGCTGCACACTGGCTCAGCAGTGCTGGTGACTCCAGGCAGATGGCCTCTTGATTCGGTTTTGTGCTTTCTGATGCACCAAGCAGGAGCTGTATGGAGAGGGAAGTGGCTGTTTTTCCTCAGCCTCGGCCATTCTGCTCTTACAGAAGAGATCCAAGAGAATAGGGTAAAGTCACTGCATGCTGTAGAAATTATGCTGTTGTTCTGTGCTGCTTAAGTCCTATAGCTGGTCCTTGCAGTGTTATCTTCTAGCAGTTCAATAGTATTTAGGATCTCACTAGTTGTTTCCATTAAGAGAAGAAATTAACTTTTTTTTTTTTAACTCCATAATGAAAACCTCTTTATGAACTCAAATCCTCTTTATTAACCAAATCTAGTTTCTCTGAGCAGAGCAGGAATCAAATAACATGTGGGGCAACACCTGGTCCTATTGCAAACAACTGCTCACTCATATTCTTTCTCCCTCTCTGTGTTATTTTCTCAAGTTTGGGCTCTAAGCACACTTCTGGCTGCAGCTCAGGTCCCTTGCTACCTTTTCTGATTGCTCCCTTGCTCACTCTGCTGCTCCTCTCGTGTACAGACACACCATCACGATCAGAGCTGTATGCTGCCCTGCTTGTATTGTCAGAAATGCTTTTGTTAAGTTTTTCATGGAAATTTGAATTTTCCAGTTACAAATATGTCCATATCAAGCTAAGAATAAGTTAACAAATGGCAAGACAATAAATTATTTCTTAGTCTCTAAGAGCAGAAGTGATAGTTTGACAAGTGTTCTTGCCAGGATTTAAAGGATGAACAAACCCCATCAATGCTCTAAACACATGGAAAGCAAGTATACATGCAAAAAAAAGTGGTCATATCCCCTAGTAAAAAATCTGATTGAGAAACTGCATTGCAAATATATTTTCAAAGCCTGTTCTGTAATTACTCTGCTATATAGAAACACAGCATGAATTTGTGGTCTGCTCCTATTAGTTTTAATCACAAAGCAAGCAAATAAAATCAGCCATTTAGACATGCTGAAATAACTTTAAGGGCCTGATAAATTTGCAAGAGCAATCACAGTTGCAAATCAGAAGTTATTTAAAAATCAAAGTGCACCAGTCTAATTCAAGAGGCTTCCAAAGACCTGATTTCTTATCTGCCTCCAAAGTCAGAAAAAATTGGGCATAATATGCTCGGATAACAACTTTCATGAGTTCCTTATCTGAACAGAAATAGCACAGGGACTGTCTCACTAAGGTGACTGTAAATCAAAAACGAAACAACAGTTTTAGTGGAGCCTCTGGGATTTGTATCAGCTGAAGACCGGGCCGTACCATTATAGCATACAAGCTGGCCATAAAGACAGCATTAAATGAATCTTAAAAACTTTAGAAGAGATCCAATTTTTCTTCAAAAATAGTCAGTGATTTACAGGATTCATATCCCTGTATTATTTTTATTATTATTTTATTACATGGTTCATCCAGGGTCGACTGAGGCTCCAGAGCTCTCTGAAGCTGAGCTGTGCCTGTTGCAGTGGCTAATACAAGACCTAATACTGAGGAAGGGAAGTCATTTCTATCCGTCCCATACCTGGACATACATTTACGCTGGGAAGTGGGGTGCTGCTTGGTAGAGAAGAGGATATAGCACTGTGCTGCAGGCAGGCAGGTCTAGGGACAACTTCTCTAGAGCATAACGAACTTTGTGGGTCCCAACAGGAGCACTGAGATTGCCAAAACAGAACTGTTTTCAGCAGCATAAAACACCCTTAGCAGGTACATCTTGCTTGGTTCCTGAGGTACTGCTCTGTGGTAACAGAAAATAATCCTATGTAAGCTAGAGGACAGCTTGTGGACATTGTCCCACATTTCTGCTTGAGTTCATATGAATCTGGTGATAATTGAAAAAAAGAAGGACTGGGTGACACACGTACACACATGGATATAGTATTCTCATTTAGAAAGGCCAGAAAACCGTAACTCCCAAGAAGAAAAATATTGGGCCAAATCCAAAAGTCCTCTTTGCTCAAAACTATTCCACAAAGACAAAGTGTCCATCAAGGGATCACAAGCCATATCCCTTAGCAAAGCTAAAATAATACGGCAAAGTAGTTTTATAGGCTGCGCCACTGTATGCAGTTAGGGAATAAATGTACACAATGAAAACCAATATTGCTTGCCAGTAGCTGAGAACAAGAGAAGATACAATTTTGACTCCTTTTTTCTTCTCTTTCTCTCTCTGTGCCATCTTCAGAGCAGTTACAGATAGCCATCCAGCAGAAGATTTCAGTGCTCAGACTGAGTTCTGCAGCCTTTTTGCAGATCAGTTGTGCTCATTTCTCAAGATGCTTTTGATACTTTGGAAGGTGTCTCAAGATACCTTGTAGTAAGTGATGCTTTCATGCTTATAAGCAGCAGTTGACTGGTAGGCGGAAAACAACAACCTGTTTTACCCAAACTGTGTTTTTGACCCATAGTTGTCACCTGGATACATATACCGCACCATCAGTTAGTCCTTATGCCTGGAAAGAGTTTGGGCCCCTCCTTCCCTAAGCCCTAACAGACAGGTGGACTTTTGCCATCACCCTAGAGGGAAGCTCCCCTTCAATTCCAGATGCATGAAATTAAATGTGTAAGTTCTGGTCAGTATTGCCATTGCTGGCTTTCACAGGGTTGTTTAAAAGGGCTTTTTCCCATTGTTTTTCCAAGGACCTGCCCAAAAATGTTTCCATCCAAACCACCATCACGCAAGACTCCAGCAGAGGAGTTAAGAACAATAGCACACAAGGTTCCAAGTTCAATAGCAATTTCAAGGGTCTCAGCTGTCACAGTTAATTAGTGGCAGTTTCTCTCAGGCCTGCTTTGCTTAACCCCTGAAGGACAAGGCTTGGAAAACTGCTGGTTGAGAGGGCAAGAGAGGTCAAAAGACCAGTTTTGCAGCAGCCAGGAATTATTAAGAAAGCAAAACTAAAAAATTGAATGTGTTGTGAAGTGAAAATTTCAGACAAAATGATATTCAGCTTCTATTTCCACTTTTGCTAAAGAAAGAGGCATGAGCCTGGAGGGTGGGGTCCGGAGTCTGGATTTTGGGCAGGGTTATTTTAGAAAGCTGAACACAGTCCAACTGTTGTTCTAGGGCAAGCACTTCCCAACTTTAGGGTATTTTAAAAAAATCTGGATCCTGATCTGAAATCTGTGGCTTGGGCTTGTTTCTAAACATTTCTTTTTCTTGCAAAAAAGAAAAGGCATCATATGCTAAGCCACTGTAGAAAAACACTGGAGCTCTGCTTGCTTACAGGGAACTGTGTCGGCATGCCTTCCCTTCCAAAAGGTGTGGTGTGGTTGCTAGATACAAGACTGAAAGTCAGAAAAATTGGGAAATCCAATGTTCCCAAACACTGATGCACAAACCACTTCTAAATGACACACCGGAGCAGTTCCTGACTCCTCTGTGTGAAGACCCCTGACATCCTGGGCAAGCACCTCCGCACAGACCATGTCAGAGGATGCCGTCTGGGTGCAGCCTCTTCCCTCGCAGCTCAGGGAAGCAGTTCTTCCCCAGCAGCTACCAACCTGCACCGTGAGGACTGTTGGCCTGTTGTGGTCACCACCTCCAAAATAATAAGGCCCAGCACACAATACCCTTGCCCAGTCCCTAGCAGGTCTCGTGACAAGATGCAATCCCCATCATGTGGGCTGACACAGGACAAGCATCACCTGAGCCAGCCTAGGTCTCATGAGAGGGCCATGTCCCCTTGGTTGGATCAGGTGGCCATGGGGATGCCCCTTATTTCAGTTTTTATCACACAGTGCACATGTCAGGATTAAAATTTGTCCCCTGACGCAGCCAGGGGATTGTGAGAACTCCCCAGGCCAGAGCTTGAGAGACGGGTCAATAGAGAAAAACATGGCACAGGGATTTCAACCTGCAATATGAGAAAGCCCATATTTTATGGAAGGTTAGCAGCCCTTCCAGGCATTCCTTGCTATATGCAACCCTCTGAGCCACTGTGTTACTCCTGCAGCAGAGAAATGAATTAAACCTATGGGACAGAGGGCGCATCTGAGCAAGCGGGACACAGCAAGACTTAGTGCCTCCTCTGCCTCTCCCAACGCTGAACACAGCCTCTTGCATCATTTAGTCTCCAGACATGCTGCTACCCCTGCCCATGGGCTTGTCCAGCCTCTGGAGCTACTGGCAGGACATGTTCTGCAGGAGCCTCCTCCATGGCTGCCCCTTTTTTTCCCCATGCTCCCACACAATTCCTGGGCAGAAGCAGCAGCTCAGCTCTGCACAGGGGGTCAGTACAGTTTTCTGGCACAGCAAGATTGGAGGCCTGAGTCATAGTTTGTCACCAGTCCCCTACCAGAGTGGGATCAGATGAGTCCCTTTGCCTGACTAGTGAAACAGGGCACCCTGCTGCCATCTCACTCTGCTGCTTGTGCCATGCATTGCAGAGCAGGAGTCCATCAATCCATGGATAGCACCGTCTCTCCAAGAAGCAGCCTCAGCTGGCTCTTAGCCCAGCTTGCTTTTATCTTGAACACACCTGAGGGCAGGGGCTGTCCCTCATAACATGTTCCTGCCGCACTTCCCTGCACTTCACTGGGGTTTCAGGACCAGCAGTGTCCAGTCTTTGCTGACCCCATACAACCTAGTACTTTGCTCCCTCTGTCACCATTTTAATGCATTCATGTTCTGTGAGTGTGAACACTGTCACAGATGTGAACAGACCAAAATTAGGGGTTGTCCTATGGAACACAGCAAAGGTAACTCAGTAGAAATCAAGCACCTATTCAGAATATCTGCACTTTGATGTTACCTGAGATACATCATTTGTAGTTGCTGGTGGTATTCCTAAGCCTTCTGTCCATCTTGCAAACAGCAACAGCTGAAGCGTGAGTAAATCCCCCTGTGTATCTCCAGAGGAAACAAGAGGCCCTCACATTCAAGGAGAACGCTTGTCTCAGTCTCTCTGTGACAGCTCAGCATTTGATATGAATGAGGGGGGGAGCTGACAGCAGGTGGAGATGTTCAGGCTAATTACCTTGAATAATTTGCCTGCAGGTGCTGTGCAGGTGGTCTGAGCCCTTAGGCATTGACCTAGGAAAAGCTATGGGAATCCTGCATCCGCCACCACTCCCATCTGAGCTGCAGGCCTGGGATGCTGAAAAAATCCAGATTCCACATTTTAATCCACAGTTAACAGTTTAGGGTTGTTGCCCTAAATGTTTTGAAGGAGGAGAAAAAATTTGATCCAATGGAAAAGTTTAACTCCATTCACTTTTGTAGCTTGCTACATGTCAGCTTTAAAATAACCCCAAAGTGGAGAGCTTGCTTGCAGATTAGAAGAGCATTCAGCAGCTAAACCCAGTAGGCGTTTAAAAAACAAACCAAAACACACATTCTTTCCTGAGGCTGGCAAGGCAGCTAGTGGGAGTCACACCCTCTTGAACCACTGCCCTCCGATGTTTTAAGATACTCTGGGTTTTAGTTAGTTAGTGACAAACACTCCACTTCCTCGTGAAATGTGCTCGAATTCTTCTCCAGACCGCTGACTTGAAGGCTACTGTGACTGCATTAAGTTTTACAGCTATTTAACAGCTCTTTATTTTAAGCCAATTTCTCAGGACATATGAACCTTGAGAGTCACAGTGATTTCTAAGGTGAGGTAGTAATTTAGAGCAGTGAGAGCTAGACTTTTAGATTATCAGAAGAATCTCATTTCTGGAAAGATAAAAAAGCTACACCAGTATTCTGTGCTTTGACTTACAGGAATATGTTATGAAATAAAGTTATTAGTTTATGCTACATGCTCTACTGGTTTCTAAAATCAGATACATCACACATTTTTTAATGTTGCATGTGCAATGCTTGGGGTCACTTTTTTCACAAAAGTTATCCTCTGGTATCAAAAGCTGAAATGCAACAAGGAGGTAGAGAAAAGGATCAAAAGAAATGACTGTTCAAAGAAGGAAAGAGCAGGAGTATTGAAACTGAAGGAATTCCAGGCTGTTCGGCATATCTGAAATTCATGTTCCTCCTTTACAGCTGGGAACCTGCCTTACCATAAAAGAAACCATTATTTTAGCACCCTCTTTATGATATAAGGGGCACCTTGTGCACACAGCGGGCTAGATCAGACCCAAGAGGAGGTGGACTTTTAAGTTCCTGGGAGAGGAGCTGAAAACAAATGGGTTTTGCTTTTGGTGCAGTTACAGGGGAATTCTGTAGCATATAATTTTTTTAATAAAAATATCTGGAGACCTGTAACTGCTAGTGTAGGTACACGTGAGCGTCTTGTCACCTCCCTCGACCCGGGTGGTTTCAGTGTGTTTCCACAAGGAGAATACATATGCTGAGTTGTAGTCAGATGCCACTTCACTGCCGTTCTGTGTATTTTTAGGAAATGCAAACTGATCCCCATGTGCCAGGACACAGTGGGATCGAACAGGAGGAGGCTGTTTCTTTGCTCACCCTTTAGGCCTTGTGCTCACTACACGCTGCCCCAAACCTTTTGTTCTTTGTTCTTTTTCAGGATGTGCCTTATTTTTGCTTTAACCTTTGCTGTTCTTGCTCACTCTGCTCTATCAAATAGCATCAGGCCCTTTATTATAGGAAATAGAAATGTCCTGGGAATGTCTGGATATCCCTCTAGCCTCACAGCTTGGTTTTTAACCATTTGCCCTATGTTCTTCTCTGATTTTTTCAGCTGCCACTAAATAAAGGAGCTGTTTCACAGAAGAAGGGATGACAGCAGTTACGCCACCACCACTAACCTGAGTCCAAACACACTCTTCAGGAGCCTGTTTTCCAGGGGAAGAGCATGCTCTGCCCATCCTCTCCTGCCTCTTGCTGGGTCCACACCAAGCAAAGAAAAGGACCGTGAGTAGATTACAAATGGTGCAAATATAATCAGACAGCCACTATTTTTTGTCATGATGTTTTCATACCACGAGCTCAGCCTGAGCTCTCTCCTATACAAACCTCCTGGGGGATTTTTAATCTTCCTGCTTGTTTTTGTTCCATCTGTCTTTTCAGAGAGTCCCTGAGGAATATTTATTCTTTCTGTGGAATCTGCTGTCTCTTTCATAAACTCTTTTTCACTTCTCCTATAAAAACATATCCAGGGCAGAACTCCTTCCAGTTTCCAATTTAATTTTATTCCTAGGCAGTTTATACCCAGTTGTTTCCATGCTGTGGTTGTGCCTTAACTTGAGTAGCTCTTTTCCATCCCTGGTGTTCTCCCCCACAATGTGTGAAAGGTAAATTATTTCTTTTCAGGGCTCCTCACATTTCTTTTTGTTTCAGATGGGCTGCCTTGAGCTTATCACAGACCACTTATAAACAGTTTATGAGTTCCCCTTCAAAGATTTCGGCATGCATCAGGATATCAGCTAGATACAACACACTGGACAAAAGACATGTACCACACAGCAGCCTCTTTATTAGTGGATGATGCTTTGCCAAGCTGAAAGCCATCTCTTTAAATGAGTACAAGCCTTGTCTTGCACGAAGGACAGGACTTTTCTCTTCCTGTGTTTTGTATCCACCACTATTTTTCCAGATCTAATAAGGAAAGCCCAACTGAATTCGCTACAGCATACTGAATGCCATCTCTTCATGCAAGAAATAGCTCTCTTTTAAAATGATTGAATTTAACTTTCCAGCATTCACTCAGAAACTGGTGCTGTCATCTTATTTCATAGTAAGAACTGGATGAAGGTCAGGGCTTGACTGCAGGTTTAATTATGCTTGGTTAATCCATTTTCTCAGTACTGCATAAAGCCTCTTCTCCTTTTGTTACTAGTAAGTGGTAGAGTGATGGCTTAATGAGCCTGTTTCTGCCAGTACCTGGACCAGTTTTAACACCTATACCTCTGTGAGAACTGGAAAATAAATCCTAATTCCTTTTCAGAAAGTGTCTTAAACTGTTGTTTTCCCCCATTTATAGGTACTGCCCTGTGCTGGCACTAGTCCAAGGACAATTCTGAGAACTTACTTGCACTCCACCTTTGTCTTCAGCCCTTTGCCCCTCCACACACACATCTATGATAGCCATGTTTTGAAGTCATTCCTCATTTTATAATATTCTGCTGTTTATCAGAAATGCTCAGTAGGTGAGCAGGGATCCATACTTGGTCCACAAAAGCCCAGATTCCCTGAACCTCTGTGCAGGTCTCAACTGTGCTGCAGTTTTCCTCTCTTGGAAGCCTATCACAGGAGGAAATTGTTATGATTGTTTCTGTCCCTGGAGGCAAAAGGAGTCATGCACAGCAAATGAGGTGCATGTACGTGCCCTCCCAACCCTGAACCACATGTTAAAAAGGGAATTTCCACAAAATTGTTGTGAACACCTTTCCTCACTCTGACCTAATGAAATTCAGAGTGGTCAGTAATTCCTTTGCTACTTTGGCTAATCAGTCTTTGGGCTCAAATCCCAGAGATTCAGTTTTTAATCCTTGTTTAAGCCCTTTTTAGACAGATTCCCCCATCACTGACACCAGTCACAAACTCGGTTTTGGCTCCCTTGTTCTCTACCTGTTTTCACATGCCTACGTCCACTGCCTGTGCGTGCTCCCAATGGTTACGTTCAGTTGCCAGAGTACCTCCTCTCCTGCTGTTTGACTCCCATGACCTCAACCCCCACGAGCTGACTCTGCAGCTTTGTGTCACCTCCTTCTCTAGCCCATGTTGGGGGAGAAGCTTGTATTGGGCAATTCTGAAATTCTGTTCTGGATTATTTTGTATGGTTAAAGGCTTTTTCGGCAGCCAGGACTTTTTTTTCTTTAATTGCAAAGTGAAAGACTGTAAGAGAACTATTTTTCCTCTTTTTTGTGCCAGTGTAATTTTTCTTGTTTTACGGGGATTGAACAATATTTCAACTCACAAGCCACCAAGTATCCCCTCTCAGCAGTACTACATTCAGAATGATCTACTTGCATATTCCTCTGTAAAAGCTGCTGCTGCTTCTAGTCAATAGCTGCAAAAATGAAGTCATGTTCTGTAAACCATTTCCACAGCCTCTTGGAGTGGCTTTTTTTCTTTTGCTGATACTGAATGTCAAAGCCCACTTGTGAATTTATAAGTAGATCCATTGCCAATTCATCCTGGAAGACCTCACTGTGCCAGAAACACACATTTCCTCTGCTTCTTTACCCTTTCAAGTAGGGCATCTCCCTTCCCTTCACTTCAAGGTTTTGACTCTTCCCAGGACAGCTTAGGTTAGTGGCTGGTGCCGAACTATATACCAAGGACCTGTACAAAGTCTAGATAATTCAGCTTTTTTTTTTCCTTTTTTTCAATCTGGTAGTAAATCTTGCAGCAGCATCAAAGCTGAGCTACTCAGGTTCACACTTACAAACCCATCTGTGTTCATCCTTCTCAGTCAGCCTTTTAGACCATAATGTTGAGCTAAGCTGAAAAACCTTTGAGGAGTCTTCCCCTCCCAGTGCAATTTTGCATTATTTGAGAAAATAAAACTTCCCTTATTCACACTTCTCAGAGTTACTGATGAGTACAGAAAAGTGCTACCAATGTCTTGGTTTAGCCAAATTCTCTAGCTGGCCCAGCTCCCACATCAAGAAGGCTGACTTTCACTGTCCTCTGTGACCCTTCTGTCACCTTAGTCAGGCAATTTTTCAGCTCCCAAAAAGCAATTGCAGAATCGGGAACTAATTTGCTGCATCATCATCATCTTCTGCATCATCAAGCACTATATAACTGGAGGAATATAAGAAAACACATCAGTCTTTTTCCAGGCTATATTTTTAGGCTTTTTCAGATTGCCTTAATCTATTTTTAGACTAAATAACTAACCTCTTCACTCACCTTCTGCTGGTTAGTCCTGACAGCAGGAGGATTGTTGAAAGAGATGTATGTAGTCTAGTACAGGGCAGACTCTTGTCTTTCATTCCAGCTGCCAAAGTTGTGCTTGGGGAAAGGGCATAATGGAAAAAGCATCTGGCTGTAGCAAAGGGAGGAGAGGACCAGCAACCACCACATTTCCTTCCACGTAAAGTAAAAAACGTAACAAATAGGTGGGTTTAAATGTGTGATGCCATTCATTTGTCAAGAAGGTCCACAGGGCTTCATAAGAAATGGTAGCTCCCGTAATGCAGCATGATCTGAGATGAGGTTGAGTTTTGGTTCAAAGTTTGAGTTTGGTTTTTGGAAAGAAAAAAACACCACACTTTAAAGAAGTCAGTGATGCAGCTTTGTTATGTGGTGTAAAATGTCTGAGCAGAAGAAGTGATGGCATATTAAATGGTAGTTTAACATAGAAAAAGCCATAGAGAAGCAGGGACTAGACATGAAAGCCAGGCAAATCCACATGAGCAGCTCTGCACACATGTTTAAGTGGGCCCTTAATCATTGGAGCAATCCCCGGAGGGCAGAAGTGGATTGGTTTGTATCTATCTTGTCATCTCTTCAGATGAAGGGATGGAGCTTGGGGTGGGGGTAGGAGACAGTTATGTGTTAGGCAAATACAACATAAGCTTTAGTCAAATGTAAGCTATTTAACTCAGAAAGGAGGTAAAAGTGGATGAAATTTAATATCCAAGACATTAGAGTAGATGTTAAAGTCCCTCTTGACTTCAGCCTCTCTGTTCGTATATAGTCAAGGATTTTCTGGGTTAGAGCCAGTTTTTCCAGTGGAGCACCTTGCTTGAAAATCTTTTGGGTCTTTTACTCCTTTGGGACACAACCCAAACACTGCTTATCTGAACTTGTCCACTTTGCTCTTTTCTTTTTGAGAACCTATCAGGGAACATATGACCCTGTAAAAGCATTGCAGGTTGTTGGGGGTCTTCCCATTCCTGTCACAGTTAGCCTATTACATACCACAAAAAAAAAAAAAATCAGTGCAAAGGAAGACAAGCACTTTATAATTAAGACCCCTTAAATAGTTTTCCTGGCTCCATTTTACAAAATATGAGTCACCCTGGCTCAAGTTGGGAAGAATCAGTGTTCAAACCTGCAGAGATATTATCTGCCTTTGAAATACTTGGGAAAACTCTCAGCCTTATCTGGAAAAGTGAAATCTGCCATGATAACCAAGGCCTTGATTTTCTCGGAGGAGAGGGAGGTCCTAAACACCTTCGCCCTCCAGATTAACTCCTGCTCTGTCTGTGTGGCACCCTGTGGGGCTGCTGGCACCTCAGACATCTCATACTTGTTTCCAGAGCACCCCACAATGTCCCAGGTGACCTCCCCAAGGGCTAAAGCCCTCTTTCCCCCATTAATACAAGACCATGTAACACATGGTCCCACATTAGTGATATATGCATGGATGCACAGCCTTTCTCCCATGCCCCACCTCCAGGACCAGGGCCACAGTGCTGGGTTCAGACTGTGGGAGGGAGATGGGGAACACAGATATTCCCCTCACCAGCCGCAGGGTATCACTACCCTATAGCCAGCATTCTCCGATGTCTCCAGCACACAGAACCGGGCAGGATGAGAGCTGGACTGGCAGGTCATGTGTGGGGCTAAAGGACACTTTGGTTCTTCTAGCAGGGACAGGGCTGGAGTGGAGGAGTGTGCCTTCTCCTGGGACATCTTTGACCATAGCGGTTTTGCTGGTGGCACGACCTCATCCTCCCTAGCAGCACAGTGCCACCACCCTGCTCTTTGCTGGGCACCCCAAACACCAGTGGTCCCTCAGCAGCATGAGGTGCCAGCAGGATTATGGTGCTGGGGTCGTGGGGCAGAATAGACCCTGTGGCACTGTGCTGTGACAGCAGGAAAACCACCCTGGGCAGCCAGGGCTGGGAGGTGGGCGCTGGCTGTGCTCACAAGAGCGGCGGTGTGTGTGTTCTGCATCCAGAAGACCAGCAACATATCACTTACAGTTACATAGTCACCGGTAACACAAGACCTGGCAGCTCCTCAAAGATGAGCAGAGGTTTGGAAATCAAAGATATTTTTCATTCCCAAGCATTTCCATCATACCCACGGGGTGTCTTTGATTGTGTTCTGCAAGGAGAATAAGGCAACCAGAAGTGTGGAAAAATGGTGGAAAAAACACCTTCCTCAATTTGACACAAATTTTTTATCATTTGCTAGAGAATGGCTACAACCCCCTTAAAATGTGAGTTTCCTTCATTATAGAAATACTTTTTTTTTCCCTTCAAAAGCCAGTGGAATGTGGACAATGAACACATTTAGAAGCCAACTTTTCATCAGGGTTTATCCTTTTGATTTGGAAACTGGCTCATTTAAGCTGGAAAATTCTGTGAAATGTTGCAATAAAAGAGGCTCTATTTTTGCATTAGCTAAAATATGCACACACAGAAACCCAAGTGATACAAAAGCAAGCAAAACAAAGAAGTGCCCAGCCCGTAAGCTCCAAGTTGCTTAAAATTTCTTATTTCAAGCACAAATGCCACATCGATCCTTGCCATCTCTAATAATAATGCAAGCTGCCACCCAACAACAGCATAACATTTCCATTAGGCAGTATATTTTTCCCTGTGAAACATAACTTAGCAAATGTGGCTTCAGCTGCCTAAATGTCATCTAAGTCTGTTGCAATCTGCTGTAAACTTTCAAGATACTAGTCATATGTCATAAACTCACAACAGTTTCTGGATTTGCTTTAGGACCAAAATGTTCCTGGGCAAAAACAATTCACTAAGGAAGAAATCCTATCCTCTGTTTTTTTCCTGATTCCCTAGAAGTAGCTTCTTACTGATTTTTTTTCCCCCTTTTCTTGCCTATTTCTGTGCATGCCATTTTACTGTATAAATCAGATCTATCCCAGTTCCAGCGATCAGAAATGGGAGTATCTTGCTTTTCTGTATGGCAAAGTAGAACAGTAATTGCACATACTGTTTGAGAAAAAAAAAGGAGAATCCAAATCCAGGATAGGCTTCTGTCCAAAGCAGCTCAGATTTTCCATCTCATCTGTAACTGAGACATGAAAAGCGCAGGTTAGAACTGGGCAGCAGCCTCCAACAGCACAAGCCCTATTTCTGGCAATATTCTTTCCAAAGTTTGTGTGTCACTCAAGTTAGGGGCTTTTAGACCAAATACAGTACAACTAGGTGCGAGGAGGATACATTCAGAGACTGAATCAAAGTTTGAGGGAATGGTAGGGTTTTTACATTCATATGAAGCCCACATATACTTGCTGGCAGATATTTATAGAGCATGACTGTATGAACTCTGATCTACAGTCGAGAAGTGGGCTAAGTTACATGAATTCAGTGCTGCCAGTTCAACATAATTTCCTTTCAACACCATGACCAAATTACCTTGATTTTCACACCTGTAAAATGGGGATAATACTTATCCCTTTTACAGGGGATAGTGTTATAAACATTAGTGAAATTATTTCGAGAAGCACTGACTTCATACTGTAAAATAACTTTATCTGTACTAGCTGGTATTACACAGGAGGAGCTGAATCTAAACCAGGAAAGTGAGGGAGAAAGGAAACATAATTTCCTGTCGGTATGATGTACTCTGCAAGTGCGACTAAGAACATAAATCTGAGGGACCTTGCGAGAAAAGGTTTTTTCAGCCTGCTTTCCCCCTTTTCACCAGGTTGTGCTCATGTAATGCCATGGTCCTCAGTAAAGGCATTCCTCATTTACCCAGTGTGCGAGGAGAACCCAGTCCTTTCACCTAAAATCAATTTTCCTTAGATTCCAGAGCGGCTATGGTGCTATCTGCCAGCGAGTCTCTCCTATCTCACATGCCTGTGCTGTGCACAGTTGTCCCCTCTGGTTGCAGAATAGATTAGAGGAGCCACCACGGTACAGCTGAGAAAGCAATGGAAAATCCATCCAGCCAGGAAGCTTTTTCTTCTTGATTTCTGTGTAGTTCTCCACGTTTGGCAAGCTTTGTAAACTCAGTAGTGGGAACTGAAAAGGAAAAACCATCACGTACAATTTTTCTGTGGCTTGCAAAAGTGAAATAAATCAAGAGATAAAACAGCAAGGCATCTGTGATACAAGATTTGGTTCGTGAATGTTTAAAGCATTTAATCTCTGTTCCTCTGGCTTCCAATTCTGGTTGCTGGGACTTTATTATTTTGCCTGGTTTGTAAGGTATAATCACTTATATCTCAGGAATTTTCTGGCGTGTTCCATATTCCCCTTTGCATGACTTGGATAAATCTCCGTAACGCTGTCCATCTGTCCCTCTTTTCTGCCTTCTGATTTATCATCTGAAAATTTTCCACATGACACCAGTGGAGTCCCTGTTGTCACCAGTGGGGCCAGCCGTGCTGCCTTGTTATTTCCACCCCTTTGCTGCCTCGTCAGAGCTAGGCTAAGTGTTTCTATCTGAGCCCCAGTCACTCTGCTCAGGCAGACAGGCATCCCCATATCTCCCCATCCAAGGGGCAGGCACAAGGTGAGCTCACCGTTGCCACCACGGTCCTGTCCATCCATCCACTGTGCCATAGCACATCCCCTTTTCCATCTTTTCACCCAGAGTGATGACAAATAGTGTAGCTTAGGTTAGCACAGGAGACCTGGGGAGCCACCACAACCCCAGCATGAAGCTGAGACTTTACCAACAGCCCCTGGCCCTGGCAGTCTGCACAGAGGAGACAAGCAAAGGGTAAAAGAGGGGTCGGCAAACAGCCCAGCATGTATTTGCAAATTGGTGGAAGACCTGAAAATAGACCTTGCTGCCTTGCCTTATTCAGTCCCACATGGACTCCTCTCTGTTTCCAAATTCTAGTTATCCCAGGGGTCGTGGAGGGACCCCTGCCCCCAGTAGGTCTCTGTCATGCCTGTTGTTAGATCTTAGCTGTAGTTGCTTAATTCTCATTAAATAGCCAAGTTTCTTTTAATCTTCTTCCAAAACAAGGAGCTTAAGCCTTACAACAACATCTCCTAGGAACTTTCAGCTCTCCTTTGGGGAGAGATTTCTTTCTGTTGAAGCAAATGTTTCCCAATAACTCTCTTCTGCTGCCAGGCACCGAGACCAGAGGCAGCGTCATGCCATTCCCTCATCATTTCCTATGGGACTCACACATACCAGGCTGTGCCCTCTACCTTTAGTTTCCCGTTCTCATTCCAGCCTGTCTGCTTGAATTCATTCAAAGGTGTAAGAAAAAAAACCTCTTGGGACAGTCTGTCCCATGCTGCACCCACCGCCGTAAAACCTCGGCTGCTGTACTACTGGTTCTTATCAGCCATCACACCTTAAAGTATAGAAGGTGTGTCTAATATTAGCCAGGAAACGTCACGGTGAAGACCTGGACTTTTTCAGCTAATCGGTATTAATAACTTCCTATGTTTGAAGACAGCCCATAGGAAATGCAGCCTGACTCATCTACCCTGTAATTAGATGAACTCCTCAAAAAAGTGCAGGTGGCTGCACCACAAAAGCACATTAGCCAAGGTGCAGAATATGCTTCTGACCAAAGGGCAGATAACAGCAGCAATAATTTCCTTCCAGTGATATAATGTAAAAAAGCAGTACTTCTGGCAGATTTGGCATCTGGCTGAGGCTAGAAACTCAAGTATTCATTTTCTTTCTCTCTCTTATCTCACTCAAGGGAAATCTGTAATATTTGCAAAGCCTTGATTTATTTTTTACACTCTCACAAATTACTGGAAAACAATTATGCAGTGAAGTTTCATGAAAAACAGAAGATATTCAGGCCTATTTGCTATATAGGTCATACCTAAACTGTGATTCTTACCAAAGATTTCCTGTGTTCTTTTTTCCTGCCAAGTTCAGCCATATATCACTTTTATATATCTGAAGGCCATGGTGTAATGCAGTATGAACCGATGAATGGGATAAAGTTACATATTCTCCATTGATTTTCCATTGTATCCATTATCTTTAATGCTGGAATGCAAGTTAGTGCGAGGGCCGGAAGCCTCCGCACCTCCGTGTTGACTGCTGCCTTATGAAAACCATCCCCTGGAGGCAGATAAAATCAGCTGCAAGTTGCAGAGAGGAGACAGGAGTCCCCCAAAGTGTCTGGCTTAATGGTGGAAGTGGGTGGCTCACCCGTCTGTAGGAAAGAGAGAAGGAGAAGGTAGACTTAGGGAGGGGGACATGAGGGGCTGGGAGGAAACCAGAGAAGGGCTGCAAGTGATGGCAGGGGAAGGAGCAGAGAGAGGGAGAGGAAGGGAGCACGACAGATCTGCCTCAAGGCTTCTTAGCAGTGGAGAAATGCTTTTTTGCATGCATAACGAAGGAGGAAAAGAAAGAGATTTGTGGTCCACGTTGCTGTTGCTGCTGTGATGCTGTTGTTCCCTGCTGCAAAGTCCCCCAGGCACCACCAGCATCGCTGCCCCCGAGAGCAGCAGGGCTGCAGCCGAGGGTGCTCAAAAGCCATTGCTTCCCAATCCCGGGTCTTGTGGAAAGCAAGCTGAGGGCTCACTGCCATTGCTGCTCAGCCCCATGGGTCAGGATGAGCAGGAAGGGTGTTTTCAGGCAGCACCGAAGCTTGCTACCATGGCAGCTCAAGCCAAAGGCTGAGCATCGGTGCTCAGGAGTGAGGAAGACGAGCAGGACGGGAGGATGCCGCTGCATGGGGAAAGCAGGACGCTTGGGAGGCTTGCCACCCAGATGGGCCCAGTTGCGCTGGGAGTAGATGTTAACACTAGTTCCCTAACAAGCTTCTCAAATCACATTTTTTAAGGCCATGTGTTAACAGAAAACAACTGTTCAAATTTTAGCAAGTTCCAGCACCACTTTCACCCTTGGTACGTCTGGTCCACAGGAGTTAGAAACACCACTGCCACTTAATTTTTCATTCCTCTCGGAAAGGGTTAGAGCAGTTAGTCATACGAGTGGTCAGCTTGGACGATCCCACGCAAGCAATCCCAGCAGGATTTCCCCGTGTGTGACTAATTGCTCCTCCCGGGAGGCTGGAGCTTCCCATCGGGAAGGCAAAGGACTCCCCATTTTAGCAGCAAAGCTGTCTGTAATCTTAACTCTGCAGTCACTGCTGCTGCCCCTGTAATGTACTTTTAAGATCAAAATTCTTCTGCAGGACAAGTGACCTGTTCATCTTCGTCTGGCATTTACTGCTCCGGCTACTCTTGTTGACATGTGTGACTAATTCATGATCTATGACACCGAGCTGTGACCAATACAAAAAATCTTTATTAAAACCCTGCCAGGTTGATCGGCAGGCATTTCCCGGAAAAGCTGCTCAAGAATAGTCGGCTGTGAGGAACTCCACAGGACGACATTTCTGGAAGGTACATCTCATCCCAGTTTACCTTGAAGCACATCAGCTCGCAGCCGTGGACAAGCCATCTTGCTTCACCTATAACCCTGGGGACAGAGCTTATGGACCTTATTGCAAATTTTCCTTCAGTTATTTGGCCTGGTAGAGAAAAGGCTCAAGACGACACAGAGGAAAACTTTTCCAGCTAGGGCAAGAAAAATCTGGTACCTTGTTTTGCTATTTTAGCAGAGGTAGAGCACAAGCCAGGCTCCTTCCCGCCTGCCCCCCCTCGCTATATGTGTGTGTACGTGCATGTGCTGCGCAGCAGGACCCCTTTTCTCATTTAAACAGCCAATTAAAGCCTACTTTGGCACTTAGCACATGACATCAACTTGCAGTACTTAAGCTGCCTAGCACAGTGTGAATTTAATTTGATAAAGGGGCAACTAATAAAGATCTTGGAAGGCTGGTTAAAGTTCATTAAGCCTTTCCTTTCAAGGTACACTTCCCTCCAGTGCAAAAGCTTGCGTCTATTTTTTTTTTTTTAAGCTGTGTTATATCCTGCCACCAGAAAAAGGTGCCTGTGTCACATCCCGACAGGGTATATTTAAAGTCTCACTGTCAAAGTCATGTCAGCCCTTGGTTCTTTGCCCAGAAATGTGCAGAAAGAAAAATAAAAGCTCCTTTCCCTGAGTGCGGGACGAGGAGTGCAACGCGGGTTGGTGCAGGCAGGCTCCTGAGAGGGGAATTGGGCTTCTGTCACACTGAGCTGCATTCATCCTCCTTCTCTTGAGCCATCCGTAATTCCAGATGGCTTTCATAAACAGATGAGGAGGCTCCTCTGAGTTCACTGGTTTAATGAAGCCCGTATGGCTGACTCATGTAATAAGTATTTAATCATGCTGATGAAAATCATTTTAAAAACTTCCACCACACACAGTGCTGTTCCCTGCGCAGCCGTGGAGCTGATAACACAACATCACAGCCAAGGAACCTCCGTTTTCCAGAGCGTCTCCAGGTGCCTGCCTTGACTTTCATCAAGGGGTTATAAACATGGGCACGCATTTGTGCGTTGCTGCCCTCTAACAAGGATCCGTTCATCTTTGAAAATACTCATCAAATTACCTACAGAAGTCCCACAAAAGGAAGGGTTTTTTAAGCTCCACAATCCCCGTGCAGCTGTTTCAGAGGTCACTCAAGGGTTAACACTTCAGTGTTTATATCATCTCATTAGTTTCTGTTTGTGCTTTCAAATGTCCATGCCTTAAAAATTTGCAGAGCTTAAGTGGTCTCCATTTGTAAACAGACAAATGCCACAATACCTTGCAAATACTGAGTCATGTTAGGTGGTAATTGTTCCTCTTGTCAGCAGAAGTCATCGTCAATGCCATGAAGGACATGGGACTTCCATCATTTCCAGAGCATGGACCTAAATGAACACATGTAAGTCCCCCACGGGGCAACTGGTAGTCCCCCAGTTTCAGTACATTTTAAGCTAGCTCCAAAAAGTCAGTCCTCCTCCTCTCCTCCAGAGAAAACCCAGAGCTGATGGCCCCTTCAGAGCAGGCTGCATGCAGAGGGTGGGGGTGACTCTCCCTGGGGCAAAGCTGGGGGCCTTAGACCTGTTTTCGTGTGCTTTTGTCACCCAAATAGTCCCATGTGGGCTGGAAGACTCAATGTCAAGATTTGAACTTATTCCTTGGGGGACAAGGTCCAAAAATCACTGCCTTGGAGGGTCAGGAAGGGCTGGAAAAGTCAATGAAGTCTGAGAACAAGTGAGGCCACCTTGCATGGGCTGTAGCACTGGGAAAGTTCAAGGTGCTCTGCCACGTACTGAGTTTGTTTCTATGAAAAGCTGAAAGAAGAAACATTAACTCTAGGGCTGGACTCATGTTGTCATGTTTGTCCTTACCTTTACAACTGGCTCATCACTGTTCAGCAGGTCCAGTCACTTCTTCTGAGAGCTCTGGGAAAAGGAAGATGATGAATCCCATACTGTTCTGCACAGGCTCACAGCCACAGACAGAGGGAGATACCCCTGGTTTTATCTACATGGAATTTTGTGGATCAGTCCAAATTTTGATGGGTAGATATATTTTATCATCAGTGGAATTAGATTTAATTTTAAGTGTTGAGGGCAAAGCCACTTGAAGAGCTTTGATTTGTAAGATTATCTTTTCCAAATTCTAGAAATGTTGAAAGCTGAAAGTGTGTTTGCAGTTACTGCAATTGCAGTTGCTATGTTATCAGATACAAGATTGCTTACACCCTGATGGGGAAAAGGCTTATTTTCTGACATAAGACCAAATAAAATCTCCACTTTGTGTCATTAACAGTTAGTTTCCTTTTCTAAGCAATTTATTGTTCAAATCACTGAAACGTAGCACAGTGTTTATGGCTTTAGAAACTGGGTTTGTTTTAATTTCCTTCATTTGATTTTACAATAGACATTTTTTCACTTCTAAACATGCACATATGTTGAAAATATATCAGTTTAGGCTGAACAGAAAGATGACTGTGATCCTGCTTCATCCACTTACAAACAGTGTGCCCAGGAATTACCCCATGCTTTCTGACTGACTGAGATGCCCTTCATGCATAGTACGTGCTGCTATGAATAGTTCTTTCTTGGTGGTTAGTGTTTAAGTCTTCAAGATTGGGAAGTCTTCTGGTTAACTTTGAATCGTATTGTTGTAGCATCTAGATATACACAGCTCCAAATAACTGGAGCATTACAGTCTTTAGAGGCTTGATAACGAAATCCAGAGTTCACTTTATACAAGTGCTTCATCCTCCCATTCATGAGCTTATGAATTTTGGAGCTGCAGGCTCAAACTCTGCAAGTGCCGGAATTATGCACCCCTTCTCGTATCTCACTTCGGAGCACCTAATTAAGATGTCATTGTGACTTTTCAGAAGAGCACCTTAAATAGAAAACCACTGGAACAGTGGAGAAGTCTCAATTTCCTTGGTTATGACTTCAAACTCTGGAGCTAAAGGACACCAAAAAGAGAGCTTAATGCCTATAAATCATGCAGTGTGAACTGATTCATGACTCAGACAAAGTGCCCAAGCCCCTAAGAGTCAAGAGAACAACCCTTTAAAATACAGTTTGCTACTATCGCTGGAAACTTTAACCCACTGGCTTCACACTCCAAAGGTTTAAGCTGCAAATGGCAGGAGAGGATTTATGTGTTCCTCTGAACAAAATACGTCAGGGTAGGAAAACTTGACCCGACAGTTTTGAGACATGCCTGCCGTAAATAACCAATTGATTGGCTGACTCGCAAAGCCATTAGCAGGCGTGAGCTGCCTGCTGAGATTCAGACACCGCATAAAATGCTGGAGGTGCCAGCAAAATGGACATGGCTATGCAGTTGTCTTCCAGCAGACCATTCAGGAGGGCTCATGAAAAATGGAGCGGCTTTCATCTCACTCGTTTGACACCACAGATCTGGAAGAGGCTTGTGCATGGGATCCAGTCTGTTGTGGGCAAAGGGGAAAGAAAAGAGAGATAAAATGACCACCTTGTGCTTGAGGAGTAAATCATTTGGAGGAATAAAAGTAGTTCAAATGAAGTTGGAGATCCTGCCTTGACAGTTGCAGACGATGAGTCTTTTCTGCTGTAAATCACTACAGCTGCCAAGTGGCACTGCTAGGTCTGAGCTAACGGGGCTTTCCACCCCCTGAAAAGTGGCAGCAGCAGTTACAGGAGAAGGGAATTTGATGACTCACATCACAGGCTGTCAGGTGAGAGGACCAGAGGTTATGTTTTGCTATCTGAGAATGGGTCATTTTTACCTTTTTTCCTCCACCCCTTTTCCCTCCCAAAGAATGCGTGCAATGCACCCATCTTCACTCTCACTGCTGCAGCCACACTTTCTGGACTTGGGTTGATCTTTTTGCACTGTCCCACCCTGATGGCAAGGGAAAAGATAAGAGCAGTGGGAGTCCCCTGGAGCTCTGCCTATGAAGTCTTTCATTCTGGACAAGAGCAGGCAGTAGGAAGAAGAGCAGACATGATGCTGGTCTACTCCAGACACTCATTTATACCAATCTGAGACACATGCACTGTGCAATTGAGTAGGAATCTGGGTGTAAATGGCTACAAAAACAGCAGTGTAATGATGAACCAGAGCCAGCTCCTCAGGGAGGCTGCGGCTTCGGGCATTAGCCTTGAACAAGCAAAGACGAGGCCTTGTTCCAGTATCAAACATGAGATGAGAAGTGATGGCTGGGAGATAAAAGGCAGGTAGGAAGAACGTGGGTATGTGAAATTACCTTCAATCTGATCCTGCTCAGAGTCTCAAGTTCTTTGCAAGCTGTTCCTGCTCAAGGAGGTAGCGGGCCAGCTCATAAGGACCAGCTCCCTTGGTGGGTATCTCCTCCTCTGTTAGCCAGATTGCCTCTTGCACTGGTTTTTAGAAGAGTGAGAAAGTCCTCAGTCCTGGCATTGCCACCACTCAAACCCACTGGCTCTTTCAGAACCAGAGGATTCCTCCACTATGTAGGACTTGGTTCCCCCAGAGAGTTTTTCATTTTATGGATTAGATTCAACCGCTTTTTCTTTTTTTTTTTTTTTTTCTCTCCAGGTAGTGAAGGCCCACAAGGGAAGAATTGGTTCTAAATAATTGCATTTACACAGTATGCAAATATGCATTGGCCGAGTATTGGCATGCTGCTGCCCAGGTGTTTTCCTGATGGCTCCTAAAACATCAGAAATGGTGAGCACCAGCAGAGGATTCATCTGCTTACAGGAATCTGGCCCTATTCCTATGAACTGCAAGACTGTACAAGTGTGACTCTGCCTGAAGTCTCACTAGCTAATCTCAGGTTTTATTATAGTACCCTGCTATCCCAGCAACGTCTTTCAAAGAGGCAAAAATATCTCAAACTTCCCACCCAGCTCTAGTCCTCCCATTTTAATGCCACAAAGATACATACTTGTATGCAGTGCTGTCAGAAGAAGCATCTGCTTTGAACAAACCTCCCAGCAGAGCAATCTGCAGGACAACAAGCATCACTGGAGTGAAGACCTCATCCATGCTCAAAGCACTGTCCCCAGAACTTGTGGCATTGCTTTAGTCAACACATTCAAAACATTGAGTGTTGGCATTGCCGGAGACTGGTATTCATGACTCCTCTTCACACTGGTTTGGCCTGTGGTCTCTAAAACTGGAAGCTGAAGTAACAGGCACAGAAAAAAAAGAAATCAGCTAAATATTTCCCATCTCTGGAATATGGAAATATGAGGGGTTCCCAGGTTGGATGGGGTGTCTCTGCTATCGGGAAGAAAAGGGAAGAGAAGATCGAGGGATAGGGACTTTGTGTCTGGAAAACACAGAGGAAACTGCTGCCAAATACTTTGAATTTATTCTCCCTTTTTTGTTGTTGTTCTTTTTTTGAACTGAAATCAGCCTTAGGCAAGGGATTGGAGGCAAGAAGCTGTTGGGATCTTGCTTCTATTTTGCAGGCAGTAGTTCCTTTGAATTCATGGGCTTTTCATATAAATTAGGGAGATAAGAATGATCATATTTAGGAAGAACAGGAGCTCAGTATCTCATCTCTGACAGTAGTCAGTAATAAATGCTTTGGAAACAAGTATCAGAAAGGGAAGAGCAGTTGTCTCATACCCAGCCAGCTTCTAACCCACAGTAGTTTAGGGTTTCTGGAGACAGATGTTGTATCCATACGGCTTCTGCAGTGAACAGGCACTGTTTGTGCTGTTTTCAATGAGTTTGTTTAATCCTATCCTTTGAAAGTTTTAGCCACCACAACATCACTAGCGAGGCGTTCTGCAGTTAGAAAAGTAGTTCCCTTTGCTTCCTTTAGCCTTGCTGTTGGGCAATTTCTTTAGGCACCATCTAGTCCTGGTTTTATGGGATAAAGTGAATAACAGCTCCATGTTCACTTCGTAACTGTCGAGGGCTCAAACCATGTCCCCTCCTTGCTAGCTTTGTCCCAAGAAGTGTCTTACTCTCTTTGAACAGCCCATTTTTTGGAAACGTAACACCATATTTTGCACAAATATTTTGCTACAGGAGAGAAAGTACTTGATTTTGGAAGTGTCATTTTAATACACAAGCGCAAATGTTTATAAATACATACCTGCACACAGACACGGTGCTTGTCAAAACACATTCAAAGGATACCTAGGTTCTTTCATGTATTACATACTCGGAGTGAAAATAACCAGCTATATTTAACCCAGATCCAAGCCCAGACTAAATTATTTTAAAGGTCAATTAAAGAACAGAAAATCTCACTGGCTAAGAGATAAAAAGCTCCCATTCACCTGCAATTCCAAGATCTTTAACAGAACTAAAGCACAGAATGATACATTGTAATTAAGTACAATTTTATATAAAAATCATTGACAACTCCAAGTTTCTATACCTGCCAAGACCTGAATTCAGATGACCGCATTTGGCCTACAGCAGTTGATGGAAACTCCATCACTCACCGCGCTGATGTAGTTGTTTGGAAACCAACGGCTCTTGGCAGAGAAAATACATTTCAGCTTCTGTTGAATGACTGCACATATGATGAGCAGAAGATGAGATAGACCAATAGCCAGTGCTCAAATTTGGATTATGTTTTGGCTGGTGCTTAAAGTTCAGGTCTGAGGCCAAGTGAAGGCTAGAATTTAGCCTGCAATGCAATCCTGAACTCACATGGACTCTTCTCCTCAGGTATTGGACTTGGTGGCAGAAACCTGGGGTATTTTCTCCCTTGCGACTGTCAGTCTGTCAGTTTGGCAGGCACTGCTGTGCTTGCTGCATTCCTGTTCTTTGGCCCTATGTGAGTCAGTTCTGGAAAACTCTTATTTGACCACAACTGGAAAAGAAAGAGAGAAAAAAACCTGAGCCAAAACCCACAGATCAAATATGTGAGACAGGTTTGAAACACGAAGTCCAGTTTTCTATTCTGACAGCCTGCATGATCTCAGCTCCGAGATCCCAGTGCAGTCCCCACAACAGCCACAAACAGCCGATGGAAGCGTTCGTGGAGCTGAGACCCCGCTGCAATCACCCAACCCGAGCCAGAGCGATGAACGTAGCAAGCCAAATCCCTGAAGAAACACTGGGATTTGTTCTTTCTGGCTGCTTGGAAAAGCTATTTCCAGAACTTAACTCAACACCTTCCTTCAACCTCAGAACACCTCCTTAGGTAAACATAACCACCTTCCAGGTTTGGGCCTTGCACAGAAAGAGATCAGTCCACACAGGAATGATATTTAGCACAAGTCACAGTTTAAAATGCCATCAAAAGTATCTGGAAAGGCGTTCATGTTTCAGCTTTGCCATCAGCCCTAAGGTGAGGACACCTCAGTGCATCTGCTCAAGGCATGGATTTGTGATGTGCACCAGAACATTTGTGCAATAAGCAGAAATGACGGCCCGGATCCATTTCTTGTGTAGTCTGCAATTTCTTAACGTGTCCGACACACTGGGAACCCATTCGAAAAGCAGTGATGGAAAACTTGGAAAGCAAATGGAAGTGAAGAAAAGCCCTTAGTGTAATTTTACAGCGTGTGAAAGACTTAAAGCAAGAAACACAACCAGATGCCACAAGGAAACTACTTTCAATTAGTTCTGCTTTGTGTTATACCTACTGATGAAAAATAAAAACAAATTCATTCTGTCAACAGCTCTATCTATAGCATAATCCTTAAATGAACTCATCCATCAAACTGGTCTCCTCTGGCAAAACATATTACAGTCCCTGTTTCTCAGCTGTGTGAATCAATCATCTGTTTCCCAAACCCATTGGTCAACATCTTAGGAACCCAATATATTTTTATTGCGCTAAACAAGCCAGTTGCAGGGCACCGACTTCACCACACTACCCTGTACAAAGTGTTCATCTATTAGCAAACTCTGCGATTTCAGGGGAGCTATTCCCCCATCAAGGTTGCATGGTAAATGCGCCTGACCTGGAATAAAAGCAAATCTCAGCCTTCTTGCCCCAGCAGCATACATGGGATGCGCTGCTGCTCACAGCTGGACAAAGCAGGAGCACCGAAGAACAAACCAGATTTTTTTCTAGGTGGACAGTTCAGAAAGTGATGTTTGAACTAGAAGATATAGAGGTATATATACACTTTTTAAGACAAAGCTAATAGTTCACATTGAAGTTGCAGCAGCAGAACCCCACCAAACAGCACAGACATCACTGGCAATATTAGGTCACATTTGCAATAGTTCTTAGTGCTGTATGTTCCCCATCCTTGACGCAGGAGGACCCTGAAGAGGGGGGTCCCTTCCCAGGGCTCCGAAGGCTGCTGCAGCCCAAGAGCACAACCTCCTTCAAGCAAAGGGATCCTGTGAGAGGAAGGCCTGCTCTCATTCCCATGTTATCGATGGGAATATGCAGGTACAGCCATACTCCATCCTGGATGTGCAAAGGGATGTAGGTGTGGGGGTTTCCAAGGGTTTTGGCGCCTAACCCCCCATGCCAGGCTAAGAGGCAGAATTGGCCAGGCTGAGATGATACGTGCTGTGCTCTGCATAAGCCACAGCAGGATGGAGTGGTCAGAGAACAACTTCAGCCATAGTCACTGAGGGCTGAAACATGCCTCAAAGCCATCCTTGAAATCCTGTTTCCCACCAAGACTCACTCGTGCTGTGAGCAGAGGCTTGTGCAATTGGTGCTTCTGGCTTCATATTGGTAGATAGAAAATCTACTAGAAGTGTAATGCAAACCTGGGTGTTTCTTGCAGGTGTATGAGCTTAGCCAGGCAAACTACAGCAGTGGTTTTACCTGAAGCCACCTCATGAAAGCTTAGTCCTTAGTTGTATTTTAACTATTAAAATGACAACTTTTATGAAATTTACTGGGAATCCCTCAAAATAATTTATGACGTAGACACCAGCGCAGACATCTAAGGGATTTTGAGCAAAGCAGATGTATCAAGGATACCCTGGTCTTACTGTCCCAGCAATGGTACCAGCTACTTTTGGCATTACAGAAACAGCAATATCTGACTGATAGTGTACTGGTTCAAAATAAACTTCCATCATCTCCCATGGATTTCAGTTACCTGGACTATTTGGGAAATTTTGCTTCTGGGTTTGAAATTTTTTGATGTAAGTCTTTACAAAAAGCCAAACCTTTCAGAAAGATCTGGGTAACATTTCTTTGAATTCTGGGGTGCAAGCAGAATGGCAGAGGACTCTCCCCACCAACAAGATCTTACAGAGGTCTGTTATGATCAGCTTGGATCAACATAAAAAGTGTCCAGAGAAGTAACTCTGAATACACTGCAGGAAGCTGAGCAAGTTATGAGGCTTAAAAAAAATGGAACATGAACGTTTTAGCCACATTTTTAACAATATCAGAGTTTATTAAAAGGCTGGGTGGATTGGAGAAAAGCAAGATACATCCACAGTTTGGCAACCTACCTCTTCCAGGTTGAAGATTGACCATGGCCAAACTCAAGGGAACTCTGTGCCCACTTCAGCAGGTACTAAGTCTCTGCTGCAGGAGAACACTGAAGTGGCCCGTTGGTGCATATAGATATCAATAGATTTCACTGCAGAAGGCAGCAAAGGCAACAGGATTCATAGTTTGGTGTGGATTTTGACAGCTCAAGCATGCTCTGCCCAGGCCTTCCAGACCCGGCCAATCTCGGCACTGGGCCTGGCAGCCCGAGGAGGAGGAAGGGAGGAATTTGTCCGAGCTGAAACCAAAGTCAGACTTCCCCGAGGAACAAAGCCACGGCTCCCGGACACGCTTATGCCAGGGGAATCTCAGGGCAGACAGGTGCCTGGCCCATATCCACGCGTGGGGACAGACCAGGAGTTTTGTCAGTTAAATGTCTCCAGCACCAATACCCTTGGGCGGAATGAAAAGTTGCCAGCAGGGCTGGCCAAAAACCAAAGCAAACAAGTCATGTGTCACTGGAGAGTCAAATCATCCCCATGCAGCGAACAAAGTCAAGTTCAAGGAATGAAACCTCACTGCTTGCAGGCAGTGGCTGCCGAGAGCGTGTGCTGTGGAACCAGCCTCTGGAAAGTCATCTGGTGTTCATCTTCCCTAAACCCAAAAATAACCACTCCAAATCCCCTGGCATCACTGTGGAGAAGCAGCCTCAGTATCTTTCCTCTGTCAGAGGAGCCACACACACACCACACACCAGTGCAAGCAGCTGAAGGGATGCACTTAGCTCTGCCCAGGAGCTCACTCCCTTCTTTGCTGAAGGACCTGCTGTGGTTCCTTGCCCTGCACCACGGGCTGAGGCCATCCGCCCCTCTTGCCCTCACTGGCTCATCATCCAAAAGCTCATCTGTAAAGGAACCTGAAAGACTCACTAAGGGCATCACCAAATCCAAGCATTCAAGCCCCTGAGTCAGCCCCACACCCTGCTCATGAACTGGCATTGAACACCATGAGGTTTGTGACAAGGATGCATCGAGTATGCCTTCGCGGTGCTTTCTATGTCCCAGATCTGGCTCTACAGTCACAAGAAGTAATAGGATTTTTCTTTTCAAAGATGAAATTCTGTCGACTGGCACGATCTCTGAGCCTAAAGCCTCTGTACAAGTATCAGGTATTGCTAATTAATACCAAAGCAGTGAAAACTGGCAACATGGCCCAGTTCTGCTGCTCACCCCAGGACTCCGGAGTCAGATTTCGGAGCAGACATGGGATCACTTAAAAATAAAAATAAAAAATCCACATCAGTGCCATTAATGAAGTATCAAGCAGATACTTGAATGCTGATGAAGGTAAACATAATCTGTTCAAGGAAAGGTGAAAAATACCCTCAATGTTCATAGCATTTTCAGAAAGAAAAACCAATTATTTAGATGAGGCAGACACAAGAACTAACATCAAGTCCAGCCCCTGTTGGCCACTTCCCAAAATCTCCAGGGGAAGACAGCGGGTGACCAAGGGCAGACGTGGGCCTGGCTGTGGGGCTGGGGCTGCTTTGGGCCTTCTCCACCGCGAGAATGCTGGGGGCAAGGGCAACGTTTTCCTACCTCAGAAAACCCTTTGTTTCAGTGAGGTTTTTTTGCATAATCAAAGGAGCACGATCCGAGGCAAACGGTGCAATCCTCAAAAACAGGTTAGACAAACAAGAGGGTGGGTGCTCAGCATATAACTGTGCTCCCAGCTGGGAGCAGAGCTCCATGGGTGCCCAGGGCACGGCAAGCCCAGCCTGAGCCAGGGGATGGCTTCGGGGTGGGCTGGGGTTGCCCACTAGGGCATCACTGGGCATGAGCTCTCCCCCCAGCTCAGCCCAAGTGTTTCCTCCTGCTCTGCTCAAAACACATCGATGGACGGGCTGGGGGCTTGCCGCAGCAAGGCGCGTGGGGACCGTGCTGCAGACCCCTTGCCCTTACCATAAGGGCATTTGTGCTCCCGGTCACTGCATCCTGCTGTCCTCAGGGAGCTACCCTGAACATTTGTGCCCTTCACATCCCCGGGTTGGCGATCACCCCCCAGGCCCAGCGCTGAGACAAGCTATAAATGTTCCACCCAACCTTCCCACATCACTCAAGTCCCTGGCACCCCGGCGGTGGCCGCAGCAGCCCATGGAGTGACCCGCAGCCCCGGGCCGACGCGGGGCCACCACCTGCTTCCCCCTCCCAGCGGGATGCCCGCGGATGTTCGAAGCCCCAGGGGGGACGGGACATCCCGGCAGGCTCTCCAGAGACACCGGCAGATTAGTGGCTCTATTTTTCAAGCTGCCCCTCTCTCACCCCCTTCAAACTTCATTCAACTTACAAGAATTTAAGACAACTTGGCAGGACAGGCAGGGTCTATATATAAACCCCCGTGGACATTTCGTCAAACGAACCCCGATGCGCAAATGGCCTCTGTACCTGGAATGCGGGTTTATGCAAGTGACAGGTCAGCAAAGCAGCCGCCCTCTTTCCTCGCAGCACAATGGGGATAGCAGAGATGCCATCAGCACTATTTTTTTCCTACCCTGCTGCGCACTAAAAAATTTATTCTAGGAACATTACAGAGTAGGGGAGTAAAAATAGATATGCAGGTTCAGCAAATGGTTCTCTCCACTCCTTGTGTTTCAACCTTTTTTTGCAGAGAATAGAAGCAAAAATAGTTGTGCTACCCTGTTAAACCCCGTGTGTTTGCTCAGCAGCTCCTGATAACGACACTCACCGCTTTCTGGCCTCGTTTTAAAAATGCTTCCAGCAACCTGGGCATTTCTGCGGTTCTGTTTAAACCAGAAAAGATGGGTCTTTAAAAAGATCAGCCTGGGTGGGAAGTGTCAAAACTGCAAATGCTGCAATGGCCCCAGCTGAAGCTAAGTTTTGCTTATCACTATTGGCAGCAACTAACATTAACAACATGGTAAAGAAAGTTAGAAATTAGTTTTACTTTGCTCCAAGACCTCTTGCCCGGGGTTGAGTCGCCTGCAGAGCCATCCTGGGCACCGGCCCCTGTCCCTCATGCTCTCGCCACACCGTTCCTGAGCCCCGCACGTGTCCCAAGGCTGAGGCCAGGCCGGAGGCAGCTCCCACAGCCGCTCACTGAAGTTTTGGCTCAGTGAAGCTCGGCTGAGAGCAAACTGGATGGAGCTGCTGGGAGGCAGCAACAAACCCTGCGGCTCCTGTGCCCGTGTGATGCGCCCATCGCGGAGGGCTGTGATGGCCAACTCTGCCTGGTCCCCAGAGAAATGGCAGTGGTTAAACAATCCCAGCGCTAACGCTGGTGGAGTCATTTTGGTGAAGCAGCCTGGGAGGTGCCACACTGGCACTGGGAGCGTCTCCCACCCGCTGAGCCACCTCCTGCGGCTTTTTTAGACCCTCAGGGACGGGCGAGCGTGTTTATGGCCAGCTCAGAAGAGGCAGAGTGACAGGCTTTGACCTCAGGCTCTCCTCTGATTTCCTTGAAAGTGGAGGATGAGGCTACAAGATGGGTCACCACAACAGGACCATGGCGGGGGGTGAGGGCAGGCCAGACATCCACGGCAGGGAGGCACAGGCAGCTGAGGCACGGAGGGTGACAGAAGCAGTGGGGCGGATGTCCCCATCCCAGCCCCGCAGACCCCTGCACAGCAGGGCTGATACCGCATGCTTTTGATCACACACTGTGCTCTGGGTTGGCAGAACACCACAGTTGAAGAGGCAGCCCAGCAAATCCTTCCTCCCCCCTTGCTCCCTCCTCCCCTCCACTCTCGACCACCTTCCTCCTGCCCGGGGGACGGCAGGGACGGGGAAGCCCTGTGCCTTGGTGATATTTAGCCTTGGTGATCTTTAGCCTTGGCCTCTCTGCAGCTGGAGCATCCTCCAGCAGTCCTGCGGCTGCTCCAGGACCAGTCCGGTTGTGCCAGAGCCCATCCTGGGCAAAGGGAGCCCCTCTTCAGGGGCTGGATCCTGAAAATCCAGGCTTCATTGAAAGTCTCTGGCATTTAGGCTCCTAAACACTTCCCCAGCAGCAGGACCAGACCAGAAAAGGGGACTGACACTCAGGCGCCCATGTCGCCCGCTCGTGGCCTTTATCATCACTCAAAGCCCCCCAGGCTGGCACGGGACAAGAAAGAGCTTTTAAGTTCACCAAATTACCAATGAAACGTCACCTGTTTTCACAGGCAACGTCCATCAGACTCCGCTTTTTAGATCTTCCCAGTCAAGCACGTTCACTCCGCAGCGCAGAAAGGGACTTCAATCCCCAGCTTTCCAAGAGCTCATTTAACAGCAAGCTGTAGGGACTGGAGGGATGACAAGGAATTTTAATAGAAGGCAAATTAAGCACTTTATAACTCACTTCCAAATTGATTTATATGGCGAAGGCTGCTCAGCTACCCTTTCACAGAGGAAAGATCCCTAAAGCAAACACCTTCAAAGGGCTGATCCAACTCTCCTTGAAGTCAGGAGAGGCAAACCCTGCAAGTCAAGGCTGGGGCTAAAATGTGCACACAAACCCCAAACCCCTCCAAATCTCCATGCGATAGATCGCTTCAGCCACCCCCTGAATCCCAGATGCTGGAGCCTAATGGATAACGCTGAGCTATCAAAACACTAATGTACATGGAGTTTCTTTACGCCTAGCAAAACGCTGTGCTGAGCATTACATTTTTAAAAGGCTCAATTTCTTGGCATTAAGGTTCATTTCAAAGCAAGGAATTTCACTTGGTCTCTCCCAGGACCCCTAAAGCCCTCGTGTTTGTATTCCACCCCCACAAAGGGAGCGAGGGGTGGTGGGGAAGTGCTGAAGCCAAATATTTCCCCCTTCGCAGCGCACTGGGGAATGTGCAGTGACACTTCTGCACAAAGGGAAAGGCCTTGTTTAGACAAGACGTGGCAAACACGAGGCCTCTGCCCTGGTGGAACGGCTTCGGTGGCTGGAAGAAGGTTGAATATCGACTTTGAGAACATTGAAATTTGGGGGGGGGGGGGGGGGGGGGGGGGTGAAAAATCTGTCCCTGGTTTCCATGTATCTCCAGCCTGAGGCTTTGCATCCCCTGGGGAAATGTCATTCTTTGGCTTCTGACCCACCAAATTGAACTGTCAGATTAAGGAATGGCAAGACAGACGTCTTCGACTAACATTTGGCAGCGAGGCCAACACAATGTCTCTCCACCATCATTCGAGTAATCTCCCCTTGGAAAAGGACCAGATGAATGTTCCCGTTGCTCAGAGGGTTCCAGAAGAAACAACTTGTAAACAGCAGCGGAAACCATGCCAGCAAATACCAAAAGGAAAACCGTACCATTTCAACAACAATTTTGGAGCTGGCTCCAGCAGCAATGCTCTGATAAGTATTAAAAATGACCATATCCGTGCAGCTCCCGGCCCCTCTGCGGCTGCCAGGGAGCACCATGGACATCGCAGGGTGCACCTCGTTGTGCAATGCCATCCCCTGAGGCGTGGACCTTTCTCCCCCATCCCATGTCTGGTGATCATGTTGTGCAAGAGGCCTGGTTGCCCTTGACGGTATCATTGCTTGCATAACAGCTGAGGCTCTTCTTACTCATCCCCACCTCAAACCCTCTCTCACCCTTGGGAAGGGACGTGCTGCAGTAACAGCCGGCAACCCCTAAGTGCCACAGCAATGACTCCATTAGCATTTCACTGGTCTCAGTGCCCACCAAATCCAAAGCAGCCCACTTCCATGTGACAGAGTTTATGGATAAATATCAACTGATGTAATGAAAGGGCTTTTAGCTCTTCACTCCACCTTTCCTTACTAGTGCCTGGCAAATCGCAGCCTGCAAGCAGGACCTTGCTGTGCTGCATCGCCCCTGAGAAGAGCACATGTCCAGGGGGGGTAAAAGGACCTATGTCCTGAAGATGCAGCAATGTTTGGGGCATAAATTCCACATATCATTGCTGAGAGAAATGTGCATGGTGACCCTGTACTCAAACGTGTAGACAACATCAAAAGGCCAGTGAAGGCTATAACCCCCCTCAGGAGCCCAGGCAGAGGAACGGACTATGGAAGTGTTGAGTCTCAGATTCTTTCTAGTGACCTCAACTCTCCCCATTTGAGCAAAGTCACCTCCAGACAGACCTTCCATCCATATCCCTTATCCACCACATGTGATTTTCGCCTCTGAATTCCAAGCCCTGAAGAACTTGGTCAGCACCCGGTCAGTGAGCAATAGTGGAAATTCCCCTGCACCCCTACCCAAAGCGCAGGGGTGAGGAGCCCTCCTATGACCGCACAATGACCGGCAGTTAAAATGAGGAGAGCAAAAGGAGGAGAAGATCGGTGTTATTTCAGAAGTTTAGCCCAATGCCATACACACACGGGTTAACAGGTACCCCCTTGGCACAGCTTCTGCCCAGACTGTCTCTGCGTCCACATCTGGTACCCACCAACATGAACCTGATTCTGTCTCACCACTCAGGCTCTTCAAAGCTTAGGCCTGAAGGATCAAATACTGATTTGTATATTTGGAGAAAGAGAAGTGAACTGTAGACAATAAAAGGCATGAATTCAGCCACTTCTCCCTTTAACAGGATGGAAGTTGTTCATCAAAATCCCCAAGCAAAAATCTAAACGCGTGTCCCACGAGCTATCCCCAGTGCCAGCCCTGTAAGAAGCTATAAAACACACAGGCTGCTTAAACCCTTCCTACGGGAGATTCACAGCCACGAGCTGCACAAACCCAGCTGTGGAAATGCTAGGTTAGAGCCCCGCTTCCGGACCGACATACAAAGTGAAAGAGCAGAGCGTGACTGGAGGAGGCGAGAACAGGGCCTGAGATTTTCACAGCCCTCGACTCCAGCTCTACGGGTTCTGCGCCGTCATAACCACATCCCAAATCTTTTCTCCATCCCTGCGTGTAAATCCCATTATCAAGCGGAGCTACCTGGGAGGGTGGAGAGACTGGGCTCCCGGGAACACTGTCCCATTCCGGCTGATGGAGCGGTGAGACTGGGCTCCTGAAAGGCAACAGCCTGTAACAACCACCCCGAGCTTCCAGGGCTTGTTAACTCTCCTCTGGCCAGAGGATTTGCTACATGACGCGTGGAGCAATAATTTCCACCCTGGTCTCCAGAAAAGTAGTTCTGGAACCTGGGCTGATTAGCCACCGCACCAGCCTCCCCATTCATTGTATAAATCTAGTGCCTCCGATTACATCATGCCAGAAAACTGAAATGTAAATCAGATGGCGAAGGCATTAATGGCAGCACTGTAAAGGCTCAACAATGCAAACCTTCCCAAAACGAACTGTCTTGACCTTCGCCGGGCTGACAATAAAAGTGTGACATCATGTGCAAACGAGCTTTAAATTTAAACCAGGTGCAGAGAGCTGCCTGGCGTCGTGCGGCTGCTGTACAAACCACTAACATGCGAGCGGCGATGCTGGAGGCAAGAGAAATGCCAAACACGGACAGGACCCACTCTGCAACACAGGTACAAGCAGCTGGTGTGGTGCAAGACCAAATTCTGCATCGCACTTGAAAAAGACGCCATTTGTGCTATTTGGTACCAGTTCTAGTTGGGGCAAATGTTATTAAGTAAACACAAATTTGCTGATATTCATTTCCATGTGTGTGAACATTCGTACAGCTCTGGAATGGAGCCAGCAGCACAAAAATGAGGGGTTTTTACATTTTTTGCTCCTATTCAGGACTCCCTTAGACCTTGCAAAGCGCTTCGAGCTGTGCTCACAGGTTGTCAGTCACAGCTATTAGCACCATGATTCACAGCCAGAAGGCACGTCCCTGCTCCAGAGCCCTTTCGGGGCAGCCATCAGCCCTCTCGCTACTACCCCCTAACGAAATGGTCTGCCTTCCCCGGCTGCCCCTCACCTTGCTGCACAAGAAGGCCCTCCCCAAAGGGGTTTCCATGAGCAGTTTTTCGCCCTGTTTTGCACTGCCAGGCCAGCCGGGCGCCCGCTGTCCGTGGCCTGGAGGCAGCGCTGGCACAGGGGGGCACGCTGCATGGCTACAGCCTCTGGGATCAATTCTGCTGCCTCTTGTTTTATAAAGGGGAGCAGAACAGCACAGAAGAGGCAGGTTTACTGTCAATGAAACCAAAACCTGAGGGGACATCAACTGCAGTTCTCGCTGGACAAGTTATTTTCTGCATCGTTTCTGTTTTGGAGAGGATAGTTCAAAGAGTAAAATCAAGCACTGAGAGCAGACAGGTCCAGGAGGAGCAATTCCTAACAGCTTCCCAGACCATGTCTCACATTCACTTCAAGCTGGTCGCTGCAAGACGTCGCCTGCAAAACAGAGTGGGGCTCACACACAGCTACGCAGATGAAGGAGAACACATGTAAGTGCACAAATACGCTACCACCACCAAACCAGGAATGATTTTTAAGAATGACACCCTTCCCTGGCGAAAGTGATGCTACAGCCTGAGCTGGGGCTAGCAGCACCACCACCGCACGTCAGGAGCTAACTGCAGAGATGACAACGCTTGGTTAGTTCACTAAGCAGGCACGTTACGCACAAAGCAAAGATGATAGTCGCATGAGTTACACAAGTACTATTCTTTATTTTCTGGGTTTTTTGGAACATGCTCTGGCTGTTCCACAGGGAATCTGAGGGAGGGAGAACTCAAAATAGGGAATCTGTTGTACAACATACAGGTTTGATATGAGCTAGGCAATTTTTACATACAGATAATTATTAATTTAAGAATTCCAATTCCACATGAAGCATGCTTGGGTGATCTCTACTGAAACACAAATACCAAAAACACCACCACAAACTACAAATTAAGCAGCACTTTTGTAATACTGAAAATTCTCTGCCACCGGCAGTCATTAGGAAGTACCAGTAAACGTGTCCAAAGGTTTTTCAGTATGCAGAGCAACAACATGCTTTCAACATGAAAGTCAACTGTAAAACAACAGTTTCAGGTCAAGCATTGAATTAAATCTAATTGGGAAAGGAGTTCTACAACAATCAATGTTACTTTAGCTCCTGGACTGATTTGAATTTCAATCTTTAATTAGAGAGCACATTAGGATGCCCTGAAGTAGGGACATTTGGAAACAACTTGAATAATCTTCAAGTATTTGTAGTGACGCATTGGTAAACATGTCCATCTCCTTCTACCTTGTGTAGAAGTATCAGTGCAAGCCACATGAAGACCCCAGGCTGCTGAACTGGCAGGACTCCAAATTCCAAACCTCCCTTAGGCTCAGTAAGGGCTCAGGAGCAGGCGTGCCAGAGAGGTAACAGGGACATCATCGGTATTTCTATCCAGAACAGGTCCTCATGTACCACATGTAATGCTGAATACGCATTAGCTGATGCTAATGAAAGCATTTCATATTCTTCACAAATAATGCTCAGAATTTATTTTAGGAATTTATTTGAATGCGACTGGCTGTATTGGGTCAGGGAAGTTACCCACATAGGTCCATAACCCTGCTCTACTGCTGTCCCAAGGAGATGCCTATGGAGCCTCAAAACAGGCAAGCATGGACTGACACCTCCCCGTGTCCTTGCAGCCTCCATGGACTACAGCTGCTGGAGCACCAGCTTCCAGATCCACACCATACTTTGTGCAGCATGAGAAATATAGCAATAACGCACAAGCCCATATTCCCTCTCATGCAAACAATGCGCTTGTGAGCTGCTCAAGGATTTAACATTTCCCCTAGCAGCTCAATCAGGCATATCCCATTGCACCATCATGTTTTCACCCTCTTTAGGAGGATTGCAAGGGTAGGGAATATGGCACCTTGAGTATATTACACGTGATACAAATGATTTAAGAACTCCAAATCAGCACAGTCTTTCCATGTTACAAAGTTAAGATGTCTCCATGCTTCAAAAAGACAAATTCTTACAAGAACAGGCAAGATGGGCACACCAAAAAGGTCTGTCCATGTCTAGCATTGACCTTGAGCGATGAGCAGTGGTGGACACCTAGTGAAAATGAAGCCTGCAGGGCATGGATAAAGCGGTGCTTTCCCCATCCATACCCTCCCACCCAGGCTGCGCTCTCCCTAAGGATCACTCAGACTGTTCAGCTAACGGCACATTCCTGCTCAGTGCCATGTAACCGATGTTAAAGCAAGACTGAAGTGGAAGGTGAAAGGAGGGACAGAGAGAGTATAGGACAGTTTCACAGTGTCTCAATTTTCACTATCAGGGACACAAGAGAGAATTTTAAACAAACTTACTGCCATTAAAATCAGTATGTTAAGATACAAATTGCTTAGAAACACTGGAATAAAACAGGAGCATTTGCCACAATACAAAGGCAGGTTTAGAGCGCTTTTGTTTTGCAGCACTCGTTCCTGCAATGCTGTTTCCAAGAGACACTCTCCACACCCAGCTTACCACAGTCCACCTGAAATTTGAGCAGCCTTCAAATGGACAAGAAATGGAAATACGAGAATGAGAGAAAACAAATCAAAGGCTACCAATTAATTTTAATTTCTTACATTGTTCTCGTTCAGCTGGGGAAAGGCAACCTTGCCAAGTGAGTTCAGAAATGCTGCGGGTCCCTTCATCCATTCCTGTCAAGTCCTCAGAAAAGAAAATGCTAACAACAGGTAATAAAGCAGAACCACTGAAATCTATAAATCTGGAAATTCAGGGAAAAAAAATCTGTACACAAGAAAAAAGAAAAAATATATTTAGCAACATGTGAGTGAGCAGAGAGTTCGCGATTGGAAGCCTGTTTCACTCAAAAAATTCATGCTAGTGCACAGTTGTAGTGAAACCTTTACAGATACACAACAAACGGAACAGTCTGTGGGAGACACAAAGAATAAAAATAGCGTCCTTACTCTGCTTTTTCATTGTGGAAAATGCTCACACCTTTTTCTAAATTTGGAAATAGAAGTTCTTCCTCTTTCTGCCCCCCCCCCCCCATATTTTAAGTTATGCAGTAGCAGTATTTCTTTTTCAGATGAAAGGTAACACACATTCTGTAGCCCCCTGTGCTGCTATCCTTTCCACACTGCAGCCAAAATGTAATAATAGATCTCCAGCAGAGGTGTGAATTGCTCCCATTCATCCTCACCAAGTATTAACTTCGTACGCTGGTATTCATTATTTCAAAGTTTACCTATTAGGATAGTTAGCGAATAGCCAGGCTAGGTAGGAAAATACTCAGGGATTAAGAACAATAATGTAGTGATTTCCATAGCATTACAGGAATCAACTGTAAAATTAACACTGTATTTCAGGTATTTTCTCAGTCACATTTTTTAAGATGATGCGTACAAACAGAGCATTACAGTGGAGGGCAAGACTCAGCTTTCTCACGGGGAGGAGGAAAGAGCAAAAGCTTAGCAAAACTTTGCCAACTTTCTGCGCCTTCACAGATAATCTAAGTCTTCAGTATTAAATCTTGATTAGAGTTTAAAATAAAGTGATTGCAGTGATTACGAGTATTACTCAATAGTATGCTACAAGAGCATATGACAATGAGAAACAATTTCCATAAAATTTCTAATTAATATTCCTCCTAAATTCTAGTGTCTGAAAAAACCCTACAGTTCATTAACATGAATGGAAGGTCTGTTTTCCTAAAAAGTTTTGGTTCAGTCAGATAGAAAATCACTTCCTGATGTACAGCTGTCACTGCTTTCTCAAGGTACACTTTCATAAGGTATGTATTTGGTTTTTTACACTACTGCCAGAGATGATACCCTGAGTGGCTGAACCCCTACAGTATAACGAAGCCTATGAAACACAGCTATTAGAGGGTAGTCACAGGCAGGAAGGTGGCTACATCAAGAGCTAAAAAACCTGGGAGAACTGCAAGAATAAAGGCAAGATGGAGAGCCTCCACCATTAACACTCCCACAATGCTGAGAAAGTCTGATCGACCCCTTGATCAAAGGAGGCCAGAGACCTCTCAAGTTAGAGGCATCCCATACGTGCACACCCACACTTCAACCTGCTGAGGCAAAACTGCTAGGCAAAGCCTGAGGTTTTATGAGAAAAATGTGCTATCTAACGGCTGCTGCTGCTCAATAAGGCGGTCCCACTTCTACCACCCCCCCCACACACACACTTTTCTTGTCCCCTAAGTGAGTTCACTTAGTTAATTTTTTTGCCAGATAATGTGTCACATCTCCCGATCACGGTGGTTTTCTGCTACTTAAACATGCTGACCAGGAGCCACTGCCAGTGCCACAGAAGTAGTTGTGAACTTCTGGCCAAGAGTGGACATGCTGTTTCTGGTACTGACAAACTATTAGATGGCCCACTTTGTGCCATGAAACCTCTGCTGGAAACTTCATGATAAAAATAATGGCAGTCTTTTCCAGAAGATAGCGTACCAGTTCCTGCAGAGTGGGGATCCTACCAAAACTTCTGAGTTAGTTCCCAGGCATCACCACACATGTCTATTTCTGTATTAAACTCCTAGGTAGAAGAATATTCCCCAGGCAAAAAGCATTCCTGAAGCAGTACCAAGCTGCACCACCTGGGTGCCTTCAGGCCATCTATCAAAAGTGAAAAGTATCTTATGGATCCTGAGAGAGCAGAGTCATCTGTTGGCACTGAAGTCAGAGAAATCCTAGTTTGCCAGCTCAGGAATAGAGGTGGTGATTCCAACTCTGCTATTTGCTGTTCCTCCCTATTAGACAGGTGAGGATCAAGCACATTCAATCAGAGTTATGTTAAAGTTGACACATCAATCAGCATTTTCCAAATCCAGTGTGACATAATTAAACAGGTTAATAGCACAGACCCACTGCTAAGAAGTTAGAAATGCCAGGCTCTGGGCCTCTCCCCTCTCAACTGATAAAATATAAGTCAACCTATTAACAGAACTGTCTCAGCAGGACTTTCTAGCAATAGTCAACTAACTTGCTGACTGTGCACTTTATGCATAGAAAAATTTATTTAAATGTCACTTGCTAGCTGCTTTCATACCACATAAAGGTATTACTTTGCTACGTTTCACTTGTGTCTTATTCCACTTCTCAGATGTAAAAGTGCTAAGCTAAATTAAAAGAAATATTGCATCTGGAAATAATGAAGAACTTTCCCACTCTCTAACTCTTGCCATTTGAGGCTGAGGTCTAATTTCTTAACTTTACACAAGCCATTTCTGTGGAGGCTTAGATTCCTTAGGGCATAAAGTCTCTGAAGAGATTAGGCTATTTTAAAGACATCAGATCTCATCTGATAGAAACAAATTCTAAAAACCTTACCAGGATATCAGCCACTGCTTTCATTCTACTAATATGAGGAACTTTTGTGGTGGGCACTCAATGTCATATTTAACAGAGCCCAGCTGGTGTTGAAAACTGCATTCACATTTCATTTAGGAAAAAAGGAAGGAATTATAAAAGGGTACATGGAAGTTTAGAGATCTAAGGTAAAATTAGGTAACGTAAAATATCCTTTGTCTTCAACAGAGGCAGAATTCCACCTTTCAAGCCCAAACCTTCTCTGACACACAACAGTACATAAAATACAGAAACACTCTTATTTCAAATATGAAACACTTGTAAAAATGGGAATAAGAGAGAAAAAGAAAAAAGTCTTTCACTGGGAGGAATACTGAGGTACACTGAATAATATTCAAAGGCAGATATCAATTGAAAAATGTCTATTATTAACTGCAAAATGGAAATACTTCCTAATGCTACTAAAAGCTATTATGCTAGATGGGCAAAGCCTTCTAGTTTAAAAATTACTTCAGTATGATTCAAGTATACTGAGGTATAAAAACTGTGTTTAAAAAAACATTAACAAATATTATCATGATGTGCCCATTAAACTGGGCTGAGGCAGCTGGTTTCTGGATCCATGTTAGGATAAATTAGGGTCAACATTAGGAATCAGGAAGTTCTTGGTATGAACTGGTTGAAATTTTGGAAATTACTCAAGCAACAGAAGTCTTTCACGGTTTAGGATAATGTGTGCATTATCCTAAATGCACATACCACGATATGCGCATCATGATTGATGTAATATCTAACCATCCCATTGACTTTAAAAGAGAAGTTATTTCAAGGTTCTGCTTTTGTTCACCATGTGCACTAAACCATTTTTGCATTGCAGAAATTCCAAGAGACCTTTTTACCTGTCATGATTACATCATTAAAAACTAATATTTTAGAATGGCAATGACTTAATTGTCCAATAAGTGAAGAGAGTGACTCCAGAGCAAAGAAGGAGCATCACAAATGCAGTGAAATAGAGCATTATTTCTTCCATAGACAGCTTTGGTCAGTGTTTTCTTTAGGATGTCCAGCATTCATTTCAGTAGTTATGACACATCTCTGGTTCTTGCTGTCCTTCTGAAGCTCAGTTCAGGCAGTGACAATAGGCTGTTATTGATCAATCCAATTGAAAATTATTAGAACTAAACTGAGAAGGCCAACACAAATGCCAAAAATAACCAATGCACATGCCTGTGAAGAAAGAAAAGCAAAAATTAATGTTTTACTGAAGGAAGCATTTTACATTTCTAAGGCTTATAACTAATGATGAAAAAAACATGTAAGAACAGGTTTAAATAGTGTCTTCTAAAATAATCTTTAATGTTTCAAATTACTCAGTCTTCAAACACAAGGTATCTGCTTAGGGGGAAACTAAACTAAGCCTGCTCTGGGATAGTTGCATCGAGAACTCTCAGAGCAGTCTGGTTTGCTTGCTCACACTGTCTGTCTGCAAAAAAAAAAAAAAAAATCATTTGCCCTTTACAACTCTGAACGAATTAACAAACTGAATTTGTATTTTACTCAAAATATAATTAAAGTTACAATGGATTCTTTACATTTTTTAATAACCAGATGATAATAAAACTACAGTTCAAGTGACAGTAGCTTGCTGATTTATAACAAGGCTATAATTTCCATCTTTTGGAACTAGTCAAGACTTTAAATGGTCAGAACGCATCATTATCAGATTTTGTTTCAGATTCCCTATTCTGTCAATATAAGAACAGCCCTATGAATCATAAGAATGGCAGGAGGACTATGTATAAACAGTCTGTCAGCATTTTAGCCACTGTCATGAAGTTGCTTTGCTGAGCGTTGGTTAAAATGAAGACAAACAGTTACAGTGCAAAACGCAGGCTGCTGTACAAATTCCAACTAGAACTTAACCTACTACACCAAAAGAGAAATAATGAAAGGAGAAAAAAAAGGAAGAGGGGAAAAAAAAAAAAGATGTTTTTACACAGAAAACAAGCATAAACACTCTTTCACTTAAATGCAGTTTGGCTTTGTCCCAGCTGCCCAGACAACATCAGAGTAATGCGTAAAAACTGAGGAAAAATTGGATTAAAAGTCAGCATCTGAAAACTATAGGGAAAAGCATGTATTCATATCGACAGTCGGGCATATGGACATACTGCTAGTCAAAAATCTCTTTTGAAGAAGTTGTTTCAGAAAGAGCTATCATGAAGGATAAAAGAAAATGCTCACAGATTTTGTGAACTGCAATAAAAACAAGAACTTTGCCCCTTGGATTACATGCTCTACAGTGTATTAAGATGCATCTAAAATGAGCCTGTTTAAATATAACTAGCACATATGAAAAAAAAGCATACCCCAAGTTTCTGTGGTGATAAAAAGTCTTCTCTGCTAAGTTTAAGATAAAATAGTCCAGGATATACAAAAAGCAAACACGTTGATGTGGTTGAACCTTTAAAAAACAGAAAGTAAGATTTTACTTAGAGAAAGATTGAAGTATATTAGCTTATCATAATACTGAATTTTTTGAAGAAAAGTTAAAAAAAACCCAAACAAACAAAACCAACAACCACAACAACTTACCAACTACTCCGAATACATTTTTAATGTCTGGCACGTACATTGCAAACAAAACAACAATTGTATTCAGTGTTAAAGTGACAAGGATATGGCAAATCCACGACACAGGAAGATGCGAGAAAAATACCATCAATACAGCTTTCCTTGCCTACGTAATATGAAGAGAAATATTGCATGGGTAAATACACACATATACATATATTTTAATCTTATCTCGATTTCATAAACTTAAGAATGACATCATTCCAGACATGAAAGAACATATTAGAAATCAAAATGCAAAAAATTTAGTAATATTTAAATGTTTTGTCTTTCTGTAGCAGAGGGTTTATTTTTGTATTAAAGCAGTATTTATCACGTGGCCATTAGTCTTAAGGAAGTACTCCTTTTTTGCAGGGACAAAAGGTGGTCTGGGAGATAATTCTCTCTTCGAGCATGCTTGGTAGCAAACGTCGGCATGTTGCCAACTGATACGTAATCTATACACTACTCCTATTTACATAGTTTTGCATGCAGAATTTTTTTTGGTCCTAACTGAATGAATTTTCAGTTCTACCATGGTATTTTGGTGAAACAGGTCAATATGTGTTTTTAATCTACTACCAAATTGAGTTTTCAAGTATAAGTGTGTTTGTGTGTGGGTGCGTGCATGTGGAAAGGAAAAACGAAGTCAGCAAAACTCAATTTAAGAGGAGGGGGGGGAATCAAACTAAATAAACTTTAGAAGTTCTGAATTCTCTAAATCAAAAACAATGCTGTGGGCTAGTTTTAATCTGAAATGTGTCTCGAGCACAAATTAGCTTAGTGGTTAGTTGTTATTTTGGAGCTCTCATGGAACATATGCAAATATGTGGTCTTTGATCAATCACTTGACAAGTGAATAAGATACACAAGACTAGATGTGTCTCAAATATTGCAGTCTGCAAAGCATTAATGTTACCATTGCTTATGCCAACTTCAAAACGTTTAGGAGTACTTACTGGGAAATGGATTAGAGGGACTGTCAAAAGCACAGCAAACAGTATGGCTACTTTAACAGTCATGATGACAGTATCATGTGGCAGGTACCTGCTGTAACCTTGTAACAATTCGGAGTCCACTTTGTCTGAAAACCAGAAATATTAATTGCTGTGTTAATCATTTGAGAACTAAGATAATTAGCAACGCGTATTAAGCTTACGTTCAAATTGATCAATTTGCTTGTGACTAATGCGGAGTGGAGGGGGGATGCAGATAGGCATCACTTTGGCATTACTGATACACTAGGATACATAATCTCGAGAAAACTGAAAAAACCTCAGGAGGCAAGTCTCTGTAGAGCCTCTGCTGAAGCCAAAACTACCTAAAGAGAAGATACAAACATGAAGGAGAAAGCATTAAAAAGAAAGATGATGTGACATGAAGCCAAGGATACAGTACTGTAAAACTTGTTCTATGAGGCTGAAACAGTCAACACTAGATTCTTTTGGTTCAACTAGAAGCCAGAAACAAATTAATTTTGATAAACTGGCTGAATTGCATTTCCTTTTTTTTTCCCAGAAACATTAAGTGATATGCAAGGCAAAATATGATTTGAAAGAAAAGCTGCAATTCTAATTTAAAGGAAGAAAGAAATGTTCAAAACTATGCTAGTGTATGTGCTTTTACTGGCTATAGTTCGCAATATATTGCTGGATGACATGAAGAAGGATAACTAGCATCAGTTATACTTCTAAAAGATATTTCTTATTAAAAAAAAACCCAACAAACTATTGACAATTGAGACTTATTTTTCCCTATGCCAAATGAGTAGCCAAGTGCAACACAAGGACACCTGAAGGCTCTCCGTTTGGATTCTTACAGTACCCAGGGGATAACAGAGAACTGCACTGGCAACGCAGCCAACCAGGCCAAACACTTCCAAACGACAGCTCTGTTTTCTTCAGCAGTAAGAATCTCGTGTGCTCTCCACCACATGCATATCTAGCTTTGCAAAACTGACTCTATTGTGGAATTACTCTAGTACCGTACACCATGGATACACCATCATAAGGGTTACTTTTGTACTACTCAAGGCAGAAGTGGGGCAAAAAGTGATGCATCAGTGAGGAATCCTTCACCTTTGACTTTTGTCCTTTTAAGGTGAAAAGTTTCACTAAGTTAACAGCAAAAGTGAGAGCCCTGAAAGTGGTCTGCTACCCTGACTCTTTTTTTTGGCATACCCTGACTCTATGCTTTTTTGGACTTCAGAATGGACCAAAATTTCCACCAAAGTCCAGTTGCCATATCAAGTTTCAAATTCACAGAAAACAGAATAAACCATCTGAACCACAGAAAGATGAAGCATGTCTCATTTCAAAGAGGGAACGCTTTTTTTGTTTTCAATTTAAAATAAAATGTTTTACATTTTCTCAGACTGGTGTTTTAGGAACAGGGAACAGATTCTCTCTATTTAAAGAATTAAGTTAATTAAACAAGGCAACCAGAAAGTAAAAAAAGGAGAAGCTTGCAAGGGGGGAAAAAAAATAATCTCTTACAGACATCCACTGTTGGTGCCAGTGTTTTAGGCTCTTGAGTCTAAGAGTTACTAAAAGAAGTCAGGCTTGCAGAAAACCAGAAATGTTCCCAGTGAAAGAGACTAGAAGACTACGGTCAAGACAAGGTCTTGTCCCAAAGAAATCATGACAGTGAAGGTAACAGGAACTGGGATGGTTTCTAGGACTACTACTGTTTTTCTTTTTCCCCCTTTTTTTTTTTCTTTTTACTTCTTGTCGAGATCTCATCTGGAGACAGATGGTTATCCCACACTGCCTGCTGAATCTCTCAGACTCTCAGAGTGGCACTCAAAATTATATTTTCCTATAAACCACATGGAGATAGTTAGGAAATAGTAATAATGGCCTATATGCTGTTAGGGGTTTCATGATCCCCCGTATAATTTTTCAAAGGATTCTGAGTGTCAAGGGAATGTTTTCAGACAGGTATGGTCAGACATACGCTTATACTTGGGGAAAAAAGGTGCAAAATTCCCTAGAAATCTGGAATCATTAGCTGCTGAAAGCCAGTGTTCTTGGTGCTTTGTCAGACACTATCTCAACCCCACGATCAAGGAAGATAAAACACTCTGAAAGGAGAGGAAATCCTAATCTTTTGTCTTACTGTCTCTTGTAAGAATTTTTATTCATTCCCATCAACACAGGTTAGCATCTGATCATCTCATAAAAAGGGTGAGTTTTCAGAATACATTAGAAGAATCCTCATAGATGACTGTGATGCATTTATGCGACGGCATTTGTATGAAACTACTCCAGAAGACAGTTAGATCACCAAGTAAAGGTGACTCAATTTGACAGTGCGCGCTACATGAGCGAAACACACCATAACACAAATTTACAGCAGGATACAGAGAGCCAAATGACACTTCTTAGAAAAGGCATCACACGGTGACGTTGTATGACAGGATACTAAAACTGCTGTATGAAATAGACACTCACCTACTTCTGCCAAGGTTACAATGGACTTTTAAAAAAAGCTACTATGTAGATAAGGGTTCTGAAATCTTTCTGTGCATTTGAGAAATGCAAGAATATCAGACAAAGTCAACTAAAAAACTGTACCCAGATCCAAATGCAGAGTTATTAAATTAGTACGGAAGCACACAGCCATGTAAACTCTACAGCAAATGAAAATGAAAGATGTCTGTAGAATTTAGTAGGGCAAGTGTCATACCCCACTTTTCTGTTTGGTAAATAAAAAGGTATATTTACTTCATCAAGCACTATGTCGACAACATCTCTAAGAAATGTGCATTTCTTGGTTCAGTTCATGTATCAAACAGATACCACCTCTGCCTCAGGAACTGCATGCAACACAAATTACTGAAGATCGGAAGCATGTGCTAGGAAGCCCAACTCAAAGCTTATCCTTTTAAATTTTTAAATCCCTCCCTAGTCTTTTGCATTGTCCTCCACTCAAGTGAAGACACAAAACTAGATGGGTGCTTTCTTTGATTCAGACCTTCTAATTTTCTTATGTTCCTTGTCAATTTTTTTCTGAAGTCCTCTAGTTTGTCTTTACGCTACACATAAACAAAAACATCATGAAGAAGACACTTTGTGCAATCCTTTAAAATAAATCTTTCCTAAATTGGATGATTCATGGAAAAATTTTTTTCCACTTCCAGCAGATCTCTAGTTAAATAGCTAGTGTTAGTTCCAATTAATTTGTAAAAATACAAAAACAAAACAAAGAAGCCATAGATGCTTTGAACCCAAGCTGTATCGGACAGGGAAAACATGCTGCAAACCCTCATGCTTCCCTAACATTAGAGCTAGCTTGCTGTGGGTCAAATTCCCCTGATAAAAGGCAACAGCCTCGGTGCCACTTAGAGACTACAAATGTGCTGGGATATCACAGGGTTAAGTGATAAACGTTGCTAGAAGATACAGCCTTAGAACAGACCTTTCAAACTTGTTGGACAAGCAGACTATTATCAGATCTCAAGACTTCTCATAGACCATGATAAACCCATTCCCAGCTTTTAAGTGAAAATATTGCAGAATCACAGAATGATAGGGGTTGGAAGGGACCTCTGGAGATCTTCTAGTCCAATCCCCCTGCCACAGCAGGTTCACCTACAGCAGACTGCACAGGAATGCGTCCAGGCGAGTTTTGAGTATGTCCAGAGAAGGAGACTCCACAGCCTCTCTGGGAAGCTTGTTCCAGTGCTCTGCCACCCTCAAAGTAAAGATGTTCCTCCTCATGTTTAGGTGGAATTTCCTATGATCAAGTTACCTCTGGTCCTGTCATATTATACAGTCCAACACATAGTGGCAATCATTAATTACATAGCATTAGAGAACATCAACAAACCATCAGCTACAGTTTAGAGACCAGTATCTTGTCTGTATAGCATTTTAGGGCATAAACCCTGCAAAGTTTAGCTACATCACACATTGAGAAGTCCGTGAGACTGTAATATTTTGCAGTGTTAGGCATAGTCTTAAGTCTTCACAGGAACAAGATTTCTGAGGATTCAAGTGTATCAATGCACAAGCAAGCCTGAAGTACTCCAGACAGAATGAATTTATCATTTATTATTAGCCTTCATTCTAAAGAACACTTGAAGAATATACTTACCATAAAATGTCAGGTACCCAAACAGAGCAGACACAAAGTAAATTAGGAAACTCAGACCAATTCCTGTGACAGTTACATTCTGCATTCTGCTTTTGGATGGACTAAAACACAAAAAACCCAGAAAATTAGTGTTGCTTAATCTGTATTGTAGACTATTAAACACAATGCAATCTACATTTTAAAAAAATAAAATAGCCGCTTGCCTTTCATAACAAAGCATCCTTTTAATTTATGGCCACAGAGTATTTGCTGAGGTCTGTGCTGTCAGTTAACATTTAGGGTTTTAAAAAGTATTTTAAATCTGGTAATTAAAGGGCACTTTTCATGCAGACAAATAACATTGTCCCCATCTTGTAGGTAATTTAGACATACCAGAGTAATTTTTAAATCAAAATTTTGATTTATACAGCATGATATATATCCAGAGCCAGGAACAGAATCTGGGTCAAAAAACCCCACTGAATCAGTCGTGGCCAAATGCAGATTCAGTTACAGCAATAAAAATTAACTAGTAAGTACCTTAGCAAATGACCTTTTTTCTCCAGATTGTCCAGGCCAGGACAATGTACTGACATTGATGATGGAACCATATTTGCTACTTTTCTCTCCTGTAAGAGAGGAAAAGCCAGTACAGGCTAAAACTGTACATTACCCAAAAACATGAAAGATACTTAGCGCGCATTGTTTGATGGCACTGACTTGAAAATAAAAATTATTCAAGATTAATTTAGGGAATATATTACAGAAATATTATAATTATATTTTAATATTGCATGTGTTTTCATACATTACCTTTGGAGCTCACAATAGATGGGTAAGACTGAGGTATGGCAGAGAAAAGAAAAGGCCATAGTTGGTATTGCATAAGCACTCTAAAAAGAGAAGAAAAACATCTTGTAGGTTGTTTGTTATTACAGATAGTTGGAAAAATATCTGGAAGAATTCAGAATTCAGTTCAAGCATTGGAAGTCAGTGGAAATCTTTCCACATTAACGCTTCGAGATGAATCTCCACAACACAGAATGGTGTCTCTGAATCATCTCACAAAAAATGGACCTTTTCAACTAGTATCTTTTCAAATGGTGGTCATAGCTTACTATTTCGTGATCAGCAGAGGTCATATGGTCTATAAGCCAATGACTGAAAGAGTCTTTTTTAGCTCTATTGAGGCCAAGTACTTACATAAAAAAAAGCATGATTTGCCCCAGTTAGTGTATCGTTCATGAAATTTTCTAAGAAGTTTTCTAAATTCTAATGTCCATAGCTACCTGTCAAATTACTGATTCCTTCACCCTGATTTCACTATTGTCTTATTACTTCATCACAAAAATTTGGATACAGCACCCAGAAAATATAACATGCTTTGGCATCTAAAGTTTTAAGACAGTTATAGAATTAAAGTTGCAACCAAACAATTAGAGCTATATTATTCCAAAAACTTGTAATAGAAGAGATGAATCATCTAGTATAGCCTACTTCAATTGCCAAGTGGAATAAGCTGAACTGTAACAAACACTTCTATGCTGACATAATCAGGCCCATACTGGTAAAAATACGCCACTTTCTACTGATAAAATTAAAATGGAAAAAGAAGTAGAGATGAGTCCCAAGATTCTTCAAAGCACAAAAGGCCAGACAAAAGGCCAGAATCTCACGGTAGATGTTTCTGGTCAAAGCAAAACAACGTCTTTGATCTACAGATAACATTTGTCTCATGTTTGCATTGCCCAAGGTTCCCCCCCACCCCCCGCCCCTTTTTTCTTAGGAGGGTGGGGGTGCATTTTGTTCTTTCAGACAAATGCAACCAACTGTGTCCCTCTCAAATTCCACTACGCTACAGGCCTATCCCAGATTTATTCTTCCCTTTTTCCCTTCCTCTTCACCCCACAGAGACTAGAGTTCTACATGATGCTTCCTCTCCGGCAAGCCCTGATGGGTGGTGACATGATTTAAACGCCACATTAATCAACAAATACCAGAGCTGGCATCCAGTGAAATGCACAAGATTGCATTAGGCCTGAAGAATTAGCTTCAGGTAAGAAAAAACTAAGGTTAGGTCCAGGCAATCCCAGGAAACCTGTTCTACCTTGCAAAGAACTAAAAGGGTGCATACAGCCAAGTAGCACTGACTTCCACCTGAGGGTATATTAAGTTGGCTTGATCCGGCTGCATCATGAGGCTGACCGCCACTGCATCTGTTATACTTTATACTTCGGTCATATTTGCAAAATGTTTTCATAAATGCTAACTTGGACAGCCAGCCTTTGTATAAAAAAAGAAAAAGTGAGACTGGATAACAGTTGGCAGCAGGTATAGGAAATATTTCAGCAGCCTATAACTAGTTTTACAGAAGAATAGCTTACCCTGGATAGAGTTTAAACCCCAATTCTTTACAAACCATCACTCCCTTTAAGTTTGCGTATTGTTAATAGAGATTACCTCTTTTGAAAGATGAAAGAGCTTTGCTTTACAATCCCCAGTAGAATTTGAAACCTGTAAGACATACGTGCAAAAAAATGGCATAATGAAAGAATAAGCCCAAACCACAGACCTGAAACTTTTTAGTGATGATTAAGAAAAGAAAGAATTTAAATTACAAGTAATTCTGAAAGTGTTAATGTAAAAAAAGCATTACAGCTACAAACAAAATTAGAAGACCTTCAAAACAGCATGCACTTTACCTGAAAAGTCTCTATGGCACTATTTAGAGGTAGAGGACAAGGGATCGACCATTTTTTTATCATAATCTGCAAAGACAGCATATTTAATATATGAGTGATACCCTAAAAATAAGTTTAAGTTTAGATATACGTAGCTAAAATATCAGACTGTTGGTATACAAAGCAGGGAGCTACGCCCATAGTAAATTAACAGGCTTGACTGGTAGATAGTTAGGCCACAAGAAGGAGACTTGACAGAAAAACTTGTCAGTGCCATTCCATACAGCTGCTCACCACGCACAGCTGGCAGCCTTATGGTGTGCCTATCTGGACGTGATGGACTGAAATGAGCTCTGACATTAACTGAAATACAACCAGCAGTCCCCATTCACTCTTTCCATGCTCCACACTAACTGCCTCCCGTACAGAATAGCTGCTGTGTTAGCTATCCCAGGCTCTTTCCTTAAGTAGACAAGCCCTTAACAGAGATAGAGCAGAGCCTAGGGCTAATCTTAAAAGGCAGAAACATATGGTTTGGACTAGAAAGCAAAGGAAAAACAATAAATGCAATTATTGTCCCAGAATGTCATTGGGGCTTTAGCTACACCCTGCTGGTTTAGGGACTGCCAAGTAACAGGGCTGAAAATCAAAGGGAAATCAAAATAAGAAATGTTACCTCCTTTTTCAGGAGCCTAGTTTAAAATGATAGTTGCATTGCTCTCCTCACCCTAATTAATTTCCTATTGTAGTTGCCTGGCTTTAGAGGTTATAGTTCTTTTGAAGCCTAGAGCAAATAACTAAAAACTTAATTAAAGACTCAGATTCACGAGAAGAATAACATGGAAGAGAGCGCTTCTCCTGGCTCAGGGAACTACTTTTTGCTTGCAGCCAAGTGGTGTTTCCCAGAGGATGAGGATTAGATGCTCCCTCTTGTCACCAGCACCAGGAGAAGCAAACAAATGCTACCTCTGGACAAAATGTGGGGAAAGAAAACTGCAGGTACATGGCACGCTGAGTCCATTGTGGCAATAACACATGTCTTAAATTGCACGACTAAGAACAACTGACAACTCAAGGTACGGAATTAAGTAGTAGCTTGCTCAACAGCAGTCTACAAACTTTGTAAAAAAGGATTCTCAATGGAAATCCTCCAACCATGTTTCTGACACTAAACTGGCACTGCTTTATACCAGGAGATCTGTTCTTACCTGCTTACTGATTGGCTAAACTGCCTCCCTCTGTGCAATGTGAACGGCAACCTCATCTGAGGAAGGGCGTAAGAAGGCACAAGAACGTGCTGGTAGTACATCAAGTAGTTCAACCAAAGAGTAAGCAAGGGAGAAGGAGGAAAGGACTGAACACTAAAATGTAACTTGGGCCTGTATCGTACATATGCATGACTCTGCCACATGGGTCACCCCTGCTTCATCTCTTTCTTGCACACTAAGCAGCGAGAAGCTACGAGCTGAGACACAGATGCAGACTGCTGCTGCTGTAGTACCACAACCATGAATGCATGGCTGTGCTATCTCCCCAGGAAGCCCAGGCTTGTTGGCTAGCTGAAGACATTTATAAGGCTGAGCAAGAAGGCAAATATTTTTTCAAGGAGATCGCTGCATATTTAATGACACCCAGATAGGGGAAATAAAGGAGACACTCTGACGGCTCCAAAGTAGAAGGCTTTGTGGGAACTCTGGCTAAGGTTGGAATAGGCTTCCTGAGTAATGAAAAGGGGCATGAAGCTAAAGGGCAAGCTCTGGGGAAAGTAAAGTGTGCTTGGCACTGGTGGGGGCAGGGTTTCCTCCAAGCTAAAGAGCAAAGATATATATATATATATATAAACATTGCAGAGGGAGGACAAGACAAGCCAAACCTAAAAAGCTGAAGAACATTTTTCTAGAATAAAATTAATACAGATTAAGAGCAGATTGAAATGGAAATAAAAGGAGATAAACTAAAACAGACTAGGTGCATTTAAAATCTGTAATTACATTTGCCCACCTGCTTAATTATTCAAATCTGTTTGAGTTTCCAATTGGAGTCTAAGTATTTCTGATGAGGTCCCCCCAACAGGAAGAGATTTTTAAGTTGGCAGCACAGCCTAGTTAGCTGAGCAGTCATGCAGGCGGCACAACCTTCCTCTGGAACTTTAAGCCTGTTTCATATAAACACTGTCTTTTGAGCATAACAAACATTCGGTTTTAAGTGAAAAAAAACCTAAAACCTGAAGAGAGGTTCTAGTAGAAATAGGGTATTTTAAACCCACACCAAAAACATTTCTGAAAAATAAAGTTAGAGGCTCAAAATTTTCTAATAGTCTCGGTGATGTTGCTTTTTCGTATCCTGCAGAGGGAAAACAGGAATCCCTTTATTGCAGCAGTACTGACGGCACTCAGCAAAGAGGGACTCTCTGTGCGTAGCATCATTCATTACATATGGCAGGTTCCCAATCTGCATCACATTTTGTTCTGGGGACGTAAACAAGAGATTTAGAAAAATACCATCAGGAATCATTAACACCTTTGTTGAACAAGCTACCAATAGGGCTGTCTCCACAAAAAAAGAAAAATCTGTCTTTACTCTTCACCAACATTCAATATAGCAAGAGGGGAGGCAATAAAAAAAAAGTTTAACAATCACATTTAATTTCTTTTCACTTAGGACTCAAGTCAGGAAAGTATTCAACAATCAGAAACAAAAGTGCTCAGGACCTCATGGAATCTGGCTTTGAATTAATAGTTACATATATTTGTTCTTCTCCCAGATCAGCTCATCTCAGTGTTTTCACTTTTTTCCAAATGAGGACTACAACCAGTACATTAACTTTAAAGGAAAAGATACTGAAGCACAGAGAGGAGATACGTGACCTGCCAAAGCCCCACAGCAGAGCACAGGGAACAAAGAGTAGTCTCTGGACCGTTTGCTCAGTGCACTCACCAGACCATACTGACCAAGACATACGCTGTCTGTCGTACCTATCTTTTCTGCAGGCTGTATTAAAACTGTAGCTTGCTGGCAAAAAGCTGAACAGATGGTATGCACTTGAAAATGCACAGAATTATTGTATATGCAAAATATAATTGTATTACTTCCATATGGCTAACAGAGTTTTCTTCTGGAACAAATTAAAACATATCTGCGATACAGAAATGAACATTGTGCAAACTAAAACACCATTTCAACAGCACATATCCTCCACTTCAAAGCTATTAGATATGAAAACTAAACTGCAGTTAATGCCTTTGAGTTCCACTGCCTAAAGAAGTCAGAGAAAATATTCTGTGAAGCGTGTTAGTTTTCTTTCAATATCCGTAACGTCTTTTAAAAATTTTGACCTCAATTAGATTTACTGTGGCTGCTGCTTCATCACTTAACAACAAAGAGTAAGCATACAAATTTAACCATTTCATAAGAAATCCAGTAGTCTGTGTACTCCTTCATTTGTACTTTCTACCTACATTTTTGTTAGAGAATCAAAACTACACCCTAGCCTAAATCATCCCAGCTTGACATGTCTGCACTCAAGTATTGCTTACACACTTGCCTTTTCTGAGCTCAAAATTGTTTTCAAATGCATCCACCCATTACAACAGCTTTCTTCAGAGATGCACACACATTCCCTTTGAAATCCAGGAGAGGAACTTGTTTTAAAACACTTGCAAATAGCTTCAGCCAAAGGCCTATTTCACCATTATCGTTAGTGCTTTCTCTTTTTTTTTTTTTTTTTTTAAGATAAATTTTAGGAGAGAGGTCAAAAGTTAAGGTAATTTATAAATATTACAAATGAATTTCCATTAGCTCTGGAGAGGCTGTGGCTGCTCCTCAATGCTCAGCTTAGGAAGAATACTTCCCAAGGTCCTACAAACACTGCAATTCTCCAGGGATACCCTAGGGAGATGTTTTGACAGCTTTGAAGTTTGGTTTTATCACATGGTTTAGTTCCTAATGGATTGCCTTGGTCTCCTGGATGGCATGTTTGTTCAACTTGCCTTCAACTGTTTATCCCTTTGTAAAACAGGTATTAAAGGCAAGTCGGTGCAAGCCAGAATGACAGGGGAGAGGGGGGAACGTTTTTCCAGGCTCTCAAATAAGATTCTTGTTTCTATACCTAGATGACAGAGTGTGAGTTGCTTGGTTGTACTACATATTACACATGTGCATTAACACACTTTTTCCCTGTAAAAAGAAAAATAGTGCAACTTAAAGGCACATTTTCCCTCTTAGATCTGCCTAGCAGGTCTCACTTTTGATATCTGGAAACATCTACCTCACAGGGGCCTTGAGAGGGTGAACATCAGGGTCAAAAACCCCCATATGGCTCAGAGAAAAGAACTTTTCCTTTCAGCGGGAAAGAAGAATAAGGCAATTGACATATTAATGAATCTTGTAAAATGCCTTAATGAAGTTCTAGTTTTCTTTGCCTTTTTTTGAACTCTGTCACTCCATTATACATGTAAATTTAATTTATTTGGAGTATATTAAATTTTCTTCTGCACTAGTTGCAGTAAGTAATAGTTAGAAGCTAAGAAAACAGAATTCCATTCCATTACTAGTAGGGAAACAAAAGTATATGTGCCAGCTCCCTTCACTGCACCGTCAGCAAAACAAAAATATTGTTACATTTACCAGTCCAAAATATAATTATTTTAAATCTTTTCACATGCTTGGAAGTCCATATACATTTCCATGCCTCAGCAAAACAAATGTAATCTGTCCAAGCAAGCACATACTGAACTTAAGGAAAACTCCAAATTTCACATAAAAAGTTAAGGGGGGAGGGGAACACAATTCATTTCAAAACAGACTTATGAAAACATTCAAACAATAAGAAAAAAAATAGATAAGCTGTGCACAGATTTTTAACTTACCACAAGAGCAAAGTACACCATAAAGAAAAATGATAAACTACTTGTGTAGCCAAGAAAGCCTGTAAAATAACAGTAAAAATAAAAGAGAATTTATAAGGAAAGTGATCCTAATGTACAGCTAAAGCTTTACATTTTAGGCATGTTTTCTATTACAGTGCTTGGTATCTGGGGCTTAGGACTCAGAATAACAACATTCCAACTGCCTGTCACAGATCATTTATGTAGTTTTGTAGGGCAGAATTAGAACTGGCTTACCACTAATGGCATGCTGTAAGTAAATGCAGCTCTTTAATGTTCTGCTGTAAAGATTTTATTTTAGTATTGCAGACAAAATACTACTGCAACCCAAGTAATAGGTTAACTAGGCAGGGCTGGAAGGCAGAACACACTACAACGACTTCAGTAATCCCCACCATCACCAGCCCCCTGCCAGTTAAAATAAATAAATAACCCATTAAGTTTTTAAAGTCTTCAATTGTAATTGCTACTAAAGTAGAATAATACTCGCTTCTCTCCTTTAATTACTCACCAATTTTAGGAAGAAGCGCAAGAGGAAAAACAACGCAGACTGAAGTAATCAGTAGCAGCAGTCTCCCATCAAGGTACCAAGACCTGTTGGAAAATCTATTTATGATTGATACAAAGCTCAAGAGTCCAAAAAAATATGTTCTACTTTAAAACTGTGATCGTAGACAAAAAAACCACCAGGACAAGAAAAATAAATAATTTCCAGTCCCACATGCTATTTACATGAATTTGTATTCCTAGTTTCTATACTGTGATATAAAATAGAGCTCCCAGATAAGGAGGAAGCAGGGCACCATCCCGTAATGAACCAGCATTGCTGGCAATGTTCCTTAGGCAAGCATCTGCATATATCAGGGGTCTGATGCATGTAAAGTTATTTCTCAGCAGCACAATATGCAAATCCCTGCCTTTATTCAAAGCAATGATCAGAGGGCAAGGGTATTTTATACTCTACAGATTTCCAGTAGAAATACTTACATAGTATGCTACATGCATCTTGAATTGGGATTACACTGAGTTGCATATTTACACAACTGCAAGAAACAGCAACATTAATTCCCATTTACTGCTGAACTTCCCTTCCAGTTTATTACTGCTACATGACCTTAGCTCCTTACCATTTCCAAGAGGTGTGAAACAGAAAGCTAAGCTACCCAATCTATTTGTTTGGAAATTCAGTTATGTTTTCTAAACATACCAACTTTCTCTTCTGCCCAAGTTTCATTACACCTATCGTTACAGCGTCCAAATAACAGAAGAAAACAACAGGTAACTCAACTTTCAGTTAATTTGAAATTATGTTTGCTGTCCAGAGGTGATATAAGAAAGAACAGCAATAAAGAGAACTTCCTTTTCTTTAACTCTGCACAAAGTGATCACTCGTTCTTTGCATACATTCGCACAAAAACTGAATGACAAAAGGAATGGAAATTATGATAATGAAATCTGTTATAATTGTTTATACATAAAACTCTACATATAAAAAAAGCATTGTAGAGGCATATGAAGTTTTAATCCATTTAAAATCCATTCAAAGTATCAAAATCTCATCTCCAAACTGAGGAAAGCACAGATGTATAAGTTGTTAAGAAACAGAAACATCTTGAGGGTGGCTCCCCCTAACTTGGTAAGAACCATATCCTGTACTGATAAACATCTTGCACATCAGCCTCCGACTTTACTACCTATAAACACCTTGGCCTTTGACCTTCAAGTTTATTTAGTCCAGGATATGGTTAGCACCTAATAAACAGGCAGCACCTCAAGTTATCATAAGGAAAGTAGCATAACACCTGTGTTAAAGAAAAATTGCCATATACATATATTAACTACTGTCATACATCATGGACAACCACTTGCGTCACTCCTTTGAAAAAAATTACAATATAAATGAACAGAGAAATTTCAAGGTCGAGGGCATCTTCACCATACCAAAATCAAAGTAACCCTTAAGTAACAATGTCTATATTAAAAATTACGCAAAACGCATCATTCTTCAAAAAATATATTACTAGCCTAGGTCTGCTACTGCTATAGTGAAATAGCAACTTTGCCAACTTCAGCTCCCTGCTGTAGTATTCTTCATGTCATTATCATTTGGCATTCACACATTTTTAAACTTTTTCTTTCTTTCTAATGTGGTGGATGTTTATATTAGGAGGAACAGTATCATAGCAGTAGGCAAAAGTATAACAAATGTTGCACTATGTGTATACACGGCACCTCTGTTTTAAGTCTCCCAATTCTAAGCGTGCAGCAAATCCACAGTTGCCGTTGTAGCTCACAAGCTCAGCAGGCCAGAGAAAAAGTTTTGGTTACTTTATGGTAAATGAAAAAACATTTGTGGGGGAACAGGGAAAGAGAGAAGAAAACTGCAGTGAGGTGATGGGAAGGAGAAAAAATAATTTTGTAAACTGCTTAATCTTGGAATACCAATTCTTTTATTTAAAAAGATCTCAAAAAAATGAGTAGTGGACCACTTACTGGTTATCAAAAAATGTGTCCATTTTTTCCTCAAAATACCGTTGTAGAAATACACTTACTTTCCAAAGGCAGAATAGATGTTTTGATATTGCCTTTAAAATCAGTTTGATCTGCAAATTTAATCCTATATGATAAAAGCGTTCCAAATATGAAATATGGAATATAAATCCTTGACTCCACTGCAAATGCTTTGGCATGCAGATGTTCCTCCTCCCTCCCCCATATTTTAACTAAAAGCAGACATTTATAAATCGCTTTAATTTCATTCCTGAATGCAACAGGACAAGAGATTCATATGTTCTAAATTAGGATCTTACTCTCAGTCCATATCAATTATATAACACACAAGCAAGACAACTTAATTGCATCAATCATATCCTCCTGACAGGGTCATTAAATGTTAACAGAGGGCTCACAAATTACAACTTTTTAACACAATCCTCATTTGAAAGTATGTTCATGTCATTGAAACTATGTGGAATTCTTGTTATGCAGACAGACTGAAACATCTCAACTAGCAATTAACAAGTGTTCATACTGTATGTTTTTGGGTTTTAATAAAGACATGAAGATGTATTACACACTGGCTCTGAGCCTTTCAAACACATGCACACCTGCTAACCTTTATCCCTAAAAATAATTCAATGCACAAAACATTCTTTAAATGGCTTTCCCAAAAGTATGCTTTGGGATGGTAGATGCATATAAAATATTTTTTCACACATAGTTTAACTGACACTTTTGATACATTCTAACTACAGTTAAAGATAAATTCTGCATCCAAATGAAAGGGCATCAGATGCTATAATGACTTACCAGAAACAGAACAGTTGTGCAACCACGTCTGGAAACAAGTGGTCCAGTTAAAACAGTTTAATCAAACTAGTCAATATTTATGCCCTATGCATAAATAAGTTGCTACTTAGGCTTGATATTTGATTACCTAGTTCTGTTGAACAATTTCCTACAATTTAAAAACTCTGCTAGTAAAAAACTACTCTTAACATCTGCTAAGAAATACACAGAAACAAAAGATTATGATCTACCATTAATATGCAAAAATAAATGAAATATAGATGTGGGCATACACAGAAGGTCAGCCGTGTGCATGCACCTGGAATACTGCTTGACCACTGCATTTGAAACATTTGCCTAGGCAAAGAATAGAGGAGTCAAATTGTGTCAAATAAACATGTATCAATGGAAGAAATCCCAGTAACAGGGGCAGAAACAGGACAAGACTCGGGCTGACAATCAGCTTACCACTTGAGCTGTGGTTAGTATTCCTATGGACAATTTCAGCTCTTTCTAAATGCAAAATTTAACTTCATTCCCATCTCAAACTGTAATTTCAGTTAAGGAAGAAGTACGGGTGGTGGCAGTGCTCACAGCACACTGAGAACTACCATAGCTCAGATGATTTGTAATAACCAGTTCAACCACTGTAACCTGTCTGCATGCTGACCAGTGTTTGCATGCAGATCTGCGCTAGGACCTTGATAAAAAAAGCTGGTGGGAGTGTTATCAAATAGGCAGCTTAATAAGTTGTTTATACTGCCTTTTTTAGACAGAACAATCCTTTGAGCAGTATGCGTGCATGCGGGACCTCCAGATTCTACCTATTATGAGCGCTCATAAGCTGTTTGTTTGTTATCTTTGTTGGGAAAAGTCACTTCTATAAACAAAGCTGATATAAAACTAAAAACAGCAGTAAGTGATGTTATATGCTAAATTTGGGGACAGACTGCAATGCACATGCAGCAGATACAGTAGCAGGCTCAACGCCACTGTGTATGAAGAGTGGAGTTAAACGTATGATCTTGAAGAAGAAGGTGGTAACACCCAAATGAAAAGCTGATGACTACCACAGCTGGAAGAGATACATTAGCAGACTAAATATGACATATACTTATAAAACATAATAGTTTTAAAAAAAAACAAAAGCTCCTTACTAAAAACATATTATTGCAAGGGCCAGGAGGGCAGAAAGACATAAAGCAAGATTACCACCACACTTCATTTCTCAAAATGTTCGTTATAAAATGGGAAAGTTATAAATGACAAAATATAAAATGAACTAAAGTACCTTTTAAAAAAACTAATTTCACACTTAAAATTCACCCACAACATTCAGGAATAATACAAGCATCACACAGCATTGAGACAATTTCACCACATCTCAGAGAAAGTTTTGAGCTCAATACATCTGAAAATAGCAGTTTGGAAAAACAGCTGTAATACAATCTAAGATACACTGTTATGAATGACAGCAGCACTGGAACAACTCAAACAAGATATTTCAGTGCTGAAGCTGCAATGTTTGTCTTAGCACAGACACAGATTTCTTGTGAGAGTTCTGATAGAAATCTGAGGGACACACTCCTTACATATAGCTTTATAGCTCAGTTGCGAAGAATAATTTCTTTACTGGGAGCCAAGTTACGGAATTATAAACCAAGTCTGGAAACCTGGCATTTTTCCCAAGACAAGTCCAATTACTGGAGCAAGACAACAAAATATTTAAATTTAAATGTCTGCCGGTTTTTGTACTGTGGTTTTGAAATATGTGAAGTGATAACATGACAGCAGTTTAAATGTTTCTCCTCCTCTCCCTCCTGTCCCCTTCCTGCTTCCCCTTTTAAATTTTTACAGAATGGAGATTTCTGTAGATGGAGTTTTGCCACTGACTTTAAGGTCGTCTGATGGGAAATTGCTATGAGGAAAGAATCACGCTCTGTGTGTGTGTGCTGCAGAAGGCTTCACATGCCAAATACATTTCATGTTCTAAGAACTCCTGTACATAACTAATTCTTTTAGCATGTGAAATCAGAAGGAAGGGTCAGTACCCATCTCCTTTAGCAGTCCTGAACCACTTTCTTCTTCAAGACAAATACAGAACGTATGAAGCATTTTTCCTTACCCACTCTCATCTCCGCTTAAGAACCCCGCAACAGCACCAGGAAGTTCAGACTTAACAATTAAAAGATAAGATGACATAGCTGCAAACAGAAGTAGAACAGATTTAGTAGAGGAATACCAGTATCTCTGGTTGTAACAATTAGCATGGCTTAACCAAAGTGGTTACAACTGGAACATCTCAGCTATATATGAGACACCATGGCACCAGAATCAGAATTTATTTTCTCATATGCTTCCTTTAAAAATAGCTGCAAATCCCAGAGTATTGTACTGATATTAGCTAATGCCTCCAAAGAGACTGTTACGATGTGAGTCTTGAAACAAGGAAAACATAATCCAAAGGACTAAAAGGCAAAACAATATAAAATACAGGCCTGACCTTTTACCTGGGAACACAGACCTACAGGCTAGAGACAGACTACAAAGCTCCAGCACTTCACCTTCCTCTTTACTCTTTGTAAGGCATTGTTAATGACGAGAGTAAATATTAAGATCTGTTTCTATCAATACAACAGTTTTTTTTAAAGACTCAGTTTTTATTGCTGCTCAGTTGCTGTTGCACTAAATAAATCTATGACAGAAATTTGAAGACAAGAATAGGACTTTAAAGGTTCGTTACATACTGGATGGTTTGGCCCTTGGAGGTAAGAGGGTTATCAGTGATAGATCTCTGCTTCTCATGCTAAACCCACCACTAAGAAGATTCCAACAACAACATAAAGTACAAAACCATACAGAACTGTGAATCAGAAGAGAAACTGTTAGTTACTCTTACAGGAGTGTTGACTTGAAATTAAGTGTTTATAATTCTATTCAGAAGAAAGCAATGATGCATACACATAAATCCAAAAGCTACTTCACTGTATCACTTTTCTCCTTTACTATATAAAATGATCAAAGGCATAAAGCAGAGGTTTTTTAAATTACAACTTATACTAACCCGATACCTTCACATACTGTTCATGTCATTTTTTCTTTTACATAAACAGCAAGTATTTATATGAATGAAAAAACAGCAGAGAATTACTCAGAAAAAATGAAGCTTTACAAACAGCTTCAATGAATATCAAAGCCTACATGAAACTAATTTCCATCCTTCAGCAGCAAGTAATTTTAATAACATGCCAACAAAAGTTTAGTTACATTTAAAGCTGGACAAAAAATTATCTGTTGTATCCAAGTTTTACTATTCTGTATTTATTAATTATTTTGAATTTTACCGTGGTGTATTCATTAACACTTTAAAATTAAAACATAAATTTTAAAAAGGTAAACCAACAAACTTCCATAAGCTGATTTTTGAGTAAGTTTGTGGGGGTTTTTTTAAAGGAATGTTTTGAACATTAAAAAAACATGGGGACTCAGACACTGCTGTACTACAGCAGTTAATGTTAAATTTTGAAGAAAGGTAACGTAGTCTCTATAAAGAAAGTGAATTCTGTTAATACAAAGTGACATCTACCTACCGCAAGGTTAAATTAAAACCATTTGGTAGGTCACTAAATAAGGAAATATTCACTTCTTCATAATTAAAAGCTCTGTTTTTTCCAATATTCGAGTGTATTTCCCTCTTGACATGTAGCTGTTGATTGTGTCTGGTGAGGTGTTTACCTGCTGTCCTGACTTTACTTTCCTATTTGCATGCAACAGAATGTAGATTCAACCAGACAAACTTAGAGCACACATATTTCTAAATCACCAGAATTTATAAGTAAATTAACACAATTTCTCACCCTAAGCTACAGGCAGATGCATATTTCACCCTAAGCAAAGACAAATTTTTAAAAAATTGAGGGGGGGGGAGGAAAATTCCTCTAAATTATAACTCAACTTTATTTATCCATTAGCCTTCCTTCTTGTATTATACAATACTTTATACACAAGCAAGTCAGAATTTACATATATTTATACCCTTCAGGAAGATTTCAAAATTAGTTCTTTTGCAGCCTCAGCTGCAGAAAGCTTCCAATTAATTTCCAGATCAGATTTCCTCATAATATGCAATCTGTCACTCTTCCCTTGCATTCCTATTAGCCTCTGGCTAATCATTTGACCACTTATCCTTTGTTGGGCGCTTACTCTTTGTTTTTAAAAGAGGAGTCCTGTTTCACTGAATTCCACTCCTAAGTAGGGAACCAATCATGCACCAAGAAACTTGCACATGCTAAACATTTGTATGCATCTTTCTTCCTTTCTCCGGGCATATGGGAAACAATCTCACATAGTAGGATTTTTTTTCCCCAGTTTATAGTCTCTTGTTTGTTCTAGAAGATGAAGAAAATAAATAATAAATAATTTTATTTATATCCTGATGCTGAGATAAGACATGAATCTCATCTGTAAACCTGAGCAGGACGCCCATGCTAAATACAGTTTTAAAAGTCAAATCCTGCTTTTTCTTCACTTACAAACACAGTTGTAATTCTCCTCAAGAGCAACAGCTCCTTGTAGCTTTACTCAGTGTGAAAGAAGTAAGAGACGCTAGCCCCTGTTTAACTCTCTGAAACACACTACAGAGTGAGCAAGGAACGTTGTTTGTTTGTTTTTTAAAGCTGACGCCAAACAGCGAAGCATCTTGAAAAAGGGCATAGCAACTTGAAAAAATTATCTCAAGTAGGAATAAAATGCATACAGTATGACAGACAAGAAGTCATGTATCCTTTGCTCCAAATAAGAAATTTTACTTAACTTCTCTGACGCCCACCACAACCGAAGCCGTGTCAAGTTATATTGTAAAAATCAAACGTCAGCTATCCTTGGCAGTCTTAATGTATAACGGAAGGAAGAGATTACACAGTCACAAGGCTAAACTGTGACACAAGTGAACACAACAAAAAGCGTACCTTGTGCTTTGATTTATTCCACTTTGAAATACTGGCTTCCTCTGTCATTTTGAAAACAATTTTAATGTTTTAATGGGTAACTTTTAAGGCACCTTTTATCACATACAAAAATTACAATAAACATACATTCATCTTTAGAAGTCAAGCATTCAAAACGGAATTAGCAAATGTCAGAAGCAACATCCCCTTCAGAGTTCACCCCCCTTGCACACACACAGTGTCTGAGAGCAGAACTCATGGCTCTTGCAACCCAGTCTCATCCTCTAAATTAAAAAAGAATGTTATGTTTTCTTTGCGTCACCTTCTCTTTGCAACATGAGACATCTATCTTTAGCACTGAATGAGACAGCTTTTCTGCAGAACGACTGGTGTACGACGACGTAGTTTGAGGCTTTAGCAATATGCAGATGCAACAAATGCTGAACTACGGCTATGTGAGCAACCTTCATGTAGTCGTTTCCTAATTTTCAGGTCCTGAATTTGCATATATTACATTATTTTTAAATAATTTTCAGTGTGTACCAAGACCTACTTGACTAACTAAGCAGGTTTGAACTCCTCAATAGGCCTTGACACAGAAATGCTATAAAACAGTATTCAGCAGAAATCAAAATTGTATTACTACTTTATTATTCAATAGGCTTACCACTGTCTTGAAAGCAGCAAGAAATTACATTTGTAAATACATATATCACTTTACCATCTTCTGAAAACTTGGTATTAGCTCTTTGACAGAAAAAAGGTGTTTGTAAAATATAAAATGGGGTAATTGCTTTACACTTTCATTATTATAACCTGGAGTGCCACCGTGAGATATCGCTCTCTATAAATATACATACCATGCATACATTATTCAGAATGTCCTTACTGTGCTACAGTGTTGTTTAACACTGAGCATATGTGCTCCTACCTGAGAGAAGCCAAGGTTACGTTTTTAAAATAGCCCCCAAAACACCTCTTCTGAGGTACTTAAAATCAAGTATGTGAGTGGCTTTTTGGTTACCAAAAAAAGAAGTGTAACTTTTCCTTATTATCCTACCCAAAATAAGATCAATTGCTGAAGTCCACAGCAATGATGCAAGAGAATATGTATATTAAACTTATGTGTAAACATATAATTTATACCTTCCTTAGAAAATGCCTGGTGATAAATCCCTTCAAATCATTTAATTGGAGGGACTGAATCTAACTCTTCTGGTTGGTTTTTCCTAATCTACCACTGTAGCTGATCATATTAGAGTGCTATAAAGATGTCTTACATTATTAAGCGCTGTGCAAAAATGGAACCAAGCTGCCCTCCAAACTTCACATAGGAGGAGAAGGTAGGGGGCTGGGAAAAAGTAGACTGCAACAATACAGCCACACCAGCTCTTCAGCTCCTACTTAAAAAAAGAGGGATGCCGATCTGGGAGTCAGGACAAGTAGACAGAGCAATCTTGATCCTCATCTGGGGGAATACCAGATAAGACAGATATTCCTCACACATGCCTGTGTGATAAATGAAAAGGCTTGCAAGTCTCATCCTCTAAAGAGTTCAGTCAGTAAGATCCGTTTTTCCCCAAAATACTGAAAAAATCAGAGGCTGAAAGACAGAAATAGCAGAATAAAGACTATCGGTCACTGCACACTCCAGCCCAACCAAGCTGGATCTTTCATAGCAGCTGCATGTGACAAAACCCCTGGGCTTGCGTCCCCCTTTGCTGGTATGGAGGCTGTTTAAAATTCAATTTGTCCTAATCCAAACAATGTGACAAAGTTAAAAAGGAAAGCAGGGAAGGATTTCAAGAAAGAAAGTGAAACTAGAGAGGATTTTGGGCAAGCTCCTGTTTTTCCTGTCAAATAATTAGAATGGAATAGCAAGATAGGAAGTACTTCAGTATTGCATTGAGCTCCTTACAAGTAATTCAAGTCATGGAAACGTCAGGAATGATGCACGGATGCCACTGAAAACCATCAACTGTTTCAGCCCTCATATCATATGGCCTTAAGAACATGTCCTTTTCTTTTCATTTTGCAATGAATCCCCCACATATTCGATTTTAAGAAGTCTCCCAATTAGCTGATGTACTGTCTTCAATATTTCCTCTTAGTGGAAGCTTAAAAACCAAGTAAATTTGTTGGGATCATTTGTTTGTTTTTAAATACAGAGGTAGAATAAAGTGTGTGAAAGGAGATGTAATGCTTGTTGATATGGAAAAGTTCTGACAACAGAAATAGGTTGTCAACTTCTTTGCTAGTCTTCACATTATGGACACTCATCCTGGTGAATTTCTGCACCCCTGCCTCCCTCTCCTTCTAACTTCAGCTTTTACCTGAATTACTCTGGAACTTACCTATGGCAAGATTAAAAAATTAAATAAATAAAAATCTTTCTTATTCCACAGGGAACACACAGGCAACAGATTTATTTTGGTAAAACTTCATTAGGTTAATTGTATTATGCTAATAGTGATGCTATTAAACAGTTATGCTAATAAAACTGAAGTGTTTTCTACATAGCTCATCATATACTCCGTCCTGAAGTATAGCTGCAGGTTGGGATTTTTGTTGTTTTTTTTATTTAAAGCAAGCTTAATATTCTTTACAGTATCAAACCTTCCAACAATCGTTCACTTCAATACGAAAACACAAGAGCGTGGGTCATCAGTTGTTAAATTAGTACAGGAGCTGACAAACCTGCCCTTAATTAAGGCAGCTCTGCACTGGAAATCCTCACTTTGAATCAGTAAGGATAATTAGGCTTTCAGGTCAAAAGCAAACTGCACTGAAAACAAACATTCAAGTTTGTTTGAAAACAGAATTAGATTTCCCATACTTAAAAAAAGCTCAGTAATTTCTTAAGGTATTAACGATGCAGGTCTCAGCATGTAACAAGGTGTATTTTATTCTTCCATGATTGGCACCATACATTTATTTTCAAAGTTTGTAGAGTATTGTACCCTGATTACAAAAAGGAGGATATACCCACCCACCCCCCATTCTCAAAAAATCTTTGCTCCATTTAAATTTGAGAAAAATTTTGTAAATGCTTTTAAAGCGAAATGTCAGAATGGATAAACTCTGGGAAAAAAAAAATAATTTGCAAAACAAAAATGCCCAATTAACTTGGTAAGACAAGGTAGCTTTGTTTTCGGGTTTCTTTAATCCACGCACAGCATTGACAGGTACTGACACCCAGAGAGCACACATATACCTCCCCCCAAGTTAACTATTTCACTGTTTACCCCACAAAAAAGAAAAGGGGGCGGGGGGAAGGAATAAAGCAGGAGAAGGCTGGAGGCTGCCGAGGCGCCCCGCGGCTCTCCCGGGACGGCGGCCCGGGGCTGCGAGGCCGGGCGAGGCCAGCAGGTGGTGGTGCGGGAGCGCCGCCGCCCCGCTCGCCCGCCGCCCCGCGCCGCTGGCCACCGCCACTACCACCGTTATTGGAGTACGTGCCCTTTCCTGGGGTTGCGCCTCTTGATTTACTTCGGGAAGTCTGAAAAAGGCGAACTCTCCAAATGTCAAATAGATATTTAGCATGTATTACACCCATAGCAGGGGTTCGTGCATTGTCCGTCACGTTGCCCGCGTTAACGGGCCGTAAAATCCAGCTAAAGAACTGAATCCCCCATCAGAACTAATCCTGTAACTTCTATTTACTCCCTATGGCATTCAGGCAGACCCGAGGATAAAACAGGGCTCCAGGGATACAGAACAATCTTTTTTCCTCATTATTCTTGCAAAGAAGAAAAACACATACCTTTGTTTCAATATTCTGCCATTCACATGTTCTCAAAGTCCGCAAGACCCAGTTACAGAAATTAAACTGTATTTACATTAGAAAGCAAATAATTATTTGTAAAATTAAGATAGCTGTCTGGAAAGCTTAGTTCCAAAGAATGACTACAATGATCGCTTGGGTACAAGCCAAGACAGGCTAGTTACTCATACTGATCCGCAGCACGAGAATTCCCCTGTGTATCTCAGCCTGTCGAAAGAAATTGAAAAAATAAGAAAAGTCTGCTGCAAAAAATCTTCATACAGACCACCTATGCTACACGGCTGTACTGCAGGTTCTACCGCTGCACTTAATCCCACTGCTAATAAATTTTAAATAATTAAACTCATGTTCTCAGCAGTTTCAATTTATGTTTCTGTGTATCACAGCTACCAGGCCCTCTGGGACCGGTCGTATCTCCCTACAGCCGTGACCTTCAGCTGATACCAGCCCGCAGCCCAGAGAAGTATGCTGTAAAACCCTCCGCATACTTCCTGCTAGACCTCAGTGCTGAAGATTTGTTAGTGTTGGCAACAGACAACACATTGCTCTTGTGCAATACTTTATTGTGTTTGTCTCCATTTTTCCACCAGCCTTGCTAAAATAATTCTTTCTCTAACTTCAGTACGTATGCTTTAAGATTCCTACTGATTTTCTCTCGGACACATGGCTGTGGACTGTCCTCCTTGTCAGTCACATCCGCAGAGAGGACAATTCCAGGAGGAGAAATTCCCATCTTCCTTCCCCCCTTCGGAAAGCATCTAGGAAGCGCACAAAAGTTCCCTGGCAGGAGAGGGGGAAGGGCTGCGTGACGCCAAGCCACAGCTTCAGCCCACTGTGCCTCATCTATCACTTCCTAGAAGCACAACACTATTAAAACAATAGCGGGGACTCCGTCCAACTCCAGTCGCTCCTGGGAAGGATTACATAAAGAGCCAGCAGAGTCATGTAACGTAGCGTTTTCCATAGCAGCCTCCCTCGCTCCTTTACACCTCCAGGCGTACAACTGCCCCAAGGGCTCTCTCTCATCTTAGAGGGCACTTGACAATGAGGTCTGAAATCCTTTGAGATCTTCTGCATGGCAGGCAAGAAAGGGACATTTGGAAGATCACCCCACTTACAGACCTGGGGTGAAAGGAAAGGGACGGGAGGACTGGACGAACAAAGTAACAGCCTGGTAGCATGCAATTCCATAGTTTCCTTTCTAGTGTCCACTTTGCAACTCCACAGACACACTAACTGGCTCTTTCAAGAACAAGGCAGTTCACGTGTAACTTATCACTAGTTACTTAGATTAAAGGGCTGCTGGATTGAGCCAAAATACTGACAAATAGAACAATATAAAAATGAGTAAGTCAGGCCATCCCATTCAACCTTTTGGTTTCACTTTATTAACAAATACCTACACTGCAAGAACAAGTACATATTGATATAAGGAAAGCTAGGCAAATATTCTCAAGGTTTAATCACTCTATGCTAAGAATTTGTATATGTTCTATAAAGTCTTTAAGTCACCGTTTTTAAGATGACCTTCATTTACATTTGGGTATTGCAAAGTTAATGCATTATCCCGATGCATCCTTTAGTTAATCCTTGGTACTTAAATGGATTTTGGTATTTGATCTGTGTTACTTGGATTATCATAACACAAAGTGTTCCAAGAGACGATTAAAAATCTGCAGGGAAGTTCAGTACTCATGTTAGAGATACATGTTAAAATTCCAAGCAATGTACTTGAAATCAATTTTTTTTTTTTAACCTTTTAACTTCCAAATTTGACCAACTAGTGCCTTCCTGTAGCTGTACAAAAATCTTTTTTTTTTCCTTTGGGTATTCTGCTAATAGAAGAATCAACTCCGCTATCTACAGAAACCCGTAAGTGTATGCAATTAGGATGTCTAATTCAAATTTGCACTTTAAGTTTTCTTTTTAAAAAAGCAAAGATGACAAATTGGAAAGAATAACTATATTAAAATGATTACTAAAACGCTCTCTCCACCACAAATGAATGTAAATCACTTCCGCAGTTAAATTATTTTTAGAAGTGATCAGACCAAACTTTTAAAAAGCCCAGACTAGATGCTGACAGTGACAATAACTCTAGTAAAGTTGCTTATTTTAATCACAAACCATCATTCATTATCTCATGCTCTCCAATCACTTTTGAAATAAGATACCGTATGATGCAATGTACCCAGGTCTGATGATGGAGGAGGTAACAGAAAACAATTTTATTTTTAGCCTTACTCTGAAATTAAAGATGTTGACAGAGCCTGGATGCCTGCCCAACAGGCACAGTGCTGCTGGTGCCTTCAAACGGACAGAAAAACAGGAAGAGGGGAACACCTACCAAAGTGCACTAAGGGGAAAGGGTAAGTTTTACACCTAATTCCAGCATGGCTCCCATTCAGGACAAACTGTGCTCCACACAGTTTCACCACTCCCATTTAAAATCTGTAGATGGACCAGAAAGACAGTAAGATTTCCTTTCTTTCTACCCATTTCTTCAAGAGTCAACGCTCAGTGAGAGGTGAAGAGAACTCTTCATCCCTCCTTTTTTTTTTTTTTTTTAAGAGCCTGTTAGCCTGCAGTATAGTCATCTTCAAAGATGATTCCTGATGCAGTGCTGCTCTGCCGGCTTGGACTGCAGCATCACAGGACTCTGCCAAAGGCAGTTGTTAAAGAGAGAAATATGACAGCTGGGAGCTCTGTTCCCAAACAGAAATCTAAATACTAAACAGAAGCTGTGATAGCTCCTTGCAAAGACAGCACAATACATCTTCTGTAAGGAAGAAGGTGCAATGGAGGCCCAACTTGCAACCCACGTTTCCACAGATCACCCTTCCTCACAGACCGGGGCACGCTTGGGCACTACTATACATGAACTGATTCAGAGAAGAAAAGTCAGCTTCCTCTTTTCAGCGCATTTGGAATGAACTGATCTTTGCAAATGAACATACTGGATGCATGAACTACTACCATTCTCTTACATGAAAGATATTGTCCTTGGAACCAGAAGAACCAAAACAGAGTTTTGAAAGCTTCCATCAAGATGAGGTCACTAAAAATATCTGAAAGAAGAATTTCAACTTGCAGAAACCTACTTTTTAACTAGTTAAATGGAAAACCACTGGTTGGCAAACCAGGCCCAGCTTGTTGGCAGAGAAGGCCACTGCAGAAGACAGAATAAGTAGTATGATAATATCCAGCATGCAACAGTTTGGGGCTCTAGAGTTACTGAGACAAATTTTATTAAAAATGACACAGAGGAGGTTATGAACTGCTATGAGGGAAAAATGAGAGTCATATTTCCTTTGACCACAGAGTCTTGTACAGCATCCCAGAGTCTCCAGAACCTGTATTGTGTATCCCTCCTTCTCTGCTACTGTTTATTTAGAGGTCCACTCAAATGGGAAAGGAAATTTTAAAAATTGTTCATTGCTACAGAACATCCTCTAAAACCTGTATGAATAAATAATCCTTAACCTTGGAATTAAGTTGTTCACTCCTGCCTGAAATCAATGCTTGGGTTTTTATAGCCATTCCAATTAGGCAGTTTTTATTATTGGAGCTTTTAGTGTAAGAAAATATTCCTATTTTATCATAAAAGCAGTTACTTGGTCTAGTTCTAGGTCTCTACATAGTGACAAAAACCAGCTATCACTGAATTGTCTGGACTCGACAGGTAATCCTAAAGGGAAGAAGAACAGTGCTGGAGTGCTGTTTCCTTCTGTCAATGTATGTGAACATGTGGATCTTCTTGGAGGTAGGGGACAGACAGGAGGGAGCTTTCACATAATTCCCTCAAGTATCCAAAACATTTACGGCCAAAAAATTTAAAATTGTTCTGTTAAACACTGTCTACTTTCAGAAAATTAATTTCTAAGGGCACTACTACTTAGTAACTGTCAAGTATGTGAACATACCTGAGGAAGAGTTTAAATGCTTAGGCGATTATTTTAATACAAAGACAGCTAGCGTTAGTTTATCATATCATGCACCAAGGAAGACAAAATAAGAATAATGTAACTGGACAGCCCAGCATACGACAACAGATCATCAGCCAAACTAAACTACCCCCCCAAAAAACAAGGTATTGAACTAACAAAAAAAAGCTACCATTAATAAAGAACATATGAACTTCATGGCTAAGTAAACATTCAGTTGTTACACAAATCACTAAAATGCAGAAGCAAGTTCCAACAGCAAAACCCAAAACACATGATATGATAAAATGTAGCTACCAGATGCAAATGTATGGAACAGTGGAAAGGAGATTATGCTTCCTCAGCCCCTTCCAATTAGCAAAGCCAGCTATAATAGATGTGCTCCACACCCTGTGATGCAGTACCAGCCATACAATCCAAACCCCATAAGTCCCCCCCATCTACCCCATGACTACGGCACTTCCGCTTAGCATGATCACATAAGCCTTTTCTTTAAGTTTTCTGTAATTTTAATCAGTCTCTTAAGACCACTTTCATTTCATCATTGCCTTTGGTGTTTGTGGAACTTTGTGAACTGTAGAGGTTACACTCGACTTGGTTAATACTGCGCATATGAAGTTTCTTACCTCCAATATTCTGGATAATTATTGTAGTTGCAACAAGGACCTATAAAAAAACATTTATTTTTTTAGAAGGCATAAAGATAACTAAAATCGTATGTCTATAGCAGCCATAACACACATATGTATTATCTTAAACAGACCAGATGTAGAAGTGATAAAAGAGTACTGAAAGGAAGGGCATCTTCTATTTAGTGAAGAGTTTAACACATGGAAACCAACGCAATCTAAAGTGAACATGAAAGCAAAAAATCTCCCTGAAAATACCACATTTTCATTCTGAGATAACAAAACAAGAGAAGTTATAGTGTGAAGCCTGTTCTGCAGAAGATGAGGTTTTTAAATCACTGAAAACATGGAAGTGCATTCTAATTGACATCAGGTGAGTACAAATGAAAATGATCACTCACCTCTGAAAAGACAATCAGAGAGCAGAGATTTGTACAAGCTACTTCCTCACTCCAAATACCTGAATATCTTTAACTGTCATGAATGTCATTATTCTTTTAAACTTGTAAACTAAATAGACTTTTTTTTTTTAAGCATTTGTGATTATTCATACGGGACTGATATGGAAGTAGAAATGATCACAGGCCATTAAATATTTGTCTGAATCCAAAAGAATTAACTTCCAACTGAAAAAAAAAACCCTAAAAGTGTCTAAAGTTTTCCCAGTGCTTTCTTTGCAGTTCAGTTCTAAAATAGTACTGTTATCTAGAGTACTACAGTTTTTCTATTTACCCACTGCTCTTCTTGATGTAGCAGGACCTTCCTATACAAGTGCTGCCATTAAACTTGGAAAAAATTGAGGCACAGTTATGAGAAGAAAAACAAATTTGTACTTTTGAATAAAATCTGAAAGCAGAGTTGCCATTTTTTCAATTATCAGCTAGAAAATCATGTCAAATTTTAAACAAATTCAAAGTCAGTTCAGAAGTCACCAGTGGAAGAAAAGAAAAAGAAAAAAAAATGTATGGTATCTTGGAATTTGCCATAGATGGAAACAAATACTTCATGCCTTTGGAAAGGGAGAATCAGCAATTTTCCAATAGCAGGAAATCTCCATTCTCACAAATCTCAGAAAAATATTTTTGACAGGAAATCACCATGATGTTGAATAACTGCTCTACTTCAAGAGCAGTTACAAGTAGTTCACTGTCAAGCTAATATGCCAGTTCAAGCAAGGTCCTACAGCAGCCTGTCTGTATCATTAACAAATGACTCGGGTGAGGGAAGAGTAAGTACTACATTAAAGAAGAAAGCAAAAAAAAAAAAAAAAAAAAAAAAGCCAAAGCCACCTGTGCCTGACTAAGGTGAGGAGAGTTCAGGAAAAAAATTCAGAATGGTTGTGGTAAGCTAGAAAAGTCTAAAAACCAACAAGATCAGTGAAAAGCAATGCATTCGGGAAGCAGACCTCAAATATATGACTTAGAGTTATTAGACTGCAAATAAGAGAAAATAGTCTGAAATAACACAATCAGTAGCATGAACCACCCATAGCAACAGCAAATTTTGTTTTGGGATGTAGTATTGGCCATGTTCTACCTAAAATACAGGTGATAATTATATTTCTTGTCACTGTCCAGTTCTCAGCCAGCTTACTGTGTTCCATTTTGCAGGCAAGTTTTAAGAAAGGTGTATAAGTATCAAAAATACTTCAAGAGAAAAAGATAAGCGTTCCAGACAATGCCAGTTCATCAGGAAAGCTTGGTGAACTTTGGTTAATTATTTAATCAAAACAACAGCTTCCCAACCTAGAAATATTCCAGTGCTCTCCATGTATACTGAAAATAAAAGACTACATGATATTTAGCACAAATTATTTAAACTGAAAATTATGAAAAAGTATATTAGAGAGAAAAAAAAAAAATCTATGTTGACTACATAGTGAAGCTCTGAAATCTCCTTCATTTAAGCTTTCAAATAACAGATTAGACAAACATCCACCAAGAACGGTTTATGTATGTTTAGCCCTGCCTCAGAGCAAAGGCAGACTAAGTCACATTTTAATATCTCCTGAAGCTCTACATTTCTATGACTTCTGCATCTAATGGCTTGTGGTTAATGTGCACAGAACAGCTCCTATACAAAATAATTTTATTTTATACCTCGCTAATATCAAGGTTTATTATCTCTTGAGGTTGATCACATCTTAACTTTGATCAATAAATATTGATCCTCACAGACTACACTCATATCTGCTTATTAATGCTAATGGAAGTCTTACAAACACCTAACAGCTCAGATTTAATTCTCAGTTACATTAAAACAGAAGGAACTAGACTCTAGTCTGTTAAGCAGACCTAATTTTAAAAAAAAAATTACATTGTTTCAGTAAACCATTAAAATCACACTTCTGTGTGGTGAAATCTGCTTTTAGTATTGTGTAACTGAAACACAGAGCACAGAAGTCATAATATTCAATGTGCAGTATTCACAAGCAGTATTTCCTGGGCACCCTGTATTACGGGACAACATTGTCTGTTAGAAAAACCAGATTCAGTACACACTACTAAAAAGGCGTGGCTTACATGTTGGTTACTCTTATACCAGAAGTGGTTAGTTTGCTGGTGATTTCTTTGCTTTTTTTTTTTTAAATAATGAGATAAAACAAGTCAGAAACATTCATCTGAAGTGTTTATTAAACAAAAGAAAAAAAAATTCATTAAATGTACTCTTATTTGTTCCTGTTGTGGAAACTACATGAAGGGCAAACACCTTACATCTCTATTAAATGCTAGAACACCAACAGTAAATCACTTACCTGTCTCTTAACAGTTAACAGCAGAGGTACGATGGGACTGTAGCAAACCTGACACGGACTGCTGATCCAACTTGACAACAATGCCAGTGAGCATATATTTGTACACACAAATAAAAAATGAACATACTGACAGGAAAGTAGCGCAAAATCTTGCATTTAAGGAATGTCTATTTTACAGTTAACTGAAGTTTGGGCTTCCACAAACCAGACACACTAACTGAAATGTAGCAAAAAACTTCAGGATTTCTCAGTATTCTAGGACATCAGTAACTATACTACTTATTTCATTTATAGCTCTTTACTATGCAAAGAGCAGTTGTATATCAGAAGCATGAGACCAAGAAGAAAAATACACAGGTAAAAATAAATACTCACCTTTCCAGTTGATCCAAAGGCAAACAGGCCAAGGTCTTCGTAAGAAGTGACAGCTGTTAGTAAGGAAAAAAAAGTTAAAATACTTCTAACTTCAAAATCACTTGAAAACTCTAGCTTTGCCTTTTTTCCTCTTTTTAAATGAACATAATTCAGGACAGAATTAAAAGAGTATTTTATAGTATTTTTAATTTAAAAAAACAGCAGCAGTACAGGTGTATTTAAATGCTACAAAATACAGCTATACGCTCAACCATTTAGAGACTCTCCAGAGACTCAATTTAATATTAAAAATATTATTATTATTATTTTTAAAATAGTAATAATACATTAATGGCAAATTGCCTTCTCCCAAAGATTTTTGCAAGTGATACCATAGGTGAAGAATTCTGAAATTAGCCTCAACAATTAGATATAAGATATTCCCATATTTTGTTTGTTAAAAGGGTACACTTTTTTTTTTAAATTACAACAACAACAGAGGATTCGTTTTCATCTTTCTACAAATATAAACATCAATCACCATCTTGCCAGCTTTTAAAAACTGGGCTCTATTTAGTTTCAAGACAGCTGAAGGTAACACCTTCCTTGGTTGAAATCTATTATTAAAAAACCAAAACGAAACATACCGAAGCAAAAACAAAAACAAACCAAAAATCCTGCCCTTAGCTGCACCTGACTTACATAATCACATTAGAATTGCCTGTGGTTTCCTGTATGCTTTTGTTGAGTTTAAGCTGAAGCTCACTTCTAATATTGCTGGTAACTCAAACCAATCCCTTCTCAGAAAGGGGGAAGTCATATTAAAGTCTTTCATTGTTGCTCTGTATTTTGTTATTAGAAACTCAAGCGATATCAAAAAGATGAAAGTTTTCTGAGAAATACCACTCACTTTCTCGGTATATAATAAAATGGTCCACAGTTGTAAATGCCTCAAAGGGTAAAATTACTCTCAAAACCACGTAATTTTATTGTTACAACACTTGCTTTCTCTTCCTTGGTTCTGCTTGGCACACTACTGCTTCTACTCCTGTCACATCTTAATTTAGGGCCCAACCCTGCAATTTGAGCTGCTGGGGGCAGACCTTCACACCTGAGTGAAGTCCCACCGAAGTAAATGAAACAAGACGTGGGAGACACAGGCGGTTCACAGGGATCAGATGACGGGACTGGAGCCTCAGACTGCCAACTGCCCAACCCTAGGCGTCTTTATTTCACTGAAGTTCTACACAGTCAGATCAATGCTCCAGGGGGAAAAGAAAAAAAAAAAAAACAACACCTCATTAATTTTCTCATACAATTTTCTCAAGGGTGATGTTTCACATTCTGCCCTACTACTGACACCGATATGCTATGACAAAATAAATGAAAATACAAAATTAAATGAGCCAGAGTCAGCTCTCAGCATAAACCTGGACTAATCGCTTACATCTGCTGTTACACTGATAAAAGTTATATGCAGATATAATTAAACAAGAAGTCTGTCTTACTAGATTTTACCCTGTATTCTTCTTAGATTTCTATTTTTAAAGTCGCTGATCACAAGAAAAAAAATAGCACTTTAGAAGGCCATCTCCAACGGCATCAAAAAAAAATCAGTAAAATGTTAAACATATTTAGAAGAGAGTTGTTTTTACCACGTGGGAACAAACATACAGCACACACGCATGAGGAGTTACCAACAAAGAGAACTAAATATTCCACAGAGTTCCAAAACAGCAATAGGAAACCTTAGGATATTTTCTATAGTAAGTCTGTGTCTGTAATCAATTTAGTCCTGTGAACACTGGGAAGCCCTAACACTTAATGACATTACTTTTGTAATTTCAAGAATACATGGAGCAAAATATTAAGCACAATTGATATAAAGAAGTTCTGCCTGATTGGCTTGATTTCTATTATGTTATTAACACTAAATGGACATTCTCCATTTAAATGCAAAGCGAAATTGGCAAGTATAGTCATGAGTATTGCTCGTACTAACTCATAAAATGGAAAGAAAAAAAGCCACAAAACTTCAAAGTGCATCCCACTTAAATTCCCAATTCCTCTGCTTTACAGAGTAAGCTTAGCCTTTGTCAGGCCAAACCCCAAAACAACGTAGGTCGTACTGAATTAACACTGGGAGAAAACACTGACTAACCTAATCCAAATCTAACACTTGACACTTAGCAATATTTTTTTGCTAAGCCTTTTGAACTACACAAATCATTTGATTTTGTCAAAGCCTAGACCAATGTAATTTAAAAAAAAAATCGAAGACACTTTACTTTTAAAATACAACTAAAAAGCCTATGCTTAATAAATCCTGGTCTCTGTTTAAAATGGCATTAATATTAGAGCTTCCTTTTCAGAAGGTATTTACAGGTTAGTTCTTTCCTAGATTACTTTTATGGTTTGTAAACTATTCATTCAGGTATTCAAACACTTTCAAAGGTTTCTCTTCTCCACCCTTTAAATTTTTCTAGCTCATTTTTTAATATAAAACTACTAAAATTTCTTTCCAATTCCTTGCCATGGATTAAGCTTAATACTATAACTTTGTTCACAAATGCATGTAGGTTTTATAAAGAAAAATGTTCAATTACCTACTTTGGAAGCAAACATGTACACAGTTTTTACTTTGCCAAGGCACAACAGGTCATATTTCTCACTTTTTAAAGAGAACATTCCAAGGAAAAACTCAGAATGCTATCTAACATGAAATTACTTCAATAGTTTACAGGAATTATAGTAAATATAATCTGAGAGAAATCTTATTTAAAAAAAATAATTAAAAAAATCAAAGCACAGAAGGCCATAAATCCAGCAAACTTATCTAGGCACAGTTCTGGTGCTAGTATTGTCTGCAACATTACGTGATAACTAATTATTAACTGCAAAGTGCTAGTTTCAGACAAGAGAAATACTTCATCCTGTCATTTCAGTGGTATTCCTTGCTTTCAGTTGTACGTATTTAAAAAATGCTTTCTTGAGGTGGAATGTTGCCTTTGGACAGTAACTGAGGAGTTAAACCATTCTTGTATGTTAGGTCTCTAAGTTCATAACATGGAAACTTTTCTTACTTCAAAAAGCTTAAATCCTTAGTTTTCCTCTCTGCCCAGTATTTCTTTTTGCAAGGATCTCTTTAATTATTATTTTACCAGACGACAACATAATACCACCTATTGCCTATATAATACAGAAATTTTCAGCCTCAAATAAGAGATAAATAAAGATCATAAAAAATTATCTCAAGTTCCCCCTTTTTTGCTTCTTATGTACCTTTCTAGCCACTTATTTCAGATTCTGATTCCTTTCTAATAAGCAGAGCTCCAAGAAGAGAAAAAAAATTACCAAAAACTTAGTCCCAAATCATCAAGCAGCCAACAACATCAACCATAAAAGCAACCCTACCTCTGAAGAATATTTTTTAAGAATGTATGAAGAAGATCACTCAACAGATGAAGACAGGAGCAGCAGATCTAAGAAGAATCAGGAAGCAATCATCTGAGAGACCAAAGCTAGCTACAGGAAACAAAGCCAATAAGGAAAGAAATGGAAGCTTTCTCCCACCACCTTTGAAAAGAGAGGAAAACAGATGAGAGGGAAACAGGTGACTGAAAGAGATGGAGACGTCCTGCTATAACATGATCTTTGTGTACAAGAACTCAAGGAACTAGTCAGTTGTCTTAGTAACAATTAAAAGCAGCAAGAATTAAAACATTAGCAGAATAGATTGCAAATATTAGAATCTACTGTTTGAACATTCGCAAAGCAGTGTAATTTCTAAGGACTGCAATGCGACTTCTCATTCAGTATCAAAAATGCTGTAAATACCTGCATCTATAAAGTGCCATGAGAATTATGGCAATCCAGTATGATTACAAAACCTGAAAGGTATCCATTTCAAACGGTAAACAAAATATATATTACAAGTAGAAGGATGAAAGTCTGCTATTTTATTGCTCTTAAGCCTTCACTGAAAGCACCAGTACACACTGAAACAGTGCGGTTCAGCCAGCACCAAAATAATTTTGCTACAGAAATACAGGATCTACCTTTTTGGAAAGAGAAGAGAGGCATTTTGAAAAAAATAAAACTGAAAATCCAGAAACCAGTCAGTTCGGCATTTACTTTACATAAGAAGTTCCAAAATTGTGTTTTTAAATGGCAAATAGTAATCATTAAAAATGTTAAGTATTTTAACATCACTGAATCAGACACAGCTTTCTGTTAACATGCTGTTATTTATAATAATTATCCTGGGTCATGTCTTTGCGATATAGGTGAGGAAGTATTTCGGAATCACTGTTAGATAAATCCTTTTCACTTACCAGTCTGAGTGCACATACTGAGCAGAAGAAATACAGAGTAAGAAGCAAGGCTGGCAACAATCAGCAACAAGATACTAAAAAACACAAAACATTTATGATTAAAGCACTTTTAAAGTACAATGCACTTTCTATCTTTAAGAATGCTACTTCTGCAAGAAGTAAGCTACCACAAGACAAGACTTCCTCATTTTATGGCTTGTATCTGCTGACTATGGTTCATATGGTCTCTGACCTTCCCAATACTTGCGAAGTCCCACTGCTTCTTATATTGTCCACCAAAGCATATCACATACTATACAGGGTAAAGACCCGATGTATGAATTACAAAGAGGACATAAATTCAGAGTGTCTGTACACAGACAAGTATGTGTCTTCTAATGAAGTGAATCTAATGCTTAGAAAATGGTAAAAGTGACAATTCTGGTGACTTTGGCCCCGTTATCGATAGGTTAGCATGTACAACAAGCAGAAGGGCAAACAAAAGCACAAGCTGATTCACGTTTTTCAGCTACGTAGCCATCCTACTCCAGAAGACCCAGTTCTGGAACCAAAGGAGACAGCAGCTTTAAAACGTAAACATCCATCTATTAGGAGTAATGGCCAAGAAATTGCCACCATGTGGCAATTTAATGCAACTTCTGGGCAGTACTTATGCTAGGCCAGATCTGAATGACTAAACCAAAGAAGGAAGATCTTACTCAACAATGCTGAAAAGCACAAGCTATTTATTTCTTCCTCAGTTGTTGCACAGGAGTCTTAGCAATCAAGTTTTGTTCCATTTAAAACTACAAGCCAAGTTTAAAAATAAGTGTACATAAAACCCAAAAACTTACCTAAACCCCATGATCCCTGTGTTGGCCATAGCATAGGATAAGCCAAGTATGCCACTTCCCATGATTGCATTCATTAGATTAAATACTGAGAAACCAAAGGAAGAGCCACGATTTGGAGGATTCTGTGAAAAGGGCAAAACAAAGTACGATTAGTGCAAGGGGTGTTTTGGCCTTCAATAGGAGGAAATTTAAGGGAGGGGGAGAGCCAGTCAACTTTTCCTTCCCTGGTCTAAATCAGAAAATCTCTCTTCTCACTCTAAGACCATGCAAACCCTCGTTGCGTATAAAACAACACGATGCTGTCCCGTAAGGATCTCAAGACGACTACAACTTTTGAGTACAGTGATTCTAGAGCGCAGGGAGAGCGCAGCAAGACGTACGTTTAAAAGCAGGCTATCCCTGCGTGCCCGCACCAGGAGCGAGGGGCAGAGCAGAGGGCAGCACTTCCCAGAGCGGGGCAAAGCCTCAAACCGGTGAGAAGACGCGCCAGGACCAGACGTTCAGCTTCACCGGCCCGGCCCTTCCCGCTGCCCTCTCCAGGTGTCACCCCCCGGGAGCCCCCCGCACAGCCCGGCCCGCCCTCCGCCTCCCCCCTCCGCCGAGCTGCACCGATCGGCCCAACCTTTGAGCCCGAGGTCCCCCTCCCTCCCTCCCCCGCCCGGGCCGCGCTCCCCGAACTTCTCCTCAAAACCAAGCACGGCCGGGGGCGGCCGCCTTCGCAGCCTCCCGCCGCGGGAGCCCCCAAGCCGCGGGGACGGGGCCCGTCCTGACAGACACCGCACCCGGGGAAAGCACGGAAAGTCCAGTCAAGCCGGCGCCCGCCGCCCCCCGACGGAGCGGGCCCGGGCAGCCCCGGGGCCGCAGCCCCCTCAGGGCGCTCCCCTCAGAGGCGCCCCTCCCCACCGCCGAGCCGCCCCCTCACACGCACGCTGCCCGACGGCGGCGGCAGCAGCGGGGCGGACTCCCCGTCCTCGTCCGCCGCCTCCTCCTCCTCCTCCTCTTGCTGCTCGCGGGCGGACAGGTACCAGCCCCGCTCGGCCAGGAGCCGCCCGGCCCCCCGCAGCGGCGGCGCCATGCCACCCCGCGCCCCACCGCCTCGCCTCTGAGGGGAGCGCCGCCGGGGGGCGGGGCCGCTCGGGGCGGGGCCGCCGCTCCAGCCCCGCCCTCCCCTTCGGAGCGGCCTCACGGAGCGGCGCGGCCGCGTGGCGTCACGGCGGCGGCGATGACGATGACGTGGGAGGGCGCCGGCGCGCGCGGCGGGGCTCGGCATGAGGTGAGGGCGGGGGAGCGGTAGCCGTGGCAACGGCGCGGCTCCGGCTGCGGCCTACGGGCGGGGGGTCCCCGCGGCGGCCCCGGCCCCGCAGCCCCCGGCCGGGGCTACACCCCTCCGCGCCGTGGCCGGCGGCGGGCGGCCCAGGCCGCGGTGGGCCTGAGGCGGTGGCTGCCAGCGGAGCCCCGCTCAGGGAGGGGCGGTGACCCCGGAGAGGCCCCCGCCCCGGCGAGGATCCCTTCCCCGGGTGAGGCCTGGCCGGCGCCTCTCCGGCCCGCCCGGGGGTCTCTGTGCTTGGGGGCCGGTGTTGCTCGCGGAGCTCGGGCCGGGCGGAGCGGGCAGCAGCCCTCCGGCAGCACCCCCCACCCCCTCAGGTTACTCTGAGGGAAGAACGGGGCAAAGGGGGATCTTGGCGAGACCTCGGTTACGGGGGAAAGGCGGGTCTTCCCAGAGACAACGTCGGGAGGGTGTTAGTCCTCTTGCGACAGCGTGGCTGCAGTGACCTCCAGCCAGGCCCGGGGTGGGGGCTGTTATCTTGCGGGCTTATCTAATACCGAGAAGCCCATGCAAACTAGGCCAGCGGTTTCCAGCTGGGGAGAAAGGGAATGCCTAAGAAAAACACTGGGATGTTCTGGTCTCTGGATGAAGTCTTTCTTCTCTGTAGCAGACGTGAAGAATGTAATGTTTATTTTTGAGTCAACAGGGAAAGGAGGTGCGCTTTGCCAAAAACTTGGCTTAGGAAAATGAGCTGGCTTGGAGATGTAGGGAGAACCAGTGAGGAGCTGGGATTTGTGGGGGAGGGAGGGTGGGAGCGGGGCCAGCTGTGCTAGGGCTTGGGCACAGCTCCTTTTTTGAAGAAGAGACCGCATGGCTTGTTACCCTGAAGGAGGGCAGCAGCCCTGTATGTTGGGGTGTAGATGTCTGAGGCAGGCAAGAGAACCGGTTTCCTTTCAGACCTAGTTTGCATCTCTCCTATCAACCCCCAATCTTAAAACAAACTTCCCAAGAAGGCAGGAGAAATGTCAGCCTCGCACACTACGTAAATCATTGGTTCCTGCCTAGGAGCAGCCGATGCAGAGTTGGGCCCCTTTGGACTGTCTTTAGTGGAGGAAATCATTTAAAGAAGCATAAAGCTACTTTTGAAGTCCCCATCCTATGAATGAACTGTGGAGGGGGGTTCAGTTGCTTGAACAATCATTACTAATGCTTCCCCATACCTTTAGGGGAATTCTGCATTTAATTCATGGTCTTCCTGGCATGCAGCACATGGAGCAAAGACACTACGGTGTGTGTAACCCCTTACCACTGGGGTGTAGGAGGCAGAAATTGTTGAAGAGTGATTATGACCACTGTTGCTAATAACTGTTTTCTAGCAACCACTGCTCGGTAATGAATTTTATCAGAGACAGAAGGGATCCAACAGTAGGATCAAGACAGTAGAAATGTTTCCATTTTGCTTACTGGGATTAATATCAAGTTTATTAGAACAAAGACAGGTCATTGTATTTTGGCAGGGGGGGATTATCTCACTGCTTAAATTTAGTTAATGTTTAAGTCTAAAAATACATTTGCAAAAGGACATAAACTTGTAGTATATAGTTCATAATAAAGAGCTTTACTAAACTATTGTGGATTGTTTGGTACAGACGGAAATTCTAGTTTTAAGAGAACAGCAAATCCATGTGATTTGCAGCCTTTTTTGTGGAATGATTACATAATGTCTATAAAATGAATAATTTCTCTTCTAGGACTTTATGGAGATTTGGATACTCTGCCAGACTACTGAAAACTAATCATTTTAGGACAGCTGCATCAAATACATCATTTCCAGCAGTTTGGATGCTATTGGCGCAATATTCTGGCAGAATACCTGGGCTCTTCGTAGTAGTTAGAAAAAATAGTTTTTTTACAATGCCTGAAACTGTGGAGGATAAAGCTAATCTAGAACTGTATTTGCCGCATCCTGAAGTGCGTGGGATGACACTACTCAACAGAGAAGCTTTTAAAAGGACAGTTGTTGTTCCAGTTCTTAAAGTCAAGAAAGAAATTGTAAATACTTTGCTGAAGTCCCTAAAACATACGGTACTACAGCGTCCTGGTCTAAAGCGAGTGGTTGAGGATCCGGAAGATGAGGACAGTAGACTTGTTATTTTGGATCCTCATAAAATACTAGAATTCTCATTGGGAGAATCGGAGCAAGAGGTGTTAAAACAGCTTAATGTTCGTCCTGAGGTGTCCAAGTATAACTTAGAGCTGACTTACGAGAATTTCAAGTCAGAGGAGATCCTACGAGCAGTCCTTCCCGAAGGTCAAGAAGTCACCTCTGGATTTAGCCGTGTTGGTCACATAGCTCATTTGAATCTTAGAGATCATCAGCTACCATACAAACATTTGATTGGTAGGTAAAACAACTCTTCTCAAAAAAGTAATTAGTATATTTTCTATGTTGCTAAAAAGATATTTTTAACAATTATTCTACCAATAAATTATTACTTGTACAAGGAGAACTTTCGAGCGCTTTTCATTGCTCTATATTTTGACTTTAAATAGCCTTGTGCTGATGCTGTAGCTGTGCACAGAAGGCACAGTTCTCCTCTCCACAGTTGCTCCCACAGAGTAATTGTGGTCTTGCTTCACTGAGCACTGGGCCAGGGTAAAGTACGTGCCTTGGAAAGGTGTCACATCTGCAACCCTGAATCATTAGAGGAAGGTTGTTCTAATAGATGCTTACTTTTGTTAATTTAACTATAAACAGCAGTGTTTGTATCTCTTGTAGAACATTAAGAGGTTGTAGTCCCTTAACCAGAATATCTTTTGCCCTCTCTTTCAGGCCAGGTTATAATTGACAAGAATCCGGGAATCACCTGTGTAGTGAATAAAACCAATATTATTGACAGCACATACAGAAATTTTCAAATGGAAGTGCTCGCTGGAGAGAGCAACCTGGTAACCAAGGTATAGGGTTTTTTCCCCTGTTATTTTAAATTCAATGTGCTAAAACCCAAAGACATCTACTGGAAAGATGTGATGAAGAGATGCTATTAAGACCATTCCTTTGCACAGTGCCCTTTCCTGACACTCCTTTTAGAGTGTAGGAGTTGGCAGTTTCTTCTATGTTCATTTGTCCTGGTCTGCCAAGAGCAAACTCACAGCCATAGGGATCATGAAGGCAAGTATTCTTTGAAGTTCACAGCCTAGACTTTAATGATATGTAAAAGCAGCTGAAGTAAAGGTTTCTTACAGAGATACTAGTGACAGACTTGTAGCAAAGGGTGTTTCTCACTCTAAAGCCAAAATATTTAGTGGATTTGATCTAAGAAAATACCATTTAATTTCACCAAGCCTTGTCTAGTGGCTGGTACAGAACGTAAGACTGTGTTTTTAAATCTCACTGGCTTTGCAACTTAGGCAAGATTTTTCCTATGCCTTTTTCCTCTTCTGTCAGCAGCAAGACAAACCTCATCTCTCCTCTGTTTTGACATTTTTCAGGTGCAAAGCAGTATGTAACTGCCAAGTATTCTTCACGTAGGGTTTCTTGTCTTTAGCTGGAAACTTGGCCACTGGTTTGACCAAAAAATATTTTTCCTAACTGTTAGCAGTTTTATACTTTTAGAAGAGAAAACATTAGATTACCAAACAAAAAAGTTAAATAGCTTGGTAGAACATCCTGTACGTGCACAGAGAAGGCATTTGAATCATCAAGGCAGAAGCGATAATCAAATACTATGCAGATGGTATTAGCTCATTAAGCATACATCTAGCATACCCCTGAGCTGCACGCTGAGCGCAGATACACTTCAGAGTGCTTCTTGCTGGCAAAGCAAGTGATGAAGAGATTTGGATTCAAAGTTGCTTTACCTTGGAGTCACACAATCCAAGTGTAGTGGTGCAAAGTGAGTAGTACCTTGCATCCCACGGTCATCTGAATAAATACTGTTCCTTTTTAGGTCTGTTCTTAAGATAATGGTCATCCCAAAGTTTGGGTTTGGATCAGTTTCCAAACTCTGTCACCTTGAAAGATAAAATACAGTATTTTTTTTCAAACTGCAGAATTGGCTCCCAATGGCTTTGAATTTGGCTGACTGCTGCCTTTCTTGTGCTGTATCATTCTCAGACACTTATTTACTATGTGGACTCTATCTTCCCAAGGTCTGCTTTCAATAAAGGAGTTGTCAGCCAGCCACAAAGCTCTTGAAAAGCCTCAGTTTTTTTTTTTTTTAATGGTCATTTTAAGTTGCTGCTTTATTTCCACCTGGTGATTGAGAGGTGCATAAGCCAGCCATCTGGATTGACAGTTGGAACATTCCTTATGGCTATTTCTGATGAGTAGATCTGTCTATACAAGATTTGTGTGTAGTACTAATGGGACAAATGTCAATGTACGCGTTACCTTTTGATAAAGCACCTTGGGTTTTAGCTGTCTTAATTACTGATAATGCTTAAACATGCCTGGAATTTGAACACAGAGGCTTAAGCAAATGTTTTGTTGGACTTTCAGGTCAAAGAAAATAATATTGTGTATGAATTGGACTTTTCTAAAGTCTACTGGAACCCACGTCTTTCCACAGAACACGGCCGTATCATTGAGCTTTTAAAGCCCGGTGATGTCCTTTTCGATGTCTTTGCTGGGATTGGACCTTTTGCTATTCCAGCAGCAAAGCGAAAGTGCCACGTATTTGCAAACGATCTCAATCCTGAATCCTACAACTGGCTCCTGCACAACTGCAAACTAAACAAAGTAGACAACAAAATAAAAGCGTTCAACATGGATGGCAGGGACTTCCTCCTGGGGCCAGTAAGAGAAGAACTAAGTAAAGAGCTCCCACTTCTGAAAGAAGAACAGAAAACCTCTTTTCATATAGTCATGAATTTGCCGGCTTTGGCTGTTGAATTTCTAGGTGTTTTCCGGCATCTTTTAGTCGGGGAGCCGTGCAGCACTGCTGGCCTTCCCACGGTACACTGCTACGGTTTCTCCAAACATGACGACCCCGCCAAAGATATTCAAGAACGAGCTGAAGCTTCGCTGGGAACCTCCTTAGGTGGACGCTGTTCTACTTACCTGGTTCGAAATGTTGCACCGAACAAGGAGATGCTGTGCATTAGTTTCCAGATCCCAGCGGACGTGCTGTACAAGAGGCCCTGCCCTGATGAAGGTAAGGAACAAGCCTCCTACGTGGCACTTGGATTTCAGGCTACACCTCTTGCTGTCTCAGGCTGGTGCCACCTTGTCAGCCCTGTGGGCTGCTTTAGCCGCGTGACAGCGATACCGTGCTCCAGCATGAGCGCGGAGGTAGCCGGCAGGACTGAGTGCCTACATGTGTGCAGCAGCTGCAGGGCTTCATGCGACCTCGGTAACAGCAGTCCGCTCCTCTGATCCCAGCATGAGCCTCCACAGAAAAAATGGTGGACTGGATAGGATCATCCCACAGGCCATAAACCAGACCTTTATGCCTTAGATTGCATACTGGGGGAGGATGGGGTATCTAACGTCAAGCTCACATTTATTTTAGCTAAATGCTTACGAACTGGAGCTGCATTTTCACCCGGGGTAGAATGGCGTATGTCCAAGTGACTGGTCCCAGTTCTGACCTCCTCCCTTATGCTTGCACGGACTCAGTTTAGGTCTGGAGTCACTACACCAGCAGAATACAGTTCTGTACAATTTAATTGAGAAATAGATATCCTTAGAGATCTTTGATGTTGAATTGGATTGTATTTTTTTTTATAATTGGTCATTTTCTTGAAGTACTTGTAGAAGCTAGATGGTTTCAGTGATCTTGGGCTTTGCTGTGATGAGGCGGGGAGGCTTTCAGTCTGTAGTTCCATGAACTGGAGGAAAGGAGGTTTTGATAAAGCTTTAATGCCATGAAACTTATTTTTACACTATTGTTGGGTAGCACTGAGTTGTAGGTCAAAATGTAGCTCAATACAGGCTTTTTGAAAGTCCTTGTTGGCATTTAGTAAAGAGCCCCCCGTTATTGCTGTAACAGTTTTCATTTGTGAATGTTAATACTGATTTTTAACTCTCATCTCTTCCTGTTAAATCCTGTACGCGTGACATGGCTTGTGGTTTAGTTCAGTCTGTTTACTGTACATTAAATAACTTACTTTTTCTTCCAGCAAAACCAGCCTCTAAACGTCTGTGTACCAGCAAAGATTTTTCTGAAGAAAAGTTGGAGTTGAAGAACTGAAGACTAGAGTTACGGTAACTACCTTAGCAGTTTGCATAAGGTATACATAGGTTACCTCTGGTTTACCCCTTGAATTATTTGACGCGTATCTGTGTTATCCATCTCAGGTGCCGAGATGCATAATGCATGTTGCAGCTTTCCTTTGTGAGCCTTGCTTTCTGCATTTACCTTTTTTTAATTGCAGGATCAATAAGCAGATTGAAGTTGTTACTACAAAAAAATAAAACCTTGGTTTTTTGTAATAAATGTGTTTTGGTACTTTTCTGCTCTCTATTGTTTCACACCCCGTGATAATTCAGTGACACAGACTGGGATAGCTTTCTTCCGTGTTATTTTGATAATGTGCGGTTTGTGGCGAAACCAGATTTTTGTATTTTGTGGGGTCTAGCAGGATGACTTGTATAACCCTTGCATTGGATTCTCTTTGACAAATGGTTTTGGTGTTTTAAGAATATTGGATTACTGTTAGCAGATGCACAAACAGCTCTTGTGTAAGCAAGATAACCTTTCAAAAACTTATCCCAAGATACAAAAAGTCCCAAACAGCCATATATACTTCTTCCTAGGCTTTTGACTAATAAATGCTTTTTAACACTGAGATTTAGTTAGGGATTAGTTGATTCCTAACTTGGTGTTTACCCACCATTAAAGCAGGAAAGACTCTAATGCCGTTTGCAGAGTTGCAGATTAAGTACACGCTTGCATTAAAGCACTAGACTGAAACCCAGTACCAGGCTGAACAGTCCTCCCGTCTTGCAACTGTGTCCTCCTGTGGCTTCTGTGCCTCTGCCGGCTCCCCCCTACATCCCTGACTGCCCCTCTGCTGCAGTCCCTGCATGATCTCTGACCAGCTGCCTGTATTCTGCAGAGATTCAAAAAGCCTCTGCCTTTGATTTCCTTTTCTTACCCATCCAAACTATTGTTGGGCAATGTCAACCACAAACAGTTTCTTTGGACAGAGAACTCGGATCACCCTCTCGGTTTCAGATACTTTCCTTCAGTCCAAGCTCCGCACTCACGCCTAGCAGTGCAGTTCCCAGATGTCCATCGCCCTCCCTGGCTCTGCTGCTGCGGCTCCATCGCTGGGGCCTGCAACCTGATGTCCTGGTTCTCACCCAAACAACCACTAAGGCCTGTGGATTTGTTTTGCTCGTGGCTCTGTTACAGCCTTTCCCTTGGCTACACAGCCAGTGCTTTTGAGCAAGCCTTCACAGCTTGGTTACCGCTAGATTGCATTTATCAAACCGGGGGAAAAAAAAAAAAACCATGACTCACTCGTACTATCTTGAAAGCTGCTGTACAGATTACTTCCTTGGCCTGCCACTCCAGCCCGAGCATTCCTCCACTGGCCTTTAAAACGGTATCGCAACAGCTTTAACCTATTTGTCCTTGCTGTCAGTGATGGGCACATCGTATCCTCTCCCTACCAGTCGCTGCTCCCCTAAGAGCAAGTGCTGGACTCGCCTCCAGCCTGCAATGCTATCTCCGCTGTCTGTTACATTTTCTAGCACCACCGCACGCTTTCCTACCGCTGCTGCCCTGTGGGTTTCCCATAAATATTTGAAAGCTGCTGTTGTTCTTCAGAGCCCTCCATGAACACCACTGTAGCGATAAGGCCTTCAACCATTCTGGAATGATGCAGTCGCCCTATCATCTGCGGTAACGCGCCTGTCTGTACCGCCAGAGACTGCAGGTCCCTTTGTGCGCATTGCCTCGCAGTCCAAATTCAGGGCTTCTTGGCAGTGCTGTGCTAACAGAAACCTGGCTTTGATCACCAGTTTTGTGCTAAGCAAGTCAACTATGTAACTCTGATTCTCAGCATGGGACTAAAGTATCCCAGGGGCAGGGAAGAATTTTAGTTCTTAAAAGTTTTGTTCACTTAAGGATTCAATGCCATTGTTATTTTAGCAGCGTAACTTTAGTTTAGATGCAAGTCAATGGGTTATATGTAGCTATACTCATAACCAGGGGTTTTTCCATGTTTCTGTGCGGTTGCCACTTTTGCGTATAACCCTTCCACATGAAATAGCAAACGACAGCCAATGTACACACAAGTTGCCCGAGTGTATTTAAAGGATACATATGAATATGCATATGCAGTTCTGCATTCATTAGGGCAATGACCTGAGGCTTTACAAACTGAATATAAAGCAGATCATCGGTGAGGTCTATCTTTACCAGCCTGTGTGAGCCTAGAATAGTACAGACTCCCCCCTGATTGCTGCTACTCCCTCCCGGGGTCCCATGCTGAATCCCAGGAGGAGTGGTGCTATCTTATTTGTCCTGGGAACAGGAGACAGGCTATCAGGCATCTGTGACAGAGGGAAGGAACCCCCACAGCTTCTGGCTGCAAGGAAAACAACCAGCTAGGCCCAGCAGTGGTGGCAGCCATCTTCCATGAGCGAGGGAATGGATAAATAAAGGACATGTCAACTTTCAGGCCTTACAGCTGAGAGGAAAGGAGGAAGGACCCCAGGCGGAAAGCAGCACTCGTCTCAGAGCTAGACTGGAACACAAGCGCAAGCGTACAAGCGGTCTTTCACCTGCGCTGCACGGCTGAGTCCTACAACACCCAGCCACAGGCGTGCTGTCTAAGGCCAAGCCACCTGCCCCTGGCAGGGAGCAGTACTCCACAGGCTACGACCTTTTCTACACCGCTGCCTCGTGTGTAACACTACCTGTCAGCAGTGATTCTGGGCACATACAATGGGATTTCAGAGAAAGGGCAATGGAAATTTTGGCACCTCCCTCCACTTCCCTTAATAAAGGAAGCACCGAGTCTGGAATTGAGCTTATTCTTCTCTTTATTACAGCATCGAAAAAATATGTTCATTTAGTACACTCCTCAGAGCAGTATTCAACAACTATTGACGGATGACCCATAAAACGTGGTCCAGGCTTTACTCTAGAGGCGCTCACTGTCCTGAGCAGTTTCCAGTCTCCTGCAGTTTATGCACGCTCATGGCAAAGACCAATCCTGCCGCAGGAAGCCCATCTCTGCTGCAATTAGTCTACGTTCCACTACAAGGAGAGGGGAAGGAATACGTAAAAGCAGCAGATCAAGTGGCAAGGGTCATCCCAAAAGCCAGACAAAGGGATGTTCCTGCCAAAAGAAGCTCCTGAACATGTGACAGAAAAGTTGCAAACAGAGCTAAACAGGAAAAAATGAAATCCATTTTGATTACTTAACGACCTAGCCTTGTATCAAGGCTTCTTAGATTGCTTCTAGAGGAACTTGGTTGAAAGATTTTCAGCTTAAGATTTGTTTTCCAGACAAAGGTAAGAACCAAGTGACATCAGGAAGGATCCTGCATAAGAGTTGTGTCAGCATAGTTCCAGGGTTTCTCATCTCATCCAGCTGGCAGGAGGAAAAACCCACTTGTCTGAACTGGGGAAGCTAGTTTTATGGGAAGAAAATGTGGGCTTGAATATTGACACTAAATGTTATAATCAAAATGGCATTTAAATGCTTGTGCAAATAAAACCCTGCAATAAGAGTAAAACCACAAACTTTAATAAAAAAGTCTGGCTTTATTTAAAAAAAATTTACAAGTGTATTTCTTTAAACCTCAAACATACACAACTGAGTTATTCACATCTTCCATTAGATGTGGCTTATTGCTTCAGCCTCCCTCAGCAAAGTGCCACATGACTAACGAGTTTCCCCCTCCACAAAAATGCATCTACCATTTTACAAAGCTCTCATGCAGACGGTTTTTTTTTTTTCCTTTAACACTTAAACACAGCTGGTTTCACACAGAAAAGTGACTGCAGCTTAGCCGTTGTGCAGATGGCAGCAATTTTACCCAACCTTTGCTGTCTTGATTTGCTTCTTGCTCCGCTCCCTGTCCCTTGGTCACAGGCTGATGCACACTGGCTAACTGGGATGCCAGAAAAGACCGCTGAAAGCATCTTGTAAGGCTCGGTGACAAGCAAGAGAAGAAGTGTAGCCCCCAGCAAGATCCTGTGGAGAGGCGGCTCGTACATGGTTGAGATACCTAAAACAAAGAGAATCATTATTTTAGGACAGAAATAAACACGTCAAAAACACCTGCGTAGTTCACAGTACAGTGAGATCGAGGCTGCTTTTTTGGGAGAAAGCAAGGAGGCGCAAGCTGCCTACTGCTAGCCACCTATGAACGGTATCAGTATAAAACTTCCATTAGTTACAACGACACTGATGCACCTTCAGACAAGCTGCCCAACCAACGCACCGGAAAACCTTGGCTCTTTGCAGTACGTTGCACAGGGTTAAGTACACTCACTGGTTTGTATTTGCTGTGCTCACTCTGGGAGGAGGGTTGCATTTCCCCCCCTTCGGTAGTTCCTTCTTTGACGATGACAAGGACAACACAAGCTTTCCTATGCTCCTGCTGGAATCGGAGGTTTCAGCTCTGCCCATTTAATGCTGGGTGGTCCCAAGAGCCAACTGTGCCAGTTGCTCCGATGACAACAGGGCTAAACTTTCTGTTCTCGGGCCTATCTGTAGCTGGAGTAAGTCCACTGACACCAGGGAATTGGATCTGTAGGAGGCTGTCATCAACATCTTGACTAAAGAAGCCTCTAAACTTCACCATTAATTAGGCATCATCACCCATTTGCAGAGCCATCTAATTTTACGCCAAACCAGCCAGACCGATGAGTCGACACTGAAACACGGTACCTACGCTGGCACTGCCACAAGCTCTTGGCTCCCCTTAGCTCCTTCCGAGGGCTCAAACCCAGCCGTGCATGCCAAGAGCTCCCACTAAAGGTGTCTGCTCAGTGGGGCTTGAACGGTTTTGTCCAATGCTGTAACCCTATCGTTCTTGCACCCCACGTAAGACAGATACAAGACAGATTCTCAGCTAGTTTTGCACCCAAACCCCATCAAATACAAAGACAGACACGGGCTGTAGCCTAGCACAATCTGCACAATGACCATCTCAAATTCTGAACACCAGATCAAATACCATAAATGAGAGCTGCTTTTCACGGTTGCCCTGGAAGCCACTGAGCTTCAGCTAGCTGTTTTGATTCATCACTTGGTACATGTTGCTCCTGGGAAGGTTGAGTCATTCCACCTCTGGCTTGGCAATTCAAGCATAACCTTGCAAAACGCATACAGCCTTTTATAATGTTATCCTGAGAAACCTAAAACAGCTGCACTTTTGGCAGGAAACTACAGGACCACCAGTAAAATATCCAAAACAGTTGCATCTTTTAATTTATGACTGTACACTGTTTCCATAAAGAGTATATAAAACAGGTCAGATTTTATAGGTAAGACATAATAAACAGTCATACCTATTGATGCCATAAATGTGTAGAAAAAGAGGTTACTTAGAAATGATTAATTACAGTTTCAAAACTGTATTTCTTGCACCTAATAACCACAATGCACAGACATGAGCAACATTTCGGAGTGATAGTTGGTGAGATGCTAAATTTAAGAGACTGAATTTGCCTCCTGTGGCCGAGTTGAGGTGAGCTCTGCCGCTCCGTACCAACTCCTGATGCAGTCCGGTCCTCACTGCTGGACACTGGTTCTCCTCAGCACAGGCACAGACATTCGGGCGCAAACCCTTTTAATAGTGTTCAGTCCAAAAAGAATCCACAAACACCGCAGCAAAGCTGGTCCCGTCTCTTAATTTGCAAGGGAAAATGATCTGCAAAGAGCTCCTGTTTTGTGGGAGAATGTCTTTAATAGATTTTTTTTTTTTTTTTAAACATTTTTGTTACTTGTCCCTTAATATTTTAGGAGGAAAAAAATCTCATCCCTCCCAAAGGGCTTTTACAACTGCTGTGGGAGACAAGAGCTCCTTCCCCCAGCCAGGAATGATGAAGGGACACTGACAACGACAAATAATTTCCTTCAAAACGCTGGTGTGAAACTACCTCCAGCCTCCAAACCAGAGAGTCTTATAAAAATCAATTCCCATCTCAGATTTTACTTCTATCACGTTTATCTCATTGCACAAACTTCATTTTCCACTCATGCATGGAACAGTCTGGAGAAAACAGAGGATTATTTTATGTTTCTTTATTAACAAAGGTTGGTTGTGCGTTTTTCATTACTTTTCTTACCTTCTGTTACTTTTCAAATATCACTAAAAGGAGACTAGAGAGGCAGAGTCTATTGTTTCTCTTTTTTTAGGTCATCTGAAATTGGGACATCAGTTTCATAAGACAACCTGATTTACAGCTATTACAGCATTTACAGTTAATTGGTATGTGATCTCTGAAGCAGTACAAAATCACTGCCAAAAAAAGGCTCAGATCAACTTTTACTACGGCAACCTGCATTAATTCTCCTTGCTCCTGTGAAACAAGCACGACATGCTGCTGGCTGTCAAGTGAGGTCTTTATTTTCTTGTTAAGTATCTAAACTTACTGCTCTTGACCCATTTAATTACTGTGGTACACCAGGCAATTGCAAAGAATCTGCCACGCTGAAGCCACACAATGAGAAGCGAATGTTTCGCCGGCTTTTCCACACCGATCCCCATCTGTGCTGCCTGGATCCTGCCTTGCCCTTCACAGGAGAATCTCTCTGAACTGGATTCCTGGGGTTTCTGGCAGAGGTCAGCACATCTTTTCATGTACACCTTTACAACAGCAGCAGGAAGAAGCGCTTGCCAAGTTTTATTTCCAAAAAGTCAAGCTCCGTTAGGTCTTGGGACCTGGAGGTAATTGCTCTCACTAGTTAGCAAATTCCAGCACACTAGGTCTGTTTTTCATAGGTTTATTTTAAGTACCTGTAAATCTTATAAGCAGAAACCAGGAAAAAGAGGTTTGCTTTTTCTGGTGCAGAGTTTTTTAATGTAACTTGTTTTTACTGAGGGCAGACTAAACTCTGAAGTTAAAAAAAGCCTGCACTATTATTTTTGAGCAGGGCTAAAGGGCTGTGTGTTCTCTGCCCCACAGTTTCACACTTCCCATTCACTGTAATGCCTACACCCCACTTCAGGCTCTGCCCAAACAGGCCCCCTTTCCTTTGCTGCAGCCATTGGATGTTGATCTTCCCCATTAACCTTTCACGTCAGTTAAAACACATCGTATTTTGTTCTTCATGAGCCTTCAGGGGGCTCATTCCTGACCTTTAGTTTCTCATCACCATGTGGGAAAAAAAAAAAGCCTCCTGTTTCCAAGGAAAGAGGTGTAATTCACACTTGGTGCAGAGGCTCAGAATCAAGCTGGTCATTCCCGGGGGTGGGTTTCCTTCATGTTTTCTCTTTTCCAAAGGCCGTGTCACCATCACTTCATCAGGGATGACTGGGACCGCTGGAGAGCCACGCAGCGGCGCTCAGCGCGGCAGCGGGCGCAATCCCCCGTGCCTTTCCACCCGCTGCCCAGGCAGCCTCAGCACCACTTGGCATTGACATTTCCGAGAGCCAGGGAACCCAAGAGCAGCTCGTCAGACGGTAACACCCGAGACCACTGGCAAATGCCCCCTCACTGCTCGACAGGGCGGTCTCATTTCAGAGAAATTCAGGAAAGACTTCAGAAACACAGAGGATGGAGAAACAGCACAATCAAACCAGGCTAATAAAAAAACCACCCCAAAACATCCAACCAACAAGCCAAAAAAACCCCACAGTACTTCCCTCCACCCACCCAACTGAAAGTATCAGTTCTTGGGATTTTTCATGCAATCTTCCACATCTACCCAAGATAAATACACTCCCACTGGTGTTTCTGCAGATGCATCATTGGAGTTATATGCGGAGTACTGTGTATTTGGCATACAGATTTTACTTTTTTTGATCTATTAGGTATTTTATGGGGGTGAAGAAAAGAAAAATCATTCACAAGTTGTTTGACAGAAAAAAAAGATAATGTAATTCTATTCCACAGAACAGATTTACTGCTCATCTGATTATCTGCAGTATCCAAGACAGAAAATAATGGGGCAGACATTAGATCTGGGAAATTTTCCAGATCCATCATTTAAATAATAAATAGTGGTTGCATGAAAGCAAGCAAAATACTCCAGTCTGGAAAATTGTGTAAAGCGTTAGTAACGCAGTAGCACACGCTGCATTCCTGAACCCTTCTGGAGACAGTATTTTCATTAGATTTACCAAGTCTCTAAGATGAGTTATCAATGCATTATTCAGAGTATCCTTGCAGAGACTGCGTCTTATCAGATGAGAGAGGCACATAAGAAACTGGATTTTCTCTGGCCTGTTTTTCGTTGAGGAATGTGTGGCCTGGGTTACTCTATAGCCCCTGAGCAGGTAAAAACAGCTCCTCCAAGCAACTGTGGTTTTGTTTGAACCGGTTCTACCACACAGTCGGTCCATGCAGCCAAAGCAGAATTTGCTTATAAAATGAGATGAGTTCATTGCTGTTCTTTTTTAAATAGCCCTGGGAAATTCATTTGGGAACAGGTCTTCGCTAGGTGTTATTCAGATACGGTGGGGCTCTCCCCTTCTCAGAGGCTGTAACGTCTAAGTTAGGAGAAAAAGACAACACACAGAAAGCTGGTGATCAAAGTTGTCCAGAATAGCAATTCATCCCTCCATAGACTAGCTACAAGCCTGATCCCAGGTCCTCGAAAGTCAAAAAGCAGTCTTCCATCTATTTTAACAGACACTCTTTGGGCACTGTCATCATATTCAGATCTTAACAAACCAACCAGCTATTATTGGTGTCAGATATTCCTGCTGAACACCAGCCAGCACAGCCTGTTCCAACATATAATACAACTATAACAGAACCATGAACTCAGCAAGGGCTCCTCCTAAGTCCAACTCAATACCTCCTGGAGGCCTTGCAGCATGCCCGAGGTCACGCATCCGGCCCTGATGGCAGCGAGACACCTACCATCAGCCGCTCTTCTCCTCCGCCCTCCAGGACAACAAGGACTAAATGGGAGAAATCTATTTAAGAGCTGAATGGGGGAAATTGTTCCCTGGCAAGGAATAGGTCCATGGCTGCCTCAAGGAACCAAGACATCACTTGGTTGATAAATACAGCAGAACAGTTTTAATTAGTTTAATTTGAATGTGACCAGGAAGTCAATAAAATGGACATCAAATTATCACAGAGTGGGGTTTGCTGCAAGCACCAGCAAACGGGCAGGCAGCTACCCACTGCGACACCTGAGGGGGGTTGGTTGATTTTTTTTTTTTTGTTTAAAGCCTCCATGTACACAGTTGCAGCTATTGGTGTGAATATCAAAAAACATGATGAGGTCTCAGTATGACAGATCCCAAGGCAGACAGCAAAAGAATATATTTTTAACCTGATGATGTCACCTGTTAGTCTTACAGCAGGACAAGACCAAATACAGCCCATAGTGCAGGGGTACAAGGAAAAGTCAATTGAAATACCACAATACAGTTTTGGCTACAGAAGACTCCTGCCAAAGACGACAAGAGAGCCTACCATAAACACCACCCTTGAAACCCCTGCAATCCCAATTGCAGACAGCATTTCCTCCAGTTCAGATTCAGCTTAGCAAGCCAGTCTATTTTATTATTAATAATACTGTTTAGCTATGCTAGTTTTCTGAGGGTTTAGTGAACAGAAATGGCTCACCAAGGTGTCAGGTGAGTGCCAGACCCCAGCACAAAGAAAAGACTACAGACATTGCCTTTTCCTTGCCACAAACTTGCTCAGCCCATTTCACGTACCCATGCCCCAAGACGCTGCCACAGAACTGTCACTTACTCGTCACAATTCATAAAGCTGTGCCCGGAGTTCCTCTGATTCAAACCAGCATGTGATCAGCCATAGCAGCTTATGGTGTGCTTGTAAAACCACCACCTATGCCTCCAATGCAGGGGACACAGTAGCGATTCTCTTATTTAGCAGCTGAAGCTGCCAGAATTGACCGCTGAATGCTCAGTTGGTATTACGACCAAACCCTCTGGCTCCAACTGACTTTACCTTTGATGACATTTCCAGGGGCTCGCTTGAATTGCTTGGAAATAGACATATCTATACTTAGATGATGTTTGAGTATTTTTCCCCCCTTTACTTCAGAGGGAAACTTCAACCAACTTTCCAATAAGGAAAAGTTAAAGTCTTCCTCTTGCAATAAATTCTTCAAAATCAGATGCCTACTGACTCTAAAGGGTCTCTATTTATTACAATGAAGTTTTAAGAAAAAACTTCTTAACTGGAAGTTTGAGTTCATGGTGCCTAGAACTTTTATTTCTCAGTTTTAGGTCTAATTGAAGAACTCTGTTCTACCAGAAATGAACTTTTCCCAGTAGAAAAGCCAAGAAAACCTCAACCCACCGAATCAATAAAAGAAATCTAGGATCTCTATAGCAATTCTTTTCAGCCGCTTCTATCTGCTTTTTCTAAACAGCAATTTGTTTCAAACGCTGTCAGTGTGTCTCTGGGCAGGAGTACATGTCAACTGCGTGTGATGAAACGAAGTTCTGTAAAATTAAAATAAAACAGGTCTGCCCACAGCACACCTCAGCTAAAACAGAACGGCACAGAAGTCTGCTACCGGACACTGAAGGAGGGGGCGGGGGGGGAAGCAGCCTAGAAATGTAGTGTTAGCCATGAAACAGCTGTCTCTGATAAAGCCAGTTCTGACTCCAAAGGTAGAAATCAGTGATGAGTTATTCCTCCCTCTTTTCCCCAATTCTTCTTCTCCCTTATATCAAAGGGCAAACATTCCAGCTCCTGGCAGCCCAAAGCCACATGTGCCCGGCTGCAACAGCAACGCAGCAGCATCTCGGGGCTCAACGCTCCCGCTCCAAAAGCGGCAGGTTCGTTCCTTACCATTCAGCTACTGCAGTGACCAATAAAAGAATCTCTGGAGTGTTTAAGATAAAAACTAAGGCACTTTTATTTGATGTTTCACATAAACTGTTTCCTCTTTTAATAGTGAAGCACATACATAAACTGTACGATATATCTAATTATCTGTATCAGAGATTTCATTACAAATTACCCATGACATTGCTGAGTACAGTTGTGAACCTTACAGTAGAAAAATGTTTAAATGCAAAGACACAAAGGCAAAGAAGCCATCCTTGATGGGGGGGGGGGGGGAGAGAACAGAATCAAATTTTCCCATACTACTTTCCCTGAAAACTTCCTCTTTTTGTGATGAAATCCAGATTCCAGAGACCAAACATTTCCACTGAATGTTTGAATCCATAGCACACTGGGGGATGGAATGGAGGGAAATTTTCTCATGACAGCTATCTCAAAATATATCTTCAGTGCTTCTAAGTGAATGCATCATTAAAAAAACAACTCTGGTAAACAAAGTTTAAAGGAAGAAAAGTTTTAGAGATCACCTGGTTCTCCAGCATTTTCCTACCACTGCAATTCTACTGCTGCTCTAGTTTTTAAATAGATGTGAGACCAGAATCAGGTACCCACATTTATTTAACACATAGATAAACATTGGCCTTTGGAGTAACTGAGAAGTCAATGTTACTGCCTAAAGATAAGATGAAAAAGCATAGAGAAATGAAGATCAAAGAACAAGGAGAAATGCCTTCTGCCCCACTGAAACTCTCTTGACATAATTTTAAAAGTGAATGTTTTAAAGTGTAAAGACAGGAAACTAATGATGAAAAAGGTTTTATAGAATAAAGGAAGCTTTGTATTACTCTGACCTAGTTATGCATTTTCTACGCCGCAGGCTGAATGACAGTCCTGGGATACCACTTGCAGGCTGTGCATACAGGTTCCTGCAGGTACTGCCATAATGACGATTCTTGGACAACTCCAGTCCCACTGCAGGGTCCTACCCAAGAAGGCATCAGCCTTGATACAATTATTTCATGTGGAGAGAGACTATAGACTCAAAGTACTATGGACTATAGACTTAAAGACTATTGACTTAAAGCACTGTAGACTAGGGACATAAAGACTACAGACTTAAAGCACTCTGAAATGGGACATAAACCGCTTAAATGGTGCTAGCTGACCTAAACCCACCTTCAAAGGAACTGCAAATCCAAGTACACCTGTAGACAATATGCTAAAAAAGTTAACAAGTTAAATAAACCTCCTCTTTAAACTGAGTTACACAAGCTAGAGATTTACCTTCAACAAGAATTCACATGTGTAAATCCAGTGTATGTTTGATAAACACATTTTGCACTTCATATGAGCCCAGAATTCACCATGGGTGTCTGCACATTTCCTTTGATAATAATCAAATGCTACATTTAATCAGGTTCTCTTAACATTTGACCAGGCAGCATCTCTTCAGATGAGGTGTAACAGTCTCAACCTTAGAAAACCAGTGCAAGACAGCAGCCACTCCTGTCTTTGCAGTAGATTCAGTGATTTGAGCTAATGCAGGAAATCTTGAATGTACTTTCAAAAGTTAAAGCAATGACAGAGGTCATATTGTTTTGTCAGGGGTTTTTTTAGTTAAAAAAAAAAGAAAACCCTGAAGCTGCTAGAATACGCCATAACCCCCAATAATCAAACTTCAGAGAAAAGAGGCATATTCTCAGCTGGTCTAAGTCAACATGGTTTATAGATTTCTGTGCTGTTACAGGGCACATTCAAGACAATGATTATCTGAAAGTTCTCCTCATTTTAGCAAGTGACTGCCTGTTTTAAAATAAAAATGGGAAATGGAAAGCAGAACCTGCAAACACATTAATCCTTTGCAAGCAAAGGAAAACTAAAGGCTACCCAGTTTCTTTGCTGCCATGTTTCAACTCTGTGCTGACTTTTCTTTCTTCAATTGTTGGGGGGCTTCCTCACATCCCACTTCCCTCCCAGTAATACATTTAGTCGTTTTAACGGCTCCATACCTGTCAGTCAAGAACCATCACCGATTATGCTGTGCAAACAGTTTGCTTCTTGTTGTTCACCACACATCTTGGCACCACACATTCCTGACAGCATTCCAGACGCCGTCTCCAAAATACGCACAACCACTACCGTTTGGATGATTATTTTTTTTTTCTCTCAAACTGAAAGGATTTCTGCTTAAACTCTTTCCCAGATAGCTGCTTGAATTCATTATCCCTGCGTATGTAGCTGGTAACAAAAGGTTAATGTTTATTTCTAGAAACCTTGCTCACAGGAAGCCTTCCTTCAGTGCAAGTGACTTCCGTAACTCGCGCCTCTGCGAGCAGAGGGGTTGGGAGCGCTCTTGGATGAGCGGGGGCACCTGGTCCCCCATTTGTCATCTTCCTGAGGTCACCCGCCAGCTGTCTGTCCTCTCAACACCCAGCCTCGCCACCACGGCGAAGGCATTCTCCCTCGCTCAGGTTTCCAGGTCTGAACTTCCAGTTACAGTAAATCAATCAGCCATCGCAGAAACTGCTCAAACAACTGCAAGTAAGCATTTTCGCACCCTTGAGCAGCCTCGCCGCGTAACAAGGACACTGCAGTCCTAGCTGGAATCCAGCAAAGCACTCGCTTGGCATGACTAGTATAGATTACACTTTGGAAGACTGCAGAACTGCAGCTACATTTAGTCTATGACTAAATCGGGCTCCAGTCGTACGTGACCCTGAGAAGAATGTCATTGAACGCAAGGGCCTTTTCTCAGCTATGATCTTGCCTTTTTTTTTTCTTTTCAAAGGCTAAAAAGACCATTAAGCCATGTAATTGCAAAGCAGCTTTCTTTTTAACATGTTGTGGAAATGTTTTGGCATGGCTTGATCTTCAAATTCTTCATCTTTCCCCCTGCCCTCCAACCCCACTCCTCCTCCCACATGCTACGTTTAGGACAAAGGTCACCAGAAGAACGTGGATATGTTTAAATTATTATTAGTAGTAGTAGTAGTAGTATTAGTATTATTATTATGAAGAAGTAGTTAACCATTGTTTTGTAACATACTACCTGAGTCAGGATTGTTTTCACAGGCTTATCTTTTTTTAAGGATAAGGCAAGTTCAGTCTTAAAGACATCACTGTGTCTTTCTCCACGGCTAGTGGAACGTTTCCCTGGGTTCAACTCTGGGAATACAGCATCTCTTCCGCAGGCAAAAAGAGCGAACACAACTTTTATTGTGAAAGACAGTTCTTTTGGACACACAAATTCTTCTCTTAGGATAAAAATTCCCTACAGTTCCTCACTCTCTGCCTTTTTCTCTGACTTCCACACCCCAAACTGCGTACCATAAATCCCCCAGTGCACGGCAAGCAATCCATATTGATGAACTGGGGCTTTGAGTGAGCTACTACATGAAAGAGATTCCTCCTGGACCAGCTTCCATGTAAATTACGCAGCTGTGAAGCAAACGGAGCCCTTTCCAAACAGAGCACTCAGTCAGGAACACCTACAGAAAGAGGATGGAGATGCACAGAGACTTTTTTCCCCCCTTTTTCAGTACATTTTGCTTGATGCACAGTTCTGTAGCAACAGACCACAAGGACGGTCATGGCCGTACCACGACTGCAGAGTACAGGATGACCTGCCACAAGCAGAGAGGAGATATTTTCGCCCTAGAAGCTCTGGTAAGGACCATGACTTTGGGCCTAAGGCTGGCAAACGGTCTGGCCAGCACACTTTTAGAGGTTTGGTTGGTTTTTCTCTCGCATTGAAGGACTGTGTTTTAGTCCCAGCAGGGGAGGACAGAGCCCCTGGGGAACCCGGGTGTCAGGCATGGTCTCAGCCAGGCTGCAGACTAACAGAGGTCAACAGTCGTCTTCTCCCCTACACCCTCCCCCAGTTTGCCTCCTCCATCTGCCTGCCCTGTTGCACAGCTCTGAAATTCCACTGCAGGGCACCATCGGTGAGAACGATGAGGCTGGACCTAAGAGGGAAGAAAAATCACCTTCTTCCCCCTGCCAGCATAAAGGACTGAAAGCAGGAAAATAACACCAGAAATGCATTTACCACAGCCACAGGCTTTGCCTGCAAATCACTTCTGATGGAAAAAACCATCATCTGAACAAAGAAAAAGCTGTACGTAACCTCAGCTTTGAAAATAGTGTCTCCCCAGGTCAGCCGGTCTATTCCGTTTTCGCTGTGACACAGCACCCTCTGTTCTGACAGAGTAGCAATGAATTCATGTTGAATGGTAATTCCATTTTAATATGACTCAAAAACAAAATAGCACAACATGCACAAGAATTTCTAGAGGGTTTTTAACCTCTGATACTGATCAGATAAGTAAGCCGCCAAACCTAATAATTATCTCAAATGAATAACCACGAGCACAGAGCAAGTTAAAAACTTGCTCTGTGCTCGTGGTTATTCATTTGAGATAATAAGAACCCAAAGTTATTTTCTTTAGGCAGTATTTGAAAAGCATAATTGTCGAAAGCAAGAAGATTGCAGTTTGAACGACACTATTTAAAGAAGATGAGACTGTTCAGGTCAAAACAAGGTGAAAAAACCAGCCTGCCTGGTATCGCAGCTGACTAATGCTCTAATGCATTAGACCCTCCGCTTCTTCAGGTTCTGGTTGCTGCTGATCGGGTCAGCATTTCAGTCTGATGTTGAGGATCAAGTTTACAGCTCTCAGCCATGCTGGCATTTGCTCCTCAGGAAGGCCTGGAAGAGGCAGGAGGGAGAAAAGAGAGGAGGGCAGGAGCTAGGAGTGAGGTCTTCTCCTCAAAACCATGGCTGGACTAAGAATTAGAAGCATCTGCCCAAGTCAAGTGCAGCCTTTTGGCTGAGCTCTCAAACACCACCCTGCACAGGAACCGTTTAGCCCCACTCTGTATCACAGAGCAGTCAGAGACAGTTCACAGAGGTGGAGGGGAGGAGGGGAAAGAGTTGCTCTGTTCTCTTGAAAATATTTTTACAGGGGAATGAAGGAAAAAACCCACTCCTTCAATCCTAAGCAGTTTCCTCCCATCTGTCAACATATGGTAGGAGCTATTATTATTTGGCTTAAATATAAAGTATCATTTTAAGCCTATTTTTCTATTTTAACAGTTTGATATTTCTATTGTGAAATCTGGGTCTAATTCTCTGGATTTTATTGTCCTTCTCTATTGTGCCCTGGTGGAATTTCTAGAGGGAAAAAAGCAGCGATGATGGGAGATTTTCATTTTACTCTTCTAAAAAGACAATGAATTAAGTGTCTAAATGGAATCGCTCTTTATTTTATATAATTTCTGTTGAATTAATTTTTATTCTCTGCTGCTTTCAGTCTAATACAATTTCCTGAACCAGCAGGAGCACAGATATCAAAGCAGAAGTATGCCGAGTTAGGCAGAATCCCTTAGTTTCACCTGGAGGAGAAAAATACTAACAGAGTTGTTGCAGAGGACTGACATGCACAATTACTGAAACTCTCCATGGCTTATTTGTATAACAACTTGACCCACCTTGCAAACTGCATCCTCAAGAAACATATCCAAAGAAGTTGTGCATACTGATTGAATTCACTCTGAAACCCTCTGGTGCAGAAACTGCATTTTTAAATGTTCACAGAGAGTGCCTAGCAATTGGGGGGGAGATTATTGTTAATAATGACATTTAATAAATTATCTGGTGATACCCTGCTGAGGAGAGAACTCACGTTAACACTAGGTGGCAGAAGGCTCTGTCACATTGAAGACACCTGCGAACAGATACACTCATAGACCTAGACTTAAGCTTGATAGCTGATTTTAGAAAAGCTAAGGGGAAAACAGTTGAAAGCAAAATAGCTATAAAATACCATTTTCCATCCACTCTTCCAGTTCTAATTCTGGCTCTGATATCTTTATCACACATCATTTCACTGTTTAAAAGATCTTTGGTTACCCCTGAATCTGAATACATCTTCTAAACTTGAACCTTAAATCACCTCTTACACCTCTTTCAGGTGAAATTCTGTATGTGACAGGTGATTCTATTAAGCTTTTATTTAAGTAAAAAGGAATTCACAGTGTAAAAGAAACAAATGGCCATTAGGGCAAGTACACAATAAAAACATACACTGCTAGTTACCTTGAAAGATACTTGAAACCAAGCTTGGAGTGCTATAGCAAGCACGCTTCCGCAGCTGAAAGAAAACCAACAACCTACAAGCAAACTAATTCAAAACTGCTCAAGACTCACTGTGGAAGAGGTCTCCTAAAAATGGCAGCTGCTCCCTCATGGAGATGCATTTTCAGTAGGTACTTTTGTAATCACATAAATTCAAAGGTGTCAACTAGTTTCTTCTAGTTTTACATATTTAACCCTTTGTGCTTGATTTTCCTTTATTCTGGCCACTCTCTTTTCAACTACTCTAAGTTCTCTCTCATCTAGTCTAAATCCAATATATATACACATATATATATAAGGAAACAAAAATTTTAATTCCCAGTAAAAAAGACATGTGAAGAAATATCAGCACTCACAACTCAAAGAGAGTATATGAAGAAAGAATTTGCTGTGTGGGCTCTCACAACCTGGATAGAAAAGAACGCAAACAGCAACGTCAAATGTAAGGAGGACGCTGTAAACACAAAGGGGAAAAGTGGAAGACAACCAATGTCTAGATGTTGAAAAACAAAAGGTGGTGGTGGGAAGAACGACACGCTGTTTCCTTAGACAAATAAGTTAGAGTTGACAACAAAGATTTCTTCTAGATCACTGTGGCTCCACTGCTGTTACACTTGCCAACCAGTAACGTCCCAGATTTACAGTGCTTGAGGGTTGGGTTCTACAAGTGTAGCTCACGCCAACGAAGAGCTCAGTGGCCTTGTGGTGGGTTATTTTGCACCTCTAGACATGGAGGCTCTTTGTGTTTAAATATAGTATATTTTATCATTCACAGTTGTCAGCAGTGGAAATTGTCATCTAAGCAGTAAAAGATGCTCTTGAAGAAACAGGAGGGACAGGTTAGAAAGTAAAAATTATTTTGGCCGTGACAACTCATCTCATTCCCCATTTTAAGCGTAAGGGATCAAGCCACCCATTGCAAATTGCTGCCTGAGAGTCAGAAAAATCAATAGTAGGTAGAAAAGCCTACTTGCCAAGGCTACAGCCACTGCCAACAGATTATGAATGCATCTGTCTGCATTCTTTAATGTTTCCTAAGAAGCAACTATGTTAACTGAAAAGGTGCGATATGTCACCAGCCCTTCTCTTCTCTCCTCTTCATTTTCTCTCTATATTAAAACCTTGGCTACCAAAGAAAACAATCATGTTTCACCTCATCTTTTCCCAGCTTTTCTGAAGTTCAGTTCCTGCTCTATAGCAATATATACAGTCTAAGTACTATCCCTGACAAGCTGTTTGACAACCCTAAGTTGCACATCTATTTTACTCCCAGAGCTTTGGAGTTGGTAGGGCTTAGATGGGAAATGGAGGCCAATTAAAATAAACACAGACAATATAAATGAATTCTTCAGAAACACAGAAGACAAGCAAAATGAAACACTACTGGCTTTCGCCCACAATTAGAATTCAGCCCATCTCACAGGCTGAACGCTCTGGCTGAGGTCCAGAAAGACACTTAAGCACATGTCTTATTTTAAGCATGTGAGTAGTCTCATTGATTTTTCACTCATGCCAGTAAGAATATTCAATGCGCTTAAAGTTAAGCACATTGTTAAGTGCCTTCCTGGATCAAGGCCAGGCTATTTAGCCCTTGCAAGAGTTAGTCTACTGAATATTTACTATTATTTTAACTTCTCAAGACTTTCTTTGAGACAAAGTTTTATGGTGTATGGAAATATTTCATTCATCGAGCATCATACAAGCAATGACTGGTTTACAGCAACCTTCAGGGAAACAAGTGTTCTTCCCCTTCCCACATCTTCTAAAGCAGTAACTGGAAGGATTATCAAGACACATAAGCAAATACACGATAAAGAAAATTAGTTTTGAAAGGGAAGCCAGTGGTCTTACTGCTCTGGAAAGCAAAACTAGCCCCATAGTGAAAAGCTGACAGACATTCTTTAAGGTCCCTTCCAACCCAAACCATTCTATGATATTAATTTTCAGTGAAAACTAATAAAGTCATTTGCCAATATCCCATTCCAATACCAAGTCTTGTACAGCAACTTTGAAAAACAAGCTAATTGTTGACTGAAATGAATTATCACAGTAAGTACACATTCAATTCCATTTTTTCCTTCTTCCTTTTACATTGAGTTGAATACAAAATTCAAGGAAAGACCCGTTAGTGCTTCCTCAAGATGATCTCACCATATTGGAGCACTTTATAGAGATCAAAGGCACAACAAACACTATTGCTTTTTGCTACAAAGAAGCGAATACCATTCGCTTTACTACAGACAATTGGATTATTATCTGGTTGGCATTATCCAAGTTCAGTATCGTATCCTGAACAAGAACTAGAGAAAGGCGTTTAATATAAGGAAAGCTGTACTGAGTCAGACCAATGCTCCTTCCACCCCAGCTGTCCCTCTCCAGGAGCAGAAAAGGGAGCGCACAGGAGCCTGACCGCTCCAGTGGGACCAGCAGGACAATATGACAATTTGCTCCTATTTTATGAGCAGATGTAGCTTTTTATTTCAGTACTTGTTTCTTCCTGGAAAGTTTAAGCTCCGTAGTGAAAGTGTATCATTGACAGGGCGATATATGAACAGAAAGCCAATTTAAAACTAGATCATCTCTTTGAAACCTCAGGTTGACTCATAGCTGTACTACTCATCATGCCTTACACCAATGCAACTCCACTGATTTCATGTCAGCAAGCCCACACCCGATGGCAACTCAAGCCTCAGCATCTAACACACTGCTTTAGAAACTGGTGGATTACCCTCATGGACCACCTCTGAGACCTCTGCAAAAACTAAGACAAAGGTAGCCTCCTGACAAACAGACACTTTCTAGTGGATTGTGGTTTAGAAGTCCTCAATTTGAAAGAAATTATCTCTTTTTTATATAGAGAGTTATTTTATGTATCTTGATGCTGAGATTATTTCATGAAATTTTATCATCTTGTCATGCCGAGTCAGAGCAGACAGACACAAAGGCCATAAAGCAGAGAAGTGTTGAGGCTGGAAGGCACATCTGGAGAGCATTCAGTCCAGCCCCCCTACTCAAAGCAGGGTCAGCTCAAGCAGGTTGCTCAGGGCCGTGTCCAGTCAAGTTTTGAATATCTCCAAGGAGGAAGACTACACAAACTCTCTAGACAACCTGTTCCAGTGTTTGACCCCCCTCGCAGTAAACATATTTTAATGGCATTCCCTGTATTTCAATTTGTGCCCATTGCCTCTTGACCTCTCACCGGGCAGCACTGAGAAGAGTCTGGCTCTGTCCCCTTTACCCCTTGCCCTCCATCAGGTATTTACACACCATGACAAGATCCTTCTGAGCCTTCCCTTCTCCAGATTAAACAGTTCCAGCTCCCTCAATCTCACCTCACACAACAGACACCCCAAGTCCTTACTCACTCGAGTGTGTCCATGTCTCTTGCACTGGGGAGTCCAGGACTGGACCCTGCACTCCAGTCCCACCAGTGCACTGAGCAGAGGGGAAGGATCACCTCCCTCGACCTGCTGGTAACGCTCTGCCTAATGCAGCCCAGGAGGCTGTTGGCCTTCCTTCCCACAAGGACACACTGCTGGCTCATGGTCAGCTTGGTGTGCTCCAAGGCCTTCTGTGCAAAGCTGCTTTCCAGCCGGTCGGTCCCCAGCCTGCACTGGTGCATGGGGTTATTCCTCCCCAGGTGCAGGACTTCGCACTTCTCTTTGTTGAACTTCACAAGATTGCTGTCAGACCATTTCTCCAGCCTGTCGAGGTCCTTTTGAAGGGCAGCACAACCATCTGGTGCACAAGCTGCTCCTCTGAACTTTATATCGCTTGCAGACTCGCTGAGGGTGCACTCTTCCCCATCAGCCAGACAGTAATGAAGAGACTAAGCAGTACTGGTCCCAATATTGACCCCCGGGGTATACCACTAGGTCCTGTTTTGCTTTAAAATCCACAACATGTAACAGGTATGTTAACGTCACTAGATTGTACTGGTTTAACTAGTTCCCATTTTTAAATTATTATGGTTAAATGAGAGCAATACAATGAGAGCAATGAGAGCAATACAATGCAAGAATGGAGTCTGTTTCTGACCGGTATCTGCTGGCTTAACTCATTCTTAAAAGTGAATTTCCTTTAAGAAAAGTTCAAAAATTGTTTATGACTTCAGAGGGAAGGACAGACTTTTCTTTTTGAACTGCTTTAGTATGTAGCTAACCCAAATGGTGGACTTTATTAAGAAATCATTTCTGTGGACAAAATTGCACCTTCCCTTGAAGGGACAAGAGCAACAAGAAAGCTGTATTCCAGAACTGGGATTATAGCCAGTTTATGATGGAAAAACATGGAATGCTTATGGCATAATTATGTTGCAGCATCTGCTGCCAGAATTACAAAAATTATTCTTAAAATTATGCCCTAAATAGAACGCTGTTTAGCTAAACTGAAAGCACATTCCAAGAAATGTGAAAAAACAAACTCACCATGATTCCAAATCTAAATTATGCATACTAAGGACTTGTTTTAATAAGAGTACATTTAGCAGCTGAATAAAGTTTCTCAAAAATTATTTTAAAGATAATGAATGCCTGATGTCCAAAAAAAGTGTCACATGAAATTTCATCGACTCATGTAAACTAACCTCAAATTTAACCAAATGCGACTGTGATCATTATTGTGTCAATCTGAAAATATCCGGGTTTTAAGGCAAAAAAACCAGATGCAAGGATGAGTAAAAAGTTGGAATCCGCAAACTGAATGGAGTTCTTTGCCACTGAAAGGTCTGGAACAGTCATACTGACAGGGAGAAGCCAAAAGAATGAAAAGTTTTGATAGTATTGCCACATTTAGCAAGAAGAGAGTCAAGTGCAAGAGAAATAAAAGGGAGCTAGTTTGTTACTGTTGCGTGTTATTTGATTTTTTTCTTTTAAAGGTGGCATCCTCTACTTCTAGGCAGTTTGGGGCATGGGCTGTTACCCCACACACCTCTAAATCCCTGTACAGTGTCTAGTATGATGGACCTACATTATATGTTCCTTGGCACTTTTGTAAAGCAAACAACAACAAATAACAAAACCCTCAGCCACATAAAATATAAACACTGACAGATTTACCAACATACTCTTGAAAAAACCGTAAGAGTTACTGAACAGTGAGACCCAAAAAGGCTGGCTATATATAGTAGAGTTGTGCTACAAAAGAAAAAGACACTGGAAACAGAGTCTACCTTCCCTGGGGAAAAAAAAACTGAAGACAGGGTTGCGGTTTCTTTTGTTCTTTTTTCCCTAAAAAATGCTGATCACCTTGCAGCCTTAATTAACAGCAACCATCCTCAGCCTTGATGACTTAAAGGGCTCATCCAGTGAGAAAGAAACCCATCCACTGGACAGAAACTTAACATTTGCGAGACAGGCAGTTCTTCCTAGCCTGTAAAAACTAACTCCTGGAACAGTTTTATCTTTGTTCTCCTGCAACATGTGACCTGTAGTACTTAGCGGAGAGAGGGAATGCTGTCTGGTTACCCAGTCTCACTCCAGATGAACTTTAATATATCATAGAGACATAGACCCTTTTACTTGTAGTACAGATACCCTGTTGGGCACACTAAGTGATTGCATAAATGGATGCATACCCAAACCTGCATGTGCATGCACTGCCCATCACTGTGCTCTGTCATGCATCCCAATCTCAGAAGCAGGTGATATAGAATAAAAAGTTGCCTACCACAATCCCTTTTTATTGTCTTTATCATTTCTTGGCAATAATACTTACCATGAGTTACAGTGGAAAAACCGATGAACTAAAAAATTGAGCTGAGGGAGGAAAAGGTGTCAGAATGGAGAAAATAAGAGTTTTATTCCTCAAAAGAATAACCCCTACCATGACAGCCTTGCTGGCTCCTCCGCCACTGACAGGAAATTTCTGTAAAAGAATCATGTGGTGCTGGAACACAAAACTGCAGAGCTTCATAAGACAGGCTATAGTCCTGACCAGGGATTAACAAAGAAAGTGAAAAGCCCAGTCCTCTCTCCTTTGCCTTCCAAATACTAAAAACTTAGAATGTGACAGAAACCTACTGACTTTGACAGGGTTTAAGTTATAGCAATATGAAGTCAGAAGCAGAACAGCTAAAACTGGCAGAAAAATAAGAAGTCTATGACTTCATTGTCTCACAGAGCCTCCTGCAAGTTTCTATCTTCACAAAAATAGGCAGAAAATCCTAGAGGACCACAGAAGGGCAATGGATTTATGACGTCTGAGAATCCCAAAACAAAGATGCAATTGAGCTATCTGATTTTATTATTTCATCCCTGAAAACTTACATAAATTTAAAAAAGTAAAAATAAAAATAAAGCACAGAAAGTTACCTACTAGAACAGCACGGCCAGTATTGTCATTTAGGCATGTTTCCCTCCCCACCTCTGAAAAGTTGTCTGGCATTTGACATAATTGGAAGGAAGAATTTTCTCCCCTGGCAAAGTCAATTAACTTCACTGTATTTGTATCATCTGTCAGAGCCGAATCTGCTATCTTCTTCGTGTCTGACACAAGCTTCTACACCTACTTGACAGATCAAACGGGTTTTAAAGAAATTACTGTGCTTTAAAGGGAAGTTCCATGGCTATGTCAAGTCAAAAAGCTTCAAGACAAGAGGTGAGTGATTATTATATTAGTACATGATACACTCCCCTAGAATATTAAAATACAGTGTATCTTTGTACTGAAGTTTAACTTCTTTCATGCAATTTGCTATTTCATTATGAAACTCCTTTAGTCTTCAATCATCATAACCATCTGTAGAAAATTAAAGAAGGTAATTTTCCTGCTTTGTGCTCTCAAACTGCTTAATTTCTCATATTAAGATATAAAAACTCCTTGCTGTAACAAGAAATTGAAGAAAGTGTGGGCCACTGCTTTAACATGCAGCCATAAACAGGTATATGCATGTTTGTGCACAAACATGCACTGAATGTTATAACCAAGCTTTTTTCTTCTTTTAAGACTACATAAAATATTAGTGCATTATGCAACACCATACAATGTGATGTCATTAGATTACATGTCATGCCACTCTTTGGCATCATTAAACCAAGTGCCAGATTTCATCACATTTTATGGTCACTATAACTCAAGTCCAAACTCATTTCCCATTAGCCCCAATTTAATGTTTGTGTTTATTGTACATCAATGTATAAACCTCTTAATTAAAGGCAGCAGAGCTGAGAAAGATAACGCATACAATGTGCTTAATGCAGTTCTTCAGTTAAAATGTGAATGAATACATAGAAGCATGGTGGGTAATGCAGGTGTTGAAAAAACTTCTCTATTGTAATGCATTTCCTCGTGATTGACCGTTAAAAGCAACTGGACCAGTACTCCAGCTCTCCCAGACGGCAGCAAGGAACTGGGTGCACTCACTGGATGCATAATTGGGAAACAACGTCAGGGTCTCTGTGGACCTATACTTCTCACTTTTTAAGTCCCCGAGCAGCACGGAAGAGCCTATCACAGAAGAAAAACAGTCACTTTTATTCGGGTATGGAACTATTCTGAAGTAAAAGGCTGTATTCTACTCACCAAAGGCACACTGACAGTCTGGGGAGAAAAAGGGTTTGGTCAAATAAAATTTCTTTACTAGCTAAAATAAAGCTAATAATTTCTAGTGAGTTGGTCAAGCACAGTGCATCACAACTGACAGGCTGCTGATGTGATTTAAGGGAAGAGAGCAAAGGACCGTATTGATTTCTCCCATAAGTGGGACAAGTACTCTAATAAGTTGACTTTAAAGTAGCTACATAGAAGCATTGCATTACCTGCCACACAAGTGCTAAGGAGGTTTTCAAAGACTTAAATAATATTTTGGCATATAAATCTATTATTGGCTAATGAGATGCCCTTCAGGACTGAGAACTTGTACGACAAAGGTTCTACCAGCTGGACCCACGGAAGAGCAAATACCACAGGAGAAGCAGAGCCAGCTCTTCCCAGACCACCTCTGTGCTAGTCCAACACACGCTGGAGCACACGCAAGTCCAAGCTACCCTAGAAGCAGTCTCAAACGTAGCCCCTACACACACTTTACCACGAGTGCAGCTTTACTCAATTTCCCTATAACTCTTTACGGAGGTTAAAGCTGTATCAATGCAAATTCCTCACTTTTTGTACAAAAAGTACATTCCATTTTTTCAAGGGAAAAAAGATTTGGTAGGATTTCCACAGGAATGCTATGGGTCTTCTTCCCGAGTTAGTTATCTTTTTGCATCAGTTATTGTCCTTTAATCTAACTAGAGTGCAAAAGCTCCCACTATAAGCTCGGTCCATTTAATGCACTGCTGCTGAATTATATTCCACACTGACCTATGGATTTGTTTAACAAATACTGGTCTCAAATTTCTTCACCCCAAGAACTAACACATCCCTCAGTGACTCACCTCAATGAAAAGGAAAGATCTAGCTCCCTTTAGGCTTATAACAAAAACAGGCAGTAACTTTTTTTTCTTAAAGTACCACATTCAAATTAGTTTCATAGGAGCTACACCAAAAAATATTTAGGCACGATTTACACTGATAGATCTCAAGAAATAAGTGTAAGTGGGGATTCATCATCCAATGAGGTATTTTCCCTGCAGGGATCTCGTTTTATCCCAGTGATACTCAACAACTTTCATCTATGATTTAAAAGAAAATATAAAAGTCACTGCTTGTAAAATGCACAGCTGTCAAAAAAACTCTGAGGGGGCTGGGAAAATAGATAAATTATTTAGGTTAATCTGTAGCACTTAACTTATACGGACTTCTTCCAACTAGAGACAGGTTAATAGCAAAGGTCATGCAGCTAGGAGCAAAGAACACAGGTCATACAAGACACAGCACTACATAAATTAATTCATACTGGAAAGAACATAGAGATAATGGTAACCAACTTACAAAACCTGAGCTCTGGTTAATTCTGTAGCTAAGGAGGTGGACACATACACAAAGTAGTATCAAGCAGGGGAATGGGGAGAGGAAAAAAAAAAAAAAGAAGGATTTACATATGGACTGAAGCCAAACTCCAAAGGTATTTTGGTGCTTAACTGCCTTTGAGGATTTTAGTCTACCTGATTTAATAAAGGCTGTCAAGGAATCTGTGATAGGATCAGATGTGATCCATCTCTCTGCAAGTCTCTTCTTCTGCGTCTCTGCAAGCACCTTTCCAAACAGCACACACTGCCCCATGCGCCAATACATCCTTTTACACTAACACGGTGTTTCCAACACCTTTCCTTCTCTATTCTGGTTATCCTAAGCTAGTATGTGTTTTTAATCAATTCAGAGCCTACAGTTCATTCAAACTAGCAAGACAGACTCTTCATTCAATTAGTTGCTCTAGAAAATGCTACCTTTGTCTATTCAGTATTCAACCTGGTTTTCTGCAGTAAGTTCTCTGAGCATTAGCTTCTCTCTTCTGGGGCAAAACACCTATCTTCAGCTGTAGTTGCTAAAACAATCAATGCATTGACATGTCTGCAGAAACACCTAATAATACAACAGCAATAACAAAAAGGAGTTATTACATTGTAAATGTAAAATGATATGTAAACATACATATCGATGAAATCATTCCAGTAGAAATCACAGCTTTTCTGGGTGCACAGAGCATGCCCTTAAAGCAGTTATTCTTGATGCCCTAAGTCATACCCTCTTCTTGGAAGAATTAATGATACCACTGCAGTGTCTTCACCACTTTGCAAGGAGGTAGAGAGTTTTTGGGAGCTCTCATTCCTCGCTGTATTTGCCCCTACCATGTGGCAGCTATTCTTCTGGGAGCATCCAAACCTTTTACCAGAGGAAAAGCAAAATTTTTGGAAACAGCTCATTAAGAAAAAGTTTAATGAATGAGTTTATGTGTGGGTTGGAGAAAAGCGGAGAGGAAAGAAGGTGAAGGGGCTCAAGGAGCACACATACTTATTTTGATGTCTTTTTCCTAGAAATTTTGCTAAATTTAGCATGTCTTCTAAACCTTTTTTGTTATTTTTTTTTTTACATCAGAAGTATTTTAAAGCCTCTCCTTTATTTGTATTTCTTGCTTTTCATATTGTTTTTGCTTTCTTAAGGAAACTGGCAGCTGAAATGCTGTTCTAAAAACAAGACACAAACATTTAGCAGTGTTGCCATTTCAAACACCAGACTCAGCTGAAACTGCCATGTGGCAAGACAATGCTGTTTCAGCTGTTGGAGCCCTCAGAAAGGGCAAAAAATGCTGAATAAAACCAAAATATAAGTCATGAGTCAACAGAAACGCTGGTGTTTGTTGCAAATAACCATCCTTCAAAGCAGCCCAAAATAGAGGATGCACTACTCTCTGAAAACACCAGCAGCCTGTATTATCACCTCCACCCAGCCATTCCAGCTTATGTGGTCCTCTCTACTCTAAGTAGCAAGTACTTCTCAGTGCCTAGCACTGCTATTTCAAAACAGATAATGCTATTTTGCAGATAATGAACCAACGCACCGGGGTGGGGGTGGGGGGCGGGGGGAAGAAGGAAAAAGGAACAAAAACCAAACAAAATCAAAGGACAGGCCCATGAGGAGCTTAGAAGTATAACTACCAGAGATTTCAGAAATCTGGCCTTACTAGTCTTCCCAAGCTCACCCAAAGACAGCAACGTAGTGGGGGAACCAGCTCCCTCTCCAGAGGTCTAGACTAGAGCCTTTCTGTACTTACCTGTCATCCCTCAGCGGGGCTGTTGGGCAGATGCTGACACTTACATTAAACTCCATTACTACTCCACTACTCCCATGGAAACAAGCAGTACGCACATGCATGAGGAAGGCATGCAATATACGAGTACCGAAATCTCATGTAGTTGCTATCCCCATTCACAAAGTATTTTTCTAAGATAAAAGCAGCATTAAAAGAAGAGACATTGATTTTCTTTTCTGATCTTAAATTCTCAGGGCAGACGGCCTGTAAAACCTGCTACTGTAGTACATATGGGCAGTTGATCTGAGCAGATAGCTCCAGATGGTTTTTCAGCATTTCTGTTTTGAAATACAGGAAAGTCAGCTAGCAGCCAGTAGCTCCCAGTAAAGCCAAATACCTATTAACTCAGCCAAGCTATTACTCCGACGAACAGCCTGCAGCACTAGCACGCTGCTTCACTGCCACAGCTCTCTGTCATGCAGGTAGATGCATTTCTTCGCTCCATTTGCAAACATCCCTGAGCCATGTCGCACACACTCCTCAATTATATGAAAGTGCCTGTGAGCACACACAGTTCATCCACTGTGTTGCAAAAGAAAGTAGTATCCACACATGCTGCCCAAGGGTAGGAACATTAAAGACACCTCTGTAGGCCTAATTCTGTTCCCACTGAAGCCACTACAAATCCCCTCTGCCAGGGCCAGGAGCAGAACTGGACCTATGTTGAGATTTTATTTAAACTTGCTGCCCTCAGCACCCAAGCAAATTCAAACGGGAATTTTTCAGAATAATGTTTTGACACTAGAGCCAAAAACAAGTCAGGGAATATGTGAACTTCCTACAGGTCTTAGGAGAAGGCAGGGAAAGAGTCTGGTGGAGTTAACTGCGAGCACTGGCTGCGAGACCTCATGAAAATGGCGAGGAGGGCGGTTGCACTGAATTATCATCGCTGTCATCTCCAGGGTCAGTACCAGCTGTTGCAACACTATTGATTAGTCAGATGCTTGTAGAACTGGACACCAATTTTATATGTTCTTCTGTGGGTCCATGCTTTTCCAAGCAGATTTAAGGGGTGGATAAATTCCATTAATTCAGTAGACCTAACTAGTCTACCAATCACTTCTGGGTGAGCAAGAATGAGAGAGCAGTCTCACAAAAATAGTTACTTCAGTGACTGCTCTTAGACAAAAGCCGAAGATCAAGGAAGAAGATCCTATGGCCTGGACTCCTCGAGGCAGAGTATCACTCATTCACAGCAGGCTCTGGAAAGCGAACTCCCCTACTGTACTCACACCTTCCCAACAATACTTGCTTCTCTTCTGGTGAGAAAAAAAAGGCAGCATGCACCTACATCATGGAATAAGAAAAAAGAGGCAAGATTTTCTTTCCATATTTCAGATTGTTTGCAGACTCTGTATCTGTGGGACTTTTCATTCCAAAATTAACTGTGTGTTGAAGAGAATTTGGAACAGCAGAGCCTTTATGCTTCCAAGTTTTGAGATGGCCTCAGAGTGCAAACCTCCTCTTCTCTCTCATTTCTGGAATACTTTTTGATGATTAACAGAATCAATGACCACAGAGCAAGAAGTCTGCCCAATCCATCAGGGCCTAAACGTGAAAAGAGAAGGAGAGAGGGAACCTTCTAACGACAGGAAGGGGAGAAGAGGTGTAGATTTTTTTTGGCTTTATTCATGAGTATTTCCTCATGAATTCTGGAAGAGAGTCAGGAAATAAAGATAGCAGCCAGAACTCACCTTCCGCATCTTTTTAAGGGAGAACTAGACAAATGCAGCAGTAGCAAATAAAGGAAATACACAAGTAACGTTCTCTATGCAAGGCAGATGCTACCCTGGTACACAGAGTTGGCATAAAACCATGGTAGAGAGGTTGTTCGGGAAATTCTCAATAAATATTGAAAACATGAGTATGCCGATATCTACATTTTTTCCAAAGTTGATGGAAAAATTAAAGCAGGGGTTGATGTTCCTGAGAACAGAGGAGTCAGTAAGATTCCCAAGTTTCGGGGAAAGAACAGAGAGATAGAGAAACTACCTGTTATCTTGAATCTCTATTAATGTCCACAGACTCTAGAGAAGAGTAACTGCATTGGAGCCAGGACCACAGCACCTTTTCTACCCTTCCAGAAAGGGTCACCCAACTTTTTGTAATGACAGAGCAGAGATGCCTGGACATATGCCTAGTGGACTAATGTCAGCAACAGCCAAGACATGGGACCTCCTCTTTCTGCAGGGTTTGACCTCTTCTCTTCTCTCCTCTTCATAGATATAGGCATTGCTACTACCCAGCCTACAAAGACAGAGGAGAAGGAAAGAAAAGACACTACTTTGTTTTCACCAGAAGGTAGTCCTCGTGCTCTATAGCTGCACAGAGGAACAGCTGAGAGAAAGTGAGCAACCACCACCTGATATTAGTAGGGTGTTAAGAGCATAGAGAATGTGCTCACCTTAAGCAGCATCTTAGAAGAAACCCCACCTCTCCATCAGGACAGCAGCTGACTGGATCCCTAAGCAAAAAACCTATCCCTGCAACAAATCTGGATTGATGGGTCATTAAAAAGAGTGACTAAAATAGACCTTTTTTTTTTTGGTAGAAATATTTAAAATATAGAAAAACACAACCACTTCCAGTACAAAAGTAACCAAGCATGTAGCAAGTGTATTACATCAACTTAAATAATAAATCTAACCAGCTAATATTTTCAACACCATACTTTGTTCTCACACACTTTTGAATTACTCTAACACTATTTTTAAACAAATCCTTTCACTGAAGAAAACATCAATGTATCAAAACTATTTTTTAAACTAATGAGTTTCCTCTTTTGCAAAGCAATTATTTTAAGTACTGAAAAGGTTTCCATGGAACCCTCCACTTCCAAATGACAAATATCAGCAATAGCTGGATTTAAAACAAACAAACTGAAAACCCCAAATCAGCAGCATTTGACTCAAGGAAAAACATTAAATATTTTCAAGCAGAAGAACTGAAAAACTTACTCTTAAAGAAAAAAGTATGTACGCACACCTGCTGTTCTATCAATCTAAGCAGGAAACCATTTCACTGCTGCATCATAAGTAGAAGAAAAGTGCTTATTAAAACATTAATCACAGTCCATTATATTCTGACTCCATGCCAGAAGTTCCCATTACATCACTGAAAATATCTATTAACCAAAACCTGATTCTGACAAGTTACAGAAGTGTAGTGTTTAGGTTCTAGTAATGTAAAAGTCAGTTTTAGAAGAACAGTTACACAATTGATTTTGCAGTGGCAAGCAAGTATAATTAATTGTTTTTGTGACATTTATTACTGCAACGGGGTTGATTTAACTGGTGTTTCTACTGTAAAATTATTCAAAAATTATTTCAAACTTCATCTACTTTTATTAAACACATTTATTGTGAAGGTATTTAATACCCGGGGCTGGCTAAACAATTTTAAAATGTGCTGGATATACTAGTACATGTAAAACTGTGTTGTCTTGTGTAAATATGGGCCTTGTTTAGAACTACGTCTCACAGGAAATTATGCCAAATGAAAACCATCTCCCCTTCTCCTCTCCCACTGAAAAGGATTTATGTTTTTACATTTAATACCAGTTAGGTAAAGAAACAAAAATACGGTGGCGTTACCTTCAAGCCTGCGCAATAGCTCATCTGTGAAGTCCGATTATGTTCAAACCCCTATTTTGTTATTAGAAATGTGGCCTAACTCAAATGCCCCGATTTGGAAAAGAGAAAAGTGAACAACTCAATTCTTTCTGGAAGCCTGGCACTACACAGTTGTTTACCTAGAACAGTTTGCAACTGACTATTAGCAAGGCTTTAAAACCAAAGCCATGAGTATTAGTTCCTAAATGTGTAAATATAATCTCCAGACCACCAACTTAATTGCAGGTACTTTTCTCAACCCCCTGTAAGCAGTCCCACTCAAAAAAAAAAAAAAAAACCACAACAAACTGAAAGCCATAGAGCATGATACAAAACACATACTATGTCCCTAAATCAAGGGAAGGAAAAAAGGGAGTGTTTTAAAAAAATGCTGAACTAATAATTGCCTCTGTAACTGTACCTTTAGTGCCACCAATCTTCACAGGACCACCGTCCGTTCAGCGGCCAGTCCTCCCTTTCTCAGCTCAAGCAGGTGCTGCTGTGTGCTCTGCGTCTGTAAATGGGCAGGTTTACTGGCCTCGCTGTGGGGCGTACTGGCTGAGGCAAAGCACTGCGCAGATGGCACCGCAAGCCAGCTTCAGCACTGCCAGCGACCTTATTGTGGGTGTCAAGCCACCAGGTAACATCTCACTCATTTGATACAGAGGCTGATGTGAAATGAAAACATTAGATGCTTATAAATGACTAGTATGTACAGAACTAATTGATTATACTCCCATCCTGGCATTTCAGAGCAGCTGAGGGAGCTGGGGGTGTTCAGTGTGGAGAAGAGGAGGCTGAGGGGAGACCTCATCGCTCTCTACAACTACCTGAAAGGAGGTTGCAGAGAGGTGGGTGTTGGCCTCTTCTCCCAAGTGACAAGACAAGAGGAAATGGCCTCAAGTTGTACCAGGGGAGGTTCAGGCTGGATATTAGGAAAAATTTCTTTACTGAGAGAGTGGTGAAACACTGGAAGAGGCTGCCCAGGGAGGTGGTGGAGTCACCATCACTGGAAGCATTCAAGGAATGTGTGGACATGGCACTGTGGGACATGGTTTAGTGGGCATGGTGGGGTTGGTTGATGGTTGGACTTGATGATCTGACAAGTCTTTTCCAACCTTAGTGATTCTGTGAAAAGTACCTCATGTTGTTAGTGTTCATGATGAATAAAAGGTGCCTGGGACACACAAACTGAAGAGCAGCTGTGCTTTTTTGGGTTTTGTTTGTTTTTAAAAGGCTTGGGTTCCTGTTTTGCCCCCTTGACCCAACACACACGAGTCTCCAACTACAAAACACGCCTGAGCTAATAACCTTTTACCTGTCCTTGGACATCTTCCAATTCCAACATCAAAAGAGCTTCAGTTTTCCTCTCCTTTCTTTTTAAGTAGTGCCATAAGCACCAGAACTATAATGCAGCCTGGCTTCCCACGGCTTGGTCTTGCGGGTGCTTGCAAGCTCTGACTGAAGCTTTTCTCAGGCAGTTAGGACATGTATGAGGTGTCTCACTCCCATGCAGCTTCTCTGGTGGCTAATAAGTTATAAGCTTACCAGGCAGCCTTTTTTGTCAGTGAAGGTACTTTTAGGGTCCCCCTCCATGTCCAAGTACTCTTCTTGCAGCAGCTAGGGTCTTAGTTACACCTAAAATCTCTGCCACTCCACGAAGTATGACTGCAATCAGTGAACAGATGCACAAAATGCTGCAATGAAAGGAGCTATAAACTCCAATTCTTGTGGGTGTGTAAGACTTCGACTATTTTTTTTTTTAAAGGAAACTAGAAAAACTAAAGTGAACACATGTGATCAGACACCATTAACTCTAAGGAAAGTTCTCCAGTTCCACTGTTCCAAAAAGTTCCACCAGTGTGATCTAATCCGGGGGACATCAGGGTCATTATCAAAATAAGAAAACAGAGCCTACCAGCCCAACCCTTAAAAATCTTGCCATCCGTCATACCAGGTTTGAGATCAGTCACATATGTAGGATCAAATTTATGAATGGAATTACTGACTTTGGCAAATGGCATGCTCCTCCGGGAAGAGATCCCTCACTCCTCCCACTTAGCACTCTTCAGAGAAGCTTTAAACGTTGTTGACTCCTGCTCACTATGAGAAATACTACTCATCAAGAATAAAGCTGCAAAAACCTATCTGAAGGGGATTAAAGAATCACGAGCAACAGCTTGATAAGCTTCATAAAGCTTCAAGCAAGACTCCCCCATGCTTCCCTCTGCCATTTCAGGAAACTTGTAATTCACCTTTTCAGCTATTTTATACCTGAACAAACAATTTTCATTTGGAAGACTGCTTTATGACTATATTTGTCAGTGTCAGAGTCAAGAAGATGCATCATTTCTGGCTTTATTTTCCTCTTTAGGGGGTCTATTTTGCTGGCTATCCCACTCAGTCTAAATATTTTCATTATACATAACTCCCCCTTCTTGAAATAATAGTGTTGAAGGGTCTAGGAAGCCACTCTCTTCTTTTCAGACTTCCTTCTTGCATTTTTACAATTTTAGAAATGCCTTAGAGGGTAAATTCAAAGCAGAACACTCCTCAACTTTCTACTTCAACTACATCTGAGACTAAATAAATAATTTAAAAGATTAGCCCATCCAAACAGACCCTTCCAAAAACCATGATAGTGTTTGCCTAGACTGCCCCGAGCAACTCCTCGTCACACACCTCTCTGCTGTTCCTTACAGCCAAGTACAAAGCATGAATGACACGCAGATGTTCATCAAGAGGAGGAGCTCTTCCTCTCCGCAGTGGTCCTCAATGAGCTCCCATATTCTCCATGACCATCATCAGACAGACTTTGCTCATTGCTAAGGTGTTCCTGCCTCTAGTCTAACACCGGTCTTAAAGAAAGCATTTTGGAGCTCTTGTCCCGGGAAGAACTACAAAAGCTGAGGACACTGAGGCCCTCCTGTTGCTGAAGTGAGAGATAAGCAGGAAAGATCGCTCCTGCACGTGCAAAACGTATCGTTTTTCTTGTGGCAACTACACAATTCCCAAAGCAATTACACATCTGGCTGAGGAGTCAGAGAAAGACTCAAAAAGGGCAATACAATGGAGTGCAGGAGAAGCAAAGAAGGGGGGGAAAAAAAGGAAAGGAAAAGAAAACATTGAGCACAAGAACTACTGACCTCAAACTTACCACATAATTTCAGAGAAGGAACAGAAGATTTAAAACTTAACTTCTACAAAAATATATTTTTCTAAGCTGACGGAGGACAACTATGGAGTAAAGTCTGTGGACATATAAAGTCACAGGAGAACCATACATCAATAGTTATATCTATGCAGGGGATGAAGGGAAGGATGAAAGCCGAGAAAGGCTTTCCGTAACGGATAAGAACTATCACAGACAATCAGATATTTTTAAGTGGCTGGTAGTAACAAGGCTTTGATTTGGTGAGACACAAAAGAGTGAAGAAAATAAGGGCATTTGGCCCACGCAATTACTGGATGCCTCCTGCCACATTACAATCCATCAGCAGACAGCTTTGCCTGACACTGTTTCAGCTGCCTGCTTAGCAGCATTGCCTCTACACCTGCAGGGACAGTTCAGGGTTTGCCTCCTACCAATTTTCAATAATAAAGCCAATATTACCATCCTGATTTTTTGGAAGCAATTTTAAATATTTACTGGTTAATCATGTACAGTTAACCAGACAATTCTCCATTCCTTATGTTAAGACACTGATTTTTTTTTTCTTCATATTATATGTATTTTAATAAATGCATGATTTGGTATTTTGCAAGCCCACACTACAAAAAGACTATTCTGGAATAAATGGTATAATTACATTTCCTACAGCGACCTTGTAATCTCTCGAGTATTTATTCTAGACTAAACAGCCTTACTCAGCTGCCCTGTGTCTGATTGTCGATGAAAGAAGCTTGTTTGACAACTGCTTCGAGCAGAAACATATTTTTTCCATGATTGCATGAAAAAGTAAAAAAACATTACCAGACCAGTATTCTGAGTACAGAGACTCATGTTAGATCGATGAGTTAATTTTGAAGCCAAACGCCAACAAAAACAATTACTATGGACATTCTGCTGTCATGGCCAGCTTTTGAGGTTAATTTAGTGGTACATATACAACTACAGCCAACTTTACGTATAAGAAACTACATGGTGTATGCAGGCTTCCTTCTTTGTTTCTTTATATATTTTCCATATTCTCTGCTTTTATAACCCTCCCGAGACCTTTTACAGTTACAGAACCCACACTATACCCCCAGGTGGGCGGGCAGGAAGCAAAACTCCCCATTTCATAAGCAGTCCACTTTTAATATATTCAATTGCTAATGACCTTGACAGAAGAGCTCCATGCAAAACACTATATACTACAGGGTGTCGTTTGAAATATTCATAGACATTTTTGCCAAAAAGCTGATTTCTTAAACAGTGAGATCTCAGATTTACTAAAGACTGCGCTCCTTTCCTCGATTTTCATTCAGCTGGAAAAATTGGTGCTAATCTACCTCCTCTATATTAAATTTGCATCCTTCCAAAATCCTACGACAAAACCTGTAGGATTTCTGTAGTACGCTAAAGCAATAAAAGACAGTTTCTACATGAAACCAAATTAAGATGGTTTACACACGGTTCTGTTTCCTTGTTACATCCTCTCTTGAAAAAGACTGCACACTTGGCCATATTCACTATTCCAAAAAAGTGTACCCACCTAGTACTTCTATTGTCATTCATAGGTTTTTATTCAATTATTCGTGATAAAATGAAGAAAAAATACTTCACTTTAAAAGGCTGTATGCAAATGTAACCATGTCTTTAAACAAATAATCACTTCTTACCTGCCAATTCTCATTCATTAGGTGCCTGATTCAAAACGCATTGCAGCTGACAGAAATCTTTCTACTGAGGATCAGGCCCTGCAACAGGAGACACTGGGAAATTCCGACCATATGCCTTGGTAGCCAAGAGAATTCCTGCAAGAAGCAGTGCAACCCTCTACATGCACTCCAAAGCAAGACAAGCTTTCCTTACTCTTACTCAATCTTTGGACTCTGACTACTGAGCTTGAATAGAATATAGTTTCTCAATAAAGGAGCAGAATGAATTCAGTGTTCAAAAATCAATGGGCCAAAGCAGATCAAATAAGCCCTTTATTTGCGGCTTTTCTCCTCTTCCAAGATTCAAGAAATATCTGCATAGGCCAATGACAAAGAGAGCAGATGTGAAAAATCACCTGCTACAACTTTTAAAGCCCAGTGGTCCCGTCACCCATTCAAAATCAATTCTCAGTTATTTCACTGTCTTGAACCCAACACAGACACTGACAGCGTTTTAGCAAAAACTAATGCGGCCAAAGGCCAGATCAACTACGGTTTAAGAATAATTTGGAGAGCATCCTTACTATTGCCTCACTTAAAAAAAAAAAAATCACTATGACTGACAGCAAAGAAGTTACACGAGTCATTTCTAGATTAAGTGCCAGAACTCTACATGTGTTTCAAATTACACTACAACACTGTACAACAAAGAAATATGCAGAAATTTTCCACTTGAAATGAAGGTTAAAAATTAAACGCTAACAAAGCTCTAACAGATATGAAATCCAACCTCCTCATCTTGATTTGAAATTTAAAATGACAGAGCTGTCCTACACTAGCAAAAAAGGGAACGAATCAATCCAGTCATTCATTATAAAAAGCATAGTGGGCTAAAATACGTTCATTCGCTGTATGTACTGACTTCTACAGCACTCTGATTTTGCTTTAGTACTTAACCTCAACTCTCAAAATGACATTTTGCTTAGATTTAACATTTAAATTATCAAAGTATATTACCTATCCTCATTAGATTAGCGCTTACCATTGAACTTTATTTTTGCATCATATTTAAACAAAACACTAATTAACTGGAGTGCTCTTAACAGTGTGGTTATACATGAAAACAAGTTGATAGATCAAAGGGAAGTCATGTTTTTCCCTAAAGAAAAAAAAAGATTTTTGGTGCAAACTGGATTGTTTCTATACATATGTATATATTCAGGATGTATCTCTCCAGACAAAGTTAAGTAGGCAAACACGATTTTATTGTAAGCAGCCCAGGCTTGACTTGATTACAAGGTCTGCACAAAAGTTCTCTGTTAAGGCAGATAATTTTTAAGTGGAGTGCAAACAGAAGTTTTTAATCTTACCTGTAAATTACCTCTATTTTGTGAGAATGGCGAGAATAGGACTGGCACTGTGTTAAGAATACGATCCACTCTGGATTACAAGAGACCATTTCTAAACTTTGAGACATGATGTTCACACATCTTTACCCAAAATGTTAATCACATAAGCAGATTTTCGATTTATAGTCAGTTTTTAAGTAGCTTGTGTATGGCTCTTCCACAGCTGTAAATACTTGGTGTGAGACTGCTGTGTGGCCACTTCTGCTAGCCATACGTACTTACAATTAATGCCAAGAATGTCTTTACATTTTTCAGAACCTCAAACAAACATCATTTTGATCCTTGGGGGTTTTTTGGTTTTGGTTTTTGTTTTTGGTTTTTTTTTTTTTTTTAATCAAAACTACATCACAAACATACATTTTTAAAACAACAAACTCATTTCCGTCCCCATCCTGTTTTGGTCTTTCACTACTTGGAATGTCAGAGTTTGTTATATTTTTAATTTCTTTTGTTTTGCAGTAAGAAAAATCCAGACCTCCAACCACACAAATTTAGTGTGCTCAGCTAAAACATTAGAAGAAAAAAGGAAAAAAAGAAAAAAAAAAAAAGACAGGCCTTTTTTACCCCTCTAAGAAAACCTCAAAGTAAAGTAATGGCAGTGAGTGCCTGAGCACCCAGGCGCTCATGCTTTCTCTCTCAACCACACACCTCCTCTCCTCAAAAGCCATGGAAGGTCACACAGCCATGCAATGACTTTGGCAGTTCAACAGATTTGGACTGATTTGAACCAAAAGATGACTCCTCACTTTACTCAGACTACACCAACCTAACTGTTTCTGGTGACCACAGAAGTGCTAATAGGGCCTTTTATAAGACAGGGCTCTCCAAATGTGACCCCCCTCAGCAGGTTGCCTTCAACTCCACCCAGAAACCAGCTATTTCCCAATGCACGTCACTGAATGTTCAGTAATTTAGAGTAGTGACGAAGTCACACAGTCCCAGGATTATCAGTCATCATGGAGGGGCAGGCAGCTATAGAGCTTGCCTCCAGGACGGGTATGTTACAGTGATCCAAGACCCCACTTTTCTCCAAGGACAGCACCACAGGTTTGGGAGATGCTCTCATGCATGTCTTCTTCCCTTCTCACTTCCAAGTCACATTTCCATCTGACAGCTGAGACAGACATGAGCTGGCCTCACAGGCTGAACACCCAAAGTGACCTTTGCCACCCAGATCAAACCATCACCAACCTGGCACGTTCAATGCGTATTCATGGGACTACCAGCCACTGAGACTTCCTTGCAGGAACCCCACAGATGTGTAGTCAAGGGAACCTCTATTAGGGGCTGGCTCTGAGAAAGCTTCACTCCCCTGCCAGAAGGTTAAATACTGTAATACAACTTAGCATAATACATATTGCTCTCAGAAAGCCATGTAATTCATTACTATTGCCTATATTTCATTACTTCCAGAAAATTTTCCTCCATTAAAAAAAATTGGGGACCGGCCCTGAAGGACACAAACCTCTACACATTACACCAATCATTTGTGTTGAAAAAAAAAAAAAAAAAAAAATCAAATTTCTTCATTATTCTCAGACTTCCAAAACAACAGCAAAAAATGCACCATAAGGATATTAATGCTTTTCTGCAGTACATAGAACAAAAAGAAAATTTACAGCCCCAAGAGAAACTGAAAACAAATTTCTAAAAACAGTTTGAACATAAATTCCCTTTTTTGCAAGACATGCAAAATCCATACACAAGAGCAGTGGGAGGATGCAGAATCAAGTTTGTTGGACTGCAAGCAAAGCATTTTGTAAAGCCTAATGAGTAAATAATACAAGTAATCTTAAAAAGCAATTTTTTTTTTAATTATGGAAGATCCCTAATAAGTGTTCTAAATGATCCCTTAGGATTCACCCTTTTTCTTGCTCTTTACTGCAAACCTTCTTGTCAGCTGTCACCTTCATTACAGCGGTTTACTAAGAAAGAAAAGCAACACTGATGCTGAAACCTAAAGTGAGTCTTGCAGAGGGTAAGAGGTTAAGATATGAATATTCAAAAAGCCCGTTCTACTGAATATTTTGAAGACAATAAATTGTATCATTTTAAAAAAAAAGTCAATAAATTACGCTACCAGAAGTGAATTCAAAGTCTCCAGGTTGGCAGTGTCTTTGCAATAATTCTGGCTCCAGAAACTCGGATGATAACAGCCTGCACATTTGAGGGAGCTATTTAGCAGCAATAAATAGCCAGACAGCAAAATTATTAACAAGAACATGAAAAGAGGGAGAAACAAACAAGGAAAAAAATTTAGATGTAACCTGTCCTTATTGAGTCAAAATGAGGAGCAAACTAAAAATCTTTAGCACAAGTAGATAACATTGTGCCCAGCTATTCTGCCTCACCCAGGCAGCTGTATGCAGCTGCCTGAAAAAACCCAAAGCAGGGACTGAGGCACATTAGTTAAGCATTCATCACCAACAGGAAATGCACATGAGTTCATATAAACACAGAAACACAAATATCTAAACGAATAGCATTGCATAGTTTAAGGTATTTCAGACACCCCACAGAATAGAGTTAGAGTTGTGCTGGCTGTGAACCCACAGCATCGATTTATATTTGTTCTGGAATTGCAAACAGCCTCAGGACTCAGAAGAATTCTTCTGGTGGGCACCACCGACCCACCCACACACCTCCCCTTACCACCACAGACACCCAGCACCCCTGCCGCTCTTAACTCTTTCAGCGCCTCCAGAGCCAAGCCGAACAACCCTGGCTATTCACTCGGAGGAGTAAAATGACACATGTGTCAAAGTGTCTTCAAGAAAAGATTGTGAGTGTTGTTTGCAAACCCTGCCCCAAATATGCTCACACACAGACGTTGCAACGCAACTGCAGTATTTAAAGGATTTTGTTTTGCAAGGTGTAGGGTTGCCTTTGAACTGGCATCACAGGCAATCAGATGCGATGGACACGGATAGCACAAGGTTCCTGCTGGATCTGGACACCAGCACTCACCTTACGGGGACACAAGGGAAGGGACAGGGACTGGAAGTCCTCCCTGCAACAAGTGATCTTTTTTTTTTCCCCCCAAGCATTTTTCACTTGTGATGAGAGGCTGAGAGGGCTTCAAAGCTCCCCTCGTGTTGGAGGTCCCTCACAGCTACGCTCCGTCCAAACAGGTGGTGAAGGCTGAGTCTGGCTCTGCCCAAGTTTAAACTGCTAATTAATATTTGGTCTCAGAAGCTTGATATCAGATAATAAAAATCACAGGCATCAGGAGGACACATAAACAATAAAAATGGAGACAGCCTCCAAAACTCCAGACAGCCTTGAATTTTCTGAAGCACCATTAGGTTGCTTATTTACTTTAAAAAGTTTCTCTACCTCTATAATTTTCTGGATAAGATACAGTTTTTCCTATGCCAGTGAACTAGATAGGATTCCTGTTTGGATTTCAGTGGTCTCTGAAACTGCATACTAAAGTGTCTCAACTTTGTTCAGTACTTTGTGGATTCAGTTTTCCCATATGGCACAGTCAAACGTAAACTGTTATTTTTTTAAACTCTTCCTTGCCTTGCCAGTCTGCACGTTCATTCCGCCACGTAATTTTCCAGCCACTCTAAGTGCTGGTGACCTTGAAAGTTGGACCACGACGAGATGGGTGACACTTGCTATCCCAGTAGCTACACGTTTTCAGGTGGCGTTTCAGCTACGAACACGTCTCTAGAGAGCAGGCACGTCACTTTTGGACTTCCCAGCCTCCATTACCCGGGCACAGCGGGCTCCCAAACTCCCTTCCAAACATGGCTGCAGACCACGATGCCGTCAAGCTGCTGGATCAGCCCTGTATTATATTTTTTTGACAAAGTTAAGCTCTGTGCTTCATTTCTCACAAACGCAGTTTGACTGTAGACAGCAGTCGACAAGTAAATCTACCCTTTTCCATGGCAAACAGCCCAACTTTAATATTTTTACTGGCTTACAGCTGGGTAAATTAAGCCCCAGATTTTTATTTATTTATTTTTTAATACCGTGCAACTGAAAATGAACAGCTACTTCACTACGACTGCCAAGGACAACCTTAAAAACACTAATGCAATCCAGTCCAGCTCTCAATAGATCTATAAAGGCTAGAGGACCAAAAATTTCAGCTTATCCACCCAAACAAAATGTTGGTTGGGCAGGAAGTCTAATATTTCGTTAAAATCCTTTAAAAAAAAAAGAAAGGAAAAAAACCCTACATGCTGGCAAACTGAAGATGGTAACAGTCCCAGCTATAATGCCATGAAATGGGAATTAAAGTTTGCTGTGTTACTTACCCCAGCCTTCCCAGCATTTCAAGCTCTGGAACTTGTGGTCCATATGTCTCTACTTGCAGAGGCTGATACTCATACAAAGCTTCCTCCACCTTTTGAATGGGAGCTAGTGAAATATGCTGACCCTGTTGGTTTTTTTTAAAAAAAAAAAAAAGGTAAAACATTTCTACATATCAGGTCAAGGTTTTGTTTTGACTTTTTTCAAACGTAATGCAAGAACAAGCTGGTACCATTAACCTGGTCTGGACAAAGACCATCCCATTATGAACATACTATCTACTATATCACTCATTTCTTTATTATTTAATTTTTTTACTGGGATCTACAGTTTGGAAGTAATGTTTCATTAACTATAACCATTTGGACAAGGTAGGAAGGTAAGGGGAAAGTTTTATTGAAGGCAGGCTTACTGTCAGAGAGTGCAACTGCTTCCAGTGTCACTAGTAAAATTATTATTAGGTAAAAATTTCGTTTATCAAAAGTAATATCAAACAAATGTCTCTGAGCAACGCTATTTGATTCTGTAATCAACGATTTCCTGAAAGCCCTAATTAGAAAGGGAAGCTGCTTTCATTTCTCTCTACAGGCTTTCTGAGCTCCCATATATAACAGCTCTCAAGATAGACTTTTACAGTGCAATACAATTAATTCATTCAGCAAATTCCCATTTGTTTCATAACTAAAACTACAGAAACATACAAACTAAAATTTTCATTCCAGATGGTACTTTTGCAAGCCCTTCAGACCACTGAGAAACAACTAGACATTCCCCCCCACCAAGTCCCTATCACTCTGAGCTCTCACAAAACAGGAGACTTGTGGCTGGAAAGGAGGGTCAGGAGGATATGAGATAGAGCCAAAGTTAACAGATGTTGCTGCGTGACATTCTACACTGATTTGTTGATCTTTCACACAGTTTCAATTTTCTACTGTATTCTATGGTGCTCACAAAAATTAGCAGCAGCAGCAAAAAGACAGAGCACTCTGAGCTCCCCTAAAACAGGCTGGCTTCCCCTGTAGAAACTGAGCTTCACATCTGCAAAACACAGGAATTTAGGAAAGTGGTAGTATTGTTTTTTGTAGACATTTTGTCTGCAACAGGAGATCGGAAGCTTTCCACGGTGTAATTCTGTGTATAACCCTGGCTCCCACTGGTGATCAGTCACTGAGCTTCACTTCCCTGGGGCCACTCATGTAAGCATCTACACCCTCAAGTGAAAACTAAAGGCTCCTGATGTGGGACATTGGGTTAAAATTAACTAAAGAGACACAAAAAAAAGTCAGTAGAAGGGGAAAGCTGTTAATTAAATTTGCAGTTGAAGACAGTGACCTTTCTGAATTTGGAGAATGGATAGTTTTGTTTAGAGAGTTGCAGAAAATGGCTAAGAAAATTGAAGATGCAAGTCCTTGACAAGTATTATCATGGATCTAGGCCGATATCTCCGGAAATATCAGCAGCTCAAGTTTTCCATTGAAACGGCTCTCTGTGTGCGATGAGAACAGATAGTTCTGGCCTTTTTCTGCACTACCCCGGAGCCTGGCAGGACTGCTGCTGAGACTGTTACAGTGACAGTGTCCTGAAGGTGAAATGTGGTGAAGAAAGTTCTCAAATCAGCCATGAGTCACTCCAACTTTCATAGTTAGCATACTGTTATTTCTGTGCCCCAAACTATTGCGGCAACATTAAAGCCAGGCAATCACACATTAAAAAAAAAAGTAGGAAAAGAAAGGTTAAAAATTCAGCTTTAATCCCACTTCACGATATTTTAAGATACAAATGCAGGGTCTTTTTATATTGCTAGAAGTTGTCAATTTACAATCCATCCAAGTTCATGAAAATATTACACTTTGTAACTACATTCACGTGGGCGTGTTACATCCATTATAAGAGATGAATGTTTAAATGAGACTTTTAGATTTAAATTTTTAACAATATCTTCGTCTCTAACCAAACCAAAGGGAAAGACATGTCAACATTTTACATGTGTACACCCTCATCTGGTGAGTCAAAAGTGTCAGTCTTTCCAAATCTAGAGCAATTTTACTCCAGCCATAGAAAAGAAAATTCAGTTTCAGGCAAAGATCAAAACCATGATAAATATTTTGGGAAATTACTTGTGTGTGGAAAAAAGGAGCAGCTCAGATTGCAGGAGCCACATCTCTGGAGGACATCACCAGAACAGCTGCTCACTGTTAGTAGAGTTGCCACTGGTACATTCCTAACACTTTAACTTTTAATGAGAGTGACTTCTGCCGACGTTGGCCAAGAGACATAGGAAGGCTCCTGACAAATGGATCAGGCTCATCACAAGCCTCTTTCCCCACCACCATTTATGCTGCTACAGATGCTCATCTCTGTCTGGGGACTCCTGGGAGGATAGGATGAAAATGTTTCATTTGTCATCCTTTCTCTGTGGGGTTCCCAAGGTGCCGGGGGTCAGAAGGGATGGTGATGGTCATTTACTCTCAGATGGTCAACTGATAGCTGCAAGGGATCCGCCTATGAACAGTGGGGAGGCTGACTGGTCAGCACACCAGCTCCATGGTGGGCACTGGTCTATGTGTCATGGGGAAGCCACCAAGCCATGCCAAGACCTTTCTGTGAAGTGCAGTATTGCAAAACCAATGCACTGTGGTAGCCCAGAGAGCAGACGTAGAACATCGGAAGAGGAGCAGCATATAGAAACTGTCCATCCTTGAGCTGGTGTGACCTCATGTCCAGCGCAGGCCAGGACATTTTGTGTTCCTGTACAAAGCCCAAGGACTGACAGTACAGCCAAAGCACCTTCTTTTGAAAGGCATCCAATCTAGACATAAAGATTTCAGATCACAAAGGTCCAGGCACATCCCCTAGGTAAGTTTTTCCAATAGTTAATTATCATCACCATTAAATATTGGCAGCTCATTTCTGGTTTGCCAAGATCAGTTTCAAAGCACTGGCTCTCTCCTACGTCTTTCTCACCTATGTACTGGGCCCTGGTGCCAGTGTTAGGAACCCAGTATGTACTTTTGCATGGCAAAACAACTGCACTGGTTTGTGCCCAGCCAGCAGATCTGCACCTCAAGGAGATTGTGCAGCTGTATGACACAGCTCATTTGTTTTCATTTCCCAAAATCACAACTTTAGCTGATGGGCTTTGGCCACATGGATTGCATTCCACTTAGCAACGAGGGGGAAAAAAAAAACCCAAGACTGGCTGTTGTTCCTGCCCTATAGCTGTCTGGCCTTTAGGTAAAGGCTTTTTCCTATTAACTGGATTTTTGTCTGCCTTGATTTGGGAAAGGGTTAGATAGAATATACATATCGACCTGAAAGGGGCTGAAGCCTGGTCAAGGCCTGCAACCACATCAGCTCTGTGGATGTTTTGGATAGGAACAGGCTGCATCTACACTGCCAACTCCTTGCAATGCAAGTACAGCGGCGTAGTCACACAGGCTCCTGAGCTCACAGGCTTCCAACTTGTTTAGCTCTGCGCAGATTACACTGCGGTCACAACACTGGGTATGGCACAGATCGTTGCAAAAAGGTGGGGATGGAAACCTGTGAAAACTTAGCAGTGAAAAGCGTTGCCTTTCCTATTTCCACTGATGTTGGGATAAGGTGCATTTACAACTTCAACAAGATTTTTTAAAAGGCTCAGTTTGACAAGTGTTATCTCAGTTAAAAGCCATTTGACCAGTAGCATCTCAGTTATGTCTCTCTGTCCTGAGTGGTCCCTAGCTACTTCATAAAAGACTGGTATAAAAGGAAAGCTGTTGTGTAACTTCAGAGAGATGACAAGAGACAATAGCTGTTACTTGGGACTTACACCGCACTTTTACAGATCCAAAAACCATTTCACGTCTATGAGGTAAGATTTTTAAATTTCCTCTATTCCACCTAGACAGCCAGCCTTACCTCTTTCCAGCATTAGGAGGCATTTATCAGCATGCTGAAACCAAAATGAAAGCAGCGGGTCCAAGATCCTGCTTTTGCATTGCTTTCTTCTGACAAACCTAAGATCTGACATTGTGGTCATGGGTAAGTATTTCTAATTCCCCTTGGATGTTGTAATGTTTGTGTAAAAGAAGCTGACAGTATCCGAACGGAGATAGAAAAGGCTTCCAAGAACACAGACAACAGATTTTCCTGCCTCCTCTCCCTCCAACCTCTATCTTCGTGGCATACAAGTTTTTTCTCTAGGATTATTTTAGGCACCGTAGCTGTCTATTACATTTTGGAATGTATGGAACCACAAAACACACTGCTAATTAGAAGGCAGGCATTTGCTTATCCTTATGACTTTGTTTATGTAAAAGACTGCACAGCAATGGATTTGTGAGCAACTGACTTTCCATTCATGTACTGTATGGTTTTAGATGAGAGAAACACAAGATTAAATTGGAAGGGGAGTTTAAACCATGTCTTTGCATTACAAATACTACTGACTAGATATACTGTTTGAGACATCTCTCAGTTTAAATAGTAAGAAACAGTAAGCAGTAGCCAATTTTTGTTTCAGACTGTGATACAACACGGCATTAAGAAAAAAAAAGCCATGGATTATATACAGAGAAGAGCTGCCCTTGCAGTTACAAGGAGCTTATTTTAAACAAAAACAATGTCCTTTCAGGAAAAGTCACAGCTATTAGACCATCAAAATTATAGCATATCAGTGCACCTTTCACACAAGGGTTTGGGGAGGGACTTTTGGCAAATGCCAGGTGTGTCAGTATTTGCCTGCCAGCAGAAAGAGGTTATTTTAGCACACAGAGTCCAGAAATATCAGCTCAAGGTGCAGCATTCACGCTTCTTCCCATCCTGTCGTCTCTCCCTTTCCCTGTCTCCAAAACGACATTGCTTTCCTTCATCTCCTTCCCTCGGCAGCAAAAAGAAATAACAACTGACAGTCTTCTCAGAAATCTCTCAAGTGCCAAGGAGGAGGAGAAAGGAGACTGACACCAAAAATGCACTAGTAGGGGAAAGAGGAGGAACAGCTATGCCACAAAAACATCCCCAGGCAAGAGACAGAAGCCAGAGACTGGGGTCAGTAAAACTTGCCCAGACAAAGTATGTTTCTATACTAGAAGCAGCTGGACTAGACGATGTAGACAATCTTTTGGCTTTTTTAATTTCTCTCTGCTTAGGAACGTACTCAGGTCTGCTATCACCAGACTACCAGAACACAGCACAGGTCAGATAACAGAAATAGTAATATTTATGTGCTACATCTCATTAAGTCAATTTGCAGCAATGTTATTTTTATTTAACTTTTTTCGCCATCGGGTCACCCTCCCCAGCCTGGCGTAAGAAGCATATGGATAGTTGAAAAGAAACCGAGCCCTGTGGGATGCCAGGGCATGACACTGCTAAAACACATCCTGAGCATCGCTTCAATTGTGTGTGGCACGATGGAAAGGTTAACAAAGACCCTTTTTGATACACGATCATCTGACTGTTTAATTATCCAAATACTTTCAAGTGAATGTTAAAACAAAACTATAAATTCCTTGAATTTTTCAGTATAAGCAGCCTTAGGAAACTATTTCACTGTTAAGCTCAGAACAGAATTCAGGTTTTGGAAAGATTTCACATTAACAGAATTTCTTATAGAACAATATTAATGCACATATCTTAGGTAACGTGGTCTGAGCCAAAAGCTGGGTTGTTTTAGTTTGGTTTTTTTTCCAGTTTCCACCCTCCCAATTCACTATTGACAAATCCATGTCAGCAATGCTAAAATGGCTTTCTGATTCTGATTAACTACTTACTTTGACTACAGTAATACTCAGGAAAAGGAGAATGAAACTGATAGATTTAGAGGGCTCAGTTAATATTATTTTAACCTTTACTCTCCCTGTCTTCCACAGCTTTTTTAAATAAACACAAAAAATGTCAAACTAAAATGCATAATTCCGTTCCTTAGCCTAAAATTCCTATGCCAGTGAGGCTTTTCCAAAGACTGAAATATCTGAAACCAACTGCTCTTTCTTCTGCTCTTGAAAACCAACAATAAATCTAATTTCTTCACTCAATTATGAAAAGTGGTATGGGGATATCCCAGTAGCAAAACAGAAAAAGAACAAATGATCTGACAGAAACCAACAAAATCAACGTAAGTTTTCCTGTTGATCTCAAAACCAGACTCTGACCACAAGAGGCAGGACAAGAGATGTAAGACTGCCACACACCCCCTTGTCTCTGGGGTAGATGATTTCAGATGCCCAGTAACAATCTGGCTAAATTTAGACTTTTTTTTCCCTCCAAAGTAACTTAATTTGATTTTTGAATACCAAAACAGATTTAAAAGATGTGCTTTCTTTAGGAATGGCAGAAATACAGCAAGAGCTCAAGAGCACCAAAGCAGCTATTAGCAAGGACAGTTACATATATGTGTTTTGTTACACACAAACAGGTTCCTGGGAAATTAATCACAGAGCAACATGGGCTAAATCACACCATCAGTTCTACTTGCCTCCAAAATTTTCGTTTACAACTTTCTGACATAAGTAATTATCACCTTTAAGCTCCTGCCAAAAAGCCCCATTTCTCTAATCTCTCAGAAGAAAGCCCACGTCCATCTAATATGCCGAAATACAATTCTTCTGGGTCAGCGCCAGTACCAGGATTTAGTGACTACTCTCTTCACAGAAAAGCCTCGTGCCCTTTCTTCACATCAATGGATCGCAGCGCCTGTTTGGTACTGTCCTCTCCAGCGCTGGCTGCTGGAGCCCAGTTAGGATTCAGGGGATAGTCTGGATGTTTGCTGCACCGAGTCACTCGCTTGTTTTCAGCGGAGACTCCAGAGTTCTGGCAGGAACTGCCAAGCTTTCCTCAAAGTCTCCAGCACTGTTCAAAGGACAGCCCGATACACAAGACAGCATCGTTTTTTGGAAACAAAGAATTAAAACATAACAGCATTTTCATGTGATTAATAAGCCCATAGGTCACCCTCCTGGTTTTCAGCACTCATTTCTCAATCTTGCTCCCAATTCGGTCTCAGCTCCTAAGCGCCTACTTGCTTTTGTGCAATCCACCATGCTGTATGCAGAAGTTCAACTGCTTCTGCACCTTTTGCTCTGGTTCCCAGGACCTCTACCCTGCACACAATACCTATTTGGACACTTTCAGCCAGACTGAAGACCCATGCCATGAACTGGCTGTTGTGTGGTTTTCAATCACCCTGGGAGTGCCAACTGCATTTGCAAACCTCACTCAGTTCAGGTGGTTTTTTTCCTACTGTGGCTTTCACAGGGTTCAACATGGCCCTTCTTCCCAGGGTACAACCGCAGGTTCTTCCCATTTTTCAGAGACAATGTTTCACTACAGGTGGCTCAAAGTAAGTGTTCTGTTCAGTTGTTATGCAAATTCCCAATGTGCTATGCTAGTAACACAGCATTAAGCAGAATTAAGCAAACTTTTGTTTCATCAATACTATCAGACTTCTGGAGCCTTGATCATTTTGATTTGGCTATCAAGAAAGCACAAGCTCTGCAGCAGCCAGTCTAATTACAGGATTAAAGGCTTTAATATAATATTGCTTTAAATACCCACATTAAGAGCCTAATTTTTCAAGTGATGTGAAGTAGAAATCGATTTGACAAATACCACTTCGTGTATCGTGACGGATAACATTAAGAGAGGGACAGACACACCAGCGGAGGTCAGAGCACAGCAATAGCTGTGCATCGTTCACCGACCAGAGACAATTGTTTGAGTCTTGGTACAGCTGAATCTACTGGTGTTCCTATTTTGTTGCAGTAAAGCTGAATGTTACGCTGACATGATCCTTCCATTATGCAAGAAAATTATTTAGGATTTCCTGGGGAAAAGTGGAACCTGGAAAAATTAGCTGCTTTATTAATAGAATAGAAGCTCATAAAGAAACATACATCGCTCTATTCCACTCACTATCTGCTCTTCCCTGGGATCCTCTAAAGCAGCTCCCCCCCCACTCAAATAGCCACAGATATATAATACTGTTTTTAAGGAATGTAGAGTCTGATGGATGATTTAAAAAGAAAGACTGCTTAAAATAACAAAACTGAACAGAAAGCTGACCTCAGTCTGTAGAGGATGAGAAACTGTGTGTGTGTGTGTTGATAAAGATGCAGAACACCACATTCAGCATGGCTTATGTCTGCCTGATAAAGAGAAGAAATAAAGTGAGATTCCTTGAATAGCTAGATTTTAAGGAGGGACTCCTAAAGGTTGATAACTGTCTGGCAAAAGAAAGCAGGAAAGTTTTTATAGCTACAGGGACAAAAGAGGAATAAAATATAAAAAAAGGACAAAGGCAGATGAAAGGAAGAGTATGAACAGAATAGGCAAAACAGGAAGAAAGAACAGAGTGAATTATTAAAAACAGGCAAAAAGATAAGGAGGCATTTAGAAAAACTGAAGTTTAAAACAGAAAAATGAAGCAAGTGTCATCAAGCATTAGCAGTAGCTGAAATGCCTTCACAATATTTGTAGACAAATTTTAAATGAAAACTGAAACCCGTTAACAATATATTTAGAAATTACTGCTTTTAACAAAGTGGAAAGTAGTTTATTTCTAGGCTTTTTTCCTAATTTTCACGCACGGCACGCAAGCAGATATCAGCCAATTATTCTGGGGACAGGAAGAGACACACTGCAAACGTAACACAGAGTTCACAGCACTGCTTTGAAAATGTCCATTAATGTTGTCAAACTAAACAAAAACACTCCCTGGGGCAGAAGCAACTGTATTTTTAATCTGCACAAAACATACTCTTTTGTCCTTCCAGAGAGGTTTAGGTTTTTTCCATGCAAGTTCCCACCTATGTTTTAAGTGGCTATATCACAATGATGCTTAAATCTGAACCATAGACACGACAGCTTTCAAAGCAGTGTATAATTCCAATGGTACCTGAATTTTAGCGGCACTTTGGGCAGGATTCACAGAACTCCACAGGATCAGAAACACTATTTGTAAGCACTGTCTGATCCCGATAGCGTTGCAGGAGTCTCCCTCCACATACCCAAGAACTACCATGGCCTACTGCATTACTCTGGTTTCAGTGGCTACAACTTTGTAGCTCCTTGAAGCACAATAACCAGAAACATCTAAGGCATCCTTAGTACAAGGACAAAGGAATGGTTCCTGCCATGAAAAAAAATGTACAATCTCACTTAGAGAAAATAGAAGCTGGCAGCAGAACAGTGGTACAATCACATGGTAATTTCACTTACTCCCAGAAAAATCCTATTTATCTATTTATAAAAAGATGCCTCATCCGTTTTATCTTGTTCACTGGCTCCTTTGAGAACCCTTTTGCTAAAACACTTGTATTCAAATAAAGAAAAGCAAGTGTCGCCACAGATTCTGAAAGAGGAGACTGCCGTGAAAGCAACTGCAACACAAACATCAGATTTCGAGCAAGTTAGAGAGGCTGCCTGAGTATTTCCTGCTATAGGCTTGTAACAAGACAGTTTTGCCTTAAAAACACCACTTCCATTGTAGAAAGGAAGATTACTATATGCTCTGACATAAATACTGGATGAACCCACATCAGCAGAATGCCCTGAAATTTAATAATACACAACACAGGGAAAGAAATCACTCAAATGCAGTGTGCTGAAGATCAGGGCGTACACTGACATCGCATGCCAGAGCTACTTACTGCTTCTTGGGAAACAACACAAACAAGCTGTAACCCAAGAAAAAGGAAGCTCCAAGAACAAGAACATTTGTTAATCAAAGGACTAAACACGGAGCAGGTTTTCATTTCTTTGACTTTCAGATATTATTTCCATACAGTAAAACATGGACTAAGCTCTCTATAGATGATGCAAATGTCCCGGCTCAGGGCAGCTGCTGTTCTGAGAACCAAACCAAAATGAGCTGATCATTTGAAATCCCTTAAAAAAATCGTAATATTGGGCCAAATAAAGTGAAGTAGCGCTTACTATACGGTTTAACAAGCCATGCCTAACATCTTTGTGCACTTAAAAACTATAATTTAATTAACTTTACCTGTAAGCATGGGGGGAGTGTGAGGGAGAAAAAATATAATAAAGTACAAACCCGTTTTCTCCTCAACTCTAAAAACAGTTTAGGGTCCAAATCCCTATACAAGAAGTAATAAAAATAGTTTGGTTTCTGGTAGCAATAACAAAAACGAGGGCAAGATTAATCCTTACACTTTTATGGCAAACAATCTAAAGCAGATGTTCGAGAATAAAAGTGAGATGTCAAAGTAGATAATAAGAGCTTTTCAAAACCAAGCACAAGAAGACAACTTGCAGCTTTATGTGCTTATATAAAAGTCTAAATCATCTGAGTCAGCTTCCACACTTAGCCCTTCTCTATTCTATGAAGTTTCACTATTACCAAAAATGTTATACTCGAGTCTAAACCACCACAGATCAGTGTCTTCCAAACGAAAGCACATGCAAGTAAGCTTAGCTGATTAGAGACCAGCTGCTCAATCAGGGCCCTTGTGAACAGAAATACACTTCCACAGTTTGAACATCCAGGATCTCTGGAATAAAGTCCCTGTCTTTAGGAGACAGAGCATATTTTAAAGACATCTAAAAAAAGTTCAGACTGTATTTACATTTCCGCTAGAATACTGCAGTTTTGAGACAGAGATCAAACTTCACATTGTAAGGTCAAAAACAACATGAGCATTCCTTAGAATCAGACTTCAAATAAATATTTGAAGTTATCCACACTTTCTTGTTTGCGAGTTCAAAGAACTGCTGATCATAAAGGAAACTTGAAGATATTAAATCTTCCAAGTACAAATTTCACAAAAGACGATGTGTACATGCAGGAGAATTGAGTCCTTCCACGTTTAAATTGGCAAAAAGTTTGTGCAAGGTAACCATAAGCACACCCTTTTCAAATGAAACCAGCTTTTATTGTGAACACGAAAGACACTGTGTTACCTTAAAACACCGTTCACTTAGATGTGCTTTCCAAAAGGCCTTAAGCAGGATTATATTGATTTAAATAAAGTAAATTAGGCAAGTTTTTGCACTCAGGCTTCCCACACAAATAGGATTTGCCAAGCCTTTTGTGTCTAATCAGTGGTACAATCATACAGGTATACAAGAGACTGACTAAGTGCACACACGCACTTCTAGACTCACCAGCAAGAGCTGATTTTCGGCTGACCACGTTGAATTGCCTCCTAAGCCGGTCAGCCCAAGTCTCCATCTACCTGGAAGCCATCCATCCAGCAACACTGGGCTACTGTGCATCTGCATCGCCGTTCCACTTCATTACGTGAAACACAAACCCTTCGCTACAGGCATCGGGGTAACTGATACCATATCACTGAAGTCAATGGGAGCAAATGAGAAACTCTAGAGTACATATGAATAATAATAGGTTTTTGTGTTTCCTTGCCCAAGTGCTGACAGTTTGGAGGGATATTCCCCCCCTTCCCGTCCCCCCCATTGCTGGATTATAATTACATTAACTTCATCGTGCCAAGGCAAGCTGTTCAAGAAGCCTTCACAGCATGTTCGGCTTAATAATCCACAGTGGGGTTTTGGGGTTCTGTTTTGAACTGTCCGAGATTTGACAAGAAAAAGAAAGTGAAGGTAAGATGCATAACTCTCAGGAAAACTGTCTTTTCAGCAAAAGATGGCAAGGCCATATCTAAAAGCTTTAACAAACAACCAAACCCTTTAAATCACCATCAGCCTAAATAACTTTGCCCTAGCTCTGGACAAAAACTTTTATCAACTGGTAATATAGTGAGAAAACAATGTTTTCTCCTTTGGTTTCACATTAATCTTGGATCACAGTTAAAACATGACACTGCATCAACTTTTCTCTCCCCTGTCTCCTTCTCACAGCCGTTGCTGTGTTGTCTGAAACATTCATTGCTAGGACTGAGCACTGATAGCCAGCGTGTGCAAGAGACCTACAAGGAAAAAAGCCTGCCAGAGCCTTACAGAATCACCTAAGCCCCAGTCTCAGCTACCCCAGCAGCTCTGCTGGTCCGCTCCAGGGCATTAGCAAAAGTAGGGAGTTGCAGTGACTGTTTGCTGCTATCAAGTCAAGGAAATTCAGACTTTGTTTGATCTTCCATATCTTAGATTTAGACCAATACTAAAAGGCAACCCTCACGTGCTACAAAGAGCACTCTGTAATTCATACAAGCAGTTGAGTCACAGCAAAGCAGCAGCCCTGCCAGGATAATGCATCGCTGAATGTACCTACATTTGTTTCTGTCAAGGGCTACAGTTTGCTTTTAATTATTCATAATGCTTTGTAATGTACTTGGATGCATATATTGTACATACAAACAGCAGATTTAGTTTTTAAAAAATAACCAAGTCTCAGTAATTAGACAGCTGATTGCTGTGCTCAAATACTGTGTTTTTAAATTAGATGCTTTTTGTGTGCATGGCTGTTTGTTATGTATATATACACAGAGACACACACACACAAATAATCAAGGGCATGAGTTAAACAGTTTTTAACAAATGCTATCACTGAACATTTTGCAAGACCCTGTAATGCCCCAATCCTGTGCAGATTTACACACAGGATTCATTTAAAGGCACGTCAAGCTAACAAATCGATTTGCTATCAGGAAGTTTTACCGTATACTTATTTGGGGCTTAGATCCAGATTCAGCAATACTGATTTAGCTTAGAAAACTACAAGTGATTCAGCTTTAGGCACACAAAGAGCCTTGCAAAGTCAAAGCAGCAGTCGCATACCGATTGCATTGTCTGGATTGTGGCCTACAAGTCCAGTCCAACAAAGCCAAGCAAGCCTAAACCTGATTGAGTAAACTGAGCCCATCCGCTTCCCTGCAATTACCTATAGCAATAAACACAACAGTCTAGGAAGCAGAGGCTTGCAGAAACAGGCCTCCAGAGAAACAACCAGCACCCTGATGACTCCGGTTCTCGGCTCCTCGGCCTTCCGTAAACCATTCCAACAGCTCAGAAGTCGAGCAGCTCACAACCAGGTATTAGACACCAGTGTCTGCTATTGCCTGGTCCACAGATCCGCCACGATACATTGATGGGCCCTAGGACTGAAATGCAACGAGGACAAAGTAACAGAGCTGAGAGTTAAGCCAAGAGGAGTACATGCTTGCTTAATTTTAAAGCACACGCTTAAGGGTTTTCTGGGTCAAAGCCAGGATGATCCGTATCTTATGATATGAAGCACCTCTGCTAGTCTTAGATCAAAAATTGTATATGACTGTTTCAGTGATACTCAGGATATGTATAGTAAGATGAATTTTACCAGGCTAGTCAAATTGCATGGGCCATTTTTGAAGCAAAGACCCACTGGTATTGGTGTGAGTTTTCTTACTGATTTAAATGGATGCTTGACCATGCCTCTCTAATTGAAGGTGGACATCAAGAGATTAATAGAGTAATACTAAGAGAGATTTTGAGAAGTGTATAGGGCTTCCAAGTACTCTCTCAAGAGTAGTTACTACATAAATCATCTTAATTTTATTATCTGGGCCCCAATTGCATGGCCTACACAAGTTGAGAAAATAGTCCCACTAGGGACTACAACATGTAATGGGCTCCATTACTCATACCAAATAGATCAGGCATCCTTAGAAAGCTCATTTACAGAAAAGTTTCCAAATTTCTCTAATCATCTATTTAAAACCTTAAAAGGAAGACAGTAAGCAATTCTAAATCATGCAAACACACATACTCAGTAATCCATATCATTTTAAAAAGTAGACTAGAATTCTAAGAAATGGCTTACTGCAATACCCATTGAATTAATCATATTTACTTCAGTGTCTTTTTCAAATAATTCATATCTCAGCATTGGACAGTACACTTGACATTTGTCTTCCTAGTTAAAAAAATAAAAAATGCAACGCAGACAAACCACAGTCCTCTGTAAACTGATGTTCAGGGGCGTCACTGTGTGTTGATGGGGTGCACCTAATCACATCAAAACAATAAAAGAAAACTTGCTTTCTTTCCAAATGCACATCAGATTTCTTTAATCTGTGCATTTACTAAACTGCATGAATAGAAAACTGGTGGTTTGATGCAATCAGCACAGTCCCATTTAAAGTGCAGCACATCACAGCACTCTTAAGTCTTTCTGGAAATACCTCTGCTGCTCAGCAGCACTGGCTTTCCACCAGTTGCTGCTCCACATGCTATTGCCAATCAGCTGCATTTGCTGTAGCACATTCCAAAGTTTACTAATTAATCTCTGCACTAAACCCCACCGATGGCTGGTTGCCATTTGAAATGATCATCATCTTTTATTTAAAGACATAGTGACCCTATGGTCAAAACTCAGATCTTATTTGTAAAAAAAAAAAAAGGTGTTCCAACTTTCAGGTAATTAAATCTACTCCTATATCAATGAGGGTTTTTTTTAAAGTGGACAGAGAGGCAATCGTTAATGGTTTGAGAGTGTATATATTAGACATACGTTAATTCAATATTAATTGTCAGGAATCGAGCAAACTCTTGCATTGTGACCTAGCAGCTACATTCAGCAAAGGGTATGAGATGCAAACTTCTGGAAAAGAGGCCATTCATTTCTTGCAAAACAGCATACGCGCTTTGAAGTCATGTGTTTTAACGATTCCAGCTTATTGCTACATTTCATATGAGGTTTTAAATATTGATTTCACCCAGTCCAACCTCTCACACCATTGTTACAGGCTGCTCTCATTCAGCGGTGCATACTGGCTCCGTGACCTTCACAATGACCTCTACAAAAGCAGTTGTGCATTTTACTGTGGTGTAAATCCTCACAGACAAGTCGAACCTGTTCTTTTTGGCATCCAGCCCTTTAGATGAATACTCTGCAGAGATTTATTATGAAAGGGGAATGAAGGGGCATTATTGCACAACATTCATCCCTCGCATACGGCTAAGTTCCATCTTTCACAACTTCTGAAGACTTTTAAATAAACAGATCTTCTTAATTACACAAATTGTTCTTGCTTCTCACCAATTTTCTGTAATTCAAATTCACTGTTATTTACGAAAAGGTAGACATGCCCAGAAAAAAGCATGTGTGCTAAGGTGCTTTATGTTATTATTAATAAGTAATATTCATACTTCCTGTTACTATACACGAGGGATTAGTGTTTCCTAGCACACCATTCACTTACAACACTGAAGTATTATTCCACATTGTAGCAACACACACTGCCCTAAAAGGGTCCATTAATTATTTTTGTAATGCCATGAAGTTGCTGCAGGATATTAGACTGTCTCCATAAGAAATACACTCCTATGGTAAAATGATGAATGACAAAGTTTGCAGCTTTTTAATTAGATTTCAGAACAGTAAGAAAGTTATTTTCCATGGCCTTAGCTTAATACTTTGTGTGCCCTTATACAAATAATTTTAAAAATTCAACATTAATTGAATAAAAAATATAAAAGCATAAAAGAATTGTGAAAGGGCACATTTTATAAATTCAGTGACTCTGCCAAAGTGGTCAGAGTAGTAACCTTATCATTCACATTATCCACATTCCTTCAGGTTTTCTAATTGATCCTTCAGCAAAACGTGCCCTGCTAGAGAAGGTGGAGAAACCAAAACAAAAACCACCCGAAGTCACATTGATACTCCAGCCCCAAAATCATGTTCAAACTGGCCTTCTGATAGTTATTTGGTATCAACCGGAAATGAAGCATTTTGATTGAAGCAGATTATTTCCTGATCTAAATCTCTGAATTCCCCTAAAAAGCTCCCTCCCCCAACATCAGCTGTCACAGACAATTGACAATGCACACACACATACCTCCAACTGCAAAAATAAAGAACTCCTGTGTGTGTCTCTCCTCGTCACCCACAGGCAATGTCAGGTATGGGTTCTCTCTCCCCTTACTAAAAGTCTCAGCTGGCCATTCCTTAGCTTTTCTGCTCCTCCTTTTCTGCCAGCAAAATCAAAGGCAACAGAATGCACAATAGCAAAAATTTCCCCATACAAAAATATAAGAAAATACACTTTCCCTCAACCTTTCCCAGGTCCATACTGCACTTTCACAGCTCCAGACCTGCAGACAGAGGTTTCCTAACAGAATATGGAGCAGTGATTTTTACCATATAAATTCACTTCCCACCTGTAGGTCCTCCTCTGCTACCTCCAGCACACCCCGCTCCTTCCTTTCTAAGCCCGATGCTACCAATGAGATGGAGCAGAGATGGGCTGAAGATAATAGAAGATAAACCAGCATAGTCATGTAGCAATGTATTTAACAAAAAAGATAAAGTATCCTGAGTTCTAAAGAGGGGTTTCTTCCTGCTGAAGAAATTTCACATTTTGCAAAGCTGCAGTTGCCATATACTTTGCCTCTTCATAAATAAAAACAAACTAAATAAAAAGTGCAGCCATGTTTACACATTGTTCTTCATGACAAACAAAATAGCCAGATACCACCAATATTTTATTTGGGACCCTTTTAAAAAAAAATCAAAATGTTTTCAATTAGGTGATAAACAGACTTATTAATGCCAAAGTTGTACCTGGTACACCAGCTACGGCTGAAGTTACTTGCAGGGAGTTTAAAAGCAATCAACGGTTAAATAGATACAACACTCTTCAAGAATATTTTTGTTACTTTAAAAGTGACATTCATTTAATTTTGTATCTTAAATTCATTTAACTAACCAGGCACAAGCCAGGTTAAAATCAGCATAAAGCAGATGCTGTACACAACACTGTTGGTGAAACTAAACTACTACGACATTAAGATGTAGTATAAACTACAACATTAAGATGTAGTATAAACTACAACATTAAGATGTAGTATAAACTACAACATTAAGATGTAGTATAAACTACAACATTAAGATGTAGTATAAACTACAACATTAAGATGTAGTATAAACTACAACATTAAGATGTAGTATAAACTACAACATTAAGATGTAGTATAAACTACAACATTAAGATGTAGTATAAACTACAACATTAAGATGTAGTATAAACTACAACATTAAGATGTAGTATAAACTACAACATTAAGATGTAGTATAAACTACAACATTAAGATGTAGTATAAACTACAACATTAAGATGTAGTATAAACTACAACATTAAGATGTAGTATAAACTACAACATTAAGATGTAGTATAAACTACAACATTAAGATGTAGTATAAACTACAACATTAAGATGTAGTATAAACTACAACATTAAGATGTAGTATAAACTACAACATTAAGATGTAGTATAAACTACAACATTAAGATGTAGTATAAACTACAACATTAAGGGTTTCCCCACCCTCCCTGTTCCAGATAGATTTTAGAATTGCTTGATTCAATATGAATTTTTGGCCTAATTCTGTCTAGGCTTCAGATCCTATTTAAGTTAAAATGGGAATTCAATCTCAAGGCATCATCCCATGAAAAGGCAGACTAAGGCAAGTGAAAACTGAATAGGTGAAGGTGAAGGAAGCATGAAGTTTCCACCGCAATCCCCTCTACATCCTCCTATCAGCTCTCAAGCCAAGCCCTCTTCCTCTTCCCTCCACCACCACCACCACACTCCCCACCCCCCCCGAATAAAACCCCTAATCATGTTTTACTGGAACAACTACAAAGGGGAATCCTTGGTGTGCAGACACAGCCAAGATAGTGTCAACAGACCTTGAGCATCAGGATCGAGATGCTGAAGATCTATGCCAAGATCTCCTCTCTCAAGCACAGAACACTGAAGCCCTCCAACTCTATCCATTTTTGTGTGGCTGGTGGAAAATCCAACAATAAAACTCGCCAGGTTATTCTCTTTCTGAACTTGTAGTCATGATCTGCCTCAAATCCCACTCCAAATCGAAGTGGAGAAAAACGCTGCCACTCCAAGTGTCATTACCATCACACTCTTACAGAAACTGCCACCTTTCTGGAAAGGCAGAAAATTCTTCAGGTATTTGCTAATTGATTATTCAAACTTTGCTTTTCTGAACTCAAACAGCCTACCGCAGGGAACCATTACAAGCTGGACATCTTTATATATAGTCTTAGATGTACAAGGCTTGCTTTTTTATGCTAGCCATGTACACATGCCCACAGGTACACAAACATAGGCAGCCCTAAGCCCTGGTGCCAAAGACTGCCTAACGATGGCAAGGACCAGATGCCTACATTGATCCCTTTTAGATCTGTCAGCATGTCTACACAGCACAGACCAGCAGCTCTTGTTTACTTGAGCACTGCCTCTAACAGCCTTGCAGAGGATCACATTTCTGTGATTCTCTTTCTATGCTTTGGAGAAGACAGCAGTGCTGTATTTATTTATGCCTCTCTTTCAAGAGATGAAACAGGAGAATGGACCTCAGATCTAAAAATATATGCTGCTTTCCTCCTGTGCATAGCCCTCAGTTTTAAATTGTTCCTCCCTCCAACCTACTTATCTCCCCTGTCTTCCCATTCCACATGCACCACCTTTAAACATACCAACTGTCTCCTGCAGGATCTACCTCACTGTCCCAGAATAATAAAAGAATCACTATTCCTACACAAAACCATCATTTCATTTTCTACTAATCACTGCAAATGTTGCAAGTTCCAGTTTCCTGGCCCCCATCCAGCTAATTTAGATAGATGGTTCCACATGTGCTCTCTGTCCCTCCATTTCCTGCCCATACCACTACACACATTTGTCTAAGTGAGTCAAAGCAGGTTTCTTTGTAGTCACAATATTCTTATGTATTTTGTGGTTTTTTTTTTTTTTAAAAAAGAGCCTGCATAAAATACAACCTATTACCATGCTATTATCCTCTTTGCAAGAGGCAGAGGATTTTACTGCTTTGCCACACATTCTGATGAACTGTAACTACACCCGAGCCTTGCATTTCCCCAAAATACAAGAGAGTTACCTGTGTAGCAACTACGTTCAGGCAAAGCAGAACAATAAAATAGTCAATTCTCCACTTTGATATACTCCATTATCCAGGCTTTTCTTCTTAAAAAAAAGAAAACATTTAAGAGGAATAAAGATAAGCCAAACTTCCAGAGACTAAGGCACTTCACTTCTCTTTCATTAGCAGCCAACGCTGTCAATGCTCCTTTCCAGCGACACCTTGACTGACACACAGAGTCCAAACTAGGTATATATGGGGAAATTCACCTTTTGATGTCCAATGTCGATTGCCTAAAACAATATTCCTTTCTGCCACCCTCTGCACCTGAACAAACATTCTTGAGGAAAATTACTTTTGAAGTCTCCTTGGTACAGAACATTGTCTCTTTGATCCAAAATAGCTTTTGCTGCAAGTACCCTAGCACAATATGAGTGCATCTTGGATAAGTACTGACTATTGAAAACTAGGGCCCCCAACAGCTCCTTCGAAATACATCTTTATTTTTAAATTTATTGTCAATTTACAAGTGTGCTATTTTAAAGCTCAAAAGTTGACTCCTCTGAGACCCTGTAGCAAATATTCATTTATCTGCATTCACTTAGGCAGGAGTTAAGGTGCAGAAAGGTGGCACACACACAGCACAGCCTCAATCAACATGCTGAAGATTTTTTCCTTGTAGGGAATTAATATATTAGTAAGGCTGGTGTACCTTGTAACAGAGATTAACACAAACCAGAAGATGCTGTAGGAAACTTAAGTCCTGCATGTACACCCCTGCCTACAGCCAGAACCCCTGTTAACAAGTGGGGGGGGGTCGTGTTTGAAGCCACCCAACTGTGCACACACCATCCCCTGCTGCCCTCGGAGACCAAACTTCTTACACAAGAACTGATTCAGACAGACGAGTACCAGAACACCCAATTCTCCAAATCCTTCTGTCCCAGAGCCCTCCTGCAATTCCCAATCCCATGCAGGAGCCCCTCAACCCCTCTTCCCAGAAACTCCCCTATCCCACTCATTCCCACCTTTCTACCAAACTCTGCCCCAAATCTCCCCTCTCAGAGCAACAGCCCTATGTCCCCCCGTGTTCTCTCCAAAGCACCTCACGTCCAAGCCCCCACCTCCTCCTCCATTCATCTCACCTGCTGCCCTACGCTTCCCCATCCCCACAAGCCCTGACCCCATGCTCCACCTGACACTGTAGCTGCTGCCAGCACTCAATACCAACTTCCCTGCTATGTTTCTTCCAGCGACTACCTCTCACTACAGCCATCCCTCTTGTCCTCCTCTTGGCTCCCCTTGCATGACTTGAGTCTGGCAAGAATTTCAGAAAAGCCACATGTAGGCTGTGCTTACCCAAAACTTGGCTGAAGAAGGCCCTGAGTACAGGCAAGGAAGAAAATATAGGCATATAGGAGATCTTTTAACTGCACTGCAAGGTCAATATGCTCTACAACATTGGCAAATAGACTCTAGTTCATTGACGAACGGAATAGCCAAGAATAAAACTAGTCTGTGAGATAAGTCTGCATACACATGCCTAATAGGCAAGTCTCTCAAAACCAAACAGACACAACCTAATTGATCGCTAACTCGGAGGAATCTGTGAAGCCATTAGCCCAGCTCTGCCATTCCAGCTCACAAGCCTTCCTCCAGGTAAACAATAGAGAAGATGAAGGAATGACACAAAACTACTTTGATCAGCAGCAACAGAAGAAAGGATTAGAAGAGAACAGTAGCGTTCTCACAAATGCAGACAAGTGCTAAGAAAAAGGGCTCATGGCAGAAAGATCGCACATTCTTCTATGCGCATATACAAATTTACTACTTTAGCTTGCCTAAATGGCTTCAAATCCTTTGTTGCTCTTACTGCAATTCTTTAAATGTTCTTACTGCTCTCTTTAAAAGAATTTTCCTCTCTAAAGAGTCCTCTTCTCAGCTGACAAATGTCATTTCACATCTAGTCTGTAGAGTGGAGACAGTCTATCAACCATTTGCAGAAGAAATCAATGCTTTTATTGTTCAGTAACAATTAAGGCATCTGAACTATTTTTTTAAGATCTAAATTCTAAAATATTTAGTTCTGTGAAGTCCTCTTTACACAGTCATCTTGAAGTACATAAAAAGTTCCTACAAAGAGGCAAGCAACAACCTGCTTTTGGCATCTACCTAGACAGGAAATGAACTTGCATTGGGTCAAGGAAGCACACAGTTACTAAGTTTCCCCTAAAATGTAAAAGCAAGGGCAGTATGTGCTACCAGGGGCTGCCCAGGAGACTGCAGAGTCTCCATCTCCAGAGTTCTTTAAGAACGGGTTAGACAGGTACCTGTCATGAAGTGCCCCCAACTCTGCCTCACAGTGCGGGGAAGGACCCCATGACCTCTCAAGACCCCCGCCCAGCACTACGATTATACAATTCCACAAATACCTACTGCAATTTTGGCACTAAAGCATCTCATTTCATTTTTCTTCCTCGACTTAAAATTCCACCCTTACAGAGGAACTTTGTCTGCTCTCATTTTTTTTTATATCATCTCTATCAAGACATAATGAGACCACTTATACTCACACACTTTTAGACAAGCTATTTATTTCTGTTTCACCCCAGCACTACTTTCTGGTATGTTTACTTTTAAACAGCGCATCAAGCAGCACTATTTAAAAACTTTTTGCATTAAAAATGTGGTTCAGTAACTTTGCACTGCTCACTTAGCACAAACTCTAATATTTAACATTTATGATGTTTGCAACTCTTGGCCAAAGCATAGCATCAAAAGAGCATATATGCACTAAATTTTATCTTGTTAAAAAGAACGGCAGCACTGAAAAAAGTTATATTGGAACAATCTATAAATGTGTTTACATTATATGAATGATTTGCTGTTCCTTCACAAGGCATGTAGGAAGTCAGCACTTCTCAAATGTGTAAAGTATTTCCATGTGCTTAAAGCATGATCTTTCCAAAACAAACAATGATTGAGAATTTTTTTATTATTCTTTATTTCCCTGCCAGCTGTTTTTTTGGACTCTCCTCTCAGCCACCTTCTTTTTTTCAGTCAGATCTCTCCTTATTGCTCACAGTAACACCTACTCAAGCAATAGCATATTCAGACCTATAAGACTCAGAAATAGGAAGATCTCCGGCTGATTTAAACAGCCTTTTCCTTAGATCACTTTATAACGTGTCTTTGTGCTATCATAGCTAGTGGCAGGTCTGGCTGTTGCTTAGGACGGAATTTGGGCATCCTACATGAGGTCCTAAAACCCAGTTCCTGCTGCTCTCTCCCACTGCCTGCTGCCATATGGGCAGGGGAGCAGACGACAGCCTGGCTGAACCCTTCTGGCAGCCTTCTCCTGACGAGCCTCATCCTATGCAGCATCTTTTCATGGGACCAAAAAACACGCTGCATGACACACAGATGTACTTCTGAAATATGATGGTAAAGAGTAAGGCAAGCAAGCTCTTGGGCAACTCCATAAATCAAACAGAAGATTAAAAAACCCAAACAAAAAGAATTTAAAAATTTAAAAAAAGAAAGCCTTAAAAAACCCAAACCCTAAGAACAGTTCCATTCCAAGAAGTAACAGCTGAAGGGTAGATGTGCTCCACTGCTGGCTACAGCCACTTTACTAACAAGTCCATTTGTCTTGTTGTTCACTCCTGTATAATTAACAGTGTTGGCACTATTTCATTTACTAAATTCCAGTCATTACAGCTGTGCAAACTTATGGGCCTAATTTGTATTTATACTAATATGTGTATATAAACATGCGCTGCTTTAGCCATGTAAAGGAGCCTTAAAGCAAATGAACAAATATTTATTCTAACAGAGCAGTATAGGAGAACCCAACCGTAAAACAGATTCAGGTCAAGCAGTTCTGATTATGTCTGTCCACCAAACAGCTTAATTTCGACTATAGCATCTTTCCTAAGGCACTGCAAACAGAAATCCTGCAGAGAGATACAGGGAGACATGGAACTGCATTTTCAAAATCCAGTCTCCTTTCCCAAGGCCAGCACTGCTTAAATGAGGGGAGGGGAAATGAAAAATACTATAATTTACTTTGCTTTTTTCCCCAAAAAATACGTTTCTTACCTACATTAGGAAAAAAATTCATTAAGTCAACGTAACATGCTTAATGTTTATGCACTTTGAGATAATAGCAATTACTTAGTAAAGCCAGAACCCAATTAAATGTTTTAGACTTCACTCTGTGGGCTGGAGTGCACAGGAAGCGTTCTGATGATAGATCACTTAAATAAAGTTTATCTGGCATACACTTCAAAACCAGAGTTCAAAAACTTTAAGCACAGTTATGCATGTACGTGCTTGACTCTTAACAAAATACCTTTATTTAAATAGAGGGCTAGAGATTTAGTACAACAAATATATTTACTGCTGCTAATCATTCCTGATCATGCAGGCGTATTGTGTACATAATCCTATGAGATTTAAGTGAGCATTACATGGATCACAGGACTCTAGATCACTGTTAAAATCCAGCACATTAGCCCTAACTTGAGTTGTATTATTCCACATTTTTGGTGTCCCTTAGTTCATATATTTGAATTCCATATACAGGTATTATCAGAGATGGTAGAGATCCAGCAGCCGCAATTTCTTTTCCCTTTTTGCTTTTCAGAAGTAGGTATCCTTCTCAGCAGGTCAACGCAGTGCTCGTTGTGAAAAACAAGATATTGTTATTGATGACAAAAATTCAAAGCTAAAGCAACATGCAATATACAGTGTTACTAGGAATCATGAGAAGGTGCTAGCAACTGCAGAATCCCACTAGCAGAGTTGGTGTCGCAGGGCTACATGCACCTGCTCTACAAATGTGCAACCCCTGTGAATCTCTACTCCAGGGAAGCTCCTTGGCCAGAATGCTGGTTCTCTGAGCATCTTCACCCAGAGACCTGCTGGAAAGTGCTGCAACTCCCCTCTCACCGGCACATTTGGGTTTCCTCTGCAACGGGACTCTGCTTCATGGGACTGATGCCCAGCCCAGTGTGTCTGAGCACTGAGCTGGGATACAGCCACCATGCACGCAGACACCAAGGCTGCAAGGACAATGCAGCAGCCTCGTGGTACAGATTCACCCACACTCTTGCTGGAAGCCTAGATAATGCTCAGAGCCCCTGAAAATTTTACCTTTACATGCACACTCGCCAAAACAAGTACACCTATTCCAAGAGAATCTATACACCTAAACACACTACTTCCTCTTGAAAGTAAGTGCTGTGATTTTGTTGCGATTCTAAACTACAAAGTGTTGTGAAAAGGGAAATATTCCACCCAACTGCAAAAAAAGAAATGTGCATAGTATGAGCCAAATGAAGATTAAAAACAAAACACCAGTTAAATGCAGACTGGCATACATCTCAAAGAAACCAATTACATCTGAAGTGTTTCAGCCTGAAGATAGACCAGCTGAGCTAACAGTGAAGGAAGGAAATAGGCTTGATTATTTTATTTATTTATTTTTAAACTTTAGGCAAACACTAAAAGCACTTTAAAAAAAGAAAAGCACAACACACACAACATCACACCAAAACCAACAAACAAACCAATGGAACCAGAGCAGTAAGAATTGGCAAAGCAAGGCTGGAAGGCTGAAACAGTTCCCGGTCACATAGACAGGGTGGCAAAGCGCTCTCGGGAGCTGCAGAATAGTTGTAGTCTAAACCATAGTGCAACATGCGCTTCATTTACCTCAGAGTACCTGGCACATACCTAAGCAAGTTTGAAGGAGCACAACTGATGAAAAAGGTATTTTGACAGACTTTTTTTTGCGTTTGGAACGGGATTTTGGATAATTGCTCCACAAGCTATAAAAGAAACAAACTGAAAAACAGGAGCAACCGCTGAGCAGTTGTTTGCACAGGAAGCAATATTGTAGGAAAAGGCAATAATGAAGAACAGTTAATTTGACCTGAGCTGATGAGGTCAACGTTTTAAAAGAAACAGCACCACATAACGTAAAATAAGAACATTATTTCCCATTAGAATAATGCTGCAAGTGTAACGCTGCACAAAATCTATTCCCTAACACTTGTTACGCTCAGCTTAGTAGTAATGTGCGTTCCTGAGGTGTCCTAGACATCCTGTGTCTGACACAGATCCATTCCTCTGAAATACTGATTCGACTGCTCCCTCCTGCAAGCTCCGGCTGCTTCAGACTGCACATTGCTCTCCCCTGCATTCAGCTACTGATGGCCTGAAACTACAAGAACTAGAATAAAATCCCAATAATATTTAGACACACAGGAAGTTAAACGTAACATCGCTGCTGTGATCTGGACAGCGAAGCAGAAGCTGAAGCAGATATTTCACTCTTAATTTGCTGCCATTCAGGGGTGCTGTTGACAGGAGATGGAGCCCGGCTCAGCGGAAGAGACATGAGGTTAGGAATTTAGGAGGGCTGGATCCTATTCCTCCTTCCGCCCCTGTTCTGCTGTCTAATCCTGGGCGAGTACATCCCCTCCGGGCATCTGGTTCCCCTCCCTCCCTGACACACACATCTATTTAAACTGCAAATTCAGAGGGGTAGTGACCATCTTGGTAATGACGAAGCAAGTACAACACTCTGCACTAGTATTTCTATTAATAAATATGCCCACTGCTATTAAGCGATACAACAAAAACCTTGACAGAAATTGAACAGTCGATGCATTATATTAGTTTTGAGGTATTTGGGTATAAAATGTAAAAAGGCAAACTCTCCCAAGCGGTAGCAGGCCAGAGGACACCTATGTTCTTTTCCTGTGTATTTGGGCAATCCAATTAGAGGTAATTGAGTTTTTAACTACATGAAATTACTTCAAGAATACCATCACTAGAGGCTAAGTCTCCTGGGAGCCTGCGGGAAGGACACAAAGAAACATTATAAAACTGGAATGAGCAGAAAAGGGACAGGGCATGCAGCCTGAAACATGCTGAAGAGAGCACGCAGCTGAGCCAGCCTAAGGCATTCATATGTTTTACAAACATGCAAATAGCTGGGCCACAGACTCAGAGGTTTGCCTGTTCCCAGTTTGCAACAAATTAAAGAGGAGTTAAATACATCCACACTTCCATGCGTTTTTAACTGCAATGGTAATGTAAAGCACAGATCTACAAGCGTCAAAAGGCTCCTACAGTCCTGTAAACACCAGAGACATAAAAAGAAAACTAAATTACTGTGATGAAATTAATTCCTGCTGCATTTGCAAACTGCCATTCGTGCACAACGCGTATGAGCACCTCTTTTACACGTTAAAAGTTAGCTTCACATTAAAGGCACCTCCCAACCAGAAATGGTCACTATATTCACAAAGAAACAGAAGAACGGCTATTGCCAGGCCTTAGATTTGCTTTACACACCCTGATAAGCCCTAGAAATGCTAGAAACATCATTCCTTTCTGACAACCTTTGCTCTTTTTGACAGCTACTAAAATCTGAAGTACAAGCATCGACAGAAAATAGTGTTTTTAGCCCTACTGCAACAATTAAGATTGCTACAGTTTCTTTTCTAGCTTTACACTGATTTGAGATTAGATTTAGTAACTGTTTCAAGTAACCACATATGCTGAAAGCCTATTTCTTAATATGATGAGCATGATAAGCAGAAAACTCTGAAGCACTTTCTCCCCCCACTTACAGAAGTAAATCAAACTGATTGATTAGGAAGGTATGCTTTGTGCACAGAAGATATAATTTGCTGAAATAAAATTTTAAAGTTAATGAGCAGACTGCAAAGAAAAAACGGCTTCCACTTGAACGGAGGAAAAAACCCAATTTAATAAAAGGAAAAGTGAAGGAGACCCTATCCCCATGAGCTAATTGTCTGTCTTGTGCTATAGGGGATGCTCTTGCTTAGCTTACAAGTGAAAGACAGTCCCTCCTCCCCCTGCAAGTATAGGAACTCCACAACACTAATATGACACCTTAAATGAGCCAACTTCCTTGAGCATTGCCCAGGAGACTAGAATGGGCATGCCTCTTAATTCAGAAACCGAGAAACATGTCCGATTATCAGTCAGGCTGAAGAACATCTCTGACCAAGACCATCCCAGGAAAAACACTCGTGTTCAAGCTGAAAGAAAAAAACGTGGATTGCCATAACTGGCATATTTTTATAGCCTTTGTGTAAACACAAACTCCGGATTAGCCAGCATCTCGGCTAGCTCTATCTGGATTCCCTTCTTTTGAAACAAAATTAAGGAAAACACCCACCAGAAAAGGTCAGTGACCAAACTATTAGAAAAAAATAAAAACACAGGGGAAGAACGTACACATTGATTCATTAAATGCATGCTGCTGAAATTCAAACAGTGAGCACGAAACAGACTTTTCACAGAAACTATACTTAATTTGCAGAACTGTTAAGCCAAACAGAGCATTAATTAGAACTGTATTTTTTCAGAAATTCTCAGTACTCCCCCCTAGAACTGCCCGCACCAATATAAGCAGTGTTAACCCCATGGCTTAGAGAGGAACAAAGCTAAAGCAACTATAAACAGTGCTGCCCTTGAAGGGCAGCACAACAAAAGCTCTACCTATTTCAAGTGTACAGCTATGCAAAACAAATGGACTGAGCACCTCAGGTTTTTAGAGGAACACTCAACATGGAAAATAAGCATGTCATAAGGTGAGTGCCCAGGTGGGGATTCACCTTACACTGTCACTAGAATACGCTGTCACAGATCATCAACCACACCAAATCACGTTCAATGAGCAGTATTGGTTTTTACAAAACTAACTCTGTTCTGAGCCAAACAATTTGCATTTAACTACAGTAACTTTCCACAATGCATCCAAGTCTTAATCTGTAAACATCAAAAATTCTAGAGATTTCATTGCATTCCAGAGTCAATTTTAACAGTGAGGCCAATTAACCAGTGGAACATTGTGAACTTTAGGTCTTATTTGTTCCTTCAGTTCCTATTTAGATCCTATTTGTTTAACTAAGGTTACTGGTTCTTGCTTTACTGTTGCACTGTTCAGATTTGGCATGTTCTGTGTTAAGGAGGTACTTACTGTAAATTGAGTCATATCTTAACCTTCTCAAACTAGAGGCAGAACGTACTACGAAGCATATGTTTATGCCTTTGAATGGACCTTTGTGGCTCCTCTTTGCGTTCTCTCCAATTTTTGCCTTCAAAATGCAGTCAGCAGAACTCTTCAGTCCATGAGTCTTCCCCGTACTGCATTCAGAAGGAAAAGTCCTTTCCTATTTATTGCTGTACTATTCATATACCCAAGGCCCACACACACACACACACGCTGTGGCCAAGAGTCAAATTGGTTTACTTGCTTTAGCTAAACTTCCAAATCCTCTTCACAGAGCCTGTTATTTACTCTTCTGTTTATAATTTTGCATTTAACCATATTAAAACACATTTCGTTCAAATGAGGCCAGCTTGTCAAAGCAGCCCTGTAAACTGCCAACTTGCATGTCATCCATAGAAATTCAACATCTGCTTCCAAACACTGAACTGTGTCCTCGCGGAACACCCACAGAAATATTCCCATGCTGTGGTAACCAACAACTACTTTAGAAATTACAAGTTAGCCAGTTAATTCATTTATTGTGCAGAATCTCAATATTGTTATTATTGTGTAATGTAATTTCTATGTAAGTCTAAAAATCAATGTCATGTAATAACTAAATCAAGCACCCTATAAAGAAAATATGGAAACATTCATCTTTCTCAGCAAAACCTGTAATTTTATCAGTGTAAAATCTGTTTTGCTTGATGTAATCCATTTTCCACAAATAGTAGTCACCAACTTAAAATATTCTTATCCTTAACTTTATTGATAACTGTACTTATGCTTAATTTTTTTAAGTTCTTTCTTTAATCTAGGACTAAGGTCAGTCAGGGCGAGGTTTTTTGTTTGTTTGTCTGGGACTGAACAAATTAAATTAGTCATCTACTCACACTGATAAAGTAACAATCAGTTATCTGGAGTATCCCCTATTACTCCAAACGTTAAGATTTAAATGTCATGATGCTAGAAATCTCCTCTTCCAAGTCTTTCTCTGTTCCTGGATGAAGTTTACTTAGGGCTACAGATTTGAAATGCCCACTACTGCATACTGCATTTATTACACATTTACAAACGCATAGGAAAGTACTTCCATTGTCTTCATCTTCTTCCTTTCCCCAGAAGAAAGGCCAACAGCTTTAAGAAATTCTGACAATATATTTTAACAGCAAGAAAAAGTAGGCATTCAGTTAGAAAATTTTTTAAACAGCAAAACATTTTCTGTCCACTAGCTTTTCTACACAAACAGAAAATGCTTCACAAAGCATATTAGTCTCCCCCATACTTTTAGATTTCAAAAGAAAAAGGAAGAAGATACAGTTTATGCTACAGGAAAACCAGAAAACAATCTGCACAACTTTTCAAAAGCTGACACTACTTTTGGAAAAATAAGCTGCAAATGCTTCTACATTGTGAACTCTTTGGGGCATAATGAACACAACACAGATATCCCTGACCAAATAAATTGATTAATTGATGGGAGACTAGTTTAATGCAGAGGTTTTTGCCTTACTGACTTCTTGGTTTGTTGAGGAGGGTAGGTGGTGTTAGTTATTTTCAAGACATTGTTTACCATTATCAATTCTAAAATACAAAGTCTAAAAAAAAAGTGCATAGATTTAAAACAAAACAGGAAACCAGTAAGGTGCAAAAAAGATTAGTAACTCATGCTCCCACCCCTACACCTCCCCCCAAAAAACTTTACATTTCCACACACAGGCTGATGCCTGCTCGTACCATGTTGTGATAAAGAACAGGAATGCTGACCTGATCTTTAGCTGTCACTGTAGCAGTAACACATTTGCAAAAATACTTTTTGCTTCCTTGAGTCCAATAACAATGAAAATAGCATCCTTAACCACTCAGCATCATTTTCTAAATTGTCCGCCTCATACTTATGGATTATTCCAGTGCTTAAAGTAAATCTGAAGAAAGTGGAGCCTATTCTTGAACTTCCAAAATTTCAACTTCCAGAATTGGTACACAAATAAGACAAAAATAATTAAGGACACCACAACTTTGCCAGTAAAGGGCTATAGCTTGTTTTATGACAACTATGCAATAAAAATATTTCATATATTCCAACTAGCAGAATGATGAAATTTAGATTAATTCCTAATTACTTACTTAATTGGAAGAGAAGAGTCTATTTCATATAATATGCAACTCAGGTATAAATAACCTCTAAATTTCATATGAGGAAATCCTCAGTCTTTTGAAAGGCATTAAAAAAGAAATAAGCAAGTCTTACCATTTTGATGCCAGTGGAAAACGTAACTGGTTTGACAGGTTTGGGTTTTTCCAGTTCCATTTCTAGCTGAGTAGATCTGTCCTTATGCTGAGCTAAAAGCAGTGAAGCAGGAAGACTGGAGCTCTCCTGTAAACATATGCAGAAAAAATTTGAATGCTAAACCAAAACAAGTATTAATTAATACTGCATATTTTTCAAAACTGCAAGCTGTGTTTGAAAGGCCATCACTAGCAGAGCAGCATAATGCTAAGTATCCTCTCTATGAGGAACAGTTTACAGAAAACGATCATTTTCAGTAATAAGAAAAAGCTGCAGCAACCCCATAAATCAGAGTAACCTGCAAACAACCATTTTTATAGAATCCACATTAAAGACAATATAACAGGCTCCTTATTCCAACTGGCCAATGCAACTGTATTTATTAAAATAAAAAAAATTAGAACGTAATCAGAGAAGGAATAATACCAAGTAGTATAACTTGGATCAGATGTTTATCTAAGACGCATTCTTTCTACCAATGAACTCAGACCAGTTTGAAATTGTTTCCCATTAGATTTCACCTGAGGCCGTTTGGAAATGATCCTTGCTCTGCTTTGCACAATGGCACTATTGTAAGTGCAACCAATAGCATATTTATTTTCTCCTTCACCAATGTATTTTTAGGGAAGCCAGCCAATTTAAAAAAAAAAATATATAAAAACTAATAAAATGAATAGTTAAGCAAATGAACTACTTAAACTCTCTGAACAGAACAGAATGATTATTAACATACATATATGTACTACATTTCTGAGAGAGTCAGAAAGTTAATCGGCCAAGTAATTTTCTAAGAAACTAATGTGACTACGCACACCAAAATCCTCAAGACTTCCTAGCTAGAACGACTGTAAAGTTGAGAGCAAGGCAGAAGTTCAGACAGATTCTTCCCGGATGGCTCTAGCGCAGTATTTTATTCCTAAGGCCCTCAAACATCACATTGACTTCTGTTTCACAGAACCAAGCAAATACTGAACTACAAACCATATTTGTTACTCACAAAACCAAACAAACTTTAATAAATGGGACTGTGATTTTTTTTTACTTATAACAGTTCAGGGTAAGAAGTTGAAGTTTTTAATGCCACGAGATGCCTTGCTGTTCACGGTATTCTAGACAAATCTTCTGAAGTGATCATGAAGAACAGTTACGTTGTACACCGATTTTTCATATCACTCTTCAGTCCTCTTTCCTCTCTATTTTTATTATGCTCACTTTGTCTTACGACTAGATTGCAAGTGCTAAAAGCAGAAATATCTCACATGATGAGTTCTGGTCCAGAGTCACAAATAACAACAACTAAGGCACAGGATCCTACTCATGTTTCTGTGATTAACTGGGAGGAAGGGAGGAAAGAGGTTAAAAAACTAAATTGTAACAAGAGACGTCTCATTTCTGTATAACTGGGAGAAAATTTGGACCACAAATGCACTAGTTTATAGTCTGCATCTTCAAAAAGTGTCGTATGTGTCTGTAACCACCATGCAGCAGCATGTGCTGCTAGCTGTCAGCACAGTTTAAGGACGCTGGATTCTTTTAATATGCTGGGGGAGAAGGGAAGAGTGCAAAGTGTTCTCTGGTTCATTTTACCCTCTTATATTCCTTAAACGTTCACTGCATTTCTAATACGATAACTAAAGGAAGCCAATTCTTGTACCAACTTCTCAAGAACTCGCACAATGACCGGTAACCAGATTACACAACTGTGGGAAACCCACACCGTGCCAGCAAGCCACCACATCCGTGATTGTTTGTCCTTTCTAATATGCACATAGCCCTTCTGTTAACTATTAACACACATGAAAGGTCCAAGCCTGTAAGCATTTATCCATACGAGCAATCTTCTGCATGGGAAAACAAACTGTCTAACAGCATGAACAAAGCTAGTTACATGCAAAAATTTCTGAAAGATTTGTCTCAAAAACCCTGAGGTTCTGGTAGAAGTGGGGACACTTGGTGTCTTTAAGCACCTTGCCCTTTGCTTGACTCCAAGCTATGCCACGGCCCAGGCGTCTTTGCCATGTGCTGCAATGCCATTTTGCTCATGCCTGGGAAGTATGGGCTCCTGAAGAGGAGAGTGCAAGTTCCACAACACAGAAGACATCTAAGAGCAGATCTATAATCCTCGGTATACAGGTGAGAGAATTTATACAGTAAAATAAAGGAAGTGCTTTAATATTTTACTCAGCTTCAATTATCCAAGTCTAGAAGGTTAAAAAAAACACCAAAACACACACATAACTCTTCCAATAATATGTAAAATGCATTTGAGACTACAAGCCTAAATTAAAAGTACAACACCTTGTTGTATAGTGAGAGGTTTTACAATAAAAAAGCTCACTCATGCTGAAAGTAATGTAAAATCTGCCTAATTTAGTACTGGGAAGCAAAACAGGTAACAGGTAGCAGCCTAGGCCAAGCACCTGATTGCTGTTCAAGTAGCCTACAGAGCCTCAGCTGCCTGCGATGCCTTGCTCACCTCTCCAACAAGTGACACTGGCGTTCCCCTGCCTGCTCCCAACTGAGGACAGGGTCATGGAGCCTTGGCCCCAGGGCCAGTCCTTTCTGCATGAGCCACTGCACTCCCCAGGCTGACCAGGAACCAGAGCCGGCTGCACAACATTTTAAATACCAAACATTTCTGTGCCTTTTCCCCTGCCTCTTGGAGTATCTAAATTATATGCTCTTTGAAGATGGGACAGTATTCTCATACACTTTTGTAAACAACTGAGACCTTTACTCAAAATGATAATACCATAAATAATACACAGAAGAAACATGAATCTCCTCAGTCATTAGGATTTAAGCACCAAAGAGAAAATTCTCTTCTTGGAAGAGGAAACACCTGACATCTCTACCTGCACCACACAAATAAATCTGTCTTAAATTTTCTCTTGTTACCCAGCATGGGGGGCGGGAATCGCAAAAAAAATGACCAAGACCCAGGTCAAGCAGGTTTTAGGTTCCCAATGCCAGGTGATGCATCCAAGAGACTATTCAAAACCAATGGGTGAAATGTTGACTCCCCACCTTCCTCTACACTCACAATCCCTCCGAATCAGTAGTTTTGCCACTGGTATCACTGTAGCCAGAACTTAATCCATGTTGTTTTAGCACAGTACCAGCAACCAGAGATACAAGATTATTTTTTTAATGTAATTCTTTACACTGCTACGGCTTATTCTTGCTTTTGCTGCATTTCTTAATTAAGTTTTACTTACGATCAGCTTCATTTTCAGATTTGCAGCACAGCATTAGAGGGATTTCAGAGACCATAGGAAATGTTTATTTGTTTAACAACTGCTGGTTTTCCAGAGACTTTGTAAGTCATTATACAAACACTTCAGTGCTGGTTTTATAAACCTTTAGTATTACAAAACAAGTTTTAGCTCAAATTAAGTTGACAGTGCCCCTTCATAAACACAGACACAACTTAAAATTGCCCTGTTTCCTTCCTTAGCCTTTAAAAATCACCTTTCTGTTGTTTTTAGAATATTAAGATATGTTTTAATAGCAATACATATGCAATCACAGCTAAAACTGCCTATTTTGGTCATGTTTTAAGGATTATTTTTAACCATTCTTTCCTCAAGCCATCTGGTGAGGTAGGTTTCCAGTAAAACCAACTGCTTTGTAAAAAAGAAAAAAAAACACAAACCAAAAAAACACACCAATCTCTAGTAAATTAAGAGTGTATTTTAGAACAGAATTGAAATAAGTTGGAAACCAGTTAAAAATCCCTATTCTGAGCCATTAACTCAAGTTCATAGCAGAGCTTTTATTAAATGATCCACTACTCAAACTGTTACTAATTGTGTGGACTCTAAGCATTTTTACCTTTAAAGTGAAAAGAGACTGCTGGATGCAAAGTTATAGACTTGAGGGATTTTCAAAGAACCTTTCTACTCATCTGTGCTTTTGTCTACAAAAATATGAAACACCAGCTCCTTTCAGCAAAACCAATGACAGGTTGCCAGGACTCCTTGCTCAGGAAAAGGCAGCTCTTCAGGGGAGCCCCTGAAGCTCCTAAACTGCACATCAATGCTCTCTCTTCATGTCAGTGCCTTCTGCACTGGTTCATAGAGGATTTCTATTTTTCCAGGAAAGGTAGAAAACCATCTGTATCTTGATTAAGAACTGAGAATACAAAGCCGTAATTAATGCTGTATTAATGTGAGATAAACTGAAATAAGAGAGAGATTCTGATTTAAATCTGCCAAGCATCTTTAAACCACACTGACAGCTGCACACACGTATGCATGCATACATACTTCTCCTTTTTTCTGGTTTCCTTCAAGGTTACACACAGACTGTTCTTATGGGTGTTAGAGCATGTGAATGTGTGTGCATGCATGTCTGTACTCACACATTAAAAACCTGAGATGTGAATCTTGTTTAAACAACACATTTATTGAGCTTCTCTATGCCCACACATCATCATTGCATTTCAGATGCAGAATCAGTAGTAAATTCAGCAAAAGGCAAGATTAACACAATTTGCAGAAGTAGCCTGAGTTTTTCTTCAGTTGTCTATACACCCCTCAAATGAATCCAAGCTTTGTTCACTTCAGAAGGAGCAACTCATACACAAAAAGCTTGCTGTAAGAGAATATGACACACTCAGGGCAAGAAGTCTTTTTCTTTTAGTAGTTTTTGAATACAAAGGGACCACCTATCATTTAGGTGACTCAAAAAGGGTTCACTAATGCTCAAATAACTCATGAGGTTACTGTCCCCTGTTCTCCACCATCACCCTGTGGCAGAGGTGGCTGAGCTCATGAAGTAGCTCCTGATTACCACTTTGCTTCAAACACACCGGATTATCAACCCCTATTTAGGACTGCTTAACAAGCCATAAGGGTTCACATTATGACTGAACCAACTTAGTAGCTCCTCTCTACCCCCCTCACAAATTGCATGATCAGACACACACCAAAGCAGATGCAATTGTCATCAGCTGAAGACAATACAAGCAGGCAGTTACATAGCCTCAGACACGACAGTCCCTCACCTATCACACATCAGGTTCAAGGTGGAGTAGTCACCATATCAGCTATGCTAATGCAAGCCATCATTGATCACAGTCAAAGCCTGTGGCTTTCATACTGTCAATGAAATAAATAGAAATCTCGACTTTTATACTAGCTCTTCCTCAAATATGCAGTCAAATGTCAACTAATGAGTAAACTGGTAGAGCAGCTGGACTCACTAAAGCAATTTCTGAAATATATCTCTATATGTCAATTAGCAACAAGAAAAGAGCTTTTCAATGGAAGCTCACTAGGAAAAGAAATTAAAAAAAAAAATCAAAAACAAGCAGAACCAGGAAAATAACCGCCTTCTTCAAATACCCAAAAAACCTTCTGCATTTTTCTTTGCTAGAATCTTATCCACGATTAATTTTCTGTTAAAACAGAAAAGAATGCTTTCCTAGAATTAATTTCTAACTAGCACCGGACATTCTGGACAAGTCCAATTAAGCCTATGAATCTCATAAGCACTCTTCCTCCAGTCCTTGGCTTACCAAAACTAGAGTTCTTTGTAACACTGAAATGAATGATAGGCAAGAGAACAGTAACACAAAACATGCAAGATAGGGAAACAGAAAGGGGCAGATGTGTTAATTCCACACAGTTAACCATGGTAGAGATGAATGTCAATGTACTTGCTGCTGCTCTGCTACTGAGCATTCAAAGCCTCTGGTTTTGTTACTCACCAGATCATCCAAGAGTGCCTGCTTATTTTTCCTTTTTATCATCTGTTGCAGTTGTTCTTCTTTCTGTATAAGCAGTCGCCTTTGTTCGTTTTCATGTCGCTCTACCTCTAAAGCTTCCTCCAGCTCTTCCTGCTCCCGCGTCTGAAATGGAAATTGGATACTAAATCAGCAATCATCTTCCTTGGGTGGACAGAGCTTGCCCACAGCTCTACTGCCTACCAAAGGACCTAGGACAGACCAAGCAATGGGAACGCAGCCAAATTCTACCTTTTAAGGTAGAATTTTAATTCTTTTAAGGTAGAATTTTAGGTAGAATTTTGAGGTGATTATGCTGATTCTACCTCCTCTATTGTCCAGTGCAAAGTTTGATTTTTTCCTTGCTGCTCTCCGCAATAGGAAGTAACCATTTGGATCTCGGCTCTTTAAATGTTAGAGAATGACAATGGGTTTTCCTTACACCTTCATTCTAAAATGAAGGCAGCCCTCTCTGCTCCCACACATCCTACTTCTAAAGTCATGTAAGTGGGTGACCAAAAATATAATCCCACAATACTGTTCCTGATCGCCCCCCTGAGCAGCTGCATCCTGTGTGCAAAGTATACTGTGTGCTTCTTAACAGTGGTGTAGAGGAAAAATAAGAAATTACAAATCTGTGAATATTAACAGAGGAGCTTATAAAACACATTTAAGCATGACCTGTAAAAAACTTCACATTCTCAGAAAATGGAGAATTTTTCCTGTAACTTGGATTGAAGTCATATGCCACGAGAGAAGAAAAGAAAGAAATAACTAACATATAGTGAGTAGCTTTTGTTTCAGGATTTACTTCTTGAGAAGTCTTTTTTAACCTGTAAACTATTAAGTCATCTGTATTTGAAAAATCATAGTGGAAGAAAAAAAGAGGAGGGTTCAAAGATGGGGGGGGAGAAGGATTACAGCTAAACAACTTTATACAGAAGAAGGAATCAAAATAGCGTTAGTTTGGTGGTAAGAAGGTATAGGACAATAACATACAGAAAACATTTTCCAAACCTTCCGCACCAAAAATACTAAAGCAAAGGGAGATTCGGTAAAAATGCGGAGACAATTAAAATTTTTATAAAACTTAAATGGATGAGTAATCCATGAGAGCAGTTTCAGCAAAACATTATTGTGGCCAAGAGCTTAGTAAAATCTGCTCTTGTAACAAAAAGACCTGAAGTTATATCGTAAGGCATAGCGATCTGATATATGCCAGAATATGCTGAGAAACATCCCTTTACCAGATTAAGCCAATGGGTCCCAGTGAGGCCCAGTTACTCCTGGATGCAAGAGCTGGCAGATCTCATCACCTGCCACCAAGCCAACAGAAGCTGCTTTCATTTTGAAACTAGCAGTGACACTGGTAAAGAGCTGGTCACCAACTAGTGACCATCTGGAACTGGATTCTCTTTGCATTTAATGAAAGGAAACAAACAAACAAACAAGCAAATCCCCAAGTTGCTAACTGACATTATTTCTGAGAATTAAGGGATCTAGTTAGTTCAGTCAACAGAACTGAAGAGCTCAGACTACAGTAAAAAGGAAGAATTATCACAAGTCAGATCAAATTCTTTCTAATTCCTTTCAAATTTCTTTTTCAATAGGCAGCAAGGGATTGGTCAAGCTTAAAGATAATCTAGACACAGTCCCAACATCTAAAGAAATAAAGATGATCACTGTGAAGCCTGGACTAAACTCGAGACAAGTGAAAGTAAATAGAAAGTCTAACAATGTTTTGCTATATTCAAGAAAGGACATTCAAGAAAACTTAAACACATTTACATCACGGAGTTCAGACAAAACTATTTCAAGACTGAACAAAGCACCAAGTGAAATTAAACATCTACTAACAAAGCAGGAAGTAACAAGTCACACTATGACTGGAGAATAGCAGACATTTAAAGAAAAAGGCATATTTGCAAAAACCATAGTCGACTTAGAATGCAACGCTGTGTGTTGACTGAACTAACTACGATAAAAATAAACCCCCTCTGCCAGAGTTCTTCATCTTTTTATCCAAGCCTGTGTACTTAAACTTTTTCCATGCATCCTACACCAAACCCAGAGATCTAACAGATGGGTTAGTACACGAGTAGCAAGTTCATTAGGAACTGGCTAGAAAGATAAAAAAAATATGCCTTGTATTGACAGGAAAACAAGCAGTTACTCAAATCCTGGAGGTGACTGGTTCAGTAACTTAGTATTTTGATTTGTAAGAAAGAATGACACACTCATGAGGACAGAAGTAGCAGAAGTGAGATGAAAATAACTTACAAGGCCATACATTTGGAGACATTAATTTATCAGTTAGAAACAAACGAGGAGAAAACATGATCCCCTACTTGACCACTACTGATTCTGAACATCCTGTATGACAGTGCTACAAGAGAACCACCATCTTAGGATCACGCATCTCAACATATTTCCAGTAGAGATGGGAACACTGTTCTTTTGTAAGAGCTGTTAAGATCTCAGCTACAATACTGCATTCAATTCTGGTCCCTTCTGCCTGCCAAACACAAATTCAAACTGGAACAGGCAAAGAGTAACAAAAACACCAAGAGGGACAGAGAATATCTATATTCCTCAGAAGTAAACTATTACAGTGGTCAGAAAAATTTATGTCAGTCCATGAATGAAGGGACAGTGATTGGCCATAAGAAGTTTAGGCGAGAAATTAGGACACTTTTTACCATTTAAGGAGTAAAGACATTCCAAAACCTGCCAAAAAAAGCTAGAGAGAGAAAGCACCCTTTCAACTTTCTGGAGAGGGGTAAATTTATGGGCAAGATCATGCAGTTTTTGTAATGGCAACTGCGTCAAATCTATTATTATGTTTCAATTGTTGACAAAGAAATGCTGAATGTTTGAAATGTTGAAAAAGAAATGAAAGAGAAATGTCTCCAGATCTACAGTAAGTCTGGATTCACGCAGGCTTGTCCAGCTTCCACCAGACAGCCTCTAGCACAGCAAGACCATACAGTACAGAAAAGAGAAGGCCCGGGGGGCTTGGGTGGGTACAGAGTATTACTGTGCTGCTTGATATGATCACACAGCTAGCGCACAGGCTGTCTGCGAGTCACGTACATGAACAAAGGTGGGCTGCAGGCAAAGTACACTATTCTTATGGTGACCCTAGAGGTTGCACCTACATTGTAAAATAAGACATGTAGCCAAAGATTTGGCAGGTCTCTTCAAGCTCTGAAGCATAGTATATTGCACAGTGTCAGAGACAGGATAACAGATCAGAGAAGGACCCCTAGGGAAATTTCCTTGCCTTTAAAAGGAAGAGGTTCAAACAAACATTTTTCAGATTCCAATCTCCTCCTGTGAAATCCTAGAGCTAAAGAAATCACTGGGAGTTTTGCCACAGACTTCAGGGGAGTGAGGATTTCACCCCTACTGATTTGAAAGCACATCCCTAGTGCAACTGGAATACAAACACAAAACCTTGTTATGTCACACTCTGGGCAGACATTTTCCTTCAAGAACCGATAACAATGTGTATTTTTATACTGAAAAAATATTTACCAGATTAACCTTCTCTTACAGAAAGAAATGCTTGCAAGTTTATTTTTAAAGAACAAAATTATATCTGAGCCATACTTTAAATTAATAGATCTTCAAAGTACCATACATTTTGCATATACATCATGTATACAATACTCCTGATGTTATTGTTATCAGCTCTTGAACAAAAGTTTTAATGTTTGTTTCAACGTCTTTCATTTTAAATTTTGCATAAACCAGACCTGTGCTTTCCCTCAATTTTACAAGTCTCTCCTGGGAGCTTCATAATGTCTGTGTCTGGATTCCTTTTTTCATTTGGATGAGAAAGGAATGATTGTCCTGGTATAGGAATGAACTTGGTCTCTCCTGGATATTGTCCAATGACACTGCCAGCACACATGCGGTGGTGATGTATTAGATGCAGACTTTACTGCTCTTTTTAAGCCCTTCTCAAAATAAAGCATTTCAACTATCAATTTAATCTCTTTAAGCAGCACTAAATATCAGTACTGCAGAATATTAGCATACTACATTTTTGAATAAAAGTGAAATCTGCTTAGTGCCTTCAACTTTGAGTTGTTTTTGAGATATTACACAAAGTACTCCACTTCAAAAATACTTTAGTTCTTTAACTAATGGATAAAAATTGTAGGGAGAGGAGAAGTTAACTAACCAGTTTTATCTTATTTTTCTGAATGACTTCTTTGTTATCCTTCTGGTACAGCTCCATTTTCCTTTTGGTGTTCTCCAAATCCACATTGTTGGTCAAGTTAAATACTGCATAAATATTAGAAAGACAGAAAGTAAAAGTATTAGGTTGGCATGTGTTACTATGATAAAGAAATACTACTCTTATGTTCTCTATCCCTTCTAGCATCAGATATAAACATCACAATAACAGAATTTATTTAAATATGCCCTGTAAAGCAAGACAGTCTGCTAAATCACTGCAAACTTCAACAGAAGCCAGCAGAGTTCCTTTAGGTTTACACATCTGTAGGAGACGAAAATTTGAATTTTGCATGCTACTTTGTGATACTGATAATGAAACACATGAATAATCATAATATTATTCATAAAACACTGACCTTTTCAAGTAGCAGTTACAGTTAAGAACAGTGATTCCTATAAAATTAGACTAAACACGTACATATTAAGATAAGGTTAGAAATGAAGACATTCAATTTCATAAGATTATCTAATGCACAAAGACTACGGAGACTATTGAATTCTCAGGTACACAAAAAATTCACATCATTTGATAACTTAAGTCACCAATGTACAATTACCTTTATTTTGAGGAATCTGCAGATGCATCCAGATTAATAGGTTAAATGACATTCTTTTGATGTCTCTCAATAGTAGAAGACTATCTCACATAATTATGAGCAAGCAGGATCGGCCAGCAAGCTCCATAGTTTAGCACAACATTCCCAATTATCTACACATGGCATGGAAGATACCTCAAGAAATTGAAGTTTCTATAATCAACAGCTTGAAAGATGTAGATGGTTTGGATGATTAGTAATTCGATACAATGCCTGAGCCTTTCACCTCTAGGTCACTAGTTCAATTGAGGGTCAAGTGAATTCCAACTGAAAGCCATTATCACTGGGAAGTTGCTTGGTGATCACCATCCAGAGTGGACACTGGGCTCATGCCCATGGCCTTAAAGCTATTGAAGACTGATAATGTACAGCACTCAAAGCCTGGAAGAGCTTTGTCACGTGGCTACAGTAAATTTACAAGAGCAGCAGAGAAATTTGCACTGCCATTGCTAAATCCTTCGCAAGAAAACAGCATAATGATTGTGGTAAGTCAAACCCTGAGGAAGGGAAGGAGGTTCTAGTGGAAACGCCAGCATGGGACTTGAAGATTTTGGTGTGGTTCTCTCTTCCTAGGTTCTTAAGCAACTAGGGCCAGATGAACCCTGAGCACATGCACCACTGCCAAGTCATTTATATAAGTAAGGCTGCTAGAGAGAAACAGAAGGAAGAAGCATGAAGTCTGCTGTTACTCATCAGGATAGAACACATCTCAATTTGGTAGATTATATCTTTTCTTTCATCCTCTCCACAGGTAACATGGCAGAAACGAGCTTTTAGGAGGATTCTGGGTAAACCAAACCATAAACAGCCTAGACTGGCAAACCAGTTGAGAGCAGCAAAGGAAACAGAAAAAAAAAAATCAAAGCAGGAAGCAAATGGGGGCAGGGGGAAGGTCCAAAATGCTGGAGTTGTGGGATACAGCTCAGTTCTACAAACCCAGCTGTACAGCAGCTCACTACTGCCAAAAAGGGGCAGTCCTGCACTTATGTCCCTCTCCCAGGCACAGGTCTAGCCCTTACCCCTGCTCTGACTCCAGGACTCCCTGGATGCTTTGCAGTGCCAACAGAAACCCTCCAGTAACCTGAACTGGCTCAACAAAGGGGCCGGACAAGTGCCAGAGATGGTACAAGGGAAGTAATAAAAGTGTACAGATGGTAATAGGAATACTCTCCTTCCAGGATTACTGAACCACCACATCATCTTACTCCTATCAATCAGAAGCATTCGGTCCTTCCTTGAACTGCAACAAAAAAAGGGCTAGGCAAGATACAGCTGAAGAAATTCCTAACTTTAAGCAAACAAACTAAATGCTGTTTTTATTTTTTTCCCTTCTTTTCCAAATAATGAGCAATATCAAGAGGACTGACATTTTAATTCAGCCTGGCTCCTAAATCAGCTGAACTCTTCCACCCCCACCCCATCATCCTCACTTCAGAAGTGATTGAGATGGAGGCTGGTTTTGTGGTTTAAGCATTTGATTGGGAATCAATACCCAAGTTCAATTTCCAACTTTGCTACTGTTCCTGGGCAGATCACTGGGCCTCTATACTGGAGGTCTCCCACCAGTAAAAAGCAGAAGTAGGGGAATAAAGCTTCCTTTCTCCTATAGATCATCTGCTGTATCTCTGTACTATAGCTATATGCAGCATCTATCTCTGTAGTCTTGATCTCATCTCAGATGGAACCTCTGGGCACTGCTATAACCTAATCAAGCCGTTCCGAGTTCAGCTCCTTGGTTCTTGGAAGCAAGTTACCCAATTTCAAATGTTCTGGGGTTTTCCCTCTCTGCGTAACAACATTTTCCTATTTCATATTGTGACAAACATACACTTTCTGGTTGTAGCACCATTTCCTTAGTAAAACACATCAGTTTAGTCTAGATTTTTAGTATTTTAATGGAGATTTGACCTCCAAATTTCCAGCCTACAGTTCCCGGCTGACAAGCAGCTTAATATTTGAGTATTACGGTAGAGGAGAATTGTCATGTGAAAATGCTGGCATACAATCAGACCAGGGCTCTGCAATGACAGCAGCTGCATGGGAATGTCAGCACTTCCTACAACTTAAATCCACACACCAGCTCTCTAAACTCTTCAATGACAACACAAGAAAGAAATAGCATATGAGACATGCTGTGCTAGCAGGATGCCCAGATGTCACCTTCAGGTGCAAAAGGAGGAGCAAGATGAGATGCCAAATGCCTTTAGGCTCCTGAACATCTTTGTTATTGCTCTAAAAATAATCCAGCAATAAGCTGATGATCTAGGTTTTGCAACTATTGCTGCTTGAAACATTCAGCGTTATTTTTTTTCTTCCTCCTTCCTCGGTTATCTTTCATAGGCTCAACTAGTCACAACCTAGGTTTGTAGAACAAAAACCGTAAGATTTAAAACTCATACTGGGGCAAGCAGGCAAATTTTAGGCATATGCAAATGCCTGCCTTCATTTAGAACTACTTACAAAAGCAGGTTTATTTTGCTACTTGATATGAAGTAATAGTTCCATGTGAGAGATATGTTTCTGCATCAGTGTTTAAAAAATCTTCAATATCCACCTGCATAGCCACCTTAAACACCCGCTGCTCTGCTCGCAGCAAGGTGAAAGATGGTTTATTTCCCCTTTTGTCTTCCTGATGTGGCTGGAACCAAACCACAGGTAAAACCCTCTCAAGGGTCAGATCTGCTTATACTATGCTGATTCTGCTCTGTCAGTCTTGCTCTACTCTGCCACTTGATGATACGGTAGGACACCAGCGATCAGAAAGATTCTTATTTTCAGCACCCTCAAAGGCCAAAGCAGATTTCTCCCACTGAATATTGATTCATAGTCTTTGAAGAGGAACATTACCTTGGTACTAACCATCTGCTGCTCAACACTAAGTTGTCCACATTTCAAGACTTAAAATACTGAAGAGCTACATTTTGTTGCAATAGTGTTAAGACCTGGATCTCTCTGTACCAACATCAGTGCCAATAGTTGTCCTTCAATAAATGAAAATAGTATCTTCCCTCCTACAATAAACACCCTGGCAGCAAAACAAGCTATGCTCTTTGACATTGCCAGCCGAAATATCCTCCAACATATTTTCTAATATATTTTTCATGAGCTTCAAACATCTTTTCATCAATATACAGAGAATACAAGTTCTTGCCATTGTATTCTCGCAATTACAGTTGACAATTCCATTTTGTAAGGGGCACTAGACCACAAAAAATAATGAAGAGATTATTACTTTCTCTTCTCCTTTGTCCCCTCCACAAGTTACTTGGCATTTAAAAACCTACAAGTATCAAATCAAAGAATACAGTCACTAATACTCAACATCTTACCTTTTACATAGCTAGGACTACGCAGTAGTTTCTTTTATTTGGTCTGGTTTGAGTTTTGCCAGAAATTTATTTTAAATATAATTCTTCCAAATGTTCCCTTTTTAAAAAATACAACAAAACAAGTTATAAAACTAGAAAAAACAGAAAGAGTTAAAAAACCTAACTCATATGCTGCACCTACCCTGAAAAAATATTGGTATAGATCTGAATATGACTGGCAAAGCAGATGGCCAGTTTGAAAAACTTTCAAAGAGAAGCCAGACTTATTTTTGTCCATGTTGAAATATAGCATAAGCCGATATAAGAGGCCTGAAACCCTTCAGGGAAAAGAAACAGAAGCTGTTTTGTATGCAACAATTATTTATCTACTTATCCATCTCACATTGGTTGGTTTATAAAATGACTTGCCTTGAGACATCTGTTGAAGTATAACAGGAAGGCTATTGTGTTTTTCTGAAACATTTCATTCTATTTAGGTAAAACTCCCTACTTCTGAAAGTCAGCCTCTACAGGGAGATTTTCGCTGCTTTTCAAAACAACATTCATTATGCAATTCTACAACAAATGGAAAAATATTTTCCTAGTTCTAAAAGAAGAAAGAAAATAAGACAAAAATTTTAATTATATGGCACAATAATTTGTCTAGAGACACAGCAATATGAATGAATGTCACTCTACTGCAGGACTTTAAGTCCATCAAAATCTCCCTGTCTGAGTCTGAGATACTGCAAATTTTCTGAGACTTCTCCTCCTACTTCCTTAAGAGACAGTAATGTTACCATGTTAAAATATTTGCTATTCAACTACTAGGAACATTCCCCCTCCGGCAAGACAGCAGATGATTACTCTGATGACAGCATTTGATCTGCATTGCTGGTATGAGCCCACTAAATGTTTTTAAATTAGTAAGTTATTAGTTTGTTATAAACAATATTCCTCCCACCCTGCTACAAACAACCTCTTGATCATCATCTTCATAAATCCCCAGCTAGAGACCAGGAATGGCAGAAAAGCAACTGCTTTGGGCAGAGCGCTATGAAAGGAGACACAACCACAGCCTCAGTCTGGCCAGGGAGTCCGAAGCTATTGCGGCACCTTCTGTTGGTGCTGTCGATGCCTGGGCCGACCTCTGCCCCTGTACTTTTAAGAGGGGTAGGAGGCGGGTGAGGGGGAGAAAAGATGAAATAGATCTTAACAGGTCCCTTCCAACCAATATTTCTGTTATTGTAACAAAATAGTTATCAGAAACAAAAGAAAACCCACAGCTAAGCCAGAAAAATCTAGTTTGGTATTAATAATTATTTCTGTTTATCCTCAGTTGTCTTTTATTGGGACAATAGTTTTCCAGAAAAATACCTTAGTATAGTAATAAATGATTGAAATCACTCAGCCCCATTGATCTATGAAAGATAATTTTGGCTGGAACAGTGCGGTACTGAAATCTTTGTTCAGATAAGATGACTGAAATGGATCTTTGATAAAGCCGCCCAATTTCCAGTTGAGTTATTTCCATTGTCAGGACCAGCAATACCACCCTCGTGCACACACACACAGAGGGGAAAAAAAACCCACAAAACAATAAACAACACAACCCACAAGTGATCATAGATAACAAAATCCCTTCTATCCAAAGATCACTTGTGAGACAAACATCCTGAGCAAGACAAGTCACTAGGCAGCTGGTATTGCATAAAGTCTTAGAGGAATAATGAGATACAGGAATCCGAAGGGCAGAAATACAGTAGTCTCCTTCCAAGTTGAATGTACTGGATGTTTTTAAAAAGCAATAATTACTATTAACAATTGCGTTGCGGTAATGCCTAGAGGCCTCATTCAGGTATCGGGAGAATGGTGCCAGGCAGTGTGTATACACATGCCAGGAGGCGGGCCCTGCTCTAGACAGCTTACACACCGGGTTTTGAAAAACTAGCTACGGAGATACTCTGGGGAAGAAGAAAATCTAGGGGGAAGAAGAAAATCTTGTAGAAAGAGTGAGCAAGATTTGCATGATGTCCAGAGATTGTGACTTGCAGCAACTCTAAACTTCAACCTTGCTCCTTTCATCTTATGGGCATAGACCTGACTTATTCCAGTAGATGTTGTCCACACTTTTCCCAAAGGCAGGTTTTAACCCTTTCACTTTATTTTTCTTCCTAGTGTTAATGACAACAAACTGCGTTTACAATGTTCTCAAATTGTTCAACTGATTTTTCTTCTGGGGAAAACTTGCTTTAAATGTGGTTTCTATTTAAAGCCTTGTATAACACATTTTAGCCCAAAGCATTTTTTAGTGGCTACATTCTAAACCACTTCAAAAATGTGTTTTTTATAAAAGAAATCTTAAGAGGTGACTACCCTAATGTTTGTTTGACCTTCCCCTCTCACACTTTTGCTGTACCGCCCAACTCTTTTCTTCAAATAGAAAAAGTCTGTAGGTATAACAATCCTGATATGAAGGGGGAAAATGTGTTTCAAGTGAGGTTATATATCATATCAATAGAATAAGACAGTGCAATTGCTGCAAACGTTGGAGCTGACCTACCTGAAACATTTGGAAAAACTGTAAGAGTTGAATTGTGCCAGGGTCACTTTAAGTATACTTATACAGGATGTTTACATTTTGTCTCTGCCAAGCAACTACTTCATTTAAACCCCCACAATAACTTAGAAAACAAAACTCAGCAGCAAAAAGAAAACAGGGTAAAGCTGCACTTTGACACTCCCACATTAAAACTGGAAATTTGGGGCAGGGGGAGAGAGAAGAAATCCAGTTCTCTGGCTCCCTAGCTTCCTAACCTGGCAGCTTGAACAACCACCACCAGCTACTACCAGCCTGCTGTACATTGGCCCCACAAGGCAAAACTTTGCTCTGCATGACTACACCCTTTCTTTCCCTTCTTGCAGCCTAGTTTTTCCACATGCACAAGTGAACAGGGAATTCACATACACACAAAAAAAATGAAATAACTACTCTCAGCAGTAAAATGTGAAGTAGCCAGAGTTGAAAACACCTTTAATGCATTGTTCAACCATGCCACACACAACATGCACAGCAAAAACACTGTGCACATACACCATTACGTACCAGACAACTGTCAGGTGGAGAACTCTGCCCAGGAGCGCGGGCAGGGAAGGGCTTGGGGAGACAGGAACAATCTACTAAGTCTGAAAGAAAGATTTGTGGAAGGAGCTTTGCCACCAGGGAAAGGAGAACAGGGCTTGAATTGTTACCCAAGGTGTTGTTCTTGAATCTCACCAGCCCTGCAGCTTCTGGATCTGCCTAAAGTTAGTATAGCATCATTTTCACCATCGAAGGGGTCATTTAAGAGCCTTCTGACTGCACCCCTTCTTTCCTCTCATCACCCTGGCTGCTACATGAAGTTAGGAGGTAGTCGAACTTTCTATTCCTTTTAGTATTTTAGGTGTCCCTTTTGGGCAACTAACTCCAATTCCTAACAACTCTATCTATTGAGCTTCTACATTATACGTTTGCACGACCAGCACAATTACAGACAAATTCACTCTTCTTCACAAGGTTATGAAGACCAGCCGTGAACTCTGCTGCTTCTAAACCAAGTTACCAGTGCAGGCTCTGGAACCATCTGAAATTTAACAACCTAATCCCAAGAGCTGGAGAATCATAACATTCTGCAGAAATTGATGGGATTCAGGCAACTTCAGGCAAAACTTTGACTCCCTTGTTGCAGATGCCAAAAACCCCCATAACAGCAGTAAGTAGGAAACCTGTATTTAACACTACATAAATAAAAAGCAGTTTTCTTTTCCATAAGCACACAGATTCTTCCAGGATCCTCTGGCTAAGATGCAACCGTTCTTTCTACTCATTCCCTCCTTCCCCCACACCATCCAAAAAAATACACAAACAGAACTACACCCACATCGTCTCCTCCAGATATTTGGACTCATATGAGTGTGCCTGGTGTTTCCCAGCCATGCGATTTAGCTCTTCAGCTTCAGCCTTCTAATGCCAACAAAAACATGATACATTACTCACAGCAGTAAGCATGCTGGATACATTTCTACAAAACACCACAGTACAAAGAGGAGCAAGGGCTCCTTTGAAAAACTGTAGGGTAGTAGCACCTCCATGTTTTCCTTCAAATCACATTCACTGCCTCTCCTTCATGTTCTAAGCCACCTCTTCTTCCTCCAGGACAAAAAAAGAAAAGCCTCAGAAGCTCATAAACCCCAAGAAACAAACCATTTAGGAGTCACTCCTTTGAACACATCCTTGTTTTTCTAAGCAAAATCCATCACTCCACCATAAATCACAAGTCACCCTAACTAAGAAGAAAATAAACTCTGTTGATAACATAGTCCCTTCCCAAAGGGCAAAGTTCTGCTTCAACTAATCCAAAGAGAAAGAAATCAATGTCTGTTCCTAAACCACCTCCTTCTGCAAAGCAACATAAAATGCTACCACAGTGGTATGTAAGGTCATCAGCTTCAAAGCAGCTTCAACTACTGTACTTGCAGAAGCAAAAATGATGAAAGACACCATATGGCTTCTGTCATGGTAGATAAAGCTAATGGAGGCATATAATGAAAATTTCGATTTCTCCTCTCTTTGTTTAATCTTTCCCAGTACAGCACCAACAAACCCCTGCAAGCCTTTCTTTTCCAGCTATAAAGCACTACCTCCTCTTTGAATCATGTTTTTTCTCTGGCAGATAAAATGTTTTACTTAATGATGTCCTACAGTTCAACAAATATGATTAAAAACATACAGAAAAAAGTAATTAGATAAACATCTGATACTATGGTAAATCCTATTACAGAAACTCAACTTAGACATTCTCATAGGCAGCTGAGTCAGAAGATAAAAGCCTACGGTCTCATGAGCACAGCACATAAAAAATGCAAGCATTAAGGCTTACCAATTTCTTCTATTTCTTCCAGGAAATCATTATATTCACTTAGACTGGGAAAGTCATCCTCTCTTTTATTGTATCTTTGAGAGAAGAGAAACAAGTATTTATATAAACACAAAGATGCAATTTCAATTCAACAAGGCGCTTGCTGCAAGCGTATGAAGTATTGACCTAGTTTTATAAACTATGTGCTTTGTGGCTCCCACAACTGACCAACGCACAGAATCTTCAGAAGGAGACAGAAGCACTCGTTTCAAAGGAAAGGAGCCAGCCCAGCATAAATCGCTACTATCTTTGCCTACTGTTTGCTGCTTCCTTTTCCAGGGTTACAGGTAAACAGGAGCACAGAGGCTAGGATATACTAATTCCAAGCCAGCCCTTCAGCACGAGAAACCTGTTAACAAAGGCAGAGACAATAGTAACAACCACAAGAAAAGCTTTTCTAGAAGTTATCAGAAAGGGGAGCTTGGCTTTGTGCCAACAAAGGGAAGCATGTCAGCAAACTGAAAATGCTACACAATTATCTTATTTCTTATCAATAGACCATTCCAGAACTCCTTTATCCAACTCTTCATAGCTGGAAAAAGCAGAAAGATGAAGGATCAACTGGCTAGAATATGGACAGCCTCTCAAAGTCAAGACATGCAGGCTTTATTCCCAAGAAAATATAAAGCTGAGATTCTGCCTACTCTGTGGACCAAGACAGATGACACCCAGGAGTATAAGAATCTAATCCCAAGAACTTGGGCCAAATTCCAATTTGGGGACATTTTTTATGCCTACTAAAAACTAATCTGGCAATTCGAAGTGGGCCAAGCATTTTACAATGTCTTCTGTTTTAATTACACTTCACTCTGTATTTAGTTAACTAAGGCGACTTCACTCCAGTTTGACTTTCATTAACTTCAGTAGACTTTATAATGAAACATCAAAATTATTACTACTTTCCACATCAGCATCTTGGTATTCAACGATGCAATTTCCCCACATCTCAGCAACATCATATGATTCATTTAGTATTGTACTAAATCTTAGATAAAGGCCGCCAAGCTTACAATTTACCTGTCTGTTCATTTTTGCACACACAACTCTCCCCAGGTTTGTTACATTTCCATCAGACCCTCTTCTACCAACACTGGCTCACTTATTTTCCTTATAAAAATGTTGTTCCTTGGCCACAAGGAGTGAGATGCAGTTTTAGACCTCATTTATCTCAATTCCAAGAGCTCTCAAGTCTGCATGACAGACTAGTAACTCAAGGCTTGTAAAAGGAAGCATTTCCACTAACAATTGCTGCGTGAAGTAGAAAACAATGTGAACATAGATTCTCTTTTGTCCATTTTCATTTTGAAGGGAACTGGCCTTCAACTCTCAGAACAGGTCCCCAGGGAACAAAACAATCAAGGTCCTGTTTCTTGCCCCACTCCTATGTTCACCCCCTCAAAGAGAAAGCAGCTGTAGTCCTCAATATCTAATCATCTCCATTTAGGATGCAAGTCTTTGCCTAAGGAGGCCACATAGAAACACCCAACATTTTCTAATGCTAAACAGGAATCCCTCAAGGCTAAGTTGAGAATTCAGTCCTCAGTTGTTGCATAAAAACAGATTCTCCGAAATCCCTCCATGTTAGATGGAGTCAACTTTTATGGGTTGTCACTTAAAAACTCCTCTGTACTTCTGGAGGAATAAGTCAATTTTTTAAAACAGCAATCCATTAAAAACATCCACCTTCTGTTATTTAACTTGTGACACTCACATTTTCAGCACTTTCTTCCGAATTTCCACTTCCTTGTCGACAGCAGGATCCTCAAAGAGCTGTACCCTGAAGTTACTCTTCCGCAGGGGGGTATCACACTCCTGGCAATTCCCAGCCCCTCTCACAAACAGCAGTTCCACACAGCTCTCGCATCTGCAGGAGAAAGGAAGGGGTATAAAGGCAAATAAATGTTAAACAGTGACTGAAACATAGGATTGTGCCCCTTTTTTGTTGTTTATGCACACACACTATAAATACACAGCGCATCTCCCCTTGATTTCACTATTTCTTCAGCACCCAACAGCGGCAAGGAGGCAAGGGCTCTCCACCATGGCTGAAAGGAAACAATCTCAGCAGCGCAAATGCATTTATTCTCCCTGCCCAAACAACTCGGCCTCTTTGCTTAGGCTGAAAGTTAATCCAAACACAATGATCGGTTTTGTGTCAAGTGGAAGCTTGTTTATTGACACCAAACTCATTTCGCATGGACCAGACTGCAATATCCTTATTTACTCTGAGCACTACCTTGCTGCACAAAAAGCCCTGTTTATTTTCTTGATGCCATTCACAGTGCAAAGTACTATTCAGCACAAGCAGGGATACAAATCTTGCCCAGAGCCCTCCAAGCATCTACCAATACTACCATGGAGGAACTGCTATAACAAACCTGAGCTAAACTCCAGCCCAACACAGCTGAAAGAATCAAAACACCATTTTAACCAGTGACCAGCATTACGCAGCTCTCCTGTGCCTTCTGTTACTACTTTTAAAATTGCACATAAAATACATTTCACACAGAGGCCACACAGAAATAAACCAAAATAACTTTCTGGTTTTATTTCTTTGTCTTAATGAAGATTTTATATTTTAACAAGACACTTGCTGACCAGTCAGTTGACATTTAATAAAGGAAGAACACACAACAAGAAAGACAATTTTAAAAAAAGTACTTGGGTACTAATAATGTGCTAATTTCTAGCAGCGGACACCACCTGCTGCAGTCGTTTCCTACTTCTGGGGAGTCAAGGGGCTGTCTATTTATAGCTTTGCTATATTGAAGCTGAAACACTTGTACATTAAGGGCTAAGCTGTATTGTACCTTCACAAACCCAGCACAAAAGCGAAACAAGTTAAACGAAACAATACTGACATGGTTGCGAGGGATCTCAAAACTTTCACCCTGCTGACCTACCCCAACTAAACTGGTTCCAGTACTCAGAGGCAGAGCTGGCTAGAGCCAACCAGTTTTACCCAGCTTCTGTTTTCAAGATTAGAAAGTGCAAAACAAATGCAATTGTATCTTACAATTAAAAAAAATTAGAGCAATTTCTTTTTTTGTTAACAGAAGTAGAACTACAGTTTCAAAATACATCTTGCACAGCAGCTGCCAACATTAAAGAGCAAACCTTGAATTTACTTGGACATTTTCCTGCTCCAGAATCCCTCTAGTTAGAAAACCAAGCACAGTTAAACACAATTTACCTGGAAAGGGAAAGATCAAACCTTTTAGCACACTAGGCCTGAAATTCAGAACTTACTGGGACATCAACTCAAGAAGTACGCTTCTTTATGAAAATATTTTAGCTCACTACTATGGCAGAAGGAACACTAAATGCACCAGAGAAGGCAAGGCAAGGCAAGGGTTTTCTCCTTCCTCCCCCAACCTGTCTGTGCATGCAACAGCCCAGTACATAAGGACAGTTTCACTGTCTCCTTCGTTTTGGCAGCTCGTGCTGTTTGTACGTCTCTCTCAACACAGCAACCAAAGCACAGCAAAAAACCCGCCTCCTCTTTCCTATTTTTAAGTTATAGAAAAGGGAGTGTAAAGCTACAGAACTTGGCAGGTGGGTCCAAGTGCAGGTGTTTGTATTGTGTTTTTTTTATCATGGTATTGCCTAAGGACCAACAGAACAGGGTCTCCATGTGCAAGATACTATGCACAGACAGTAGCACCTGAAACTATTTTACTTCCCCCCCTCCCACCCCTTCTCTAAATCAAAGATATTTCAAGTTTACAGAGGACTTGACTACGGAAAAAATCCTTCCTTGGAAAAGCACTTCGTACAAGTGCTTCAATGCCTTCCCAAACTGTAACCAGTCTTTCTAAAGCTGGAAAATAGCTTTCCAAAAAAAGATAAGTCGACACCTCACTATGGGAATCCCACATCAGGTCATCAAGTTCTTTCTTGTCCACCCTTACATTTATTCATAGACAACCCCTTTTGAATTCAGAAGGGGTTATATGGGACAAGTCAAGGACAGACCTGGACTCTGTCCAAATACTGCCTCCTCTCCATCTCTGGATGGATTTAATACACACAGTTAGATCCCAAGTTTATTTCCTAGCAGATCTGTCATTCTTGCCCCAACAAACCACAGCTACTTTCCCAGCGACGGCAAGCATGCTTGGTCACACATTTTTATGTCACTCTTGAAGGAAAAAAGAAGGAAAAATACCTTTCAAACGAGTTCCTTTTGGTTTCACTGCAGACCACTAAGGTCAGAGCATATGCAAACACCAGGAAGGCAGATTTCAATAACGGTGGATTTAATGAACTATTTTACATCTTGAAATAAAGATTTCAAAATGTGACTTGAAAATTTTTTTTAAAAAATACAGCATTACTCTTTTTTCTTTTTTTTTTTTTGAGATGCAGCAATTTATGTGATTTCAAAGGTACCCAACCCATGCAACAGCTGGGCAGCACATGGGGACATCCAACACCACAGCTGGCATTCCAGAGCTCCCCCGTGGCATGTAGACAACATCAATTCAGGTGATCCTTCCATTTCTTTGCAACTCCAACTCTTCCCCATTTGCCTTAATGTAAGGACAGTCTGATTGCAGAAGCAGGACACCATTCAGTACATCTTTTGTTGGCCAACACATCATACATGGCTTTCCCCAAATGAGCAAAGCACTGAAACACCTGCTTAACTCCCCTTCAAATCATGGCCAAAACAGGTGGCCACATCTTTTCTTAAATTAGGAGCCCTAAATCAGTAATTTTTAATATGCATATATGTTATTATGTACATATACATGCTACATATATAAAGTAATGATGATGAATGTTCATGCTTAAAAATCAAGCCTATACATTTGTTCAAAACTGAGTATCACAGAATCACAGAATCAGTACGGTTGGAAAAGACCTGTAAGATCATCGAGTCCAACCTGGGGAGGAAAAAAAAAAAAAAAAAAAAAAAAAAACCACACAAAACCCACGCCACACAACAACAATAACAAGCCACAACCCACCCAACACCACACAGCACCATGTCCATCAAGCTACATCCCACAATGCCACATCCACACGCTCCTTGAATACCTCCAGGGAGGGTGACTCTACCACCTCCCTGGGCAGCCTATTCCAGTGTTTCACCACTCTCTCAGTGAAGAACTTTTTCCTAATGTCTAGCCTGAACCTCCCCTGTCGCAACTTGAGGCCATTTCCTCTAGTCCTGTCACTAGTCACTTGGGAGAAGAGACCAACACCCACCTCTCTGCAACCCCCTTTCAGGTAGTTGTAGAGAGCGATAAGGTCTCCCCTCAGCCTCCTCTTCTCCAGGCTAAACAACCCCAGCTCCCTCAGCCGCTCCTCATAAGACTTGTGTTCCAGACCCCTCACCAGCTTCGTCGCCCTTCTCTGGACACGCTCCAGCACCTCAATGTCCTTCTTGTAGTGAGGGGCCCAAAACTGAACACAGTATTCGAGGTGCGGCCTCACCAGAGCCGAGTACAGAGGCATGATCACCTCCCTGCTCCTGCTGGCCACACCATTTCTGATGCAAGCCAGGATGCCGTTGGCCTTCTTGGCCACCTGGGCACACTGCTGGCTCATATTCAGCCGGCTGTCGATCAACACCCCCAGGTCCTTTTCTGCGGGGGAACTTTCCAGCCACTCATCCCCAAGCCTGTAGCGTTGCCTGGGGTTGTTGTGGCCGAAGTGTAGAACCCGGCACTTGGCCTTATTGAACTTCATCCGGTTGGCCTCAGCCCATCGATCCAGCCTGTCCAGATCCCTCTGCAGAGCCTTCCTACCCTCAAGCAGATCAACACTCCCTCCCAACTTGGTGTCGTCTGCAAACTTGCTGAGGGAGCACTCTATCCCCTCATCCAGATCATCAATGAAGACATTAAACAAGACCGGTCCCAAAACCGAGCCCTGGGGGACTCCGCTTGTGACCGGCCGCCAGCTGGATTTCACCCCATTCACTACAACTCTCTGGGCTCGGCCATCCAGCCAGTTTTTTACCCAGCGAAGAGTGTACCTGTCTAAACCACGGGCCGCCAGCTTCTCTAGGAGAATACTGTGGGGAACAGTGTCAAAGGCTTTGCTGAAGTCCAGGTAGACAACATCAACAGCCTTCCCCTCATCCACTAGGCGGGTCACCTGGTCATAGAAGGAGATCAGGTTGGTCAAGCAGGACCTGCCTTTCATGAACCCGTGCTGGCTGGGCCTGATCCCTTGGGTAACCTGCACATGTCCCGTGAGCGCCCTCAAGATGAGCCTCTCCATAACCTTCCCCGGCACCGAGGTCAGGCTGACAGGCCTGTAGTTCCCCGGATCCTCCTTCCGACCCTTCTTGTAGATGGGCGTCACGTTGGCAAGCCTCCAGTCATCCGGGACCTCCCCCGTTGACCAGGACTGTTGATAAATGATGGAGAGCGGCTTGGCAAGCTCCTCCGCCAGCTCCCTCAGCACCCTTGGGTGGATGCCATCAGGCCCCATAGACTTATGAGTGTCCAGGTGGCATAGCAGGTCGTTAACTGCTTCCTCCTGGATCATGGGGAGCCTATTTTGCCCTCCATCCCTGTCATCCAGCTCAGGGGGACGGATACCCTGAGGATACCCGGTGTGGCTGTTAAAGACTGAGGCAAAGAAGGCATTAAGTACCTCAGCCTTTTCCTCATCCTTCGTGACAATAAGAGTATGTCTGAAGACAGCTTCAAAATAGGTCTAAACAAACACTCAGGGTGTGATGTTGCCGATTCTCTCTTCACACTGAGGTTGTATGGCCTCTGATCTGTACTCTATTTCATATATTCACTAAAATCTTTCAGTACCTTTTGGATTTAAGTTTGAATCCAGATTACCTATTTTCAGGATAAAGACACCAATAGAAAATGCCCAGGGAGCTACAGATGTGCAGAGAACAGGAGAAGAGTATTAGTAATGTCACCAAAAGCAATCACAACACCTCCAGTAATAATAGTCTCCTGGTCTTCCACACCAAGCTAATAACCATCAGTACACTCATTTTCATTTCCATGGATCTGGTTTCATCTGTCTTGTTCTTCCCTTTCATCCCCATGAAATATTAAACAAATGGCTCAGTCTCTATGCAGTCTAAAACGATGCCACATTTTTGAGGAAAGTAAATAATAAAGCATCTAGATGGTTTGGCACCATCAATGCACAAACAGCACTACATGCCTTCACATCAATGTGGAAGGACTTCAGGATCGTACTAAAAATGCTTCTGGTACATTGCAGAAAATAAGCAGAGGTTCCTCTCCAGAAAACTGTTAGATATTTATCAACTAAATTACACTTACTGGAACTGAGTCTTTGTTTTGGACAAAGCATCTTCAAAGGGTACAAGATTTGTGCCCAGTCCTGCATTCCACACACACGCGCGCACACACACTTCATGGAGGGATGATGGCAGATAAGGAATCAAGCCTCTTGGACACTGCACGGATGAAAATGGCTCACAACATCAGCATAGCTTGATGGTGCTGCTTACTTTTCTAGCTTGGCTGGCAAGAGAGCAAACAAAACAGAATAAAGGAAGAGCTATTTTCATAAGCAGAAGTACAAGATATTCTTTATTTTTAAATTTTAGATTCTGCTGAGCATAGCAAAAATTTGCAGGACTTCAGATACGCAGCCATTAATCATTTCAGAGAAAAAAATCTTCATGGCTTTTGCTGTTGACTAGGAATATTACAGAATGAGTTACTACCCTTCTTTACAAAGATATTTTTAGTAGACATACTTATTAAATAGTATCAAATATTTAGAATCTCTAAGCCCCTCTTCTTCAGCTTTTATAACCAAGATGTTTCTGTTATTTGAAGTAACATGCAAAACAAATGATCCTCTCTACTATGGAAAAAACAGTTTAGATTAAAACATAATAATACAGCCTTCAACATATAGCCAAGACCTGAACCATAAACAAATGGAATGGAGAGAATCAGCAAAAAAGATGTGTTTTCACTTGTTCCTCAATTCTGATGTCAGAGGGAAATTTACTTACAGAAATGGAATGACTTGATTTATGGCAAGGGAACATTAAAAACCAGCGGAAAACACACACATGAGAAAGCTTACAGAAAGATTTTTAAATCAAAGATGCTTCTAGAAACATTCACAGGCTTTTTGCTTAGCTTGGGTTAGACAATTTTGTGGTTTTGTACAGAGATTTTTGAATTGAGACAAGAACGGCCCAATTTGGGGCATGCAGCTGTCAAACCTGTTTATTTTGCAACCTTCAGTACATTTAGCAAGTCCTCATAACCCACAGTGGTTTCTGCTACATAGCCAAGAGTTCATCTACTATTTGCAGTTGGCTATTGCAGGTTTATTTTCTGGGCTGGTGGACTAATAGGCACAGCCTAGAAGGCAGGTTCTTCCTAGAGTCTGCAGCAATGATAATCTCTGTGATCCAAAAAGCTAAAGGATCTGAGCAAAAGCAATTTTTTTTTCCCCATCTTACAGGTTAGGGATCAAAAGCAGAGGAAAGAGAAAGAAGCATGACTGCAATGACACCAAACGATTCTGAGAGCATCAGAATAAAGGAGCTTATGAGATCAGTAGCTCCCAGATGAGAAGGGAGTTGGGGGCAAAAATAAGTCTTTTGCTTTTCACACCTCAGCTTCAGGAATTCAGAAATCCTTATTCAAATACTCACAGAAGCAGCTGCCTATGTGTTTTAGGCCATCTCTTCCCTGTCTGCCAAATACAAGAGGAAATCAGGAGAAGATACCAATTACTCTTTCCCTCTTCCTCCATTCAGATGGTGTGAAGTCCTACCGATGAGGATTTTGCTGTTCTCACCTTGTAAGGAGACAATTTCAGAACGCTCTCAAAACATTACTTGGCTTAAAAACCCACAATGGGTCTGTCTCCAACTAGTAAACAAACAGGTCTCACAAGAAGCCCACATGCCATGTAAAGATTACACCTCATTATGGCAATAAGACACATCTTGGGTTTCAGGCAGAAATCACAATTCTATCAATCAACGGATCAGAATTTTTATTTTCTAAACACTTTCGATAAACTATCTTCAGCTGTCTGTAGCTCCCCTCTGTTCAGCCCACAGTAATATGCGCTGCAAGACAAAAATCTCAAAGATTACTTTGCTAACATTTCATTTTTTTTCCAAAAGTATAGAGACTCCAGAGAGCTGATCTTAACCCCTCCTTCAAACAACAAATCAAAACAAAAAAGACTCCAGTACTCTGCCTATATCTGTATTATGTCAGTTTGCAGCATCATCTGCCAAGCTGCTGAGCACACAATCCTTCTTTCAGACTATTTGTATCTTTTGGGAAAAGGATGCATGCACACACTTTTGTTTCATTTTTGTTCTGTTAGACGAGTCCTGCTCCGTATTGCAGAAAAGAGAAGGTTAAATGAGCCCAGACATCTCAAAAAAATTAGGAGACACTCAGCCACAGTTAACCCTATTTTCCAAACACCCATATACATACTCTGATATACAGACCAGTTCATCTCAACTGCACTCAGCAGAAAGAAAGCAGACCAGGTAGTGGTTGAACTACAGCCTTGAATGACTGGCATTTTAAGCAAAAAAAAGACATACCGAGTCAATTAATAACAAACAGAAACATTTCCACTACCCATTGTGTTTCAACATCCATTACAAAACCATTTCAAGTGGCTTGGACCTGACAAGAGAGTTTGCAGCAAGCTGAAACTTAACTCACATTTATGCAGTACAGATGAGCCTTTTCTTTTTCCCTAGGAAAAAAAATTAGAGAAGAACCTTTTATGGTATTAACTCTGGATAGTATAGGGAAAAAATATTTCTATAGGTATTTAAGTGGTTCTTTATGAGATACTGCTGCCTAGTCAATTAAGCACACAATCATAAAAAAAACATGTCTTACAGCACAATTACGTCGATTTGGTCAAACAACAGGCCAATACTTGACTGGCCAATTCTTAACACTTCAAGAGCAGCTGTGTGGCATTGAGAAATAAGTGTTTTCACAATGACTAGGCATACTAAAATCAACCGAGAATTTACCCAGTGTACCAGAACAACTACTTCAAGTCCATTACAGTCTACTGGGCAAACACATGCACTAAAATAATAATTCAACTATGTCAACAACCCTTTTATTATGCTTTATTCTCTTGAATAAGAACCTTTGCAAGTTTTCAGGGTTCTCAACAAACATCAAATTGTGTAGCTATCAGGATTAGCAGCTGCCCACAGCACACCTGAACTTAAGACACAATTACGAAATTTCCCATGTCTGCCTAAAATGCAGAAACTGCACTTTAGACATGATCCAGCTCAACATTGCCCATTGTCTCAGAAGACAAACATACTTATCGTTAACAAGTTTAAGATCTCACACCAAACTCCATAGAAGACATTGCTTCCTTCTCCTTCCATATCCATTTGACCCCAGAGCTGACAGATCTTAGTAACTCAAGTATTTTGAGCATTCACTTACTCAGCCTTACGAAACACCTGCATATGCCAGAAATCACACTGGAAAAAACTAAAAACACAGACAACAGAAAATAAACGCTTTGAGGACCCAAAATAGTCACGAAAAATCTTTTACTTGATCCGATGATCTGAAACAAGGCTTCTACCTTCTGTTCTGTACTTTCAACGCATTTTACAGTGCAACAATGGCATGTGGAAGCAAGACAAGGAAATGCAGCTACACGGTAAAAGGGGAAAAAAATTTAAAAGGTATTTGTGGCATGATGGGATATCCTGACCACATTACTGAGAGCTTGTCACAAAACACTCCCATATTTCATGTCTAATCTCAGAAAGTAAGAAGACAAAGTTGATAAGACATATTTGTAAAAGAACCAGGCATATGACTAAGGTTTTCCAGAAAACCAACAGTGGTTTGGGGTCTCAATGGGAAACATGCAAGTGTTTAATTCAATAATCAAAACCTTTACCAATCTCTTGCAAACATACCTGTTGAATGATCTGCATATGTTGGCTCATCTGTCTCAGCTTTTGGAAGGCACCAAGCCAAATTTCTGCCGAGAGCATAGGCTTGCATTTCACTTGAAGCATAAAAAGTACACAGTCCAGTTTCCTTAAGCTATTCAAATACAGAGAGACAGTGTGGGTGTATGTACACACACTTAAAAACAACTAAAAAACCCAGCCTGTTGGAGCAATAACTGCATCATCCATGTCCTGGATAGCTCTGAAAACACTGTCAGTGCTCAAAAAGCAATATGTAATGAAGAACTGTCCTCTCTACCATTAAGCTTGCTTGGTTTGAAAAGACTGAAAGAACAATCTGCCATGACAAAATGGCACATAGGAGCTCCTGCATAAATCTTATTTTGTGATACAAGAAAAGCAACTGTTTCCTTTTACGTAATTTGTCAGAAATGAGTGACCAAACTCAAAGGTTAAGACACCAACTCCCATTCTCATGAGTAACAAAAGTCCTAACAACCTTAAGTTTATATATGCAGCCTAGGAACATGAAAATTGTGTTTCTACATGTTAATTCAGCACCAATGCCAAAGAAGTTGCTGTAATCCACCTTCACACTTATGTACACTGTCCTTCCCCTGCTGTCCTCTCCCACAGGCCAGACACAAACATCTGTGCAGCCACATGGTTATTTGCTGGGTTATTTTTCAGACAGATGAACTCTCCCATTTGGCTAACCACATAGTTCACAAATGCTTGTACCAGCACCTTAGCAATGGGCAAAGTGAAGGTAGGAATGAGCAACCAGTGTGAGAAAGCTGAAGCAGGATGTTGTCAAATATAAAACGCCTGGCAAAGCAGGCATATCACACCACTATCATGGAAGTCTTGAAAGCCAGACATGTTTAAGACTCATTCATTAGGGAAGCTGAAGCATGAAGAGATCAGGGAATGGGGACTGTGCTTAGCACCGGACAATGCAGTTAGGCGCCCAGCAGCATGGGTAGGCACTTTTGTAAACACTACTACATACCTACACAGCTTTGCAGATCTGCTCTCAAAGCGGAAGTAGGAGAACCCTCAAGTGAACTCCAGGTCTCAACAAGCTGAGCAGCCAAACTTCCTGCAGACTTCAGACAGGTTAGGGCATCCCACAAACAATGCTCCCATTCAGGCAGCTTTCACCCATGTATTGACACTATGAGGGCTTTGACAAAGGTAGATACCCCAAATGCCAACATGCCCAAGACATGCGCACTAGCACAGCTGGCTGCAAAGGAAGGGAAGAGGACAGCACCACAGCAGGCAACCTCTGAACAGCTCAGGCTGATGTAGGATCACATCCTCAAAAACTCTGGCAATAAAAGACCCTCCCCAGCATTCAGCACACTCGTTACAAACTGTGTAATAACATCTAAGGCAAGACAACTGAACTCTAGGAGAAATACTTCCCCTGGAAGAGGGACCCTCACCCAGTGTCGATGGAAGTAACCACAGTAAATCAAACCTGTGGAGATGTCCAGCATGGCCAGGGACCCCCAGAAAAGTCCCTTCAGTCTGAACAAGACCCCAGAACTAAGTTACCAGGGATAGCCACTGGGTGGGAGAGCATAACAAGCTGTTTCTCTCTTCCCAAGCTCTGAATTCAACAGTACCCAATGCTGTTTAAAATTTGTCCTTCCCTCTTACAAAGCTTTTATGGCATACCCAGCTATATGAGCTTGATCCAGAAGTAGGAGGAGAGAAAACACGACCCAAAAAGTGTCCATCCTTACTTCAGGGTACCCTAAAAGCTGTTTGATCAACACACCTCTAGAAAGGCAAGTCGAAGCACAGTTACAAGACAAGCAATACAAGAACGGGTGTGGCAGCAGACAGAGGATAAGAAGTATTTTTCAGAACTGCTAAAAATAAAAGAGCCAAAAAGCATGTCACATTATTTCAGAACATTTTAAACAAAGCATACAAGATTACTTTACAGGCAAGTCCTTCCACAATAGAAACAGAAGGCAACACAACTAAATGAGGTAAACTCATGCATTAGAAACAAGTGACAAAGTTACTGGGAGCTCATCATTTAAAGAGTACCAAGGAGAGGAAGAGACACCCCTATACCAATTAAATAGGAACTCATCATCCCTCTGCAATACGATGCAGTCATGAAAAGGTACATGCAACCCAAGGATGGATCAGAAGAGCTGCTGCTGTCAGACAGAATCACCAGCAGGATGCAAGGAGACTTCACCTGAAATGACATGTGCAGTTCTGGTCACTCACACTCAGAACAGATGAGCTCACCCTAGAAATGCAGAAAAGGGCAACTAGGATGATCACAAGATTGGGAAAATGGGATTATCAGAGGGGAAACAGAAGAAAAAGCTACTTAAACTAAACCACTACTGGTCCAAACCGTAGTGTTAAAATTTATACTGGAAATTGTAGTTTTTACCAGCCACAACAGTAAGCATCTGGAATCATCTCCAATAGAAGTAACAGGGCAAAAATTAGTTTCAAAATGCAGTTTTACAAGCTCACAAGGAGGATTTGATGACCTGATTGTCTTCAACAGGTAACTAGAATTGATAACCAAGAAGGTGCCTCCAGACCCATCTATGGTCCTAGCTACATGCTCTAAATTCTGAAACCCTGAGATGACGACAACAACAACAACAACAACAACTCAGGAAGAAAAATAAAAAAGGAGAGAGAAGAGCTAATTTTGGTGAAGATGCTGAAATATTACATGCATCTTTGAATACTGAAAGAAATTTTTAAAGGACAACATGCATGGCAGACATGCTCTAGCATCTGCTCCTTCACAGAAGGAACTCCTATCCATCAGTTTAAAGCAGTCTTTCATAAATTACTTAGATTCATATTCTTTTATCAATAACCAATTAATTGATCTTATCTGGCATAAACCATAATATGTATATGTCTCAAAGATCCAAACTTGATTCACTTAGATCAATTTTTCCAACTTGTAGAAAAAGAAGGTAAGATCATACCATTCTGTTTGTCTTTAATGGCTGATACAATAGCACAGAAGAAGACTAGAGAGTAAGAATTCTCAAAGCATTCTCAGCTTGCCTGGTTTCAGACAGTACATGTAATTTAATATGGATATGTATTCTACTAGCACGTAAAAAAATCTTCTGGTAACCAGTACATATTAGCCGCACTGCTGTACACCTTGTATTACGCCATGCCTTAGCTCACAAGTAAAACAAGTTTAGATGAACAACTTCTGTGCAGCAAAAAAGGTGGTGGTCATCACTCAACAAATCATCATTCCCACCTCTTCATCAGTCCGATAAGGCCTTAGGGAACAAACTACTTCCCAAGACTGCTGCTTTTTCAGTGAGACAGACCAAAAGCACCAGTAGCCTTTGAATACTAAGGACTCAATAGTATTTTGTTGTTGAGAGCACTCCGGTTCCCCAGACTAGTGTAGGTAGTTTTACATCATATCCCAAATTCCCTACTAGAATTTAAATTGATTGGGGCATTATTTATTTCCTGCCCTAAAGCACCATTTAGAATGACTTGCTAAATCTCTGTTGCCTTTACTATTACAATTGGAATAGCTGGACGTCAGAGAAGGAAGAATGATCTCTGTGCAGTCCTTAAATACCTTACAGAGCGGAGTCTAAATTATTCTTAATGTTAAGTTGCAGAAAATCTCACCAGAAGAAAGAAAAACAAAAAACCCAACTCAATAACATTTTATTGCCATCTTTCATCCAAATACAGACTTAATCCTTAAAGAAATAAGGCTAAACAAGTATCTTTTTAAAAGACAGACTGGCATTTCAAATAAAGAAAAATCCACTTGCAAAGAGTGAAACGTTTGTGTATTTCCATTTTTGAAAGCATAGAAAAAAATACTAAGAAATATTTATCTTTGAGACACAAGATATGTATAATTAAAAAAAAAAATCTAAGGAACTGTTCAGAGCTTGCTGAACAAGTTTACTTCAATGTAATCACACACAGAAACAGGGGTGCAAGGGACTCCCAGGGTCATTCCCTGCATTTTTACAGAGCTATGCATTAGGCTGTCCAGAGAAATCTGCCAAACATTTGCCCCTGAATGTGCCACACAGAGCTCTGCAACCCAGCACTAAGGTTTTGACGAATCTACTTGCTTTGTTATCTAGAAGAGTTAAAAGGAGATCAAAGAATGAACCCAAAACCAAGTAAGGCATCTCTTGTTGCAATGGATCACTTATTTAGGAGAGTGCATGCTAGCCTTGTGCCTAAAGCTCATTTGCATCCTGTCACTTCCCAGAGCCGACACTTTTGATCCACTAATGAACTTTAGCATCACAAGCACCTTATCATGCTCTGTGGCTGCAGTCCCTGAAACTGCAGCACTAATAAAAACAAGTTACTAGAGTTACAGGCTTAGTTTTAGTTTCTGTTAACCTAACAGATTTTATTGCATTTTCTTGAAAAAGCTTTTTCTCACCAATCTTCATTTTCACCAGTATAAGTGCAAAGGAGATATTCATTAGTAAATCCCAACAGTAGCAATTCAAACAGCTTCCCTGCCTCCCTAGTCTCATTTGGGAATCTCCTACTTCCTACCAAATTTTTAAGGGTCATTCCTCACTCCATTTTCACATAATCCCTAAACAACCATTATCACATCTTTTCTCAGCATGAGATAAAATATAGACTGTGCTTCATAAACAGTGGAGACCTTAAGATTACATTCTTGGTGGGACACAGCATGATAAATATTTCAGGGTTGTCTTGAAACACCCTACAATATACAACACGTGGCCAGTGGAACAATCTCAGAAACAAGTATGTTTTGACTCATTAAAAAAAGAAAGGAAAAAACACACCAAAACCTCCTCCCCCTATCCCACGCTGGCCATTGAGCAGGTCAGATTGCTATTTCCTTTTTAAGGGTGGCAGAGATCCCGACCTACTTAAAGGCTGGTAGGGAAATTTTTTTGCATTGTAAATTTAATCGTTCAAAAAACCGCTTTTTCCTCGAGCTTAAAAATTAATGGCAATTTGCTATTTTAGTACATTAAACCAGTTGGTGAACATCACGCAAACTTTTTGAAGTTAAATTGTAAGGTCACGTTTAATGCAACTACTTTTAGAGGAAGGTATTAGAAATAAGGAGGACGTGTCAGACCTTCATTAGCTATGCTGGCATCTCAACCATTTCCTACAGACTGTAGGGAATAAAAAGCCAGCCCTACTTCAGTGAAGTTGGAGGTAGCTTCACAGGTTATCAAACAGGACTCTAAGTAAACAAATACATTACTCACCATACCAAAGAGGTAACACAAACTGTTCTCCCAAAGTTGCAGCATATTTCAAACAATTTTATCATGATGAAAATCTGTGATGCGTATTCATTCTTTTAATACTTGTTAGTAGGAGAGACAATTGAGGAGAATCAGTTGCACAATGTGGGACCAAGCAGCAAGACAACATGTATTAATGGAGGATCAAAAAGACAAAAGCAAAAAAAAAACCTATATTTTAGCAAAATGCATTATGTTCTAGTGTATATTTATATTAGTACCTGTTATGCCACAAACCACACAGAACATCTCAGTGTAGTTTAGTTACTCAGCAGTGGATGCAGACACTAGGACAAGAGACTGCAGAGGATACCGGGAGGACAACACCCAGCTGTCTTCCCACATTGGTAAGCTGATCACAACCAAATTGTTGTCAAATGATTTGAAGCCAGGTAAATATCCACAAATCTGTTCTTCATTATGTGCAGTTCCTCCCACACATAAACGCCAAACTCGGGGCACAGATTTGTTGGGCATTTATGTGTGTCTCGTTATTTGTGTGTGGAAATAGCCTGGAAGAAGTATTTTTGAATTTCTGTTTTAGCATAAACTCCACCTGCCACTCTCTGTAGAACTAGTCTAACTTACTTGTTTTGCAGAATATTTTTGTTCATTCCTATCTCTGCATAATGTTAAATGAAAAAAAAAACTTCTCAAAATTTCCATTCACTACTTCAGCTGTAAATATCCTGCAGACAACCAAAACCCACCATTATCCATGGCTACAGCCTTATGCTGCATGGCACCATAGCCTACTAGTCCCACTGGTTAAGTAAAGAGCCATTGAAAATGGGTAAGGAAATGGAAATCTAGCCCAAGATTCAGATGATCAGTTCCAGACAATATTTGAGCTTATCTGTTTTATCCAAACATCAGCTGAGAAGCATTCAACAATGCTGCAGGTTCTCTCATAAACACCACACTGCTCCATAATTATACAGGATCTGTGCGCGTATCCAAAAGCAGCATTTATTTAGGCTCACAACAGCTATATTAAAGCCATGTGTAAAGAACATTGTTCCTGGTCTGAGAAACAGTGAATAGTATTTTCCGTATCCGTATAAATCACACACAATAAACACTTGATATTATCTAGTGCCACTAAAGCAGTCAAATTAAAACAAATCAGGAGAGTATACCCTTGAGCGCGTAACTCTAGAAAGACTGAAAGCTTCTGAACACAGAATCTTATGCTTTTTATATGCTCCTAGCCTCATTCAAATAATAAGCTTGTACATGATAATGAAAGGATTTATCTACCACCACCCACCCCCCAAAAAAACACCCCAAAAATATTAACACATCTATTTTGCCCATGAATTTTTAATTCTGCAGACCCTCCAAAGAAAGCAATAGCCACTAGCAAATTCCATGATGACCAACAGATTAGGGGACACACTAAAGAAACCCAGAAAAGCAAAGGATTAGTTTTTCAGAAAACAGAGGCCTCTCTAATTGCCCATATTTTGGAGGTGCCCACTTAACACTGACCACCCTTAACCTTCTTGGCTAAATAAAACTGTGTATGAGCAAAAGATAAAATTCTCTCTACTCAAAAATTAATCTCTAAGGAGATCTCAGACTGTGAATTATGTATTCGCACCATTTTATGGAATTATGTATTACTATGAATTATTGGGCTCAATCCTGCAAGCTTAATGCACAAACTGTCCTTGATGTCCAATGGGGATAACCTGGGCAAACAAGGCTCCTTCCACCAGGGCTTAGGGACCAGTTTTCAGAACACTTGTGCGAAATCTGAATTTTTCAGATTTGAAAGCACGAGCTCAGCGCTGTGGCACAATTTGGGTAGGCGGTTATTTCTGTGCTGAGAACCATGACTGTTCTGTAACATGCTTACACAGACAACTTTTCCCATGTAAGTGTTTGCTCCCCCCTTTATAGATAAAACTAGCATCTAAAAGAATTAACGTCCTTCTCTGATTCAGTTTAACTGCTGTTACTCACAGGTGCAAGAAAGACCTTTTACCACAGTCTGTCCTTGCAAGATAAAGTCCTTCAACTCATCTCCAATACCTATGATTAGCAGGAGTGTGGATTTAAATAAGGTAGACTGCTATTTATAATACAATTTCAGTAAGTCCTCTAAAGCTCTCTAAACTTAAGCCACTTCCTCAACTTCGCAACTTTTATCCAAAGGGCAATCCAAGTTGCTTCCACTCCCTAAAACCATATGCAGCATTTTGGATAGAGGTATAAGGTTTCTACTGTTTACCAGAGTTTTCTCGAAGAAACATTACGATGCTACAGAAGAGTGATCATCTTACCTACTTCCACAAAGGACATAAGCCAAGTTTACTAGTCAAAAATAAAAAAGGGATCCAAAGATAAGGACGAGATGGGTTGTTTGTAGCCACTGAAAATTGCAGTTTAGCTATTGCAGCTATCATGCTCTCAACAGTTAAACCCTGAAAAGAATCCAGTTACCAGCACAGGCTGCGGTTCATGACTGATGGTGCCATTGCGCAACAGAAGTATTTGAAAAGCAACTACAGCCTTTTGCATTATCAGCCTACCCAGGGCAGAAAACACCACCCTGGGTGTTTTCCTTGGAAAACCCTGTAAAACAAGTTTGGTGACACCCACTGCAGCATGACCTGAATCCAATGTACAAAGTTAACCAGTCTAACAAAATTCCCCAGTAAAATGCATGCTACGGTTGGTCATGAAAATCACAAAGATCAGACCATGTTCCCAAGATGACTGAACCCAACACAGAAAGAAACACACCTGTTTGTACTGGTGAAGCATAACCATTACCTGCTGCCCTACCATTACTGTCTTGCCTCAGCAATCTAGTTAACTGGGGCAGGGGGATGTCAGCCCCAAAACTGGAACCATCACCCTACCCTATTTAAGCTTACCAACAGGGGTTGACGGGGTCATTAGAAAGAAATAAATGTGTACATTAATTCAGTGATCCTAGGGATGTACATGAGATTCTCCCTTCTTTTCCCTCCTTTTAGGAGGCCTTTACATGTCACCTTATGCTTTGTGCCGTATCACCACCACCATGACATGCTGAGTCTTGAAAACCATTTTGTATTAAAAATAGAATACATGTCTCAGATGGCTTAAAGACGTATATGCTTACTCAAAAAAATACTCCACCCCAAAAATATCACCTCTAATAGCAATTTATATTATAGTTTCCAGAACTGCCAAGTACGCACTTGGCTGCAAAACTTTCAAGGATGGAACTGAGGCACCTGTGAAATACTGGGTTTTATTTAAGAACTACAGAAATCAGCATTATTTAACACCCCAAGGGAACCTCCTTGCTGATCGGCCCTTATGTAAATTTACTGCAACCAAATACCAAGATGATCAATTTTCCTTTCATCTGAAAGCACTCCCATGGAAGAAAGACTCTCTCCCACCCACAAAGGGGTATTTCCTGCTGGTCATTCCCTCTTAGATCTGGTTGCTGAAGACCTTGACAATGCTGATTCGCAAACTCTCACTTCTCAGGGCGGCCCGCCCTCAACCACCCAGATACAATCACACTCAACTGCTACTCAGACCGTGTAAGTGGAATTAAATCTCAGTCAAATTCTCATAGACTTTAAATGATAAAGTGTTAAAACTGTGGGAACGTGCACAGTAGAGGCAGCTTAAATATAACATGGCTTAATTGCGTAAACATGTGAATGCACTAATAAGAAAATAGTACGTTTTGGTTCTGCTAGCTAGGCAGCAATTCCCACTCTGGGCACCAAGTCAAACAGCTCAAACTGTCACCAGCACCTGCATCGTACCCCCACCTACATGGCAAGCAGTTGACAGTGAAAGACAAACCCATATGATTTCTGGTCAGCAGCTTTTAGTAAAAGCAGATTCAAGTGAAGCTAAATGGTCCATTAAATGGCCATGCCAAAAAGAAGTTTGGTTTTGACAATATACAATTAAGTCACTTTTTCCATCCCCAAGATACCCATTTAAGAGGCATGTCAAAACTCAGTACTTCATCATAGGTAAGTTAAAAATGCGTGTACAAGCTGTAAACTGTTGCTTAGCCATTCTCAGACATAACATGTCAAAATGTGAATATGTTCAGCTCTTTTTTACTATGAAAAAAAATCTGGCCTAATCCTTCAGGCAGCTACTACCGGAGAGGCGAGATGGCTTCGTGGCCCTCTGGGAATAGAGGTATCAAGGAAAGAGGGGAAACAAAACCTCAATTATTTGGTGGGCTTTAAGGAGGTCTTGGATTCAGCTCCGTATACTTATTTGAACAGTTCCGTGGGTATCACCAGTAAACAAAAACTCTGTTCATCACTGTTTGCACGATCAGGCCCCTCAAGACAATGCTCTACTGAAAGGAAACAAACAAAAAAACACTACGCAGAAAAGAAAAGAAAGTCGAAAGAGATCCAGACACCTGGGAAAATACGTATTACATGCACTGGACAATTCCCATATAACTGGAGTTTTTGCTTTCCCTAGCAACACAGTGTGGACCTAGGACTGCCCAAAGTTCCCCTCTGCAAGCAGCCCTAACAGTGAGGCCATACTTACACCAAATACTGTGGAAAACTCATCAGGAACTACTTTTCACTTGTTCTTTGCTCCAGACAAATACTCTTGAGTCTTTGTTCAAAAACAAAAACTATAAAGGAGATTAAAGGAAAACTTGAACGCTCTTTCAGAACAGTGAGAGCCTAAACTTGACATAAAACTCAGCACAACAGACCACAACTCTGCTCTGTTCCACCTGGCAATGCCAGCAAGGATCTTTCCACTACTAAAAAAAGTTATCTTTTTCCTGTTCTGCAGGAATGACTTGTCAACCATCAAATTCACACATAGCAGAAAAACGAGGACAAGAATTGCATTGCCCAAAGGACTAGTTCAAGATATGGAGCCTTTCATTCCCTGTTCTCTAGTCAAAAGAGTACATGTTTGTATTTTTGGTACTTTGCCCAAAGACACTCACTCTTGGTTGTCCTTCCTGAAGATCACCCTGCTGTAAAGGTCACACAGCAGAAATGCTTCCTCTGTATTTCATAGGCTGCTGATGCCACCTGGGGAAAATGTGTCAAGCCAGTCACTCCCAGAACATTAAGGAAAACCGGTTACAAGACAAAAGCCTTCCTCAACTTTGAGGAGTGTTTACAAATGTGATGAATGCCAGAGTGTGTCCTAGCATGCCAGCTTGAAAATAAGTCAAGCACCTGGCCCTCAGCACAAAAGGCTGACTCACCTGTACAGCATCTATTATCCTTTGAAGAGACCCCAAGTTTAGCACTCCAGGGACACAAAGTACTTTCAGGAGGCTAACGGGAGCATGACTTTTCCTTGTCCTTCTCTCCACCTGCACACACCGCAGATAAAAGTTGTGGGATGGCTTCCCAAGCCAGGGGACAAAGATGATTTGCATACATGCTATCACTTTCTGATACTGCACAAACACCCCCTGACACCAGCCCACCTACTCTACTCCAAGGGGGTAGCACAGAGATTAAGAGCCACAAATACAGTCACCAATTGCTTAAACCTAGGTACCATGAAGCTCTAACATCAGTGTTACTCTCCATCCCATCCTGCAGCTCCGCTGAAAAATAATGCATAAAACTGAGCAAGCACTTTAGCACAACACACTCTGTACCAACTAAGTCAGGAGGAAATTGTGCTTTTCTTGTTCCCACTATATCCTCACCTCCCCTGCTCAAATTTGTTTGCTCTTAGACTACAGCTAATTCAAGGATTTTTCCTGCACAGAACTATGAGTTGGGACTCATGAAAAGTCTTCTGGCTACTACCAAAGAGGGAGGGGAGGGCAACAGGGGAAGAGAAGAGAAGAGAAAAAGCAGCTTGATGACAGTTGTGATGCATCAAACTTACTTCATTGTCATTCTCACTACCATCCAAACAGATTTTGCTTTAGATTATCTTCACTTTCATTTATTTAAAGAAGAAAAATATGCAAAATTAAAACCATCGCCTTTACAAAGTACCATATTGTGCAGTGATCGTCCTCCTGCGTAATATCTCTTTTCTCTATCTGCGTAACAGCTTTTTCGCATTGGTGACAATGCTAGAAGGTCACTATAAGACAAATCCCCCTGCCCCAGCTTTGAAAGGACTAGCAAAAGATCCGAATGAGAAGAGATCTTAAAACTCTCCCCACTTCAAGGAGAAAGCTGTATCCTCCCCAGCATAGCTCTTTTCAAACTGCAACACTTCCCGAGAATAAAAGGATCACTTGTGGATTACTGGAACATAAACTTCAGATAACATAAAGAGACAGTTCCTTGCGATTTGTTTAAGCTAAATCCACATCCAAGCTATACAGTGTTTGAGCAAAAGAAAAACGGAGCCTCTGCATGCTCAGGCTGTCAACTAAAACAAACATATTAACTCCCAGAGTATGTATTGGGGAAATTGCATGGGATCATCTGAGATCAAAGTTTTTTTCTGCATGGCTGCCACACACCTACACGGCCACTTTATGCTGTAGGAATGCTACCAAGACAGATGCTCTCCTGGCACAGCACTGAAGCTATCAACAAAGCAGCATACAAGCACCTAATACAGAGATCTACTTACTTATTTTTACTGGCATCACACACAGCTACTACAAGTGCAAGGTGGAGTCTAGTCCCGCAGTAGCTTATCCTACTTTTAAATCTGGGCTGCCATATTTTCCCACCCCACATTTAAGTCCTAGTGCCTGTACAACAGCATGCATGCCCAGGAGCAGTACAAGGACCTAATTCAGCTGACAACTAGTCTAAAACCCTAAAATGGATCACCTCCCCGAACTGGCTCACCATTCAGTGCCAAAAGAAAGGGTAGAAACACAAGGATGGGGCAGGCATGGGACACAGGGAACATCTGGACTTCAATTAGCTGGAGTGATCATGGAGACTCAAGTGGAAGTCAAACACACACATATAGCCGGTAATTTTACTACACCACTCCTCATCTTTTCTTCCTGTCACCTTTATACATAAAAGGCATGACCAGTGATGTCTTCATGTACAAAGCATAAAAATATTTACGCCAACAAGGCCAGTCACAAAGCTCATACGCACTAGAAGCGGAGTGCGGGAAGAGTCATAACATTTTCGAGCACAAGCAATAACATCACCACTGAAAGGGCACGATCACAGGTGCTTGGCAAAGTGAAACTGTTCTGTTCATGATCCAGCTTAAAAATGCATAGATAAAACCTGCATGAAGGGGCACAGCTGCCAGAGCGTCTCAGAAAACACAGAGGACCCACAGAAAAGACACACAGAGGGGGCAGTTACACAATATGTTTTCTCTGGTGGCAAAACAGGCCTTACTGCTGCATCTCCCCATCTCTTCCCCGTACCTGCACTGGCATCACAGCTTACTGCCCCTCAGATGTGCCAATATAACTGTGTGTGAGGCTGGGCAATAAAGCATAACAGAAAAATGAATCAAGTGGGGGAAAAAAAACAAAAAAAAAAAACCCCATGCCCCTAATAAACCCACTCCTTTTGAAACTCTGTTTCTTTTTATACCCAGTTTCCTTTCCCCCAGGACCAAAACTTCAGTTTTAATCTTGCTCAGTAGCACTGAGATAATCCAGTGGATTGCCCGCCCAAAACACTAGGTTGCACACATCACCAGTCGTCTATGTGCTCAATGTTCTAACACAAAATAAAACCTCTAAAACACTCCAAAACTATACTGCAGAGCAAAGCTGAAATATCATTACCTTAACTAACACAAATACACTTTTCTGGAATGCCCAACAGCTATTCATAGAATTGGCACAGCCCAAGTTCAACAGTTTTCATTACAAGGTTCTCAAAAGGTGGTTTTTGTTTGCTGTGGAAGCAGGTTGTGTGTTTGAAGAGGAAAAGTAGATGGGAAAGAAGTTCTAAATTCCCCTTGTCACACACTTCAAAATTTAGAGATCCCTGTAATATCATGATGATTTTTCTCATCAGTAAGAGAGAGGTAGCAATGCTTTTATATCACAGGAGAATTACACTGGCACAAAAGATTTTATATCCAGAGACACTGAGCAGTACAGGAAAGGAAGAAATCAATGATCTTCTTACTCATTACATATGCTTGATAACGTCCAGAAAAATAACTGTGAAAATATTCTCTGAATATGGTACGAAACAGGTCCTGCAAGATGAAAAATAGCATTCTACATCAATAATAGTACACTACCATATATACAGAGGAACCAAGCTAAGATTGAAGAAGGAAACCTTTTTTTGGCATTTTCTAACTTCTGGGGGCTAAACTCTAAAACAAAGCTTGGAATGTAGCTTTTATGTGCAATTTATACATACCTCAAGAGACTCCAGGTAAAAATACTCAAATTATCTTTAAAGAATCTGAAAAAAAAAAATCTGCAGAAGTTAGGAAAAGAAAATAGTTTTATCAAAGTAGTCCCTCCAAACTTGCACCAAAAAAAGCTCTCTCACCATGAAATGAAGTTGGACTGGTATATTTATTACAATCCCTAGTCAAAAGCTGACCTAGTCAAAGGAGGTCAATGCTTAAGACTGGCAAGTAAAGTATCTGATGTCACTCAGGAGAAGACAAGGGACAGCCATTTAAGACCTTTGAACTGGTAATATTTAAAGAAAAACAAAAACCAAAAAACCTCACACCTCTCCCTCATCTCAACCGCCTTCAGCTTCTCTTCTATTGTAAATAGTCCAAGCCAAATATGAAAAGTGACTGCATGAGGACAAGCTCCAAATCTACTGCTATCAACTTATCTTAAATAAACTGTTTGTCTGTGTTAAGTAAACCATTTGACAGAAAAACGACTGTCAGAAAAAATGATGTACATTTTTTAGAAGTGAAAATAAATAGTACGGTTTTGATCCTAAAAATAATCATCACATGAGGAGTCTTACTGTTTCTATGAGCTACTTGCATGAGTGAGGCTACGCTGGCATTCAAGCACCTGATGAACTGAGCTAGTCTTTTGAAACAGTCTTGTTAACACGGTTCTTTCGTCTGTTCCGCTGTTCTACTGCTCTGCATCCCAAATGGCTAGGAAACAAGAATTTAATTAGAAATTTGTATTTTTTGATTAGGCATCATAAATTCAGTAAATATAGAAGTCTGTACACAGTGGAAGTGTCTATCACTGATACATATCTGACATTGCCCAGCATGAAATGCCTAGAACAGACTGGTAAAGCAAATAAATTCACTTTCCTACTTCAGGAAATGCCAGATTTACTTGCCCACACCAGATCTTTTCTACTAAGGAAAAAAGTCTCTGAAAGCCTTAAAAATCAGGTAGAGCACAATTCAGAAGGTAAAAAAAGCGGTGTTTGTGCAGTGACATGTGCTAGGGACTGGGATCAGGACCAGGACCAGGGATTACAACCCAGCCTGCCGCAGGGACTGCGGGCTGCACTGCATTTGCTACAGCTTCCCCTGCGCAAAGGCTCAAATCACAGCAGGACAGAGCTGACTGAGGAGAGACAAAAAGCAGATCGCTCCTGCCCCATCCTAGCTGGCTGCCTACAACCGCTCTCAGAGACTCCTTGTGAGCCTGTGCCGGTGGCACTCGGAGGGCTGCACACTGGAGGCTCCGAGAACGCTGGCTCCAGAGCTGCACCTCCCAAGAGATGCCAGTCTGACAACTTCTCTTGGTCTGCTCTGAGAGGAAACCATGAAGGTCAAGTGTTAAGTCTTGCTAAATATTGAATAAAATTCTGGGGCTGCTACACATACCTGGAACACTAAGAATATCCATATAGTACGCTCAGCAGATTGTGTCCTCTTCCATTTGTGAGGCTGCTAAAATGTGCATTAAAAGTTGGATTAAAAAAATAGGTGGGAAAACACCCTGATTAGCCCTGCTAGTGTAATGCTCCAATTAAATTAATACAAGAAAATAAGAACGGCCAAAAGCAATTAGGATACTAACATGTGCCATGCAAGTGTAGCTTTCTCTTGGTACTATATTAAGACATCTTTTTTAAAAACTTCTTAATAGACGAAACAGAAAATTGCATACTGCCAAGAAAGGGGGTGGAGTGAATACCATTCTCTACATTGCCTTTTGTATTATTATTACTCTCTACTATGTGTAGTAGAGAATGTTTCTGGTTATTAGATTTTATGTTTCTATATTCAATGGCAGCACATTATACATGGCCTTTTTCTGCAATTAACCTCCAAAACACAAATTAAATATTAATGGATAAATGTCAATTATGATTATGAGAAACAATAAAAGGACCATAAATTAAGTAATGCAGATAGAACAAGAAAGTATTTTCACATGATCAAAACAATGTTTCAGTGTTAATGTTTTCTTATTCTAATTGAAAATGTAATTATGTACTCATAGGTGTTGTTATTGCATAAAATTTGGTGAACAATACCATCTTTTCAGCATTACAATTCACTCCCAGTAAGAAAGAGCAAAACAAGCTTTGTTGCTTCTTCCAGCCAAGCCTAGCAGTGCAACATTATTTGATGCTTCACAGAAATTTTCAGTTTGAGACTGTCCAGAGTGCAGTAGGATACTTTCACAGTTATTCCTAGACTATTTCCATCTTCTGTAATTAATTATAGACAATTCTATATTTTGTTCAGTATTACCAGCTCTCCCGCACATCCAAAGTATTTTCCCACTATTGTACTTTTTAACTAAGGACCTAACCTTCAGTTTGCTAAAAATTAAAAAAAAACAACCACAAAATAGAAATACCCAAATATGACACTCAGACAACAACCTCATTGCTTTAAGGTCATTGCTTCTGTTTCCTGAGGCTGATTTTTATGGGGAAAAAAAAAAGGTCCAAGACAAAACATTTTTAACAAACTACCAAATGCAGTCAAAAGCCAATTTAAACAGCAGCTGCTTGATACTCAGACTTACAACTCTTCCCATGCTTTACCACGCTGGTCATCAATGACTACTTTACGAATTGTAAATGACATGGGACACGCTGTTCACAAACAAATCAGATTTATGGTTATATTCAGTTGTTCCTGTTACCTGAAATTAGAATTAGAAGCTCATTAAATATGAATATGTTTCAGAGAATGTAGAGGCACAGCATTATATTGATGAAAGCTTCATTAAATTTTCAATGATATAGCTGCTTCTATATTTGTGAAGGAAGGACACAGTATATAGTAGTAGGTTGGGGCAATTCTCCTTCAGGCAATTTTGCATCTCTCTACTATCCCTAAAAATAAAATGTTAGACTACTTAGGTGTAAGAGAAAGTGACTGGGGTCCATTATATTCAATTAATGATTGCTTTCATATCAGCATTTGTCTTGTATATGTTTGCCAATTACACAACTGATGTTCAAGAAGAGGGGAATTGGTAGAAAGCTAGAAATCAGGTTCAAATGATTAAGCTCATAAAATAAAGACTCTGAATGGGTTCTGAACTTATTTAGTGGCACAGCCATTTTTTAAAATATTCACTTAAAAAGACATAACAAGAGTATTGGAAATAAAGTCTTACCTAGCAAACAGTAAGACGTAACTTCTTGTGCAAGTAGGAATGTAAAACTATCTGTCATGCAGGTAAGTCATGCAGTAAAACAGCCTTATTTTTACTGCAGAGACTGAAACCAAGAAAGAGACCTGTGACAGAAAAACAAACTAGACACAAGCCCACTATTCAACTAGATTTCTAGTAGTATTATCGGCAAGTCAGACAGTTAAAATCTCCATATGTAAAACACCCATAACCAAGCTACATGAAAGAACACAGAATCAAAAACGCAAAAGTGAGAATTCAAGTGGTCTGATCCCTCTTGTGGTCATGCGCTATGATATAAATTTATTATACCTCCACATTACATTAGGCTGGTTTCCTTTGAAAAAAGGCTTATGCAATCAGGCTGTTACTCAGCTCCTCCCCATCCACTCCCCTCCATATCTATTACCTTATGTCAGCCAAGTCAGGCAGCGGGATAGAGGCCTCAATGTCATGTTACTCCTCTAACAAGCCTGCAGAATACATGGCCTGGGCATTACATGTTTTCCTTACAGTTAATGTGCATGGCCTGCCACAAACAGAGATGTAGGGTTGCTCTTTCCAGCTTGTTAGGACTGCCACCTCTTTCGGCCCTCTGGATAGGCAATGCTCAACTAACAATGCATGCAGACAATGCTGGTTTATCTATCCTCAGACCTTGTTTATTCTGCCCTGTTCAAATCCTGCTTCAACACGTTTACTTTTTTTTCCCCCCTCCAGTTCTCTTTGGCATGCATAGTCAGCATTAAACAACTGACCTTCTCAAAACCTCCATGAGGTAGTATTATCCCCACATTACCAGATAAGGAAATTAAGCCACTATAATTAATGCCTGAAGCATGCCCAAATTTCACATTCCTGATTTGAGAGTGATTAGTATTAGCGCTATATAGGATTTCCTCTGCTTAAAGCACAGTTCCTGAGGAGCACGGGAGCAGTTGCACACAGGCTGCAGGGGTCCGATGTGTGCAGCCGGGAGCCCCTGTGAAACACTGAGCTCCAGGAACCCGTCCAACTCCACCCCAGGACTGTGTAAAGTAACTCGAACACCTGGGTGCTGCTCCCACCCAATGAGGGAAGATATCAGAACGCCAACCCCTTCTGCATCCTTCCTTCTTCCTCGACCAAGACTTTTGGATCCAGGCACAGACTCCTTGCTCAGCTAATTTCCATTTAGACACCTACACCCCTTCACCACACATGCAAGCACATGCGCACACACACAGAGATGCTTACTATCCTTACCTCTGATCTTCCTCTGGCCACTGGCTCCCCATGCATTCATCCTCCTAGAACCTCACACCCTCCTCTATGGTTCTTGAGCTCCAGTTTCTCGCCAGTCTTCCCAGACAGTCCTAAATCCTTCTCTTGCCCAGTCATCACTCCTTCTCTTAAGTCCCCATGCAGTCATACCCCCTTCTCCAAGCAAGTCCCCCTCATGATCTTTGCTGCTTCATTTACTGCCACACAGTAAGACTGGGAGTCCACCTTCCCTTTCGACTCCACTACAGCATTTCAGAGTTTCCCCTAGAGCCACAAGATGTTTCCCAGTCACGCGTTCATTGCAAAAGAGAAGGCTCCTTTCCAAAATCTGTCAACTGGCAGCAAAGGTTCCCACACAGACCCCATGCAATTTGAGTTCCCTAACCTCACCCCAAGGAACAAATCTCCAAGGGGACTGACTGTTCCACTCATACATCACTGAGATACTGCCCACATGGAGACAGCTAATTCTGACTACATCTGCTGTTCCATCCTGTATTGCCTTTCCCCAAAACCAAGCAGATAGAATAGAAATAAAGGATTTGTTCAGCAAAATTTTAGGCCGGGTTCTGCTGCAAGACTGGAAACAAAAAGGTTCAAACAAATACAGTAATACTAAGCTCAACAGACAAGTATTTCTCCAGCTCCTAAATTCCTCCCACCCTGCCCAGCCAACAATGTTCACAGCAACATCAATCACCCTGGCATTGCCCTCAGTCCTGTTAACCTCCCTCTCTCCCTTTACAGAATACAATCATATCCCAAAACTAAAGATAACTTTTCATTTTTTTTCCTGGAACAAAGGGATCTTGGGGATTTAAAGGTAGCCTCCCACCTCCAGTTCACAGCACATCAGTCACAGGCTTATCGAACTACACAACTGCCACCAACAGTCCTTCCTGACACCGTTCAGGGTGTGTAAGGACTATTTTTTGGTCTTTTTAAGCCTGCAGACAGCTACTCCCAGGAGAACCTGAACTCTTCTATTTACACAAGGCTATTCTTATACTCACACTAAAGATTATCTAGTCATTAGTTACACCTACAGATTGTTCAGCTCCTAATCCCCATGAAGATATCAATTTTTCCCTCTTTTTTTTTTTCCAGAAAACACACAACACATTGCAAGTAAGGATGACAAAGACATTAAACATTTGTCTGCCTGTACTTGTCTGGGACCAAAGGTCTTCCTTCTTCAACCCAGCTCTGGCAGCAGCTCTTGCAATACATCTAACCCCAGTGCCAAACTTTCCTGCTCAATTAGACCTAACGCTTCCCATTCTGGCTCAGCAGTCTGAAGGTGTCAACATTCACCCAACCACTCCCTTGCCTTTTGCTGTCTAGGAACATCAGTCCTTCTTTGCCACTCTGGCAGAAAGACTGACAGCCTAGCCACATTGCTTGGCATTAATAAAAACTGGGGAGCAGAACATTCTCAGGGCTTAGGAACTTTTACCTTAACACTTCTTAAAAAAAAAAAAACCTGTTCCTCACTCTGCCCCATCCCACTGTTGCCTAACTCTCAGCAGAACGACTTATCTTCCTCTATAACGTTAAAGAAGTTGTCACGCTTACATTAAGCCAAGGATTCTTCTAAATGCTTAGACATATTTTTAACCAGAGTGCCAATTATTGAGGCAGGACTATGGGAACAGCAAAAATCATTATCTACACGTTTCCCAATTGGGAGCCAAAATATTTATGAGACCAAATTACTTGCTCATTGTTTGTTTGTGGCAAAGGCATCCTGTTCTCACTTCTCTGAGCTCACCTGTATTCTACACAAAAAACCTGCAAGAATTCCCTAATACATTCTCTCCCCCCATATGTGTTATATTCAAAGGAAGAACAACTTAAGAGTATCATTTTCAGAGCATCAAAAATGTTCTTAGCTACAACAATTAAAGTCTAATTTTGTTATACATAGCAGCAGTTTCTGCTAAGTTCTTTTTTCAGATCTGGTCTTGTCAAATATAATTCTTGCAAAACATTTTTCAAAAAAGAAAAACCAAGTAGGTGTTGTTAAAAAATTCAGTTCACTCTTAGGACTAATACTTATGACTTTTATTACAGCCAGAGTGTCCCTTCTGTGAAGAAACATCCACTGTTTCCTGCATATCGTTAAACCAAAGAGGGAACTAGTAACATGAAACTTCAGTGTCCACAAGGCAAGCTCAGCACCCTGCCTGTCCCGTATCCTGTTACTATCAAGGAAGATTTTTTTATTTCTTAATTTCCTAACCAGATCTGAACACCTGAGTACTCAATTCAATTTCCAAAATGCTGACCTCGCTTTTCTTCAAACTTCACCTTCAGCTGTCCTAGAAAAAAAAAAACAAACAATCAAAGCCCCAAACAAAGAGCACACACATGAATTCAACTTCTGAGTACTACAAGAGGGCACTTTCAAATCTGCTCTGTGGAGAACTTACAATTACCGAGACATGCTTTTTAAATATGTTTGCTTAATTTCCTACGTATTAAACCTATGCATATCACTTATTAGCATTTAGGAGCTAATGCAACCACATAGAAGCAAGTCAAATGTCCTTCTTCCTCACAAACCTACGGAATTATTAGCTTGAATTATAATGTAGTACATAACAATTAAAAAAAATGCCTAATAGCAAACTGTTTAAAAGGTTATTGTGTTTGCCTTCTTTTTGAGAAGCACTTACTTCAACCATAGAGATTTACCACACCTGTGTTGGACCATTACCATACTGAACATTTACCACATTCAACCTTACCATGGTAAGCATTTACCCAACAAAAAGGGGCAAGCACATTTGAAGACTCCTCTAGCTGGGCACCCAAACCCATTAGCCATTTTCAGGATCCCAGACTGCAGATTTAGCCAGACAATTTCTAGAACCAAGGAAAAAGAATTTACTTTTCAATTGACCGACTGGAAATCCAGGATATAAACAATAGCTTTCCTTTTGCTAAGGTTACATCTCAGAGCAGAACCACAACTTAAATTTCCGAAAAGTACTTACCAGGAATGAAGAGCAGAGCTCTGCAAGCTTTGCTAAGCAGACAAGAAGTATTACTAAGCAGATGTGCCAATTGATAGCTCAACAGAGAACAGAAGATTTTTCTAAATATGTCAGTTTTAAAACAAAAGAATAATATAAATGAAGCACTAAGGCCATGATTCAGAGCCAAATATTGTCAAAACTGGATGGCAGAAGGAAATAACCTCTTGGGTATTTCAGCAATGATTTAATCACCTCCCATGACTAACTCGGAGAGACTCTGGAAGAGTAATGGGATGGAACAGAGTCCAGAGAGCATCTAATCCCAATTAATAAAACCAGGAATAACTCCAAAAAGACAAAGAAGAAAGATGACCTAGATTTTTATTCCCTAAGTAGTCAGGAAAAAGCTTTCTTTCTGAGGGAATACATTCCACTTTTAAAAAAAATTTTGCTTCTTCCTTTGAGGATGCAGACAGGTTATGATTGTGCAACTATCTCAAACAAGCACCAGTTAACCTAACTGCACGTGGTGCATCTGACAAACGTGGGTAAACACCTCCCCGATGTGTCTCCCAACTCACCCAGAAGAAAACCAAGAAAATTCTCTCAGAGATCCAAATTGTTGGGAATTAAATACATTACCTAGTTTTCATTACTTATCTCCCCAAAGCAAAGCAGGCATTTTTAGGACCACACAAAGTTCCTGTTCTGGCTGAGACTTTTAGCTATACATAGTCCCGATCTGCTTTAGTCCACCAAGACAATTTACACTTTCCACGCAAGTAAGGATCAACCACTCGGGAATCTAATCTGAGGTGTGATATGGCAAGAGTAGCAAGAAAACAAGCCTAAGAGACAAAATAGAGCACTTGCTTTCCCAGATAAGCCAGGTTTTTAAGCATGCAGCGTCACAAAATGACGCAAGCTAAATTAACGTTGCCCCAAAAAGGACCACCTTTCAACCGTATTCCTAGCTTGCTTGTGGACACCCATTCCTACAGGCCTTGCACCACCTCTGATGCCTGTCTAACCATTCACAAGCCATGTCAACTCATTAATCCCGTACAAACACCACCTCATTAACCTATAAAAAAGCTTCTCATTCTCTGCCAGGTTAGCAAACGGGATGAACTCCTACAAGGGTCCAGTAAGTACCAGAGTCTGGTGGCTCTTCTCCTTGTGCCTGCTGCCTATTCACAAGTCCTGCATCCACATGGACATTTTGATGGTTCAACCGGCATTGCTCATACTGTTTGCGCTCATGAGCCTGCACCTCAACTTCTGTATTAATAAAAATCTGGTGGCCTAAAAATCACATACATCACAGCCAACCTTTATGTTACAAATGACAGCCCTGAACACAGTAACATTGCCCTTGTACATCTTGCATTTAAGATGCTTTCTTTAGGAAAAAAGCTTGCTGAATAAAATTGAAATATGCAGTTGAGCACCTAATTCCCACATGCTCAAGTTAAAAGTTACGGGTCTGACAGATACTCACTGCCTACCTCTAGTTAGACTTCTTCACTCAAACTCACTTGGCTGAAATACAGTTTTATGTTATTTTCCACAATCTCCAGGGCTTCCCCCCCATCTTAGAAGAAAGGCATTTTCTTCAACCACACCGCAGAGAAGAATGCAGCAGGAAGCCAAGCGATCCTTTCACTTGGAAGGAGTTTAAACAAGAAGATTCCAAACTTTTTTCCAATGACTGCAGCCCCACATGCTGGCATGAGACCCCACTCCCCCAAATTCACCAGGGATGTTCCTACTTCCAATTCCTGGAGAATTTGACAGCCGCAAAACTCAAAATGCTCCTAACATTAAAATAAATAACCAAATAATGAAACCTCTGTTTCTTCATTTTAGCAGCCGTTAGCATCGCAATTAGAGTTCTCAGAGGATGCACTTACCCCCTAATGAATCCCTGGAACAGCCATAACAGGGTGCAGGGCAGATTACAGAATCCCCACAACACAACTCGGTGAATTGATGTCTCCCCTGAGCAACACAAAGCTGGGCCTAGAGATAGTAAGCGTTATGCTGTCTTCATTTTGAAGCCTTATTAACAAATTAAACGAGAAATAAACACATCCTCCTCTGGGAAAAGGAGAAAAAAAAAAATAAAGACCCTAGACACCTTCCCATGTCTCTTGCGGACAGGTAAAAGCCACCAGAAAAACTTATAATAGAGCAAGTTCATTAGCTACCATTTAAGATCACAGCGGTACACGAACAAACCCAAAAACATTACACTGGTAGCAGCTGAAATCAAGCCTATCTGTTTTCTGTGGAGGCTGCTCTGGTACCTGTGCCCCTGTCTCCCGGAGAAGTCAAGCATGAGAAAGACACTTTGCAGAGACAGCACAAGCTGGTATGACACTGGGGAGGAAAGAGCGTTTCTTTGCTTTTGTTTGTCTGCAGTCATCCTCCCTCTACAACTCAAGATGGGTCACAGGTAGCTGGAGCAGCAGGACTGATTCCTAGGAAAGACCTTTACATAGCAGTTTCCCTCCTCCTCCCTATAGCAGGCAGTGGGATAACAAAGGTGAAGCAGCAGCCCCAATTAACTACCTTTTTCTACCTAAGACTTTTGCGTCTGACTGTTGGAGACCATATGGTCCAAGTTTACAGCCAACAGTAAATTTCTTTACCCAGTCCTGTTTGCAGTAACAACCTTAACATTCTTTTAATGCAGTTTTCGGTGGATGCATTTCCTTTCCTCTTTATGTAAGTAAATCAGTGGGATATGCTTAACCTGCCTCCTCAAACTCAACACAGGCAATGAAATCCAAGCAGGCAGAGTAAAAGATAATTCATGGTCTCAAATGGAGCGAGGTGGATTACAACTCCATTGGCAAGCACACACCCAGCATCTGTACACTCAGAAAAGACTTTAGGAATCATCTAAATAACCAAAAACTGCCATGCATGCGCAAAGGCTTTTGAATATAATTCTGAGAGTGAACTTTTACAAGAAGGCAAAGCCATCAAGTGCACCTTATAAACTAATGCATTGCAGAACTTTAATCAAGCATTGCTCCATATTTAGACACACTTTCGCCTGCACAAAAGCATCTTTCAAGCCAAGTATCTGATGCCTTGAACCTCTGTTATACTTAAGAAAATAAACTTAAAAAGACATTCATTATTCCTGAATTGAGCATTTTCATACTAAGTCCCATCCTAGAACAACTTTCAACCGCTAATTTATCATCCTCCCTCACGGTGGCAGGGAAGATTTATAGTGGAAAAGGCTTATTTAACGTTACTCTAATGCCAAAAACACATGGTATTACACTTTTGGCGATATTGGTCAAGAACCAATAACCAAAACAAAATACTAAGAAATAACCCCCCTCCAAAACCATTCCCATAATTGTAAGGCTTGGCATGGTTCCATTGGAATAAATTGCAATGGAAGCCCAACTTGAAGGATGTTTACAGCCGAGATTCAACGTCCGATTTCATCCTCTCGCACTCATCTGCCTCTCCCTTATCTCCACCGCAGCGCTCCTGTGCTTATCAGCACACTGACCCCTGCTCTGCCACAAGCGGATACGAACACATTGCAGAGGCCCACTGACCACAGGGAAACCAAACACAGCAAACATACAGCGTTAGGAGAAAGCCACTAAGAGCTGTTCTAACGTAGGGTCAAGCACACTGACACAGGAAGATACACAAAGGACAAGGGAGGAGAAATGCTATCTGCATATGTTGGTGCTAAGATCCGGAATGAATTTGTTGGCAGGATCAAGGTCACAGTAAGAGAGAGATGGGAAGCCAGCACCGGTACCCTAACACACAGTATCTACCCCAGATGAGAGAGATTTAAATTAATGATGCAGGGAAGAGGAGGAGAATGAACAGCCAAACCTCCAAAGCACAAGGACTTCATACCAAGAGGAACCTTCACTTCAGGCATCTGTCAAAAAAGAAGGAACAAACAGGACACACACGCTGCCCAACAAGTTCTCAAATACTTTGAGATTAACTTTGTTTATACAGGAGGTGAAAAGAGAAAAGAAAAAAACCAAAACAAAACAGGAAGGCTCTTCTAGTTTCATTCTAACCAAAGGGGAGGAACTGGCTAAGAACGTGAAAGTGGAAACAACTTGGTTGACAGAGGGCATAAGAAGGCAACTCTCGCAATTCTTCAGAAGGGCAAAACAGAGAGCCACAAAATAAAGAAAATGAACTAATGGTAAAACCACAAGCTATCTGAAACCCAGAAGAAACATCTGATTGGAAATTCAAGAGATTTTGCACACGTGCAAATCAAATCACTGAAGGTCATTTAAAGTGAACAGCACAGTTAACAGAATAGGAAAGGTCAAAGCATTATGAAGCTACTGGGAGTCAACACTGAAGGTAACGTGAAAATATTCTTTCACAACACCTGCAGTGAAAGAAAGAGCAGTTAAAGTTGGAGCATGTTAACCCATTATTCAGTGGGAAGGAAAAATCTCTTAACAGATGATGCCAAAGCACTTGGGGCATTTTCTGCATCGATCTTCATTCACTAAGACGGATTAACCAGCTAATATAACAACTCATATCACAGTAAAAGGAGCAAGAACACAAGCTAGAACTGGGAAACGCGTTAGAGCAATTGCGCCAAACCTCCCGAGCCAACAAAGTCGAGACTCAATTTCCCATGCATATTTATCGGCAAACTTCAAACAGAAAGCATGATAAAGGCAATATGCTTCTGCAGACAACTTAATAAGCTTCCATAAACCTATGGACTTGTAGTCCATAAACCCTATGGACTATATTCAGGGGTTACAGCATTAAAAGAGTACTGCAAGGTTTTCAGATCTGGTAGACATATTTACCCCTTGAAATCTGACAAAGCAGTTATCTAAGATCATCTTTGCATTAAGTTCCAGCAGTCTGAAGAAGGGCAAAAGCACCTGCCTCTGAAGAGCAAGAAACCAAATACACAGGGAAGCACAGATCAGTCAGGGTTACTGCCAGTCCCCGGGAAGATGCTGAAAAAAGTAATCGGACAAACAACCCCTCTCCTGCATATTTCAGATAACGAAGCAGGTAAGATCCAACACACAATTTGTTAAGAATAAGTCATATCAAACTAATACAATTTCCTCCAATGACACAGTAACAATGTAGGTAGCACAACAGCAACTAGAGGCAATATAGTTTTGGTTTAAGTGGACTTTTGACACCCTTAAATTGACAGTCATATTATCTAAACAAATACAGTTCATACTGAAGTACCAAGAGATGACTAGAAACCCATTCCCAGAGGTAAGTTATAACTACTTCAGTCAGAGAGAAAATAGGTAGCAAGCCCATTCACACGGCTCTAATCTTTTAGCATTCTCCACTGCTACAAAAAGTAACCCAGCAGTGGGGGGAAGGCTATTTAGCCAGGAACTTACTGCAGGCAACTCCATATTTTGCTCTGCCTCAGTTCAATTTCTTACTGTCACAAGTAACAACTTCGAAGATCTCCCAGACAACATCTTGTCCACAAATTACACATTGGAAAATACCAGGACAGAAAGGTTATTCTCTTAAGTTAACAGAGGATAATCTGGGACAGTTACAAGCACTCGGATCGAGGGACTCGGAATGCAAAGTCACTTGAAGCAAGTGCAAAAGTCACCTGAAGTAATATGCAGTTTGACAGAGCAAAAAGGTAAGAATAATCAGCTGCATGACACAACATGGAAGGCAAGGTTAAATACTGTTCTGCCCAGAGATATGTTGAGTGGTAAAGTGCTAAAAAATCCAGGGTTTATGCTGAACATAAATCACACATATTAGCGCAAAAAATAAAAAATACATAAAGACTCACCATCCTACTGAGATGTAGGAAACGCAGGTATAATATGAAAAGCACATTAAATAATTTTGACTCTGCCTGTTGTACTAAGAAGTCAGACAGAGCACCATGTCCAGTTCCAGTGTTCCATAAAAATGCAAACCAAGTGAAAAAAGCCTCAAGAAAAGCAGTGAGGATAGCCCGCAGATGTATAAAAAAAACTGTAAAAAAAATATCACTGAAGAGATGAGATGGAAGGAATGGGATTTCTTAAGTGTGGAAAACACCAAAGAGAAAGCCCCCCAAAAACACGTGACACATTCCTGCAGAAGAGGTGTAATTAAGAGTTCACAAGGTGTATAAAATGCGTGTTAGAATTCTTATATGCTTAAATTATAGCAAATAAATTTAGATTAGAAATTAGGAGGAGTATTTTCAATGGTAAGAGCAACAAACTATGGGAATAGATTGCCTAATAAGGGTAAATCTCCATCAGAAAGTTATGTTAGCTCATTTGCTTTGAGAACTAGTTAGACATTACTTCCTTGTGCCTGAAACACAGTGAATTTATGAAAGAACAAATGTCAATTACCTCCCCTTTTTCCCCTCATATTTCATTCACAGGTGCCTCATCTGAGCTTCCAGATCAGTTATTACGAGAATTTATTAACCATTACTAAGAAATTACTTCCAGCATGAAGGCTTTGTAACATCATATGGAAATAATAATAAAAACACAACCTTAAAGGGGTTATTGGAAGGATATTACAGAGGAAAAGTGACCCAGTTAAACCACATCGAGATGGAGACTCCTTAATTACAACAAACAAAAAGAAAACTAGAGGTGCTACTTACACAGTGCCTTCAACTTTACCCTCACACACATACGCTTTAAAGCGGTGGTGCCCAGCTGCAGAGACACCCTTTGCTGGGAAGGTAAAGGGGGGACTAACAGACCTTGCTGGGTCCAGATAAGGTCAGTCTGGGTGGGTCAGCGTACCCCTCTCCTGGCAAGCGCTCTGCAGAGATACCCGGCTGACTCAACCCAGGGCCGCTCGGATGCAGACTACTGATCTGGTCTCGGATTAAACACTTGCCAAATGCAGATGTGCGAACAACAAGAGCTGAGAGAAGCAGAGGCAGTCCTTGTGCAGCTGGGAAGAAACAAGGAAAGCAAGACAGGGACCATCAACCCCAAATAAGGTGTCAGCAGCTGGACCCAGTAAAGCACAAAACATGACTAATTTTCCTCAAGCAAAGCTCAGCTACAAAAAAAAAAAAAAAAATCGAGAACTAAAGCAGGAGAGCAAACTGAAACATGCTGTCCTCTGCTGGAAGTGGCTCTGGAGGAGCTTGAAAGCAGAAGATGATCAAGACCACTAGTCCTTTGATCTTCACTGCAACAGAAGATAGAAACATCACTTTAAAGCTGCACAGCCTTGCCTAAATGTGGCTGTTGCCTTTTGAACTCCAGCTAACGCTGCACTTTTATACAGCCAGCATCACTGTCACCAAAGGGGCATCCTGCTGCCTCTTTCTCCTACACCACCACTACCACGAGATCATGTGCTGCTCTCCCACACGCCTTCCCTCATGGCAACAGAAGCGCTTGCTTGGCCGTAGAGAACAGGATCAGGGAACCGCAGGAAAGCTAACGCTTTTTTCTAAAAAAGTAACATCAAACTTTTGTTGCAATCCAGTTCCTTCATCCTGTTCACTTACAACACTGTATCAAGTTAAGTAAAGCTTTCAGGCTGTGTCTTTTGAATGTAATTCACATGCCTAAATAGAGCTGTTTATATTTTTAAACTACATCACAGGAAAGATTAAAAGACACAAAAGTCAAACAAACAAACACAAAAACCCAGAAAGGGCTGCTACTGCAGTAGGAGGCTTCTATCATGTGTATCTAGAAAGAAATTAGAGTAGAGCCTTTAAAACTTCCACACAAAGATGATCTCCAGAACTGAAGGTGAGTAAGTTCAGACTACGTATGACTTAAATCAGCTAGAGCTATCGGTGGGAATTAAGTGTTCATTTTTGAGGAAAAAGAAAAGCCATGACTCATGTTGCAAAAAGAACACCGAATGAGTAAACAACACCATCAGCACAGGTTCAGAGGAGGATTTTCCAACATTTCAAACAGCATCAAACCTTCAAACAAAGCATTCCCCATTAAGAAGAATTAATACGCCAAAAAATAAAACAAAACATCTTTTTTTTTTCTTAATTACCCAAGCACAGTATTATATACAAGTAAGTGTTTAAATCGATGAGAAATGTATTTTTCTTTATGTTCCCCGTTTCATATCCCGAAGCCTCACACCCCTTCGGGACAGGAGCCGGTGCCGAACAGCGAACACGTGAAGTCCCGTGTCCCCTCCGAGTAATTAATTGCAGAGCAGCAGCGAAAGCTGAGCTTCAGACCCACTGCGATCCAGCCCCTGGCCCGAGACGGAACCGCTGGCTGCAGCGCTGCCGCCGGGAGGGGCTGACGGGGGAGAGGAGGGGACCCGGGGCCGCCTCGCAAATGCCCGCACAGGCCTGGCGGAGCCCCGCCGGGCCGGGCCGGGCGGCTAGGGTCGCCCCCAGCCCCGGGCCAGCCGGGGGAGCGACCGTTCCCCTCAGGCGCCGCCGCCCGGTCCCCCTGCAGAGGAGCGGCTCCGGGCCGGGGCGCCTCTCCCCCCACCGCGTCCGTCTCCCCCCCGGCCCCCCTCGGGGCGGGGCGGCGGCCCCACTCACAGCGTGTGCCCGCAGACGTTGACCATCAGCTTCAGGGAGGGGTTGCGGTACTTGGTGGTCTTGCACCGCGGGCAGCCCTGGTCATCCATGGCCGCCGCCGCCTCCCCCTCCTTCCCTTCTTCCCTCCCTCCCTCCGCGCCTTCCGCCTTCCGCCGCGCGGTGCCGCCGCCAAAGGGGCCCTCCGGCGCCGCCCGCTGCCCCGCGCGTTCCGCCCGCCGCGGGGGCCCGGCCCGACCCGGCTCGCTCCGCTCCGCACCCCTCCCGGCCCCGACCACCGCCAGGCAGAGCCGGCCGGCGGCGGGGAGGGCCAGGGCGGCCGAGCCGAGCAGGTACGAGCCGCCCCGGGCAGCACCTGCCTGGCGTTGGGGCGGGGAAAGGGCAGGCTGTCCCGGCCCGAGAGCTCCGGCTGTAACGGAGCGGGCCACTCCCGCCTAACGAATAATCAACAGGCGGCCGCTGCGGGACGGTAGCTCCCTCACGGGGCTCCCCTCGCCCCGCTTGCCGGCCTGGCCGAGGCGCCGTACCTCACCCCGGGTAACTACCGCGGCGCCGCCTGCACCGCCTCACACCCTGAGAGCTTTATTCTTCCCTCCCCGCCCGGGGAAAGGCGCTCCGCGGCGGCGCAGGTGAGGGGACCTCCCGCCTCCCGCCTCCCGCGGGGGCGTCCCTGCGGCGGGCGCCGCGCTCCAGGTGGAGGTGGGGAGGGGCGGGGGGGAAGAGGAGAGGAGCGGGGCCGCTTGATTGACGGTTGCCCCGGAGACGCGGGAGCCCCCGCCCCCCCGGCGCGGCGCAGCCAATGGGCGGGCGCGGCCGGGCCAGCAGGCTGCGGTGCCATATAGTATTGCAGCGGGGCTGGGAGTCACGTTGGGGGGAGCCGCGGAGAGGAGCCCGTTTACACTACTTTGCTATAGCAGCTATCTTTAATGGTTATTGCGTGGCCGGGAGGAAACCTGATCGGCTAGAGCCGGCCGAGAGCAGGAGCAGCAGGAGGAGGAGGAGTGGACTTTCCAGAGAGATAGGAAGGGGGGAGAGGAGAAGGGGACGGGGGGAAGGGGGAAAAAAAAAAAAAAAGAAAGGAAAAAAAAAAGGAAAACAAACCGAAACATGTCTTCTGCCTCCCCCACGGACGAGATCACGAGCGCGGTGGAGATCAAGCAGGAAAATGTGATGGAAATCCTCTCTGAAGCCAGCAAGGTGCCCCCCGACGGGGCCGCGGCGGGAGCCCTCAACCCCGCGCCGCCGCCCCCTCCCGCCGCTGCCCCGTTCCCCATGGAGCACGCAGGCTCCGCCGCCGCCGGGGAGGAGGGAGCCGCGGACCAGGTACTGCTCCACACGGAACTCCTGGCCAGGAATCACCACGCTGCCTCCTCTCCCTCCTCCTCGTCGTCGTCTTCTTCCTCCTCCTCCTCCTCCTCGCAGACCCCCCTGGCTTTCTCCCCGGACCACGTCGCCTGCGTCTGCGAGGCGCTGCAGCAAGGTGGGAACCTGGACCGCCTGGCCAGGTTCCTGTGGTCTTTGCCCCCGAGCGATCTGCTACGTGGCAACGAGAGCCTGATGAAAGCCCGGGCGCTGGTGGCTTTCCACCAGGGCATCTACGCCGAGCTCTACAGCATCCTGGAGAGCCACAACTTCGACTCCTCCAACCACCCGCTCCTGCAGGAGCTCTGGTACAAGGCTCGCTACACCGAGGCGGAGCGAGCCCGGGGCAGACCCCTGGGGGCGGTGGACAAGTACAGGCTGCGGAGGAAATACCCTCTGCCCAGGACGATCTGGGACGGCGAGGAGACGGTCTACTGCTTCAAGGAGAAGTCCCGCAACGCGCTGAAGGAGCTCTACAAGCAGAACCGGTACCCCTCGCCGGCCGAGAAGCGCAACCTGGCCAAGATCACCGGGCTGTCCCTCACCCAGGTCAGCAACTGGTTCAAGAACCGCAGGCAGCGGGACCGCAACCCTTCCGAGACCCAGTCCAAAAGGTGAGGGCAAACTTTCCTCCCCGCCCCCTCTCCCGCCTGCCTGCCTTCCCTCTCCCGGCTCTTTCTTCCCTTGCAAACATGGCGCTTACCTTCGGTGCGCCTCGTCCTCCCCTCCTTCCCCCTCCCCGCTCCCTCGCTCCCAGCACACACCCACCCGGCCCGGGCACGCAGGCATGCGAGCCGCGGCGAGGCGGCGCAGGGAAACTTCCCGGCGCCCGCCGCAGCCCCGGCCCCCGCCGCCCCCTGCCACCTCCCCGCGCCCCCCTCTCCCGCCGCGCCCGGCCCGCGCCGCCACCCCTTCCCCCCGGGCCGGGGGAGCCGCCGGGCGCCCCGCGGACACCGGCGGCGCGGCGGGCTCCGAGGAAGGGACGGGCGGCGAGAGGAGAGGGGGCTGTTTGTGTGCCCCCCCCCCCCTTGTTTTTATTTAATTGTCGCGCCTGACAGAGTTAATCATTGACTGCGGCCGGAGGACGCGCGGGGGTGTGGGGTCCCGCCGCTCGCTCTGTTTTGAAACCTGACTCGGCAGCGGGCCGGGCTCGGGTTTCAGCGGGGAGCGGGGCCGGCCGCGCCGGGCCTCAGCGGCGGCACAGCCGGGCTCGGGCCGCCGCAGGCCTCCGTCTCCAGCCCCGCGGCCGTTTGCTCCCCGCGGGGCGGGAGAGCCTCCCCCGCCCGGCCCCGCTCCGCCCGCGCCCGGCCCGGGGCTCTGCCTCACCCCCCCGCCCCCGTCGTGTCTCCCTCCCCGCGGGCGGAGGGGCCGCGGCGGGGGCTCGGCGCCGCGAGGCGGGCAGGTGGAGGTGACCTCCCCGCTGCCGCCCCCCTCCTTCCTCCCGGGGAAGGGAGGGGAGGGGGGGGGGGAGCCAGAGCGGGGAGAGGGGGAGGAAGGGAGAAGGGAGGAAACGAGGGAAAAAAGCGGCGGCCGGCGGAGGGCCCCAAGGCATTTCTCAAGCAAGGGCGCGATTGTGCCGCCGCGGCCCCCTCTCCGCGGGACACATCAAAGGGCGAGCGGCCGAGGGGGGGAGGGAGCGACCGAAAAATGCAGCCGAGGGCGGACCAGTCAGCAAAAAACCCGGCGCAGCTCCGGGCGGAGGGGCTCGGCGGGGCCGGGGCGGCGGCGGCGGCCCGGGGCCGCCCCGCGGGGCGCGGCACAAAGGCCGCCCCCCCCCCCCCGCCGGGCACAGCCTGAGGTGCCTCCGCCGGCACCTGGGGGCAGCGCGGGCCCGGCCCCCGGCGGGGCCTCCCCCCTTCTCCCGGGCCGGGGGGTGGCGGGGGGCCTGGGGCCGGGCCTCCGGGGGCGGCAGGCAGAGGCCGGGAGGGTCGGGCGGCGCTTCCCGGCCTGCTCTCACCTCCCGCAGCTGCCGCCCAGCCATTTGCCAAATGGCTGCGGCCCGTCTCACACGTGTGGGCACCCTGGGCCGGCGGAGGGGGGCCGAGGCAGGCTGCTTCGGTCGCCCGGGTCGGGTGGCCACGGAGGAGGGATTTATTTACACGTACAGAAGCCAGCCTGTAAAGTTTCTCCTCAGCCAGCGTTCGTTTCGATGTGTCTTTTCTTAAGAAACCTCCCCCTTGACTTGAAATTCATTTAAAGTGCCTTGTAAAGGCAAAACACAGAAAGAAACATTCAGGAAAACTCTCGCAAACTGTATCAAAGCGAGGAGTCTCCCGTGGTGCGTTGCTCGTTGGCACGCTGTGGTAATGCGATGTCATCTCTCCCTCTTTTCCCATAGCGAGTCAGATGGCAACCCTAGCACAGAAGATGAATCCAGTAAGGGGCAGGAGGATTTATCTCCCCATCCTCTCTCCAGCTCATCCGACAGCGTTACCAGCCTCAGCCTTCCTGGCCACATGGAGCCCGTCTACATGCAGCAGCTCGGAAACACTAAAATAGCCTTGAGCTCATCTGGCGTCTTGTTGAACGGAAACCTCGTGCCTGCCAATACCTCTCCCGTCTTCCTGAATGGTAGCTCTTTTCTTCAGGGACCCAACGGTGTCATTCTCAATGGACTCAGCGTGGGGGCTTCGCAGACGGTTACCTTAAATTCACCCAAAACCACGTCCAGCGTTGTGAGCAACGGTGTGTCCATTACTGACATATTGTCGTCTTCGTCAGAAGATGTTAAGGACTTCAAACTTCTTCAGGCTTCGGTCCCCAATGCCACGGCAGCCACCTTCAGCCCCACCAACATCCCAGTCTCATTCCCAGGATTGATACCGAGCTCAGAGGTGAAAAGGGAAAGCGTACAAACTGCTGCTTCCCAAGATGGAGGCTCCGTAGTTACATTTACTGCTCCTGTCCAAATAAACCAGTATGGCATTGTCCAGATCCCCAATTCAGGAACAAATGGCCAGCTGTTGAACGGAAGCATCGGTTTTTCTTCTTTGCAGCTGCCTCCCGTTTCAGTAGCAGCTTCACAAGGTAAAAGTTTTGTCTCTTACAGTAAGAGGTACGAGAAAAAGTTGGGATCGGGCACACTTAGCATTTTAGAAGCTGTGGTACTTTTCCTTCAAGTTACCAGGATTGCATCTCAGCCACAGCCACACGGCGTACATCAAATAATAACCTTTTGCCTTCCTTTATAATGGGTTATGCTCGTGGGGAGACTGTTACATGAGGCTGAGCTCCTCTGCTAAGAGCAGCAGAGGAGGTCTGTGTTTTACACCCCTTTCATCTCATGCTGTTCTCGGAAGTCTGTGAGATTAGTCTTCACAAATATCTGTAAATTTTACACATTTCAGTAATGCAAAATATTCCCTATTTGCCATTGAATCCTTTTAATGAGAAGGTTCATAAAAATGAAAATTGCAGCAGCTGGAAATTGTTACAGTTGTTGTTCTTGTGGTGGTTGTTTTGGTTTTTTGGTTTTTTTAAACAAGGCATTTCATAAAAATAAATCTTAAATTGCTATAGACACAACAAGACCAAGCAGTTAAGCTCATACATTTTCTGTTCTATAATTAAGAAAGGTTAAACTGCAGGGAAACAATAGAAATATGCAGTAGCTCGTAGATACAAAACGTGAGGGTATTTGGATAAACTGCCCTCAATCCAAGGGAAATATGTCATCGCAGGTTCACATGCCAAGTGTGCAGGCTCCTCCCCGAGTTTGCTTTAGAGTTTGTCTTAACATTCCGTAGACTGAAACTTGTAGCCGGCCAGGAAGAATCCCAGGGAGCACAAGCCTAGTTCTGGGTCCTTGTTTTGAAGCAGGTCGGTTATAAAGCACAACTGAACAGCTTTGTTACTCATTAGCCACTGTATCTTTGGTTATGAAAATGATTAAACTTGAATGAATCTCTCTAGTTTCAGGAGCCATGAGTACTATAACGAAAATCAAACTGTGCTCCTGTTAGCTTATTTGAATTAGACATGTATAGGGAGTGAATTATTATTGCTGTTAAATATGGGGAGGAACACTGAAGCCGTACAAACACATTCGAAATGGGTGCAAAATTGTAAGATCCTAAAATGTGGCACTTGCAGTCACTCAAGTTATTGGTACATAAGTTTAACCAAGATGAAAAAGAGAAGGCATTTAGTCTGAATACTGCCTGTAATTATCCATTTAATCCACGTGCTCCAAGGCATAAACTGACAGCTAGCAAAGGTGAGAAAGTTCTGTCCCTTAAGACATGTGGGAGTATTGTATTTTAAAGTCCTAATATTCGTAAGAAGTTCCTCTCTGAACATTTTCCCCATTGTTAAAAATACCAGTTCCCACTGGAGAGTGATCCACCCCATGTCTAGTCTGGTGCAGAGAAAAGTCAAGATCCGTATTTGCTGCTTTGATTTCTTTTTGTTTCTGTCTTTCTTAACATGAGAAGGATGGATAGCTGGCTGCCTATTCCAAGTGAAGTGTGCTGCAGGCTATTTTAAGTAAGCTACAGTAAATGATATTGCCAGGTAACTTTGAGTTGCTTCGCTTTATTCTTCTAGTTTACACATATGAGTAACTTCTTCCAAAAAAATCGTCATTGATTACTGGAAATGAATAGGGAGCTAAAATATTCCACAGGTGAGGAATGCATTCTTCAGTGCTGTTCTGAAAAATTCAGGTGTCTCCAACTGTAGCCTCTTAAAATTACAATCAGACTGCTTTTGAGAAAGAGAGGTGTTTGAAGTGGGACCCACTCTGGAGAGCCAGTATATCTTATTTTAGGAATTACCAACTTCAGGTCGTCTCTGGCCACCTCTTCCTGCTCTGGCTAGCTACAACGTCATGCAGGCAGTGCCATGGCTTTCAGCAAGGGTAGGCAGTCACTGAGTGACTTCACATGGCGTGGTGGATGTGGTAGGGGTAGGCTTTTAGAAATAGGTGATAAAGCGAGGTGAAAGGCAATACATCCGAGTAGTTGACAGACTACCTAGTTAACCTGGCAGAAGTTACTGTTTTTTGATGTTTTCTCTGCAGGTTGACTCAGGTAGGTTCTGCCCAGCAGTAGTGGATTTCACGTGATGTGTCTCCAGTTTTCCACACACAAGCTGTAGTCTGTCACTGAACTATCTTTAATAGCTTTTCATGCTTCTATTATTAGATAGAAATTGAGTGGTGGCAACTAGTGAAGGCCAAAGCACGTTCATTTTAATCACATGGCTGGGGACTGTTTGCTCCTTAATGACAGTCTGAAAGATACCTAATATATCAGAACCTTTTTTTTTTTTTTCCCCCTTTCTAGGAGCAGTTTCCATTAATGGCTGTTATTTCTTCATTCCAAATTTTCTCTCCCTTGTTATAAACAACGCTGTTCTGTGTTGCATGAAATATTAGCTTATGTGTGTACTGCAAACGTAAAAAAGACCAAAACGTCTTAACCAAATGCCCGCACAAGTCTCTGCCAACTATAATCCGTGTTTTTCTTTCTTTTGCTTCCCTTTCTCTAGGTAACGTTTCAGTAAATCCCAGCACATCTGATGGAGGAACTTTTACAACTGAATCTTCAACAGTGCAGCAAGGAAAGGTTTTCTTCAGCCCCCTCGCTCCAAGTGCAGTCGTCTATACGGTTCCCAATTCAGGCCAGGCAGTAGGCTCTGTCAAGCAAGAAGGACTGGAAAGAAGCCTTGTGTTTTCTCAGTTGATGCCAGTCAGTCAGAACACACAACTAAATGTAAACATGTCTTCTGAAAATATATCCAGCGGAGGACTTCAGTCCCTGGCCTCCTCGTTGGTGAATGTAACGCCCTCACATAATTTTTCCCTCACACCACCAACTCTTCTAAATGCTGCAGAACTGAACTCTGGTATCTCGGAGAGCCAGTCCCTGTCATCGCCTGTGACCAGTACCTCTACCGTGATATCTATCAGCAACACTAACTATGCAACCCTTCAGAACTGTTCCCTCATTACCAGTCAAGATCTGTTATCCATTTCTACAGCACAGCCCGCGCTTGGAGAAATAGTTTCTACAAGCGGAGAACGTGTCAGCCACTCCTCTGCACAAGTACATCAAGATTTTGTCAGAGAGCACAGGTTAGTTCTGCAAGCCGTACCTGACGTCAAAGAAAATTTCTTACCTAATTCGGAGAGTAAGTCAACTGGCAATTTAATGATGCTGGATTCGAAATCCAAGTATGTTATGAGTAACATGGTTGACACGGTTTGTGAAGAACTGGAAACGGACAAAAAAGAACTTGCCAAACTGCAGACAGTTCAGATGGATGAAGATATGCAAGACTTGTAACTTTTTTTTTCTTGGTTTATGTTTTAATAGATAAGTCTCCTGTTGAGGCCCTAACAAGCACCAAGTGGTTTTTTTTGTTTGGTTGGTTGGTTTTTTTTTCATTTAAGGAAAACAGAAGAACATTTAAATGGTCTGAGTAGATGTGCAGAGGAATCTCCGGCAATGGAATTAGGTTGCCACACTTGGTTTGCATGCAGTATTCTCTTTTAAGCAGATTGAATGAGAAAGGAAACGCCAGGGCAAGTACTGAGCAAATGGGTACAGGTTTGGCTAAGAGATACTACCCTGATAATTTAACTAGACTCTCCATAGTACAACATACTCTCAACAGTAAGTATACACTCCTAACTTTAGACAGAAAACAAAAATCTCGCTCCGAAAAGGTAGAAAAAATGCAGTCATTTTTACTGTTTACTTCTAGTCCGTGGGCATTGAGAAATTTCTAAGGAACTCTAGACGATACCTCACCGGCTACTTTTATGTTGTTTGAGGTTAAGAAATGAAACGAAATCATAAGTAATATTGTTACTGGTGTGTTTGCTTTTTTTCAGCAGACTTGCGTTCAAACCAAAAATCTCACATCAAACATTTACAGGTTTCGAAATGCTACAGCTAGCATTTTGTCAGTGCATCAGAAAAAGCATAATTTGAAACTCTAATTATGCAACTCAGAAGCTTTCTCTCCAGTATGAATGTAAATATTGTTTCAGTTCTTATAAAGGAGACTTTTTTTAAATTAGTACAATGGATTTTATTTATGGTTTATGTTCCCTTTCACTTTAGACACAATGCATTGAAAAGAAAAACGTTTTCTGGCTGTTTAATTTATTTTTATTGTTTGAGCAGGAAGTAAACGTAGTTATTTCTGACAAGGTTTTACTTTTTTGTAGTTTTTCAAGCAATAGACTGTAAAAGTAAAATGTTAATCACACTGAAACTAGAAAATGAACTCCCAGTCTCACAAACCCAGGAGGTCCCTGTCTCTACCCCCTCTGTCTTTGTGTTCAGGGGTTTTTTTGTTTTGTTAGTAATTTGCGAATTAGTTGAACTTTTTGTGTATTTTTTACGGAATTCCATGTGCCTTTCTTCCTAGTGGCCTTATCTTTGTTACTAAAGCACAGTGGCAGGAGGAATAAAAACACTGATTTGCAAATATCCGTCCTCAGGGCCAAATCCTGAAGCCTTACTTCTGCAAGTAGACCTGTTCACTTTGATGCCCCTACTTGCACGAGTAAGAAGAGTCTTTCGGTTGTCGTGGGTGACATTTACTAGCAGTGCAGAGAGCCAAAGATAGGTCCTTCTGCACCACGTCAGCAGGGCAGGACGAGTCCAGAGAGGGACCATGGGCAGAACCGTCGTGCTGAGGGAAAGGTCTTGGCTCCAGCCTCGGGCAGATGAGCAGGAAAGGTTGGATGGGGAGGCCAGGGAAGGGAGCCCCATGTTTACACAGTCCCACTGGCCAAACAGCCCATGTGGGAGGGCTTCAGCTGCTCTTCAAGCAAGCAGGCCCCGATCCAGGAGTGCACTTAAATGTGTATTTATATATCCTTCCAGAATAAGCAGCATGGGGGACGATGGTGGGAACTGCAGCTGCCCGAAGGGCTCGTGGGAGCAGCCATGGTCTCTGCCTGGCTGCGGTTGGGTCTCCTCTCCCTTCGCCCCTTTGTGCTGCGCCCTGGATAGCAGAAGCAGGCGGGCTCTGGGCAGGTGGAACAGATCTTACCTTTCCTCCGGAGGAGTTTTTGTAGCATGAAAAAGCACATCCTTAAGCTTTAAAATAGTAAGAAGAATGCAGATGTATAAAAATGACATGCTGTTAATCTTTGTGGTTTTGTTTTGTTATTTTTTTATTCTAATGTGAATATATACAGTAACTAAAGCATGTATTCATCCTCGTCAGGGGCCTGGTCTGAAGCCTTTGGAAGGCAATGGGAAATGTTTTCATAAGCTTCTGCGGGCTCTGAATCAGGCTCGGGACAAAACAAGATCATTTGTAAAAAAAAAAAAAAAAAAAAAAAAAGGAAAGGAAAGAGAATAGAGGTAGCACATCCCAGTCAGTTTCTGTCTTGGTTGTTAACTTGTTCTGTGGAAAGCTGTTGAGGAATGAAGGTTCTTTCTCTGCGCCGTGAGCATGGCATAGGCATCCTCGCTATTGTTTTGCACTATATTGAATACAGCGTGTTTTGCAACATATTCTGTGGAACCTTGAAGCTGAGCTCTGTCGGTAAGCACTGGAGTCCAGGCTGCGAGCCAGAGTCTCTAGGACTGCAGGGAAAAGTGCAGGGAAAGGGAAGAGTAAGTGTGCAAGGTGTGCACTTTGCAGCTGTACCGAGTCACTGATGCTCTGCAAACAGAAGCAGCCCATAAGCAGTTGGCTGTCCCCACGTGCTCCTAAGCAAAAGGGGTGTTTAAGGCAAGCGCTTTAAAGTGGAGATTATCACAAGCAGAACATGGAGCTATATGTTCCCCTGGCACAACTTCCCTTGACATTCAGGGGATTTCCGTGTGAGCAGGGAATCGGATAGCCCAGAGTTCTCCTCTCCGCTCTGCTTGTTTATATGTTTGCTGGGCTCCAGCATGAGCAATCTGCTTCCCACCTCTTCTTCACCCATAAAACCAAGATGATGATGACGATAACAGTAGCTGTATCCGCTTTGCATGAATTTGTTCAACTGTTTGGAAAATTAGAAGGACCCTGTATCATGGTCATATTAACAGAGAACGTGTGCGTGGCTCTGAAGGAGTTGTTTGGGGTTTAACATTTGGTCTGTGAAGCTCAGACTGTATTTGGAGGCAAGCTAAAGAGTATTTCAGAGGACTCTCTCCATTGTCGACATGATCAGGTCTCATAACTGAAAAGACTGTGGTGTTATGCCAGTATCTGTTACTTTTTTTTAATTTTTCCTCCTTTGCATTTGTTGTGTTACTGAGGCTCTGAATTCCATGGCTTTGCAGCACAGTTGATGTGAAAACTGTGTATGTTGTTACAGTGGCACGTATCTTGGAGTGTCTGGTACTTCTAATAGGAGACTTCCCACTCTTCAGTGGGAGCAGAGGATGTACATAAAAGCAGTGGTTTGGGACAAAGTAAGATTAATCTATTCTAGTCTTCCAGATATCAAGTAACTTATTTTATTACTATGTTTTATTCTTTCTTTCTCCCATTGAAACTAAGTGTCATTCCCTCCAGATAACGTAGTTATAACCTCATGTTTTCTGCAGGTACATATGCACAATATAAAGACTCATTGCACGGTACAGTGTTTTTAAAATAGATATTTAAATAGTAGTTTTACTCCTACTGTAAAATAAGGGTCAGTTTTTATTATGTGGCCCTCAAGCAAGCAGGCTAACTGCTCTAAATAGACAGTACAGAAAGCCCCGAAAAGTGTCTGGGGCCAGATCTTTGGCTGCTGTAAATAAGGCATTGCTCCACTGATTCCCAAGCGGAGGATTTTACATGGTGTTTGGGGGATGTGGATGCTCATCTCCCACACACGTGAATCGTAGTGAGTGTCTAAGCCCCACAGACAGTCCTTATTATCACATTCTGTTGTTTAAATGGAAGGTATGTCTATCTGGCATACATGTTCCTTCTCCTCCCTCCCTCTCTGTTATGGATGAGAATAAAGGATCGTTTCAACTTCACATATGTTTGTAACTTGTAAGTCCACTGGAAATCTTACAGGAAACATTGCCAAATTCTACTACTTCTCTGGTCCCAGGCTCAGCTTTGAAAAATATGCTTAAAGTTTAAGCAAATTCCTACAAAGCTTGATGTTAAAAACTGCTTTGTTCTTTACTACTTTTAATTAAAGCTGCCTCTGTTTCACCCAGAGTTTTGCAGAGAACCAGAAATACACTCAATTGAATGCTCTTTCTGGATTATTAGCAGCATTATTCCTGTGGTCTTACCTAAAAGGACATTTCAGCCACATAAATCATGGACATCTGTCGGCCAGGTCCTCGGCTGGGCTAAACTAGCACAGTTCCATTGGCTTCAGTGTCCTTTCACACCAGCCGAGAATATGGTCCGTTTATTTCACTGGAGTTGGGTCAGGGATGGATTTGGCCCAGTGTGCGGTAGCAGTATGAACCAGTGCACAAGGCTGACACTCAGACAGTTATAACTGAACGGTCACAGTCTATTGAAGCATATACCTCTTCCCATTTATTGCTTTACTTTGCCTGTGGATTCAGGAAGACACACTCAGAAAGCTACTTCACCCAGAAGTAAGACTAGAACCATCTTTATTGTTAATTACTGTCAATCTGAGATTAATGACAATAATGGACAGATTCTGACTTCAAATCCTGCAAAATCACCTCAGTAGCTGTTTTCAGTTAAATTAAACAGGGCAGAATTTGGCCCCGTGTGCACAGGAGCTTTTCCCGTATATGTAGATTTCTAGTGCCTGTGCGCTTTCTTAGCAAGGGCAGATGAACAACCAAGAGAGTGCATCCCTTAGTTTTGTATGAAATACATGTGCAGGACTCCCGCGGGCATGAATTGCCTAGTGCTTGTGGTCGAGAACTGGCTCGAATCATAAAAAGAATAGTAATTTTATAACTCCGGAAACAATGACATTTTACAAGCAAGGAGACCTGAAGTCTTCCTGTATCTCCTAGCAGTTATTATCTTGAAGGATATTTTATACCTTACTTATATGTTTCATATAATTTAAAACTAGCTTCTTACATTTCTGAACTCAAGGAGGGGGTGAATCTTCTGACTTTCAGGATTCACATTCAGAGGATGTTTGTTCTTTTGCTGCATGTACTGTTTGTCCAGAACTAACCAGTTATTTCTGCGATATGGGTTTATTGTGCCTTACAACAAATATGAAACTTAAGCGGAATGTACGCATTAGAGGAGGGAATAATCAGAAGTCTTTACTGCACTGTTAGATGATGCCACCCCAGAGTGTATCATCAAACATATCTGTGCTTAATTACCCAACCAAAGAGATCTAATGTATGTTTGTTGTACTGTAATAGGGGTTTGTGCCTGGACAATTAAGTGTTTTATTTGTATTCTGAGATGATGTGAACTTATTTTTCTAAACACTATACTGAATAAACTTTATATTTATACACATCTTGTGTAAATATTTCTATTTGGATATAATGCGAGGGCTTTGAACTTTGCATTAGAAAAGCAACCTAAAGTAGATACTTGGCTTTTAATGACTCGTCGTGAAGGTAATGGCAACTGTGAACGCCTGCGCTCACCAAGGAGTTGATCTAAAGCCTACTTAAACTAGAATGAGATTTTCTGTTGACTTGAATGGGTTTTGTCAGACCCTAACTTTGCTTCTAAAATACTAAATTAAAAACCGTAAATCTGCTATTTCATATCGAACCTAGCTATTAAATCTGTGTCTCAAACCAAATTTATACTATAATTAGATAGATACTATTGCAATATATTTCCACCTGCTAGTTAGGACTAGTCAGCGTTTACTCCTGGCTCTCACGGCACTGGGATGCTTTCTGCGTCAGGGTTGCTTTTTGGGGTAGGTAAATTCCTATTTGCTAAATCTGTGTTTGTTGAAATTCTTCTTTAAAATGTTGCACTTGGTATCAGACCTGGTTTTGGCAGACTTCTGAGAACAGCCTGAAATTTATGTTCCCTTGATATTAAAGGATTTAAACATTACCATATTACTTCAGATCTGTGCTCCAAGTACCAGGATTGCCTAGTTATGGTTTTGATGCCAAAATGAATGACAGTAAGTTCAAGCAGACTGATCTGTACAGGTGAAATTGTTTCCCTCACTGAAGGTGTATATACATTATAGATACTTAACAGCCTGCACATGCCAGCAGGAAAACACCCTTTCACCCCTTAAGTCGTAGTTAGGCCATAGGAAGCAAGATGAGGTCTGTTTAATTTTTTTAAATGGTATACCTCTTAGATTTTTAATCACCAAGACATTACCTTTTCTTACTGTTATTCACCATCCCTCCATCTTTCCCATGTATCCCAGCAGCGTCCCGCTTGCTCCACGACGGACGTCCCCGGTGGCAAAGCGCCTGGAGTCGCCTCCCAGCCCTGGGAGCATCTTTCGCCTCCCTGCCTGGGGGTGAGCCGCCTCGCACTCTGCAGCTGCCAGAGTAAATCCACTTACACAGGAGCAGCCCTAAGGTGGAGAGAGACAATCACCTTGTTGCCCAACTCAGTTTCCTTCCCAGAAGCAGCGCATGTGATTCAGTCCTCCTGCTCATAGTGCTTCCCTTCACCATGCTTTGGTTTTGCCTGAGTGGTAGGACTGTCATAATATTTTCCTGCCCTGCAGCTGCCAAATTCCTGATCAGTCCCTGGATGGCAGCTCCATCCCAGCTTTGCCTGGAGCAGGGGCTGAGGGTCTAAAAGCCATCCTTCAACCTGGCTGTGAGCAGCTTCCCCTCTCATTTCTGCCCTGTGATGCAGCCGGAGGGGAGAACCACCACTGCTGGGTTGGCTCCAGCTGGAGGAGATCCCCTCCGGGAAGGGGGTTCCTGGCTGTGCAGCCCCCGTGTGCTCAACCAGACAAAGTGCAGGGATTTGAGGGCAACCGAGAAGCGGAAAGTCTCAGCGTATGCAAATGTCAAAATTCTCCCTGAGCAGCCACCCATGCGGTATGCAGGATGAATCATGTCCTAACGGAGCGCATTCCTGCTACTTTGGAGGGCTTTGCAGATGTGTTCCAGGTCACCCTGGGCGAGAAAACCACACACAGCCATGGTTACTTCTTCCCTGGCAGCTTGTGTGCAGATGGAGAAAAGGGGGACAGCACCTTCTGAAGGGTGGGCAGCTGGCTCCCTGAGCTCCCACCTTTCACACGGGGCCTGGGAATGCTGGAAGGAGGACAATGGGCTGCCGAGGCAGTAGCTGGGATAGTAGGGAGGCTCGGCGAGGCAGACGGTTGCTCTTGATCTAGCAGGGAGTCAAACTGGGAAGGAAGGCAACATTGGAAGACAGCGCTTTTTATCCTCTGTTTCTGGCTGGATTTTCCCCAGTGCCAGATCAGAAGGGACTTTTCCTGCTCCAAGAGACAGAGTTTGGGTCAGTAAAACAAGATCTTAATAGGAATGCTCACGCCTGGGAAAGCGGAGGTCTCCCTACAGGGCTGCATCACCCGTTGTAGTGATCTCTGGCTGCAGAAATCTTTGGGCTGGAGTGTTAGGACAGTATATCTCAGTTATGGATACAAATCACATTTTTAATACAAAAATCCATTTTAGAAGGAAAATTATTCCCAGAAATAGGCATTCATCTGCCAAACACTGTGCACATAACTGACTTTACACTTAGAAGTGCCAGAAAGTTCAGGAATGAGACCAACAATAAAAGACCAACACACGTGTGAAAAATCTACTACATTAAAGCCAGATTCAATAAAAATAGCACCTAGTTTATATGCTGCAGAAGCTGGCACACGCCTGCGAAAGCCGAAGGAAAAAGATAAAATGTTCAGAAGTTGCATGCAGTCCAGAGGAACTGAGCAGAGCAGAGAGAGTAGAGCTGATGGTTACTCAATAACTCATGTACAATATTCTCTTGTGTAAGTACTTTAATTTTTCATCCTGCTACTTCTCGGGCAGAAAGACACAATTTGGAATGCTGCTTTGGGCTAATCAATAAGCTTTGTTGTTGCAGCCAAAGTGCTTTGCAATAGATTTTCTATTACCCGAAAGGACTCCAGAACGTTACGCCGCACCATTTTCTTTTCTACTCTGCAAACTGACAGCCAATTATTTCGGCGTTAGTGGTGTCCCTTACACTGCTTGCAGCTGCAAAATGCAGCCCCTCCCCTGAGGAGCTGACAGTGTACAGAAATAAAACCAACCCAAGGCGGGAGGGGAGAGGCGCGCAGGGAGGAGGTGGTTTGCCCGGGGCGGTGCTGGCGGCGGTGGCAGAGGCAGGCGGCAAAGCCGGGGCTCGGACTCCCCCTGTTGCTCTGCCCACGGGCTCCGGCCGCCTCCCCAGGAGCCCGATCCGGCTCCGAGGCAATGCCCCCTGACAGCAGCGGGAGGACTGGCTGCTTATGCCAAAGCTGAGTTTGCTTCATTCATTTATTTACTGTGTTTACAGCCGCCCTTCTGATGCTGACCGATAGCAGCATAAGCCTCCAGCAAAGCCCTGTCGATAACCAGACTGGTCCTGGGCTGGGCTCACTGGCCCTGCAAACACTCAGGCTCCAGAGAATCACAGAATCACAGAATCACTAGGGTTGGAAAAGACCTGTAAGATCATCAAGTCCAACCATCAACCAACCAACACCACTATGCCCATTAAACCATGTCCCACAATGCCTCGTCCACACATTCCTTGAACAACTCCAGGGATGGTGACTCCACCACCTCCCTGGGCAGTTTATTCCAGTGTCTCACCACTCTCTCAGGAAAGAAATTTTTCCTAATATCCAATCTGAACCTCCCCTGGTGCAACTTGAGGCCATTTCCTCTTGTTCTGTCACTTGTCACTTGGGAGAAGAGACCCTCACCCACCTCTCTGCAACCCCCTTTCAGGTAGTTGTAGAGAGCGATAAAGTCTCCCCTCAGCCTCCTCTTCTCCAGACTGAACAACCCCAGCTCCCTCAGCCGCTCCTCATCAGACTTGTGCTCCAGACCCCTCACCAGCTCCGTCGCCCTTCTCTGGACACGCTCCAGCACCTCAATGTCCTTCTTGGAGTGAGGGGCCCAAAACTGAACACAGGATTCGAGGTGTGGCCTCACCAGTGCCGAGTACAGGGGCACGATCACCTCCCTACTCCTGCTGGCCACACCATTTCTGATACAGGCCAGGATGCCCTCGGCCACCTTGGCCACCTGGGCACACTGCTGGCTCATATTCAGCCGGCTGTCGACCAACACCCCCAGGTCCTTTTCTGCGGGGCAGCTTTCCAGCCACTCGTCCCCAAGCCTGTAGTGTTGCATGGGGTTGTTGTGACCCAAGTGCAGGACCCGGCACTTGGCCTTGTTGAACCTCATACAATTGGCCCATCCATCCAGCCTGTCCAGGTCCCTCTGCAGAGCCTTCCTACCCTCGAGCAGATCAACACTCCCACCCAACTTGGTGTCATCTGCAAACTTGCTGAGGAAACCACTCCTGTCTGAATCACCCCGTCAGGGTGATGCACACGCAGGTCCTGAGGGACTCCAAAGCTGCCCACTTCCAGATCAAGGCAATTTGAGAAGGGTTTGACTCATCTCCCCCTACGTCCAAGGAGCTGAGGGAGAGAGACGCTCACGGGAGCTGAGAGGATGGGTTAGTCCAGAGCCTAAGCTGTGCGGGCTCTTGCATGTCCTAAGCCAACGGTTTCTTAAAATAACAAATTGAGAACAAACGACACCTAAGAGCCTACTCACGTCCTAGGAAGATGCTGGGGATTTTGCTATTTACTGCTGCCCAAGCAAACAAGGGCAGGCAGGGGAATCAGAAGGCGGTTCTGGAAGGCAACACTTTCTATACCAACCCAAGCACATTTGCAATGGACATACAAATATATAGGTTGTCCATGTTAAAAAACATTATCTGTTGTTTTGTGTGCATGCAGGTGGAAGTGAGCACTGAAATTAAGACCCTCCAAAAAAAAAAAGTCTTTATTTTGAGGTTGACTACGAAGTTGTAGAAGAAGCAGCCTCTGCTCCCTCTTGCAGACAACATATAATAAAGCTTAGTCCCAAAACTCAACGAGTATTAGGAAAAATTTCTTTATTAGGAAAAATTTCTTTACTGAGAGAGTGGTGAAACACTGGAAGAGGCTGCCCAGGGAAGTGGTGGAGTCACCATCCCTGGAGGTGTTCAAGGAACGTGTGGACGTGGCACTGCGGGACATGGTTTAGTGGGCATGGTGGGGTTGGGTTGATGGTTGGACTTGATGATCTTACAGGTCTTTTCCAACCTTAGTGATTCTGTGATTCTGAGTGAACCAGGCTGAGGCTTAAGATCCCTAGACGGGTGCAGATTCCTGGTCTGCTGCTGAACAGCACACCAGCATGTTGTCCCCTTGCTCAGAGCTTGTGGCAGAACAGCAGCAGAGGCAGCAGGGATTAACTGCCCTGTTAGTGCCTGCTTGGAGGAGAAGCATGCTGGAGCAGTATCAGCAAGAGAGCTGCAACTCTAGGGGCGTGATATCATCTGCATGTGGAGGGATTTACGCACGTAACACCCCGATGTAGGGAATGACATTAGCTTCCTGAAGGCTACTATAGCCCTTCTCCTCCTCTTGCCTATAAATGTAATCAAGTTCTTCCCAGAGCTTCAAAACGGATTGTTCACGGCATTTCTGCTTCTTACATCCCCTGCAGGGCTTGGTCTCCCCCGGATTTGGCAAGAAGGCAGCCAACACCAGGCCAGAGAAGTAAGGCACCTGAGGACAGTGTTGGGTGAAGGACCACAGCGGGTCCAGCCTCCAGGTCAGCGGAGCACTGAGGTGCTTCAGCTGAGCCTCCACAGCTTCTTTTGCTTGGGACCCCTCAGGACCCCCCAGATAAATTCCCGGGGGGGGTGCTTAGGGGCTGCTCTCATTTGCCATCTTCCCCATAGCCCCTCAGCCCTGAAAACCTCTGTGATAGGAGGGAGGTGGGACCCAGGACTCCCAAAAACAAGGGTACCTGGAAGCAGGCTGCCGATAGCAGCCTATTTCCAGGTACCACTTTACCAAGAAGAGCCCAGCCTGCCTGGAAGCATTCCCAGGAGCGTGGGGCATGCTGCACATACTGGGCACAGTCGCCTTGCACCGGCCAGCAGCACTACGGGACGCCTGGTCCCAGGACAGAGACCGGGCTGTGCCAGCCAGCCCTCCCCGGGCTTGGCCGGGACAATGACGACAATTTCCTGACCTGGTAGAGGGGTGCTAGGCAGACATTTGGCACCTCCTGCCATGCACGGCATCGGGGCTGGCGGTCTTGGTAAACCCCTCTGGCCTTAGCTTCTAGAAATAGCTTCTTATAGCTACTGGGGGGGTGGTTGTGCAAACCAAAGGCAGGGCTAACCTGAGTATCAAGCCAGGAGAGCTTCACCCCGTTTCTTTGGAAATGTCAGTCCCAGCAAATGAGACTACTTGACCAGTTGCTATTGGTTTATGTTTGTTACCCAGTAATGGCAGGAAGTATTGATAATATATACATGGCTCAGAAGTGTTCCAATTCCTTCCAAAGTCCCCCCCAAAGATCTGAATTTTTACAGGTTAGGTTACAAAAGCAAGACTTGTTCAGGTGAACGATGCTCACACGAACAAATAGTTGTCATTTGCCGATGGACTGGAGGATTAACCCCTCAGATTAAAGTATTGTTTAGAGCGTATTTCTGTTCCTTTCTTAACTATTCTCAATTCTTAGGATCTTTTTACAAGCCATAATAAATAAATATCCCTGTGAAATAAGCATCTGCTATTAACATAGCTTTACAAGACTGGAAGGCAATAGGAGAGCCAAACTAATACTCCTGCTTAGGTTTTACCAGAGCCAAGTCCAGTGGCAGAAGTGCCTCCCGCCTGGCAAGCCTGACTTCCATTACAGACGCCACAGCCCGTATTTCAGGACCCAGGTCTCCACCCTGTGTAACTCGTGCAGAATCACCAGCTTGTCTTCCAGTTTTTCTCACCTTGGTGTATTTTCTGTGTTTAATAAGCACATCTTCCTCCAACATCCAAGATGTTCCTGAAAATACTGACTAGCACCGTGCTGAGTAGAAACCCTTGCTCAAGAGATCGTGGTATTTTGACCTGGAACCACAAGATAATCACTGTTTCGGAACAATTTCCCACCCATCCTACATGGGCTTTGCCCAGATCGCGTTTCCTCAGTTAATCAGGGCATGGAACAGCATCAAAAGGCTGACAGATGCCAAGTTGTGTCACATCTAATGGCTCTTCCCTTTCCAAACGGCGTATCATGTCATCAAAGGCAACTAGGCTGGCATGACATAATTTGAGAATCCCACTTTATAGCTGGTAGAAATCGAATCCCGGCGAGTCTGCCAGTAATGATATATTCCAGGTAATACAGGATTGAAATCTGCTGGCCCCGGGTCCCAGTCTTAAACTTAAGCAATGTTCTGATTTACCACCTTTCACAATTTACGAGCTTCACAATATTTAGTAGCTGGCAAGAGAGGGGAAGTAGGCAGGGGGGTTACGGCCACAGCTTCCTGCTCAACTTCATTCTTAAGTTCCTGGTTTTAAAAAAAATAAATAAATTTGGAGGTGCTGAAGGTCTCCAAACCAGAACACATATAAATATGGGTATATCACTTTTATCTATCTAACTGTATATAAGCATTTTATCTCAAAGCTGATGTCGTGATTTTAGGGCCAGCCTCATGCTTTGGGTCTGATAACATTGTGGGTAACAAGACACTTCAAGAGAATAAACCAGGGTATCAAAAAGGTACCACTTTAGCAATAAAATAAATAAACGGTCTATAAATTCAGGAGACTATTTGTCAAAGCTGCCTTTGGATTCAAATTTCCATAAACTTAAAATTAGACTTCTGGGTTAATTTACTAGACTATTGCAGCCTAATCAGTAAAGGTAATAGCTGATTTTTGAAAAATCTCTGTATAACTCAAGTTAAGGAAACATTTCACCGACCCAAAAACAAACGCCCAAAAATAACATTCAAATGCATTTCTTAAAATCAGCACTTGTAAGACCAGTTTTGTTTTTAAGGAATTCAAGCAAATTCTTTTTACATCCCTGTATAACTCAGGCAGGATTTCCAGAGCATCCCGTGCCTGGCAGCTCCCACCCAGACTGGCAGCACAAGCAGCCCCATGCTGGGTTACTCACCCCAGTTCAACACCGCACCTAAACGCACGCCTGCATACAAACCTGCATTTCAACGTAGCCATAATTATCATAAGCAAATGGCTCCCACTTGTAACAAATGGTTGTCAGCTGAGTTACCACCTTTAGCAAAGACAAGACCAACCTCAAGGGCTGTGGGAAAGGAGGCAGGCTGATACGCAGAGAAACTCTCATCGCGTGTTTTGTATCAGCTGCCACCTTCAACCCTGGCCCAGGAAAACTCTGAAGCGTTTGTTCTCCCAGAGTAATCAAATCGACTCTGGGATTTTTATTTGCTGCAACAGAACAAGATGCTGCAAGAAGAAAAATCACTGGGCTGCTCAGCTCACTCTGAGTTTTAAAGTTTTGGCCTAGAACAGTAATTTGAAAGGGTAATGATGTCTTTCCTCTGGCCACCGCTATAATGGGGGTTGAAACATTCCAAATGCTTGTATTTTTGCAAAATAAGAGGGAGGACAAAGAGAAAGATGGGTTATCCTTTATTTTTCAAGCCTGACTCAGAGGCAACCTGAACTGTAACTATCTTCCAAGATTAGCTGATGTTAACCGCTGGGGACCAAAACTCCAGTTCCTAAACATCTGGATTGCCATTTCCCCATCAGTACAACTGAAGTAACAGCACTTCCCTCCCTCGTGGGAAGAGGTACAGCCAGGCTGAGATTCACCCAGGTGGGATGGCAGAGTCAAAATCCTGAGGCTAGACGCTACTGATGGAACAGATAATATATATAAAATGTATATTTAAATATATCTAATAGATAATAGATCATGGATAATGGATAATAGATAATAGATAACAGATAATAGAGATAGATAGATAGATAGATAGATAGATAGACAGACAGACAGACAGACAGATAGATAGTTGTATAATATATATAATGCGTTGTTAGCATGCTATTAAACTTACCCCTTACACAGATGAGTTCTTAAAATTGGCCCGGTGCTGGGTCCCCCCATAAGCTGTGCTAATGCCTCCCACCTCCCTATTCCTGCCCACCTCCTGTACGCTGGCCCCAGGAGGAGCACGAGCAGGGCACAGAAATAGCACTCCATCCTTAGGCCTTCTCCTTCCCACTTCAATAACATTTGCCCAATTCTGCTCCTCTCCAGGCCATGTACAGAGAAGGGAAAGTTATTTAGGAGCCTTTCGTCTTCGCATCTCTCTTCCCAATTCATTTTAGCTGAGTCAGGAGGACCGCTCTGCACCAGCGGTGATGCAGCCAAGCCTGGACACTGCCTTACCGCCTGCTAGTGTATTTTAAGAGCCGTTGCTTGCACAGACTGCGGTGCTGCTCCTTTCCTTGTCTGCCTCACGAGCCCGCCAGCACAGCTCTGCACCTTACAACGTGCTCTCCGCTCCTGGGCTCCCAGTGGGTGTCACCAACCCACTCGATGGAGTTGCCATGACTTTTCTGAGCAGCCACTTCCACCATCAAATAGATCACCCTCACAAATCACTGGCTGCAAAGTCTGCATGGTATGTGGCTTAATTTTCTTCTCCATAATATGAAATCCAATCTGAAATGCACAGATTAGTTTACTAATCTGTGTAAATCCTATTAATAGCACTTACGCTGCTGCGCTCCCATTCACATGCTAACAAATCTGTTTAGACTGGGTTGGTTTCCCCTCATCTCCTGCAAGATCTTCGCACCTGGTTGCGGTCACGTCTTCACAAAATAGCTGGCCAGGAATGGAAACTTGTGCTTTACAGTCATCTCTCATATTTTAAGTCATGTCCCATGGTCCAATATGTTCTGGATCAAAGCATTAGTGCTGTAAATCACCACGGTGCCATCAAAGCTAAAGGGATTATAATAAGGGTTGCACAGCTTCAGTAGGGAAGGGCAGAGCCCATACCCCTCCTCTCCCCCGGCATCGCTGGCTTCTGCGCCTGCTCCCGCTCCAACGTGCCCCGCGCAGCTCCCGTCGCACCACAGCAACTCCATCCTGCCCTTGGCACCTTGCTCAAAACCGAGCCCAAGCACAAGCGAAGGACCTGCCTGTGGGAAGGAGGCGATGGACAGTCTCTGGAGCCACTGGACGTGTTCACTCCAGCCCCACACGCATCCCCTGTCACCTCTGGGTTTAAGGCGGCACGCCTGGCACCAGGGCTTGTGACTCTTGGGAAGAGCAGCCTCACTGGCAGCTGTATGGGCTATGATCCCCCCCGAGCTCAGTGTGGCCTCTCAAAGAGAAGGCACCCTCTGTTCTGCTACAGAATAAACCATTCTCTATCCAAAATGACAATATTTACTTTTCCTATAGTGGACTCCAGCAGCTTCCTACATCGCAGTCACAGCGAGAGGGGTCAGCACCAGGAACGGGAGAGGAGGGGAGCGGGGCTCGCATGCCTGGCTCCGACTTCCTAATCAAGCTGTGCATTAATTAGCTAATCCCTCTCCACGCTGCTGTCCCCCTATGCTTCATTTCACCGCTGCCCCGGAGTCCTTGTAACCGAGCACCTTTCCCATCCCGCAGCGCACCAGCTCCACACCGAGCCATCTTCATGCATCCCGGACCACGCTGTTCCCTTGGGGTAAGGACACCTCCGTGCCCTCGGGCCAGGCTGGCATTTGCCAAAACCAGCCCTTGGGAAGGGCTCTGAGCTGCGGTCCCTCCCGACCTGCCCTTGCAGGCTTCCAGCACCTGCTAACACATCCCACATCGTGTGCCAGGCAGGAGAGGATGGATGCAGGAGGAAAAGACTCCCTGCCAGGCGAGCAGCTCCCCAGACTTACCAGCTGGAAAGCTTTAATGGAGAATGGGAGAACATGGGAACTGTACCCCCGCAAAAATCATCTCAGGTGAAGGAGGGAAAAAAATCTACTCTAAATCACCAAAAGGAAGGGGGTTGAGTTAAAACTTCATTTACAAAAGTCCACAGTAGGACAAACCCACTCCCGACCCCCCTGCTAAGGGATCCCTGCCCTTTGCGTGAGTCTGTTGGCTGCGCAATCCTGACCATCCCACCCTCCCCTCATCCCAGGGCCAAGCAAGGCTCTCAAGTGCTTTCACTAAGCTCAAAGAAAAGGCTGGGCCTGTGCTGCCGAGCCAGTTCCAGCACAGCCCCAACTACATTTCCAACAGTTTTTCTACCAGAGGGTTAAACGAATGAATAGCATAAAGGATTCGGGGCTCCTCGCTTTCCTTCCCCATAGCTGAACTGCATCCACTCCCCATCCAAAAGCGTGTGGATTTTCTCTCGCCACTGTAGAAGCTTTTCGAGGTCAATACAGCTTCGCTCTCTCCTAGTTTCTCCTAAAATGGTTTGAAGTCTTTAATTACCTGAATAATTCCTGCTGGTTTGCATGAAAGTTAGCTCAGGAATTGTTTGTAATTCCTCAGTGTTGTGGAAGAAAGTGTTACCTGCACTCAAGAAATTCTCCCCAAATTCTCTTTTACAAGGGGTTCTTACTTGTTACCTGTGTTAAAGCCTGCCTATGAAGCAGCCATTTGTTTTTAGACCTGTCATCTCTTTGTAAAGGTGCCTGTTGTGAGATATTAAAATGCCACAGAGGAAAAAAAACATGAAAAAAAGAGGAATTTTTAGAGAGAGCCAACCAGCCAAGTACAATATGTGGCCAGACAGAATCAGAAGCGCTGGCTGCAGTACAAACCCAAGAGGCATCAGACAAACCACCCCAGCCACAACGGTAATGGTTCACCAGCAAAAGGAATGTAGAAAATAAAATGGGGGGAAGACCCCTCCTTCCTCCTCCGCCTTCCCCCCAAAACACTATCTGACATGGCTGATGCCGCCGGTGCATTCAAATATGCCACTCTGGAAGGACATTATTTGTTCCCGGGCTCGCTGGCTGGGAAGTTCGGTGTCACACAGAATCACAAAATCATTAACGGTCTAACCCTTAGTATTTAGGCATCACTTCTCATGAGGTCTGCCTGCACAGGGTCAGGCAGGCACGACTAAAAGAAGGACTGGAGCATGTCCAGAGAAGGGCAATGAGGCTGGTGAGGGGTCTGGAGCACAAGTCTGATGAGGAGCGGCTGAGGGAGCTGGGGTTGTTCAGTCTGGAGAAGAGGAGGCTGAGGGGAGACCTCATCGCTCTCTACAACTACCTGAAAGGGGGGTGCAGAGAGGTGGGTGCTGGTCTCTTCTCCCAAGTGACAAGTGACAGAACGAGAGGAAATGGCCTCAAGTTGCACCAGGGGAGGTTCAGGCTGGATGTTAGGAAAAATTTCTTTACTGGGAGAGTGGTGAAACACTGGAATAAGCTGCCCAGGGAAGTGGTGGAGTCACCATCCCTGGAGGTGTTCAAGGAACGTGTGGATGAGGCATTGCGGGACATGGTTTAGTGGGCATGGTGGGGTTGGGTTGATGGTTGGACTTGATGATCTTACAGGTCTTTTCCAACCTTAATGATTCTGTGATTCTGTGATCCAGCGTAGCATACCCTGGGAGAGGCCGGCTGCTTTTGTACACCCTGCTAGCCAAGGAGCTCATAAGCCACCGCCGCCTTCTCCCTGTTTCTCGCAGTCCTTGAACAAACACGCAGGAGAGCTCGGCTCACCGTCCGCCGGGAGGGTACGGCCAAAAGGTGAACTTACCTCACAGCTACACTTCAAACCCTGCCCGAGGACGGACTCAGGAGCTGCGGCTACTCATGCTGGGGCAGTGTCAGGGCTTACGGCCCATGCCTGTCCCCAGGCTGGAGGCTGCTGCCTTCCTGTGGTCTTGGCAGAAGTAGCCGGGTGTCCCCTCCATGGTCATCACAGAGTACATCCCAGTGTACCAATATGCTCTGCGGTATCTGGTGATTTCAGCTAGTACGTCAGGTTACAAATGCGGTTGCTAGACTTGGTTCTCATGCCTTTGCTATGGGGGACAAAGATATTTTGGAAGGATAATGCGGACAGGCAAGAGAAGTCACCTCTTAAACCTCCTGAAGGCTAGTAGGGGGGGTCAAAAGCCTAGATCACAAGGAGCTTTGCAGCCTGGCTCATCCCAGCATTTGGCTTCAGAAATTCGGGGTTCAAGTTCCACTACAAAGTTTGGCATTGATTCCCGCAACTCACTGCGGCATCTCGGGCTTCCACCCAGCACTCGCCAGGGAGGTGCAGTGGTGCTCCACGGTCCGGAGGCACAGTTTCTGGGAGGTGGAGGTGTCTCAGGAAATATCAGCATCACCTGGTGTAGGTGTGCTCTGGGGCTAGTGACAGAGGAATTACCGTACAGTTTCCTCCACACCAGCCCTGCAAAACCCTTTTTCACCTACCTGGAGTGCAAGCCTTCTATCAGGGAACAGCCTCTCCTCTATCTCCGATGCTGAGTTGCACAGGACCCCATCTTTAGGGGAACCTCCATGTGTCACACTGACAAAACTTGCTTTCAAATGACTTTTAATAGAAGAATTTTAAAATGTGCTCCTGTAAAGGACTGCAAACCCCGGCCCTTGGTATCTCCCTGTCCTCCATGCATAAACACAAGCAAGCTGTCAACGCACTCCTCAAATGCAGCCTGCAGCTCCAGCGGTCCTGCTGAGGTTTGCATGCTTGGAAAGAAGTTACAGGGGTGCCAGCAGCGGCCGGGACCACGTTGTCTTTGAAGCACGGGGATGCTTTGGAAAGTGATTGCGTACAAAAATAATGATAAAAAACCCCCAAATCTTTCATGCCGTCCCCTTGCTCAGCCGAACAACTTCTTCAGGCACCCATCTATTGCACCTAGTAATAAGTTTCTACTGTCATGACCTTACCTCAAGAAGTGTAACCCCAAGTGGGCTCGCAGATGTGCTTTGGGAGTAAGTGGAATCACTGAAAAGCTCTCAGAATTGAAGGGACTTCACTTGGTATGAAAAGAGCTGAAGAAAAGGGGAGGGGAGAAAAATACAGCCAATAGATTAGACAATGCAATCCGATCCACTTGAGGCACACAGGACGTTAAACTAAATGCAACTGCAACTCAAATTTAATGCAGCAAACCTATGTGTAATTAGCGTACAGGATTCACTGCCACAAAATATCATGGAGGCCAAGAGCTTTTCACCCAAAGTTTGGAAATATATACACACACACACACACAAATATATACACACACACGCATGTGTGTATGTATATACCTCTGGTCTCTCAGGGCTGGAAAGGACTCGACACCACCATTCAGTCTTTCCCCCAGCTCCAAGACAGGATGAAATACACGTCGGTATTTTCTGACAGATGTTTGTCTGGACCTGTTTTTAACAGAGAATCTCCCACCTCCCCAGGCAATTTATTCCAACGCTTCCTTTTCTTCTTCAGCTTTATACACACACGCACACGTATATTTATCTCAGAAGGTGAGCGGAGCAGTCTCTGATGACTTGCACATCAAAAGGCTTGTTAACTCATTTCTCATGGCAAGATCTTTATTGCGAGTGATGTACGAGCCCGAAAGATCCCCACCTGACCTGAGATGACAGGCTGAGCTTGGGGGACCTGCAGATGGGGTAAGGGGGGCAAATGGGAAAGGAAGGGGAAATTAATTCCTTTCCTTATTAACCTGTCAGATTTGGTCTGCTGATAAAAGAGAGACCAACTTTTGTATACTCCATTTTTAGACTCCAACACGAAGTTCCTCTGGTTTCAGTAAAATCAATACACTTTTGGCTTCCTCAGCAGCCACCTCGGAAGAGATGCTGTCCTGTCAAACTTAAGTAAGGCAAAGGAGGGGATGGGGAATGAGGCTGCGCAGCTGGAATATGCAAATGCCAGGATGGAGAGTAGCACTTTTCCAGCCCGCCCTGGATATCTATTACCTCCACTTTTGGACTGACAATGCACCAAATGTTTCACTGCCTGGGGCCTTACAAAGCCAACCGGCTTTTTTAGCTGAAAGCACTAATGTAGAAAGGCAATTGGGAATTAATTATTTAATGTGGTTCTCATTGGTAGAAAGCTTCTACCCCTCCTGCATCTCAGCTACCATTATACATATGTTGCTTTCTTCAGACTACGGTGATTAGACAGCAGCGGAAAATTATGGCTAAATCCCGTTCCCACTTGCAATGAACTCCATTTAAATCGACAGATTTGCACTCAATAACTAGAAGTGCAGTTTAGCCCTGTGCTACGAAAACATCGTTTGTGACAAAAACCGTAGACAGATCTCAGCATCTCCATTTCTGAAAAGAAGCCGTCTCATACCTCCGCTCCCAACCCCTCTCTTTGACAGGCAGCGGAAGACTATCCCTATTTAAAAATTAAAATCCACGCAAGTAGCCCTATTAGTAGGAAATCGGAACGAGCTCCCTTTAATGTGGCTCTTCGGATGCCTCACTGGAGCAGGCGGAAAGGTATATCCTGAATCCGCACCGCATGTTGGTTCAGCTCCAGCTTCTCAGGGATTCCCAAGATAAGCATCTATTTCATTTAGAGCCTTTTTAGTGAAGCAAATGTCCTTTTGAAGATCTCTCTGCAACAGCTGCATGCCAGAAACCCCCAGCCAAGTTACTTTAAGAGCTTAAGAATCAGGCCCCGTGTATTTAAAAAATAAAGTTTGCAAAATAAGATTCTGCAGCGGGGCTGAGAAGGGCCATGAACTTACGCTGCCAAACATCATACACAGGAAAATGGTAACTTCTGCCCCGCAGTCACCAGCTCCGAATCATTCCGGATGAAGCCCCGACAGGATCCTACCGAAATTCAGCGTCGTGAATTACACCAGGAATTAATTTAACGTAATGTGTCGTCTATTTCCAAACACAAAATAGATTGGGGTTGCTTTTTTCCGGCTCTTCAGATGAAAGAAATACGACTGCACAGATGTGCTTTTCTAAGATCCAGTGGCATGAAACCTGAAATACCCCAGCAAGATTCAGGAGCAAGAATTTCTAATCACCATGGAAGCACGACACTTTTGAAGGTCTATGAAATTATATACCCGGGTCTGAGAAGGGTAAACTTATCCGTCTGGGCAGATCTGCTGATAGAGACAACTCATTTTCTCCTGGAAAGCTGTGTTATATGCTGTTTGAAAAAATGATCAGTCATTAGAGACAGGTTTATGCTGGGAAGAGAAAGAAGAAAAAAAACAGGGCTGGGAGAGATGTTCTGTAAGGGAAAAGGAAAGGCAGCGTGGAAGTATTCCCTTCGTTTAAGTGATTCCCTGTGAATTCGGCAGGCAGAAGAGAAGGCGAGCTGAGCATCTCTCAGGGCCAGACGGAGCGAGGCTGGCGACGACGGAGGCATATGGAGACCCACCCAGGGCGCAGACGGAGCGGAGGACCCCCAGACCTCGGCTTACGCAAGGTGACCTTTCCCCTCTCTAAAATTTCAAAGCTGGCGTTGCCGGCGCTGAACAGACTGTGTGCCATATGTAACATGACCTCAGCTCCGCTCTGCCAAGCCACTGATGGCATCACTAATGAGAGGTGAAAGGTCCCTTGCTTGCAGCTCGCTCAGAAACCCACCGAGGCAGCGGGTGCGGGATGAGCCCCCCGACCCCTTACCCCCGCAGGCAGGCACCCGCTGCCCCACCGCAGGGCCCGGCCGCCCTCCCAAAATCACACACGCCCCCATCCAAGGGGTTGGCGGTTCCTCTTCCCTTGGCCCAACCGCAACCGGCACAGTCCCCGGGCAATGACAATATTTGTTCAGCACCCAAATGCAAAGCGCGGAGCCCCGTATGTAAATCCTGTCCCCCGTCCCTGCTGCCACCCTGCCAGCCCCCCGGGCAGCACCTTCTTCAGAGCGAGGATTATGCCGTTCGCATCGGCCGGGTGGGGAGATGGATCCGGGCTTGAAGATGGCGCAGAGGGCCGAGATACACCCAAAAGGGCCGGGTTTGCACCCCCCAGCACACCGCAGCCGCGGGGACGAGGTGGCCGGGCCTCGGCGGGGGACCCGCGGGAGGGCGGGGGGGGGGCAGATGGGGTCACCTCGGTCCCCTTTTTTTTTCCTGTGAAAATAGGGGCGGTTGGGGGGTTTTTTGCAGGTTTCCCGGTGTCCAGCCCCCCCCCGCCCCCCCCCCCCGCCCCGGCCATCACGTAAGGAAGGGACGGAGAGGACCCACTCGCACCCCGCTCCTGAGCACCCGGCTGCCTGCCCCGGACACGCGTGGGGAAGGCCCGTGTGCGCGCGGGTGGGTGTCACTGATGCGGGGGGGGTATGTGCACACAGCGCTGGGGGAGCGCTCGCGCGGCTCAGTGCGTGTGCACACGGGTGGGTGTGTGCACACGCGTGTATGTCTACACGTGTGTGTGTGTGTGCGCAGAGGGACGGGCGTGGACACGCGGGGGTGCAGACAGGGATGTCCATGCATGCGTGAGCAGCTGTGCGCACGGGTGTCCGTATGCACTCGGGAGCGGGTGGGTGCCTTCGTGGGTGAGCATGCACACACGTGGGTTGGGGGGTGCCCGCGGGCGGATGTTGGGGTGTCAGCACGCGGGGGGAGCACAGGTGCGTGTGCACACGTGGGTGGTGGGTGCACACGGGTGTGCGTGCGAGGGGGTGGCTGGGTGCAGACCAGAGCGCCTGCACACGAGTGGGTGTTGCAGTGTGTGCACGCAGGCGGGTGTGCCCCCGCCGCCTCCTCCCGCGGCTCCCAGCTGCGAGCAGCGCGCAGGCTTCCGCGGGCGGCCCCTCCGCGCCTGCGCTTTGTCCCACGCGGGACCGCGCGGTGCCCGGCGGCCGGCTCCCGCCGTGCCGGCACCGTCGACCCCCGCCGCGGGGCTCCCGGGGCGGGCCGGGCTCCGCCGGCCGGGCTGGAGCCGCCACCGCGGGCGCGGAGGGGGCGCGCAGCGGGCCCGCCCGGGCGCACCGCGGGGAGAGGGCGTCCTTGGTTTGTTTCGGTTTTGCGAACGACTCCTTTATGGCACGTGTGGCACTGCTGAGGTAGAGCGAGGACCCCCCCCACGGAGTACATTCATCCCACCCGCGGCCGCGCTCCCGGCTCCCCACGCAGGGCCAAACCCCGCGGGAAAGGGGCTGTCTTTAAGCCTCGTTGCTTTTCTGCTGCGGATTAAGTTTTACATCGCATCCCGGCGCGGAGAAACTAAATTACTCGTTTCAAATACTTACTCTCCCCCCCCCCGCGCCGGCCCGGAACACCCTCATTTCAGACAAAGCTGCCCACGCGTGTTTGGTTGCGCTGGGGCTCATTCCGCAGCTGGCCGCAGAGTGGCTGCAGAGGGGCAGCCGGGGCGTGTTTTTCCTCCCGCGGAGGAGCCGCACCTCGGGGGGAACCTCCCGCCGGTGCGGGGAAGCTTGTGCGGGGGGAAAAGCAGCTCCCGCGGCAGCCCCGCGCCCAGTTGGGCCGCAGCCTAATTCCAGCTGCACTATCTTATCGGGGGGAAAAAAAAAAAAAAAGGGCCAGAAACTGCAATTATCATTGTCTCGGGTTACGGCAAATGCCATTATGGTGAGAAATGGGAAGGAAAACAATGCCGCGAAAATGCGAATCGCCTCGCTAATAACGCGCTGCTGCTGCGCGGGCCCTGCGCGCCCGCGGGGGGCTTCCACCCCCGGCGTGGGGGGGCGCGGATCCCCGCGGCGGCACTGCGGGGATTGGGGAGGTGTGAGCGGCTGGGGATGGGGGGGGGGTCCTCCTTTGAGTGGGGGGCCCGCAACTGTTGGGGGGGAGCTGCACACTCCGGAGGTTTGTGGGTACCCGAGGGTCGTGTCACGCAGGCGGACACGAACACGCAGGGGAGATGCAGCGCAGCCGGCACGGCTGGAAGGCAAGCCTGCAGGCTTCCGCGCAGAAAAGGAGTTAAACCCCGCCGTTGTCCTTTGATTTAGGAAACGGCTCATCCAATTCAGTTCCAGATTATTCAGGGGCAGACTGCCTCGCTCGCTCCCTCGCTCCCCACACCAGCCCAAACATCTTGAAGTAATCAGCAGCTGAGAACGGAGACGTCCCCCTGGCATCTCAGGTTAAAGAAGGAGGTCCAGGAAAATGTGGTAGAGCCATTACAAGAAACCTGAGATGCATTCATCAGAGACTCCAATTGCCATCGCATTAGGATTGATTAGAGACCAGCAGTACCGTAATGACCCGGAAAGAGGGGCATACGGGGATTATTAATATCAGACTTCTTAAAAAAAAAAAAAAAAAAAGAGGAGAAAAAGAAGGAAGGAGGAGGGAAAATTTAAAAAACAAAAGCGCATCGCGGGGCGGCTGCTCGTATGCAGACTTACCTGAGGAGCACGGGCACCGGCCAGCCGCCCAGACGAGAATTTATCTAACTTCTGGGGAAGAAAAAGCAAACAAAGATGGAAAAAACCCCAGCTCGGGACCCCCTGACGTGGCCCGCTCCCATGCACGGCTCGCCCCGAACCCCCCGGGGCTGCGCAGGCGGCGGCTCGGGGGGGCCCAGGCGGGGGCCCCGGCCCGCGGCCCGGCTCACCCGCCCGGGCCAAAGGAAGCTGGTCCCCGGGCCGGCGACAGCAAGGACGGGTTAAGAAGGCTCCAAAGAGGAGCAAGGAGACCTCGGTGGCTCGTCTCCTCCTCGGCTCCCTGCGCCAAAACAAATCAGCCCCTCCTGGTCTCGGTTTAAATGTAGCTCACTGGATAATTAACTCCATCTTTCCAGCCCTGCTTTAACTGTTTATTTAGTGTCACCCCGTATTACCATCACTAGCACTTTCCTCTGAACAGGAGGAGCTGGAGGGTTTCACCTCCCAAAAGGAAATTCTTCGTAGCTTAAAAGAATCGGCATCCAGGAGGTACATTAGCGAGCAGGAAAGGGGGGGAGGACGGGGCGGGGGGTGCCACGGCAGAAGCAGGGGAAAATACGGGTGTGGGGGGACAGGGACCGAGAGACGTATCGGAGAGAAAAAGCCGACGCCTGGTCACCTCTAATCCTGTGAAAAAAGCCCCGGTAAGTGTGCGAAGAAAGAGCCCTTTGTGCCCCGGGCATCGCCGCCGCCGCCCCGTCGGGGCCCCGCCGGGAAGGCCTCGTCCTGCCCCTCGCCCCGCCGGCCCGTCCCCCCTCCGGCCGCCCCGGCCCGGCCTGACCCCGCTCGGCGCGGGGGGACGCTGGGGGCCGGGCACCCCCGGGGTGCGGGGAGCCCGGGCAGGCCGGGGCGGCGGGCAGGGACGCGGCCACGGCCCCCCCCGCGGCCACCGGCTTTGTTTTTACAGGTGCCTGGAGGGCAGTTGCCGAAGGAGCCGCGGAAGGTCGCACACCGCCTCGCAGGCGCGTCGGGCCACAGGCTGCCGCGAGGGAAGAGCGGTGCGTGCGGAGAGGGGCTTGTCCTCCCCCGCTAAAAAAGAGAGTAATAACGGGGGGGAAGGAAGGGAGAGAGAGAAAACACAAATCCCGTATTGTCTGGGAGCAAGGCGGGGAAGCCGGCTGGCTCCCCTGCGCCTCGCGATCGGCGGGGAGGGCAGCGCGGGTGCGGTATCGCGTTGCAGATCCTCACTCGAGATAACGAAATGCGATCTATTTTTCAGAACAGCAAGTGGATGGGAAAGGAGCCCTCTACAACACAAACCTCATTCACTTAATGGGGCGGTTTTGGATTTCGCCTCCGAAAGGTTCGGAAAGCGGCAGCGTTGTGTTACTGCCCCGCCGGCTCCCAGCCCGGTTAGCATCCCGCCAGGCGGGGCTCCGGGGGAGAATGCACCGCTGATGTTATTTGGTCGCGCTATTTGTTTCCCCCAGACCCTCACACTTAAAGAAAAAAAAATAATTAAATTTATTTTCGGTTGGGGAAGAGCTTTATTTCTAAGGCCGGGGGGGGGGGGGTGGTGGTGGTGTGGGAGTCGCGTTCGGGTTATTTTTTCCGCTTTGTTTTGGTTTTCTGGCGAAATCCAGGAAGAGCCGCGGAGCGTTGCGGGGGATCCGTCTCCATCCCCGCGCTGCGCTGTATAACGCTGCATCGAATAAATAAGCATCGAATAAATAAGCGATCGGTGCCCCGGCAAGCGGGGCGAGGCGCGGAGGCCCCCGCGGCCGCGCAGCGGCCCCCTCGGCCGGTCGCTTGCTCTCCGCGGGCGCGGAGGTGCCAGGCCCCGGCGGCGGAGGAGACCCCCCCGGGGCGGGGGGGCGAAGCCAAGCGCTTTGCCCCGGCTGGAAGCGGGGTGAGCCCGGCGGGCTGCTCCTTCTCTGCCGAAAAACGAAAGAGAGAGAAGCAGCCGGCGGCAGCTCCGCGCCGTTGTGTTCCTGTTCGGTTATTGAGTTATTTACATCTGCCTTATTATTTTTTATATATTTTTTTGCAGCGGCTCGAAAGTCTTTTTTTTCTGGGTGATTTTCAAGGGCTAAATGGGATGGGATGGTTTGGGAATTCATTTACCTCTTTGCGGGGTTTAAAGTGAAAGGTTTCCAATTTTTAGGAAAACCAACCCCGGGCAATAATTAACATTGATGCTCCCGGTTCTCGTCTGCAGCGTGCATCTGCCAGGTGGAGCCCGGAGAGCCTGTCCCCTCCTTGTGCGAATGTTGGTGACAGGGAAGAACAAAGTCCCGCTCGGAAGTCGCGGGGAAGCCTGGGCTCAGCCCTCGCCCGTCCCTGTCAGCTCCGCCGCCGGCCGCATAGGGATAATTTGCTTATTCCCAGCAAGAGAGGTGTTTGGTTTGGTCGGCCTTTTAAAAGGCAAAAGGAAAAGGAGAAATGCGAGGGCAAGAAAAAACCGCTCTCGTTAAAATGGCAAGGAGCTTCCTCAGCCCCGCTTCGCATTTCTCTCCTCCTCATCCTGAAGGTCTATGCCCTCCGGTCCGCGCTTTGCCCGAACCGAGCACCTCGTTAGAAAGAAAAAAAAAAAAAATAATAATGGGAAAGTGAATAACAATAAAAAGGAGGGACGGGGGGGCCCATCTCCCAGGCTGGGCAGGGCACTGCTCCTCCAGGACGCGGCCGCGGGCGGCTGCGAGCCCATGCGTTGTAATTCTGCGCACTTGCTCCAGACTTTAGGGTATTAGTTGATTTTAGAGCCGGGTTTAAGGCTCCGTTCCGGTCCCCACACAGCTGCCTTGTCAATAAGGATCTGTTCCAAGCAGACATTCCTTCTGGGAGGACATTGCAGCTCTTTAAGACTTCATCTGCAACATCATAAGTACTAAAATAAAATGGCAAGGGAAAATTACCAGACACATGGTCATGGGATACAGAAGCGCCCTGACTCCAGCGTGCATAGTAAAGTCACTGTACAGACTGGGTGGCAGGGGCTTATTTTAAACAGCTCCGAGACGCGAAGTGCATGGGAAAAACAACAATCCGGATTTAGGGAAAATATCGGGACCGGCCTTTCCCGTGTCGTATCGCGAGGCGGGGAGCGGGCAGAGGCTGCGGGCAGGGAGCGGGCAGCGGGCGCGCCGCCGGCCCCGGCTGGGAGCCCTTCTCCGCCTCGGCCGCGAAGGGGCTGCTCTGAACCGCGGGCACCTGAAGTCAGAGAAACCCGAGTGTCTTCGGGGGAGACAAACAGGTTTCGAAGAGCCCCGCCATGGTTATTAGCACTCGCGGGGCGAACTCGTTGTCGAGTCGCAGGCGTTCCGGAGCGCGCTTAAAATACTGGTTTCGACTTATCTAATCAAAGATAAATACAGTCATAAAGACACCCTCTTCCCACCGCTCCCCTGCCCTTATCTCACCGCATTGTCCTCATCTCCCAGCCCGTCCCGGCTACTGACAATAGATTATCTTTGCTTAGGGAGCCTAATTGTTTTCTAATTTTTTAAATAATTGCTTTTGAGCGAGGTGTGCAAATGAGGATTAGGCTAATTAAAGCGCCGCCGGTCGGTGCAGTTTTGCTGCCCGCCGCCCGCTCGGCTTCCTGGGGGGGAGCCCGGGGAGCGGCTCCGCGGGGCTGCCCCCGCCGGGGACCCCCCCGGGGCCAAGCGGGGCCGAGCGGGGGGCGGGGGGGGCCGCACGGGGGGAGGAGGGGGCGCACGGGCCCCGCGTATTATTTAGCTACTCGCTAAAGCATTATTTATTCATCCCCAGCATTAAGGTAATTAAATACGGGCTGGCTTGGCAGGGGACAGCGAGCGGGCGGGGGGGGGGGGGGGGGCAGGGGTTTGGGGGGAAAAATAGAAACGAGTGGAAGAAAGAAAGACCGAGTCCGCCGGGAGCGGCGTCCCCAGGGGTGCGCCCGGGGGTGCGGGGCTCCCCCCGCCGCCGGGGCCGGGGCCGCACCCGCGCAGAGGCGGCGGCGGGAAGCGCAGCCGCGGCGGCCGAGGCCGGGGCCGGGGCCGGGTCCCCGCCGCCAGGCCCCGCCCGCCCGTGCCGAGGCTCTGCCCGCCGGGCCGGGCTGGGCTGGGCTGGGCTGGGCCGGGCCGGGCCGGGCCCGCCGCGGCGGGGGCCGAGCCGCGGGCGCCCAATCAGCGCGGCGCGGGGGCTCGGGCGCTTTAAGCGCGGCGGCGGCGGAGCGGGGACAAAGTCCCCCCGGCGCCGCGACGAGCATCCCCGCTCGCCCGCCCCCGGCTGCCGCCGCGCCTCCCCGCTCTGGGGCCGGGACCAGGACCGGGACCGGGCCCGGCGGGCGGCTGCCCCCCGCCCCTCCGCCGCCGCGCTCCCGCGGGGTGCCCGCCGCCGCCGCCGCCTCCTGCTCCTCCTGCCGCCGCCGCGCCCGGCCATGTCGATGCTGCCGTCGTTTGGCTTCACGCAGGAGCAGGTCGCCTGCGTCTGCGAGGTGCTGCAGCAAGGGGGGAACCTGGAGAGGTTGGGCCGGTTCCTCTGGTCGCTGCCGGCCTGCGACCACCTGCACAAGAACGAGAGCGTCCTGAAGGCCAAGGCGGTGGTGGCCTTCCACCGCGGCAACTTCCGCGAGCTCTACAAGATCCTGGAGAGCCACCAGTTCTCCCCCCACAACCACCCCAAGCTGCAGCAGCTCTGGCTGAAGGCTCACTACGTGGAAGCCGAGAAACTGCGGGGCAGACCCTTGGGCGCCGTCGGCAAATACCGCGTCCGCCGAAAATTCCCCTTGCCCCGCACCATCTGGGACGGCGAGGAAACCAGTTACTGCTTCAAGGAGAAATCCCGGGGCGTGCTGCGGGAATGGTACGCCCACAACCCCTACCCGTCCCCCCGGGAGAAGCGGGAGTTGGCGGAAGCCACCGGGCTCACCACCACCCAGGTCAGCAACTGGTTCAAGAACCGGAGGCAGCGGGACCGAGCGGCGGAGGCGAAGGAAAGGTACTTGCCACCCCCCCCCCCCTCCCCGTACCCCCTTTTCTCCCCGTTCCCCCCGTGCGGGGGGCGACCGGGAGCGCGGCGAGCCCTCGGCGGCGGATGGGGAGGGAGCAGAGAAAATACCTCGCTCCCTCCAAATCCTATTTTTCCTGAACCGCGTCGCGTTTTTCCCCCTCCGTGGAAACCCAAGTGGGTTTTCCACCCGAGATCCACCGGACCCCGCTCCTCGCCACGCCACCCCACCTGCCCGGGGGAGGCGGGGAGCAGCGAGCCCCTCACCGGCCTCTCCAGGCCGCTCCGCCGCCTTTGTTTGCTTTCTGCCGCCCCGAGTTCAACCGGGAGCGACGAGGTCCCGGAGCCTCCGGGATGCCGGGTCGGGTATTGCCGGCGATCGGGCAGGGTAGCTCCGAAGCCCGAAGGAGGGGGGAGATGCAACCCCGGGATGGAGAGGGGAGGAACCGGAGGGAGACCGGGATGGGGACGCGCTGGCCGGGCCGAGCCGCCGCCCCGCACCGAGGCCACCCCGGGCGGCGCCGGCGCCGCCCGGGGTGGCCTCGGTGCGGGGCGGCGGCTCGGCCCGGCGAAGCAGCCGGCCACGGAGGGCATCGCCCCCCTTTTTGTCTCCTCCAGCAAGCTCCCCCCCGCCCCGAGCCTTCTAGAGGAAAGCCCGCACCCTGCTCGCCCTCGGGCCGCGCTTTCATTTTTACTTAAAAAGAGAAAAATCGCCCCAAAAAATCCCCCCCGTTCTCCGACGTCTCCTCCTCAAATTACCGGGCTGTGCGGTGGACAGCTATTTATAGGAGGGTAAAAAGAAATGGGGACGATCGGTTATGAAAATATTAGGTGCTTTTTTTGTTTTATTTTGTTGTTTTTGGGTTTTTTTTCTGGGGAGAGGCATCTGCTCCCACGATGAAATAAAACGCAAAGGATTTACCGGGGGTATCAACGTGGCGCCCATCCCCGGCGCCTCCCGCCTGCCGTAACATCCCCGTTGTGGGTTTTTTTTGCCTTTCTGCAGGGAGAATACGGAAAACAACAACGCGGCCACCAACAAACCGAACCAACTCTCGCCTCTGGATGGGAGCAAACCCCTCATGTCCAGCTCCGAGGAAGAATTTTCTCCTCCCCAAAGCCCGGATCAGAACTCGGTCCTGCTCTTGCAGGGGAACCTCAGCCACGCCAGGAGCTCCGGCTACTCCCTGAGCGGCTTAGCCGCATCCCAGACCCCTCACAGCCTCCAAGGCCATCAGCTCCAGGACTCGCTGCTGGGACCCCTCACGTCCAGCCTGGTGGATCTGGGATCCTAAAGGGCCGCGGCCGGAGGATCGCGAGAGGAGGTTCTGCTCGGGGACAGAGGCTCTGGGTTGTACATAGAGGACAGCACCCGGTTTTACAGCTCACCCGCTGATGCTTGGTGGGACTCTCGGCTCTTTCACACAACCCCACATCGGCTCCTGCTCCAGTTCCCCCCCAGCGTCTCCCACTATCACCCACTATCACCACGATTTTTATTTTTGATTTTTTTTTTTTTTCCACGTAGCCAAACGCAGAGAGCGGCAGAAACCCTCAGCCCTTCGAGTTCAAACGAGCTGGTCCCAGCGGGAATTACAAAAGAAAAAAAAAAAAAAGGGGAAAAAAAAAAAGAATAAAAAACCCGAACCTAACCCCAGCTGGATCCGATTCCACCCAAATAAATCCCAGCCCCGCAGGCGCGGTGGGGCAAGGGCGGCCGGCGCATCCCTGCTGCTGCCCGGCCGGGTCCCCACGGGGCCGGCGAGGAGCCGGGACGGAGGCAGAGGGAGCGAACCGCTGTACCGAGCCCTGTGCTGGAGCAGGAGGAGGGAGGGGAAGTTACGTTTACATTTTTCATATTTAGCCTTACCAGAAAGATTTCGATGTAGTTTAAATTTAAAAAAAAAAAAAAAAAGGGGGAAAAAAGGCAAAAGCTGCAGTATTAGTTTTACCAAGTGCCTGTGTCTTACCGCGGCTGTGCGAGGCGGTTAGCGAGCGAGCTCCCGTGGGCCCGCGCCCCCGGCTTCCTTCTCCTCCGTGGTGAAATGCATCGATGTGGCTAAAAATTAGGATGATAATAATAATAAAAGTCGACGGCCGATTCCCCCTGAACGAGTATTTCTCAGGCTGCCCCGCCAGCTCCACGCTGCCTTCTCCCGTCTCCCCCCGCTCACCGCCTTCCTCCTTCGGCTTGCAGAGAGCCCGCGGACGACGCTGTCTGTCTCGAGTATTTGTTACCGAAAATCGCATGTGCTTTCAGGTTTATTTTCTATTGTACCTAAACAGTCTAAATTAAACAACGCTGATGGCAGAACACCCAGGCTGCGCTTTTCTTTGCAGGGGCGAGCCCGTGCCCCTCTGCCCACCCTTACCCCCCACCCGACGGGCTGCATCGGAGGCGCTTCGGGCTGCGGGGGGGACAGCCGCTGCCTCCGTAACCGAGGAAGGAGGGGGGAGAGGGGACCCACCGGAGCGGCTTGCGTGGGGTCGCCCCGTGGGAGCCGGGCGCCCAGCCGGGAGGGAGCGGCTCGCCCCCCGCCGCCCGCCCCGTCGGGGCCTCGCTGCGGCCGGGCCGCTGGTGCCGGTCCCCCCTGTCAGCGTTTTGCATCATTGCGTGCGTGTTTATTTAAGTCGCTGCCGTGTTTATTCTCGGGGTCTTGGGCCATGGAGAAATGTCACCCTCTGCAGGAGGGTCCTGCCCGGCCGGAGCGCTCCGCGTCCCTCCCGTTGCCTCCCCAAACGGGCCCGCCGCCGCCGGCACCCGCACACGCTCCAGAGCCCCCCGCGGACCCCCACCCGCGCCGGGGCGGTGGATCCGTACCCCCCTCGACCTCCCCGGCTCCGGCTGCGGGAGAGCCGGGGGCCCGGTGCCCGGGCTGCGGGGACGGTTTCCCTCCACCCCCGGCCTGGCACCGGCCGCCCCCTCGGGGCGCCCAGCCCAGATCCCGCCGGGCTTCCTGCGCCCCCGACCCCTTGGGGGGGCATGGCCGGGGCAGTGGGGGACCCCCCGCCCCCCGGGCGGGACCCAACGCGGCTCCGTGGGAGCAGGGCGGAGGGCGCAAATCCCGCGCTTGGGCGCGCAAGCTGCGCCGGTGGGCGTTCATCTGCGTGTCTGCGCACATCCACGACCGCGGGTGGAGCCGGGGCAAAACCCGACGTCGGGTGGGAGCGCGGAGCCCCCCCCTCCGTGCGCAGCGACCCCCGCCCGGGAAGGGGGCCTGGAGCCGGGCCCCGCTGCGCGCCCCGCGGGGACCTTGGGGGACGGGACGGTCCGTGCCCCCCGGTCCAGCCTCGCCCTCTGCCCCACCCGGGGACCCTCATCGCCCTTCCCGGGGCACTCATCCAGCCCCGCCGTGATCCGCCACGAAGCCGTGCAGCCCGCCACCCCCCCAGCCCCTCGGGCAGAAAGGGGGGAACCCCCAGGGAAATGAGGGAGACTTTTAGGGTGAGCAGCCGCGGGCTCTGCGCCCCGAGGATGGATAAGCTCCAGCTCCGTTTTTTTCGGGCTCGGTGAAGAGGAAGGATAAATATTGCCCTGGGCTCCAGCCCTGCGCGGAGGGAAAGCCAAGCAGGGACTCGCAAACCTGGGGTTATTTTCAAAGCAAACAGCGCAGAGCCGCTTCATGCGCGCAGGCAGCAGCAGGGCTGACTTTCGGGGGGGGGGGGGGGGAGCTGCCAGGGGGTGTCCCCCTGGTCCAAACGCCCCCTCCCCAGCGCAGACCTGCGGGCCGGGGCTGCTGTCAGCCCCGACGGCGGCGCAGCAGGACCGCGCAGCACCGCGCAGGGCCGCGCACGTTGCGCGCCACCGCCCCCCCCCGTAGATCCCTGTCCACGCCCCGACCCTCCATTTCCCGACGAGGTTGCCAGCGGGCGGCCGGTGGCCCGGAGGGATGGAGGATGCTGAGGGACCCCCCCTGGAAATAAACCCCCGGCTGGGGAAGGGGCCGGCGGGCAGGTAGGACCAGGGAGGCCCTGGAGCTGAGCCAGGCGCAGGTTGCTGAGCTCTCCTCGATTAGGCTTGACCTCGCAGCAAGCTTTTCACAGCAAAGTCAGCCTGGGGAGGCAGCCCGGGGCTGTTTCTCACCTCGCTCTGCTTTGCATTCCCACTGGCGGGAAGGAGTTAATTCGCCCCCCCCGCTCCCGCTCACCCCCCAGGACAGTTTCACACTGTGTCCAGGTCAGCCAAAAAAGGGGAGGAAATGGAGAACAGCGGAATGATTAATTCTACCTGCTTTTCCCATGAGTGATCACCTGCTTTTGGGGTCATGAATAGCAGGTAGCTCTCCCCGTCTCCAGCTCTGAGAGGCTCATTTGTTTGGTGACAGCTGAGTGACAAGACCTGAAATCCGAGCCCTCAACTTTGCCTGATGTGTGGATAAAACCCTGGATGTTCCCTCAAACATTTCAGGAAATGAAAGTTGTAACGCGATCCCTTGTGCGCCCACATCTCCCCCAGCAACACACAAAAGCTCAAAGGAACCTTCTCGGATTAAATTCAGCCTGGAGAGGATGGAAGGAAAATGGAGAGCAGGCTGAGAAAGCTGGAACTGGCAGGCTTTTCTTCAGCACTTATTGGAAATGTCTGTCCAAAGCAGGGATTTAGAAAGGTCACCTCTACCGTAAGCGCCTCTTCCTCCGGCAGAGTCAGGCGGGCAGCCCGCTTCCCCCCAGCCCTACCTCCACGTTGGGGGCAGCCCAGAGCAGGGCGGGGGGTACGCTTAGATTCCCCCAGCAGGAAATTCAGTGTATAAACACAAATGCCCAAGGAGAAAGCCAGCCCCCCTCCTCTCTTCTCATTTCATTTCCCGGGTCACGCCGAGCCAGCGTTCTCCCGTGCACGAGCCGCACGCCTGCTCTGCCCCTGCCCCACTGCCAGCCCCTGCCAGGCCCCCCTTCCCCGCTGCCCCCCGGCCCCGCAGAGGGGCAGGTACGGCCCCGCTCTTGGCCCCCCCCACCCTGGGCCGCGTGCTGGCAAATCCTCCACAGAGGCCCGCAGTGAGGAGCGGATGCTCGTTCAGCCGATGGATTTAAATGCAACATTTCCAGGCCTGGCTTCCTAAAGCTCGCGCATCCCCAGCTGCAACGCCGGGAGCCCGGAGCCACGATGCAGTTAGGAGACCTTTGTGCTCTGTGTCTTTGCAAACCAGGCCTGCTCAGCCAGACGTCGGAGCTTCCTTTTGAGCACACAGGTTTGGAAACGTCAGCAGCTGGAACGAGGCAGGGTGTGCGGTACAGGCAGCATTGGGCCAAGGCGTCCGGACTGCCTCCCTCCCGGCTGGATGGTCTTATCGAGCCGCCTGTCACTGGGCAGCCAGCCGGCCTGAAGATAAAGTACTATTTAATAATTGTTTAACTATTATTGAAGTGCTTCAGAACCTGCAGGCCTGTAAAGAAAACAGCACACGCCCCGAGATAACTCTTCACCTCCGCACTGCTCCCTTACTCCTGCTTTTCTCCGGAGAGCGGCTCACGGACACTGCACGGGCACAGGTGGAAACCTCCCCGTCTGCCTACCCGCTCCGCTTCGCTGTCGGTAATTTTGCATCCGAGGAAGAGCTCGCTATGGGGTGACGCTGTGGGGGCTGGGTCTCTGTATTCGCTGCCTTCAGAGGCAGGTGCTTTAACCTGCCTGATGCACGCAGGTGTCATTAACAGCAGCAGAAGCAGTAAAGGTACAGCCAGCGCAGTGCTTGGCCGACCTGGCTGCAGCAATCCATCTTCAAGGGTGGATTTTGCTGTTCCTGCTGGGGGCCGAAGCCGTCAGGTTTTCTGAGGGCACCAGGTGCTGCGTGGGGGGAGCAGAGGTGGCAGGGGCCGGATCTACAGGAGCTTTGGTTCAGCTCAAGTGTCCAAAGCAATCTGAGACACCGTCACCTTTCCCGACTGGACGTGGACACAATTTTAAATATGAAAACAGAGGAAAATTTGCTTTAATCTTCAGGCAGAGAGAGCAAATTACCAGGCTCCCCGGAGATTATCAGCGCTCGCCCCAACAGCACGCTGATGCTGTCTGGAAAGAGGGCACCAGGCTGAACCCCCATCCCGTGCCACCCTGCCCTTCCTTCCAGCTGGGCTTGTCACGAAGCGCAGGAACGTTTCCTCTCTCCCCGTGGTTTCTAGCATTTGCTCCCACCTCCCCAAATTTTAAACAGAGGTTGAACTTTCTCCAAAGCATATAATCCCAATCCTAATAATGAGGTTAAAGAGGCAGATTTAGTTCAATTATGATTTCCTGTTTTCACTTGTCACAGTGCTTTTGGAAAATGCATCCGTGGACAGAGTAGCTCTTCCCATCCCTGCTTTAGCTTCTCATCCACAGCCTTGTTTTTCAGGGATCAGGGCTGCTTTGGTAGGGTGCTGTACCTGCTCAGACTCTGATGGCTTTCAGCTGTGATAGAAAAGGTATAGAAGATCCTCACGCCTGCTTCTCAGGGTGGAAAAAAGGGGAAAAACTCATCTTTTTGTGACTTAAGGATGGAAAAGCTTTTAAGCTAATAGCTGGAGCGTGTATCAGCCCTGTTTTACAGGAGGGGAAACTGAGACCCAGGGAGACAACAGACCTGCTGAAGGTCAGAGCAAGGGCAGATGACGAAGTGGGGAGGGCGGCTGCCCCGCGCCGGCGGCTGGTGCTCTGCGTGCCCACGCTGCCTCCCTTTATAGTCCCCATAATAAGTCGCCACAGCTTATCATTATGTAATATAATATTCCTAATAATACAAGACAAAACCAATTGACTAAAAAACAATGCCAAATGAGGCTTGTGGCTAACACTCCCTGAAGAAATTGTCTCTTTTCTAGAACTGAAAAAAAAAAAACCCAAGCAAATTAGAAACAATTGAAAAATGAAATCACATCTGCAAACCATCAGGATGCTTCTCATGAGCCCCGAAGGACGCCTGTCCCCCCTTCCACTGCTCCCACTGCCCGGTATGGGGCGGTGGGTGTCACAGAGACCCGCAGCGCTGCCCGTGCAGGCACGGGAGGGATTTTGTGGCAGTACCAGGGCCGCAGACAGGCATGACCTCAGCGTGTGCTTCACTCAACAGAAGGGCTGTGTCATGCTAGAACAAATCAGAGATGTATTTAGGGAATTAAGATCTTCGTATGCCTAATCTCCCAGAGCTGGCAGGGAAGCAGGGAGAGAAAGAGTGCAAGAGGGAGGGAGCACCAGCTTAAAAACTGCTGTTCCCTTCCTGAGAGCCCTGCAGGGCTGGGCAGAGGCGCTGGCACAAAGAAACCACAGAACTTGCCCAAGCGCTTGGCCACGGGCTGCTTGGTTCCCCATAGCCAGAGGCTGCCTTCTGCCTGCCTGGGCAGGGCTTCGCCTGCGTCGCTCCTCTGCCGGAGCAGAACCGAAGCCAGCAGGACCTGGGAACGGTGCGTGGGCTCAGCAGTGCTCAGCTGCAGGGGACACTTCTGTCCCCCGGCGTGGTGGCTTCCAACCCTGTCGGCACACAGGACCGTCGGCGGTCGGCACTATGTGCCCTTTGCAGCAGAGCTGAGGTGGGGATGCCCTCGCCTGCTCCGTGCTCCCCTGGGTGTTGGGTGGCTGTTGGGCGCACAGCGGGGCAAAGCACGCCGTGGTTTTATAGTACTGGGGTGGGTCAAGTGGGGATGCACGCCACTGCCGTCCCCATGGGAGGGGGAGATGCTGAGGCTTGAACTGGGAGGAATCTCTGTGGGCTGAAGTGCCCCTCAGGCCAACGTCCCCAAAGATCCAGGAGGTGCCTGAGAGGGAAGTGGGATTATTTATTGGAGGGAAGAGCGCAGGCAAAGGACGTGGGGACGCTGGAGCTGTGTTGTCCCTGGGACACACGGTGCCTAATGAAGTTGGCAGACACACTCATGGCTGTCATGAGTATGTTGGCCAAGAAGCTGATGTCACTCACCTTGGGCTGTACCAGCCCCATCTATTACCTTTGTGTGCGGGATCTGCTTCTGAGGCCTCCGGGTCCGAAGGGTAACTTGGATGAGGTTCAAGGAGCCCCCAGGAGGGCAAAGGCAAAGCAGGGCATGGGGAGGGGGAGCTGCAGGCTGCTTGCTCGGAGACCCCCACCTCTGCCCTGCCTCTGAGCTCCCCACCTACGGGCAGGGCCTGGGCTGGAGGAGATCTTCAGCAAAGGGGCTTTGGGGCTCTGCCGCTGGCCTGCTCGGCTGTCACCAGCCCGTGGGAACTTGGTAGTGGGGTGGGGGGGACAGCGGTGCAGCCAAAGCCCGTGACAGCAGACGTGGTGGTCATGGCGAGGATGGTGAGCAGCTGGTCACTCCCGCTACCCCCCTCTGGCCTGCACCCACTCATGGCCTAATTCAAGACTAAAAGGGAGGTGTACGTTTTAGCAGGGAGGAGAATCAGCCCTCTACAAAGCCTGTGATGACTTTCTGGGAGCTGTTTAGCAGGCTTGATCTGGGCCCATGGCACACCAGATGTCCAACCAGCTCATCACAGTGGTCCCTTCTGGTTTATGGATGTGTCAAATTTGGTAATCTATCCTAGAGAAGGAAAAAAGGCGATGTTACGTGATCTGAAGGCATCAGTACAAGGGAGATTTCTTAAAATTCTCTAAAGCAGGAGGAAAAGAGACAAACGGAGCAAAAGCTGTGAATAGGACCGAGACATAAGGTTTTCTCACAGCAAAGGGGAGTTCAACGTGCACACAATGGTTCCCATGCCACCGCAGGGTTAACTTCAAACCTAAAATGTTTTCCAAAGGCCACACTCTGACTTGCATGGTGACTTTTTGTGCCAGGTCCCAGTGACGTCCCAGAGCCCCAGCATGGAGGTCGCACGGGTGCATTCAGTCCCTGCCGCCCCATCCCCTTGGGTGGCACACGAGGGGACTGCCCTGGGAGAGGAAGACCGTACGGCGCAGGATGGGACCCCCCATGTCAGCGCCAGCTGCAGCATGTGCTGTCCTCGGATGCCCGAGTCTCTGAGTCTGCACCCCCCGGTGCTCCTCTGGGTGATGTTTTGGGGGCTTTGTGTTGCTCAGGATGCCTCTCTGTCCTCATCCCCCTCTTCTGCCAGGGTTACGTAGCCACAGCTGTTTGCTGATGGCCTCCGCGGAAACCGTATATCCTGCCTTTGCAATCGGAGACAAGGTGCCCACGCAGTTGCCAGATTTGCAAGCGGAGCTGGCAGGAGGGGAAGAGGCCAAAACGGGTGTGCAGAGGGAGGGGGGAATCACATCCATCCCAAATTGGGGCCCATCCCATCCTCGCCTGGAGAAGAACCGTAGTGGACTGGGGCAAAAAAGCCCTATTTGCAAGAAATCTCTCAAGGCAACAGGCAAGCGGCTGAGGGCTGAGGCCGGATTTAAATTGAACCTCCTGCCCAGTGATCCATGAGGAAGGCTCGGCTGCTCAAACAATGAGCGGGGAAAGAAAGCTGAAATGATGGTCACCAGGAGAACCTGAAACCCACGGTGGGGAAAACAAATAAATACAGCGAGAGCGGAGCCTTCCCCATCCCAGCTGAGGCAATCTGTGCTTATGCAACCCTACCCGAAGGCTCCCTATCTCTGTGTACAATCTGGGCTGATAAGATTGTTCTCCACTGAAAATCAAAACCACAGGGATTCCAGGCGGCTCAGCCGGAGTCAGATTGTCCACCTGAACACCGGGGCACTTTCATGTGGCAAAATAATCACAGGCTTATTTTGCTGAAATAAGGGGCAGGGGCTTGGCTGGTTTGGAGGAGAGCACTGCCCCGGCGCTGGACGCGTGCAGCATGGCAGGGATGCCAGCGAAGGGCACCATCCCAAGGGCGACATAGCCCCATGGGGTGAGGGTTGCTGCCTGAAGCTCTGCCATAGAAAAGCAATGGGCTGTTGCCCAAAGCTGACTGTTTTTAGTGAAGACTCCTTCCTTGAGGGCCCAGGGACTTGCAATTGGCAGCTCTGATGCAATGAGCCCGCAAACAGGAGTCAGGCGAGTGATGGTGGAAGCAGTCATCACCAGTGAGACATAGGCCACTTTTAACATTGTTTGGGTGGAACAGCATATGTTTAATATCTACACTGAATGGGAGACAGAATACATAAACATGTCATATACATATGCATGTATAGCTAAATATAAATACACTTGATAGAGCCTCTCTGTAGAACAACTCACCTGATAAGCCATTCCCGTGAGCAAGATGTGCAGCATTAGATCCATGTTTGCAGTTATAAAGTAGACATTGGTTTTTTGTGTCTATTGTAGTTCAAAAAGCCATGTTTTCGGGCATGTGCCTCAGCATCTGGCTGATCACAGAATCACAGAAACACTAAGGTTGGAAAAGACCTGTAAGATCATCAAGTCCAGCAGATCCTCTGTGCTCTGAATATCAGATCAGTCCTTCTCTCAAGACAAAACTTGTTATCAAATCCTGGCCAGAAAAAGCTGTTATTTGGGAAAAAAATAGCAGCAAGGAACTGTTTGCTGATGCTGGAGGTGGAACCTCCTTCCACTGAGATGGGAATGGGATGGTCGGATCCTGTGCCCTGCAGCAGAAGCAGGAGCGTAAATGCCCCCCTGAAACAGCATTTGCATTTATTTGGTGCATTTAGCACCAAGTATCGGCTCTTTGTGAGTTTTAAATGCTGCTGAGCAAATATGTATAGCGGAAATGTCCACTGGGGTATTGGATGACACAGTTTGGGGAGCGGGGGTCCCAAGCCCCTGCCAGGTCCCTAAACCAGGGACAAACAGAGACCCTAGTGAAAAGCAGTTTTGACCTCTATGTCTACTCCTACGGCTCTTGCTCAGTTGTTGCGGCTTCACAATTGGCATTGCCCTGGGGAATTTGTGGCTGGTTTTCTGTCTCTGCTGCAGGAAAAAACATGTGAGCGAGAAGGGGATTAGCTCAAGTGGGGTCCAACGGCCCAGGTGGGCTGGTCTGGGCACATGCTGGTGTCACCTCAGCAGATCAGCTCCGTTAAAAATGAAGAGTCACTGCTCCCCCTGCTCTCTCATCCCTCCCCATCCCTCAGGTCCCTCCAGTTCTAGCAATCCTGCTATCGCTTGTGCGAATGCCCGTTGAAAAAAGAAATCTGTGCAAAACTGTCTTTGCAGATGGAATATATCCATTTAAACTTGCAGAGGTACCGCCGGCCCATGGGCCGCTGGCCAGGCAACACTGTATTTGTGCACACACACAGAGACACACACACACAGAGACACACACAGTTATTTGGGTGACTATGAGAAGAAACAAAGTTCTTCAGTCCTGCCCATCGGCACCGCATCCCACAGTGGCCGTCCTTCCCCAGGGCTTGGTGTTCCTGGCAAAGCTTACGTGAAATGAAACTGCCTATAATTTTCTAAAATTCCTTAATCCTGCTTATTTTCTCCCTTTCCCCGAGAGATCAGAAGCCGCAGTGGTCTCCTCAAGCCCACCCACTAATTACAAGACATGAGCTCAACCAACTGCCGGCCAGAAACAACATCATGGGACCAAACACCACTAACCAACACCGCTCATATTTTTGACTGAATGCTCACAGCAAACTGCTTGAAAGCAAGTCACGAAGAGCTTGGCAATAATACACCAGCCAAATCAAAGAAAGGAAGACGGAAAATATCCTTTTTCCCTTCCTCCTGCCGCAACCCCGACTTCCCCCGCGCCACCGACCAGCTACTGCGACGTCTGAGTCCCGCTCGTCTGTCTCACCCTGGGATGCTCTTTTAGGTCTCTCTCTTCTCTGTTTGGCTGCCAGTTTTTTCCAAATTTGACCCTATTATCTTTCAAATTTGCTTGAAAAGGTCAACACCATCAGCAGTGCTGGGGAGAATGGGAGTTTCTAGCAGGAGGGTGGCATTTAGCAGAAAAAATCTTCTCGCTGGAGAAATCAGATCAGACAGAGCCCTGAGGAAGCCGGACTAAAAATAAAGCCTGAACACACATTATAGGATGGGAACAGAGGTTATGGTACATCCCTGCTTATATTCTTAGCAGGCACAACTGGAGAGATGGATATAAATTTACTGGTATAAATCAGTATAGTTCACAGAAGGATGTTGGGTTTTTTTAAATTCTATGTTCACATTCATGGTTTTGCAGCAACTTGGGGTCCTTCCCTAAATCCCCCTGGTTTGCAGCGGCTGGTGGTTTTACTTTGTCTGGGCTACCTTCATTTCTTGGACTACTTCCCTCCTCCTGCTTTCCCCGTTTGCAAGCCACAGGCATGTGCAACCTCTTGCACCCCAAAAAGTGAGCGACAAGTCCCATTGCCCCCGGAGTGAGGAGGGGGCTTCTCTGCTCCAGGTTTTATCCCTGTGCTCACTGAACACATGATTTCCCCCCCCAAATCCTGCTCTGGCTGGGTTAGGAATAATATCCCAAGGTCTGCTTTGCGGCGCATGAGATCGCGAGGGTTGGTGGGGTCCCAACCGGGGGATGCGCCCCAGGGTGCGGGGGGGCTGCTCTTGCTGAGCCCTGAGCTGGGAGTGGGAGCGGGAGTGGGTGTGGGACTGGGAGCAGGAGGGGGAACGGGAGTGGGTGCGGGAGTGGGAGTGGGAGCGGGTGTGGGAGCGAGAGTGGGTGTAGGAGTGGGAGTGGGAGCGGGAGCGGGAGTGGGAGCGGGAGTGGGTGTGGGAGTGGGAGCGGGAGTGGGAGCGGGAGCGGGAGTGAGAGCGGGAGTGGGTGTGGGTGTGGGTGTGGGAGTGGGAGCGGGAGTGGGAGTGGGAGCGGGAGTGGGTGTGGGTGTGGGAGTGGGAGTGGGAGTGGGAGTGGGTGTGGGAGTGGGAGTGGGAGCGGGAGCGGGAGCGGGAGTGGGAGTGGGAGTGGGAGTGGGTGTGGGAGTGGGAGTGGGAGCGGGAGCGGGAGTGGGAGCAGGAGCGGGAGCGGGAGCGGGAGCGGGAGTGGGAGCGGGAGCGGGAGTGGGAGCAGGAGCGGGAGCGGGAGCGGGAGCGGGAGTGGGTGTGGGTGTGGGAGTGGGAGCGGGAGTGGGAGCGGGAGCGGGAGCGGGAGCGGGGGGTGTGCAGCCCGGCAGCTCCCGGGGCTGCGGCGCGTTTCTGGGGCTGCAGTGCCACCTGCTGTCACCGCCGCCTCGTGCTGGGGACCCCGCCGGCTCCTCGGGCACCGCGGCCTTGGGCACAGGCGGGGGGGGACACTCCGCGGAGAAACCCGTGCCTCTGCCTCCCCCCGCCCTAAGGATCAGCGCAGAATTGCTGGAAAAAATCAAGATGAGCAAGAAAAAGCCGGCGGGAGAGGGGCAGCGTTGGGTCAAAGGGATGGAGTGGGAAGCACCCACGGGGCTGGGCTGGGTGTGGGGACGTCCCCACACTGTCACATCACTCCAGGTGGACCCAAGCCCCGTGCAGGCATTATCTCATATCTCCTTCTGGAAGGTTGGACGTGGTCTCTTGCTTCTTTCCGTGTTTAAGTGTGTCTTTTAGGAGCTTTAGCCAGTGTTACCCCAGATTCACAGAATCACAGAATCACTAAGGTTGGAAAAGACCTGTAAGATCATCAAGTCCAACCATTACAAAAAAAAAAAAAGCAAAAAACCCCACAAAACCAAAAAAAAACACAAAACCCCCCACACCACACAAAAAACCACCCACACCACACAACACCATGCCCATCAAGCAACATCCCACAATGCCACGTCCACACGCTCCTTGAATACCTCCAGGGAGGGTGACTCCACCACCTCCCTGGGCAGTCTATTCCACTGTATTACCACTCTCTCAGTAAAGAAATTTTTCCTAATATCCAGTCTGTATCTCCCCTGGCGCAACCTGAGGCCATTTTCTCTTGTCCTGTCAAATTATCGCTGCTCCTCACTGCTTCTTTGAAAAACCTGGATTTTCTCCCATGTCCATGTGCTGGTGTGGCCCAGAGCAGGTTTCCCAGTCCCACCTCTCTGATTCAAGCTCTTCTCAGCCTAAAAAACCAAGTGTCCCTTCCTGGGTGATCCACCCTTATCATTAACCTCTCAGCAAGGAGGGGAGTTTGTGCCCTGCAGAAAAGCCCAAAGGAGATGCCATCACCTCCATTTATGTTGAAAAAAGGATGGAAAACTAAAGAAGAAGTAAAAAAAAAAAAAAAAAAAAAAGAGCAGGGAGATCCTAGCTGCTGAAAATTAAGCATTAGGGGAAAAAAGCTGCTTGAGAAAACCAGACCCAGACTGGCCGGGCAGCTTTCAGAAACAACAACAAAAAATATTGGAGGAAACCAGATACTCGCCATGAAAATTTGCAATTCTTTGTTGAACAAATGTTTCCATGGAAAAGCTCTGTTTACCCGTCACTTGTCCCATCGGCTTCGCCGGGATGCTGTGCAGCTGGGCAGGCAATGCCCAGAGGAGAGGAAAGGGGCGGACGCAGCCCTGGCAAATTTGGATGCAGCCTGGAGGCCTCGGGAGAGAGTGACGAGCCCATATTTGCCTTTTAATCTCCCACCCGTGCAGGTTAGTGTATGAAATGCATTAATTTCTCATGGGCAGCATGGAAGTAACCTGCTTTTGGGAAGGAGGGCCGCGAAGGGCCTGATCCTGAGCAGGTTGTGGGGTGAATGGTACAGCTACAGCAGCGTATGACCGGGGGATCAGGGTGCACAGGGGCCAGTGGAGGAGCCTGCTGGGATTTTTAGGAGAAAGCTGTTGGAAAAGCTCAGCAGGACCAGCCTTGGTGTGGCCGCACATCCAGAAGTGCGTGCATGGACAGAAATGGGGGACTTTGGGGAGGGAAAAAACCCCATCTTTGAAAGTTCAGACTCGCACATTCAACAACCCCATTTCCTTTTTCCCCAGCGGCGACGTGAAGCAGCAGTGCGTTTCCATCAGTCCTCTGTGAGCACATCCCAGGATCCGGCCGGGATCCCGCCGGGTGCAGTTTTTGGAGCCAGGGAGGTGCCGGCTGCCTCCAACTTAACATTTTCTTACAGCACCGCTGGGACTGGCAGGGGAGAGCCGCAAAAGGGAAAGGCTGGATTCGAAACCCACCACTTGGACCCAGACAAAATGAAATGGGGAAAGTAAAAACACGGGGAAACTTGGCCACGGCTGCTCTTTTCACAGGCTCCTTGCGTTGGGTCATAAGAAACCAGCCCACGGAGAGGCGGGCATGTTACTGTCTGCTGTGCTGTGTCCTGGGGAGCCAGGGAAAAGGGCCAAGGAGAGACCGGATCCTGGAAAGCAGCCCGTGCTGCCTGCCAGCGTGCACTGCCAGAGGTGGGAAGCGGGGAAAGTCATGCACAGCCTCCCCATCTCCGCCGCCAGCGCGGGCAGCCCAGGAGGAGCCCGGGGGCTGCTGCCCTGCTGGGATGCGGCGTGCATGGGGAGCAGCTGGGCGGCTGCCTGCCCTGCACCCCCATTTCAGCAGCCAGTACTGATTTGGGTGTTGTTCCTGTACATGGCAAAGGGGTTTGGGGCCTTCACTGTCCTTTGAACCTCTGGTGCTCAGGGTTGGTGCATCACGTGCCACTCTTGGCTGCCTCCCTTTCTTCCTTGCCCCATCGCCATGTGCTCTGTGCTGGCTGGGAGCCCTTTCCAACTGCTCCGCAGCCCAGAACCCTCAATGCGCTTGACGGAGACTGTCCCTTGCTCTGTGTATCTCCAGCTCTGGTTTTGGTGGGACCCTGTCTGCAGCAGCCGCAGTATTGTCATTTATGAGGCTGTGCTGACAAACACCAGCCAACTCCCTGGCGGGGACGCACCTCGGTCCTCCCCTGCCGCTCATCTTCAAGCTCGAGTGTGTGTTTGGGATTCAGCCATCATGAGGGCCCTCTCTGGTCCTCGTCCGTGGCCCCTTCCCTGCCTCTCCTTCCTCCCCAAAGATGGCAAGTTCCTCTTCAGCACACCCCTCTCCAGCATCTCATCTCCACAGGCCAAGCATTCACTGCGTGCCAAACTGGCAGGCGGCTCGCTTTCCTGGCACGTGGCCTCCTGGCTCCTCATCCAGACTGATTTCTTTTATTTTTATTGTTTTATTTTTCCCCATCTTTAAAATTCACCATTGGTTTTAATTAGGTGGCTGTGGACTTGCAGCCCTGGTGAGACCGGAGGGCTTCCAAGAGCAGGAAAGGGGAGGTCTGGTGTGGTGGCTCTGGTGGCAGCAGCGCTGGGACCCAGCTTGGGGTGACCCAGTTTGCCTTGCTTTCCAGAGAGGGCAACTGCTCTGAGCCAAGGGCCAAGAGGTGGCCAAAGTGTTTTCTCTTATTCCAACATGCTCCCAGACTCCCTGCAGCTCCTGGGGTCCCACCATGGAAATGCCATCTTGAGGAGCCAGCGCCTGTGCCAGGGTGAGGGGAGTGTTGGTGACAGAGAAAGGCGATGGGGGCAGGTTCCCAGCCCTGAGAAATGGGTAAAAACTGGGGGAAACCCCAAAGAAAAAGCAAATGTCTGAATGTCCCATGTAGGGCCTCTGTCCTGGAGGGGTTTGGATCCTCCTTGGAGAGAAGGTGCTTGTGCAGAGGAGCCCCGTGGTCAGCTTGGAGAAAGAGGAGGCAAGTGCCAGCCCTGCTTCAGCTTCCTGGGGGGAGGTTTAAGCCCCTCTCCAAATAGCCCTATGCCCATCTCCGAAATGGCCTCCCCGCAGAGGGTTTGTGCTCCCTACGATCCCTGCCTATATGGGCCAGCCAGGTGCAGAGTCCGTCCTGTACAGCCTTCCCACTGCGAGCCAAGTTAATTCCTTGGGGAAAAAAAGAATTTTTTTTTTCTCCTAATGATTCCATATGATCTAGGCCTGAGGGACTGAAGTGCTTCAGGGAATCTGAACCAATAAAGGATGTTTCAGGGGTTTTATCTCTGGATATAAATGCTGGAGCAAGTGAATGGCCCTGGATTGACAGGATTTGCAGAGCCGTCCTGGGACAGTTCCCAGGATAACCAGGGTTCGGCTCCAGCCAGGACATCACTGATTTGGGGTGTACAGGAGACATGTCTTCCCCCCCTCCAGAGCTGGGTTGAGCAGACATGGTCCCTGCCTTGCCGAGCCCCATGGGCCAGCGTGCGGGCGGCTCGGAGGGATGAGCAACCTCCGGCGGGAGCTGAGAAGGGGTTTGGATGGGGCATCTGCTCCTGGAACGGCATCTGCATCCTGCTCCTGGGTAGCAAACACATTTGCCCCCAGGGGAGATGTGGCAGGGTGGGCAGCAGACTGCTGTCATTGCTGCCATCCAAACAGCTCCTGGGCGTCCCAGCCTACTCTCTCCATCCTCCCCAACAACTGGGAGAGAAGGCAGTGAGGGGAGAGGTCAGCTCTGCCCCAGGGCCAAGCCCCAGGACTGCGAGACTCAGCCCTGAAAACCCTACAGGCTTTGCCAGTCCCCCAAAATATCTCAGTCCCTCCACTCTGCTGTTGTTCTTTCATTTTATTTTTAGATCTGCTGCTCCCATTAGCTCTTTTCTATTTGTTTTTGGTTCTTATTATTCCTGGCTTCTCCCAGTGTTTTGGTTTCCCTCCTCAGCCCTCATCCGGATGTTTATTCTCGCTTCTTGTTTTTATACTTTCCCAAGGTGCCTCCTGGTTGCAGCTGGGCAGAGGTCTGCACTGGGACTGGGCAGGCGCTCTCGCGTAGCTGGGCTGGGATCAGCTGCTAGACCATCACCCGCAGAAACCGAGCTGGTTCAGGAGAGGAGAAGACTTAGGAGCTGTAGTCTGCTTTTCTGCCTGCTCTTTCTCACCTGGGCATCTCAGCTGCTTGCCAAGGATGAGCAGAGTGCTCGCCCCATTTAGTAGCATGGCTGGTGTATGAGTGTGGCAGCTCCTTTAATAGAGAGCTAGCAGCAGGGTAAAGAAGCGGGAGGAAAGGAGTTAGCCATCTCCGAGGAACTTGCAGGGACAAACACAGTCATGTACGCAAGGTCACGCAGAGGATCTCCAGCAGCCCTGGGAGCTGCTTTTCCCATGTCTCCATTTGACCTGGTTGCCAGCGTGGTTGTGCCTTGGGGTATCCTGAAAATCAGGCAGGGCCATTCAGTGCCTCCACCCACTAAAGCTTTAAAAGTTTTCTTTTTGCCTCATCTTAGGATAAATACACCCAAGTTTGGCTCTGTTCCTTCCATGTTCATCACTCTCCCACACATGTTGTGCCTGGATGTCTCTGTGCATCTTCTTCTCCCTGCTCATCCAGAAATGTTTCTCAAGCTTTTTTGGGGCTTCAGCTAAGACACATGCCCATGGAGCAGACGGAAAGAGCCGTTACATTGCTTCACGCACCTACAAGCTAAAAGCACATACATGGCTGAGGTCTATCATTGCCCCCAGCTATGGAGGCAGGGATTGGAGGGTGCATTTGGGCAGGGTGGTGGGTGCTAACTGAGTGCTCACTTGTGGGAATGAGGCTTTGCTCTCACCTACTGCCATCAGGGTTACAATAATCACTCCCCTCCCAGTTTTTGTTCCATTTTCTGTCTAATTGGGAGGAAAAATGAGGCAGCATGAAAAAGGCACTGCAATATGTCACGTTAGAAAGCTGTGGTGGCTCTGGGTATTTTATTGTACCTGTACACATCTCGCATCCCCCACCACGGCTGCTGAATTTCAGCTAAACACAAGGAGGAATTTCAGATAAACACAAGCAGACACCTGCATTTGCTGCAAGAACTGTCCTGGCTTCCCTTGTTAAATTATTTATTCCAGTGCAAGGGTACAGATTTTTATTTATTTCATTCTTTTGGCATTCATTTGTGTTCCTTTTCCCATCCTACAGCCTTTTTGGTGGTGAGGTGTCCACAGCCGTGTGGCCACGGGCGTACCGCAGCCCTGTGGCTGCATCGGGGGCAAAGGAGCCACCAGCAAGGAGATGCTTGTACCCCGTGGATGGGACGAGGCTGTCCTCTGGTCCGTAGGGATTTATTTGAAGAACCACTCACTCGTGAGAGCAATGAAATAGTCTGGAGCAGCCTTCCACATTTTTGGTATGGTTAGGGTGAAATTTGCATTTGAGACTTTAAAGGGCTGGCAGGGAGCTCTGCGCCTGGATATAGGGGCTTTTTATTGCTCGACTTCAAAGGGGTTCAATAACGGGAGCGAGCATTCAGGTAGGGAAAAGCTCTTTCTTCTTTCCATCTGCTAAAGCGTGCCAGAGGACACAAAGACATCCCTGAACACATAGAGTTACGGGGCTCTGGGGAGAGTTAAAACAGAGCAGGCCGAGGATTTCACATCAAAAATATTATTTTTTTTGGATGGAAAAGTCAGCTGACACAACAGCCCAAGCTGTCAGGATCCTTGAGGTTTAGTGGGGGGGATCAAAATGAAAAGCACTTCAGTTTGCTGAAAGGAACCAAAACATAACAATTTTTGGTCAATTTGAAGCCAAAGTCCAGCTGCCTGCAGGGCTTCACAGGAGCTGGGGTACGGGTGCTGTGGACACCAACCCCTTCTGTGCGTTGGACCCAACACCAGGTCACATCTGTGGACACACGGCAGCTGCTCTGGGATCATGCACAGGGATGGGGAGCCCTCTCCAAGGGCAGACGAGGGCAGGGTGCTCCCCGGTGTGTCTGTCCTCAAGGGCTGGGGCTCCTGAGTGCCATACTCCGGTCTGAATCTGATTCAGCGGAAGAAATGTAAACGTTTCACTTTGCAGGCACCAAGCCACGTCCCTCCTGCTTGAAAACTTGGCAATAAATTGGAGTTTTCTGTGTGCGTGTTTTTTCTGGATTTTTTATTCCACAGGCAGGGCTGATATTTTGTAGCCTGCTCACTGCTTGGGATGAAAGCGAGTGTTGAAAAATCATGGGAAAAATTTCATTCATGTTTTAATGTGGAGAAATCTGTGTCATTTGCATTCAGAAATAGAGCTCAGCCTCCTCCAGGGAATCACATACAGTGCAGGACATCTCCTGCAACGTGCTCGCAGGCAGCCTTCCCTGTCCTTCCTCATGGCAAAAAAGGGCCCATTTGTCTGATTCCCCAGTTTCTCTGCCATCCCTTTAGACGCCCTGGCATATGGGCACACATGCATATGCATACATGCATATCGGGGGTGACTTTGCCCTTATCTCCCGGTAGGAAAGCATCGATTGCCATCATTCGTAGCAGCTGAGGGCTACAAATATATGGCCATACATGCACAGGGGCATCTCTCAGATGACATCTTACGCTTTTGGGCCTAACTTAATCCTCCTTTGACTTCCAACCCATCACTGGGGGGTACAGCCCCCAAAAGGGCTTCCTTGCACACCAGCTCCATGGACACAGCTCACCCCGCTCCAAATAGGCTCAAACAAATTTGGCTTTTCTGTTGAAAGCTGATGGTGTCCTGAGTGGTCCCTGAGCTGACGTGCAAGCCGAGGTGAGGTCCGTCCCCCGGTACCGCCATGCTCCTGGAGCTGGTGCCCACCTGTGCCCTGGTGCCTCTGTGCACCCACGGACCCAGCAGCATCTCTGCTCCTGGCCGCGGCGGGGAGCCCGGGGCCCCCCCGGTGCCTTTTACTGCTCAGGTGATTTTAAAGAAAAATTTCCAGGAGAGGTCGGCGCTGGTGGGGGAATGCAGCACCGCTTCGTCTTCCACTACAGACCCCTCCGTAGCTGTTTCCCATCCATGGGTGAGACCCACATGCGCCTGCAGATGCTTCATGGCCGTTTCACGTCTGTCTGCTCCTTCCTGCAGTGGGCAGGGCCGCGGGCGAGATTTCCACTGCTCAGCAGACCCAGCTGTTCTCCTCCCAAGCTGTTGTGCTAAATGGAAATAAAATAATACAGCAATTCCCGGTGCCCCGTGCCAGCCGTGTTTGCGGAGGCTGGGAGAGCGGCGGGGCAGGGACCATCTTCCCGCAGGCACAGCGGGGCTCTGCTCTGGTGAGGAGCATCGAGGCAATGCCAACCTCCGCTGAAAAAAAGCAAATGGTGTCTCTTAAGAGGCATGACAGTGCTGGAAGGGGGCCTGGTAGCCCATCCCATTTGTGGTATGAGGGAGATGGATGTAGTTACACCCAGACTTGACTCTGTGCTTTCCTTTTGACCCCTCTTAATTGTAAAGAGAAAGATGGGGGATTTATTACTCCTTATCAGCCCCTTCCATCTCACGGCTCATGATTTCCCTGAACCTTTTGACATTCCCCATTTCTTCTCCATCAGTAGCTGTTTGCTGAGATCCCAGGCTTGTTCACACCCCATCGCCCTGATTTTACCCAGATAACCCTCCCTGGAAAGCCAGGACTGGAAATGATTGATTCACTGCTGCCAATTTGCTGCAACTCTGCAGTAAATAGGGGCCAAACCATGGGCTCGGGCTCTGCTCTGGGTCCAAATCAGCGTTAACCCCCCTGCCACGCTGCCCGAGCTCAGTGCCGGCTCCAGCCCAGGGATGCAAAGCTGGACTTAGGATACAAAGCTTATCTTGGGAGTGCCCTTGCGGGGACAAGACCGGCTTTCCCAGAAGCGGATGGACGTTAGCCCTTCCCCAGCTGGCTGTTTTTGGAGGGGAAGCGGCTGCCCGCTGGCGTGATCACTTCTGCGGGTGTCTGGGCTCTTTCACTGCCACGTTTGGTAAGCAGCCCCCCCGCCCTGGGGGGCTCAGCCCGATGCACTCACCTACCCCTGAGTCAGCTCCCAGCCGCCGGCACTGGGAACCGCAGCGTCCTTTGCTGACTGCAGGGAAATGATTTTAATTACTGGGGGTTTTGGCAGGCCTGGGAGACAACAGTGGCCCTGCTGTGCTACCGCCGGGGTGGAGCATGTGCTTCAGGTATTTCCTTAGGCTGGGAGGTGTCTGAAGGGCTTCTGGGACCTGCCTCTAGCATGGGGCGTGGGTACAAATGTGCAGGGCAGGACCAGCAGCTGGAAGCTGCCTGGGGTGGGCAATGCAGTTGGCCTGAGACATCCCATGACACAGCCCGAAACGCTCCTGCTGCAACTTTCTGGGCAGGAGACCCCATGCCGGTGCCAAGGGCTGCGCCTCGGGGAGAGGGGGACTCTGCTGACAGCAGGAGGAAGGGCACATGCTGGGGGGACTGGATGTAGCCAGGCTGATGCTGCAGTGCTGACCAGGTGCCAGAGACCACAGCGATGAGCTGCGGAGGTTACACCCAGACCTGGGGGTTTTGCCCTCCAGAGCAGCATGTCAGAGAGACTTTCCAGTAGATGTCATTTCAAGAAACTGTTCTCTTGTCATCTTCTGTAGTTATAAACTTTTTTGGAAAGCCTTTTTTCCCAGGCTGGAATGATGCTCAGGTTAAAGAGAGAGGAGCCCCAGAGCTGGTCAAGTCAAAGTTGGCCACGGTCATACCTTATGGCACCTAAACCCTGGGGTGATAGCTTTGCCCGCAGAGCATTTGCAGACACCCAGCAGCAGCCACAGCACTCGCTGGTATACAGACTTTCTCCCATGTTCTCTTCTTCCCGTTGGCCTGCCAAGGGTTAGGGCAGCAGGTCTGTGTGCTGGATTGGACTGGTGCGACTGGTGTGGCATCACAGACCAATCTGATGAGTGTCACCTAAAAGGGAGCTGTACAGGACCAGTGGCAGAGGGACTGCTCACACTTTAATTCCACTGCAGAGGAACATTTACACCCTCGGGGGACAGCCACCACCTCCCAGCGCCTACAGAGGGAACGGCTGCTCTTATTTTGCTGCCGCACAAATGAGACAGGAGGGAGAAAATACAATTTCCCGTCTCTCTGACAAATCCTTCTTTGACAGATGAGCTCTGACCTACTTTGCAATGGAGCCAGATGTTTAAATTTATGAATGTAGACATGTTTCCATCAAACCTGGGAAGGAACGTTATATTACTGCCCATCTATTCAGTCTGTTGGGCAGAGGAGCTGGATTTCATATGAAAATACCATTTGTGGTTTAATCCTAAAGGTTTTTAAAGGAAAGGAAAACATGAGACCATGCCATGCCTTTTCAAATGTGATCCCACTGGTACAAAACAAGGGGTGTTCAAGTGATAACATTTATACCAAGCTGCAAACGGACTCTGCTAAAAAAAGAAATCCTAGCCTGACTTTTCAGAGGGTCACATTTTCACAGCTTTTGTCTTGGTGTGGGTTATGTCTTCTTCCGTGGGATTTCGCACTTGTTATTATCCAACAAGTTGCAGGTTTATGGTAAAGGACAGAATTTAGCAGGTATTTCCTCATTCTCTCAATAAATCCCTTTTTCAACCATGCAAATGGCAGAGCGGCATCCTTGGGACTCCCCTCCCAAAGCAGCAATCATGCTGCTGGGTTTCCAGTTCTGCATCTGGAAAACAAGCACTATTTTGCTTCTGACCTCCTCTGTGTGTTGTACTCCTCCAAAGTACCCCAGGTAGTAATGCGAGTTTGCAAGAGTACCTTGAAAGACCCGATATCCTGAAATACAACTTGGATGTAAATCAGCCAGGTCCCACTGGCTGTATTTGATGTGGGCACTTGATTTATGGTAATTTAATTTGCAGCTTTTGCTGTTCTTGAAGTTATTGTGGTTTCTAGTTCTTGAAGCTATTGTGGTTTCTAAACTATAAGCCAGACCATGTCAACTTAAGGGGAAGACAAACTTAAATACAAGAAAACACACAAAAATACATCATCTTCCTATTTATTTTCAGATTTTAAAGATACTTGTTCATTGCCCATACTTTCCAAATTAAAAATTACATGAAGATGCTTGTATTGGTTATCAGAAGATACTGATACGAGCTGAAATACTGAGCTGCATGTCATCAGGGTATATAGGCTTAAAGCAAGATATTCAGAAAGATTTAAGACACAGATTGTACCGATTTTGTGATCTGGGGGATGTCTGATGCTGTGTGATGGCTGGGAAAAGCTCTGCCTGTCTTTCAGAGAAGTGCCACTCAGACACTAACTTATCTGCCAGGTTAGCCAAAAATTTTTGCGTACTGGAGACAGTAAAGCATGAGCCTGGCGAACCAACAGTAGAGGAAAATTCTTGACTTTGCTGTTGTCCAGGTTCAACAGGAGGGAAGGTGTTCCCCTCCTATCCTCCAATAAATCCAGTATCCTCCTGCTTGTAGCCTGGTGACAAGGATGCTCTCCTGGGAGGAAAGCATTTGAAGCTCTTAAGGCTGCAGTGAATGTGGGTACGTGCAGCTCCTCCTCCTTGGACTGGCTTTTACAGAGAGAAAGCACCTGTGATTGCATTTCACAGAATCACAGGATCATTAAGGTCGGAAAAGACCATTTAATGAGGACCTTGATCCTGTCCAACTGCCAATGGATCGTCCTGCACTCCCCTTGCCTGGCTGCTCAGCTGGGATGATCCTCGTCCCTCCAGAGTAGCTTTTCTGTGCGTGGCTGAGCCTAAATGAGATCAGCTGCACCCAATCCTTTCCCAAAATGTTGCCCAGCATCAGCACTCCAACCTGCTGCCCACCGCCTGTCCCCAAGGTGACACTGGCACTGTGATGGCAGGGTAGCAAGGCTTCCACAAGGTGGCATCAGAAGACCTGGGCTTTCCAACCAGAGCTCAGACCCCACAGGATTTAGGGCTTTCCTGGGGTGGTTTGGCATCAGCTGCAGCCAGAGACATCTCTGGGGAGAGGGAAGAGTAAAGCCTGTGCGATGTGGGTTTTGTCAGGGATTTGGCCTGGAAGGGTTAGTCTTCAACCCTGCCACCCACCACTGCCTTCCCGGGGGCTTTGACCACCAGACCTCATCGGGAAGGACAGCAACGGACAGCAAACACCTGCAGAGCTCACTAAGGAGAGAAATGTACTCCCCTCTCTGCAAACAACTGCAGCAAGGGGATGTGTGTTGCGGTGGGGGGAATGGCAGCAGTTACCAAAAACACTAGTAAGAGATAACCCCATAGCTGGACTCAGGACTGATGTATCCAGGTGAGGCAGGTTTGCCTTTCACAGGACAGCAAAGCCAGAGAGAAACCCCAGGGAGTGGGGAACAATGAACACAACCTATTTGGTCCCAAAGGTCCTTCTTCTTATATAGCTCTAGCACAGTCCCATGTTTTTATTCTCCAGAGTGGGAGGCGAGGTTTGCCAGCCCTTACCCCACAAACATCGTCCCTGGGGTGTGCCCAGAGCTGGTCCCACCCCAGCAGGAGCAGTGGCCTCAAATGCTGCCCCGTCACGGCCGTCAGCGGGAGCGATGCCCCGGCATCGCACAGGCATGGTTGTGTCTGCTCCAGCTGGAGCATTTGCGTTTGCTGGAGCTCCTGCTAAGCTTTGTGGGTGAGAAACCCAGCCCTACAGTGCTCTGAGGCTGCCCTGGGTGAGCGCTGTCCTGGCCATGCTTGGCACTGAGCTGAGAAGTCCGTCAAAAGGATGGGATGGGACACTGAGTAAGCATGTTTGAGTGAGCACAAAATATGGCTTTGTGGTTTGTTGTGTTTGGACTGTTCTGGCAAGAGGCAAACTCCAGCGGGACTGTTGAACGATTGCAGCCCTTGGAGAAATTGCAAGTCAAACCAAAAAAATGACAAATCTGTCACCTTGTCCTTTTGGAAGAAGCAAAAAAGGGTAATCTGTGAGAGTCTGCATCCCTCAGCAAGCATTCAAACGTGGGGTAAAAGCAAACAACCAAGCCCACGCAGAATTACTGCCGGCTCTAACAAGATGCAATGCAGCAGGCTGTAATTCTGGCAATATTAAGCCCTGGGTTGTCCAGTCCTGCAATAATGAATCTGTCCTTCCTTGAGAATCGGGTAAGAAGATGCCTTTGGAAACAGCGGGGTTTTCTTGTTTTGCCTTTTTTTTTTTTTACTTAAAAAAAAAGTTAAATAGTCGGAAAAGGCCCAAATGTGGCTAAGGGGGGCTGAAGCTGGCGGGTGTCCTCAGGCTCCCCCCGCCCGCAGCGCCGGCGCGCTCCCGTCTCCGCACACGGTGGAGCTGTTGCTCCGCGCCAGGGCCGGGCCGGGGCCGCCGCGGGGGCTCCACCGGCACCGCCGCCCGCTCCGCCCGCACCGGGCCGGGGCCGGACCCCGACCTCGACCCCGACCCGGACCCAGGGCCGGACCCCGACCTCGACCCCGACCCGGACCCGGGGCCGGACCCCGACCCTGACCCGGACCCGGACCCAGACCCGGACCCGGACCCGGACCCGGACCCGGACAGACAGGAGTCTACTTTTCTTTCAAAGACTCGGATTTTGGCTAAGCGGTGGCTGGAGGGGTGCCGGCAGCTGTGCGCGGGGCACCGGCACAAAGCACGGGTCCCCCCCAGATCCCCCCTAAATTTAAGCTTTTTGCTCCTGAGTGCGGCCAGGAACCAGGGGCTGAGTTAGGGAGAGCAGCTTTAATCAGGTTAAAGGCATCCTGAAGTGGGAACTGGAGCCCAGATCCTGATCCAGAACTTTGCTGCAGGTATACCTGTCTGGGAGAAAATAAAATTTAAAAAGTCCTGAGAGTTCCAGCTCCTCCTTCTGCCCTCGCCCTGGCCATGGGCTCCCCTGCAGACACCCCTGCCTGTGCGCAGGGACCCACTGCTGCTGCTGTGTGCCTGCCAGCACCTCGTCTGGCCCAGCCGTGGCGCGGCTCAGGACGGGTGAGGAGGGTATTTGGGTGTCTGATCCATGCAGTCACTTGGTGCCAGCTAGGTGAGCCCTGCCTCGACACCGAGACCGCTCCAGGGCATGGCACTGCCCGTGGGGACAGCCAGACATAGCTCTGCTCGTCCCTGTCTCCTTCTTGTAGCCGACACCACCACATACACCTTTGGTCCTCACTCCCACGTTCCTGCTTTCCTGGAGTGGGGGTGGCCTGGACCCCATTTCTCCCTGCCACCCTCAGCAGGTCTGAGGTCTCACTCTTTTTCAGCCGAGGAGACTCGTAGGCGCAGAGTAGGCTGGGGATCAACGGCGCCTTTAAATAGCCAGACCCAAAGCCTCTCTAAGCAGCTGGCTTTGCCAAGCAGCGATAAAACTACCTGGCTGTAAGCTTTTCTATCCAAACCTTTAATGTCAACGTTACCAGATAAACTCTCCTCTTCCTTTCCAAGCGAAGGAGGAAGCAATACCCATCCCGTGAGGAAAGCATCGCTGCCATCCACCTGTGCGGCAGCTTTCATGCGAGAGGGTCGTTGCAGCCCTGGCACCACGGTCCCGGCTCCTGCGCACCCTGGGCTAGCGCTGAGTGTTGGTATACGCAGAAGTCTCCCAGGTGTTGATGAAGAGGCTGCCCTGGGAAGCCAATGGGGCATAAGATTGTGCTTAAGTGCTTTCCTGGCTTGGCGCTTGTAATTATTAATAACGTAGTTATCTTTGCCTCATACAAGCCGGCCTGTACACCACATCTTGTTTAAGCTCTTTAAGATACGTTTTTGCTTACTCCAACCATCTCTGGGCCATTATATTATCCCAAACGGCCTATGAATTATCAGTTACATGTAATTAATATTGTATGGAGATGTTCAATGACAAAGAAGCAATGGAAATCTACTTGGTCTTCAAAGGAAAACCTCAGATAACCCCATGCCAAATCCAAGTGTTTTCAGCCTGCTGCTGAGACTATGAATATTGCAGATATTACATATCTTTGTATGGTATTTGTTAAATATTTAAGATCAGAGAAGAGATTTTAGCCTAAATGGCTGCTTGAAGTTGCAGCATTAGAGACTTGCAAAATTATTGCTGGAACCCACAGACAAACACAGGTTTGCTTTTGGATCCAGGCTCCTAGTATTTTGTATTGGGTTAGGCAACCATTTCCCAAAGATCAAATACAGGTTACAGCTCATCCTACCTGGAGCTGTAAAGAGACAGAGGAAGGAAAAGCTGGCAAGTGGGCAGCAAGGAGTCCTGTTGGGCCAACAATACCCAAGGACTTCACTAAGTATTCTTGGGCATCATCTTAAATGAATTTTTACATTGTGCAGAAGGTGGTTATAGGCTGGGTTTTTTTGAGATATCCTCGGAATTCCCTGAGTTGATATAGAGGAAACTTCATTTTCACTTACCGCATGGACCAAACTCATTTCCCTCCTTTTCCATGCCTCTTGCTGTCTCTCTGGCCAACACCATCCCTTGGTCTTTCCTGTGAAAGCTGGGCAGGAGCTGCCCAACTCCAGCAGCACCCTGGAGAAAAGCTGCAGGATGGTGCTAAGCCAAGACTGAGCCCATGTATAACAGGTTATCATAGAATCACAGAATGCTTTGGGTTGGACGGGACCTTTAAAGGTCATCTAGTCCAACACCCCTGCAATGACCAGGGACATCTTCGACTAGATCAAGCTGCTCAGAGCCCTGTCCAACCTGACCTTGAATGTTTCCAGGGATGGGGTATCTACCACCTCTCTGGGCAACCTGTTCCAGTGTTTCACCACCCTCATAATATTTTTTTTTTCCCTTATATCTAGCCTGAATCTACCCTCTTTTAGTTTAAAACCATTACCCCTTGTGCTGTTGCAACAGACCCTACTAAAAATTTTGTCCCTATCAATATTCAATGTGTTATATTCATCAGCAGTTGAAGCCTCATCCTTTGATGGGTTACACAGAGAGATCTCGCCTTCAGGACCCGCCGAGGCCACGGCCGGCTGGTGGGGCACGTTCGCAGCCTGGCGTTGGTGTTTCAGGTGCAAGGGTTTCTGCCAACACCCAGGGGATTTTCACACGTGCTTGGGAGCAGGCAGGAAAAATAAATTCTCTCTGGCAACTCCGTATGGTTTTGTCTTTCCCATCAGCCGCCTCCTGGGAAATGGGTTCCGTCCCGCCGTGGCTGCAGGCTGCTGGCAGGGCAAAAGCAACTTCGAGTCACCCCAAATCCTGGTGCAGGGCCAAAACCCAGCTGAGACCAATCCCTGCTGGTGCTGTGGCCCCTCGGAGCAGCGGGGAAGGGGAGAACCCCCGGGCACAGGGACACCCCCAGCCCGTCACGCTGCTGCCAGCCAGGCACAGGCTGTTTTCTTCCTGCAGTCACCTTTGGGTCTGGCAGTAATCTTGAAGCATCTGCTGCAAATCATCCAGGATTACAGGAATTAAAAAAAAAAAACCCAATTAGAGGCCCAGGGTCCTGCAAGCACAAATCCGTTTAACCCTAATCCAGGCTGCTGCCCCTTCCCAAAAGGCAAAGGGACAGTCCCCTCTGGCTGGTTTTTGTGTGCTGCAGCACCACCTCCTCTCCTCAGCCTGAGTTTACCTGCTTTTGCCCCAGAGGTGATGCCAGGGGACCCGCTCACGCTACCGGAGAAATGGCACGCTTGGCCTTGGGGTCTGAAATCAGCCGCACAGACACGGGGGGTCGGTGCTAACCCCTGCCCCCACGCACACTCAGAGGGGCTTCCAGAGGACTATAGATGCAAATGGGGGTGCAAATAAATCTGAATGTGCTATAGTGCCCATCAAGGTCTATACACCCGGCACTGGCTCCTCTACTTCTTGTTTACTATCAGGTCTAGCCCTCTGCTCCACCAAGGCCACCTTAAGGGCTTCAGCTGGCTCTGCACCCAACATGGACCAGGGCGTCTGCAGTCCCACCCTTGCTTGCCCACCACTTTGCTGGCAATTAAATGTGGAAACGCTCCTTTCAGACACAGCACAGAAACCAGAGTATTTTTTCAGAGTGAGGGTAGAGACTGAAAATCCATTAGGAGAATCTCTCCTTCCCTTTGAAATCCCCCCTGCTTCTTTCAGTGCTATTAGGCTCTTCTCCAGGTAGGTAAATCTTTGACCTGCAGCCCTAAACCCCATAAAATTAAAATGCATTATGCATGGAGTGTGGCCAATGTGAGTTACAAACTCATTTTAATCAACTCTGGATCCCTCCCATGTGTGGTGGCCTTTGTATTTGCTGGCGTATTTTGCATCAAGAAGACATCCATATTGAAAATAATTAGTGCTTTAATTGTTAATAATTGAGGAGGGAAAATCTTGAATTAACATTGAAGCATTCATGGGTTTATATGATTCTAAGAGACGGGTGATTATTACAGCAGGAGATAAATAACGCTTTGTTTGTTTGTTTTTCTTCTTATACATGACGCAAAAAAAGACGATCAAAGCAGAGCTTCAAGACAGGTAATGCTGCAACAATTAACACAGCTCGACCCGTTAAGATGTAATCGTTTGTGTGACCAGAGTGTCTATGAGCTAGACAAGAACTCATTGTGCTGAGCATGATAAGCACCATGTTCAGGTATGCTGAGATGCGAGATGCTGTGGTTGGTACAAGTTTCCACCATTCAAAGGGAGGTTCGTGGGAGAGAAATCCTCTTCTGGGAGGGGAGCCTCGCAGGACTGTGATGTTCTTCTGCGCTTTTCTGTCATCTTCTTTAGCTGCCGTCAGGTCAGACTGACCTTCAGGCTTGGTGCAGCGAGGGCAAGCAGGGCATGTGAAGGTGGCATGTAGCATTAGCAGTGGGGTCTGTGTGGCAGCAGCACGTTGATGCCAGGTCTTTTTTGTGAGCCTGGGGGGGAAATTAGATAAGCTCTGGAGAGGTAACAGGGAGAGGGGCTCTTGGTGGGTGATGGGAGAGGGCTGGGGAAGAGGAAAAGCAGAAAGGAGGGGACCACAGGGGCTGAAATGGTGCTAAAGCAAAGAGCACATGGTTGAGGGAGGGTTTGTCATGAGCAAACGGGCAGTCACTGCAGGGCAGAGGATCCAGCATGAAAACACTAAAGCACTTTGTTCAAGTTCCTCAGACTTGTCCCAATTCCTCTTGGCTTTGGAGTCCGCACCTCTAACCTCTCAGTGCTGCAGAGATCCCAGTGCCCTGGGAGGGATGGCAGAGGCCACTGGGATGCAGTTTGAGCTGCAGCTGTGGCAGGGACAAAGCTGTTCTGTGAGCGTATGTCATGCTAGGTTGTCTGTGTGCTTCATCCTTGGTGGACATAAAAGCCATGTTTAATCCATCCTGTCAATATAGCCCCCAGTTTACAGACTTCTGCATTTGCTGACTTTTACTAAGAGCTTTGTTAATCTGGTGTATCCCTGACTTAAAGGTCCATCAATTTCCTTGAAACCTGGAGGTTTCATCCCAGGGTATTAGGAGAGCCCAGCTGGATATGATCAGTCCTGACTTGTGTGAACAGCACCCATTAAATGACGCTCCTTGGGAACAAACATTTGCAGGATAAAAAATTCAGGCAGCTCATTTTTCTAGGACCAGTTCCTGAAGTTTCTCTGATGCAGAAATGAGAGGCAGGAATATGACCACACAACACCCACAGGTGCGTACTTCTTCCATCATTCAATAAGATGTTGGCAGCTGAAAATGTTCCCAACCTTCTGCTTGATGGCTAACTTAAATTTGACTTATATAGCACTTGGACTGAGAAATCTGGGTCAACATCTTTTGGTTTTGACATGACTAAAGACCTATCCATTTTGATTCCCACCACAACACAGTTTTCTTCTACCTCCGGTAGGAAAGCTGTAGCCCATTTCATCAAGCTCCAAGGAAGTGAGGGACAGTGAGGTACTCTCTGGACTTTCTTAATGCCTGGGGACACAGCCTCTTCTGAAGTTACAATGAAGAATTGCAAGGGCGGAAAGAGATTTGTCTTAGGCTTTGTTGTGCATCTTGTTACAAAGTTTTTAATGGCCAGTTGATTAAACCCCTGAAAACTGCAATTTCATGTTGTATCAAGACCTGATCTAATAGACACTGAAGTCAACAGGTACCTTTCTGCTAATCTTAAGTGTTTGGGTCTAGCATGAATTGGCAGCGAGATGCGATGTAGAGCTCAAGCAGCTAATGCTGAAGGAAAGAGTGTTTATTTATGCAACAAATAATTAATACCATTTTATTGAAGAAATGAAAGAAGCATTTCATGAATTACACCTCCTTCGCAATGTAATGAAGGAGTTGGTCTGCTCCATTGCTTTTTGTGTCTTCTGATACTTTGCTGTTGCTCCCAGGCATTTCATGTCTTCTCTGAGCCTTGCCCCCATTGCTTAAATAAATATATGCTATAAATGCAAACAGGATCAGCAATACCAGTGTGAGCACCTGGGCCAAGGCACTCGCTGTGCTCTTATGTGTGTGTACGTGGAAGGTAAAACTTAGAAACCTCGTAATGGCTGAGTCAGTCTAGTAACACAAACAGAACTGAACAGCCAAAACGTATGTCTACATCTATATGTATGTACAGTGACATATAGAGGTGACATGTGAACAGCAAGTTCTAATGCCTGGAAGGCCATGAGAGCCTCAGCAAGGTGACTTACTCCTAACAAAGCACGGGAAATTGTTAAAAGTAATAAAGATAACAAATGAAAATCATGCTGCAGCACCGTTAAGAACAGCCTTTCTTCTGCCACCCTGTCTCGCACAATGCAGATGTGACCCCGCAGCCCCCCAGTGCTTCTTGGCACAAATAGCCCCATTGACTTCCGCGGGACCAGGGGGGAGGCTGAGGTCTGCTACTCACGAAGGTAACGGTTTGCAGGATCAGGGTAGCACACAGTGACAGCTCAGTCCTGCTTCCGCAGTGCGGAAGAGCAGAAAAAAAAGGCATTTTTGATGAAATAGTTGAAGCAGTGGGGATTTACTGAACCAGTGTCACACTGTCCATGCAGCTTGCTCCGTTTGCTGTTGCTAGCAATTCAGATATTGTCCAAGCTGTCCTGCTCATCAGTGCATGAACTCTGAAAACACTTAGCCACTACTAGCTATGTGCATTATTTCAGCTGGAAGAACCATGGTAGGTAAAGTAACGATGATGGATCTAAACGATAATAAAGTCTCCCTGTTGAAAATTTAAAGTGCTATACAACTATTTTTAGTGACCTCTCCAGCTGAGATAATGCAGAAAGCTAACTAGATGTGAACATCCATCTTAGGTGAATTGATTCTTACAGTTTGCAAACCAAGGTGAATTGTAGGAGGTTAATGTTCATGCTCCAATACAAGAGATATCAGCTATATAAAAAGGTGTATACTGTACAAGTAAAGAAGTAACCTATTAAATGTCTAATGTGGATGCAATGTTTTTTTTTTTTCTTTGAGCACATTTATTTCCTTAATGGACATTTAGTTTATACAGAACACTAAGAGCTCCCTCCCTCGTATCCTCCTCCCTCTCCTCCCTCCCTGTGTGTATACATGTGTGACGTGTGGGCACGAGAGAGGGAGAGAAGACTTCTGCCTGTGATTCAGGAAAGCAGAGGTTTCCTGGCTGAGGCAGTTTGATACCACATTGAGACAAAGTATTTCAATTCGTTTTTCCAAAATCAAAGATGTTAAAAAAATGTTTTAACATGGATTTTTTGCTCCCTTCAAACATGCCCCAAACCTGAGTTCTTGGGTCAGCATTTTCAAATTCAAGACTTTAAAACAAAGCAGCTCTTTTTTGTGGCTTCCTAAATAAAAGAGCTGAGCACTGGCAGCTCTCTCTCTGCAAGGAGATGCAGAGCACTGGGTGTCTTTGCAAAATGCGGCACATACTCCAGGACTGTTACAGCAAATTCTTTACTTCTCAGAGCTCATTTATCTCAGAAAGGCTCCAAGACCAGCAACTCAGCCGGCTCCCCTTCCCGTCCAAACCCTCAGATGGCAATTAGCAACATCAATAAGTAATAGAACAAATACTTGTCTCTAAAAAAACAAGGCACAGACAGAGCAGCTCATTCACTTTACTCTGAGGCTGCATTACAAACCTTAACTTTTTATATTTCATCTGTTTAAAGCCCTAGTCCTACAAACAGTTTTGGGATGACACACTTGAAAGTCAATGGGTGATAAAGGATGGGTGAAAGGCAGGACCTAACGCTGCGGGGGCCCAGGGTGAAGAACCATATCCATCAAACCCTGCAAACACCAAGGGTGCCACCGTACAGAAGATTTTTAGCTGAGTTCTTGTGGCTCAGCTCTTCAGGGAAGAGCTTTTGGAACAGAGAAACGAGTCTGTTGGCCTCTCAGCTCCTGGAGACAGTGGGTTTCCAGCAGAAGCAAAGCCAAAAGAAAACGGCAGAGACCAGCTAAAATACTGTAATAGGAATGATTATTAGCATTGTATAGTAATAAAATGAAATATTACTAGGAAAAACAGCTTAAAATGTTGGAACCGGGTGAGCAGATCTGCCAAAGAGCCATGAACTATGTGCTCGCAGGTACCAGTGTGAGTTTGGTATTGCTTGAAGAGCCATTCCCCACCAGAGACATGCCACTGCTGAAGCCCCAAAGTACTTCTGACCCATGAGTGACCCACCAAACGAGTCTGCTGGGAAATACTCCAGCAGTTTAAGCTTAACAACCAAATTGGTTAGCATCGCTCCTTCAGCACTTGGGGATGTCAAGGGATAAAAAGGATCACAGGTTGAGTGGGGACAATACTCACAGAAACTCAGCTTTGGCCTCGGGAGTCTCACCTACCTGTGTGGTCAATGGGCAGAGACAAGCTTTCGCAGACGGTCAGCTTGATTAGAGAGCTGATCTTGGTTAAAACTGCCTAGATCTTCTTGCTGCTAAGGATGGAGGGGGAGGAGGGTGGGACCGTCTCTCTGGGCAACAGAGCCAGATTGACAGTGCTGGATTACTGCACCAGCGTAACTAGAGTGGGATTAGCTGCTCTGAGTCACCTATGTGAGAATTTCTCTATCCCACTGACCGTGGTGGCAACCTGCGGAGATCAACCTCCTTCATGCCAGCTCTGGGGACACCCGTCCCCACGGCGGCTCCAGGGACCGGGCTGCCGACCTGCACAGGGGCAAGCACATGAGAAAGTGATTGCAAACCAAGGTAATTTTAAAGAACAACCCACAAAGCCTTCAAATTGACTTGAAAAACAACCTGGCCTGAAGAGTGGTTTCCAGTATAAGTGTCCTGACAGAGATGTTTGCGAGAGGGCTTTTTTTCCCAGCTTATAGACACAGCAATTTGCTCCGTGAAGAACAGTTGCGTGTCCTTGTGTTTCTCTGAAGTGCCTGAAAAACACTGGATCTGTGTGTCCCTATGTGTGGCTGGCTTCACTGTACATGTAATGGGGAATTATCCTACAGTGTGATGTTCCAGAAGAAGAGCTGTCATTCTGTCCTCAGCTACCTTGGTATTACAACTACGTGGTATGAAAGCATTTCAAGAATTGCTTCCGAAGAAACACATGTATTTCAGTAGGTAAAACTGGGAGGAATGGAGCCACTAATGGTCATTGAAAAAAGATTCAACACAACGAAAGTCTTCCAGCTGAAAAAAATCATGTGCTGCTCTCCCATTGTAGAGCTCGCCATTGACATCAACTGGTCTTGAAAAAGAGAAGGTAGAGCTAGAATAAAACTCCCCATTTGTCCTAGTGAAGCCCCAAATAGTGTGTCATTGCGGGTTACTATGGAGTTATCGAATAAAGGCTGAGAAGCTTGTTCTGCTGATCAATACCTGTGTGTGTGGACGCAGATGCAGATCTCAGCAGTGGCTCTGTGTCTCCTGGAGGTTCCCCTCCGACACCTGCGTGCAGCTTGTGTGAAGTTTTGAAGGATTTTGAAGGATTTTGAAGGATTGAACTTCTGAGACTAGTGCAAATAAGGCACGGGTGCTCAGGGCAAATGGATGCTCCTGTTCTGCTCCTACCACTAGATTATGGTAACCTCTCTTTTCACGTCTTTGCTTTATATCAGACTGCTAACAAAAAAAAAAAAAAAAAAAGTATCAGGAGGAACAGCTTTAAATGGAAATAAAGAGATGTGTCTAAATCCTTTAGGTTGTTCAGGATATCTGAAGTGATTTAGTCCAGCTGTATCTGTACATTAAAACGTATGAGGGCACTGAGGTTCGTCACTTATCCAATTAAAATGTTAGAAGAGGCCCTGGCAGGGGATTGCCTCAGACCAGGCAGAGCTGTCCCACATGGTCCCTGGGGAACGGCTCAATAGGGCTGCAGAGCCTTTCCCATCAGCAGTACGGACACAGCCACCCTGTTTTGGAGGGTAAGAGGGCTGAAAATCATGGAGCAGGGACGCTATCAGTGGGCAGCAGTGCCAGGAGATGTCATTTAATAGCACAGACATGGCAAAGTGGCTGCCTGGTCCATGGCAGGTCTCTACTGTGCCAATGAAGAGCTAAAACCCCGCCGGATGTTTTCCAGGCAGGAGTCCATGCTGGATGAAGGCATGTTGGGGGAGAGAGACCACCTTGTGAGCCTGGTCTCCATGTGGACACCCTCCCAACAAGGCTGTCTTGGTTGTCTGAGGCTGAGCTGCAAATCCAGATTTTGGGGACAGCAAGGTCCCAGTCTTGTCTGACACCATCTCCATTTTTATTTGGCTTGGGATAGGCACGGTGGGGTGCGAGTCCTGGAGGTCCCACCAAGACTCTCCTCTGGCATCACTGGGGAAGAGATATTTTTCCCCCAGCAATAACTGGGGAGGGCGCAGCCCCTGTCCCACCCATGCCATGTGCATGGGTCATGGTGGGGAAGGCCACAGGGGTGGGTTTAGGTCAGCACTATGGGGCGATCCCAAGATGCAAGAAAAGCCCCTTGGGTTTTACTTTATATAGCGCAAGAAGAGGCTGCGAGAGGGGAGTACTGTGTGATTGGCACCATTTTCAAGCTTTCTGGGACAGAACCAGTGGAAGCGGTGGGGAGGGCTGATGCCCCGGGCCTGACTCCAGTGGGATGGAGTGGCACCAGGTACTGCTCTGCTAAGTGTAGGGAGACACGTAATGAAGTGTGGAGGGTTGTGGAGCCATGGTGCCTCTCCCCCACCTCTGGGAAAAGCCAGAGGGGACAAATATGTGAACCCACTTTGCTTTTATAAGGTTTGAAGCTGGAAACTTTCCTCCAAACTGTATTTCTTATGGGGAAGGTGTGTGCTGGAGAGGTCTGCGTCGCAGATCAGAAGGCAGCAGGATTAAAATGGGATCTCCAGGGAATTTCTGCATTTTGGGGGGGCTTAGATAGAATGTAGCAAGTGATGAAGGGAGAGGAGCCATCCTCTGGCCATTTGATGAGGGTCTTGCAGCCTGTCCTGAAACAGAAGGGAACAGAAATCCAAGGGCTTTATCCATCACCCCTGTGCAGAGAATAAATGCCGATAGAGTGCAAAGTGCTGTATCCCTCAGGGGATCTAAAATGACATGTTCCTTCCCTTGATTCCCAGCTAGGTCTCGCCCTCTGAGTTCCCCTCGGGGGGGGCACACCAAGGTCAGCCCAGGGTTGAGGCTCCATTGTGGGCGCTGGGGCTGCAGGCTGGCCTTGGGGAGCGGACAGGGGAGAGGACAGGTCAAAGTTTGGCAACTTCTGCACCCCACAGTGCCCTTGCCCTTTGGCTTCTCACACCTCCATCCTCCCCTCCAGCAAACACATTTGGATCTTCTCCTGGAAAAGAAAGAAATAACACGCATATAAAAAAGCCAGTGCCCGGCATTGCTGAGAGGCAGGTACAGACATCGTGGGGGAGTATTACGCTCTCTCTCATGGTATTACCCCTGCATCAGCCAGGGGTAACTGGATCTGCGATAGAGTCTGATCCTCCCAAGCCGTTAATTGGATGCGTGAAAGGTCCAAAACGCAGCTCACTCTCATGCTTCCCCCAGCTATGAGATGCACCATCTTCCTGTCACACAAGGGTTCTTCCCAGTGAATCCAGCTTCTTCTCTAACCTCTGCTACCAGCCAGCTCCCAGGCCAGCAGGCCAAAGCAGACCCTTTGTAAGGGAGCCCTCCCAGCCAAGCAGGGTGCTGGTGGCTGCAAAATATTCAATAGCTTTCCAGGCACCCACCCTTTTTTCGTTCTGCAAAGAAAATGCGGTAGTTAGACGAGGGGCAAAAGGCGGTGGCAGAATAATTACGGAACAGTCGCTCCCTTCTGTGGGATCGGGCTGCGGGATGGGGCCGGGACGAGCGCACTGCAAGGCTCATGCAAACTGGAGCGCGAAGATTGGCGTGCGGGGAGCACCCGCCTGTGCCAGGCAGCAGCTGGGGCAGCGCTCCCGGCCTGGAAAGGCCGGTGTGGCTTTTCCAAGGCTCCTCCATCCCCCAGCCTTCCCTCCACGCCGGTTTCCACCGCAAACAGCAGCAGCCCTCCTCTGCAGCACCAGGGCTGGGACAATGCGCCCCGGATAAGTGGGCCTTCTGTCCCCAGCTGCACCGGGGCCAGGCTCTCCCCAACCTGCAAGCCTTTTGCTTTCCTTTTTTTTTTTTTTTTTTTTGCTCTTGCAAAATCAATTTGCGGACAGCTCACTCATTTTTCCCCCTTGCAAACTTATTAGCTATTCAGCCCCGGCGAGCACTCGTAAGCATCCTTTGTCCCAGGGAGGGTTGGAGACCCCTTCATTAGCAGTGATTACTCTGAGCGTTTTGACAGCCTCCCAGCCCGCTTACAAGACTTTCCCATTCAGCCCTGCCCGGGGCTGCCCCGCTTCTCAAAAGAAACGGAAATATTCAAACATTTCTTCCCCCCCCCCCGCCCCCCAGCTGAATAGAGGAAAAGCTGTTTCTCTTCTCCGCCCTCCCCATTCACTTCACTTTTGATACAATATTTTCCTTCTTTGTTAAACCGGAGAGAGAGGGGTCAAGGCAGACTTTTTAGCGACCCTTTTCTGAGTGTTTTGTTTAACGTAAATACAAGCTCCCCCTTTCTCCCATTATTATTATTATTATTATTATTATTATTATTATTATTATTATTATTATTATTATTATTACAGCCGAAGGCGGGACGAGGGCGACGGCTTGGGCTGATCTTTAGAAAAAAAAAGATGGTGAAAATGCCAGGGGAAGGGCATTCCTTTTCAATGCGGGAAGGGAAAGGGCAGAAGGAAAAAAAAAAAAAAAAAAGCTTTTTTTCTTCCGTGGGTCTTACCGGTACAGCCAAAGGCGGCCCCGGCCCCTGCGGAGCTCCGGCGGTGGAGAAGCGGGGCTGGGAGCTGCTCAGCTCTCCTGGTCCCCCCGCCCCAAGCAAGGCCGGGGAGAGGGGCTGCTCCTCTCGGGGGGGCTGCGAGCTCCGCTCCCGGCCGCGGTTTCGTGCCCTCGCTGCGGCTGGGGGGCACGGGGCACCGGCGGGAGGGTCCCTCCGTAGCCCACTCGGGAGATCCAGCAGCCTTTAAACCACTTACACCCGTTGTCGAAATGGATAATATTCACGCCGCTGCCTATTGTCCAAATTCCAGCTTTTTTAGTTGGAAAGAAATTCCACGTTATCAGAGGCTGAGCGTATGTGTTCATACCCTTCTCCCCCTCTCTATATGCCTTTTCGAAAGGTTTAGTTCCCCACGACAAGCGCTAGCTACGCTGCCCGCAGAAGCCAATGGAGAAGTGGCAATCCGCTTCACCGCTTCCCGGGGAAAGAAAGAAAGAAAGAACGCGGTGGGGTTCAGCCGATTCCGTTTTGGGGGTGAAATCCGCTTTTGCTCCCCCCAAAACCCGTGGCTGGGAAGCGCTGCCCGCCAGCGAACCCACCAACCCCAGAACCAAGGCAGCAATCCCACCGCGTCTGAGGTTTGAGCCGCAAAGCCGGGCTCCTCTTGCACGGCTCTGTCGGGGACAAACCCGGTGGGGTTTAAGAGGCAACAAACCTGGCGCAGGGTTGGGGTGCAAGGTGGGCTCCGGCCCCTCCCGCAGGTGGGTGCCCCCCAAAGGGAGCTGGAAAGCCCCGCGCTGCCCCCGCTCCCCGCCCCAGCTCCTCCCGCACTCGCAAAATACAGCTTATTTGCCTCTTCCGACACCCGGAATTACCCCCCGCCAGGGAAACAGTGCCTTGTAGATGGACTTAAAAACCAGCTAATAAAAACCTGCTACCTGCCCCGTCCCTGTCGTGGTCTGTAAGGAAAACCAAGGCGCAGGCAGCGGGGATGAAACGCGGAGTTAGACACCGGCGGTGCCCGCGCCTTAAGCGCAAACTTAGGCAGAGAGGGGAAAGGCACTGCCGAGACGGGAATATGCCTCCCGATAAAAGGCGGCGGGACTGAATTAATGTACCGCGGGGCTGAAATGGCCCCTGTGCCCCCCCGGCCGCCCCGTGCCGGGGCAGCGGAGCTGGAGCCGGGCGGAGCTGGGGCGTTTCTCGCAGCCGCCGCGGGTGAGCGCTGCCCGGCTGCCCCCGGTGCAAGCCTTCGCCTGCTAAATAAAACGAGCCGAGCAATCAGCTTACCGGGGAGCAGCTCTCTGAGGACAGGGAAGTAAACGCGGTGAGACCGAGCAGACAAAAAAAGCACAGCTCAGGCGATTTAAAGATCAATGTCAAATTGTATAATATAAAATCCTTCTGCTGGGGGAAAAAGCTTAGCTCGCTGCTTAGACCCGGCGTTTGGGCTCTTACAGCAAAACGGCCGCAAAACAGAGCGAGGGAGGCGGGTGGGGGGGACAGCCCCTGGCACGCCGCAGGGACCGGGATTTGGGGTTATTTCTCCCCCGATCCGGTCCTTCCCGGCCACGGAGGGCCGTTAACTCCCCATCTTTGCGTTTGACAGGTGAGGGAGGAAGCTTGGCTTCCCCGGCTGGGCTGCCCCCGACCATTTATCTCCCCCCTCCCCCCTTTTTTTTTTTTCCCTTCCTTTTTGCTCGTCCCCGTCCGAAAATTCGCCTCCGATAATCCCAAAAGCCTCAGCCCCTGGGAGAGGAGAAGCTGCGGCGATGCCTTCTCCCTCCCTTCCCCGAGCACCCGCATCCTCCGCCAGCCCCGGCCCCGCTCCCCCCGGCTCCCCCCGGCTCCCTGCCCTGCAAAGACATCACCCCCGGGCCCGGGGACCCGGCTATTTCGGTTCTTGCCCAGCTGATGCTGAAATACCCGTGGCCTCGGAGATCTGCTCTGCGTAAACTGGCGGGCTTGAGACCGACACCGTCATTTCAAAGCAGATGCGAGGGTCGTTCACCAAATATTTTATTATGGTTTTAGGCTGCTTCATACAGTTTCGTCCTGCACATGCTCTACAAGTCACCTGTGCACATAGAGAACAAGCCAAAAATAATAATAATTAATAATAATAATAATAGAAAAAATCTACCATAGCAATCCCTTAAATAAGTAAATAAACATATTTTATATATATATATAAAAACCCTTTAAAGTAAAGCAAAACCCAACCAAAAGAACAGCGTCTTTTCAACATGAAACACCCCCGCGGGGTAAGGGCAGGCGCCCAGACATTTTGCAACTTGGCATTCCGTTTGTTTTGTTGGTTTTTGTTTTTTGTTTAAACGGTTTGTGGGCTTTCTTTAATTTTTATTATTTTTTTTTTTAGGCATCAATTCTGCAAATCCTTCGAAATAAAGGCGACAACGATTTTTATCACGTTTTTTAATGCAGTCTGCCGCGGGGCTGGGCGGGAGGCGCGGGCGGGCGGCGTGTGGCTGGGGAGCGCCCCGTACCCCCCCGGCTTTGGCGAGCGCGGCCGGGCGATTGCAAGCCCCGCTGCTCCGGCCGTGTCGGCAGGCGAGCAGGCACCGGTTAGCTCGGCCTCCCGCTCCCCCCGGTTTGTCATGGCGGTGGTGTCAGATGTCACATTCACTGTCGCTGGATGTGATGGAGATGGCGGAGGTGGCCGCTTTGCTGGAGAGGCTGGCTGCGGGGCTGGAGGCGGCCCCCACCGCCTCCCCGCCGCTCTCCTCCTCCGCTTGCAGCGAGCGCACCGAGCCCTGCGTTAGGACCTGCTGCTGTAGCCTGCAAGGAACCGGCACACACAGCATCACCGCCCGGCCCTCCGCGCCCCGGGGACCCCCCGACAGCCCCCCGCTTTCCCCCCAGGGACTCCCCCGACCGGCACCCCCACGCCGCTGCCCCCACCTCCAGCTCACACCGGTTATCCCAGTCCGGCGGCTCTGCCCGAGAGACTGGGCGCTCTGCCCAGGGCCAGCCCCGCTCCTCGGCCGGCACACTCGGGGGGCGGCTGTCCCCCGCCCTCCGCCGCCTGGCCCCAAACCGGGACTCATCCGAGGGGTCGGTCATTCCCTGTAGCATCTCCCGGGCGGCGGTTCCCCTCCAGCAGGCCTTACATCTTCCCTCCCAGCCGATGGAGAGGGGCTGCGGGGGACAGCACGCATTCCCCCGACGTGCGGCCCCCCGGCTGCGCGCAGTGGCCGTCGGGGCTGCGGGGTGACAAGTGGAACCACCACCACAACCCCCCCCCCGGCTCCTGGAGAGGGGACAACGGGGGGACCCTGCTCCCGGCCCCGCTTCCCGGGGCGTCTGCTTGTGCCGCTCGCGTCGGGGTAACACCGCGCGTTTAGAGCCGCGATTTTGTTCTTGCAGACGAAAGACAAAAAGGAGAGGAGGAGAGAAATGAGACAATTATCCCAAGAAACGCTCCTGGCTGGGGCCGGCGGAGGTTTGGGGCAAGGCGGCTCTCGCACACGAGCGGGGTCCGCAGAGGGGCATTGCCGGCTCTGCTCCAGGCGGATACCTGTGAGATAGGTATCTATGTGTCCGGGCAAAACTTTGACGGGGGGTTTCTCTCCGCTGGATACGGCCCTTCCACCGCCAGGTCCTGCCGGGGTCACGGCAGCTTCGCCAGCCGCCGCGCCCGGGCCGTCTCTCTCCCGCTCCCCGAGGAGCGGCCAAGGGGGAGCCCGGGCGGGGACCCTCCCCTGTTAAAACTAAGTAAATAAGCAGATAGCCGTAGGGTTTTCCCGCTGCTCCTACTTTATCTCGCTGCATTTCCCAAGGAGAAACTTCCCGGCCGCGTTTCCCCGTCCCCCGAGGCGGGGCTCGCCGCAGCGCCGGGGCCGCGCTGCCTCCGCCGGCAGCCTCGCACCGGCCCCCCCAGCCCCCGGCCTCGGCGGGCGGCGGCGAGGCCTCCCTGAGCGGGGGCCCTGTGCCCCGACGGGGCGGGCAGCACCTTACCTGTTCTTAGCGGCTGCTGCCCTGTCCCTTTGCCTGCGGTTTTTGAACCAGTTGCCCACTTGCGTGGGGGTAAGTCCCGTGGCCTGAGCCAGTTCCCGCTTTTTGCTGGGGTTGGGGTAAGGGTCCTGCAGGTACCACTCCCGCAGCAAATGCCTCGTCCGCTCCTTGAAGCAATGTGTCTTCTGCTCGCCGTCCCAGATGGTGCGGGGCAGCGGGAACTTCTTCCTCACCCGGTACTTGTCCACCGGCCCCAGGGGTCGGCCCCGCAGCTTCTCCGCCTCCTGGTAATGCGCTTCCAGCCAGAGGGCTTGCAGTTTGGCGTGGGACTCCTTGGTGAACTTGTGGTTCTCCAGGATGTGGTAGAGCTCCCGGTAGTTCCCCGTGTGGAAGGCGACGATGGCCCGGGCTCTCAGCACCGACTCGTTCTTGTTCAGGGCCTCGCAGGCCGCGGGGGCCACGGGCAGGGACCAGAGGAAGCGCCCCAGGCGCTCGATGTCCCCGCTCTCCTCCAGGGTCTCGCATACCCCGGCCACCTGCTGCGGGCTGAAATTGAGGATGGGCAGCTGGAACATGGAGGCGGCGCCGGGCTCCGCTCCGCGCTCCGCGCACCCCCGGCGATGCCTGCCGCCGCCGCGCACACCCCCGCGGCGGGGAAGGGGGCAGCGGGCCCGGCGGCCGCCCCTCGCTCCGCTTCTGCCTCCTCCGGCGCCGGCGGAGCTGCCGCGGGAGGGACGGTGGAGGGCGGAGAGGCGATGGGGAGCGCTCGGCGGCTCCGGCGACTGGGGGCGGTGGGCAGGGGCGAGGCGGAGGAGGATGGAGCAGGGGGAGGGCGGGCGTGGGGGGAGGGAGGGAAGGGAAAAAAGGGAAAAAAAAAAAGGGGAAAAAAAATAAAGGAAAAAAGAAAAGGCACAAGCCCAGCTCCGCGCCGCCGCCGCGCTGCTGCGGGAGCGGCTGATTTGCTGCCGGGCTCGGCAGATTGGCTCCCGGGTTTCCATGGCGGGGCTGCCACTCACTGTCAGCCGCTGCCAATCACGGCGGAAGGCCCCGCGCCGCCGGCCCGCAGCACCTCCCCGCCCCGGCTCCCCGCCCCGGCTCCCCGCCCCGCTCCCCGGGGCGCCCCGTCCCGTCCCGTCCCGCTCCCCGGGGGCCGCGACCCCGCCGCCCCGCCTCTCCGCTCCGGGCAGGGGCAGAGCGGCTCACCCGCCCCGGGAGCGGCAGGCTGCGAGGCGGAGAAGGGGGGCACCCGCCGCGGTTTGCTGTGGAAAGTTGGAGGGAGCAGCCCCCGCCATGGGGTGGCCGGGACCCCCCTACACCCTCCCCGCTAAAGCTGCGGGGCCCGGCCCGCTGCTGCACGCACAGAGCTCGGCGCACCCGGGGTCGGAGAGGGGGATAAGGCAGGGCTGAGAAATCGGGGAAAAAAACCGGCTGCAGAACAGTGACAGTGATGCTGGGAGTGTCAGTGGCAATGGATGCAGCCGGAGGACCGCAAGAAGAGCGGAGATTTAGGGAAAAACTCTCCCCCTTCCCCCTCTAGGTCACTTCCCATCTCTGTTAAGACGAGGAATTGCCTGCAAAGAGCCCAGCGCCCTTCTCCCTTCAACTAAAGCTTTATACATATATTTTTCCCTAACATTTAAAACCTTATTGTTTTCGGCTGAATGGCCCTGAATAGACGCCGAGAATAGTCGCGGGGAGTGAGAAGTCATTTGTAGGTCAGGACAGCGACTTAAAGCAGATTTCAGGAATCTTTTGAAATATTGATCACCTAGTAGTAATCATTCCCCGCGGGTTTTCCGCCCCCCGCGCCCCGAGCGAGGGACCGCGGGGCTGGGGGCGAGGTGAGCGGCCGGGCGGCCCTTCGGAGGAGCGGGGCAACCTCCAGCCGTCTCGGGGCAGGGATGAAATCGCTTTCCGAGCTGTGAGGATACGATTTGTCTTCTGGAGAGAAGGCGGGGGTGGGGGGGAAATGAAGAAGCCGCTCTTTATCCTACACATAGCTGCTCAGTGGCAATTTCTTCCCCGGAACATTAGGGACCGTGCTCGGAAAGGCAGCATGTATTTTGAATTAAGCTCAATATGTTCTCTCCTCTGCTCTTTGCAATGCCGTTGTTTTTTTTTTTTTTTTCTAGAACGCTTGTCAAAGAAATGCCTTCTTAATTTGATACCTTGACGTTGTCTCTTTCCCCCTTATTTTCTTCTTTGTTTTTTTTTTTCTTACTGTTTTTTGTTTTCCTGTCTTGCCTTCTGTAAGAAAGCTCCTTCGCTAGTTGCCTGTAGACCGAAATTAAAGAGATTTACATTTTCTCCAATCATTTCTCCGCAGAAACGGAGCTGGACTGGGGCTCGCCGTCTTTTCTTTAGTATCAAGTACAATTTGTCTTTTGCTTGTGAAGATTTGGTAAATCAGAAGGCAGATAGATAGCGCAGATGGTCGGAGGTGTCGGGTCAGATTATGGTACGCCTCAGTACAGTGCTAAGCTCATTCTGACGGAAAACCCTGATATTATTTTCACAGATCTACACAGTTCACTTGAAAAAAACCCTTCGAGCCATTTACATCATTTATGTGAGGCTCACAGCTAGCGGGATGGAAAAGCTTTCAATACTGCTCATTTTCATAAAACCCGACAGAGCTGGGGAGACATAAAAGCACACACAAAACTCGCGAGTTCAGAGACACTCCACAGAAACTTAAGAAATAAAAGGGGAGACTCTTCGGCTTTACTTTACCGACCCAGGTTTGATTTGCCGATCCGCTTGGGGAAAAAAGGGGGGAAGAAAAAAATCAGAGAAGAGGAAAATATCATCGGTAAACATTGCTGAGGGAGAGTCCCCTTCCACCCCATCCCTCTCCTCTCCGCCAGGGAAAACCAGTAATTTGAGCAGCTCAATGAAAGATGCCAAATAACCTTTGCGGACAGGGATAAAAAAACCCCAAACCTCCTCGCTATGAGCATCGGGCTTCCCTAGCGAGCGGGTGAGAAGGCGGCGACCTCCGCGGCGCCGGGCGCGTCCCCGCGGGCAGGGGAGCCGCTGCCCCGCCGGAGCCCCCGCTCGGGGGGCGGCCAGCAGCCCCCGAAAGCATCCCGGGACAGGGGCTGAGGGAGAAAAACCTCTGCTTTGAGAGAGGAGGAAGGGCGGGAAGCCGTGTGAATGGGTAGCTAATTTAGACCGGCTAGATGATGATGATGATGATGATGACTAATATTACTGAAGGTCTTTCTTTTTCTTTTTTTTTTTTTTTTTTTTAAAGCATGCACATGATCTGGCGAGAGAGTCACTGGGCTGCAGCCTAATGACCATGAACAGAGCGAGACAGGCTCCATAATGAAAGCCAGGACTGTAGGCTAAAGAAATGAATCCTCATTAAGAGCAGCGAGGGCAGCTCGCAGGGGCGAGGGGCTGTCCCCCAGGTCCCCAGCCTTTGTTTCCCAGAAACCGGCCCGGATGGGGAGATGCTGGCAGCTCTGCTGGGAGCAGAGAGGAAGAAAAAGAAAAGGCAACACCGAAATGGACCCAGGAACCCTGTGTTAACCATTTAAAGGCTGACCCGAGGGGTAAAATCAGCCCAGCCCCAGCAGCTCTGTGCCCTCTCCAGCTGTGAACGCTGGGGTCTGTATTTGGGAAGTGGCACAGACCTGGGGGAACCGGCTTGTCCCTGGCTGGAGAAGGACCTGAGGGCTCCTTCCTCTGTGCCACCAGCGCCGAGAGAGAGAGATCAGCTCCAACGGGGCCCCTCCGGCCCTTTCCTACTGTCTCAGGCGTTTCATCCCTGGCCAGGACCCCAGCAGGCTTCCCCCCGTCCCGTCGCTCCGGAGGAGCTTTACCGCCGGGCCGGGCCGGGCTTTGCCTCCGCAGCGCTGCCGGGCCCCCCGGGATAGACCCCCACCCCCGTGGGACTCGCAGAGAGGCTCCCCGGGAAAGCACAGGGTTCTGGGGTGCCCAGGCTCCTGGCTCAGCCCCCGTGTCTCATTAGAGCTGCCTGCGAGCCTGGGTGTGCACTCGGGTGTGTCCGCTTCGTTTCTGTTTTTTTTTCCCTTTTTTCTTCCCCCCCCCCCCCCCCATGTAATAGGGACACTACTCGTGACATTACTAGCCGGCAATGATAACTACCTTAATTTAGGTCACGGCTCTGACCCTTGCTACAGGTAGCGCGAGGAGTTATCCCTGCAGGGATGGACCCACTGGAGAACGAGGAATAAAACTGCACATTAAAAAAGATTGATCAAAAATACTGCCAGGGATCCATATCGGCCTGACGGCCTGCATGGACACCGTGTGCTCTCTGGCACACACACACACACCCCCAGCCTTAAAGCAAAAATACGCTGAGCAACATATCTATACATCCTCGTGCCAGCAGTTATCAGCTATCCTGGGACCCAGAGTCGCAATCCCTGGGGATTATTTATCTAGAGGGAGTTTCCAAACGCAGCAGAGGTGCGAATACATTTTTTAAACCTTTGATTGGCATTAAGTATTGCATTAAAAAAAAATACCCCCGGGAACGAGAAGCCCCACTTTAAGGGTCTCGGTAGGATTGCCGGAGGTGCGGGAGTTCGTTCAGCGATGCTAACCGAGTCTGCAGCGTTGGCTGAGAGAGCCAGAGTGCAGGCAGTCCCTCGGGCGGGTACCTGGGAAATCAGCCGGGATTTTTTGGCCTTGGATCGGTATCGGCAGGACCCAGCCTGCTGCCGGGGTGCGCTCCGGCTCGGGCAGGGCTGGAACGGGCACCGGGGAGCGGCGCGGCTCCCTGCCCTCAGCCCCGCTGGCTTTTACCCCGCTCCCCCGGGGGAGGTTAGGGGGGATGCTCAGCCGGAGGAGAGTCCCCGCTGTCGCTTATGGAAAAGGTTACTGAAAGTGTCAGCCCCTCCGGGGACCGGGTCCGGGGTTTTGGGGAGCGTTTCCCACCGAGCCACCCGGGAGCTTTGGTGGAGGGAGGACCGCAAGCTCAGGGTGATGGGGTGGGGGATGCGTGGCAGGGAAACGACCCGTGTTTCGATGTGTTTCGCGTGCTTGCCTTTTTATTTTTAAGAGTGCCATACTTGTTGAAATAGCAGCTATCAATCCCTCCATCTCTTCCTAAAAAGACTTCTGTTTAAAGCTGTAATCTGCTTAATATTAGGGAGAGTGTGCAGGTTGGATCCTCGCTTAAATTACCGATAACCGTCGAAAGCACCGAAAAGTCCCTGAAATGCCGTCGGACCGACAGAGATGTTCACACACTTCACTCTCTCAGACCGTGTATTCATTAAATCTTTGTCCCTCGGCGTATTATTTAGGTTACCTGTAATACGAAGTATCAGACCGTGGCTGGTATATTTGATATTAGAATAAAGAAGCACCGAAAACTCAAAAAACTGAATTATTTTCAGACTGGTAAGGAAATACCTTCCTTGTACAGCGCTCTGGTCAAGGCCAGGGCTCCAGGCAGAAAGGATCTGCCGCCCAAGATCTATCTTTAATCTTTTTTAGGCTTTAGCTATGGGCCTGGTTTTAAAGTCCCCGATCCATCGGAATTTCTTTGGGGGCTGCCTTTACCTGCAGGTAAATACACACACCACCAAATCTCCTTTTAAACTGAGGTGTGTTCACGTAAAATCTTCACTCTGCTTAAAACCCCCGGTTTCCACCAGGGTTTTCACCGAAAACCCCAAAAAAAGCAATCAAACAAAAAGCCAAAGTATTTAAATACTAGAATATCTAAATAGAATAATTAAATATCTAGAAGTTTTTTACCATTCAGGTGTCTTTTCCCCCCAGTAAGTCCTTCTTTTCTTTTCTTTTTTTTTTTTTTTAACCTTATTTTTTTCCCCTGGGAAGTGGTTCTTCGGGAAAAGAAGGTATTCTTGCGGCTCCCTTCCCGTGAGAAGCGGGGAACTGAGAGCAGGAATCGTATGGAAAACTATTTCATGTCTATGAAAATGCAAAAAAACCCCTTTCAAATATTACATCTTCTCCCAGGGTGGGGACGAGGGCTGTCACGAAAACACTTATTTAGCAGAAAGCAGGAATGGGGACAATTCGCGTGTTTGGGGGAGGGTGAAGAACCAGGATTAGATACCCTGAGATAGCGCAGTGTCTAAATGCTTCTGGGGCTGAATGTGTGGGGCTCAGTCCGGGAGAAATACTGTGTCACGGCTGCTCTGGGCGCTGGCGCTGAGCTGGACTCCAGCCCTTACTGCTGTGGATGAAGGCTGCTCGGGAACTGGGGTCCCCGGTTTCTGGCGAGGAAGCTCCTCCGCAGCTTCGGGTGCCCTGTGGGAGTCAGCAGCATCACGCCCAGGCCAGTCCCGCTCCCTGGCACCACCCCGGGCTTGGACACAGGACTGGGGCCACCGCGGAGGGTGGGCATCTGCCTGGGCTCCGGCGTTCACGGCGCTGCTTCGAGGAGCGAGTTTATCCGAGAGCAGCCGTATGAGGCCGGGAATCGTCCATCCCTTACCGCGAGAAATTGTCATGCCTCTTTTCTTTTTTTTTTTCTTTCTTTTTTTTTTTTTTTTTCCCCCCGAAAGATAACAGCTAGGAGGTGCTAGGAGGTCCCTGAACCTTGCCGAGTTTTAAGGGCCAGTACTTCAGCCTCTCCGCGTTACCTGCCTTTCTGAGCTGGTTAATCAGGTTGAGAAGAAAGGCACTTGTTTGGGACACGTTTACTCTCTCCCTGTCGCTCTCCAGCCGTCATCATTCCCCCCCGCCCCGTGTCCCCCAAACACTGCAGGGTCCCCGTTCCCCGCCGGTCGTTACACCCCTGTGCGAGTTTAGGCACCGGCCGCTCTCCCCGTGCGGGAGGTCAGCCAGGGGAGGCTCGAGGAGCACACGGCAACGACGCTCCCCTGCTTTCTCTGGGGGGATTTGGCGGGGGTGTCCCGAGAGATCTTCCCAAACTTGATCATAGGTGCTGCTGGGGGCACAGGGTGCCCTGTCCTCTCTGCGGGGAAGGTCCCGGGTTTCCTTGCCCCCTCCGTCAGCTGGAGGAGGCGGCGGGGGAGAAAGCGGAGCCCCCGGCGAGGCAGTGTCGGGGCTCTCCGCTAACGGAGTCACGGGCCTGGGGGTCTGCCAGCGGCGGGGGTGTGTGTGTGTGTGTGTGGTGGTGTTTGGGAGCCCTTTCTGAGTCCTGAATTGACCATATCTCTTTTCAGAGGAATGCAACCCCATTCATCGTTGATTAGAGATGATACTATGAAAGAGTCCTTCCTGCTTGCCGGCTGGTAAAGAAAGTGGTTGTTTATGACTTTGGGGTTGTTTTTTTTAGAGGGATGCTCTTGGGAAGCAAGGCAAAACAAACAAGGCGGAACCAGCGGGACACAAAGCCCTCCTTTCTGCAGCTGCAGAAAGCGTTTTTTGGTGGGTGCAAAGAGATAACTTCGGGTCGGGAGTCTTTGTAATAAATAGATGGGCTAAAGGAGCTCCCGGGCCCTGAAAAGCCCCGGTGGGGAGCAGCTCTTGGCAGTCCTGAGCGGGAATTAACCGGGAAGACCCCCTGCTTTATCCAAAGCCTGTTGAAATGACTGACAACCTTCCGGGTGAGCTCGGGTCCCCGGATCTGTAGGAACCCCAGCCTCCCTTGACACCGCTGCTTAAAATTACCGTGACACCGGGAGGTGTTAATGAACATTGTTGACGTTATCTGCTACTCCGCTGTTAAATTCCTATTTCTAGAAGTTTGGGGGGGTGTCTTTGAGAGAATTGCTTAGGGCGGGACAAAGCTTTGAAGCGATTTCTCCTTGGGTTTTATTTAATGATTTGGGAAGAGGAGTTGCAAAGCAGCAATTGCGGAGGCTTTAGGGGCATCTAGGAATTAAAGTGTCCCTGGGGATCCGGGCAGGGAAGCGGCTCTCGCCCTCGGGGACAGGCAGGGAGAGAAGGTGGGTGGTGGGAGCAGCACGGAGATGCTCTTGGAAGGGATCTCGAGCCTCGCCGCCAGCGCGGTGCGCAGCGCGGAGGCCGCAGGCATGTGGCTTCCAAAAGAACACGTCGTTTTCCACTTGTCTCTCTCTCTCTTTTCTTTCCCCTCCTTCATCTCTGACCTGCAGCCAGGTAGGTCAGCTATTTCTCTTTGAAGCTGCATTTCTTGTTGGTTGAATTGACTCTTCTGAAAGCAGCATCGCATCTGACCGACGCCCGTGCTGCGGATGGCAGAAATACTTTTCTGCTCGTTTCTTTTGTCCTGTTGCTATTTTCCTTGCCCTTTCTTCTTTCATCAGCCATGCTGATGTCTTTTTTTCCCCTCCACCCTGTATCCCCCACCCCCCCAATTTATTTTCCTTTCCTCATTGATAGTCTTAAACCCATCCCCCGCCTCAGTAATCTCAATAGGGAGGAAAAAACAACCCCGTTGCCACCGCAGTTTGGAGGGAAGTATCATGTTCTACTTTCTTCCGTGCCCGGGCTTTGCATTTTTGCCTTGTAACGCTGCACATCAATAACTAAACAGACGCACACAATTTTGTTAGCGCAAGTGGTGCTGAGGCGAGCGGCGAGGCTGCCCTGCGCGGGAGAGCGGCCGGGGCTGGTGATGTCCCCAGCATCTTCAAGGCGAAGCGCTGTCCCGGGATGTGAAGTGTGACGCTTTAGTGCGTTTTTAAACTGTCAGAGGGCTCGGCACACCTTTAGGCGTGAGGTGTGAAGAGGCTTTATGCAGTCCCTACACCTCCGCCCCCCTCACCCCCCCAGCTGGCTCAGCAGCACGCGTGGGGCCCGGAGGGTGGGTGAAGCAAGTTCCACGCTGCGGCCTCTTCTTTTTTTGTGTTACATCCCGGGGGGTGTGTTTAACCCCTCAGCACGTTTCCAGGAGATGCCCCGTTTCAGCGGCGCTGCCTCCCCTCCCCGGCGGCCGCTCGGCTCCCGCCCGCCTGCGCGCTCTCCCCGGTAGATGGAGCATCCTCATCGCTTTTCAGCCACGGCCGGCGCCGCTGGCTCGGCCCTCCGCCCCGAAGCCCTCGGAAATGTTGATTTTCCCCTTACAACTGTCACTGTTAAGGCAAACGGGCGGGTTTTGGGGGGACACGCACCCCGCGGATGTGCCCCCGAGGGAGCGGCGTGCTGCGGCTCCTGGCGATGGGCGGCGGCCCCCGCCGGGCGCTGCTTGTTGACCTGTTGGCAAAATGGCCTCAGCCGCTCCTCCCGGCAGGTGAAGCCGCTCCAGGTTTCCCAGCGGAAAGCCCGACGGCAGGCAGCGGCCACCCTCGCCCTCACCCACCCGCCCCGGCAGGGAGGGCGGCGAGGCGGCGGCGGGGAGGTGACACCTGCCGCCCTCGCCGCACCGTTTGACGGGGCTGAGCTGCCGTTGCTCCAGCCCGGCTCCGCCTCCTCCTGCCGGCTCCCCGACGCCTCTCCCCTCCGCCCGCCTAGGGGCGCGGGGGGCTGCCCCGCCGTTTTCCCCGCCTCGCCGGGGTGGGGCACGGGCCGCGGCCAGCTGTGAGGGAGAGCGACGAGGCGGTGCTCGGCCCCCGTGGGGGCTGGAGCGGGCCCTTCGCCGGGGTGCGGGGCTCGTCCCGGGGTAGGTTGGCGGCGGCTCTGGGCCGCCGATGTTACCCTCGGGGACGAAGCCGAGGGAGCGGGGCGGTGGCCATGCTCCAGCCCCCTCAGCCTGGCGGCCTTGGGTGAGGCCCTGGGCGGCTCTCATGACTCTCCTCGCCCTTCCCCTTCTGTCAGCGTCTCAGGCGGTGCAGAGCCTGCACGTCTTGATCACTTTCCAAGTGTTGATGGCCCCCCAAAATGGAGAGAGGCCACCTGGCTGCCTCGGCCCCGTCACCCCTCTCCGCAGTGGGGGACCCGCTCCCCTTCTCTTGCGCCGCCATTTTGTGGCGCTCATCCCCAGCCCCTGTGGTATCACACAGGATGTTTTTTTCCCTCTTCCATTTTGACAAAAATCAGTTTAATTTCTAAATTCCAGGAGTTTAGGGAATAATCTACAGCAATATCCTTTTGTTTGGTATGTGCCCGACTGAGTAAAATGTGGCAATCCAGGAGGTGTTTGACTTTCTGAGGACTTGACAGATACATCGGTAGTAATGCAAGCACAGTACATAATGCACAGTGGCAATGCGCTTTAAAACGTAAGTGTTAGAAACGGGGACTTCATAAATGAAGAGCCCTACAATTATGTTAACTCAGATGTAATAACTAGAATTGTCACTGGTCAGGAAAGGGCTTTGGTGTTGTTAGAAACGGTGAAAACAGCGGTGGGTTTTGAAACAGATGACACGTCCTCACCTTGAATGCAGGGTTCAAGTCTCCTCACAGCGTTCCTAAAACGGTGTTGCAGAAGAGGGGCAGAGGAACATAAACGGCACGACGAGAGGCACAATTCTTTTTAACAGAGATGAAAAGGTAGTCCAGAAATGTGAACTCTACTGAATTTCAAGAAGAATCAAATAACCAGTCACTTAAGAGAGTCTTAACCAACAGCACGGGAGAAATACGGCTTGCTCTCAAAACAACTCTGCTGGAATGAAAATTATTTATATAAACCCAACAGAAATTAATACTGTTGCACAGCTGGCAATGGGTAGAATTGAGGGTTTGATTTTAAGGAAGAAATATACCTGATAGATTATGGGTATTTTTCACCTTTTAATGAAGAACCTAGAAATGGCCGTTGTCAGATTGGACATGAAGCTACTGCTGTAACTCTGCTGTGAGAAGTGGCATTAATGTTAGAGTTATGATAATGGCTCCATCAGGCAGTTTGTTTCTGGTTTCTGCACTCAATGCCATCTTGTCATACATGGAACTTTATTGCCACAATTGAATTCCATATAATTACATTAATGTGATACAAAAATGCAAGATGCATAATAATATTTTTCTTCTGGCAGCGTTCTGAATAGCACCATTAGAAATAATATATGCAGTTTGAAGCTGTTTTACCCATTGCTGTGTATTACATATTTGTCTTTAACAAAAATAACAGCACCATATGAGAACATCCTCTGAATTTGTCATCCAGAGTTGGCTAATGGTTCAGTGCTACTTTTCTCCAGCAGGACCAAGAATCAATCTTTGCTACTGGAAGTCATCAATTGTCCAAAATTTAGATGTCTTTTGTTTCAGGCTGGTGTTAACTACTGTTTTAAAATCTACAGCCGCCCTGTAGAGTACCAGTGCAATTGAATCTCTCAGCCCTTTCTACTAGTGACACATGTATCCTCTTAATTCACAACACAGAATAGCATTTGTCATTTGCAGTTATGTTACTTCATTTTAACAATATCCAGAATAGCAGGTATTTTACATATGCATGCTTTCAGAAGCATTGCAATTTTCTGCACTTTACCCTTTACCTAAATGGTATTGTAAAATTACAGAAAAAATATTAAATAGTCATTTTAGTTCTGTTTCTCTCTTCTACAAAAGCATTGAAAAGATAAAATTAATTGTAACTCTCTTAGTGACTAGATGATAGAATAGTATGTATCTTAATAATGTGCAGCTGTACAGTCTGCTCTATTGGTGAACTTTGTGTTGTGATTTATAAACCAATGAATAGAAATTCTTCGCTGCTTAAAGTAATGTTTGTGCTTTTTATTTTGCATTCATCTGTGTACGCCCCAACGTCTTGCAGTTTTTATGGGAACTGTCAGGGAAACAACTAACAAACATTGTTAAACTGTTTCTAGAGAACAGATTTTTAGTATATGCGCCAAACTAATTTTTGCATCTGAAAGAATTACTTAGGATTTTCTTTCACATCATGTAAAAGCAAAAATATTGACCTGTGGCTTGAGGTAGTATTTCTTAGTATTTTCAGAGAATGTTTTGTTTACTATCTTAAGTGTTTCCAGGCACCAGGAACTAGGGTTCCAAGCTTTTAAATACATTTGGTAAAACTATTATCTCTTTCTCAGAGTTTTTATCACCGCCTATACTAATCCAGTCACTTGGATTAGGTGTTCTGATCCTCACTTAACTATTAGGCAAATTAATTTCTGTCAAACATCCAGCATTTTAAATGCTCCCCCCACCCCTTCCCATTTCCACAGTCTCAGTGCTACAGTATGTAGCCTTAATGCCACTTCAGTTCAATTCTGCTGTTGTTTTCTATTCCACTTTATCCTGGATTAGGATCTCATCCTCATCACGAATTTGTTGTGGCTTTACTTTTCGCACAATACTGAGGGTATGGCGAAGCCATTGTGGAGCAGTTAAGTATCAGGTAACTTTGCTTAATGTCAAGTATATCTGAGCTAACTACCTGCATTTAGTGTGTTCTGATAAAATGGTGATTGCATCCTTTTTAGGAGACTACATGACTCCCAAACTGTTTAAAAACTCACAACTGAATTTCTGCACATAGTGGCACTGTACAAACAGAAGAATGGATTTGTAATAATCTGCTTTCCATTGTATGTGAGTTCTGTCTTTAATCACACTTTATAGTGTGATTAAATATAGGCATGTACTTCCTGATTTGAATGTACTTTGCAATTACTACAGGAGGAGTAATCTGGACAGGCTGGATCGATGATCTGGACAGGCTGGATCGATGGGCTGAGGCCAACCGGATGAAGTTCAATAAGGCCAAGTGCCGGGTTCTACACTTCGGCCACAACAACCCCAGGCAACGCTACAGGCTTGGGGATGAGTGGCTGGAAAGTTCCCCTGCAGAAAAGGACCTGGGGGTGTTGATCGACACCCGGCTGAATATGAGCCAGCAGTGTGCCCAGGTGGCCAAGAAGGCCAACGGCATCCTGGCTTGCATCAGAAATGGTGTGGCCAGCAGGAGCAGGGAGGTGATCATGCCTCTGTACTCGGCTCTGGTGAGGCCGCACCTCGAATACTGTGTTCAGTTTTGGGCCCCTCACTACAAGAAGGACATTGAGGTGCTGGAGCGTGTCCAGAGAAGGGCGACGAAGCTGGTGAGGGGTCTGGAACACAAGTCTTATGAGGAGCGGCTGAGCGAGCTGGGGTTGTTTAGCCTGGAGAAGAGGAGGCTGAGGGGAGACCTTATCGCTCTCTACAACTACCTGAAAGGGGGTTGCAGAGAGGTGGGTGTTGGTCTCTTCTCCCAAGTGACTAGTGACAGGACTAGAGGAAATGGCCTCAAGTTGCGACAGGGGAGGTTCAGGCTAGACATTAGGAAAAAGTTCTTCACTGAGAGAGTGGTGAAACACTGGAATAGGCTGCCCAGGGAGGTGGTAGAGTCACCCTCCCTGGAGGTATTCAAGGAGCGTGTGGATGTGGCATTGTGGGATGTAGCTTGATGGACATGGTGCTGTGTGGTGTTGGGTGGGTTGTGGCTTGTTATTGTTGTTGTGTGGCGTGGGTTTTTTGTGGTTGTGTTGTGTTGGGTTTTTTTTTTTTTTTTTTTTCCCCCCCCCCCCAGGTTGGACTCGATGATCTTACAGGTCTTTTCCAACCGTACTGATTCTGTGATTCTGTGATTCTGAGTGTACCGAATGGATAAGTAGCTTTTCCATTACCAGCATTGCTGTCGATAGGCTTAGTAAACCAGCTGGAGTAGAGGCTCCACATCTTGTACACAAGCATCTTTTCTTGCACACAATCATCTTTTCTTGCATTCTTCATGCCTTCTAAGAACATTAAGCCTCTCAAAGGTAGAACTGCTCCAGGAACAAAGCTTTACCTAAATGATACAGCTCCTTTTTTCCTAACTATGGTTTAGACTTTCAGTGAGTCCATTACCACTATCAGTGAGAAATTTGTTTCCACTAAAGTGGTTTGGATACTAATTCAAATGCAGTTAAAACTTTTCTTTTCCCTTTTATTTTAAAATGCATGGTATTGTCTTGCAATTTTGACTTCTTTATTGGCTCAATAAAGTTTTTGACTATGTAAATCCTTGACTTGCATTTTTCTTTTGTAGTTTACACAATGAGTGACAGGCTTTTGAACAACTTGGACAAACTTCTGCTCGAGTGTGGTAGGTCATTATATCATATATTTTTTAATTAATAATTACTAATGCAGTACATATAGTTATGTTTTCTGCTGTAAACAGTTGTATTAACTTCAAATAAATTTATAATATTAAGGTTTTGATGTTTGCCTACATAATGTTTTGTTAGCTGTGAGGTCATGGAGAGTGATACTAACAGCTATTTAATAATAAAATTGCTATTTAGATATTTTGTTAAAATCTTTGTTAGTGTTTGTGCAATTAATGCTGCACAACATACATTTGTTTCTCAGCTCAACTCGTATATATATGTGTGTGTGTATATATGAAAAAGGGTTTATTTTCTTCTTAGTTTTCCAGCTAGAACAAACTTCTTATGCTAAGGAACATGTGAATCAACAGATAAATTGTAAGTAGTGATAAATTATCATTTTATTAGACATTGAACACACTGCTTTTGTTTCATTAGTCCTGGTACATGTTCTGTGTTTCAGGGGCGGAAGCAAGCCTAATAATGAAAGCTGTCCCGTGTCCTGCTCTCACCCTACCTCATCTTTTGCCATCAATACTTGCTCATTCTCCCTAGCAGACTTTGCTTTTGCTTGTGACTTTCAGCTAATGCTCTTCAGCTGTCTCATGGACAGCCAGTTTCATGCTGCGCCATTTCCTGCTCTTACTCTGTAGCTCCTCACAGTCACTGGCAGTTCTTTGATTCAGCTGTGCTTGCTCAATACATCTGCCACTTGCCTCCCTTTTTTTCTTCATGTTTTTTGTTCTTTCCAGATTTGGACCTCTGCCTCACCGCTTCTTCTCTCTTTCTGTTTTCTTATAATAATGAAAGTTTTCAGTTGCTACTACCTACTCAAGCCTGGTTCTTCTTTTCTGCAATCAAGCAGCTGCTAATTTTATTTGAAATTCAAAACAGTAAACCCAATGAGAAATTCTTGCTCCACATCGAATTCTTTTTCCCCAGGACTAACAGACAGCACAATATTATGGACTTAGCTCTGGACGGACTTTTTTTTTTACCAGGCTACTATGTGGTATTACTCACTCGTGAGAATGGTTGTGTTAGAGAAACTATTCTTTAGACAATCTGATGACATATGTGCTCATCACTGGTACTTCATAGGTACAGACTGAAGCTCATAACCTTCAGGAAAAAGAACAAGAGAGAGTTCTGGTCTGACTGGTGTTCCTCTTGATGGCAGCATTTCTAAGGATCTTGACTGATATGTCAAAGCAAGTACTTATTCATTAAGAAGATTATCAGTATTAAATTGAAGCATCTGAAACATTAAAACATCTGTAACACTAAACTTGGTACACGTAGAATTCTGTTTTAACTCCTCAGTCACATAATTGAACCTTAGAGTTGAGGTTTTTCTTAACGTTTATGCAAGCTTATGGTAAATGAGCATGTTTTTAGGGAAAATCTAAAGGCTGTGTAGTAACATGGCATAGCTATTTGTGTTCAGAGATACCTAAATATGTGTGAACTCAGAACCAACACTCAGACTTTTAAAAGTTTGGGTTAAATCTTTCAAAAACTTACCCAGAAATAGTTACACTGATTTAATTTCGTCTCTGTGTGAGTATTACCTGGCAGAGGAACAGTTGTAGCATTCAGCCTTGGACTTTTAGTGTGAGATTCATCAGGCTTTTTGGCTAAAGCCCCTTTATAACCAGTGGAGGGAAGTAGGCACTTTTAGGGTGTGATTTGTTTCATCCTGAAGAAAGAGTTTAAAGTAGGTTAGACAACGTAAGCTTTAAAAAATGTCCGTTGTCTCTGCTGAGTGCGGCTGGAGCCATGGGTTAGATGCAGATGCTTGCATCGTAAAGTTGGGTGAGATAGATCTCATCCACAAGGCCCTTGTGAAAGCAAACGGTGGGTAGAACAACTCACACTTGTCATAGAAGTGCTCGTCTATCGAAAATACTAAGTGGAATGTTAAGTGTATAGCTTTGCTTATGTAATAGATATTTTGTTAATACAGTTATGTTATATCTTGGTAAATCTCAAAATGTCATCTGCAGGATACTTCCAAATACACCTGTGTTTTTATAGAAATGAAGCATATGTCAGTTGTCCGATAGTTATGCTTCATGCTAAGTAAAGGCAAGTTACTGACTTAAGATATTGAAAATATGAAGTTATTGAAGATGTACAGGATAACTCAAGATACTGAAATATATCGAGAATCTTTTGCTTTCACTGGCTGCTGTTTCTCTCTGAGAACTGTTTTTTCCTAGTATAAATGCAGCTGGCATTGAAAGTGAATATATGGCAAGTACTGCAAAACCAGACTCAAACTTCAGGATGACCTGAAGTTCTAGAGCAGTAATTCAAACAACTCAAGACACATCTCTCATAACTAAGATGCCCTTCCCGGTTAAGTAGATGAGAAGGGCGTGATGTCTGTGATTGACTTCTGTTTAGGGTCACCAACTTTGGTGTACAGCACATCAGGGCAGCGCTGATGGCAAGGGATGATTTGGCACTAATAAGTTTGAAACCTCATATGAAAAAATAAGAAACAGCACAGAGAAAAAAATTAGCACCTAGTTGTGCTCATTGCATTGCATTGCAACGTGAGCATGCATGATAGCTCTCACAGCTTTTACTTGTGTGACAGAGAACACTGATCTTGTTCAACGATACGGGTTCTCTACTAACCTCTCATTCAGAAAATGTTGTCAGCTGTCTGCTCTTAGATATGGCAGAAATAAGAACCTGCCTTAAGAACCTCTGCAAATATCATAGTGCTTGAGGATTTGTTGTTATAATGCATGTTTTTCATAATTAACTTCTGTCTCCTGTATTAATTTGTCACACATTACACATTACCACCTTGAGTAAATTCCCTTTTTATTTTAATTGCTCTGTTTCTGTTTCTAGTAATAATTTGCTTATATGCCATTAGTGATGCTTTCATTTTTCCCTTCTTGTAGTCACCTTTCCCATTCAAAACATTTGAGTTTTTGGACTTCTGTAAAAGAAAACAAATGTTTGAAAGAGACCTTTTATCTCAAGCAACTTTTGTACTCCAGTCAGTCTCTTCAGTTGCAAGCATTACCGAGGGCAAAGTGGCTTACACTCTGGTTTCCCTGTACACTACTTCTAGTATCTGCAGATGCTGTGGACTGCAAAAACTCTGACTGTTGAATGCTTTGATTTCTACCACTAATAGTTATTTCAGTTTTATATAGACTGGGATGCACAAACAGCAGAAATAATTTTTTTCTTCCAAAGTCAATCTCACAATATTAGATGATAATTAAGGTACTCACCACACAGCTGAAACTCCCTAAATTTTTGATTCACTTTGTTGTTGCTTTGCTTAATTGCAGGCTGTCGACTCATCTGGCACTATCGAGATCAAGTATTTTGGAAAATATTTTGAATCATTCTGAATGTAGACTTTTTATTTCATGGATATGTTGAAAACACATATGCTTACTTTTTTATTTTTATTTTTCATTTCAGTGTATACTGTAAAAATCACGGAAAAAAAGAATGAAATCGCTAGGTTGCAGGAAAATATAAATAACAGCAATGATGCAATTGCTGATTTGCTCAAGCAGAATGAGAGTAGTAAGGAGAGCTGTAATGCGTAAGTATAATATAGCCTGAACTTTGAGTTATAGATGGCATGAAGAAGTAGTGTAAAAATATGTATGTCTGTATTTAGACAGCAGTGATGTTAAAGAAAACTTCAGTATTCTATTTTTTTCAAGATGCAAATCATCAGGTAGAAAAATTGCAGTGTTATCCATCCCTTGAAAAAGTAAATTATTGAAAAACAGACTACATTTAAGTAGGTTTGTTTTAGATTGTATTAGAATCAATAGTTTTCAGTGATCACAGGTACTGTCTTTGCAGCATGCTAAAGTACTCAAGTAGTAAGGTAATAGAAACCTAATTTTTCTATATTTGGATGTATCTGAGTTCTGTCAAATTTGAACATTATTAGGAATACTGTTAAAAAAAGGTTTTTTTTAAACTAAAATGTTATTAACTATCAGTGACAATAAGGCTCCATTATGTTGTTCTTTGTTTAATTCTGAATTGGGCTTCCTGAAATTGAAGCATCTTTCTATTCTTTGTTCACAACATGTTTCACATTACTTTTTGTTCTATACATGTTGTCTCCTAAGATGTTTCATAACTGCCTCTATGTACAGATATGTGTGTAATTCTACTAGCAGATTTTGGTATAATTTTTACCACAGACTGCAAAAATGTTCTTCTAGGCACACTGTTTTGATGAACGCAATGGGCTGCAGTTCAGTTTTCTTCATAGAAATTTTTCTATCAGATTGTTAGTGCAAGTTTTAAATGCAGATCAGTTTTGAGTCTTAGCAAGTTTCTTAGTTAAGTTTCTCAAGCAAGAATTTGGCTACAAGGAGTTTTTTCTTACTGACATGGAATGTCTAATTTTTAAAAATGAAAATCTCAGGTGTTTGCAAGGATAGCTAAAAAGGCAAATCTGTATTTGACGATACAGAGAGTTTGGTCCAGATGATATAATCCTGTCTTTTCACTGCAGTGTTCACCTCTCCACAGTCTGTCTAGTTCCTTGGCAGTTGAAGTGATGATTTGTTAGCAAATGTTACCTGTTTTATTTTCTTGCAATTCTATACCTAAAGATAAGTACCTGAACAAAAATGTTTATAACATATATCTGAAAATTTTTTTAGGATGTGAATGGAGAATGTGGGTGTTTCTAAGAATAAAAATAGAAGTAAAGATAGCATCAGGGTCCTTTCTAGGTTTATTTTGAACTATCTGAAAACAGAAGAAAGAATGGAATCACTAGTGAATGAAGTGGGTATAGTGGCTAGCGGTTTGAATCAATTGCCACACCGTACTCATTTGTAGTTTTATCATAAGTGTTAGGGAAAGGTTTGACCTTGACAAGAAAATTCCAGTTTTCCTTTATGTTAAATTATTGCCTCCAATGCAGTATATAGAATGACCACTTTTGTAAGTTTCTGAAACCATCCACACTACTTCCTTAGATATCTTTTGAAGCTGTGAGTCTGTTTGCAAATCACAAACTGTTAAGTGATGCAAATAAAGAAATAAAAAATTAAGGGTAGAACTAAGGCTCTGATCTAAATTTTAATAATTGAATTCAATGGGATTTGGCTCAGGTCCTACACAGAATAATTAATGGTATTAGTGTAAAGAGACTGAAAATGAGGAGTGACTCATTAATGAATACATGTATTCACAGAAGGACAATGCTTGCAGAAGAGTAGAGACTTTGACTTAAATTACTGAAAATGTCATTTAATGACATACTGAAAACTGTGATAAACAAGCCTTAGCTATAAGGTCAGACAATAACCAAGCCCTAGCTATAAGATCAGACAATTAGAACACTTACATAGTAGAATCTTCTTAAACTTCTAAAATTTAGTCTAGTTGATACTCCATATATACTGGGCATGACTCTAATGTTGATTTTGTAAATTCAAATCTTGTTTTGGAGTCACAATCAACCTCATCACTGACTAATTGCCAGTAATGCTCAATAGAGCTCACAAAGAAACAACATTTTGTCTGGATTACCAGACATCGTAAGTATATTGAGGCATGGTTGAAGACTTTAAACAAAAGACGGGATTCCTATATTCAACAAGTCTACAGAAAATATGATATATGAGTCAGGTGTATTGGGATACTACTGTGTTTTCTAAAGAAATCCGTATTGGTCTATATAACAAAGAACTGAAGGCACAAAATGGCCAAAACAAAGCATATATTTTTAGACAAGTGATGACATTTTTGTAATAATGATTAAAACTAGAAGTGTGGATCCCAGAACAATAAGAAGTGGTGAAATACTGCTGATGGAACCTTTTCCAATTTCATTGTTTCTCTTCTATTTTCTAAATTTGGGTGCAAGGATGATGAGATTTAATGGAAATTAAAAAAAAAAAAGCCAGATGAACTGAGAATGTTGCTAATTTGGGAAAGAAATTGTTGTCTTGTCCCACTAGCTAAACTACAGGATATTTTTAGTGCTTTCTGATTAGTGTGGATAAAGATTTTTTTGTACCCTAGCTGATGAAAGGAAGGACAAATAAATGTGATAGCTACCAAGAACCTCTGTGAAACAGCGATGCTTTTAACAAACTAGTAGATGAGCTACTTGCATCCTGTATACCTTGTTCTGTTGCAAACAGCATTCTTGTACTATGTGTTTTTTGCATGTCTGCAGTATAGATGTGAACACAAAATATAACGCATAGCATGGTATATACTTTGATTAATAAAAACTCTATAGCTTTTTCATTGCTTGTTTTTTTTTTTTTTCCCCCCCTCCAATGAAAGGCATGGAGCTTTCTGAGTAGAAGAAGATCACAGTGCTTGTGTGCCAGTACATTTTTATATAAGTACTGTTGGTTTCTACTTTTTTAAAAATCTGATCCTTTAAAAATTTAGCTTTCTGCTGAATTTGCAATGGACATGGTGAGGTAGCATTTTGTAATTATATTTTTAATCACCAGTGGTGTCAAACAATTTGTACCAATAGTGCTAGATTCCTGAAGGGATGCTGCAATTTCTCAGTCAGCTGTTTTATTGACAAACTTTACTGCTGTTATAGATGTTGACTATATGTTGTGTTGTCTCACCACCTGGAGTACATTATTTTTTGTTCAAGGTTATTGGACTTTAGCAAATTAATTGTCAGGTCTTTGTTATTTATTTATTTTCTTGATGGAAATGCATTAAGTTAGCGGTTACTCAAGCCCCTATTTTATTCCACCTTTGGAGCGATTGTCCAAATGCACATTCGTACTTTGTGTGATTGCATGCTATAAACCCTCCAGTTTTGAACTGTAGGGCATACTCACATCCAAAAATGCCCTTTACTTACCCCCCTCATGAATATGCAGTCAAAGTGAACCAGACGTCCTCAGTTGCTCTCATCTGTCCAGTAAAGAATTACTTGCTTTGTTCAATTGCAACCTAGTTCTGTATTGCCATTTCTCCCCTCCTCCTTGTTGATGTAGCTCTTTAAATGTAACTGTATCTCTGCTGTTCCAGATACACTTGGTCTCTTCAGTCCTTACGGATTTTTCCTTCTTCTATTTCTTCAACGTTTAGTTTTGATAGGATCTACGTATGTGTTCCTAAAGTTGGGTTGTGTGTGTACATCTCCTAGGACAGATAGTTCCACTCAGGCAAACTTCATTGCAGGTGTTTTTGTTGCCTTAGGGTAGCTTGTATTCTGGACAAAAGCTGAATTTATAGATCACTTTAAGCCCTGACTAGAGAGAGGGTGTGCTAATTTTTGCTGTAGAAGGTTCCCTTGGAGGGAGCATGTGATTTTTTTTTCACCGGAAATAAGATCTCTGTCCTACTCTAGCCCAGTCTGTTCAGATGATTCGGCCATCATCTGAATCTCAGCTCCCAGCATCTCAGAAGTTGCCGGTTGACAACCTGCCATTACAGAAGTTATTCTTTCTGATGAACAGAGTGTTTGTCAGTAGCACACACGACTATTTAGCTCAGTAGACAAGTAATTTTTCTGTTCTTTCCCTCACTTCACAACACTTTGGTGTCTGTTATGTCTTACTAAGGTATTACTCGCTGTTTGGAGGCTCCATGCACCAGAGGTTTCTGAATTTGTTTCCGACCATCTCTAACTGAGCAAGATCCTGGCCATTTGTTCAGTTACAACTTTCTGTGAAAATGTCTTTTCTGATAGCTCTTACCTCAGCTGGGAGGGTAGGAGACATCTAGGCCTGGATGGCTCATGCTCCTTACACCATCAGGCAGGATGCTTTATTTTTAAAGACCCTTTATATGCCTCTCCTAAAGATCACATCTGAATTTCACTTGAATCAGAAAGTTCATCTGCATGTTCTTCTAGAGTTCACACATCCAGTGAAGAGGCATCTCTAATACCTGGATGTTGAAAAAGTACTATTAGTTTACTAGTTGTAAGTCCTTCATGTATTCCCTGAAGTTGCTGCGATTTCAGTACAATCTACAGCATTCTGCTGTAAGAAAATCACTTTGGTGGGCTGCATCATAGCTTTTACATTGTAGGAAGCTCCTGAAGTGAGAAGAACAACAAAAAATGAATTAATTATGTTTCAGGGCTGTAGGGAAGCCACGTGAGAGGAGATCCAGGCTAAGCATTGCAGAATGTGGATCCATCAGTTTGCTCTAGAGGAATCTAGTTATGAGCTGGGTACGAGCCACTCAGCACCTCTTGTCTGGAGACAGGTTTCTGGAATGGGTGCATTTAACAGTGTAGACATACTATATAGCCAGATACCAACTGCATGAAATATGAAAATATATGTGGATGATGACTTAGAGGCAGAAAAGAATGTTACTTGACAGCAACTGCAGTTCAGTTCTCGTCCATCATTAATTTATTATTAACTGTTAGCTGGCATGTTTTCCTGTAGGGACAGAATTTGAGCTCAAATCTAGTCAGTAATAGGTGGTATGTGGATCTGTGACTCCAAACTGCCAGGTCAGTGCTCCCAGTGTCTGGGCTATTGTACTGAAAGACAGCATCTCTTTCTGGCTGTTTTCTGAGCAGGACTTGCTTAGCAGATGGAGGAAATTCTGAGTTTGTGACTTCTGCTTGCATAGAGGTATGAGATGGGTGCTGGTGATATCGATGGGAACGAAGCTGTGTGCATCTCCAACAACAAGATCATACATATCTAAAGGATTTACTGATGGCGCTGTTCTGAATACCTCATACGTGGATTTAGATGCCTAATTGCTTAGCATTAGGCTCCAAAAATTTGTGAATCTTACTCTATTTTTCCTTAAAAAGTGCTTTATAATCTTTGTTAGTCCTATATATATAGATATTCTTGAATTTGCAGCTTTAAAATCTTAAGAAAATAAATGTATGCATGTAAAAGCTTTCTGTACTAAATGCATTTATGTTTGACTTTTAAATCATTAAGTTAATTATTTGTTCTAGTAAGCTAGCTAAAGTAACTTGATGTCTTCATTTCTGAATGGCTTTTTATTAGGAAAGACCATTTATATGCTTGCTTTTTTTTTTTTTTTTACTTTCTCCACAGCTGGAAGCCCACCTATGTAATTCTTAGCAAGCATGAAGAATATTTGAAAAATGAACTTGAAGCTTTACAAGAAGCTACAGAAAATGAGAGGTATCTATGATCACGTGAGAAGCATTAGTGCTTATTAACCTGTCTAAACTTATCAGCAATGATAGTGCAGCCTGTGTCAAAAAGTTGTTGTAATCTTTTCAGGATGATATAAGTGACTGAATAATTAAAAGAATTTTTGGTTTACATTATTATGAGGTCATATGTTATTTTGTAGTTACCAGTGGAATAGGATAAAATATGGCTTCTTCAAATTCAGTTACTTCCCAAATGCCTATTATAATTTTTCAGAACATTGTTCAATTGCCTACAATTTCAAGAAAAGCCCAAGAAATAAAGACAATGAATGTTTCAGCTTTTTTTTTTGGTAAAAATATGAAATATCAGAGCATATTTACAAAAGCATACATGAATTTTATCTATGAATGATTTTTTTTGCCATTATTATTACATGTCTTCTTGTATACTGTGATTTCAGTAGGTTCAGATACTCAGGTTGGGGAACACTTTTTTGAAAATACACAGGTTTTATGTTTTTTTCAGAAGCATCGCTTAATTGAACCTAGGCCTTTAAATTAATATATGGACTAAGTAAGATAACAATTAGAAACATTCAGATAGTTTTATGCTTTTCTTTATTTGTGAATATTAATTGCATATGATTATTAGAATATACAAATTAAGTTTTTGTATACTGCTGTATATTCTTCAGAATAACCACAAAGCATGCAAATTCAATATTAGATACTGAAAAAATAGAGTGAGTGGCTCAGGAAAGCCTGGTCTAAAACCATTTTAAGACCAGTTGTGGGTAAGATTCTAGTCAGTATTAATTGCAAATTCAATTCTGTTCAGTAAGTGGCATTTCAGTTGTTTCAGCTTCATTAATTAGATTCTGCATTTTAAAGAAATGATTAGTTGTGGAATGTAGCTGCCTACATTCAATGGAAGAAAGAAAAGTCCCTGAAGATTTTCACTGAAATGTTCAAAATGCGGTGTGCCAAGTTAACCCTCTGAAATCCTATTTGACACTCATATAAAATTGATCTTCATTTTAGAGACGTTGCTCACCTTTACTGATCTGCTTGTGAAGGCGAAGAGGTTCGTTTGCCCTATGGTGAAAAGATCACGGCAGATCCATCTAGATACCTAAATACCAATTTAGAGGTGTAATTTTAGATAATTGAAAATGTTGGCTTTGGTTCTTTTCTCCAAGACAGCAGAAATAGCATGCCTGATGGCTTTTAATTAACTCAGTTAGTAGCTTATCTGTCTTCTTCCTGTTCAGAGCTCTATATTTGGTCAAAAATAAGGCTAAATTGGCTTTCTATGAGTATATGATTAAGCCATTTTGGCTTTCACTAATTTGAGCTGACAAGCCAAAGAAGCATTACTTTTAAATTGCTTCTTTAGATAACTAGTTTCAACTCCAACATGAAAGTGTTTGATCTGTTTTCCTGAGCTTAATTATAAGACATCATGACTATAAATAATAAAATAAATTTAATTCATGTATTTTACAAAAGTGGTCTTCACAAATACAGTCCCTCTGTACAGAAGCATTTGATGATATATTCAAATCAGCAAGATGTGCATTCAGCAAATTCTAAGTATTTAAATTAGGAAGAAAAATAAGTACCTTTAGAACTTTATGTGCTGAATGTGCTTTTTAGCCTAGCATTTGGGGGCACGGAGGACATACTGCTTTAGATGGGAAGATGTTTTAAAAAGATGGGCAGATCAGTTTGCATTTAATTAGGCACTTACTATGGAGGTAAGTTCCACATTTTTTTCATTCTTACTCATTTCAAGAACATATAAGAACACCTAGTACTGGAAGTTCATCCTGAAAATAAGTGATATGAAGAAGGAAAAGAGAAATAAATAGCTATCCACATAATGTTCGGGGGTTTTGTGGGTGCTGTCCTTTTCCCATTGTCATTAGATTAAAACTTTTTCTGATTACTTTTATGTGAACAGTGCTGAATTCCAACTAGCCTATGTTTAACTGTGTGAACTGGAGGATGTGAATTACTTATTAAAAATAGTGACAATTTCTCAAGACTACCATACCATACCATACCATACCATACCATACCATACCATACCATACCATACCATACCATAAATATGGCCATAAATATTAATCTGTGGAAAATACATTTTGGGAAAAGAATATAAACTTCGACGATTATTTTCAGAAGCTTGAAACGTACCTGCTACAACAAATTATTTTACTTATTTATATTTTTAAAATTTATTTGTAATGCATTCTTAATTGTGTATCAGCAAATTTCTTTGTTGCTCAGTTATTGTTTGTAGCATCTATTAAACTAATTAGAACGGAATATTTTCCATCTTTCATACCTGGGAAATTTTGTACAGTATACACAAATATTCAGTAAATCAGGAAACTTAGATTCCTGAGACCATCCATGTGGAAAACCAAATAGATTAATTTTCTACATGAAGTTTGGAGTTTGGGAAGTGTCAATTCCTTGGTTTCACAGTGTGATCTACAACTTCTTTCCCCTAAATGGGTGTATTGAACTTCAGTCAATTTAACAGGAACTAGTGCCTGGAGTGTAGTTTTATTTGAAAATTAAGATCTTACTTTCTTTTTCCTGTGACTTCTGTTTTCCTTTTGTAAGAGCAGAAGCTTCTACTGTTGAATTTGGACAAAAATTTTTCTCTCTTCCATTGCCTGGGCTAGCCAGTGGGCAGCCAGGAGTGTCTGCCTTTCAGTCATGCTGCATTTAAATGATTAATAGCAGTTTGAGATAAAATATGTTCTTTAAGGAGGAATACTGTATGCTTTGCAAGCAGTGAGAGCTGTTTCTTAATGTAGGCTTTATTCATAGTGCAGGTAAATAGGTGGGTCTCTGGCTTTAGTTGCTATTATGCACCATAATTTGTTTCATAAAGGATTTTCTGAATAATCTACAGGTGTACTAATAACTTAATATTTTTAAATTTGCCCCTCTCTCTTGTTCACATAACTTTTTCCTAGAGGATGACTTTTCCTTCACCTTTTGTGATTTTATATTGGCTTATTCTAATATCAAGCAACTTTTTGTAATATTTCTTTCTTAGTTAAATGACTAGTCTGCGTTAATGATACATGCTGGATGTCTGTAGCTGTGATATCTCTATAAACATATGCCATCTGCATAAACACTCACCATCAAACTTTTATTATGTATTTTGCATATGCCTAAATTTATCTTTTTTCAGGAATAAGGGGCATAAAATATCAACATGTGAAAAACCCGACATATTTGAATTTAATTTTAAGCAGTTACTAAGCTTTTGCTTTCAAATGCATAGAGAAACATAGTTACTGGGCACTGGTTGTTATTACTCATAATTTTAAAAACTATTAATAGTTAACTCTTGCCTATGTGGGAAATACAGACTTCCTGCAGGTCTATTCTTAGATTACCTGTGTGTGACATTAAGAACCAGAACCAGTTCCTTGATTGCATTTTTAATTATTCAGTTTTCCCAAAAAATACTACTTTTGTACTGGAAATTACCTGTAATAAAAGTTATGCCTAGCAGTATTATTGGTGTAATAAGAGACTCATGCCAATGAGATAGTTGAATATCTGGTCTGCCATTAGTGACCTATCCTGTAAATTCCTTGCCTGAATGAGAAAACCTGAAAAAAGAAGTCTTTTCCAATGTAAGCACTGTCATTGATTTAACAGAAGAGGATGGCTGTTTTCTTTCTCATCTTTCCAAACATAACATTGATCAATTTTCAGCTTTATGTGATGAGTTACATCCTATTACTTGTTGTGGTATTTGTTTGTGTTCATAGTATAATTTTTTCAAAAGCCGATTTAGGCTTTTAAAATGCCATGAACATTAATTAATGCTACCAACTTTAATAATTTGTAGCTAGGTACTCACATTATGTCAGTGAAATTATATTAGTGTAACATTAATTTAGAGGGCAGTCCTACAAGAAGCTGAGCATTCTGGCTTTTTGCCAATTAAACATTTAAGTGTTTGCTTAACCTTAAGCATGAATAGTCCTATTGTTTTAGTGTGACTAATGTGTGTGTTTAAGGCTTCCCTGAGTCAGACAGAGATTACTCAACATCTCCTTGGAGGCAGCTCTTAGTCCAGTGATGCATCAGGCTGCTCTAAATATGGGATGCTAGGCCAAATTCTCTTTTACTGTAAGTTTGATACAGCTCTACCGAAACCAGCGGAGTTGTGCCAATATACATGAACAGAGAATTTGGCCGGCAGTGAGTTTCATGATAATTACACAGGGAAAAAAACATTTGTCATCTGCCAGGCTGCCTTTGAATATGGTATGGTCTACATTCCTTTCAAAACAATGAGGTTTGACTGTTTTTTACATCATGAGTGTATTCTTCGCTACATACAGCATAGTCTTCCTTGAAAACAGCTGGAAGATAAAAAAATAGAGCCAAATAGCGCTATACTAAATATAATCTGACTTTTTTCCCAGACAGCAGCAAATCTAATTGAGCTGATGCCATACATTAATAGTTTTTTTCCTTATAAACAATGGCTTCATGTGAAAAAAAATAAATTACATGTATTTTTATAGGAAAATGTATCAGGATTACATAACCCAGTATAAAGAGATTTTGAAGCAACACCGTGAAAAATATGCAGAAACTGCTCTTGCACAGGAGTATTACAAAAAAAAGAAAGAGCTTGAAGAAATCCAGAACAGAGTTTTGAAACAGTCTGAAAAATATAAATTGAAAGAAGATGCTTGCTTGGATATTCTGGGTACTGCTCTTATCAATGCTTTTACAGTAGAGCTTATTGGTAGTGCACATTAAAAGTGCTATACAGAAATCCTCTAATTAATTTTCCACAGTTTCTCTTAAGCTAATAAAAAGGTCCTATTTTTGTTACACCATTTTTAGGAAAAAATTCTGTAACAAACTGAGACTTTGAACAAGAATTTAGAGTATACATACTAATATTCATTCCTCCAACCCATGAATGTAACGGGAAGAGGTTTACCATTGGGCTTCTTGGGGTAAAAAAGACCTAAAATTACTTCAGAACAAGCCTCTCAAAATTTTAAATTTATGTTTCATATACTTTTTTGTGCTGTTTTTAATGTCATTACCATCTGTTATACTGCTATTTCTGTATGTATACTAAGTAAAGATAAGTGCTCCTGTTCTATTGATTTATCTTGTATTTGAAACGAAAATTAGATTTGTGAATTAATGATCTGAAATGAAATTTTATTTCTGCAGAGCCTGTTCCTTTTAAATCCCTAAATGATTGGGCTTTACAGATGTATCCTTGATTTGTAGTGTTTATGCAAGGCAAGAAAGTTTATATTTACCTTTCACAACTTTTTGTTAAAAAGTAAAATAATTATTTATATATTTATGTTTAGAGGGGCAGCACTGGCATTTCTCTGTGAGAAAACTAAAGGTCAAATAATACCCTTCAGTTTAAATTTATGGGAGCATTTTGAGGGAAAAAAAATTCACTTGATGACATATCAGTCAAAATGCTTCATTAAGGAGGAGAAGCCTAAATGAAATTAGATTTGAAGACTTGTCTAAGAAATGCAGGTTTGTCAGAGCTTTCTGTTCCTCTAGCATTTGTGCTTACGGCATAGCAGAGTCAGGGATCTGATAGCATCCTTTGCTTGAAAAAAGTAATGCTGCAGTATATATTCCGTAACATGAAAGTGCTTCTTCGAGGCAAAAAACACAGGAAATGTTAAAGCTTGCTGCAGTTGCTACACAAGAATCCATTGAACTACAAAAAGAAGCAGAGGAATTAGAAATGAAAATAAATTATTTAAAAAAGGTAACTGTGTTTTAATTTTATTTTATATAAATAGATTTTATATATGTAGTTATATATACCACCATTATATTTTCTGAAACTTAAAAAAAGTAGTCCATTTTCAAGCACACAGTCCAACAGGATGATTCCAGTATTAGTGATTATGTTTCGATAGCATCACATATGTTTTCTTAGAGAAGAGGGGTCCATGAATGTAAAGGCTCTTAAAGCTTGCTTTCTATTGACCTCAGTTTACGCCATAATTTCCATCAAGGCACTGTGTCACGGTGACTTTCGTGCTAACTCAACAGGGCCAGAGAATACACTTCAAAATATAGCAGGGCCATTCCTTAGTGAGCCCCAGGGCTTGAGTGTATAGCCTTCACAGGTCCTACTGGTTTTTAATAATGCTTTACAATAAGAATCACGTAAATGCCTTTTTTTTTTTCTCTTTTTTTTTTCCTCCCCAAACAAATGTGTGGGTAAATAATACGCAGAGGTAAAATGGGCTGATTTTAGACAGGAGATCAGTACAGTTCCACTAGCTAGAAGAAACACTGATTCCAAAGGGATGGTCTTCCAAAAAAAGGACTTTGTCAGGACAGCATTTTGACCCACCCCCCTGTTAGGATGTAAAAGGTCTCTCCTAAGCCTGAGTAGCCCAGTAGACCAACCTTGTAGAGTTTCGTAAGTTTTTATAGTATTGCATCTGGACACTTTTACCTCTCTGGACCAGATGATCAAGGACTCCATTTACTGCTGTGTCAGCCGTGTCCCTTCAGCCAGCCTTAAGCTGATAGAAGCATATTGTGCACAGGTGGTGTTCTCTATTTATATTTTGTAATTCTGTTTGACGGTCCTAGTTACGGACTAAAGTTCCTAATGTGGTATGTGTTGTATAAACATACAGAAAGAAGAAATGTGGCAAATTTATTTATAACTATGAAGGAGACCGTGTAAGGAGCTCCTTGTTCTGAATAGATACGTAGCGCCTGTGTTTAAAATGTTCTGTGTTTATTCCAGTCATTACCATTGGTCCAACAAAAAAATATTGCCTCTCTTTAACCTTGTTCTGCTCATTTCTTCAGACTGTCTTGGTTACAAAAACTCTACTACTGTGCATGATTAATCAGATTTAGAAAACATTTGCAGCATGTAGCAATAATTTTTCAAGTTTTTTCAATTATTATGTTCTTTGTTCTTTATCTTTTAAGACATTTGAAGAGACTACAGAAGACCAGAATAATTCCAAAATGATTGAAGGAAAAAATCAGAAAAGTCTAGAGAAGCCAAAGGAGTTGAAAGAAAGGTACACTTAAAAATTATTTCTTTCCCTTGCTTTCATCCAGAGTACTATCTCAGCATTTACACAAAGACTACCACAAAACACAAATTGTTGCTAAATCATAGAATCATTTAGGTTGGAAAATACCTTTAAGATCATCAAGTCCAACCATAAATAATAACTGGTAAGCTTCTCTAACCCTGGTCATGTGATTTAATGATGTAATTTTAAAAGTTTTTTATTTCTTGGGGTTAAGATGGTGGCAAATTTTGATTCTTGGAAGCTAAATATATCTGGAAATATACTATTCAAAAGTATTTTGTAGAAATCTTTGCTCCTCACAGCTACTGCTGATAGATCTATGTGAATATTTGTACGAGTTTTGAATACAACTACCGTGACATACAGCTACTGTGCTGTCAGAGATAAAATACATTAACTCTACTAAACGCATATTTGGGGGAAAAAAGTCAGGGTTCCACATGTCATTTGTCCTCAGCTCTGAACTAATTAAGAAATTTAACTCTGAATTTAGTTCTAAAAAACAAGCATGAGTGAAAGTTTTATAGACAGGATTAATGGCTTAGCAAATTAGTCAGTGGTCACTTAAAACTGGGACTCACTTTAATTTGGGCTCAATTACAATGACTGAAAATCACCATCAGGACTATCTTGCACTTACCTGGAGTCTTTGTGAATGTTGAAGCACCACCTTTAGAGCTGATGCTTTTAGACCAAAATCCATTTTAAACTGAAAATATGTCCAAAAGACTCTGTTCAAGTGATTTTACATTACGGTGTGCTTGAAAAAGAAGCTTTTTAGGGCTTTAAATAGGGATTTAGTGGACTATATCTTTAGAAATGTGTCATTTTAATCATCCCTAAGATCCTTTCCACAGGGGCATTTTAGGACTTTAATATCTTCTTACAGACCTATGATTTAGTCAGATGATTATTTTTTTGTGTTTTAAGCCCTTACACCCATTCTACCTTCTTATATAAGCTTTTTGTAATTGGCAAGACCTCAGAAACATAGGGAAGCCAGAAATCCACTTAGTTTTAAGACTAGGTAAAAAAAAAGATGGGAAGCATTCTCTTTGAATTTTCAAAGAAACCATGTATGTTCAGTCTGCAGAAAGCAAAATGCCAATTAAAGACCTATCATAAAAGGCAGACATCTATGCTCTGTGCATGGAGGTGTAAGAAGCACTCACTCAGGCTCCTCGTGGGAAGGAATTCATAGGGTGCATTGGCAGACCTGCCATTTGTACATTTACCTCCATGTCATGGAGTCTTATGGTGCTTGTCCCTTCACCTGAAGTTGTGTCTTGATTGCATACAAGTAGATCTTTTTGGTGCTTTTACTGAAGCAATAATTCCATGGCTTGCATCATAGTTATAAGATGTAAACATTTTACACTACGCTAACTCACATTGACTTTTAACTTCCATGTATGCATTTACGTGATATAGTATATGGTATCAGACCATAACCTGATTATTAATTAATATGTTTTTCCTAGAGTAAATTTTAAAGCTTATTTATGTCAAAAATATACATAACAGAAAGGCTTGTACAAAATGGCATTAAAATTTTTTTTTAAAATCCCTATTTGGCATTAATGTATTACAATTTTTTTCCACTAGAAAGCTTAGAAGTATCTCATTTAAGTAACTACTGATGTTAAAAAGAGATGTATTATGAATCTGTGATTATAATCACTGTGAAAAAAACACAAACAGAAAATGTGCTAAGATTATGAGTCATATGAATGAAAACCTTTGCAGACTCAAGGCAAGGTACAAAAATAAAATAGCAGAATATGGGTACCAAAGGCAGTAGTCTCCTGTGAGCTGTTCTGCAGTCACTAAAAGGCTGCTACCAAGCAAAGAGAGCTTTGTGAAGAAAAAGGAGATATCTTCGTCTTCTGCCACAAAAGAAGAAAAATAAGAGTTGTACTGTGAATCTCCATGAACTGATGCAGACTAGGATGAAGAGAAACTGGCAGCATCAAGGGAAAGAACTAAACAGAGCAATGAAGCATTGAGCAGAACAATGTACAAATTAATACCCATGAAACGCTTTAGAGGCCTACAAGACAAGAAATCAACTTGCAAGTTAAGGAATAGGTGCTGATATACATGTTCTCCTTTGGGCAGGAGGATGGCAGTGGTAACTGTTCTTTTAAAAGTCTTGGAACATTTTAGTTTGAATCACTCATTGCTGGCTGGCTAGTCGTTGATGAGGCTGACTGCAAAACACAGATTCCTCTTCTCATACCAGCTGTTTTCTCTGATTAGTGGGCTTTCACAGTTCACCAGTTACACAGGCAAGTATCATAGTTAAAATTTCCAAATCAAGAGTTCTCATCAATCACTGAACAGGATTCAACTCTTTTGAAGCCCTGGTCTTGATTTCTCAATTAGAGATTATATTTATTACATAGAAAGGCTGACAACTTGAACTGTGCTTTGGCATGTATCATGTTCATTCTCTCTGCTTTTGTAAAGTATTTGACAAAGCTTTAATTCCATTATTCTGTAATTCTGGTTTTTTTTTTTTTTTTTCCTATTTGATTATGTATTAATTCCACCTCTGAATACCTAAAATATCTTACATTCCAAGTGAGAGATTTTTGCTAAAACTTCTTGTAAAGGATGTTCCATGGTGGATTATTGCAGTTCTTTCAGTATTTTTGCATTACAAGTGATTAGCTTTTACTGACCAAAGAAAAAACTTCATAATATAATTCTTGCAAAAATACTTATAAAGCTGTTTCTGGACTTCTAAATGTAAACATACATGAAGAGTCAACCCTGTGCTGACCACAACCTCATAGGCAATTATTAGTTACTATTTATTATGGCAACTAGTTATTGAAAGACCTGCTTCCAAAAGGACTTGCTGGTATGCACCTGATTAGAATACTGAACTTCTGAATGGCTTCAGTAGAGAGTCCTGGTAAACACCACAGCAGCAAGTGTGATTCTTCATGTGTAGATTCAAATACACTTGATTCCTATAGTGAAGATAGAGTCATATTAATCTTTGGGCTTCATTATGCTACAAAGAAGAAACTACTGCTAAGGAAACGGGATTTGATTTTGATTTAAGAATATCTATTTTTTTCTTTGCACTTTAGTAAAAAAAAAGTTGTCTATTTCACAGTATGGATCAAGATAAAGATTTTTTATCTACTCAGATGTCTACTAACAATGAAATAGAGAAAGAAGAAAAATTATCTTTCTTGTTGTTACTGCAATTTGGACTATTTTCAGCTTCAGTATGCAGTCTGATTTTTCTTTCAATGGTTATTAATTATGTCAGAGAAGATGCACGTGTTTTTTTTTTTTCAATAGTGTTTTTGGGGAGAGAAGGGAGCAGGTGTAGTACATATGCATAAAGTTTAATTGCAGGCTCTTTTGGAAAGTTTTGTTACTTAAAAAAATATATATCTTAAGAGCTTCTGACTCCTGTTTGTAACTCTGTCATCAATACCTTCTTCTGCATAGATATGCATTGTAAAAGAATGTTTTATTTTGTGGAGAGTGAATTTTTAGAAATATAGAGTTGTCCACTAGGCTCTACAGAAGCACATGGAAACTGATTCCAGGAATTTTTAAAAACGTAATTTGGCATCCTAAGTTCTGTAAAAAAAATGGTTTATGGCAATCTAACTCATGACCTCAGCAGCAGCAGCTTTGTTCAATTCATTTTTGAATGATGATTGTGGTAAAGTGGCCAAGTAAGCCATTTTGAACAAAGTGAAGCAGTTTTAACAAGGGTTCTGTGCTCAGCTCTGTTTTTATTTCTCCTTGTTTTTGTGCTCTTCTGCATCTGAATTTAAAGATACGCCAGCCATATACACAGCTTATTTCCTGTAGTACTCATTCTTGATGCAGGTAATGTCTATAATTACTGTAACTGAAAGAAATAAGGATTTTAAAATTTTTTTTAAAATCTTTTATTATTCCTGTTTTTTTTTGATTGATGTATTAGGTCCTATATAGTTTATATAGTTAGGTCTCAGTCCAGCACAGCACTAGGTGTATATGTAACTTTACAGGTCAAGATAGTCCTTTTCATCAGAGTTATTTGACTGAGGTGCATTTGTGGTTTTATGTGATCACAGTTGTGCGTGTATATTAGCTTAATGTGTTATTAGGTCCATATGTCTTAACCACTGCTTCTAGTTTGGTATTTATTTAGTAGTGTTGCTAATTTTACTCCACACTACCTTATAAAGTGCGTCCTACATTTTAACTTATTTTTATTTATGGAAAATTTCAAGAAGAACAAAAAGACTGACTCAGTTCTTCATTTGTTCTGAATATCATTGTTTAGTCAGCTATAAACCAGATGTTGTAGCTAGAAGCACAGAGGTGCTAAGCAGGAATTCCAGAGAGAAAATAAAATAGAACTCATTATTTTTAAAAATGGTAAATGTTCCTGTGCCAAATGGCCACTTTATGCTGCATTGTTCTGCTAACCTTTGTCTTTCTACACTGTAAAAGGCTATTTACCCTACACAGATAATTACCCCACAAATGAAAACACTTGCTGCAGTTTTGTCTTTTGTGTGTGTATAGTGTGAGTATTCCAGACAATCTCAGAGAGATAAAAAGTGGTTTCAAATATGAAAATGTGATTTCAGAACTACAATAGTGAAGTACTTTTATCAAAGAGCAAAACCCCAAACTACTAAAACTTTTCTTTGATGCTGACAAAATTTAAGTCAGTAATGTTCTTATGATTGGTTTATTACTACTTTATGTCTTCTGCTTTCAGCAATATTCTCTGTCTGATATTATTTAAAGAAAACTTCAATTTTTATCAACTGCTGGAGCAAAAAGAGGTAGAACCTCCCTCGCAGCATGCATCTCCCTTGAAAATTCCACTTACTTGAAACAGTTGTATTTTATTATTTCCTTTCTTTTGCAATTGTTAACTTAATATTTTTTTTAACTTAATTTTTTTTTTTAGGATATTTGAAGAGAGCGAACATCCATCTTTGCTAAATGAGAAACATCAACTGTATAAATCATTACATGTCCCAAGCATTCCTCGGAAATTAGTCCAGTCTGTACAGAGTATTAGATTCTCAATGCAACAAACAGAAACAGGTGCAGTGTGTTTAATGGTCTTTCTGCGAGGATTTCGGATTATTTTTGTGTAAATGAATGGAAACCATGATAATAAACCTAGTGAACCACTCCTGCTGTGACAGTTGAAGCCAGGCTTTCAATGGAAGTTATATACTTACCTGTCTTTATGTTGTGAAAATCTTCTATGTCCAATTCCTCTCTTAACTGTGCAATGAGTAAAGTAACACGACAGGTATACCTGATGCATAGTGTCAGAAAAATCAGAAACATACCTTTAGCACTGTTCGCATAAATGCAGTAAATATTAACCGAGTATTATTTGCAGTAAATTGATCAATACTTTCGTATTTTGTGATAATTTTCTTTTAGCTTTCTATTAACAAGAAAATTTATAAGCTTTGTTTCCAAGTCCAGTTTAACAATGCCATGCTTTGGATACTTAAACCTATTGACAATATTAAGTAATATTTGTTAATTTAGGGAGAGAAGAAAAAGAAAAACCTATGGAACTTTCAGTGGCCACTAGCAGTTCCTCCAGCCTTGCAGAAAACTCGTCACAGGTATGCAGCTCTCCCACTGGTAAAAACATGAGATTATATAATCTGGTTTATGTGGTTGTTTAGATTTAAAACACTTCAAATATACCTGGTGCTTTTATATCTTACATTAAAATTGTTAACACTGGAACCAGGATGCTAATCTTGGTAATCTGCTATTACTTGGTAATCATAATGAAAATGTTTCTTTGGTGCCATTTCTAATTCAACTGAAAATATTTATGTTCTTACGAAGTGCAACTGGTAGCCAAACTTGAGGTGGACCATCTATCCAAATAATTTTGTATAATAGTTTTTAAAATTTAGAATAACCTTTGTAGATTCACTTGCTTGTATGTAGCAAATTTTTGGAATTCTAAAGGAGGAACATAATCTTCTATTACTGATTAATTGTCAGTCATCTACTCCATAATGAAGCATTTCATAAAGGACTAAATGTGCGGGATGCTATACAGGACTGCCTACAGTTAACAGCTCAGTTCTGAGGTTCAACCAGAAACAAAAATCTGGGCTGAGAGGAATAAAACCACGAGCAGCACTGCTTTGTACACTTGAGCAGTCCACAACTACATTTTCCATCTCTCACCCATAAACAAGTAGTTCCTATGGCACTTGTTTGAAAAGCTGAAGTGTATTGCAGCTTAATATCTTATATATACAAACACAATAAAACAATCCAGAAACAAGTTGGAGAACAACTTGCACAGTTATGAAAACCACTAATAAAATCTCATTAAGTGCAAGAACATGCATAGGACCAATAGATTGTTAAAGTATAAAAGGAGTGCTCGGATAAGGTAAGGCCATAGGAGATCACTGAATCACAGAACCATTAAGGTTGGAAAAGACCTGTAAGACCATCAAGTCCAACCATCAACCCAACACCACCATGCCCACTAAACCACGTCCCACAATGCCACATCCACACATTCCTTGAACACCTCCAGGGATGGTGACTCCACCACTTCCCTGGGCAGCCTGTTCCAGTGTTTCACCACTCTCTCAGTAAAGAAATTTTTCCTAATATCCAGTCTAAACCTCCCCTGGTGCAACTTGAGGCCATTTCCTCTTGTCCTATCACTTGTCACTTGGGAGAAGAGATGAAATAGTTTGTAACTGTGTTCGTTGTGCAGAAGTTTGGGGAAGTTTCTATAAGAAAACCTTTCTTTATAACGGGCATCTTGCTGTATCTGTTTAAAATCAAATTTTAATGAAAAACAAAATTTGTCAAGTGAAAAATTAACACAACCAGTTGTGATTTTCTTAAGAATTTCTTAAGAATGAAGGATGAAGTGAGTGAATCACTAAATGGTTTAGGATGGAGCCTGTGGTAGAAGAAGATGACTTCATAAGATATGACAACATGAAGGGCAATGGCAAGACTGGGTGGAACAAGACCAGAAGAAATTTCAAGGAATTCTGATTTGTGACTGGCTGAGGGAGTTGGACGTGATGAGGATGATGGAAGAGCTGTTGCCAGGGTAATCCAGAGATGAGGATAGGAATCTGGGACCTAGAATTGCACTTAGAGTATAATGGGAAGCAGTAAGTCAAGGTGAAGGGAACTTTAAGAAAGGGTGATGGCAACAAGGAAAAGAAGATGGAGTCTAACGAAAAATAAAAAGATTGGAAGAAAGAAGGTTGCTATGTTTCAGAAAAGGCATGCTGTAAGCTACAAGAGCTGAGTGGCACACAGATTCTGCATAACCAGCCCTTTTGTCTCCCACCCCAAATTTAATTCAATTTGATACATTTTGCAAATTAAGAACAAACCAGAACTAGCAGCTCCCTGTGAAATAATGTGTTAGTGATGCTGAGGCAGAGATTCCTAGTGCCACTCTGCCCTTAAGGCACAAATACATACTACATATAAGAGTTAGGCCTTCTGATCTGATGAAAATCTGTGAGGCGGGAGTATTTCCATGTTTTCTGTAGTTTTTAAATCCACACAGGAGACATATTCACTCATGTGCAGACTCACTTTGGCCTTCGGAGGTGGAGATAGGCCTGGCTCCAGCCCTTTCTGTGTTGTCAAGCAGGAGCAACCTGGCTGCAGTAGTAGAAAACCTGGATAAAGTTTGTAAATTATGTAGTGTTATTTGGGCAACAGAAAATTTAATTATTCATATCTAGTTATCAGTGCTGTGAATGAGACTTCATAAAAAATTATAGAAGTGGTTTTGCATATCATGCTGTTAAAATGTAGGTAAAGCAAAGATAGGCAAAAAAGTTTTTATGTTACCTGACCCCTAAAGAGTGGTTAAAAGAAGGGATTTCCACAGTCTCAGGAGAAATCAGAGCGATACTGTTGAAGTGACAATTTCATATGCTGCATAATTTGAATTTTTTGCTGTGTTTTAGATGGTTATTGACACTGCAGGGACTAACAACCCACAAATTGCCCAAGTTCCATCAATAGCAAGCTTACAAAACCAAATGCAATTCAGGTAACTTTTCTTTAATAAAGTAGGTTTCATTCTTGAGGTTGAGGTTTATGGAAATAATCCATATTTAGACAAACGGTAATTTTTGTCTTTTAGACTGGTAATTCCTCCAAAGCAGAAGACTTCTAATCAAGAGTTTGAGAGTGAAAATGCAGTAATAGGTAAAGTACCACTGTCATTTTTTTGATAGGTTCTGCTGTCACTGTATGCTGGATCTGGATATGCTGGATCTGGATAATTATAGGAGAGAAAATTCTACAGGCCAAATTTTCATTCTGGTATTAAGTGGGCCACCACCTTGATTATTTAGTTCAAACTTTGAGTATAGCAGACAGGCAGTGTCCTAATTTAAATAGAGATTGAACTGCTCAGTAATGTGGGATTCATTCTGCATTGACCATTGCTAATGAAAGGAACCTTCCAGCATCTTTTGTAAATCCACGCTCTAGTCTCAAATTACTGGGGTAAAATGAAATCCAGTCTGAAAATCTGCCCAGAAGGCATGAGAAAATGCAAAGAAAAGGGATACAATAAACTCAGTAATTTAGGAATCTTGAGGCATCAGATTAAGATTATTAAATATGAAAATTAACTTGAGAAATACATACAGAATGCTTACAGAAACAAAACAGGGTAGTTACAAATACACCTATAGTTTTTGAAATCACAAGTCACTGAGCTTCAGTTTAAATATATTTTTTTCTAATTATACTGCCAATTTAGATGCATGTCAAAAATTACAGGATCCTAATTATGTGTCCTGAAACACAGGATCTTAACTCACAGTGCCTGAAATGATGCACAGTCTGAAACTTAGAGCAGAAAGTCTGATAACATTTTTCTCATTTCTCATCCTGGTTTTTGCCAGTTCTTCAAGATACACTTCATTGGTGTCGTATGGATGTGCTTTTTATATTGTTTCTACCTGGTTTCTATTGACCGGTATTAGCATTCTCAGAGGCCAATAGCTGGATTAGACAAACATAGCACTCTCAGGGAACAATAGCTAGATTTGAAGAACATACCAAACCATATGAAGCTGCCTAAGCATTGCTTTAATGATAGTGAGTAAGTGGCAGAACGAGAGGTAACTATTATGGACATAGCCACAAAGTGAGTTATTATGAAAGCTACAGTCAGAACACTTCCTTATGAATAGCGATGCCAAGTTAGTAAACCTTTCTCAAGGATTCTTTCCCACAAGGTAATTTTTATTCATGCATTTAAAATGCTGTTATATTACAAGCAGCGCTGTCTCTTTTGTATAGCAAACCAAGAGGCGAAATGTGGTGATAAAGAAGCAGAAGATGAGCCAAAAGATTCTTCGTATATACCTCAAGTAAGCAAAGCATTTCTTATGTTGTGAGTAATTATTTTATTTAGAATAGTCTAAGTATCTTGACATATTTCAATCTATTGACAAGAGGTAAGTCTCAGAAATTGGCAAAGTGACTCATTATAAGGCACCCAATAGGTGAGAAGCCAATCCATGCCTTCTGATTACTAATATAGTGATCATTGCTCTTGATCATGTCAGTGTTCTGCGGGGTTTTATGCTACCTTAATAATAGGCTATTTAGGATGACTATCCTATGCATATCATCATTTTTGTATAAATTGGTGCGTATCATTTTCATCAGTGTGAGCTGATGAAACATTTTAAAGAAATGTTTGCATTTGAAACTCATTTCTCCCACAAAACTATAGTAAATAGGCTCTGTGCTGGCTACAGAGTCTGTATGGCTCTGTTAGCATTGCTTTTACTAGCTGTGCCTGAATGTGAGATCAAGCTCACCGTGCCATAGTATTCAAGCCAGTTGTGTGTACAACTTGCATGTATAGGTGGTATCAAGATGTGGTTTAACACCGGCCAGCAGCTAAACACCACACAGCCACTTGCTCGCTCCCCCCACAGTGGGATGGGGAAGAGAATCAGAAGGGTGAAAGTGCAAAAACTTGTGGGTTGAGATAAAGACAATTTAATAGGTATAGCAAAAGCTGTGCCCATTAGCAAAACAAAATAAGGAATTCATTCACTACGCCCCATCTACAAGCAGTTGTTTAGCCATTTCCAGGAACGTAGGGCTTCATCACACATAACGCTTACTTGGGAAGGCAGATGCCATAACTCCACACATCCCCACCTTCCTCCTTCTTCCCCACAGCTTTTATTGCTGAGCACAACATCATATGGTGTGGAATACCCCTTTGGTCAGTTGGGGTCAGCTGTCCAAGCTATGCGCCCTCCCAACTTCTTGTGCACCCCCAACCTACTCGCTGGCAGAGCAGCATGAGAAGCAGAAAGGGCCTTGTCGTTGTGTGAGCACTGTTCAGCAGTAAATAAAACATCCCTCTGTTATCAACGCTGTTTTCATCACAAATCCAAAACATAGCACCGTGCAAGCTATGAACTCTCAGCCAAAACCAGTACACAAGATCAAGTTTGAGATACTCCTCATCTTCTGGTTGGCTCACTACAGGCTGATGCCTGCAGGCAGCTGGTGGAGAAGAATGTCTGTAAAACAGTATTGAGTCTGGTGGAAATTGCTCCGCAGAATCCAAGTGTACGTTCTCATTTAACATTTTCTGAGGAAGAGGAAATATCTCAGTCAATTGAAATATATTCTGATGGTGATGTTTCTTTATTTCACTAGGGAGTATCAAGAGGATTCCAGTGTGACTTTAAGCATTATGCTAAGACATACTTTAGAGTGAAATAATTCTTTTATTCAAAATCAGTGTTTTCAGTCAGTTCATGAGTCTCTTTATTTTTTGGATGAAAATTTTCATGTATAGTTTCATTCACAAGAAGTCCTTTTTAAATTAGGTAAATTAACGTTACAGTTTTAAGTATGGTGACTATGTCACTGTGAGCATTTTATTAAAATCCTTTTATTTTTCATGAGAATAAAAATAACTAACTAACCCTAAAACATGTAATGAATATGTTTATAGGTAAATGGTTAATGATGTTTTTGGGAAATTTTATATGCCATAAACATTATTGGATATTTCTTTTTAATAGGACATACATACATGTTTTAAGGCAAACGAAGATAATCCTGACACAGCAGAAGAAAGTGCAGAACATTTTTTAAGAGCACCTGAAACACCTGAGTTTGTAGGAATGCCTGACTCAAAGGGGAAGAAAACCCAGTTCTCTAAAACCGCTCCATTTGACTTGTATGATTTCAGCTTTTATTTTGATTTTGAGCAAAATTGTATTGATGTTTATTGTAGAAGCATTTCTGCTGTTTTTGAAAGATACTCTAGAAAGTCTTCTCTAGAAAGCTCTTCTGAAAATATTAAAATGTTTTTCTGAGTTATGCTCAGTAATTTATTAGATTTTCTTCTTACAGTATCATTTCCACTTGAAGCTTTTTTGAAAGAGGGGGAGTCTGCTTAGAAATATGAGAGACACAGGTTTTAGATAGGTTTTAGGTCCTTTGCTAAAATTGTTGTCTTTTCCTGCAGTAATATTTGTTACACCAATTTCTATCTTTAAACAGTTTTTTTAGTAAAAAGATAGGGAATTGGTTAGAACACCACCCCACTTACTTTGCTTTAAAGAGTTGTGTTACCCATTCTGTGTTGCAAGAAGCAATTATTGATGGCGGCTATGGGAATCTAAAAAAGTGACAAAACAGAAAAAGAAAAAATAGATCAAAAAAGCCATCTACACTACTTTTAAAAATTATCAATTTAGTTTCTTCCTTTCTGTCTTTACAGTATTCACAATCTAGGTTGTGAAGAAGGAACATCAAAATCTCCTGCTTTCTTTTCTCTCATGAACTTCTCCCAGAAGTCACCTGGCTTTAATTTATTTGATTCTTCTGTGTTTGGGGGAGAAAATTCATCTGATGAGGTAAAAATGAGTACTTGAGAATATTAAACTTCCACAAAGTGAAATATGCTAAGAAAACAGCATTGACAGTGAATGATGTTTTTCAGACTGGTTATCTTTGTAGCAAATAGTTTTTTTAATAGCTTGCTTTATTTTACATTTGATATCCTTTGAAAATGCTTATCTCCTCTCCTGGCGATGTGTGATGACTTCTGATCAAGTATGAATCTTTCCCATATGGGCAAGACTGGATCTTGTGCAAGTATACAGGTGACTAGATTCACAAAAAGGCTTCTGGTTCAGCGTTGTGATGCAAAACTTTAGGTACCCTAGCAGAATTCACAACTCAGTTGCCTATCCTGTGTGGTTAGGTGCTGGCAATGTAGATTCAAGCTCCATTGTGCAAATAACGGATTTGAACCCAGGTATCTCCTATTTCTGTGGGTGTGCTCAGTCTTGAGGTTACTAGATAAAAGCTGAAGGAGGGAAGAGGAAAAACACCATTTTATTTTGTGCTTGGCAACATACCTGTTGTTGATATTGCCTAGCATCAGCTGTGTGTAGGAGAAAATACACTGGTGAGTAGTTTGTGAATTGTTTAGGAACGAGGTAGGTATTAAGTTGTCTAGTGCTGTCAGAACCCACATTATTTTGTGCCTGCTCAGTGGCAGAAACCAAGAATTTACCAGCCTGTAGCAGTCATGTAGGGTTCTCTGAAGTTAGATGGTAGTTTTGAAGGACTTGGGTATCTGTTATAAATGTAGTCTAAGAACTCTTCTCAAGAGTGATGAGGGGTTATTCTGCTACTCTTTCTGGCAATATCATGTAGGCAGTAATTAAGTTATTGCTTAGAGGTTTTCTAAAATGTCACAGAATGAAGTAATTTTGAATCTTTTTCAGTTTAAAAAACAGTAGTAATCCAGATGAGATTTTGGTCTGTTCTCAATCTGATGTCTTTTCCAGAAGAATGGAGGGAGTGTGTTTGCAGATGTAAGCAAATATCATGAAACCTATCTCATTGAAGAGTTTACCTTGCAACTTTAGAGACTCATACATACATTTAAATGCAGATTTTGTGAAGGCTGCTGACACTCACTGGAACAGTGTCTTTCTCACCAAAAGCAAATGAACTTATTACATATCAGCATTACAGCTTATCTTTTGCCTTTCTCATTTGTTAAATAAAATGGCTGTTTACTTTTCAGATAGAGGAAAGTTATTCTGTGGGAAACTTGAACCCTCTGTCCCCACGCAAAGATATTGGTAAGTCTGAAACTCAGATGTACTTGTGTGTACCAGCTGTCTTCTACTTGTGCTTATGTGACTGACAAGCTTGTGATCCTGCTTAACAGGGCACCTTTGGTTGCCTAAAAGGATGTTCAGTCGTGATATTGTAGTTCAGTGGTTTATTGTGTTCATTTGCGTTTTGACTAGCTTAAACCTTTCCCTGCATGTTTGGCTTCAAATGCATGAGATAGAAATAGGGATCATGTTAGGCGTGTTTGAAGCAAACTGAGAGGACCTGCAAGGGAGAAGAGAAATTTAAGTGTCAAAGCTTTTTTTACTGATAAAAAGAACAGTTCTTTTAATATAAAAAGCTATAGTACTTGGTAAATACTACTTTTTAACTTAAGACTACCAGCTTAGTGTTGGAAAGAGTACATCTGTTGTTTTTTTTTCCTCCCTCAACTAAAATGAAAATAAAGTTCCCATTTGGTTAAAGAAATCTCGATAGTAAACTGACTTCCATCAGTTTAAACCGTTGGAGGTACACAATATAAAAATAGCACAAGTAAGAGAGAGGAGAATCAGACTTAATAAACAGTATCTTCCACTCATACTGAGCGAGCCACGCACATTTACACATTCTGTGTGAAATCCTGGCTTTACTGAAATGAAAAGCCAATTTTTCATTATATCACTAGGATCAAAACTTACTCTTAATCAAACACTTTTCTGAAGGGAACTGTAATTACTGTTTTTTTTGAGGTGCTGCAAGTGCAAAGCTACTTTTTCTGAAGCAGATGAATATAAGGTTGTATTCATATATAACTGTTGTAGAGAAAAGTGTGTGAATTTTGTGTTACTAAATGTAAAACTCGGGTGTTTTTCTGTCAGTAACTTTGTTTCTCCAAGTATTTCAGTGGTGGATTGCATTGTTCTCTAGAGAAGAATGAATCTGCAAAAATGTGTCAGTCTACAAAGACCTCTGTTGCTTAGTATTCAAAATATTTCACCCAGAATATCATGCAGAGGTGTTGTTTTGTTCTAAATCATTCAAGTACTTCACACTTTGTTCTATGTAGATTCTAATAATGCCCTCCTGGAAGTACCATTTCTAGTGCAGAAATAAACACACAACTGTAGGCTGATACTCAGCGGGATGTTGGGAGTACAATATCATTAAAGAAACATATTATGCTAAATGCAGTATTCTTTCAATAAAATTTAATCTAATAATAAATATAATATGTATTCCATATAGGAAGCTTGTTTGGGAAATCAGAAAGTGAGGATGCATTTGCCTTTCCCTTCCCCTCGGAATCGACTTCTCATGCATTTGGAGATGGAAAAGATGACTTTAGTTTTCCATTTGCATTTGGACAGGATCAGAGATCATCACAGTCTCCTTCTGTGAAAGGTTTTCATTCTTCCTTACAAAATACAAAGCCATTTACATTCTTTTGAATACCTTTGAATTCCTTTTAAATTCTTTTCCTACTTAGCCTTGACAAATGTTTTCAGTTTCTTAAGTTAAAGTACAAAGCATTTAATCTTCTCCTTTCATTTCATGTAAGAATACATTATTGCAATTGCTGCAAGAGCATGTGTATGTTCATCAGGCACACATGCTTTGAGATGCAGCTTTTATTTTTCATATTTAGTTTCTAAATATGTTGTTTTCATAAAAGGTTATGATATGCTGTCGCTAAGTTGGCACTTACAAGCAGCAGAAATATCATTTTACAGTAGTGTGGTAGTGTGTTGAGTTAATTCAATATCTGTGAGAGCGCATCTAAACTTATAGATGAGTACTTTCAGCCTCTGATATAAACTAATAACTTCTATAGAAAGCGTTAGTAAGGGTACCTGTTTATTGTAGCAATAAAAGCTGAATTTGAGTTAAAGACAATGTTCTTAAATTAGCTGTTATACACAGAATATTTATGAATTTTTTAAAATAAACACTTTTGTTAATTTTATGTAAAGTTTTCTAGGTATTTCTTAATATCTGATGTGAAATAATGTTGCAATTATAATACTTAACATTTCAGTTTCTGTCTTTCTGACTTGAAACACTGAAAACAAGTTCCTTCCTCTTTATCTATAATCTTTCAAAAAAAGATACAAAAGCAGACAGTTCCCAAAGTCTAACTGTGGTCAGTACAAGTATATCCACCAGTTCTCCGCAAATGTCTTTACTTTTGGAATGGCTGGCTGTGAAGACAATATCAGGGTTACTCAGCAAGGAATGCTGACTGTTCTGAGCCACCACAGCCCTGTGAATCCCTCAGAATCATCTTCTCTAGAACCAGCAGTTTCACATTTATGGCCTTTGAAGGAAATACCAGATCACTTTTGATTTATTTTTTCTGTTACATGTGAAACATAGGTTACTGATTTTTGAAACTCCTTATGAATTTATACGGGAACTTGGGTTTCTCAGTCACTTACTATGAAGCAAACACCCTGCCTGACAGCAGGCAAGCAAAATGCTGAAAAGGAAGCGAAGCAAATAAAGAAAAGACCACATCATTCAGCAGACTTCACAGAACACATTGCAAATGTACAGAGTAATCAGAAATGCACATGGACTGAGTGGACAAGTTGACAAAAAGCATCCTACCAGTATAGTCTGCACAGTCTGCCAATAAAATATCGACAAAGTCCAAACAGGAGTAGAGTCCCCTTCCCTCTGCTGACTTGCAAAGCCCTGAATGACCAACAGCTTGGTTATCTATGGCACTACTTGTTTTCTGCCAAACTTCTAAATGCCTTAGGACTATTTTTGTGCAGCCCAGCTTCTCCTTAAGTACTTGTGCCTAGACATTTGTGAAAGTTGATTTTTTTTTTTTTTAACTGGAGAGGGATTCAGGACGTTTTAGTGAAGCGCTGCTGAGATCCAGCTAATAAGTGAGCCACGTGGATTTGGTGGACTTCATGCTCTCCAAATGTGGGTTTCCATGTTAATCTATTTTAAACAGTTTTTCTGATCTACTGCATACCTTGCAATCTGAAAAACATAAGCTAGAGGCAAGTTTGAGAGCCTGTCTATGTTATTTGGGGTAGTATTTTAGGGTACATTACTGGCAGATAGTCTGAGATCATTTGGAAAGCCGGAGAGTACAATTTTGTTTGCTCAGTTATTCCGTAACTGAAGCTTGCTTTTCTGTCTTCTGATGAATTCTGTCATCCATGTCCCTGCCATTACAGTCCAGTAGTCAAGGCTGCTGGCTGAAATTGGGGAAACCACACTTCTAGGTCTTGCTGAATGTTTACTTACACAAATTGGATAGGCTGATCAATAACATAAAAGAGAAAGCTACTTCAGAAAGGGCAATCACTTGGTATTTGGGATACTTTTCTGAGATCTAAGGGCATGATCTGCTTATAAACATGCACTGAGATTTTTCATTAGTACCTGTCAAATTCTGCCTAAATATGATCCCTTGTTACTGTGCCTATAAAATCAATAGCAGTCATGTTGCTGGATTGCTAAGACTAACATGTGTCACATCATTGACCAATGTAATTTTGTTTTGTCTTTTACGTACCCACCTCACTACATCTATCTCTGGTCTGAAAGTGTAGACAGAGATCCTCTTGTCACTGTAGTGGGGGCTGCTTGAGAGCAAAGTGCTATTTGCTCATTACCACTTGTTATTTGCAGTTACTGCCCCCATGGTGCAGATACAGTAAATGGACTGTGCAGTAGCTCCTCATTCCTCGGTGCAGTCGGTAAGGTTAATTTGTATCACTGTTGAAAGTACGGAAAGCTAACTTAGCTGACTCTGGGTTCCAGTAGATGAGGAGGAGGTATTACACGCATGACCACAACTTAACTGGAGACCAGTAACCTCCAGCAGCGGGACAGCAATGGCAGCTGGGAGCTGTAATCTCTTAAAAGCAGTGCAGCTGTCTGCAAAGTGGTAATATGGTTATACCATGTACTTCTACTGTGAATCCTTGGAGGTGGGGATTGCCTTTTTGTTCTGTCCTTGTATTGTACCTAGTTAAATGGAGTTCAGGTTCACAACTGAGCCCTAAGGTAGTAACGATAAAAAAACCTCTCTTAAATAAGCAGAGCAAGGATTTGACTTTGAATCTTACCCTAAACAGAAGGCAAATGTTTCTTTAGGGCCCTGATATCTTTCCTGTTCCATTTAAGTTTTTGATGATGTTTTTGACAGAAAACTATTTAACTTGAAAATTTCTTGTAAAAGCTAGTGTACCACCCAGCATTAGGTCAGCGCTGGTTAAATATGTTATGTCACCAAAATGGTAGGAAATATGACATTTGAATAAATCAATTTGTGAATTCGTTGAGTACAATTTTTGAAGAGCGAAGAATAAAACTTACACTCTTACCTGCTGCTGCCTGGAGGAAGACACTGATGCCTCAGTTTTTTTTTCTCCCAGAGAAATAATACCTATATGGAGATGTCATTTTTCTGATCAGAAAAATAACACAAAGAGCATTTCTCCACATTTGCCTTGTTGTGCAAAGTGGTCTTCCAGTAAAAAAAATTCATTATAATTTCTAAGATGATATAACACTTTGACTGGAGCCCCATCTACTATTTTACTGTTAACTTTACCAATGCATAAATGTAAAGCATGTTTATAAACGGTCCAGGATATTTGGCTAACAAATAAGCGACAGCTGGACAGGTTTGATGCTAAAAAATTAATTTAGAAACTAGGAGGTAAAGACTGATGGAATGACTTCCAGCAGTTATGGGATATAACATTTATTTTAATGTAATGTTGTTTTATGGCTTCACGCACCACCTTTGATAGAAAATTAGGCATTCATCAAACTGTTCCCACTCAAAAATCAGGTTTCCAGTTAAGAACAGTTCATTAATTTTCTGTAACTTCAGTCTAAGTCTATGAATATAAAGCATATACACACAGCATAACATTCTTTAGGACAAATTTCATTATGCTGTTACATATAATGCTTAAGGTGATAAACCCACAAAAGTTCCTTAATTTTATGTCAGAAAAACTGTTCAGTGTTCAAGTACGAATGGGACATGTGATAGTGTAAAAATTGGTTCTTTACTATATTAAATTTTCAATGGTAACATTGTGTGAATAAGAGGAAAAAAAAATATGTATATAGCATCACAGTGTAGACTCATCTCATAAAATTGGTCACTCATTTTACGTGTGATAAAGCGAGAGAAACCAGAATTCTGGGTTGGAAAAATTGCAGTGATACAAGTGGTACAAAACTGAATTACAGCCTGCAGTGTTGATTAGAGAACATTAAATGCAAGTAGTGGCTCTATTTCTAGCTACCAGTTAAGATTAATAGTAGGGTGCAAAAAAAATCACCTGGATCTTTAAACATCAAGCAGTTAATTAAAACCCTGTTTTCAGTTGCAAATGTTTACAGTCTGAGTTGCAGTCTTTCCACACAATTCAAGAAAATTACTGCACTGAACCCCATTGAATTTCTGTAGATGGTTGCCTGCCCAGCTTGGGCCCTGTACAAAGCAAAAAATTTCTATTTAGTTTTTCATTTCAAGACTGTGTACATAATTAAAACTTAATGTTGGAAGTAAAGGGGCATCACTATGTATATGTGGGTAAATGCAAACTTTGGGGGCAGGGGTAGAAGAATCATTGCATTGTAAGAAAACAACCTTACACTATAGCATTAATACTCTTAAGCATTTCAAGGAAATAAGCTTTAAGTGCTACTTATTGTAACAGATTGGAATGTGTAGACTTACAGTATTAGATGGCAGTAATCTCCCCAGCGCAAGGCTGATTGCATGGGTAGCAAGAGTTGGCTAATCCTTTTCAGCCAATGGCATAAAACAAGGATTAGTTTTTCATTTACTGCAACTGAGTGGGTCATTAGGATCCAAAGACACTAATGAGCCTGAACAGGCAATTGGATTCTGGTTTCAAAGTTATGGGCTAGTTTAAGAGGAAATGCTTGTGTCTTTTAATGATTTAAAACATGATGTTTCAGTGACCTTTTTCCTGAAAAAATGAATGAAGGATATAACCATGGAACACAAACCTGGAATGTTGACTTTTTCTCTTGGAATGTGACTTGTTGCCAGATTCGTTGCCTTAGAGGCTGAATGGCTCATTTAGAAATACCTCTGTTGCCTTGCTTTTATGTTCTGCTCTTGATGTCTCCGGACTTGACACAAGTCACATGCAATCAAGTCTATATTCCTGGTGGACAGGCACTGTCCTAATATTCTCTGACTCACACCCAGGTTGTTTGCAGCTCAGCAGTTCTGCTTCCAGACACATCACTTTATGTTCTGATGCTAACATCTTGCTGAAAAATTGCCTCTTGGCACGTTGTTTCTTGAATCCTGTACCTTGCTTGATTTGATGTGAAGATGATGCTCTTTTTATCACTTGCAACATGTTACCTTTGGAAAGGTAGATTTTTTTTTCCCCACACCTTGCTACATCCCAGATTTTCTTCTTTTCAGTAATCACTTGAATTCATCAATAATAGGTAGCTTGTATTTGGTTTCATTCAAATCAAAAGATGCTGCCAAAAGGGTGTAAAAGAAAATATCAAAAGAATATTCCATGTTAATGGAATGTTTAAACATATACAAAATGCAAATACTTTGACTGTTATGATTCCCCAGGAGAAATAATGTCAAATGTTTTAATAAGATGAACTGAATTTTCTGTATTGTACCACAATCCACAAAGCAGCCACAAAATTATTTCACACAGCACAGGACTTACTCCATAATCCTTTGAGACTTGGGTTGGGGAAAATCAGGGAAAGAACTACAGGGCTAAGTAAAATAAAGTTCTCACTAATGGGGAACCAGCTGTTATGACTGGTGGGAAGCTTGGTAGTTGACAGTCCATACTAAAACTCAGTTTGGAGCTTGCAGTTCTTATCTGATCCCTTCTGCTGGAGCAGGACTGCCTTGAGCTAAGTGTGGTCTCTTGCTGCTTTTTTCTTTTTCTTGAGGCACATGTTTGGCTAGTTTTACTATTTCCACAAAATGCATGATGTTGTGATCAGTGATGTTGCTCACTGCCACAGCTGCAAAGGGCTCATGTCCAGAAGCTATGGGTATCAGAAGTGGTTAAAAATGTTTCTTAACAATTATCCACAAAATCCTTTGTAAGCAATGTTTCCATTACATTCCACAGAGGTGCCAAGCCTTTGAAGCACTCTAGCTGTTACCCAAGCCGGACTGGTGTGCACCACAACTTCAAATCATGCTACATGGGTTGACAAGTGTCGCTGGATACAATACATACTTCAAGGTGATTTTTTTTGCCTTGGGAATCTTGCCACAAACACTTGACCAGTCGTGTTTCTCACTGCTACATATATTGAAGGAGTTATCATATGCAGCTGCCTATTTCTTTTTCTCCCTCACAGTTGGAGGAGGCTCTCAGAAATATGCTAGTTATTACCAATGTGATCTTAGAGGTGAGATGTTAAACTAAGGCCCTGACTACCTGTGCTCATTGCAGACCCACTGCTTGCCACTGCTGTTGTTTTGTTGTAAGAAGAGTGATGCAGAACATGGCTGCTTAGATTTTTTTTTTTGTCTTGAACTACTACTTGTGACTCATCATTGGAGGCCAAAGAGCAGTAGAGTTCTGATAAAAAAGATGTAAATCACAGATTATGTGGAAAACCAACACTGAACTTCAGAGGTGCTTTTAAACCCACGTTGGCCATCCCTCCAGAGCACTTAAAAGAAACTGGTCTTTGAAGTAGGTCATGACTTCATGTAAACTTCCACTTTACCTTGGATTGTGCTCTTACCAGGTTTCAAAAAAATAGACATTTTTTGTGCTAGCACAAGAGAAGCATTCGGATCACAAAACCAGTGTGATAACTGTTGGATAGTTTTTTTCTGCTTTAGGCTAACTTCATAGACCTGAGAGCTATGAGAGTGGCTCCGCACTGTGGGGTTTGGGGGGGCTGATGTTGTTGCTGCATAAGCTTGTAATTCTCATTTGCCAATTACAAATTAATATAGTATAGTAGTGACTAAAAATCATAATCTGCTGAGTGCGTGGTGCCACATATGGTAAGAATGTAGTGTTGTTATCACTTGTAGACAGACTTGTATCAAAATTACCAACTGTAGTGACAATTTTTTGAAGAATTGTTCAAAAAGCCAATAATTTGATGGACAGAAGAGATTAATTGTCCAGATCGCTCTTTTAAATAGGCCTGAGATATTCTTGGTGCTTATCAATAGGACACTTGGATTACTTGTCTTGTGTTGCATCGAAACTATAGATCTGCCTTAGGTTATTATATTGCCACATTATCACAGTCATTGAGCATCCCACAATCCCCAGTAACATAACGAGGAACTGAGCTTGGGGTCAGATTGTTGAGGGAGATTGGATTGTTGTAGACTCCCACAGGTCTACAAGCAGGATCAAAAGCAAGAATATTAGCTCAGATCTTCTGTAACTGTTGCTATGCCTGAACCACTGGACCATCTATGGGTATGTAAAAGATATTTATCTCCGTGGCTGACCATAGTAGTATTTCCAACAGCTACACATTCACATAAAAGAATTAAAAAAACTAATGGTAGGCAAGAGATTTGTTCTAGCATCGAGGGACCATAAGAGTTTCTTTTCTGAAGAATCAGAAATATTGCACCAGGATGATGAAATACAGATCAACTCCCTTTGGATGTAAAGCATCTGTGGGTTTGGCCTAAAGTCTATGCGCTGCCCGTGTCATTACAATAACCAGGGTTTGCTGGGATACAGAAGATCCACACATAACATCTGCTCATGTCCCTGTGCTGATTTTGGAGAAGGAGGAAGGCACAGATGATCTAAAACAGAAGAATTCCTGTGTTGCCAAAATTGCTTTAGTGTTACCTTGGGCATCTCTGTGATCCACAGCAAAAGCAAAGGTTTGAGGCATGTCTTTTTCAGTATGTAAATTACACGGTCACAGCAGCATAAGGTTGGCAGCAGCATATGCCGCTTTGCATGTTTATCGCAGCTAGCTCGCATATTGCAGTGTCAATATTTTAACACAGGACATTTTACATCACAAAAAGAAAAAAAAGAAAGATGCTCCAATGGATACCGTATGTATTTCAGTTCCCTTTGTTGAGTTTTATCTGAGCTGACACTACTGGAATAAAGTAGATTGTCAAAGGCTGGGCAGAGTGCTTTTATCATTGCAAGTATTGGCATAAAGTAAAATAATGATTCGAATTTCTGTTTTCTGTCTTTTGTGGCTTATATTGTCAGTTATGGTGATGTTTTTGACAAGGGAGTGCTGCTGGGTTAGTGATTTCTTCCAGAGCTTCAGAAATAGTTAAGTTATCTGTTATTATCATCATATTGGGACTGACAGTTGATGGTCAGTGCTTATATATTGTCTTTGTAAATTACAAAATGAAGTTAGGAGCAGCAAATGCATCTCTCTGCTTTTATAAGGTTAATTCCATGGGGTTATTTGTCATGTACTTACATTCAGACTTGGTAAAATTCTTGGTACTTGTTAAGTTGTGCAGAACAACTTCAGAGAACGGGGTTTTTTTTTCTGTAATAAAGCAGGGAAGATAAAAAGACTATGCTGAGCATGTCTCTTGAAAACTTGTAGTGTTTTGGAAATATTTAGATCTCTGTGAGTTCCTGAGTGGAAGTTGTTATTAGAGCAAATGTGTGCTTCTGTTAGCTGTTTTTGTCATGTATTACAGTACAGTGACTCTAATGCTATTGTACTTTTATAACCTATTGATCTACACAGGTAACACTTAACTATATGTTAAATTTCCCTAGCTGAAGCACTAGTCCTTATAATTAGAAAGTTCTGTCACTGAGGGTTGTAATATGAATACAGTTTAATTACTGTACCAGGATATTATAAAAAAACCAACAGAGAGAACAGCAAAGTTTAAATATTGAAGTCGTAATTAACTCTTCACTCATATGACTAAATGATAATTAAGTATCAAGACATATATCTGCATTATGCTGTAATTGCAGTGTAGATATGTGGAGTTATAAAGTATAACCACTGTGAGTATGGTATTGGCAAAAGAAAACAATAATCATTGCTAAATCATTTTGATAAATATGGCTGAGATTTCAGGAACTGTGTAATAAATAAACTAATAAAACTCAGGTTTATGCAATCAGCTACTCCTAAATAAAAAATAGGTTGACTTTCTTATTTACTGTATGTGAGAACTGGATAAACTTTGTGTAAATATTCCTAGTTGGGAAAACATCGCTGTTGTTATGACTCGGAAGACTGATTTGGGAGCTATCTTTCCTATTCTCCCTTCATCAGCGAAAGCAAGCATGTGTCTGAATTACTTTGTAGTTATACCTGGGAGACCTATGGAGCAATTATCATTTATATTACAGGAGTGCCCACAGGGTACAGCTTCATTTAGGGCTGCATTATGTTACACACAATGAGAGAGAGTCCAAGCCTCAAATGTTTTACGATTTAAAAAGACTGGGCAGACAACGATGAGCAGGATGATAAAATGCCGAGTGCTTCCCACAAGTGCTGAGCGCGTTTGGTTTCCAGTGAAGCCAACGGGAGTTAAGGTTGCTTAGCACCTCTCAGTACCAGTCAGTCTGCTCCATTAAGCCTGTAGGACTCATTAGAAAGAGAATATCAACTAAAATAATAAAGAATAAACAATTCCTACTAGTTTCACAGCATTTGCAGAGGGGAAAAAGCTTTAAAATAAATACTAGGCATTTGGAAAATGTGATAGTTGGAAACAAAACCAAATTCCTCTTGTTGGCCAGGTTTTGTTAGGAGGACTAGGGAAGGCATCGTGCACCAAATTCAAACTGGGCTGTTTCCACTAGATCGGTGTTACTGACAAGCCATGCTCTGAGCAGAGTTGTCACCAAGAACTTAAGCTGGGAGAAATTTATAAAATCTGAAAAACAGCAGCTTTCAAAGTGTTGAATGTCCTTTCAAGTGCATATCAGTCTAGGAAAATGATGAAAGAGCAAAGCCGATGAGGGAAAGAGAGGCAAATAGCAAGAAGGAAAAAGTCATGGAAAAATGGACAGACTTGACAATTAGTGCCAGAAATACAATATGTTTATTCTTTCTTACCCCCAGATTGTAGTATGACTATAGGTAAGATTAATCAATGTCTGCACCCTCCGGTGCTTTCAGAGCTGGATTCAAGCCGAGTAAGGTAGATCTGCGGCGCAGGTGTACATAGCCCAGCATTTAGCGTGTTCCATTATATCACAGCAGTGCAGCAGCAGTCCATGTGCAGGCCAGTGTCAGTCAGCGTAAAGATACCACAGTCAACAGCAATATGCCAGCTAAGCAGCCTGGGAAGCTGGCCTTATTTTTCCTATAACAAATACAGTCTCTGTTGGGGTTATTTTTATTGTCGTTACTACAGTCAGCATTACAGCTTCTGGCAGCTGTTGTGGGAGGCGAAAAGAAGGCCATCCATATGGCACTGCGTATCGTATCGAAGGCGTCTTGCTTTTGGGAAGATTCTTACAAATGTCGGTGGTGGGTCATTTAAGGCCTCATTTTATTTCAGCAAAGTCAGTGGGGATTTTGGCATTTATTAGTAGGAGCAGAAACAAAACCTTAATCCCTAGTAATTCTGTTTGTGTTACATTATACACAGAGCGTCACAGACGTGCACAGGATACTGTGAAAGACACAGGGTCATATGCTACCATCACCTGCTCTCCTGCAACAGTGGGACTGAAGCCAGAGTAAACCTGCAGACAGGCAGGTTTGGACCACTGTTTCAGGCCACCAATTTCATTTTTTTCCGTCCCCTGTGAGAGAAAATAATTTTTGGGGAAGCAGATGTGATTTACTCAACTTATTTATGCCACCCCTGGTCTCGCTGCTGGTGAACTCTCAAGATGTTGAGAGTATCACTTGGCCACATGCAATGTTAGTCACTGCATGTGCCGTAAGATCTGGAGCAGAATGACAGACACTTACAAACAAACTGAAAGGGAGGGCATTTAAACAGAGGTTGAAGCAGGAGAGGACAAGCAGGAAAACAGAAATAAGCAAGAAGCAGGATATCAGAAAAAGAACAGGATCACAAAGCGTGAAGAAGGAACACTGGGAGGGAAAATAGATCCCAAAATGGGTCCTGTTAATTCCAGCTGAGTCACTTGTCTTTGACCCAAGTACTTTACCTCCTCAGCGTCTCCTCCCTGCTGTGCGTTGGCTCCAGCAAGTGCTGCGCACTACTCTGAGGACGTGGCTAACTACTAGGCAGGGACCTCTGCTTTCTTACCACTTTTATAGCTTATTGTTAGGACCTCAATGGCCGATTACATCAGCTTAGATGGGCAATGATCTCGGGAGACGCTGAAGTAAAGACATAGCTAGTAAAACCATTGCTGAGATGGGCAGTAGCAAAGAAATTTGGAAATCCCGATGCGGAAATGCCAAAGTCTGCGTGTGCTTCCACTTACGTAACTCCCCCATTGTACAAAGTGCCAGCCCTGGCACCTGATGCTGCCACACCGGCCTGGTTTGACCATGGCATAGCGTCTTTTCATTTGGTGTTTACTTACAACATGCCTCATTGTTCGGGAGTGTTGACCCGAACATGCCAAAGCAGTTGCTCTTCGTTTGTGAAGTGGGCTGCACTTAATGTAGGCGCTGCTCCAGCCTGACGGGCTCTGCTAAAATTGTTTTCTGCATCTGAGCTGCTTGCACGCTGCTAGGACAGGACTCATGTCTGTCCAGCTTCTTGGATATACTGTCAGGAATGCAAGGACACTCAGAGCATCACGGATGGCAGATGCCTGCGTCACTGGGGTGGGATTTTTGTGATGGATGGAGCCAATCCCCTGAACTCAGAGCTCACTTCTTTCTCTGTCTCCTTGTGACAGCTAGAGGTACCAGCTGATTTCAACAAAGGGGTTTGACAGAGTACTCCAAAAGTGGCAATATTTATCATATGATAAATTTGTTTCATATGATGAGTTTGTTTATTAGGAAGCCAAGTGTTAATGGAGTCTGGTTACATTCCTGATACTTTCTCAGAGCCTTGGAAAGTAGAGCAAGAACAAAGCTCATGTTGCTTTTCAGCTTTGTTCCTGTTGCCAATACTTACAGCATGGTGTAAGTACTGCTTGCACACCCTATGGCTGACAGACCTGGCTGTTCATGTGTTCATGATCTGCAAGAACATTATCTCCATACACTGAATATGTGCAAAGCACAGGTGCATGCACCCCAACAAACAGCAGCACGGTCCCTGTTCCACACACACCTCAGTTGTCAGCCTCTTACTTCCTGAAGCACGTGTGGATATAGGAAGGTTCGGTACTAGTGCAGAGTCTAAATATACTGCTGAATTAATGTAAAGCCACTAACATCTTTGCTTTTTAGTGCCATTAAATAAATTTCTAATTAGAACAACTATAAACGCAGTGTCACCGTTTCTGGGGCCAGTCCTATTTTATGAAAGTCAACGGCCAAGCTCCAAATTTATTTGTTTCATTTAGCCTCTGGAGAGATGGATCTGTCACTGGGCCAGTCACTAGTCTTCTGTATCTCTGTTCTTGATGGGTAAAAAATTAACATGTTAATAATGGCTTTGTCATCCTCATTATTATTTTTATGTGCTACAAAGTCTGTAAGAAGAAATAATGTCTTTTATGAGACTGAACAAGTAGGGGAAAAAAGCTAACTGCTAGTTAATTTGACTTAGCTTCAGTTGTGCTGGTGCATCTTTTGGTTGTTTAGACTGCAAATTGGACAGGGCACGATTAATCTCTTACTGGGAGTGAGCTGAGTGCCTCTTACACAAAGGTATTAGTCTTTGAATGTGCAGCCATGATTCTGATAAAGGTGAATTACGACCTTAGTAATACATAAGCATGACTTATCCCAGGTTTCCCAGTGAAAACAGATCCATACTCAACCACCCCGCTTCTCCACTGATGCATCCAGCCTGTCTTTTTGACTTTGCTTCTTTCCATTCCTGTTCCCTCTTTTCATACATTGGCAGCTTCTCCCACTCCTTAGTTCAAGTACTTAAAAACTAGATTTCTTTAGAGTGTACAAAATATAAAAGCTGAAATGACAATCTGAAAACTAAGTTCTGTGACTCTGGCCAGATCTGGTAAACATTTAAGTGTTGATGGAACCCAAAATTTTCCAGCTGATGTTGACTCTATTCATATCTTGCTGATCAGCTTTTCTTGCAAAGCATTGTGAGAAATATTTAGATTTCTTACCAGAATTGAGATTTGTCAGAAGTATAGGTACTCTTAGGCCAGCGTGAAGCTTGCTCTGAACTGTCTGCTCTAGGTGCTGCTCCCATTTGCTCTCCAGGAGAGGAACAGTGTCCTCTGACCATGGCTGAGTATTTGCTGCAGAGGTAGCAGAGGAACAGCTATTCTTGGTTGGGGAAATGCGGGTCCCTGTCAGTGTGGGACATTTTTAACTTATTTAAGACAACAAATGCTTCTTATTGCCAGTACTGGGTTGCTATGCTTAGGATGTGTTTCTGGGAATGTATCTACTGCATGGGGATTCTACTTTTTGTCTTAATGCCAGTTGTTTAAAAAAGGCCTGAAAGGTCTTTACAAAGGCAAGAGAAGTGCTGGGTGCCTCTCCTGGCATGCTGCAAAAAAAAAAAAAAATCACTTCTCTACTTCCATCTATTTCTTTTTTCTTTTTTTTTGAATGAGAATGAAAGAAGACTCATGTCTTCTTAAAGTACTGGAAAGATACATTTTTCCATATCTGAAACACGAGAAACATTCATAGGACAGGCTATTGGTAATAAATACAGCAAAGCTGTGCTGAGTGTTTTGGTCCAAGAACTTCAGATGGAAACCCAGTGAAAGTGATTCTGAGCTTCGGTTGAGAAAATTTTTTTGAGGTTTTTATTCACCAGGGACATAGTTTTTCCTTCCCAGGAAAAGACATGATCTTTCCAAAGCTATTGGCAGGAGAAGCCAACACTGTTCGACTGAATGTTTAGCCAAAGGTGTATATTCATGCTGGAGCCCTAACCATCCTAAGCACAACTGTCACCTCTCCCGTGCATTTGGAACTGCTGTGGGTACTGTGGGCATGATCCTGGTCACACTAGCCTGCCTTTCTAGCACCAGACTGCCAGAAAGGGTCCCCTCTCTCCCTAAAATCCAGGTGGAACATACACACTCATCTCATCAAACGAAGCTGAATAAACTGTCGTATATCGAATACATTAAGGATGACAGTGTGCTGTTAGATCATACCTCTGTGTCTTCATTTACTGCTTTATTTGATCAGAGAAGGTATTCCACTAACACTGGGGGTATATTTGACCGACCCATCTTTCTATACATCAGTGGAAGGGCTGATCACAGAATCACTAAGGTTGGAAAAGATCCGTAAGATCATCAAGTCCAATCATCAACCCAACACCACCATGCTCACTAAACCATGTCCCACAATGCCTCGTCCACATGTTCCTTGAACACCTACACTCAGCATTCAAAGCAGAAAAAAACCCAGCTGCCAGCACTTCCTCCAATTAAGATACAAGATTTATTGACTATTTCCTCCTATATCACAGCAATCTTCCCTTCTGCCAGAACATCTCTGAGACAGATTATTTCTTAGATTGCATACATCAACCCATTGACACTGTTTCCAAGATCAGCTCACCTCATACATGTGCAAAACAAAACAGATTTTGATCTACTTTCATTACGTTTTGTGAGTGTGCACACGACATAATTTAAATAAGCTTATCCTACTCAGAAAGAAAAAAAACATTCCTACCACAGTTTAGGTAAACCAAGCAATTATTCTGTTACTAAGTGTAATTAATGCCTAATGATTTGCTTTGATTAATAGGACAATCAGCATCTGCTCCTGGAAATAAGGATTAGTAACCCAAGCCGTCTCTAATGTTAGAAGGTAGGGGGTTCTTTTATACTAAAATCTATTTTTCCACGTTCATCTTAAAGCAGAAAAGAAAAGCCCTGTGCTATATTCTAAAAGCAGAATAAAGGGACAGTAGTATATTTTTGAAATAAAACTTTATAATGTCTTCTTGAATTTGTATTTTTGAGTGAAATCCATGCATCTCCATCCTTTAAGAAAGAAATTACTTTGATCTAATTCTCTGACAATTTTTACAGGCAAAGTAACAGCCAAAGCATTTAAGACTTTGCATCTTCTAGGCAGTAGAGGCATCTCCTGGAACAGAAAGTTGAGTTAAATAAGAATCTACATTTGATATTTCTGTGTTGCTGATTACTGCTAAATATTCCCTCAGTTTAGGAAACAATGGAGTGGTGTTTCTTAGAGATAATAGTAATTTTTCTAAATCTCCTGATTAGTTTCTCAATTGTTTTACTGTATGGCTGAAGAATTACAACATACAACGAAGCTGCAGGGCTAATCATTCTTTATCATCTTCTATTGATCCTAAAGATAGAGATGGAGTGCAGTTAGATGCAAATACTAATCCAATCGTGTAACAGACATCCCCATATGATTAGTCACCGGCTTTGCCTTAAGATCAATAATCACTTTGATGAAGAAAAAGAAACTTGGATTTTTTTGTTGAAAGGTTGGTTGTCAGCCACTGGGCTCCAAATGCTGCATCTACCAAGTGATACCCAGCTGTTATGGACTTCCTAGTCACTTCAGTGTCCACTCAAAAACAGTGCTTGCAATGACTGGTAGGTAACTCAGGAAACGTTTCTCATTACTGGGATTACTACAGAGCCGAGGACAGAATTAACTTGATCCACACACCTTGCTTCTAAAAGCCTTTAAAAGAGACTAAACACCTCGTAAATGAGTTGGGCTTTCATTGTAATATAAACAAAAAATGTCCCTGAAGAAATGTCAGTATGGGCCATTGAACACAGGAGGTGTGTGATGTAGGCTCACCTGGAGGCTTTTATTCTCCAGTCTGTGGTTGAACATTGCAAGAATGGAGAGTGAGTACCTAGCAGGCACCTGGTAAGCACTTGGTTTATTCTGTTCATGGATGCTTTCACAGAAACATTCATCTGCTGTGATACGTGCAGCGCTGAATACAGTGAAGAGACACCAGAAATGCCGACATTTCAAGTGGTTCTACTTCAGCCCCTCTCTAGTTTGTTTGGTTGAGGGCTGACTCCTGTGTTTGATCTCAGGCCGTGCATATGTCCTCTGTACCAGGTCCTCTGTGTCCAGAAACTGTATTTCAAATTCTCTTGCATAGCAATTCATGCTGCAATTGCAGAGGGCCTCTGGCAGGTCAGAACTGATGGTGGAGGATGATGACTGATGATTAAACATTCACTGTATGTTTAGTTTAATCCAGTGAATAATTCTCTAATACCAAATACTCAATATTCACAATGAACTGCCTTTGACCAGATGAGACCTGAAACAAACACATTGCAATAAACTTAAAAAATAATGTCAAATACCTGAAGACATGAAGGAAATAAGACATGCTGTGAGATTCCACACTTACTTACCATGTATTAATTAAATACATTGTATATCGAAAGTTATCTTTTCCCTTGGCTTTATTTCGTCTTGGCTTGTATCTTTATTCAGATGGACTATTTCATAGACCTGTATCAGTTACAAGCTTAAGATCTTCCAATTACCTTCATACCCTTTTCCTTTTTCCTCCTAGCTAATGTGGCTTTACCATGCCTTTCAGATGTGCATTTCCTCCTGTTGCTTATCATGGTGCTGAGTTTCAGGGTTTTACTTCGCCTTCTGGAATCAAAGCTCCCTTGTCATCTTCTTTTGTCCTTATGGATGCCCAGAGACACAATGACTGAAGCAGGACATTTACTCCTGTATCCTCCATCAGAACCAAGTTCTATCTTCATGGTCTGTCTGCAATATTTTAAAACTAAAGGGTGAGTAACCAGATCCTCTTTGCTGTTTTGCAAATCCCAGCTTGAAACATTACTCGTTATAATGTACATTGTGGACACATCTAGGAACCCTTAGCAGGATGAAGTAGGAGCTGTGCAAGCACAGTCCCTGCACTAAGGAGTATGGCCAGGTCTGCTCACTATTAGCCTACTTCACGTGGGTTGCATTTGTAATACACAGTCAGCTCTGAACTGGATGGTGTGAAGACACTCAAGCAGACTCAGAAAGAGTAGAGCAGCGTTTTTGTGACTCTGCCTTAGACCCTCTCCATCTATATTGCTTGCACAGCGCCCATATGCAGGAGTGATTTATCTGCAGGCTGGATAATCTGCCAGGGGATAATGGCAAGGAAACAAAGAATGCTCAGAATATGTAATGACACATCAACATTTATAGATACCTTCCCCCAGCAGGTCTTTAAAATAGAGAATCTAAACATTAGCAGGTACCAAGCAGAATTTATTGGTGAAAGCTATTTGTAAGCTAGTATACGTACTGCATGTAAAGTAGGAACCCAGCAAAAATAACCTGCCTAAATGATGCTCAGAATCCAGTTCCTGGGCAAAGTCTTTCTCAATATGTATTCTCTAGCTGGAGGATGAGGACAGTTTTAATATACATTCTCCAATAGGCCCTTGCATTCCTCATTGCACTGTGGTGCATCTTTTTACCTTTGCTTGTGATTAAAGCTGCTTTTTGATTGGTCTTGACAGCAGTTTGAAGGGGTTTTTTTGTTCAGAAATGTCACCAGGAAGTATATTAATGGAGAGATGACAAAGGTATTAAGAGCTACAGAGTCCCATGTTACAATGGAAATATATTCTTGTGTATATTCCAGTGCGATCTTTGCAATATAAAAGCAGAGACAAAACATCTCCTGTGTTTCTTTCCTCCCTTGAATTCCATCTTTCACCACCCTATTCCCTTTGCAGATTGGTGAGTGGCAGTTGCTAAATATATGCATAATAGTGAAAACCACTACATAATACACTGCATTGAAAAAGAGTCCTGCCAGGCTTCTAGGTCAAGGGAAGGAATATCTCTTTCTTTCCTAGTTAGCTTATCTTCCCATTTGTCTCCTTTCTCTTTATGAAAGAGCTGATGGGGAAGGTCTCCAGTTGAAGGAGCTATTCAGAAAAAGACCTGACATTTTGAATCAAAATTCAGGCTGCCTCCAAACATCGTGTCCCCAGTGCTATTAAACAATAACCAAAGTATAATGAAATTCATATTTAATCTGAAAACAAAATGCATACAGGTATTTGATTGAAGAAAACCCAGATAATTTCCTTAGAAAAGAAATCCATGACAAATGGGTGTGAAATGGATAATTTAGGTAGAGTGTGAAAAAAAGTAATGCTTGAATCTATAGGAGGAAGAGGCAAGAGACAAGAGTAGGCAGAAGCACAGATGTTTGCATTCTTATTCTATAGAGGAATGCATAGATACATGGGGCCAAAGGCTTGGAAAGGGTCAGCCATTTCACCAAAGTCCACCCCTGGCATCGCCAACAGTTTGGCGATAGATATCTCAGAGAGACTGACAGCACCAGTCCCTATGCCATTGTTTCTGGCCTCCGTGTCACACAGCACTCTGACATCAATAGCAAATTTAACACCTCCAGTCTGTTAAATTAACACCTTCAGTGTGTTTAACACCTTTATTGTGTGTCAGTGAGAACTTGGGTGACACTGGGGAGAGATTTTACCCCGTGCTACGGGTAAAAGCAAAAAACTGTAGCCCTAAACTAACGGCACGTGTCCGTCTGATCTATGGCATGAATCCCTTCTTGACCCCAAGCCTGTCATCAATTTAACCCTGACTTTGTGATAAATCACACGCTACTTGAGAGGTTTCTTGGGAGCAGCGGAAGCACCAACTTAACTCACATGAAAAGCCATCCACATGTGGGTGTTTCAGAAGAGGCTGAAGAAAAGCAACCCAAATGTGGCATTAAGGGTGAAAAAAAAAAAATCCTTTCAGTCTCTTGCAAATGGTCAGAAGTAGCAGCAAGGAACTAACAGAGAAGTGCTTTGGTATTTGGATGAGGGCACTAAAACTAAAAAGTTGAAGACCGCACATGAGAAGTGAGCCCCTGCTCATCGCAGGCGCACCCTTGCCTATCTCAAGCTCCAGGGAGGTGTACGAGACAGATCAAGAAGAATGAGGACTTGGGTGCTCAGGTTAAATGTCTTTGTTTGTGGCTTTTGGACTTGCAGATGAAGTGATTTTGTCTGACTTGCTGATTTCATTGCCTCCTTCAGATGTCCCACAGTCCTGGCGTGGACTCTGCTGCCATGGAAATTGTCACAGACCAAGCTCTGTCCCACTCCGCCGACACTGTGGATAGAGCATCTGAGTAACCTCTCTTTCCTGGTGACTACTCTGTCACTGTTTCTTAAAGCTCTTCTTCGTAAGATGGTTCCTGAGCTGTAAGCCGATCCCATTGCAGCGGCCAGGTAGGAATTACTGGCATGTGCTCAGGATTCCCAGGCAACTATGTCAGGATGTGACGTTGCTTGTCCTGTCAGTCACGGGTATGTAACCACAGAGGATAATGAAGAGCATAAAACCAAGCAGGTGAAAAAGGTCTTTGTATGTACTGTTTGTTGCCCTTCAATCTGTCAGTAAAAAGACAGCCACGCTGCAGTTATTAGGAGCTCTAATGCAATGAGCTGGAACACCAGTGAGGACCGGGAGAGAAGCATTTAGGTGTTTGCTAACCTCACTGATGATCCACAGTTTGCAAACGTCTGTATATGCCCCACACAAGTTCATGTGGTTTGCCACAACCAGTGGCCTCACGTCTTACCAGTATAATTCATCTCCAAGCAGCGTAATCCAGCAAGGATGACAGCAACCAAGGATAGTGCAGCTGTGAGATGCTTCCTGGCCCACCGCCTAACAGCGTCCCTGAGACTTTTCAGCACTGCAGCAGGGTGAGCAGGGTTACTCGGGGAATTATTGCCATATGAGATCTCCAGACTGTTGCTGAGACAGGTGAGTCGCAGATCGGTGGTAGCTTGTGTGTGACCAGAGTGGATTCCGCAGACTGCTGCTCAAAAGCAGCAGATCTACTGGATTTCTACCTTTAAAGTCCTTGTGTAAGGGTTTTGCTCAGTAGCCCAATCCAAAGGCTGTATTCTGCTCTCAGGGATATGTACGCACAGCTCCCATCAATACCCATTCCTGCTGAACGCATCTGCCTGTTGCCTGGCACTAGGACATCCCAAGGTGGTAGAACATCCCAGGAAGGTTCACGTTCTTAAGAGGCTGGATAAGAAATGTTATTGAGCTAAAGAAAACTTAGAACTACCCACGGCGCTTCACGACAGAGCTGGCTCCATCAGTTCTTGCCCCTGCCCTGCCTTCCTGTTGCACGTCTAAAAAACCCCAGCGATACACATATCTTCAAAGCTTCCGGGGGCAAAACTTTCCTCTGCAGCCTTCATCGCATCTCTCAGTCTCATATTCACAAGCACAGAATTCATTGTATAATCCACACCCACTCAGCACAAAGATCATTCTTGACACCAGAGGAAAAGTTAGTGTATGAAGAAATAAAACAATATGTAATTGAGATTTCCCCAGAGCAGAAAGGAGTGGAGAAATCTGCCACTGCATATCATGCATCTCACTAACAGATACATATTCATTCTGCTTAAATGTATTCTGGTAGTTCTTATGTGTTCCTTGTAGTTCGTAACAATTATATCTGATCTCTTTGTTAGGGACAGAAAATGTAGACTTAATAAGATGTCAACAGACAAGGAGTATAAAGTAATTGCCCATTACGCTATAAATGTGTTATCATCATTTGCCAGAGGGAAAAAAGTCTAATTGAATGAAAACTCTTGATGGTTTCATTATGCTTCTATTAAGAGGCAGTCAGCCCTCCTGATCCAAATACAAGGCTTGATGCTTCTTGCATTTACATCTGCAGAAAATGTGAGGCAACTGCAACATTACGGAGGGATTTGCAGCGATGCAGAGCTGGAGTAAGAGAGATCAGAGTGGGTCCTGAGCGTTTCTGAGCCAGGAGAAATGAAAACATTTACCATGCGTGTGGCTGAGGAAGAAAAATTCAATACAAATGAAAGCAAAGCTGAATAAAATGCCAGCACTCTCTCCAGCAATGGCAGGAATCAAATGAAGTTTGTGTGCGGGGAGAAAGCAAAGAAAAGGGCTAAATTCTGCCTTTCAAGTTGTGCTGCTAAAAGTCCAGGCTAATTATTTGCTTATTAGTTATTAAATAAAACTTCTTTTTCTCTGTCCTCCCTGCCACCCAGGCAAAACACAGTTGTTGAAATCCCTTTCTGTCTTTGCCAAGATCAGCCCAGCCTTTTTCAATCAGTCACTAACTCTCCCTTTCTCTACTGCATCTTGTTCAAGGTCCTTGTCCTTGCCTTTGTGCCCTGCATAATTCCAGCTCTTCCCCATTTCGCATGCTACCCCTCGTGCGTCCTCCCTGCCCTACGTACCAACTTTAGCATCCTGTGCATCTGCTTCTCTGCAAACCTCTTGGCATTTTCCCCTCCTGCCACTCTTCACAGCCTTCCTGAGGTGCTTCACAAAGTCATCCCCCTCACCTACTTTCAATACTTTTTGAAGAACATTTTCTTCCATGACCTTAAATAAACACAACTCCTGGTGGCTTCATCCACTTACCACACGACAACAGGAACTGTCGCTCCTCCTCTGCATTAGCCTCACTGAATATGTAGCTTCAGTTCTGGTGTGTTTGCTGGTGCTTCCCCAGCCCGTCCATCTTGGCGGCTGCTGTGAAGTGGTTTGTGAGCTCCGTGGGACGGGAATGGAGAGTTGCTCTGGGGTCCCACCTGCGCCGTGAGGAACGACGTGTAGATTTGGGTGCCTGGACGATATCAGCAGGAGGGTGCCTCTGACTCTTTAGCAGGGGTTTGATGTGGGGCTGGGGAAGGGAGAAAGCTGGGGTTTTGGGTCAGCCTGGGACCGTTGCTGGTCCCTGCCTGCAGCAGGAAACCCTCACTATGTCCATCAGCTCCACCTGCCCACAGACCTCCATGGGACAGGGTCTGTGCCTGGTGAGTCCTGTCCACAAGAGGATTTGGGAATGTGGCTCATAAGGTCAGACAGAATCAACACTCCTAAGCTATGCTGTCTTGGAAAAAAAGATTTTTTTTTTGCTTGTTTTGATTGATAAATGTATGCATTTTTTTTCTGGTAGGAGTAAGCACCAATGTATCATGCCTTTTAAAGGCTGACTTTTCTTAATTGCCCTCCATGGGTCTCTGAAGCACCACACACAACTCCCTGAGGATCTGCAGAGCACTGGTGGGGAAGTGTTTAGCACTCACTCGTTGGCTTCCTCTGATCAGACAAATTAGCAAAGATACCTGAGCAGAGGTATTTGTGCTAGCTGAGGGCCTCTCTCAGCAGTGAGGATGCTCTCTGGAGGTAGCGAAGAGCAGTGATCTCTTCTGCACGGGGGGTTTAAAGTGGTTATAAAGCCAGACAGCTGGTTCTTATGCTTACTTGCACATATGCAAGATAATGTGTAAGTTATAAGGGGATGAAAAATCACACCGGCCGTGGCATACATTGTGTGGGCGATGTTCTAACTAGGACCATCACCCAAAACAGAGGGAAACTAAATGACTATCTGCTTAACAGTACAACCTTCTGGCCCTGACCCCGTAGGCTTCCCTGTCTTTCTATCCCTCTGTCTATCCAGGCAGCCTGTTGCATACAGAGTCTCTTGCAAACTGGGAATGTAATAAAGTCTGCTTTCACTCCTCCTCTCTGTCAATCCGGTTTTCTTTTTAGCAGATTTGCATGCTCCTGGTGTGAATTCGTACCATTATCGGCATCGTTTTCAAAGTTCATGTGCGAGGCTCAGCACAATAAAAACCTGAGTTGTTTATGTAAAAAATGTACTGGGTAGATAGACTCAGCAGTGAAGCTGGTGTTCAGGCATGTCCGACCCCTCACCATCATTTTGTTAAGGAAAATATCCCACGTTTTCATTGGATTTGTTTTTGAGGGAATCGCACTGTATTTCTCCCAACCTCTGAACTCACTGGCCATTTTCCGTCCCGTTTGACTGTCGGTTTCCTTACCATTTTGCCAAGAAGGAACAGAAGAGAGAGGCACGTTAGTGCCCCGCTGAAGGAAGGACAGGCAGAATTTAGCTGTTAGCCAGTGTCCGGACGTGAGCGTTTGGCCAGGCAGCATCACGACCGAGCGGAGGGGGAGGCAGCTGGGGGCACTGCAGTGGGGAGAAATTTGGGGGACAAAGACCATGTACCCACTGCAGCTGAGGCATCACTACTTCATGTTGCAGCATTACTTCATTACTCTGCATTACATTTTTAGCTTCGTTTAATTGGCTTGTGCATTTACATGAACAAGCCATTGCATAATTCTTGAATAGTGAACATTTCGGTTAATTTTCTGCCTCTTTTTGGCCGGGGCAAAGACACGTATTTGTCCTACCTCCTTGGAGAGGGTTATCGCTGTATCTTGTCAGATAGATAGGTTCAAGGACCCCTCTCTGTTTGGAAAGCCCCTTGCTCGTGCTTGGTGGTGCAAAGGTGTCTTGTACCTGTTGTAGCAATTTCCTTTCATTGACACCAATCTCCTGAGCTCATGATAAGATGGTATTTCAAAATATTTGCTTTCAAAATATTTACTGAGAAACAACCCTCTCATCTCAGATCATTGTTGAGAGTTGTACTTCTGTGCGCGCTCCTCGGCTTCAGCAGTAAATGGTTTTGTTGGGCATCACATTCAGACTGAAGGGAAAATTGCTGGTGGAGCTCTATCTGCAAGTGGAAATGTTTCCCTTCAGGCAGAGCCTGGTCCAAAGCTACCTGGAACTAATGGCACTTCTTTCCCTAAGGCTCCTGAACACTGTGATTAAATCTAACTGCCATGAGCTAGTTTAGAAATAGAGGAATCTTCTCTAGTTTTAGATTGCCTTTTCCTGAGCAGACGAGTGGTATTGGTAATAAACGTACAGTTTCTTGTACATAGCAGTGGGATTATTCCTCTCTCTGCTGTTTTATATAAATACAGACACTCTCTGTTCAGAAAAACCCAGTGGAAGAAACGTAGCTAAAATGCTGAATTGTGTGCAGCCCAGTGTGCTAACAGACACTGAGCTGCTTTATTTTACACTATTTGAGGTAAAAATCAAATAGAATGAGATGATAAACAAAAACTGGTGTAAAAGATAAACAAGGATCACTAAACCCATGTTGTTTACGATTAAATATCGCTGTTGGTTTTAACATTACAAAACTAAAATACCAGAATTATTTTGTCACTTTTGGCCTGTATCTAAAACTCAGTAGTTTTAATATTTTCTTTTGGTGTGGTACAGCCAAGGCAAAAGATATAAAGGTGTTAGTATAAATTAGGAGTAATTCTGCTGAAATCTTTAGACAAAATTTTCAGCTTGTACATGGAAAAATAGGATTTTATTTAAGAAAATCTGACTTTTAGTGAGAATTAAACCCTAGTCTTTCCTGCTCTTGCAAATCCCCTACAAATGCATAGTTACGGTCTGACCTCAAAAGCATCCTGTATTTTAAATATGTTTCTCCTGTTGCCTTTGAATTGCAGTTTTTCTGAGAGAAGAAAATCCGACTATATTTTGGAGAGATATCAAAGTATAGATTTAGGAGACTAATTTTAGGCGCCCAAGCTTGAAGTTTTGACCAATGGGATTACATTGGTATAAACAATAGCAAAGCCCCAAATCTGGGAAAAATAACAAAGCAGAAAGATCTTCTCAAAGAAGGACAATCCAACTACTGCAAAAGCTGCCAAGGATTACTGTAAGGCAATAATTAATGACCATTGCTGCTGGGTCTCTAACTGATGCCGGGGGAATATTGATATAATCCTATTAGTGTGTTGCTCTCATTAATGTACTTATGTCAATTAGCTGAGCATTTTAGCAGAAAGGTGAATTTATGAAATGTTTTTTTTTTTTCATCCAACATGGATTTCCAGTGCAAAAATCAATTTTGAGCAGCCACCAAAGATCAAGGTCCATTAATGAATCTTATCTGACACTAATGCTGTCTAATTACATTAAAATGTCACAACTAATTTAATGACATCAGAGTTTCCTGCTCTATAAACAAACAGGAGTTTGGTTACATTTCTAAAGAATTTCATTTTTGACCAGGAAAAAGGTGAATGGAAATTCCAGTTTTGAGAATTTTCTACATTTCTGTCATTTTTGTGCATTTTGAAATAAAGTATAAGAAAATCCAGGGCTCAAGAGAACACTCACCAACATCTTGTCAGCCAAAACAAGAGCTTTTTGGGGCTCATTTAGAAGAATTGAATTATCTTTGCTTCTTTCCTTCAGTAAATACTAAGAAAGCCCTAGAAAACTGGTCAAAGCAGCCCGAGCTGCTCTTCCTGAACCTATTTCCACGCGTGCGCTTGTGTCTTGGGTGCAAAGCTGAAGTCAGACGATGCTGTCCTGACTTAAGCACTGGACATCCTTGTGCATGCGTGGCCGGTGCTCACTCCATGGCTCACCCTCATCGACGCTCCCGTCCTGTGTGACCCAGCACCCTGCTCTGCCCCAGCGCCCACGTGCCACAGTCAGGGCAGTGCGGAAGAAGGGGTGCAGGAGGGGGTAACACTGGGTGCTGCCCAGTCCCCAGCTTGTGAGTCTGGTTGTAAGTGGATGGAAAAGAAGAGGGACCAGAGACTTCAGTGAAGACGCAGTGAGGGTTTTCGTCACTCCAACACATTTGAGCCTTGAGAATGAGTTAAAATAAGACACTGAACCAACAACTTCAAATGACTGATAACTGGGGCAAAGAGAGGAGATCGTAACCAAATTCCCACCGGGTTATTTTCCTTCAGCAAAATAAAACAGCAGACTCTTTCACAGTTGCCAGAGCTGGAGCCTCAGTAAGAGATTATGAGAGATGCGGCCGGTGACTAAGTTTGGATACAAAAGCACTTCTGATTGGTTTTCCGCAAAATGAAATTCTGTTATAAAACCTGCTACTCATTTTCCATTGAAAGAGTAATTTGGGAAACTGTCTCATTTTGTGCTCTAACTAGGCAGCAGATGGCTCCAGATAAATTTTACTTGGTCCCATTGATTTTACTGAAGGGGTTTAATTTTATTTCTCAGCAGAGCCGATTAAAATATGGGCGATTCTTCATAGGCTTCTGAAATGGCAGAAACCTGCCCCAAAGAAGCTACAGCATCAGTCCGTCACCAAGAGCACCTCTTTCCTTTGTGTTAGCTCAGAGACATCCGCCTCCTCACCACAGTCTCCTGTAGCATCATTTGGATCCAGGGAATAGTGTTGGCAGACCTAGTGCAAAACAGAGACAGCAAGCAGAGAAAGGAGAAATGAGTGACTCTGAGGAAAAGACGTGCAGTGTGATCTTTTTTTTTTAAAGCCCGTCCCCAATGTGTGCTTAATAAATAATTAACTGCTGTTATTTCCAAGCTCAGATCCATTTTCACACAAATACACTTTCAACTTCAGTGATAAAAAAAAAGGGATGCTTTTTTGTTGATTCTTCTCCAGTGCAGCCCTCAAGCAATAAACCAAATTGACTGCTAAATTTAGACAAGAATACATTCTGGCTGAGTCATCTCAGAGTCCATAAATTTATTAATAAGGGAGATCAAGACGAGTCAGGAAAGAATCCCTGAGATGCAGAGCTGCTGCTCCTTTTAGTGGGTCAAGGATAGTTTGGGATATGAAACACATACTGTATTCTCCAATTTACATGTCTAAGTCTAGGTTTATTCTCTTAACTACGAAAAAAAAAACCCTGCACTGAGGAAGAGCAACTGGCTGGACAGCCCTGAGCAGGACTTCCCCATGCTGAGGGGTTGCTTGTTCCAGTCTAGTGACTCCACGCTTCTTCCTCTACCCTTGGGATTCCTGTCTTTTTCAGCAGTGGGTGGGTAACATGCTCTTTCATAAGTAGTATTTCCTATGTGTTATGTCGCAAAGGAGTCCCTGGGAGTCTATTTGAAGCCCTAGCTGGTGCCTGCATGATTTTTGCAAAGCAGGTGTGATGACTGATGCTTAGTCGTATTCCTCACACAGTACCTAACCTTCTATCTCAGACTTTTTATGGAGGTGTCCAGGTATTTCACATTTTTTTCCAGGTAAGAAAACAAATCCATACCAAGAATAAGTGATCTGTCCCCAGTGCTGCACAAAGGAGGATATAGTCAAGCAGAAGATCTATCGCATGGCAAGGTAGGAAAAGAAAGAGGTGGGATATGAATCAGGAATTGGTTCCCTTCACTGGAGGAAGGGGCTGAATCTCATTTTCCCCAGAGAGGACAGCAAGCAAGGAGATGTCACTCAGAGTAGTTAATGGCATAGTCTGTCTTACTGCCCTTCTTCATGTCCTTATACTTCACTGGCATGGCATGGCATGGCATGGCAAGAACTTCTCTCCTGAAGAAGACTGGAAGCTCCTTCAGGTACTAGACACAAGTCTTGGCCTTGAGAAACACGTTTCCCATTTCTCTCATGAACTTCCTACCCCATACAAAGCATTTCTCCTGCAAGGACAACACTGGTACGGCCAGCAGGGTCATAGATTTTATGTGTAACACTCGGGAGAACAGCCCCAGATGGTGTAGACCTTGTGTCCAGAAACTGGTCAGTGTTGGATGAGGGACCAAGGCATTTGCTTAGAGAGCTACCTCTGTCTGCCATCTTCTCCTCCTGTCCATGCTGTCTCCTTCTCTCCCACCATCTCCTTTCACCCTCTCCCATTCATGCCCAGGGATCTGCAAGGGGCTCATTCAGCTTTGCAGTGGCAGTTTCTGACAACAGCTGTGTCTGCAACAAGGAGTATATTAAAAACTGAAAAAGCTAAGGAGGGGCTTGGAAGCCAAGGGTGTGGGGGAGGAAAGGTATCAGATGAGAACGGAGGCGGTCTGTACTACCTTTTCCTGCCAAAGAGCCTGTTTTCCTGCAGTAATGCACTTCTGCAGGAGTTGGTGAAGGCAAACATGAACGCTCTGTGATGCTGCAGTTGCTTTCTCTAGGGTTAGTGCTTGCACTCAGGAAAATTACAGCCTTTTAGTTACTTAGCAGGAAGTTCCCACTTTCATCTACTTTGCCATAACACTTGTGTGGCCATCACCCTTGAGAGTCATGGAGCGATAGACAAGAACCCGCTTCTGTGCTTAGAGAACAAGCCTGAGGCTGGGGGACTGCCATGAACTTGACCCTGTCACTAATAGCATATAATTTAATCATCAAGTTTTCAGTATCAATCAATGATTATGAAGATTACAAGTCAGACTAACTAATGCAACCGCTTGAATTCATAGCCAATCCCCCAAGTAGTAGCATGAACCCAACCCACCTTCTCCAATTGGCTTCAAAGAGACTATTTAGCTGAGTAAAGAGAGCAGAACTTGATCTACAACATCATACAAAAGGATCCGTGTTTGCTCTACTTGGCCAAAATTCACTGCAGAATGTGTCAGCACAAATGTGGGTGACATACCGCTGTGAAGAAATTAGGACACGCTGAACATCACTGTAACAAAACCATGTCACCATGACACACTGTACACGACAGCCTACCCTTTAGACCATGCATCCCACCCCAGCCTGCCCCAGATTTATACTCTTGTCCCAGCACACTTGAACCTTGTACAAAGGCTGAAGAGCAAACTCTGGTCTCAGAGCAGTTGGAAGAGCGTAAGGCAAAAATGCTTTATTCAACACCAGTGCTGGCTTCCTTGCGCACAAAAGGCTGAAATTGCTGCGGTTCAATTCCAGACTTCTGCCTTATGTGATAAGGTCTTTACCTCCTTTTTCTGGCTCCCAAGAAGCTAATAAGAGTGCGACTAGATTTGTACCTTGTTTGGGTTGGAAAGCCTCGGCTGATCGGCTTGAGCATTTATGGGCGCGCGGTGCTTCTTGATCAGCCCCTGCGGGTTTTTTCACACCTGTATTTCAAGGCTTGGATGCCAACACATCCCCATGCTGGTGTCTTCTCACTGCTTGCCCTCTCCTGGCCCTCCCTACTACTGGGTGTTCTGCTCCTCCAAACACCCGAGTTTGCAAATTTTTCCTCTCCTCCTCAAGTGTGAAGCTGGGTTTTCCCAGGCAGGATTTTGCCCTTGGCTAACAGGAAGGAGAAACAACACCACAGTTGTGGGTGAAAGTCCCTCCACTCACATTCCCGGGCTACAAACTTGAAGTCGGTGATTGTGGACAATAAGAAGATAATTCTAATTACACTACCTGCTCCTGGAGACCGAATCTGCTCTCAGTGGACCTGTTTCACAGGTGCTGATAGAGAGTGATAAAATGTACAGCTCCTGGTGTCAGTAAAGCCTTTTGTACCGGTGAGGAAAGACTTACCACTTAGAAAGAGCTACTTAACAGTCTTTGGGATTTTTTTTTTTCCTTTAAATTACCCAAGTTCAGCACTCTACTGAGCAAACAGGGGACAGTCCCCCAGAAGCGATGACTACCACTTATTTTCCCCAGCAGCACTGCTCACATCTACTTGGCTATTCTTCTTAAATTGCTGTCTAATTTTCAGTATAAAGACTAAGGTACATGCTTCGCATGATTGCAGCTTTATTACAAACCTGCAAGAAAAAATAAGAGCTTTCATTGTTGTTTTAATTCCTTTGAACTTCTGAATTCAGCTTCCCCCAAATACATGCACATATAATGCAGAAAAAAGGGTGCTATTTTAAAGAGTGCCCAGAACAAAGGTTGACATGTATTTTCTTGTCATTTTCTAATAAAAAACCCTAGCAAATAATCACATTCCTGCAACTGGAATATTTGCTAAATACCGTGTATTTTGGAACAGCTATTGGAATAAAAGCTAAAATGAAAATAAACACATTTCTGAAGTGACTGATGGGTGTAAACCAGGGATGTAATTCTTGAATGCAGATCCATCCTCAGAGCAATGCAGAGCTTCACAAATCTGCCTAATGGTTGATCTGCGCAGGAAAAATAAGAGTAAAAATAAGCAGGGTAAACACTGTTCTTTAATTGACTTCTGCCACTACAAATCTCAGCCAGATGCAGCCCTGGATTTCCAGTCATTGAAGAAAGAGCCTCATACAAAGAAAATCTATTTTGCAAAATACACAAGTGAAAGAGCTTGGAAGGTCACCAAACCTAAACAGTTAAAAGCAATCGCGTTTCAATTAAGTTGAACTGAAACAAACAGGCTTTAGAAAGCATGGTAAACACAGAAATGTTTCACTGAGCATTAAGATGAACAAAGAGCATATATCTTCTGAAATGCCTTTTAAGAGCCATCTCATCCCAGTGCAGACATGAGACATTGCGCTGCATAAAGCTCCCAACTTCTCCTCGCCAAGCGAAGCACAAAAATTAAATAGTTTTTCCTCTCCGTTCGAGATTATTTAATGGCAAGACAGCCATCTGAAGCAAAAGGGAAAGAAATGGCTGTACGGTATTAAGAGAGTTAATTATAGATGCAGATTAAAAGGCAAGACTGAGTGGTGGAAGAAAAGGGAAGAGTAACCTCCGGCGCAGAGATACTGACATGCAGCAGTTGTCAGTCACCTAGCAACAAGTTTCCTATCCCTGCTGTGCTCTTTAATTCAGCAAATCTGCTCAGGATGTTGGGCTGTTCTCCTGACAAAACGCATTATGTAGTAGACTAAAGGATACAAAAATCCACTGTACACAACACTCTGCTCCCTATTGACCACTGATCCTTTCTCTCAACCCACAAAAGAGGCTTGCATAATGCTCTGAAAAGAGAAAAGTCTCAACAGAGAAAACATTTGCTTGTAATTGAGATTGACTACATAATGAAAATGATGTTCTTTTTTAAATTCAGCTTGTTGAGGCCATGCTTTTTGTCTCCTGGCTCTCAAAACCCATCCCTGCTGGGAAAAGGGGCAAACATTGTACAAACTCAAACCTGTGGGTTTTTTCCCTTCTTTTCACTGGAAGCACACACACGCACGCATGCACGCACACGCATTTTGTGGCTAAATGGGCAAGACCAGCTCCTAAAGACTTAAACAAGTTTGAAAAAAGAGAAGACAAATAAGAAAATTGTGGTGTGTTTCTGCGTTGGAGGGAAGCTGCCTTCCTTCTGAAGGGAAGCTGGGGCACGGAGGGCAGAATATATTTTGTAGTTGGTTTGGCTAGCTGAGAGGTACCACTGTCTGAGAAGACGAGTCGTTTTATTACTGAATCCATGCAGTAAGTTACAAGCAAACCCACGTGTGACCTGTGCGCCCACAGACACACTCATCCCCACCTCTGCATTGAAGTCAGGGCTCTGCTTTGAGATAATGATTATCTAAATATGAAGAATAAACAGGGGGGTGAGTTGAAAAGACCTAAGTTTTGACACAGTGAATTCTACTGGGTCCATGGCAGAAGTTTGGGTGAGTGCTCCTCATAGAGCAGTGTTGCTGCTGCCACCGCCAGTATAGCTGAGCGTGCTGGACCAGGAGTGCTGGGTGTCTTACTAAGACTTATTGGTAAGTCTCATCTTGAGTCCAGAAGCTAGTAGGAGAAGAGAAGAAGGTAATGGGAGAGAAAATACAGCCCCATCCAGCTCACACGGAAGCCCACAGCAAACTCAACAGAAGAAAACCAGTCCTCTGAAGAGGGGTTTGAGCCCAATTGACACACTCTGCTCTTTGGGGTGGAGATGGTTTATTCCCCTTGTTTGTAGAGCACCTAACACAGTGGGGGATCAGCATCCTGGGAGCTCCACAAGTGCAAGTGATGGCAATAATACATGACAAGCTTTTCCAGCGACATCAACCAGTTGACTCTGCAGCTGTGCAACTCCAGATAAACCAGTGGTAACACCCAAAATTATCTGGAGTTTCTTGTGGAATAAGACTAATCAGGCACATCAGTGTGGAGCACATCGTTACATACAAAACTGAGACTGCAGAGAAGAGGGGACTGATGCCAGTGGGTCCCAGAGCACAGCAGGGGTAGGGAACATCATGAAACCCCAGCTTCCTTAGAGAACAAAACAGGCTCCCAGCTGCACTGGCAGAAGCCCCATTGCTTCACTGTCTAAAGCGCTGGTGGTGCAGGTAGAACAGCACTTTCCTCCCTGGATGCCAGAACCGCCTGCTCTTCATGCTCAACAGTATAAAAAGAAGTCCTGTGCCTGTGCACAAGGAAATGCAGGAGCAAGATTTCTCCCCTCAAAAGCTACAAAAAAGACTGAAAAAGCGTCTTGGTGCCCCGACTAAGAGAAGATGGGAAAGGTGACAATATAATTTATAATCTGATGCTTACAGAACAGCATCACTTGGAGGCTGGAACAGTCCAGGATTAGGCTGATGGGTACAATACTTCATCCCATAAAACCAGACCCACTTGGATTTCACTCCAGCTCAGCTGTTTCCACCCTTTGCTCTCCTGGAGAGGGAAGGGATGAAAGGCAAGGGCCATCATTTACCCAGTGGGTATTTCCAGCAGTGATAAAACACATTCCCCACTTGTACCTATAACCCTCAGACGCTTATCCCTGCCCAAATGCTCCCTTCCCTTCGTGGGGCTGAGCACCACCAGGCACTCGCTGGGCGTATTGCCACCACTGTTGCCTGCAAAAGAGGAGAGATTTGGCCACAGCTCGCCCGGTCCTCCACTTTGCTCTGCCCAACTGACCATCCATTCCCCTGCTGACTTCGTCCCAGCTTGTCATACAGGGCTGCTCTGAGCCGTAGCAAGTTGCGGGACAAGATTGCCAAGGGATGTATCTCAGTTGATAACTTACACCCAGATCTTGGGTTTTTTGTCCTCGGCACGGCAGAGCCAGAGGCAATTGGTGGCTTTCCTTAGGGATCATCTCACAGAGTAAGGATAATAGTGGAATAATGCTTCACTAATAAGAGATGGGTAATGATGAGTTTATTCTCTGGCTTATTGAAACATGTTTAACAATTTCTCTTCCATATCAATGCTTTTGCCAGTCTTTTGCGTTGTTTTGTGTATCAAATAACAAGTTGGGTTCTTTGTTCCCTTTATTTTAATAGCCATGGCTCTGAAGATAAGGAGGGTTAGTGTAAGCAGTATTCACTCCAATGTGAATATAACACAACCTGATAAAAATAAAGGATTGGGAAGGGTTACCATGAATTTGTTGTGCACCCACAACCAAGAAAATTTTCTCTCTTAAAAACAATTGTTCCTTTGGGAAAAAAAAAATTCAAAATTTTTCTTCCCACTTTTAAACAAAACTGAAATTTATTTCCAACCAGAAAATAAAAATTGTACAAAAATTGTGAAGATAATTTCAACTGATAAATATGAACTTAAGGGATAGCTTCATGAAGCTGGGAGTGATCAGAGAGTAATGTGCAACAGTAGAAAAGTGGGTTATGTGAACTCCCCCGAAGAGATGCTAAAAACCTGAAATAGTAGAAGGTTTAGAGGAATGCAATGGGAAAAAAAGCAGAAGACATGAATAATTGTTGTGCTGGTGAAATACATCTTGCTATTTCCAGAAACAGTGTAGTGTTGTTTACTGTACAATTTAAGACCTTCTGTCACTCAGAGAGTGCTGACAGATTTCTTAAGAGCTACGAAGAAAATCCCCTGTGAAGGAGTTGGATCAATCATAGAATATGCAAGAGTCCAAATTGTTGGGGGGGGGGGGGAAGCCAAATTTTTAGGCTAAGCAGTAACTTTAAGTACTATAGAATGAAGAGAACACATATAAGTATTTACACCCATTTCTGGAGCTTTGTAAATATGGTCAACAGAGATATTTGTTTTAAATCTACCTCCAATAACAACCTCTGTAAATCCCGCCCTAGTGTAACTCTGTGTAGCTCCTCTCCTGCTGAGCCAGCGCACACCAGCTGCGGAAGGGACCTTGTCTTCTAAACGCAGAATAATTTCTGCTAAGCAGGATATTTAATTTTCAGGTATAGTTTTTAGAAAAGTTTTATCTCAGAAAAGATAAAATTAAAGGGGACACTGGGGTCAACGCAGAATAGTTGGATCGCGTCCCACCAAAAATAGGAATCGTGAGGGATTCTCCTGTTGATATTTTAAACTTTTGTCCATGCAAGTTTTAATCAATTAAAATGCATTATCTACCCTCTTAACTTTCTCAGAGAGGATTATCTGACATTTACTATTCACCAGTTTTGCTGAAAAGGTTAATAGTTCACAGGCTGAAGTTAGAAGTAAACAGAATTGATCATTCCTAATGCTTTGGCTGAAATGGAGGGGCTTTGTGTTGACAGGCTAGGAGATGTAATGAGCCTCTAGTACATTCTTAAGGCTTGTTTCATTTGCTCTGTGAATGGGGAAAGTAAAATTATAGTCTATAGGTGTTTTCCATGGTTCTTTCATAAGCGGGCCTCCTGACACCAATTAAAGAGATTATGTCATCAACTGAAAAGAAAGCTATAACCTTGTATGTTAATGCCGTGATTACTTAAGACAGGGTCACTGGACCCAATAGAACAGTGAATGACCTTGGTGAAATTAACTTCGGAGCTCAATTCCTAATTAACTGTTTTCAATGAAAGAATGTGTGATTTCAGGCTATTGGTCAAAATATTCACTTTTTTCTGTACAAGGACTTTGCCACCAGAAGTTAGTCTCCAGCAGCATAAAAAAAACAGGAGTAAGATTAGGAAATGGCAAACAGCATGTCCAGAGCTTTATGAAAGCAGATATTGTGCCCTGGATATTTTGCCTGAAAAACCTTATTCTTTTGAGCTTCTTTGCCCACAGTGCAAAAATCACAATCTGCAGGAGGAAATGACACATTTGAACACACATCCAGGACAGATGAAATTGAAAATAATTGCACCAAAATACTAAAAGTAGCTATGTATAAAACATAAGGATATATTTATACATGTTAAAAATGTACCATTTTTTAACTGGAATTGCAGCATATACAAAAATCTGGAAGCTGTATTTTGTAACATTGGAGGAATGTGAAAAGAAGACAGGGAAGCATTTTTAAGCAGCTCTCTCCATTCTCTCTCTCGGGTAAGGGAGTGATGCTCCAAAAGGAGGGTAGATTGCCAGAGTACCCCTTGACTCTGTCTGCCCTGTGTCACGGGCTGATCTCTATCAGAGATGCATACGCTCAGTCCCAGTGTTATAATATTGGTAGGGGCTCTGTAGTCCCCTTGAAGCTGTTGCTTGGCACTGAACCTATCTTGGATCTCTGATCAGCTTTGCTAAAGTCACACTTGTACATGTTTCCTGGTTTCACTTTACCAGGAAGAAATACACGTCTGAAAATATTTTCAATAGGAATAACCATCTGAGCTGGCTGTAAAAGAAGTCAGTTTAACCTGTCAGGCTTTTTCTACTTTCTTAAATAACTCTTTTTAGGTGTGGTCCAAGTCATAGTCAAACTAAGAGTCCAAGTCCTGAGGGTGTTGCTAATCCAATACTCCAGCAAGCAGCAAATTCCCCTTCAAAATTCCTATAAAGTTAATGGCAACTTGCTTCAGGTGTAGATAGACTTCAGACCTGAGCTACCCATATGAACAAGTTCTACTTCCGTGGGGATGAATTCACGAGATCGAATGTGATGCCTGTGCCAGCTCTGAGTATGGCAGAGGTTTCTTCGTCTGAAGGCTATGAGCAAGGCAAGCATGGTGGCTACCCAGGGTGTCATACTGTCCCCAACCCAGGACAAGGTGTGGGGCTCTGGATCTGTTTCTGCTACTGAACTGTGCGATGGAGCCGATTCCTCTCTCTGGCTGCTGTGATGGGGTGAATGTCAAGGTAGGTCAAGAAGAGGAAGCACGAACAACTCCACATCTAATTTTACAAGAAGAATTCATTAGACAAAATGTCCCAGAGAAGCTCAGAGTACCTGATGCTCTGAGACAGCGGAGGTATCTATGTGCCTCGGGCAAAACCCCAAACAGAGCCTGTAGCAAAGCCAAGGAGTGAGCCAGCTTCCTGAAACTCCATCTCTGTTCGCAAACCATGTCTGTGCCAACCATACAGCGTTGCTGGTTGACCACCGGGCCAGCTGCTCCTCTCCTCACGTAGAACGAAAATCTGCCTGGGCTTGGGCACAGACATTCACTGTTCATGGGAACACTCTGAAATATCAGAGCGTGAAAAAGTCTTTTCCCACAGTCACCAGGTTATAAAGCAGCGTGCTTAAATGGGGATGCAGCTCCAGGGGACAGCTAGCGAGACTGAAGGAGATGCACTGGCAATTAAACTGGTGTGATCTGGGTAACATCATTGCTGATGCCTGCCTGGAGATACAGCATGTGGATGGGAAGGCATTAATTAAACATAAAGATCTGTGAAACCTGTGACCATGTAATACAGGCAACACAAAAGATGCAGTACACTTTATATCAACCAAATGTGGGCAGCTGCTTTCTCTAAGAACCAAGAAAACAAAATCTCACATAGCTTTCTGGCTTTATTTTTGCTGCAGGTCAGAAATATACCCCTTAGACTGGGCACGAACGTAATCAAAGAAGGCTCAGGGTTGGATATCGCCAACCTCACAGTGAGTTCAGCCTCCCAGAGCACACTTCAGATAACCACCTTTCATACTCCGGCCCCTGGCTAATAAATGGCAAAGGAGCAGTTAGTAAATTCGCTGAAAGGTGCAATTAAAAGCGATAGGGACATTCTGGCCGCTGAAAGCAATGTATTCTTTACTGCTTGTTTGTGGAGGAGGGAAAAGAAAAGGAAAGGAAAAGATTTCTCCCTTCACTGTGGACCACCCATGAAATGTTTTGTCTCCTAATTCTGACACCAGAAAGAAAAGAGATACTTGTTGCTTACAGCGATGCCTTGAGCTCTCATGGGCATTTCTCCCCATACAGTAAGGCTTTGGGAAGCTAATTGCATTAACGTGCTGTCCGAGTAAAACCAGGTGTTGCAACACCTGCATTTTCTAAAGCTGAATTTCATTAAGAACCTTTGCATTTTCGGAGGGTCAGAGCCTGTGGTTTATGGAGAGGTGATATATAAGGGACTGGGGCTGCACAGAGCCACTAAATTGGAAAGGTTAAATTGTGCCATGAAATCCTGCAAATTATTGACTACCAGAGCCAAACCCTGGACAGTGCCGAGCTCTCTGCAGGAATTCGGCATGGGAGTGGTTTTCAGAGAGTGGCAGTGGAGTCAGTTTGTGCGATTAACCCTTTGGCCCATGCTTTAGCCTTTGCCTGGACCCGATGACAGTGCTTGGCACTTTAAAGGATGCAGCTCCTTAGATAAGGCCTCTGAGCCTGCAGAACCAAAGCCAGCAGGCTCTTTGCCACCATCTTAATTCAAAATCCAGGTCAGAGTGAATGAGGTACCTTTTAGAGAATAAATAGTACGGTTGCAAAGAACATGACAGCAACAACACTAAGGCTAGAAAGCCTCCCGGCACTAAGGATTTTCTAGGACCAGGGAGCAGCTCATGGGCTACGAGGGCTGAAGCTGAAGATCTGCTTACTCACATGAGTAAGGGCTACTAGCAGTAGGAAGGATTGCAAGATTAAGCTCTTAAGGAATGAAGTGCTAACAGGTCTGACGGTGAAGAGGCTCTGCAGTTGCTTACACAGTTGAGGATATGTTATGTCTGTGACATAACACACTCAGCCATGCAAGCTTCATGTGCACACGTCCATGTCATAATACCAGCTACTTGCTAAGTGCACACAATCCCTCCCATCAGAGACACAAGATTTACCTCCTTGTAAAAAGCATGTTAAAATCCTGAGAAGATAGGCTGCCTTGTGCCAACACTCATTCATACATTGAAGCATATAAGGGGGGGAGGCACCTTGGGTGAGATACCCTGACTTCAGCAAGAGCCCTCTCCACCACTTGGCCGTGTTTGCGAGTGTATTAAAGGGTCAGGGAAGTTTGAAAAGCTCTGTTAAATGCAGATGATTCCTGCAGTGGAGAGAGCAGAAGGTGGCAGAGCATCCACCTTCCAGGGACAAGTTCTGGTGCTGAGGATGTGCAGAATAGAGACCTTAAGAAGGCAAACCACTGAACAGAGCTGGGTGATAACTAAGATAACTTAGAGAGCTCATTCAAGTACAAGTGGAACCGGGGCTTTCCTCCTCACTTTACCAGTCCAGGGTTGAGAACATTCAGAAAGTACTTAAAATCTGTGTTGTTATGAATGCACTGTGAGCTTTGGCGAGGTCCAGCTATGGGTCCTTTTGAGGACCATGAACATATTTCATGCAGTGCTTCAAACTAACAAGTAATACTTCATTTTATTAGGTATTATTAGTCTCATTATTATTAGTTTCATTATTATTACTAGCCTCATTACTCACATCCAGCCTGATCACACTGTCATGGTCCGTACATAAAGTACTGCATGGTTTCGTGCCGGCTCACTACAGCTTTCAGCCCAATCAAACCTTTTGCTGAAACTTGCCAGCTGCCAGGGACTGTGGAGAGAAGTGCTTTTTTTTTTCCCCCCGTCCCTCCTGGGTGCAATGAGTTGCCTATCCAGAATGCAGTACTTCCATGGGATGCCTCTTGCCCTGGACACACAGGCTAGAAACCCATCACAAGGGAAATACTTGAATTACTCATATCAATCCAAACATTTAGTTCAAATGCTTTATAGGAGAGCAAAGCAGTGGCAGGCTCTAAACGTCTTCCCCAGAAAGCAGATTTGCCTTATAATGATTTTGGAAAAAAATTTTCCAAGGGGAAATGAGAGATGAGCAGCAGAAATGACCGACATCCATTTCCTTCCTTCAGTTGTGGGCTATTTTCAGAGATGATTGACAATGTTTTTCCTACTTCCTTCCTCTGAAGTCCACTTATTTTCTAGCACATTTGCAGTTCCTTCCTCCTTTATCACTATTAGCAAGTGCACAGACCCTGGAGAGCCGCTGCTTTCTGTGCCTATGAAGATGGCAGTGTGTTTGCACAACTTTTTCACCAGCGCAGCCTTCCCAAAGCAGCCTGAGAAAGTGGCTGTGCACAGCCCCGGAGAGTCTGCTGGGGCAGAGCAGGCTCCAGCATGGTCAGTTCTTCAGAAGATGCTTCAGAAGATGCTTCAGAAGATGCTTCAGCAGCAATGTCCACATGTGCTAACCACAGTAAAACATTGCTCTTATATAGCATTCTTCTCACCAGCAGATCTTAAAGCACTTTACAATGGCAGCACCGCTATGTCCTTTTCATGGGCAGAAATGATCAGTCCCCTGGTCATACGGAAGGTCGTCGTACAACCAAGAACAGAAGAAAAGGCAGTTGAGTTCCCCAGCCATGGCTCCAGCCCCTAGACCACACCACTCCTTCTCCCCAACAAGATCTAGGGAAGGTGGTAAAGCTACTTTTATACTGTTGGCTGATGGAAAGTCAAGCCTATATCATAGCAACCTTGATATTCACATTAGCATGCCTCTGCTGTAAGTCCTTGTTTGCCAGGTCTTCTCCTTCACCTTGTGAAGCCCAAGCTACGAAGGCAGGGCTTGTGAGACACAGGAGGCGGTGGGTGTGCAGCTGCAGGCTTGTTGGAGAAAACCATCGTGGCAGCACAACTTGTTGAGACAACATTCCCTCAGATCGGAGGGGATGCTGTGTCTTCCTGAGCTGAGCGCCTGGTGCCAGGGAGCCTCAGAGCCGCCTGCTCTCCCGCCCGTGGACAAGGGCTAATGGCAGCACACGCCGTTGGCCTGCCCGGTGCAGAGCTGGTGTCTGAAGAGGAGATGAAGATTGAGTCAGGCTGCAGATTGCAAGAGCTGGAGCAGCCAGGGTGAACTTCTCTTGACCGTTCCCCAATCTGTTGGCATTTGAGCACAAAATCTCAGACTTTGATACACCACACGCTTTCATTCATTTTTACAGATACATTCAAGCTGCAATTATTCCAGGTTTTTCTGTTTTCATCCCCTGGGAAGAGCAAGCCAGGCACAGACAAGGCATCTTCTGCCAGCAGTTACGTGCAGCTCTTTGTCACCGCGCTCCAACACTACACCATGAGGGAACTGCTCCTCTCAGCCTCACTGTGCTCTTTTCATCAGCTGTGATTTTTTTTCCTGACAAAAGGAGCTGGAGCCCTCTTGTGTTGAATTTTGAAGCTTGCAACAACCCCTTTAGAAATCCCTTTAGATTAAGCAACCCCAGCTTCACTGGGATGCTGCTGACGAGCTGCTATTAATAGGAACCCGTCTGCTCTGCTTGACTTTGCTTTAGAAGCAACAACACATGCAATGATACTCCAAAATATATTTCAGCTTCGAAAGCCACAGATTTAATTATAAAAAGATAAATAAAGACATCTAATGGTATAAAACCAGCCTACTGTAATCTCAGCCACTGAAGGAGGTGGCTTTTTAATCACTGGAGTTTCACTAATAGGGTACAATACACGCCAACTGCATAGGAAGCATGTATTAGAAAGAGAAGTGATGACTATAGGATTGGCAATTTCACTTGCATTTCAAAGTTGTGTGGAATAAATCAATCTCTGCTACAGAGCTGTGCAAAATGACTGATTTCCACTGAGGGGAAATGCGGAGTGAGTTTCCCTAAACCTGAGATCTTTCAGTATGTGGCCGTGGTAGAACAGCACACACGCTTTGGAAGGGGCAGTGTCTTAATTGCTGAGAATCCTGTGGTTTATTTGATGTAAATTTGGTGTCATTTTTCATTAATTTTATTCATAAATTATGCTTTTCTGCCTCTTTTAGTAATATCAACTTGACAGTGGAAGCTGATGTTGAAACCACTTTAAATACAAGTATCAGTATTTTATTTCGAGAAACTGTTATTTTTGCAACCACAATCATGTCACTTTTTCAAAGTTGGGGAAAACCTAGGATTCTCTTTGCCTTAGGTTTGTATGTGGGGAGAGATTTTTTATTTGTTGTAATACCCTTCTGATAAAAGTTGCTATAAAACAAGATATTAAAAGACATTTCAAATTGTTTCTATTGCAAACTCATTTAAGACATCCTAAAAAAATTGTTACCTGTGCTCTTAAGTCCTATATACAAGCTTCCAACAGTCTCTAGACAGGGATCTTAATTCTATATTGTGCCTTTTAAGGCCATTTTTTATTATTATTATTGTTGTTGTTGTTGTTATTTGCTGCAAATTGCAATGGTGTTTTACAGACCGGTGCGCTGACAAGGTCCTTGCCCTGTAACACTCACACTCCAGCTCAGAGATACACGATCTGTGGAATAACATCATGTAGTACGTGGCCTTGTAGAGACACGCTCCCTACGAAAGTCGGCCTTAAAAGGTTCCATGAAGGAAGCAGTTTCTAAGGAAGGTTTTGGAGGTGGGGAAAAAGAGAGGTGTCATTATTAGCATGAGTCGAGCTCCTTCTGCCACCGGTGCAACATGTAGAAGACTGAGACCCAAGAGTTTCCCAGACAACATACTCACTAGCGAAGAAGGAGATGCAAATGTTGTGCCGTTCACTGCTTCCATTGCACATCGTTGCCATCTCCCCTGTCTCCAAGTCTGATCCAAGACCATGTGTTTCCTGTGTGAAGGCGAGAACCTAAACCGTGGACCAAGATTCTCTGCAGCGACTAGAGCTTGCCAGGCTCCCAGCTTGTTAGACAATACAGGGACATGGCTTGTTACGAACTGCTGAGACATCCTCTCAAAATTCAGGCCTTTTAAAGATAATTCCAGTTGTTCTCTTGAAAAAAAAAAAAAAGCATTAATAAAAATGCCCAAAAGCACTAATCACCTAAAAAAATCTGTCTACATTTGGTTGGCAATGTAGATATATTCAGTACAGGTGAAGGGCATGTTTGATCTTTCTCCATTTTGCTTCCTGGTTGTCACCATATGTCAAAGATCATGATTATAATCTGACAAAAATGCGTCTTCAGCAAGCGATGCACTTCCTCTGCTTGTGGTTAAATACAACACCTACGGACAAAACGATATTTTATATTTCAAAATTGCAGGAACAACCACTGGAAGAGATAACTTATAGGTATTTCAGCTTTTACTGTCTGGATTGCAGAGCGCATCAGAGATTGAACAACGGTGTGCAGTCGCTGACCTTCACCCCGGCACAGCTGAAATGGAAATAATTGATGCCGATAGTACTTTTCACTGAGAGAGAGTTCCTAATACCTCATGCAAACAGCAGCTGTGTGTCTGAGAGACACAGCGGTCTAACGAAGCAAAGAAGGAAGCCTCTGACAGAAGACATTACGGTAATGTACTGTAATGGGACTTGCTAATTTGAATAAAGTAGCATATTAAATACTCCACAGTCTCCTTACTGTGTGCCATGGCCCTATTTACAACTCTATATTTAAGATATCTGCACTCAATACGATTTCAGACAAGCCAACACGCCCAGATTACGGTATTTTTCCATTTATTTTATTTTTAAAAACTTAAAAAGGATACACAGAAACTTTGTCCCTGGTGGAAACCTGACAGCTATGAACATGCTTTGCGGCAGCATTCCCATCATTTACCCCTTGGATGCCTCTTTTGAAATGAAACATGAAACATTTGTCCCAAGGTCAGCACAAAGTCACCTGTCACTTGTAGAAACACTACCGGTCTCAGAAAATAGCTAACACTTGTTTTTGTAGTCATTAGAACAATAAACATGCTTTATTACCCATTCATAATGAAAAAAAAGCAAACATTAATAAACTTCCCTATTAATAGCTGCAGAGCACCATAACCCATGTTGTATGCATGGCGCTGTGCCTCAGCCCAGGCCCTGGCTGAGCACTCGTGTTGCTCCCAACTGAGTCAAGCACAGGCTGCAACAAAAGATGGTGATGGATGCGATGATAATGTATACCATTAAATGATTACAGTCTACTACTCCCTTGATCTCTGCAGCACTTTGTTCTTCAGCCACCTTTTGCAACTCAGCCTCTCCTTCTACATCCAGATTAGAGCATCTATTCTTCCTTCTGCTGCTGCACACCCTCCCCCAGAATAACCCCCTCCGCCACCTTCACCGTTTCGTAGACGGTTGGCTTCATCATCCGTATGGAGTCGCTGACAGGCTGGGTGATGCCTAGACAGGCTGGGTGCCATAGACGCCTGCCCTGTGGGAAGCTGATGGGGCTACTCCTGCTCAGCCCCCCGAGACACTGGTCTTGGCCAAGGGAAGAATTAGACCATTGGGGCCCGATCTTCTCCCCATCTCCTCTGTCCATTGAGATCGCAGCTCGCATTCATAAAAGGAGTCACGGTTTCTTTAAGCTACAAACTGCATTTGTAGTTTTAATTAAATCTTACATTTAACTTGAAATGCAAACCTTTGTTTTCTTCAAAGTTCCTTGGCATGATTTTCCTTAAAATTAAGGAAACTTAAAATGAAAAATTCCCACAGAAATTGAAATCTTTAATTTTGTTAATGGCAAAATGGCTTTTTATGAACAACTTAATTAAATCTATGCAATTCACAACTTTCTGAAGTAGCTGAACCGGTGATTATTTGGTTATTTATTTGATGTATGTCTCGGCTGAGAGATTTTGCAGCTAAATCTTTCTCCCCAGTTTATCTAGGGACCCTGCTGAGCTCTGTGGCTCCAAGCTGTGTGTCCTGTGTGGTGTTCTTAAAGCATCTCTTGTATTGTCTCCCTGCTCCTCAGACACTGGTTTGCCTATGAAAGTGGAATCTGCTTCTTAATTATTTGACTTTGTTTTGCCTGGTGGTACTCTCCATTTAACACATCAGGAACTCAAGAGTGCTGCTGGTGGTGGAGTGTTTCTGCATACATATTTAACATCTTCCCTATAGGTCCAGAGATTTCCTAAAATCCACCAGTGGAGGTCTGGATTTGGTGGGTCCACAAGAATTTGATGGCTGAGGGTTGTCTCTGGTGCCTGTAAATCGGGAACTCTTGGCTTAAGGAGATGGTGCTGAAGAACACGGTGCTGAAACCTGACCACGGCAAACTAAGAGGAGCTTTGCGTGCAATTTTTCTGCCCCTTTTGAGGGGTGACGATAATCACGAGCCGATGCTATCCATCACAGGATACCATGCCACGTGATATGAAGCTGAAGAGGAGGGCTAACAGCTTGGCGTGCCCCATGCAGCCAAGAGTTGGGCAGGACCACACAAGAACCTGTGGTGTGGCAGCCCCCAGCTGCTCAGAGCTTTTCTGCTGCACAAAGAGCCTTCTGCAATGTGCATCGTGAAGTAGGAAGGCCAGCAGCATCTGGCATGGGGGCGGGGGGCAGCCTTGAAGTCGGGGAGAACTGTGACACCGCGCTGCAATGTCACAAGCTGCTACTGCTCGTAGGGCTGTGGAGAATACATGAGACTTGACAGTGAGGTCAGGGAGATAATATGAAGGAGCTAAAGCAGCTGGAAACCTGGAGAGAAAATGACAAGTTCTTTTGCACTTTTTGAAGCTGAACCTTATTTACTTCTGGGGACAGATGATCTGAAGAACTGGTATAAAATAGTGGGTAAGTTAGAAATTCCAGGGAACTGAAAGAGCATCCCCTTAGAAACATGTGGGTAATGAGTAGCAGAGGAAAAAGAGGCAAGGATAATTTTGGCTCTAAAATCAATCCTACTAGAATTTTTCATTTGATTTAAGGAAATATTCAGAAGATATCTCATTGGTAAAAAACCCCAACAATACAACCAAATGTATTCATGCGTGACTAGACCTGAAGTGTAATGCTCTCAATGACACGATGGTCACCCTGGGTTTTTTTTAGTGTATATAGGGGAGGAGGGAGACAGAAGGCAGCCAGTAGCTCCCCTAACAAGGTAAATCTTTCATCTTGCATAAACCTAATGTAATTCACTTCTTGTCACAGGAACCGCGCTGCAAACACTGAATTCCTCGTTCGTAACAGTCTGTGAGCAGGTGTTAGAGGGAAGCAAGCGCTTGGCACAGGTTAGGTTCAATGGAGAGACGACTTGCCACGTGTCCCAGGTTTAAGCGCATCATGTTTTAAGTTCTGTAAATGCAGGAATGCAAACTGGCCGACAAACTTTTGTGAATTGGACCACGAGTCATGATTAATTTATCAAGCTGTTCTAAATACATCAACTAAAATAATGGAAATATAAACAAAAGTTATGTAATTCCTCCTTGCCTGTGCTTGGGCCCTGCTTGTGATGGTGGAAATATAAACTGAACTAGAGCATATAAAAAATTTCCAAGAAAAAGCCTTTGTTTAATGTTTCCTAGGCATCAGATATTCCACTTGCCTCCCAGACGCATATATTCTAAATCATGCTTTTGCTGTCCACAGAAAATTCCTCCATCTATTTATACTTTCAAATCTATGATCTTATACATTAATAAATAGTAATGAAGTCCTGAAGTAAATACCAATGTTACGGTTTCACTGGAGATCTTGCTGACATTTATAAATAACTGCAGCTTTCATGGTTCAGGACACTGGCAGAGCTTACAGATTCTGTTAAACTTTATCACATAATTGTACATATGGTCTCTCTTTTAAAAGTATAATGCATGCGGTTTATGGAATATTTCTGTTAGGCAGCACTGCATGTGTTTGCTTGCTTTCTCAAAAGCCATGTTTCTGTGTGGGTGTATCTTAGCTGACCTACTAAACCCACCATTTTTCATCTCAGCTGACACCAAACAGCACACATGGTCTGGATTTTCCCAAGCTATGGAAATATTGCTATCTTGTGATTACTCACTACTCTGAATTAGTCATCCACTTATATGTCTGTCCATTTATACACTAGGAGATAATCCAACAAGATTAATAGCCATTTCACTTCTTGTGTATGCCTTTGTCTATCAACAGGATTACACCACACTTGGTTCCCCGTGGTGGAAAGTTTAGCTCAGTGACCCAAGAAATACTTTCCAATTGAATGCGGTTGCTGCCCTGCTCCAAAAGGTAAGAGAGAGGCATTCCACAATCCAGCCTGGAACTGAACTGGGCATGGGACAGTCCTGGGCCAGGGGTTTTGCTGCTGGGATAAGGCCAAGTTGAAGAGCTGAAGAGCATCAGTAGCAATTGGTTTGAGTCCGGCTTCTCCCAGAGACGTTTAAGTAACCAAGAGCAAAGGACTTGGGATGGAAATTAATTTCAGCCTCAGATTCAGGGATGGTACAGTGATCGCTGAGCCAGTTTCTTGCCAAAAGCTCCTAATCATGCAATACTGCCTAACTCTGTGCAAAAAGACAGATGCCATAACATAACATTCCTTCAATAGACAGAGGCCTATATATCCAGTATCTTGCATTTATACCAAAAGATGGGGAAGTGGGAGGGAACACTCTGCTCCAGAGAACTCCGTCAAAGTATGGCTTTGCTCCTTGTACAACAGGGAAGATTTCCGCTGTCTTTGGTCTCCCAAAGGTCCTCCCATCCAAGCAGGAATCAAATGGCTGCAGTCCCTGTTCTCTGCTAAAACTGGTTGGAAATCATTAACTTCCAGGGAAAATAATGGTTAAAGCTCTCTTTTTACAGGTTAAACTTTCATACTCCAAGGGAGTCCCATGCTCAGTCATCCCCCATCTAACATTAGATTTGATGGAGGCCTTGGGACAGTCAGAACACGAGGAACTGTTCAGACAAAACTTCCTTGGTTTATGTACAGAAGATGTCATGCAGATACAGATGCTCCCAGTAACTCCGCCCTGCCTACTTGGGATGATGAAAGGAACTTCTGTCACTTGCTAAATGGATTCTGCCAGCGCTTCTGAAGCCCTAACACTACTCGCATTTAAAGGAAGTTAAAAGTATTATGTGTTATCTCTTTGGGAAACTCTTTCTAGATGAACTTCTGGAAACAGCCACCTTTATCCCCTGTCCGATCACTAGTGATATAAGACCTGTGATTGCCACTGCTGCTGTTGAGGATGAGACTTTGAAGAGAACGGCCAAGGCGAGCAGGACGGACTACTATTGAGGTAGACGCTAGATCTCAGAAACAGGTGGGATTTTGCTCGCAGGCTACAGGATGGCAGCTCTGAGCACACCGTGTAAAACCAGCTTTTTAAGAGAATGCATGAAGGACCTTTACACTCTCTTCTCTCCAGATTTCCGGAGATGTATTTATACTGGCCTAAAATAAATGTAACATAGAGGAAGGGAGAACGGCTTGCTGCATATGCCACAATACAGATCAAGTCAAGCGAAAAAGCCAGTGTTGGTGGCACATGAAAAATTAGCTCCCTGAAGCAAAGTAGGCAACGACTTATTTATGCTGGCTGGAAAAACTGCTTGTTCTATACATTTGTTCTTCTCCTACCTATAGCTCTTCCCAAGTAAGGCTAATTAGCCTGGTGATTTTGCATATCAGTCCCTTTTATTAGACACAACAGTGTCTGTAGGTGTGAGTTAAAGCACTTGGCAGTGAATCATGGGTTAAGACATGTAACTCCATCCCCAATTATCCTCATTCTGAAGAAGGGAGGAAAAGCAGAGATGAAACAATTGTGTACCTAAAGAAAGGTGTAAGGTCATGTTCTGATCCATATTTAGCAGTGTTAAATTGCAAAATAGCCCAATGAAGTCTGTTTACATTCAACAGAAAACTGGAGAAAAGTGTTTGCTCTAACGTCCAACCTCAGGGACCTGAGAACGGTTATAGAGAAGAAGATAAAGAACTCGGTTCTTGTGTGTGTACCAATACCAGGAGCTGGCCCAGCAGTGAGTTGAGACTGAGATGAAAACAGCTGAACTGCTTTCAGCATACACAGTGAGTCTGGTCGGACCCCTGCCACTGCCTCTGCTTTGCCTTCTCCATGGCTGAAGGCTTTGTCCAACATGCAGGCACGTCCGTGACCCCCACCAAATGCTTCATGGCACCATGGCGTGAAAGATCCCACTCGAGACCCAAGGGCTGTGCAGAGGCAGGCGCAGTCCTGGCTGTGAAGACCAACTGATCGGTTTGAAACCTGCAGAAAAGAAGCATAGGGTACCAGGAGCTGGAGGGAAGGGCGAGTGCAGCTGGATGTGTGATCTCTGTGCCCCAATGAAGGGAAAGCTAACTGAATGTTGCTAAAAATCACAGCTGGAAAAACGAATTTTAAACATCTTTATGTGAACTCACCAAATTAGTGCACTGTTTGCCTTATTGGTTGGAACATCTCGCTACGAACCAAATAATTTCTTGAGCTATTTTCTTGCTGATGTGTATAATTACTCCCAGGTCAGATAAGCCCAAAGGTAACAAATAACATCCTTTCCACTTTTTTTTAAATTTTGATTCTCCAAAGATGAGGTCTTTTAAAGGTCATATCTTGACAGGATTCCTTTTTTACCCCCCTGTTGTGCTAAAATAGATCAGTATTATTGACCTTGACAACAATGCCTGAGAGGTTTAGTGACAATCTATTCTGTATCAATGAGCACATAAAACTGCTTTTATGGGCTGCGGCACTCCCCGCGCATTTGATAGCAGGCAGATCGGCTTTTCTTGACAAGGCATCGAGTAAAGAGATTTAATGTATCCATCTCAATGTGAATTGGATCGTACCCTCCTGACATGAGATCCCCAGCCCCAGGGAGAGCCGTGCTCAGCGCTGTGTTGCTGCATTAGTCACTCGTAATGGCTACATGAAGAAACAGAGCATGACAAGAGCTAAATAACATAGTGAGCGTGGAAATGTCCAGGCGGCCCCAGCCTCTCTGCTTTCCCAGACTTTTTAAACATGACAAGCAATAAAATGCTTTTAAAGGGTGCTTATTTTTCTTTTGAAACCACTCTTTTTTGAAGCATGCTTTGTAAAGGTAGATCTTGCACGATGAATAAAGCAACCGCTGGTTCTGTTAAGGCTCAGACAAGAACTCTACGATGGCTCTTTCAAGTGGCTTCAGATTTGGGGTGGTAAAGCAGCTGATCTGCTAACGTTTAACTGCTCTCCTGTTGCTGACTCTGGTTTCAAAGGGGCCAGTCTTCAGTCTGTGTATGCTCTTACACCTGCTCTGGGGCAATAGGTCCCTCTTAATTGAATTTTTCTTCTCCAAATTCTTTTTTTCACTGATGCTCATTCCAAAACAGTCAACAAAAATAAACTCTGTATTTGGTGAAACTCTGGCCCAAATGAAGGCAATGCAAATATGCCAGTGGTGTCAGTGGGGGCAGGATTTCACTTGTTTAGTTAGAAACAGGTTTTGCCAGAATCCTGACTCTTTCCCCTTGAGTTACGATGATTACTGGGGGAGAGGGGAAGGGGGAAGGGAGAGGGAAGCACTATAATAGATAAATAGATGAATAAAAAAATCACACAGTAGGAAAATGTACAATGACTAATGGTATTCAGGTGTTTTGTATTAAAATTTGAAAAACAAGGCACACGAAGAAAAGAAGACAAGATGGAAATTAAGAGCTTTGTTTCAGAATTTACATTTCTCTAGTTTAAGGCATTATAAATAATCCTTGCTAATGGGCTGAGTTACCTCCCATCATTAGTCTTATCTCCACAATGCCTGTTCTATCATGTTGTTCCTTTCAGGGTCAAAAAATTTGTCTGGAAAAGCAGCAACACACAGCAGATTTCCCCGAACCCAAGCAGAGAGGCATATTAACCAGTCTTTTCACTACTCCACCACTGGGAAGTCAACCAAAGCTTTGCGTATTTGGCCTCAGGGTGTCCTCCCCTGTATTACTGTGTCTAGAAGTGGCATGGAAGCATCATGGCAACTCTTTGCGATCTCTTCTGGAGATGCAGAATTGTTGTCCAAGGATCAACAGCTTCTGTATCAGTCCAAAGGCAACTGGTATAACTGAAAACAACATTTGGAGAGGAAAGGTGTAGCTCACTGTGGCACAACTGCCAGGACCAGAGAAAAACTGAGTACAGGTACACCATCCTTCCCACCTGTGTGGGGATGAGGGATGGAACCGGGATGAATGTTTGCTTGCGTGCACACACATTACTGAGCACCAGGGTTTATGCAGAGACCCCTAAAAATCCCGTTCCTCTTTCCTTCTCAAAAGAAAGAGTGCTACTCTCCCAAGAAACGATGTTTCTGTATTTCAGATTTCACCCATACGAGCTTGTTTGATTCCTGCAGTGGCAGAAGGCACAGAGAATTGCCAAAAAAAAAAAAAAAGACCTTTGATCATGGTAAGCTCAGCTGCATTACACATCTCAGTGCAAGTCAAGGACCACCACCATTGCTCACAACATCAGCTGAGCGCAGCATAGTTGCTGCAGGTCTAAGAAATCCAACTCAGGCAGCTGGTAAAGCAAATTCACTGGCATTCAGATTCCTGCTTCAATCATTTAAAGGGTAGTTTGCAGATCAAAAGGGTCTTGATAAAAACAAAGACCAAGGTTATTTGAAATACAATCTTGGTTGGAATAAGCCACCATGGGGTTCCTTTCCTAAGGCAGCCCCTACCTCCAGGTGTTGCTCTGGGAATGAGAACAAAAGGGGGAGGTAGTGGAGGATGAACGAAACCCCCCAAAAGTCAAAGAAAGAATGAGGTGGAAAAGAGAAAAGATTAATCGTTCCATCACCAGCAGACTCCTGAGCAGGGCATTTGTTCTTCCAGCATGAAAAGTCCTTCCTTTGCCATCCAAAACAATCACTTGGCATTTAGCTTGCCTTCAGCCCTTTTCCCCCATTCCAAGCATGTAATTATTTACACCAGGTGCATTGCTTCAACCCATCTCTTACGATGTCCCCATTCACAAGTAAAGGATTGTAATTTGCCAGCCTTCACTGAAGTTTCTTTGTACAAGTCTCCTACCCTGGGTGTAACGTTACATTGACAAGCGGCACGGCACAATGGAAAGGGAAATAGAATTTACCCGGCGAACAAAGGGTATTAGTGCTCCCTGCCTCTAACCCCAGGTGACTGTACAGCACTGACTGCAGGGTCTCTGGTGACAGAAGGCTTGGGTCACATAAAAACGTGAGCGTGGCAGCAGTGCCGGCAGACAGCTACACCTGCAGCAGCCCACGGCTGCGCACAACCACGCCGCTTTGTGCCGTTACTTCGGGTAAGCGCTGCCGGCGCTATTTAAAGTTTAAATTAATGAAAGATTTTAGCTGGCAGGGACCTCGGTGCCAATGGAGGGCATTCAACTCAAGCAGCGTTCACCCCCTCCCTTCCCGGCTGCTAACAGGGATTGTCCCATCGCTGCTTGATTCAGTCTTTGTGGCCTGGCCTTCTGTGCACGGAGTTGCCCTAGGCTTTGCTGACGGCCGCATTCAGGATCAGGTGCGGTAATAGAAATGCTGTGAAAACTCAGGTCTCATGGCACCCGTGACGCTGCCTCTTTGTTTCACTGAAGCTGCTGGAATTTGCCTGTTGCACCCACACCAGGGCAGGACCTGTCCCTTTGTGTGCGGCCAGGAGCTCTTCCCAGGCAGGGCTGATCCATGACAGATGCCCCTGGGCACTGCTGTAAAACAAATAAACAGTGACAACAGTAATGAGGGGAAAGTGAGGAGTGGGATTATTTGGTTTTGCAGCTCCTGTCCTTTGATTTGGTTTGATGTAGCAAGTCCAGGCATGGATGAACTGGGGGATGAAGGAAGTCTGAGTGCTCCTGCCACACTCCTGGCTATGCAGCACACATGCCACTGCATCCAAGGCTGCTTGCAAGCGCAATCCCTTTTCACCCATCTAAATCAAAGGTCTTCCCCTCCCAGAAAAATCCCAAGGTCGGGGGCCACACACAGATGACACTACTGAGACAATGATGCCAGGGAAACACTGCCTCTCCCATCACTTCTCATTGCTTCTTTTCCCTGAAAAGCGTGTGCAATAAGCTAAAGGAGTCCTGGATGCTAGAGGGGAGAAATTCCTGCTTGTTCAACTTCAGCCTGCATCTCCCAGCCTCTGTTGTCTCATCCAGACCTACAGAGTGGAGGCAGCGGGAGCCCCGGTCGCTCCCCTTCAGAAGCAATTCTGGTTCCCAATGAATATGTGGCACACGGGCCATGCTTTCTTGTGATCCTGCCCCAAATTTCCCCTTTTAAAAATAGCAGTCCACTGCTTCACGTCTGACCTCCAACCAGGAGGCCAGAGGCAGATGCACCACCGGGGAAGGGTCACCACACCATGACACACGTCACACCTGGAAAAGTGGTGTAACCCAGGGGTCGATATCGGGGCCAATACTGTTTAACCTCTTCATTACTGACCTGGGTGACGGGAAAGAGTGTGCCCTCAGCAAGTTTGCAAGTGCTATAAAATTTGGAGGAGGGGTTGATACACCAGAGGGTTGTGCTGCTGTTTAGAGGGAACCTCGACAGGATGGAGAAGCAGGTCAACAGCAGTCTCGTGAAGTTCAACAAAGGGAAATGTAAAGACCTGCACAGAGGAGAAATAACCCCGTGCACCTGCACAGGCTGGGGGCCAACCGTCTGGAAAGCAGTTTTGCACAGAAGTACCTGTGGGTCCTGTTGGACACCAAGTTGCCCACGGGCCAGGAATGGCACAGAAGGCTAACAGTCTCCTGGGCTGCCTTAGGTAGAGCATTGCCAGCAGCTCAAGGGAGGTGCCACCCACGAAAGCCCCTTTGGAGTAGAGGGAAATCTGTCTGGGACAGGTAGGCTCGCTGGGAGCTTTGGGGTGGTGGCCGTGCCTCAGCAGAGCGCTCTCGGCTCTGCTGCCATACGCGCTGCACAGACGCTTGAAGATTTCCAGTCCCACCACAAAACCTCAGCCCCGCTGACATCTGCCACGGGAACTCCCCACTGCTCGGCCATTCAACCAGAGGTTACAGGAGAGATTCCCAGCAGGGAAAGGAAGGATCAGGTGTGTTCCTGCACATATAAAAATTCATTTTTTATATTTTTTCCATTTCTTTTGCTTTCTAATCCGTTGCCAAGCGCACAAAGAAAATTCAGGGCAGGGCAGCAGTACAGAAGTCACTTCCTCTGAACATCCCTGAAGTAGCAGCTTACAACAGACTTGGAGAAGAGCATGCTGCTGGCTGCAGCGGCAGGCAGCTTTGCTGAACTCAGCACAACCTTCTGCTAAAGTCCCTTCTGCCGTCTGACTTACCTCTGCTACAGCACTGCTCCTTCTGACAGGAGCGTGCCCGTTGCTTGCTGTGAAATACGCTGGTGAGGCACCTTTCCGCTCTTCCTGCAGATGCTTCTGACTCATGCTGATCTACCAAAGATTAGGGAATCCAGCGTTTGAAGTGCTCTGAAACATGTGCTTTAAAAGAAAATAAATTAATTGAAGCAACATTGGTCTGAGCCCTATCAAGGCAGAAATCAGACAGAGGCAGGAGGAATGTCCTTGAGCCTTTTTTTCATGGCTTCCTCTGACCCGCAGGGTGGAGGAGGAAGCGGGCAGATGTTTCAAATAGAGACATTACATCACTGTTTTTTTATATCCTCCATCTGTATGAACTGTAAGACATAAGTGGGGCCAAGCATAATCATTCCTAAAGAAATTAAGGTATGAGCAAGGCACGTGCACAGCCCCAAGGTGTAGCTTGCAATATGGGAGATGTTTGTCCTCCCTCTGGGGCAAATGAAGATCCGTCCCGCCTTCCTATCACCTCCACCTTCTCCCTATAAACCTGCAGTTACCTGTAGAGCCCCCAGGACACCTGGCCATGCTCAGGACCATCTGTGCTCTCACTGAGACCGGTGTTAGTGAGTTAAAATCAGGAGCACTGGAAAATAACTTTCTTGAGGGACACTTCTCTTCTAGGGCATTTAAAACAACAGTCTCAGCCTTGCTGTTTGATGCAGTAGATATTTCTCCCATGGACAAGTTATTTTAAATTGGAAAGGAATAGCATAAAAAAGTAGTAAAACCTGCCTATCTCCAAACCGGACTTGATCCCAAGCGCTGTAGGAAATGGGCCCACCAGCGGGATGAGGATCCTCTTCAACATGCAGGCCTGCACCAGGCTTTTGCTTGCCTGTTTCTCCACGGTTTCCCCAGGTCACCCCGCAACTATCCTTAGAGGTTTTCCTCAGCTGCTGAAAAGAGCATAGAAATGGGTAAGAGGCTGCACTGCAGCATTTTTGGGGTTTTCAGGTTCACTTGGGTCCCAGACATGACAACAGCATGTCTGCTCGTCCCCCCCCCCCACTTCTCACTGCCTGACTCTCCCAGAAGAGGAAGTGGTGTTTTACAGCTGAAGAGCAGAATTAGAGACATCCTTCCCTTGGAAAGGCTTTGATGTCCCTAGGTGAAGGCTTTTGCTCAGTAAGAAGCATTGCAGACCACACGTGTAGGTTTACCATATTGCAACATCCTCATTATTTGAGCACGCTGCGAATGCAAGTTTTTTATCAGAGACACTAGATTTAGCTTGCAGATAAATAGGAGACCACCAGCTTTTGATTTTCTATTAATTTTCTAATAATTCTATTTTATTTTCTATTAATTCTATTCTATTTTCTATTAATTCTATTTGATTTTCTATTAATTCTATTCAATCTTCTATTAATTCTATTCAATTTTCTATTAATTTTTTGTTAATTCTATTTGATTTTCAATAAACTTGCTATTAATTTTTCTATTTTGATTTTCTATTCTGTTTCCTCTGTTATTTTTTCATCATTCTGTGTTATAATCAGTTGAGATGAATAGACAGTTCTGGACTCTTCCCATTCGTTATATGGGATCATTTTGTTTTTCATTAACTTGTTTCTCTCTCTGCTGCTTTTGGTTCTGGAAAGCATACCCTGTCTGCAAAGAGAAAGAAAAGACAAGTGCAGCATTTTGACCTGCAAATTTTTGTACAAATTTCTACTGCTGAGATGTCTGGACCTTGTCTTCATACCGGCCGCATTTTGTAGTGCTCAGTTCTGCAGCAGCCAGACCTTGTGGCAACAGCCCAGATCCAGCATTCACCACTAACCAGGAGAAAGAGGCCATCCTATTCTAAGATGTCTCACTGAGAACATGCAGACAATTATTTGAAGCGCAGGAAGCAAGAGGGTGAGAAAACTTCCGTAGTGACAGCCTATTTTACAAGCGTTTACAAGTCTCATTTATAAAAAGGAGATTACTGCAGGAAAATTCAGTGTCCACTGAAATCCAGTTTCCTTTGACTCTCCCTTCTGCAACAGTTGGGACTCGGTCTGAAATTCAAATTAACTTTCATACCCAGCCCACAATTCCATTTTGTGCCCCAAAGCAAAATTTCCTGCATAATTGTGTGTATTTAGGTCAGTTCTCCATTGTTCGCTTCTGCAAAAAAAATAGCTGATTTGCTAGTGGAGAAAATTCCTAATACAGTTTTCAAAAGCACTTCTGCAATTAGAGATTGTGCTCCTAAATGAGACTGAAACGTAGGCATGTATTTGCTTGGGTAATGTCTTGAGATCTTTTACGTCTGTTTTTGACAGCAGGGTGACTCCATTTAAACACAGACCATATTTGACATTTATACAGGAATAAGCTGGGTTGCCAAACTTTGTATAAAAAAGTAGTTATCCTATTTTCATAATTCTATCAAATATTAACCATAAGTATGCAATATGTGCAAATACTAATCTAACTAATTAACATTTAATCTAGAGAAATAGCACTTATCAGCTTTTCCTGTTCTAAGGTTCTTTTCACTGCAAATGTTCCCTACACTTTGGGTGAATTTCTTTCTGAATTTCTGCTGTGAGAAGTACTCCGTTAGTATCTTCTGTTTACGTTTGACTGCAAAGCACCAGCCACATGCATGGACAGATCCGTATAAACATTTTAACTCGTGCAGGTATCAAATTAAAACAAAATATTCTGAGCTCAGTGTAACGAATAAGAAAGCTCTCTTGAATGTGCAGTGAATTGGCTTAGACCAGAGGGATCTACGCAAAGTGATGCCTTTATCTCTGTATCTTGCAACGAAGCAAGGAGCACGACTCCAAATGTTTATTTTCTCTACATCTTAGAGACCCATGGTCCGGTCTTGCAGCTTCACAAATATTTTTGTGAATGTGCTGCCAGAACAGGTCGAAACAGTTTGAACACATCATGCAAAGGCCCCATCAGGGCTGTAATTCAGGGCAATGATGCCAAAGGTTGGGCGGTGGAAAGTCAAAAGCTGATGCTACATGTAGATTCCTAGGCGTTAATTAAAAAATCAAATCAAATCTCTAGCACCCCACCCCCCCAGACGCTTGCGAGGGACAACAAAGCTTGGCAGATCTACCTCAGGATGCTGGGAGAGAGGGAAAAAAGAATCAGGTCAAAGCACACAATATACAAATCCTTGGGATGCCGTAGGGCACAGTATGCAACGACCTCAGACTGTTTTGAAAATCGATTACGGAAGGCCTTCAGCTGAATGGAGTCAATGACCCTATCTATGCTTGGCAAAAGGAAAACAGCTACATCTTCTCTGAGCTAATACACACGAGGGTTCCTGGTCTGAGATCCTCACGGTGGCTAGCATAAGGGGACCTATGGAAACAGCCCCTCCCAGCTATTCTTCTTCAGACCAGGAGAGGAAAACATTGGCTTTCTTTTCATAAAGATTTGCTTTCCAGGAGATCAAAATAGACGAATCCCAGTTTTCCTCCTCCTTTTTGAAAAAACATCACCAGCTGTGCTAGGGGTCACGACGTAATAGACAAAGAACGTGTGTAATTCAGGAACTACAACTGCCTAATGAAATATATGTCAAAAGAGACAGCTGGCCTGAAGGCTTGGGCTGCCCACTGTCTTTGTCTTAAGGTTTTTTCTAGCTAGAAGTACAGGAGAATTAGGACTGGTGAAACGGGGTGAGTTTTATCTGGTGTATCGAATTGCTAATGTCTTCTTTTTTGCACTTAAGCTTGCACCCTTCATGATTTGTAACTACTGCCCAGTAAAAGCCAGCCTGCTTAGACAGCGTAAGCCATAACCACCACATGAGAACGAAGGGTTTTGCTTCTGGTGAGCAGAGCATTCAAACACAGGAGAGAACCACTGAGTGTGATTTGGGTAGCAAAGAAGTGGCAATATCAACACTCACGATGCTCCAAGAGACACAGAAAAATTAGTCTTACTACTTGGGAGAGACTGCTTCTGATAGCTGTTTGCACCATCCTCATCAGAGCAGGAGAACTAGTGAAGTTCTTGGTTCAATGACATGCATCGAGTCTGCTCTCCCCATCAGTGCGTAAAGCACAGAAGATATTTATGCTAACCATATAAAAACATTTTTAAACTGATAAAGATGAAGGAATTGGGAATAAGGTTGGAGACCGCTACTTCTAAAAAACTTGCAAATTGGAGCACAGGGATTACATCGCTTAAAAACATGCAGTCTTCAAACATGGAGAACATGATACACCAGCACCAGTTCACTAGACTAAACACATTTTCCAGGCAACCATGCAAAATCCTTTTGAAGTCAAGCAATACTGAAGTAAAAAAAATTAAAAAGGGTCATTTAATTGTCTCTGCCTCAGCTAATGTAGACTGTACAATTGTGTCTTCCTTTGTTTGTCTTTCTTCTTTCAGAAAAACCCATAGCAACGGTAGAGGAAATGAACTGTGGGTTCAGTGCGACAAAAACATATGAATGGGCTTACTTTTACGCACGCGAGAAGCTCACTGGCTTCAGCTGGGATTGAATGTTCAGCATATGCTGCAGGGCTCTGCCAACGCGGGCCCCACCGAGTGGAAATGGGCAAAACGTCTACGTGTGGTCAGATAAGCTGAGACAAGGTATTCACACTACAGCATGAATTAGCTGCCTGTAGAGACGGTAGAAAGAGTTTAGCTCTTTAGCAGTGCACCTGAGTCTCAACCCCTACTAGACCTGGTGACGTAGAAAGAAAGTGCGCGCTATACCTAATACAAGAAAACGTAGGAAATGCCCACAGAAGATGCAAGAAGGAAAATAACAACACCTAAAGGATTTTCAGACTTTTACGGAATAGTCTTGCAGCTTCAGGCCAAAAAGAGATGGTTAAGGAAGAAAAATCAAAGGGATCGGGTGCGTGCGAGAGGTGGCAGAAGGAACGCACGTCACCGCATGCAAAGCAAGAACTGATGATGGAACAGGACCCAACCGATTTGTCTACACAGGGAATGTAAAAATTAGGCTAAAGGTTACCGTCTACCTAGAAACAAGGTGATAAGGCGAGTACAGCCCCTTATCAACTTTTAATATGAAAGCTCTGTATTAGCTATTAGGTGATAAAAGCTGGGCTGTGGCCTGGAGCAGCTTTCTTCTAGCACTGAACACAAGCCCATGCCGAGGTTTTCAGATGCAGGTAAATTGAAACCCTCACCTTAACATCTGAAACAACTGGGACAAGGTCCAGCCTATTAGGCTGGCCACCTATTAATGTTTCCTAACAGAAAAAGAAAGTTTTCATATTGAAACTCCTGTAAGTCTAAAGAGTGTAAAAGCATTGAGCGAATGTATTTCTGTAATTAAATATTTACATTATTTCAATTTGTGCTGTACATTTCATTGCTAATATTTTCAGTAAAAGTCTTCTAAAATCAGCCTTCTGTTTTGTTTTTTTTCCCCTGAAACTTGAGTCCTGATATCCTGCCAGTCTCCAGTTCATTACTGGGAGTCAACAACAACCACCCGGAGGGTGACTTCACTTACTTTCCTATTCCAATTGTATACAGTCTTCTAAGATAGCTGAAGGTGAGCATTAAAATCCTCCAAATAAACAAAATACTGCAACAGCAAAAAAAATCCAAAACCACTCTGAAGTGCACACTTCAGGGTACTTAGAATATGAAGTAAAACATATGAGGATTAGGACTGATTTAAGTTGATTGTGTCATTTCATATCTTCATGCAACAGACTCCCACTATATCCATGATGGGGTGAGCACAACAAAACCAGTAAATTACTCTTCTAAAGGAAAGGCTTCTGGCCTTTTGGAGAAAGTAATTTGGATAAGTAGGAAATGCAGGGTGGGGGTGGAAAGCACAGCTACAAAGGACCTGGAGGTCAGCCATGTCCAAATACCTGTTCCCGCTGTCTAGATCTTAGTCTAGGGATATCACAGGTTATTTTATACACAGACCAAGAGTTTCCTTAATGCCTTTTTTTTTTTTTTTAATGGTTGTAACATACCTTGAATTATTTTGCTGAAGTAAGTTATACATAGCTGTTTTATCCTGTACCTTTTTATAGTTTATGGGACAGGATTCAAGTTTCAGAGGAAGGTGACTGTTCTCACCAAGTTATACCTGGTATTCACGAGCCAGCAGCAAACTCTGACGTACTGTGTCGGAGCGAAGGGGAAGAGCCATGATGCAGCTTCGGCAAGGTGATACCTCCTAAAGAGAATCAGCAGGACACTGGACAGCGTCATAGACACTTCTACTACTAAGGAGGAGAGGTAAAGACAAGAAAACACATATAGCTAATTGTATTTACTTCATATCTGCTCTACTGTACAAATAAACTCACTGGTTTAAATGTCTATTCAGTAAACTTTTAATTCAAGACATGTCTAAGTGGTAGGTCGCAGCAAAGCTTTCAGTCCTGTTTAATAGGATTAAAATCCTGGCTAGCAAGTATTTTCTTAAAGTAGAAGATGAACACCAGAAAAAGTTACTAATTGGGAAAAGAAAATCAATCTCTCTCACAGCTGTGGTTCATAAGTAGGATCTTTGAAAGGTTGTGGATAATTTTAAGCTATCCCACTTTCAGTAAAAACATTGGAAAGTTTGCACTAACATTGGTAAGTACAAATGAACTTAATCAATATATGAATCCTCATTATACTGATGAACTTCCAGTCTTACAAGCTCACAAATGAGAGCCATACACCAAGTTCACTCAGCTCCCTGAGCCTCTCTTGTGTATGCGTATTTGCAAGGATAATTGTCTTAGTTATTTCTGTCAGTAACTGTAAACAATTCTTCTTGCTATTCTTTGCCAAATTCACCTTCATTCCTTCAGAACATCACATTAGAATAAACTCTTATATGCTTAAAAATTGCTGAAATCTAAACCTGAAATCAGTTAAATGATTTCACTGGGCTTCAGGGTTCTACCTTTTTTAAATTAGCCCAGGTAAACGCTGTCTGATGAAATTCAGCCACAATGAACACCTTAAGTTAGCTTAACATTTCTACCTAAACAGCTCCAATGACATTCAAATTTATTATTACACATCAAGATTAAAAAACCCCAAACATTTAAATTAACCAACAATGCTATTCAGAGGCATGTTATTCTTTGGCTTTGAGAAAAATACACTGACATGTACATTTCCAATTAGATGGGATAAAACATTCTTTCTATAAACTTTGAGCTAGAAAACAAAGGGATATACTTTGTCTCCCATGTTTGCTCCATTAACGTGAACCAAGGCTAACAGTCAATCGTATCATAGCAATTTCAGTTTTTTAATCCACAGAAAATATTCCCTCATTTTGCTAGACAACTCAGTAGTTCCGATTTTTAATCCTTAAAGGGATGGGTCTGAATTTTTAGAAAAGACAAGTTGGCTCCAGGTCGCAGGTGATAGCAGAATACCCTCCTGCCCCCTCCCCTGGTTTAATTTGTATAGCTCCTGTCAGAATACGACCAGCTCTCTGTCAATAAAGATTTCCAGGGAAGATAAATGTGACCCGCTAACATATAGGCTCATTTTCCCTCCAAATCACACAGGCTAAAACCAGCGTAAAGATTTATTTTAGCTTTTAGAATCCTTAAATACTTAGGAATTATATTACAAAAGTCTATCCTCTATTTTACATTACCGAATCAGGGCAGAAGATACAAACACGTTTTGCTCCTGTGTGACTGGGTTTTCCAAAAGTTGGACATCCTAACCAATCCCTAGCTCTCTTGAAAACCCCAGACCAGGTAGCCTCTGGGGAACACCGTGGCTGGAGCCAAGCGCACGCTGCTTTATCTTGGGTTTTCAACACATAAGGGGAAAACCAGTGAAAAGGGGGATTTTTATTATTGTAACTAAAACCGATCAAAATAAGCACTCAATACTCCATTTTAATATAACCAGCTTGAATCAGAAAACTGAAGGAGGCCTGGTAAGTTTGTAAATTACTGACGATAAAGCAGATGTGAAAAGAGTTTATAGTATACCACTCAAATACACACACACGATGTAATTGCCTGCTTTATTTAGTGGAATCACTTTTGTAGATTAGAAATATTTCCAATTCCCATTTACTCCAATGCAAGCCTCCACCATCAACAGGCATAATGTAGTTTGTTCAACTGATTCCAAACAAAAAAAAAAAAAAAAAGAAAAAAAAAGTACAATCTCAAAAGTTAAGTTAGAAACTAAGTTCACACATTTTCTTTGGGACCAGGAATCTGTACATAGTACAAAATATACATTTATTGAACTTTCTGTAAACACACAGTTTGAATTGTGTAAAACTGTAAATAGTGGGTGAACTACGTGGAGAATAATTTATTATATATTGTTATACATTCTACTTAAGGAAAATAGTTATGCTTTTGTATATTACTCTGTTAAATTTATAAATTCCATAATGAAGCTGTGTACTCTGCAAACATGCTTTTCAAGCTTAAATCTCTCCATTCGTAACACACATTTATACAGGTCATCAATGAAAAAAGTTACACTTTCCATAAAATAGATATAAAGAGGTCATGAATTTTCTAAAAAGACAGGCACAGCATGTCACTACAAACGAGACTCTTATGATACGATGTGGAGTCAATTCTGTGAGAAGACAGGTGAAAACTCTCTAATTCAGCATGTTTGTACATGGTCTTAGTAACAAGACAGATGCTAGAAACCAAAATCTCTGCTTTGAAAGATTTATAAAGCAGCCAGTTCTGAAAATCAAACCTCATACTTTTCAAATATCCAGTACTCCCTGGCTAGGAGAATCTAGGCTTTTGTCTCGTATTAACCTTTCGCTGCTAGCAATTTAGTTTTCCAAGTAGTGAACTACCTGGCACGATTTGCCAAGCACATTTGCATAATTCAGCACTTACTCCAAAAACTAGATTCCTGGCACCAAAGAGTTAGATCTGGTTAATAAATACAACTTAACTCTTGGTACTCAAGGTCACTGCGAATCACACCATCAGCAATGAAACATATGCTAGGAAATCCCAGCTTCCAGCATCAAACGGTTGCACGGCATTAACCAGCAGAACGCGTGGCAACAGGTACTGCGGCATCTCACGTACTGGGGACTCTGCTGTATAACGCCCAGTTTCCAATTTAAGAGTCTGGAAATTTCAAATTGCAGCAGACTTGCCAGTCTAGCATCAAACACTCAGCGAGAAGAAAAAGTTCCCCTAAAAACACCGACAAAGATCCTTTCAGTAGGTCCACTGCTGGACATGGAAATAACGCTATGTAAATTCAGCACATTTATTCCTAGTTTTTTTAGTGTCTCATTGTTTTTCCATCCCGGGTAACTCATTTTGGGTTTCATCCTTTTATTTATTCTTTACAGATAAAAGCACTACCTTAAAGACCGAACCTCTGAAACTGCACCCTTCTGATGTTTTAAAAGAAAAAAATGACGACTTACATGTTTAAAGAATTATGAAATTGTTATCTCCAATTAATCTAACGTTTTGCTTTAACATTACCACCTTCTTCCCTTTGGCTTTGAAAAGCTTTTTCAAAACCAAAACTGAATAAAGATTACATTTCTTTTTCATTCTAAGAAAATGGGACAGTTAAGGCTCCAACAATACACGTGCAAAATTTATATATTGCGAGTGAAGCTCCATCAATGTCAGCAGGATGTAAAGTTAAGTACGTGCCTGATTTTCCCAAGACTATCTTCATTTAATTTTCCCCAGTAGTTTAAAGAAAAATACTGTGCTTCAGCCTGAAATCCCAACAGTGAAAATGAAATTGGCTACTCAGTATTTCCATTGCTCAGACTGGGTTGAATTCAGTAACACAAGTGAAATTAAACTCTAGACCTTAGTCTATAGGCATTGACAGAAGTGAAAGTATGTAATGTTTTATGACCCGCCAGTCTCGGTTTTCTCATTTTTCTTCTCAAAGATATTTCTCAAAAGAAACAACAATGGCACCTCCTTCAGCTCTGGAGGCTTACTCACAATACGTATGGAGATTCCTGCCTACTTCAGCTGTAAAAAAAACCCCACGCTCCCACCAGCTCTTTAGAGCCATACGGTTAATGGAAGCAAAAATGAATTTCAGTTTTGGCTCAGTATTATTGAGCAAGCTGAGAAGTGCAGATGTAGTGCTCTTAAAGGAAGAATGTTACTCTCTGACATAGCATTCACCCTTGCAACTAAATGGCTGGTTACACAGTAGTAAAGGCCATTGGCTTTATTTTTCTTTTTTTTTTTTGGGGGGGGGGGGGGGGAAACTAGATGTCTAGTGATATTTTAAAAAGCATTTGGGCAGGAATCAGTACAAGTGTAAAAATCCAGCTAGGCATAAAACAATATATACTCAAGAAATCTGACCTGTCATCCCACCTCTACTGAAGTTTTGACACTTTCAGAATAGAACTATTTCATCAATTCTATAAAAGGCATTTTTAAAGTTAAGCCCTCTTTCCCAAATTTTGTGGTTGCAAAGGTCAGGGGTTTTGTCGTTTGCATTTAAAGCCAGCCTCCCCCCAAAACCCTTTCCTAAGACATCATTATCACTCCTGTTCTCTTAGCTTGGAAGCAAAGACTTTAGAAGACTGTCTACACGAATGGGGCGGGGGGGAGATCTGGTTTACTGCTACTCAAAAGAAAGCTCAAATAAAAACATAGCTAAAGCAAGGAATATGCATAGAGCCTAGGTCACTACAGGTCAACAACTCTGACACAACTAGGAGATTAAAGCTCCAGACATTTTTTTAATGTATTAAGTAAATGGTAGAAATATTTGTAGATTTTTCTGGAAACAAGTTTTCGCTGAGAGATCATATAAACTCAACTTTTAGCATGCTGTGTATTCTTTTTTTCTACTTGAAAGCATTTAGTGGTCCATGAAAATAAAGAAACGCTTTACGTTTTCCTACAGCTTCTTGAACTTCCGTGAACAAATGCCTCAGCCCAGGTGACTGCTACCTCATTTACAAAGCAACATTATTAAGCAAAATAAGGCTACGAAGAGATTCAGAAGGTGCACACCTGGGTCTGCAGAGACCTGCAGACCATGCAAGCACTCCATAGAGACAGCTCAGAAAGAGCTCACCAAAAGATCAGATTCTCTGATCAATATTTCACAGACGGGTCAGTCAAAATTACTTAACTCCAGATTGTTACTTTTAAACTTTGCTCCATTTTTGCGGCTTATAGCAGGAATCACATTCATTTTATGCACTACAGCATCTTAAAAATTCATGTGTGGAGCTGCTTCTTACCTCTTAAAGAGTTAACTCTTAAAGAGTTAAAAAAATCTATCAAATATATCCAGCCGAGTAGAGAGTTTACACCCTGTATTGGTATATAAAAGCTCGGGTTCTGGTAATCTCAAACACACGTAGCTGTAGGAACAAGGAGCTATACCAGTTATCTAGCTGACATTATCTTCACACCTCATGAAGCTTGGCCTAGAGTAACAATTCCATTTTCTACAGAAAACTGTCAGGTACCACTCTATAGCTCTACACAGTTTTGCTGTTTCTGAACCTATGCAAGGTACATCACGTTTGTATTAAAATACTGTATTTGCCAAACGATGAAGAAAAGGGTAACATTTTATGAAAGGTTAGCCCGTTACAGACACGGCCAAGTTTAAATATCAAGAAATTTAAATATACCAAATAATTTGCGCATAAAAGCAATTCAAGAAGGTGCAGGTAGAGATGAAGGTGAACATCTCAGCATGATGAAATCCCGATGTATATTGAAAAAGGTAAACCGTAACAACTATATCATTAACTTAATCGTGGCAGCCATGCTGTCTATCCCACAGGACAGAGCTACATACATCTAGAAAAAGCAAACAGAAAGTTTGTCAGCATGGTACTCATACACAAGGCAACATTAAAACCGAAGTCTCACGATTCCAGTTTTAAGAAAAAGAATGTTTACCAAAGCAAAATACTTGTCTTAAGCATAGAGTGAAGAAAGATCTGCACAGGCTTCGATACTCCCTACGCAGGCCAACTGTCTGCCTGCGTTTAGGGTGTGGTTTCCCAAACTGTGGCAGAAGGGGTGGTGCAACCATTCCTTTGCTCTCAGTCCTGTCTCTCCACTCTGCATCCTACCCTCGTACCAGCATCCCGTAGCTGGATTATCTACTTACCCAGCTAAAAAGTACAGATTTTTTTCTCCTAACTGCACAGCCACATAAGCATGACTGCTGGCACAAAAAGGGCAGTAGGGGCAAACTTACAGCAATAGTTTTGTCTTGACATAAGTTGACCATCAAACCGTATCCTTGGTTCATAAATTACTGAAAAGTGAAACGCAATAGGAAGTCTATCCTATTCCAGTGTAATAAATTAAGATGAGAGTCTTATCAGGGAATTAATTGAAGTGAAAACCGTTCCCTATTTTTGTTAAATAACTTTTTCAAGTTTCCAATTCTTGAACTGAGCAAAATGGCTCAGATTTTAACCTATATATTTGAGACAGTACCAGCTTTGCAATAAACCATTTAATGGACACTGAAGTCAGTTTATCATAAGCACATGTTAAAATGATTAGTTTTAGTACCTGCATGAACTACCAAGGTAAGTTACTCCTCTGCTGCTTAATACTCATCAGGCATCTTGCTAGTATGACACAACCGAGGATTACTGCAATTCAGCGTAGTTTAATGACAAGCAGATGAAATTTCTCTCTCCAATTTTGACTTCTTTTGGAAGATTAAAACAAATGATGGCCACGCCTCAAGGTCTTTGTGGTGCTGCTTCCTGCTAGGTAAGAGCCAGCCAGCTGAAAGGCCCTGGCTTTGTAAACTTGCACGGGACCTGCAGATTTCCGCCCCACCACGTGTACTGGGGACTCTATTAATACAATGGATTTACAAAGCCTTGCAAATCTAGGACCCTACTTAGCGTAATTGCATTTAGTTAATCCAACATTGGTTTTAAAACACATTTTAGAAGCCTCTGTCTTGAACATATTTCAATGCTGAATTAGTGAGAATTATTTGAAACAGTTGTCTATATAAAGCAGTACAGGTATTCTCCCAGAACGATCAGTGAAACATTTAATCTGACTATAACAAAACTCACAGAAACTGAAGCCAGTGAAGCTGTCAAATCTAGAAGGAAAACAAAGTCGCATGGCATACGAAGCAAAGTAGCTTTACAAATGTAATTTCCTTTTAAAAACAAGCAAATTGGGACCATCCTATTTGAACATGTATTTAAAAATACATCTTTTAACATCACACAATTTTCATTTTTGTCACACAGGAGTCTTTTTTCAAGAGGGAAATAAATAGCACACAATACTTAAAAAAAAAATGCTGCCTTGCCCCTGAGGTGCTAATGTCTTTAGCATTTAAAAAAAAGTTTCTGGTGCAAGAAGGAGATGCACAAAGGTGCAAAAGTGCCTTTTTCTTTTCAGAGCAGTGAAAAGTACAGCTTGTCTCTTTTCCAGGATGCTTTATATACTTAATTCTTATATCTTGTAATCAAAATCTGTATCTAAAATGGCAGTGTTTATGCATACATAATAGATTCAGTGCTCTGACCTCATCAAAACGCTGAACACAGGCAGGAGAGAGAAAGGCCTGAAACGGGCTTTCTTCCACTACCCTCAAACCTAGTTACATCGCCTGTAGCAACAGCAGAATTATTTTCTTTCTAACCTTTAGGAGACCTCGTAAGAAGAGGCTTCAAATATATCATGTCACTGAGACAGTTTAAGTGATTATGGTTTGAAATATGGCTTTTCATACCACAGTTTTGCTTCCGATTTTTAAAGTTTAAAACTCAAAGGTTCCACAGTCCAGTTCAAGGTTTTGCAGTTTCCAAAACTAAACTTTAGTCTCTATGAAAAAGGACAGAACTTTATCTGCCTCGTCCTAAGTTAGGTTTAGCTTTTTGCACTAATACACCATGTATTATTAAATATGCTTGTTAATTAGGTGCCTGTGAAGCTATAACTTAACGTTATTATAGTTTTGCACTCTACAACAAAATTAGACATTTTAAGCATTTATTCATAGGTAGGTAAGGAACTGGTTCTTTAAGCAAAAATTGCTATAAATTTATAAATACAAATAGTGCTTATGTTTTCTTCATTCATGCTTGAACAGATTACAAACTGAATACAATGAAGTTACGTTTAAGCACCCCACATAGACAAGAGGGATAAAAGAAAAGTTTGCTGGTATATACTATACTTAGTTCCAAGACACTATAAATTACTTTTTCACTTTTCAGTGTTCCCTAACTCTGCATTAGTTTTAAGGCTATATATACAAATATGTATATTTCAAAATTAGGGAAAGACAAATATAGCAAAATGCATTGTACTACATTTTCCTATCAAAAAGTAATTATACACCAAGTTTTGATTCTGTTTAACTGCAGTAAATGTTACAATCTACTTGTTTTACTGATTTTCCTTTTGGGGAATCTGCCTACTAAATGAGTAAACTACATATTAAGTACAATATTCTCAACCAAAAAGACAATACAAGGTGCACAAAACAGCAGTTTTGCAAACACGACTGACTTGAAAACTTAATTTTTGTATGCTCAATGGGAGAAAGCTAAGCTTAAATCAAATTAGTTTATTACCTTATAAAATTTTAAATTAGAATTTTAAACAACAGTTAAATATTGTCAACATGCTATATCTCAAATCACAAGTACTGTTTAACCACTAGTCTGTCATTCTAAGTAAGTGGGTCAATTAAAAACACACACCATAAAATGTTAAAGATTGTCAGGCTTTGACAAATGTATTTTTATCAAACAGTAGGCAAATTCAAACCAATGCACATCTTCAGTGGGGGGGGGGGGGGGGGGGGGGGAACCACCAAAAAGCCTGAAAAAACCACACTTGTAAAAAATAGGGTAACGGATTAATCCCACATCATCCTCTACCATATGGCTATGTCTTGGGCAATAATCAAAATCCTTCCCATTTTAAAAATGGGCTACCAATTAATAAAAATATTCTTCCACAAGTAAAATACCATTTACAATGGCACTGACATTTTTAAAAGGCAGGAAAAAAGGAATTACACATTTATGGAAAAATTTCTTGTTTGTTAAATCAAGCTTTATTGATAAAATGGAATTCAAAGTATTTTACTTGGAACAGCAGCAGACCCAGCCAATCAGGATTGTAAAAATGCTGCAGACTCCTACTGTATGTAGAAAGCTGCCTGTTCGTGCTCAGTGATTAGTAGTTTCAGGTAAGGGTTAATGAAAAAAGAGGTGCAAAGAATCAAGGCATTCTAATCCCAAGGTTCGTACGCATATGAACATGATACTATTAATAGGGCATGATTTAACTCCCACTGAAGTCAAAATCAGAACTCCCTTTAACTCAATGTGAGAGCAGGAGTGCGTCCAAGAAAACAATACATGTCTGTTGAAGAATGTGCACTACTCAAGTTATTTTTCCATTGCCAAGCAAATTCACACACTGTAATTTCTGGTAAGTTGCCCACAAAGAAGTTCAGGTTTCATATAAAACGAAAAGATATCTTTACAGTTTTGTGCACCTCTTGAGCACCTAGCTGGCTAGGCTGCTGCTCCTTGCAATCCAAAACCACAACATGAATTTAAAGGGATATATATTGTTGCATCACACAAGCCAAACATTTCTTCTAACCTTTATAGTGATTTAAAGCAGTTCATAATTAAATATGAGCATTTTGTACAGAGACAATTGCACTTTACAAAAACAAAATCATACAACATAAATTGCTGGAGTCTGATTTACAACATGAATTATGGTTTGAAATCACGTTTACAGAAGTCTGTTTTACAAAAAAGATCAGTTCCTGGGCTAGATGTCGTACTGCTGTAGTCACTCTCACCAACACATCATACTCCCTTCTTTAATTAAGGTTGAGGATGGATGTTAAGAAGGGCCACTGAGGTTGGGCTGCACTTTCATTTGAAGGATGAAACGTGAACTCCACAGCTACATGAGCAGTTTTACCACATATCATCAGTTGAGGCAGAATCCTTAAAGAAAAAAGAAGGAATCCTTTAAAGTCTGGAGTGCCCATAGTTACAGCAATTTCTAGATAATCCAGACTGAAAAGGGTAAAGACTTAAATTGTTTTAGGAGCCTGTTTTCTCTCCCCTTTCAGAAATAGCATTTAAGAAGTATCTAAAACCCACATATGCTTAATTAATGAAGCATTAGTACCAAGACATTTCGAAATCTGACCAAGTGTTTTATAATAGCCTTATCAATCCTCAAAATAATATCCTAGGAACATTATTAAAAATCATTCCCAGAGTAGTGAGAAGTAATACAAAATGGATACACTTACTACATGGGTGTGTTAAAAGAGCAGGATGTGCCTCATGCCATTTGTTATTATCATTACCATCTTTTGTGTTTTCAGCCCTCCCTCACTGTACAGGAAGATACAGTCATCAACTGACACCCTGTTATAATTCAGATCAATTTTAACACTTACAATTTACGGTTAGAGAAGTGTAGTTTGGGTAACTGCAGGAAACCCTAATTTTGGATGGTAATAAAACCACAAGGAGAAAAAAATTGTATTAAGAAACAAATTGGAAGCAGAGACATGCCGTGCTCTAAATCATAACCGTATGGCCACACTACATGGCATTACAACCATGCATCCAATACCTGAGTATCCCTAAAATTTGGTCCATTTAGGCCCACAGGCAATAGTGAATTTTGTGTAAGAACCACACCCCTGAAAAATCTTTAACTGATTCCTGCTATCAGTTAAAATAATCCTAGTACAAATTGAGTATTTAATTCTAGTAAGTGTTTTTTAATCCACTTGCCTTTGTGTCACGCCCATTTCCTTTTCCCTTGCTTAGATTGTTCTATATTCAGCTTTCTCTAACTGCCTCATCAGTTGGGTCCATAGGTTAACACTACGACTAACAAGTGGGACCACAGCTCAGTAGCTGAAGGAACAGCTAAATCAGTAACACAGGCATCAAAGCAAATTGCTTCTGTACAGCAGCCTTTGGCTGTTTCAGCATTACCTGCTATCTCCCCTAAGTAATTAAGGACCATGACGGGCTTTAACGACAGCATATGCTGGTGCTTCCACAGCTACACTTCCCTATCATTACTAAGACTGCAGGAGGTAGAAATATTACTCCGATCTAAAAGCACTGCCTTACTGATTCCTTCGAAAGAGAAGAGGCTAATTAAGTCCCTAGCAATGCCACATATGACAATTTCTTAGCACTAAAGTTCTGCACCCTTCATTCAAATTTGCACACAGAATTCATTACAAACCGTAAAGAAGAACAGTTGGCACGGAGGTGTAGTAAAAAACAACAAACCAAAATCACTAAAATTACCCTTTGCAAAAGTACCACCTCCAGTTTTTTCTTCAAGACCAGAAGTAGCAAAGGAGAGCAATTACATGAAAGACCAAAATGGTTGTGTTTGTTTCAAGTGCAAGGATGAAGAATAGAAGCAGTAGCGAGTAAAAATGCAGGAGCTGCACGCCAAGTATTCAGCATGCAAATTTCTGTATCCAAGTTGCCAACATCATCACAAAACAAAGGAGTTTGTGTCCTGTACATTTGTAGAACAGTAACATACTATAGAATGTATTTTGAAGGTAAGGCATCCTCTTTCAGCCACTATTTAGGAATTTTCATGCTAAAGATATAATGAGAACTGCCAAATAAACTAGCACCCAGTTGTAAAGCCAACGCACCATTCTTAATGTCTGAATGCATTTCACTTATGTCACATCTAAGCACGTAGTAAGTAATTTAACTAAAGGTAAAGGATCAACTACTTTATGAAGTACAGCACTCTCAGTGACAGAACGTTGTTTCCAGTGATCTAACTGTTCATATTTTAGAGTTTTGGGGGTTTTTTTCTCTACTGACAGTGGATTCATGTCACTCTGATGCTCTATGCTTAAGAATAAAAGCTTACACAGTCCATTTGGAAAATTAATATATCCTTAAAGCTGATGGTTACAAATCTGTTTAACCTACAAGTATAGCCTTTTTTCTTCTCGATATTTGGGTAAAAATGTCTCCCGTAAGAGGGGAAAAAAAATATACATGACTCTCTGCACCATTTGGCAGGAAAGCATTTGGAAACCCAGGCAGGATTCAAATAATGAAATTCCAGAGGACAAACGAATCAACCATACCGGAGTTTTGAGACTATGATCAGCAGAAAACAATTACAAAACATAGTCCAAAGAGCACAACATTGCTCTTGCTTCTTTGGGGGAAGGGGGCTTTTAACAAGAACTAGCAATATGTTTCTTTACAAAACAGCTAAAATAATTGGAGTGGGGGGAAAGATAATGTAAGAGAAAGAATACTTACAGTATCATCATTCCGGTAGGGGTTCAGTCTGTTATAAACAGCTTCAATCACACTCCGTCTAGAGCAAAAAAACACCCACAAGATTTTAAGGTTGTGTCTTTTTTTTTTTTTAAAGTCAAATTCCCCAAGTACAATTTTAATTCAAAATGCAAACTTTAAAAGGTTTTAAATTCCCAGAACCAAGTTTACTGCAAATTAGCACTAAGTGTCATTAAACATTGAACACAGCTACGGTACCCTTTAAAACCTTTATGTTCAAGAAAAACAAGGCTGAATACCACTCAGTTCAGCAGGAGAAGAGCACAATCTGACATTCAGATGAGGCTGCAATGCTGCTTGGTGCTATGTCGCTTGACTTTGAAAAAGGGTGTCAGAAAACTTGATGGACATTGAATGCCCTGGTCATTTGTGTGTCTGATGAACATTGCAGTAGTACTTCATGTATTATGGCACTTTCATAGGGGAACAGCGTTTTTTTATTTTCTGGATGCACAAAAATCGCATTCTGAAGTACATTTTTGTTTGTGTTACATTCTGAAATGTACTTTCCATGTGCAAACCTGGAAAAATTATTTCTGAAGCAACACTCTTTTACAATATGTCCAATACTCTCCTGCAACTTTTCTCAAAAAAAATTTCAACTGCAGATAGCAGTTCTACGTATCATATCTTCAGACTAAGAAGAATTTTGTCTGGTAAAATATGTTAAAAAATTAATTCAAGCATCTTGACAGTTTCCTCCTTTAAAAAAAAATTACTTAGCACATTTAAGATAGCATGTAATTAACTTTTTTGTCTCTGGGATTCTAGGCTTTTCTAATATTAATAGAAATATTGATAGGAAATATATTGATAAAATATTAATAGAAAAATTGCAAACATGTAAACAAGCAACTTTTTTTTTTTAATCCAGGGTGAAAAGGTTTTCTTGAAAACTGATACTAAAAAACCCCAATGTGAGGCTGAAGGAAGAGGAAGCCTTTGCCTTATCCAGCATATAAGGAAACAACTTTGGAGGGGAGCAGGAAGGAAAGAGGGGAATAAAAGACAGGAATTATATAGGACTTTAAAAGCAACCTTCTTCCAGATCCCCTTCTGCAGAACCAAGTATGACGAAGTAGCAGACTACAACTGCAATACAAAACAAACTTCAAAGAACAACCTTTTAACTGCTCATGAATGCGTGCAGAGCAATCACAAAGGAGTGCATTAGAAGAAAAAAAAAGCAGATAGGCTTTATAATCATCCCATAACACTGAAAAGTCAGGAACTACCATGCAGCAGTATAAACATCATAGTGAAGCTAGTGAATGATTATAGGGCAAGGAAGAGGAGGCTGAATTCAAAGCAATAAAAACAAGCAATTACACACACAGTACATTGCACATATGAACTGGAAAGTTTCCCTTATCTTTCAAGAAATAGGTATCTTTGATTCTAAACAAAAGCAGGTTTCTTGAAAAGCATTATTTTCCTTCCAAATTGGCAGTAGTGCTGTAAGTTACGCTAACATCCAATTAAATCCATACTTCTATCAATCCCTAGTCGAACTAGCATCACTAAGACACAAAATCCCACAGAAGTCAGCCACTTCAGCACTTCCTCACAACCATCTACTGCTAGCCAAAAGAGATTAAGAAAAATCAATTTGTATGCCATATTTCATGAGTAACTGACTCATCAATACTTCAGGACTACAGCAACACATCCTAAATAGATGCTGCTATTATATATAAAATTGCCACCTCTTCTTTTCCTAGTCAAACAGTTCATGTAAGAACAATTTTGTTTTGTAGAAATCCTCTTTACAGTTCAGCTATCATTTATTCAATTACATACCTAGTCTTCATATTTTGGTGTACCAATACAAAAAGTCATACTCGGAAGGGTTAAAAAAATAGTCTGTACCATATATGCGCAATCCATTTTAACACAAGACAGGTTCACGAACAATCTTCTGAACCAAAAAGCACTTGGTTTGGTATGCAAACAAGCTAAGCGCATTGCTTCCTTAAAGACTGAACATCAATTTGGGAAGCCACAGAGCCTCAACACTGAACGCTTCAAGGACAAAGCCAGCCTATATACAGCTGTAAATTTAACTTCACACTTTTCTTTTTTGATAGGCTTCTATCTAGTTTTCAGATTTGTCACAAGCAGAGAGATACAGAAGCAAACTTTTAAGCAATTACAACATTGCTTTAGCTACAGACAAGAAAAGAAAGCTGCCAAGCAAAATATCATATGCATATCACTTCTTGTCAAAGTGTCGAACTACATATCCAAGTAACTACTAAAGTCAGCGCATTATTTTTGCGGCTTCAAACGTAGCTTCCCACCCAGAAAACCCAATTACAAAAATTACAAAAAACAGACACACTTAGGCCACCCTTAAAAAACCCTCCATCCTTCCCAAAACTACAGTTTGACATTTAATTTTAGTAGTGATTCATAGTTAACTCTGTTCTTACGCTTGTCCTTTTCGTTTAGAACAACTGAGTAATAAAAATTGGAGAACAGATCATCACCTTTTGTCCTGTACCCTTCTTCCCGCCCCCCGCTTTTAAGAGTGGCCTTACAGTTAAGTTTCAATTTAAATCAAAAACCACATTTACACTGATGTGAACTCACTTGCTTGCCAATTCACCCCCTGGCGGGAGGTTTGGGATGCTCTCAGTTGCTAACGTACGCATCACGTGGACTAAGTCTGGGACTCCTTCACCCTGCTTCTTTATGATCTCTGGGAATCAGAAGTACTTTTTTTGTAAGTGCAGTCCAAATTTAACTTAAAAAGATTGAAACACTCAGTTTTATAAAAAGGCAGCTTAACTTCTGTTAATATATATACAAAAAAAAGATGACAGACCATATTCAACATGGTAATTGTTAATTTTGGTTCCATAAGAAAAAGAACCTGTAACAAATTTGATACTGCTGTTAACATGCACACTGGTTTTAGAAATACACAGCTACCTAATAAAAGTGGAAAAAAATTCTTTAATGGCTTTCTTGCTATACATTAGATATAATAGAAGATGTAGTATCTTCCCAACAAAATGCCCTGGGCATGAGGCAGATATTAACATCAGCTTTATTGCTGCAACAGAAGATAAAAGATTATCGCCATCACAGAAAGCATTATCTTTTCAAGAAACAAAAGGTTAGACATTAAAAATAACTCCCATGGCTGTATGTATATTAGGCAATACTTGTACCTCACTGCATTACAGCAACACGCAAATTTTAAGAACTATTACATACAAATTAAAAGCCAGGGACATCACATCTAAGAGACAGTTCCATCCTCAGCTCACTTAGGGGATATGTGAATATTGGGCAGTTATTTAAAGCTGATCCACTCCAACTTCTGGGTGAAGAGACTCCGTACTGTAGCCACAGTCACATTTGCTAAGAAATTAATTCTTTAACTTTATTCTTACGCCCGTTTTTTTTCCCCCCGAAGTCGTAAGCACACAATTTTATTTGAACTCAAGAGATTTCAGACCATACCACCCCTGAAGAGTCACTCTTTAAATAGGGACTTTATGAAATTTAAAGAACAAGCACATTTAAAATGGATCTCATCAGTTTCTCTGTAAACATGAGCTCTTAGAAATTGTAAGAGATATGAATTATTAAGACTTGGCACTATTGATCTTCAAGTGAATACTGCAGCGCAGGTAGAATAATGCGTACATACATGCATGTATATATACATGCACATATGTACATGTACACTATTATTCATGTAATAAAGCAGTTGCACAGCTTGAAGAGTAGTTGGAATTCATCAGTACCACATTTGAAAAATACTCTAGCACTCAGTTTTTGCCCTAAATGATAATTCTAGAAGAGCATACCAAGTTTCCATTTTATAATTAGTGAGATAAGGCATATTAAAAGTTTTTAAAACCAACATGTATCCAGTCCTTTTTAGTTAAAAAATTAAAAAACAACCATTGTGAATTACTTTTTGTGCATATCAGTTTTTCAGGGCTGTGTGTGTTTACAAAAAGCATCAGCTCTATTTTGCAGTCAGGCTGTGTAAATTATCTGCAAGGTACAGCGGAAACACTGTATAGCCCTCAGCCAGTGTCAAACTCTGCAACACAAAGCTTTAAGCTGTCTACTTCAAAACCTACATTTTAAATACATGACACCACGCACCACAGACACCTCAAAAACTTGCCATTTCCTCAAAATCTATAGCCAAAATTCATTTTACCATCTAGTATTTAGTAAATAAATAATCTAACACTCTTAAATCTGAATAAGAAGCAAAGATCTCAGATTTGGTTTGCCAAGTTCCTTTATTGTGCAATTTTGAACATCTAGTATATTCTACATTGTGCTAGTGCTAAAGTTCTGCTGTACAAAAATAAGGAATTTATAGTTTACCTATACTACACAGTTTCACAACCTGTAACTGCAGTACATTTAACATACAGTCTCCACTAAATGAATACATTTATATTTTGATAAAACTACAGATACAGACTGAATGAACACTGAAGACACAACAAATGGAGTCGGTCTGCTACCTGTGTTTAATTTATTTGAATTATCTTCTTTCAATACATCTCATAACCCTCCCCCCAACCTTTAATTTACTTTTAAACCTTCTACACATTGTCATGGCATCAAGTACTGGAAAAATGTACTTACAACCCTAAAATAAAGGATTCAAAACATACCTGCTTTTTCATATTCTGAATGGGAATTCCAAACAAAGTTTAAGAAAAAGCCAGAGCTTTGATTTTGTGAAAATATGGGAAGAAACATGTAACAGCTAACTCAAAATTATTTATCTCTATATAGGTACAAATACTGCAAGGATTATCTATGATGGAATGTTTTTATGTAAAAAACTGAGAACAGAAAAAAAAAAACTTAGACAAGTTTCTTTTTAGAGTCAACACATCAATAACACATACTAGTGCAAATAATAGCAACACATTTTGGAATGACTGATTACTTCCACCATTAAGTTCACATGATATTTTAGGAGTAACACTGATTTATTGCAAGTAATGGCACAAAGAACCTTCTCCACACTTGCTTCTTCTTCCATTATTATTGTAGCCACGAATGTGGACCACAAACACATGAAAATTAGTAAAAGGAGAGTCCTAGGTGGCATGGTAAGTAGAAAACTTTCTACGTTTTTTAAAATCTGAATCGCCTCTCCTTATTCAAGATGACCATCAGTACTAAGTCCTATTCAGTCTTAAAATTTGCACTACTTCTTAACAGTATAAGATATATTCTGAGCTGAGGGAATAAAAGGACAACCAGAAAAAAAATGCACATTAGTAAGCATCAAATCTCATTACTTATTGGACTACACTGAGTACTGAAGTGCATAAAAATACATAATGTGCATTTTCACCAAGTTTCCATTTTAATGAATTTAACTTTAAATTGGTATTACAGATCAGTAAGATCATTCTAAAAGTACTCTCTTCTTTTTCTAGTTCTTTCAGCTGAAGATTAGGCATTTAAAGTTAAGCACTGCCATTCTTAAAGTATCCTAGGATAACAGCAAGATTATTCACTGTAGTGTTGAAAGTTTCAGATGCTGCAGCAGTCCTACCTTACTAGCCATTTACACCAGGAAACAATTTAACTGCACAAGAATTATTAAGTTAAATGTAACAAAGTTAATCAACTCCTGTTCTTAAAGTTCTGCTTTAGTTAAGCCTCTCAACTTCCCTCATGAGTAAGGCCTAAAAGGCCAAATTCTGCATATAGCTGACCCAACGCTGCTGGGTTGAATAGTGTTTACTACATACTCATTAATTTAAATTATATCTTTGTGCAACAATAGACAAAAGATTGAGGACAACTCTAAAAAAGAAGCAAAAGACCCTTGAGGGGAAGTACAGTGTATTTCCTCAAGTTGTTCAGACATCATCCCATTAAATTAGTATTAAAGTGCTTTATAACTACATACAGAATCCTTCTGCCTCTATGCAAGTATCACACTTCGCTTATTCCTGAAATTCTGTATTTGTATAAATGCAAAGTACTGGCAGCCAAATTCATTGTATGTACCATAATCACATGCAGTTCCAGTGTTTTAAGTTCTTCATCTACAAAATGAAGTGTCTGTACAAAAATGTCAGCTTTCCTCATTGTAATATTCCTGGGGTACAATGAGGCCAGCTGAAGATGCAGCCCTAACTTGAACATATTTTCATATTCTAGGTCATGGGTTTGTCTGAACTCAGACAAAATACCTAAAATATGAAGGTAATACTTGCCCAAATTAGGAAAGTTAGCATGCTGTAAATAAATGTATGAATTTACAGCATACTTGTTCTTCACCAATTCTGTGAGTGGGCATACATAGTAAGCTCTTCAAATGCCTGGTGCAAAACTGCTCACTGCTTTGAAATGGAGAAAGCCATCTGACACTTAACTCATGCAGTGTTACCACGTGCTTGGATATTCCTGCTACGCTGTCAAAAAGATTCACACTATTGCTTACTGTGCACCAACCTCTCCTATTAGGCAAGTGTTAGATTAAAACACAGCAATGTCTGTCTGGACATTTGTTCAGGGGCAGAACAGATGTAGTTTGCCAAGACCTTGTGAATGAGCCTCCTACACAGGTAGTAAGTGCTTTAAAATTGCACATTAATTTGTCTGAACCCAGAATTCCCATGTTCTCTGTGAAATTTCTGAAGCTGCACTCTGTTATCTTCATGCAAGTTAAGGAGGAAAAAAGTGCACAACATATTCCTCTAACTTAATAATCACTGATACCATAGTTGTAAAGAACTCTGTGTATCTTGCCCTGTGTGCTATTAAGGATTCTTGGAGTATATACTATACATGTAACTAGACTTGTAACATATAGGTCTAGAGGAATCCACTTCAAAAATAGACTTAACCTATGCAAATAATGCATATAGCGTGTCTTATGTTTCAGAAACAAACTCCAAGCTGTGGGCATTTTTAAATACCAAAAGGCACTATAAATTCAGTTTTAATGAGAAATCTTTTAAATCAAATTGATTTCAAATATCATTGTTAGGTAACCCAAAATGCCTACGACTTGCAGTTTCAATTTAAAGTTTTAGAACTCCTGAAATACAAATTTAAAGCAAAATTTTGAAGTTATTATCAGATTAAGATGAGCTCCCAGCTTTTTTTCATCATGAATGCTTAAATATTAGCTTTGACAATTTTCTGACTTACTTTCTAGTAAGTAAATATGTTAGCAGGTGCCTTAAAGATGATAGTAATCAAGCTATAACCCTACCATAATTGGATAGTAAAATATTATGGCTAACTAATTTGTACATAACTATATGGAAAAAATGGCACTCAAATTACCATCCTCACAGACACTTTGCAAGATATTCTGATTATTTCATTTAACTCCATATAACAGGAACCAGGATTTACTGGTCATTAGTTAGTGCTGTCAATGGACTCATGAAGAACACTGAGCACAAATGAATTATTTCTCTGCCATCCTGAATAACCTTCAGGGCTATAGGCTGCTGAACTTTTTAGCAGAGTTTTTTCAGGACATACAGCAGGACTATATGAGTGCCTTTTTCACAGATGTACACTAGATGGCCAATGGCACTTGAAGGTCTATTAAAAAGCCTCTGTGTGTGTGTGAAGAATTTAGTTTTTGGAAAGGGAAGGGGGCCAGGGGTTCTGTTTAGAAACAAAGTTACTTATTTTTTTTTAAATGATCCACCTTCTACTCTGCTTTCCAGGTACTTGTCCAACTCTGCCTCTCTTTTCACCGCCTCTGGCGATACCTTTGGTGCATTCGGAAAACAGATCAATATCACACTCATGTTGTCGCGACTTCCCTGGTGGAAAAGAAAAAATGATTTGAGAATGTATACACACCAGACTAAATACACATCAAAGCATTTCAGACACAAAAATTCACAAAGCATAGCCCACCCCATTACAGAATTCCAGAAGTCTGCCTGTTCATTCAGTACAACCTCAAGTCATTTCGTTCTTTCCCCTTTTATGGTCTGAAGACTACATGGAGCCAATTACAGACAGCCCATTGTCTTTTAAAAACTGACGTTACTAATGACTGATGTGTAATTACAAAGTTGTGTACCATCTTGTTTTAAGTACTCTCCAATCATTTTGGGAAAACAGCTGAATATTAGATGGGTAAACAAAACCATTACTGCTTAAAAGCACTAAGGAGGGAGGTGTTGAATCCAGACAGTGCTTCCACCTAAAATCACAGCTATTAGGTCGCCCCCACCCCCCCTCCCCCCACCCGACATTTTCTTTTGAAACAAGAAAGTTACGAGAGAATCTGTTAAAAGACCAGCTGGAAGCGGCGCAGGCCTTTACAAAAGCATTCTTTGAAATGGAAACATTTAAAACTCCAACTAAACGGAACCCTAATACTTGGCTACGTCAAAATACAAACACATTCTGCTTATGAAAAGTAACTGTTTAGTTTACTTTCAATACCCCTGTGCTCAGGTCTACAAACATGCATCCATATGCTTCACTTTCAACACCAATTAAATCCACTGAAGTCAGCAAGATCAAGAACAAGCCAGTGTTTAAAACAAGAGTATATGGACGTATGGGAAGGTGCTGACAGTTGGCTACTGCAAAGCTTACAGCATCCACAAGCCACTGTTCCTTCCCTGGTATTTGTTTTCAGGATTACCAGACAAAAATTGTAAACAAAAATATATGCATTATCAATCTGCCAAAGTGTTGGAAAACAATTACATTTTTCCAAAAGGGAAACAATGACCTTGTTAGCCATGTGGCAAGAGCGGAGATGCTGCCTTGTCTCTTTTCGTATCAAAAATGTTAGCTTTTTTACATTATGAATTATAGCTTGCCTTTCGAAAATTAAGTGTCAAGCTATGAAACTAAATACTTCAAATCTTTTCTGTAACTGCACCATCCTGCAACTTGTTAATACAAAATAGAAGTTATCGTAGACAAAATTACACAGATTTGTTAAACAAAACAGTCCCGTCTTCTTCTACTTGAGCTAGTTTCAGAGCTGTGTCACACAACACTGAATAAGACGTGGAGTAATTAAACCAGAACAAAAACTAACTTAGGAAGTCAGATCTTCATATAGTCAAGAAGAATTTTTAAACTGCAAAATATGAAGTCAAGGTTCATTCATTCTGCATTTATCTTAAGTGTAATTATGACAATAACGTTAACTACTATATGCCCAAGAAAGGAAAGGAAGATTAGGAAGGGAAAGAATATTCTCTAGCCTGATTAAGTCTTAAGAGTTAAGGTTTTGTAAGTATGTTGTGAAACAGATAAGGGCAGCTATTATCCTTGGCTTGCCCATAAATTCCCATCAGCTTCTAGCTTCCCAGTGATCACAATGTATCTGTACATGATTTTAAACTCTTCATTAACCAAAACCACCCAGAAAGCCATACTGTTTCTGTTGTGTGTTTGTTCCCCCTCTATCACCATTTTTGTGGGAATCATGGTAATTACTGTCAGTCATGTTAACATAAACCACTGGATACTTATAGACTGAAATCAAAACTTATTCTTAGCTTGTTCATAAACGTGTAATAGTGAAAACACAGTAAACTTCTTCTCTCAAGTCTGGCTACCTTGTACAAGCAGGTGTCAACTATCTCATTGCAAACTTTCTCAAGGTCATCAGTGACTTCAAGTCTGGATCTTACAAAGTCACACAGCTCTTCATTTCCCATAACATCCCAGATACCGTCACAAGCCAGTATGATGAATTGATCATCTTCTTCTGATCTCTCAATTTCATAAACTTCAGGCTCAGGTGAGACTAGCTGTTCTGTAGGACCTTTCCCATGGACACATTTGTAATCAAAGTCCCCAAGTGCCCTTGAAACAGCAAGAGAGCCGTTCACACGCTGAATCATTACAGAGCCACCTGCATTCTGTATACGCTCTTTCTCCAGTGGATTACTTGGTTTGTGATCCTGTGTGAAGAAGTGAACCTTCCTGTTTCTACAAAGTAAACCTCTCGAGTCTCCACAGTTGATGAAGTATGTATGTTGGGGAGAAATCATGACACCCACAGCTGTTGACCCACTTCTGTCTGCGCCATGTTTCTTCTCGGAGATGACTCTCATGTGTTCATCAATTTGCAGAAAACCTGTTCTGATGCCGCTCTTTACACTTTCCACAGATGGTGGCCCATCTGGCCCTTTAAAATCCTGGTTGCTCGTGATGTGATCTAATAAATGCTCACAGCAGTACTTGGCAACCTGTGATCCAGCATGCCCGTCATATACAGCAAAAAATGACCATCCATCAAGTCCATTTGGCAAACCAATCACAGCTGTATGTGCATCCTCCATTTCAACTCGCCAGCCTTGCATACTACTCAGACCGTAACGAAGCCCATTCCCCTGCCCCTGGGCATTATGCTTCTCCATCTTTGGCTTGTCTAAAAATGCTCCCATGATGACTTTCCTTCAGTTCTAAAAATAAAAAAAAAGATTATTAAGATACTTCTTAAACATCTGATTTAAACATCCTATTGGAAAACTATTAAATAATAGCCCAAATAATGTTAAGATGACAAAAATACACAGATATAAAGCTGACTTTTCTGTGTCTCTCAAGTCAAATTTGCATTGCTTTCATCTAATTTAAACAAGGACAATGCTACTAGCTGAAGAGCACTTTTCACATTTTTGTATTTTCACGTGTTTTACTTGAAGAACTTACATTCCACTACCATTCATGGCTCTGACAAAAACCTCTAGTATAAGCATATATGAAATTAGTTTGAAAGAGGACTTGTTAACTGGCACACATCTGAATAGCTATGTTCCCTGCAATTACTGAGCCAATGAAAAAGTTCAATGTTTCCAGGACAGTGGCATTCCCTAGATCGCTACCTGCTGGCCAAAGTCCTGCTCACACTCTGTTTTTCCAATAGTGATAGGGAAACAAAAGCAAACTGATTAGGTTTTCTTTTAGGGGAACAGGTTTGGGGATTTTTGTTTGTTGGCGGTTTTTTGTTTTGGTTTGGTTTTTTAAACAGATAAAGTGATCTGAATGAACAAGATGACACTGGATAACTAGGAGCAGGACTCAGAAGAAACAGAGCAGCTGTCCCTTTAGGCAGCAGCAAGCCATTAGTTTGGCTCGGCCATCTTGTGAAAGCTCATCCTTAGATTTTCAGTTAAATTACGCAGCAAGCTTCTCAGATGTCTGTGCTGCAGATTTACTTAAAACCTTAATGTATTCATGCTTCACTGAAAGACAACTGCCCCTGACAAGCCTAAAGAAATCTGTTTGGAAATAAAATTGCAAATATTGTAAATTCATGCTTCCTTATTCAAGCCAGACCAATATACTGCACACCCTTATCCTCCTCCACCTCCCATCATTGGGATGTGATGCAGCAAATATTCATGCTTAAGAGAGTAAGAATTATATTTGCAGGCTGTGTAAACTGACTGGTTTATCTTCATGGCTTTCACACCCTAACCATCCAACCCACCCTTCTAATCCACATCAGTTTATTTGTGCATTCATTATTAAAAAATCATACAAAATAGGTCACACATTTTACATACTTGCAAATTCTGCCCTGGGAAGCATCAAAGAGTGTGCAAATCACTGTTATACAATACAAGGTAATGGAACAAAACTACAAGCTTTTCTATCTGAGGACAGTAGACAAAAATTGTGAGAAGAGTCTCTGAAATAGATTTTATCTGAGGCCCTGACTAAGCAGCTGCACTAGCAGAAAAGTTAGTACACTAGGGGTTTTAGAAGGTTTTAACTTGTATGTGGAATACATTTGATCAGTTTTCTGAATGATAACATCACTTTTTGATAACATGCCTTTATTGCAACACAGCTCCAGGTATAAGTGACACTATATATCCAACAAAGTTTTTCACATTTTCTCTTCCAGCCACTATCAACCTTTCTAAAACATCTGTATGTGTTAGAATAAACAGTCAAGAAATGTTTATATTTGATCTCACCACATCAGTGATTCAAATGTGAGGCACAGGGACTGGCTATACACTCTTTGGCTCACATGCTTTGTTAACAAAAACAAAAGCCACACATACTTCAGCTGTATGGAGAGAGATGTCAGCAGCAGTACACCTCTGCTTCCTCTCAACCCAACCCCTGCTATTAAGTTCTGTCTCTTCTCAAGTGAACACAAAATAATGATGCCCACGCAAACTGTAACTAGCCAACAAAATATAATGCACACTGGTATTGTATCCTAAGCACATGCAAGAGGTTCACATTACTGCAGTTGCCAGGAAAAAAAAAAGACAGACTTTTTTATCTTCACATGCAACTCTAGTGAAGTCAGAGGGATCAAAATAATTACAGAATGCTGCCATAAATCAAATGGGGAATTATTTTGCAGAATAATAGACCTTTTGTTCATTCCATGATAGCAGCAGAGTTTAAACTAACGTGAAACACCTTCTTATCATCGAAGAGATCGTAAAATAGAATGCAGATATTAAATTCTTTCACCTTAATTTAGAGCTCAAAAAGCAGAAACTGCTCTGGCAAATACCACGTTTTGTGAAGTATTTTACATTATTACTGTGTTTAAAACAAAACAGAAAAGCAGCAAGAACAGGATACAGTTAAACTGACCACAAGCACTGTCAAATTTGGACTAAGGAACAGCAGTTTTCCTTCTTATCTCACACATTACTAGGTACACAATACTCAGAGTTGTGCTTTGTAAAGCTGTTTGTCCTTCTCAGTAGTTTGTTGTGTAAACCACAATTAAAAATACATACAAGACAGGTCGTATGCAGTACTAGCAACTCATACAGAACTGCTAGCACACTTCAAAAATTTACAAATCCACTCTCCATTTAAAATCAAGTTCCCTTATCCCTCCCCAGAACGTAAACTGAAAGCTGTTGCTATTCTAAATTAAGCCTTGTAGGTGAGATATTGACATGATTCTTCAAGGGTGTGAGCTACCCACCATAGATGCGAACACAACCAGACAGAAGGATAACGACAATGTGGTCACATAACTTCTACTTAGGAAATTATTCACAGCCCATGGCATAAAGCAGTCACCTTCTGAAAACTGCAACAACAGACTGCAGTTGCCCTCCTTGCAACACTCCAACTAATCATACTTCCACCAGAATGCCAGTCTAAACCTGTAAGAGAGTAGGCCAGGTTTTCAAAATCCTCGCTGTACCAAAGGGAAAGCATAGTTTACTTGTAGATAGGATGAATATGCCAAGCCTTTAGTTTTTCCAGAATTTCAATTCTTGTTCAGAAAAATCTGAGTTTAATATGACCAATCTGTGAATTCTTATGAATCAGAAGCTACCTGCTACTTCTCCCCCCACACCCTTATGTGTGGCTAAAACCTGAAGAATTTATAGTTATAAAAAAAAAATAATCTTAGTTTTAAAAGAAGGGACACACACATGAAAAGGCTGACCTACGAAAGGTGTGCCCTCCTTGCTACTAAAAATATCTTTTAGACCTGGTTTTGAGTCTATATCTACCGAAACATCTTTCACACATCAGTGTCTACGTAAATCACTAGTACATTCTTCATTCTTTCATGAGATGGTTTGTGCACTATACTGATTAAGTTGGCATGACACCTTTAGTTAAGCATATAACTCTGTATGCAAATCAGATTAACCTATAGCAGTGCAAGTGCCCAAGTTACAGTATGACTTTGTTATGTAATAACGCTAAAAGAGAAGTCAGACCCAGAACAGTCTGCATGCATGATGTGCAATAAAGCAACAGATTCTGAACATGGTTTAACTCAGCCCTCTTATATTTCTTTAGTCATTTTCCTAAACAAGAATCCTCATCTTATGACCCTTATTCTCCAAATAATTTTACTACCTTTCCCCCTGCCCTTCTTAATCCAGCCACACATTTCTGCAATCATGTTAGAAAACTGCAGTCCCATAGCGGGAGACAGAACCAGTCCTCTACTCTGGAAGGCCCAACTTTCAGGATGCTTGAACGATGCACATCTGTACTAAAGGAGACAGATATTCTTCCTAATCCTATTAAAGCCAAAGTAAGAGAAAACACACTTTAATCATGAAGTTTAGTGGCAAATGTGTACCATCCACTGTTTTTTTTTTTTCTTCAAGAAGGACAATTCTGAACAGTACTATAGCAGTGGTGCCCTGTAAAAAGATCAGAGGTGCAACAATTTCTTCAGAAACGATAACTCTAGAACATCATCTGGCACTGCAACTGCCATGCATAGTCAAGCAAACTTCAGTTTTAACCTACGATGATTCTTGGTTCACCATCTCCATATCAGTGACTTTCATTAGTTTCTCCTAAAAGAGAAGAGCTTTCTGCTGTCAAAGTTCCTCGGTTTTGGCTCTGAAGAGTAGACAGGCTTCTGAACAAAACTAAAAGTGAAAATGAACCCCTACGCATAAAAATCAATATGCAGGGGACACATCTATGCATCCACGAGCGCATCCAAACCATGACTTCTGAAATGCTGATTTCGTGGAGGTCAAACTGAAGGACAGCCTCTGCAGCAAGTGCACGAAAAACTCAGTTGCAGTTTGCAGACAGAAAAGCAAGAATACTGTACACGGCCTAGAAAAATCAACACAAGCAACAAGATCTTGGATAAAACACTAGAGTGCCAAAATTCAAAGGACTGCAGCATTAGAAACAAAACTGAAATAATGAATGGAGCATGCTAAAGAGTCAATAGCTAAACTCCTTGAAAACAGACGCAACTGGAGAACAGAGTGGCAAAGAAAAAGAGGGTAATTAGTATACCGGACCATGGACAACCATGGACAACCACAGATACATCACTGGAATGCATGAAATCTCTTTGCCCCTTCATTTGTCCCTCAAATTGTGCTGTCCAGACAGCACAATTATAAGGCCTTCTGATACACACAAAAGTAAATTTTACTGTTTTGCTACTTGCTTATTCATTTGCTTGAAGGTTCAAATGGAGAGAAGTCTTAAATTGTTCACAAAGGACAGTTAACGTAACTCCATGTACCCCTACAAAAACACAACTCATTTTCCCAAGGAATTCAGACAAGGATTTGATCGTTTTGTCCAAGAAAACCATCTGAAACTTGTACTTTAACAATATGTAATTTAATAATCCTTTTTAAACAATGTTCCAGTTGTATTCCTTCCACTAGGATAAGCTGCTTATATGAACCACACTAAAGTCATAGGCACTTGTTCAAACTAAGCTGAGAAATGTCCCCATACTCCGATTTCCTGGAACAATTCTCCAAGTGACATTACACCCTGTGTGTTGTAATGAGCACCATAAAGAAAGATTACAACCTTTACTTGAACTACAGGACACAGAGCAAGTCACCAAATTATACAGACTGCTACTGAATAGAAAAAGGGCATTTGATCACTTCAACTCCAATCTGATCCATGGTACTTTTTCCCCCGCCTTAAGCAGGCTGGATGCAGTAACCAGTCAGCATGTAACTGTGCAAATGTGGAAACATTTTCAGAAGTTAGCGCCTGTTGAATGAAAAACTGACAGTACATACTGGATGCCCCAAATAAATTAATGTTAACAAACAGCATGTCAGAGATCATCCCAGGGATCGGAAGAATGACTAAAATAAAACAGAACACGCAGATGAGGAGACATAATTACACCACAGTCATGGGCTGAATGAAGTCATGAAAAAGCTTCTTGCCAATGAAACTATTTAAAAACTATTGGAGGCTATATGATTGAGTTCCAGCACTCACAACATCAATAAAGTACTGAAAATTACAGTTAATGTTTCTGAATGTGTACTTTCAGACACGGGAATACATGGCCAACTAGGAGATGTGAATTGTCTATGAAAAAGAAGTAAAAGAAATAAAATGCAGAAATGGGGCTATTTTGATAAACATGGACTAACACACCATTTCCCCACCAGACTAATTGCTTCTTGGAGATGCAACTGTAGTCTGTGTTACATTTCAGTAAGACAATTGCAAATAAAAGAACATAAGAAGAAACTACCCATAGGGGTAAGAAAGTTTGTAATAACATTAACAATTTTTTTGTTTAGGACAGATGTAGGAACTATGGCATGTGGCAGACAAAAGGAACAGGAAAAGGTAGACAGCTGGAAACATTACTATAAAGAAAGTCAAGAGAAATATCAAAGCTCTCAGAAACAGGCCTTCAGACAGGCAAGAACATCTATACATGGACGCAAGTGAGAGAGAGGGCAAAAAAACCCCAAAGGTAAGCAAGTAAATGACTCTGTGTGTACAAGGGAAAGTATGAGTTGTTTCAACCTTTCCCCACTTACCCTCCCTTTCTCCCTGTAATTAATATGCAACAGTGATTACAATTACAACTTCATACCACAGCAGAAAAGACTAAATCACTGCACCTCCAATACAGACACCTATGAGCTCTGACCTCTTGATAGCTGGTCCACAAGCACTGCCACTTCACTGAGCTAGGCTGTTTTGTGAGTTGTTTTTTTTTTTAAACATAACTTCTCTTCCACTTAAAATCCTTTCTCCTTGCTAAGAGCTGACAGTCTTTCTGAATGCCTCCCCATACTAAGCAGGGAAGTATTTTATCCCACTTGTTTTCCTACGTTAATTTATTTTTCGAGGGTAGGTAGGATTTAGGAGAGGATTGCTAAAGCCTTCAGAAGTCTTCTGGAACACAGAAAGTAACCATTTCTAAGTTAACACCCTCCCTCCAACAACATGTTTCAGCTTTTTCTTCTCCAACCTACCTTTCCTCCAGACAACTAAACCTGTTCCAAGGTTAAACGAGGAGCTGCCATTCTCGATATGAATGTACGCTGGCTGAGGTTCAAACTCTCTCTAAAGGAGATGTATGTAATCCCATTTTTGAAAAAGAAAGCCCTGCACATTGTAAAAGATAATTCATCTCTCTAACAAATTGTTCCTGCAGAAATCTGAAAGACGGTGATGTAATTTCAAGATTTCTTTATAGAGTCATTTCAATTTTGCTCTATGGTCAGTTACTGAAGAAAGTAACTTATTTCCAGGATCTCTAGGACCACTGCTGGGAATAGAAAAATCACTACATTGATTTTGAGAGGACGTACAACTTGCATCCACAAGTACCAATCACTCATCAGGATACGAACATGACTGGCACCCTCAGAACAACAATTAAGGTAGTATTTCTTGGCCCAAGCAGAATTCTTGCTTCTTTCTAAATATCTGTACTACAAATTAGAGGTGGGAAAGCGTAAGGAAAAAAACCACTAGGCAGCAGTGTCAAAGTACAAGCAGCCCAAAACCTGTGTAGACAACCAAAACAGCATTAACAAGTCCTGTGAAAATCAATGAGGTAGCTCTGCATAAATTCATATGCTGCTGTCTGAACAGTATGAGAATGAAAAAGCCAAGGTCCTTGCTTGAAAGCATTAACAAGCAACATGCCCATGCTGGTGTTTAGTTCAGCACCTTTCTGGTTATACTTAATTTTCCAAAGATTTCTTACTTAAAAGTGTTGGAAGATAAACAAGACACCCATTTTTGACACAGATATTAGACAATTGCTTTGTTAATAGCACACAAACTCCTGCAGACTACAGCCAAAATTCAAAGCCCCACTGAAGCAAGCACTGTAAAAAGGAACTGGAAGGTCCAAGGAAGCTGCAGTCTATGTAGACAGAAGTTGGGAGAAAGAACGATCTTGCTTCATTTTATATAGCAATGAGATGCAGTAAGATTCAAATTTTTTGAAAGCAAGGCAAACAAGTGAAAATAAGAATTCCAACCAAACTGCTCATGTCAGAAAGCGTATACAGTGAGTGCTATATAGCTATTCCAACAGAACTACGCACAGCAATACAGTTTCACCAGAGAGAAAATATAGGCTAAAAGGAAACAGAAAAAGACAATGCAGAAGAATGGAGTTATAGCAAGTCATAAAAGCTCAATTAATTTTTTTTCCGGTATTTGTAATACCAAGAATGCTCAGCTCCTGTCATCTACCATCATAACAGAATATTACCCCAATCCTAGACATCATGGGCCTAATCGACAATTCTTACTTGAGTACAAGCCACTGAAAGTCCAAGAATTGAAGAGATCTGAGCATATCAAATGCTTCAAGTAATAGCTAACCCCCCCCGTTCTTTAAATCTCTTTTTTTTGATCTCTCATTTATAGCTTGAAGCCTCAGCATCTTCATTCACTGCTTGTATTATCAATCAAACAATACCTCCTATAAAAAAAAAAAAAGTTGAAAATTCAGAGGAATGTTTTCTTTAGTGGAAGAACCACACTATTCCACTGCTATTTCTGTGTCAGAAAGAAAAAAACAACAAAACCAACCAAATAAAAAGCATTTGCTTTTTTATCAACTTCAGCTAAACCTATTCAGAAAAAAATCAAGACAGAATTGGAATCCCAGCCCATCCTGCCACTACCCAAAAGAGGAAAGTGAAGTTCTTGGGTAAAAAGCCTCTAGACCAGAATGACTTATTAGAATGACGAGGACTGTTCAGGCTGTTCAAAAGCCACTGGAGTGAAGTCAAGCTACTGCCAATTTGTCTTTGTCACTGTTTTAGCTGAAGTGTTAAAATAAACTAGGAAAAAGATGCTACATGGAAAAAGGTCCCAATGGGATTACTCCTTGAGACTCCAAAAACAAAGGGAGGCGAGAATAACAAAAATTTAAAAAACAACAGAACACCAAGTGCATTAATTGAACCATTCCTGAAATATGGCAAAAAAAATTACAGTCATGCACACTCTCTCTCTCTCACCTGTAGTGATGAAGTTCAGGAAACTGCCATTTTTTTACAGTTAACATAATTTGGTATTGTTGCCTGTGGTAATGTGTACCAGTTCTTATAGAATCCCACCATCCTTCTGTCATACTGTTTCGCTGATAACCTCACCACAAACATCTTAAAATCTAAGTTAATACGGTGCTATAGATCTTAAAGAAAATTGAACACATTGAATCATCACACTATCTCTTTAATTTCTAGTCTTTGTGTCTCCAGTTGCTCACCAAGGTCACTGCTCTTTTTAAAAAACAATTATTTAAAGCTTTCAAACTTCAGATCTTCCCAACTTCAACAATAAGCACCAGCCACCTATTTCCGATTTGTCTCATGAGTAATTTATTTATCAATATGGAATAATAAAACCCAAGTGAAAATAAAGTTTGTACAGATAGTGCTGGGGAGTAAAATAAAAATAAACCATTTAGAGAAAATGCAACCAGTATGCATGTGCCAAATGATTAGAAGTTGATGTTTGCACGAAGGCCCCAAAATTTCCTGTTTAGCCAAATACTCAATATTATGAAATAATTCAAAGAAAGATACATAAGCAATTTCCCAGACCCTTCATTTTACATGAAAATATCTGTGGGGTACTAATCTCAGCAACATTACTGCTATTCTGGTGAGGCTATAGGAAAAGCAGCATACAGGAGACTTAAAACCTGATGACTACACTCGGGAATAAAACAGGAATAAAATAGGAAATGTTCTGAAGTGTACAGCTGTAACCTGGCTTTGCTTGCAAGGAAATGACATCAAAACTATGCCAGAAGCACATTAAGACCTGGAAGTCAAATCCTCAAAGCTTAAGAAAAGCTGGAGTTCGTTAATTTGTACACACACAGAGCTTCTATTTACAAAGCTATTTTGTCCTCACATCCCCAGCATTCCTATCTCATTAAAAGAACAAGGACAGAGGATGACTGCTGCAATAAAGTAGATTTTTCTCCCAAGACTACATAAAAATATAAAAAAAGAAACCAAGGGAAAAACCCTGTTGTTTTAGCCTTTTATGCAGGCAATAACTTTCAGGACACAAGGCTTTCCTCTGAGGGTCACAGTGATTACCAAGTTCACTTTTATCACTATTAGTGCGGAGTTGACAGATTTGCCCATGATGAACAAGGCAGTAAGGTGCTCTCCTGAGTCCAAGCTTTAGTTCATTGCTGCTCTAAATATCCTGGTCACCATATGAGGACACTGTCAAATTCACCTGTTCTTCAAAATATAAGCAGTGCTAATGCCAGCATTTCCTGAGCTTACAGGGCCTCATGCTGCAGCCTCAGAATGGTTCTTTACAGAGAGAAGCAGTGCTAGATTTTTAAGAAGAGTCTGTCCAAGTACTTACTATAATCAATTGGGGGAAACAGAAAACGATTTACTGATAGAAACCGATTCTTTCTTCATGAAATGTTCCTACAACTTAATACTAACCAATTACCCACCCACATTTTTCTGCATTCTGCAGCCCCTTCTGAAGACTGGGTTTTACTTAACTTAGCAGACAGCTGGAGAATTCCTTAAACTCATCTCCAAACACAAAGAGCTTAGGCACAGTTTACACAGTTCTCGTGGCTATTGCGTTTTAGGGTATTTCGTAAGTAAAAAATACAACAGAATTTTATGCAGAAACAGGTATGATATACAGTCAAGAAGAATACAGACCACCATTCAAATTCCAGATCAAAAGTACATTTGGCAGTTAAAATGAATTGTATGCATAGATACGGAAAATCTTTCAAGTTACAGCTGAGACCCAAACATGAAAGCACACTTCATCCTCTAGGTCACAATCCAGCAAGGCATTTAAGCATGAGAGCAACATCATACATCTGAGTAGTCCCACATAATTCAGTTGCACGTGGTGTATCAGCGTAACCACATTTAAGCGCTTTGCTTTATTTAAACTGCAGCTATCAGAATACAAGTCATGTTACACTGGAGTTTCTTGGGTTTGTAAACTATTATCTTAGAAGACTTTAGAGACCTTTTTATTATTAAAATACTTTTACCTGAACTGAGAACATTAAGATGTTAGCAATAAAGAGGCTAATGTACTTCTTCCTCTACGTGTAACCTGCTAGCATTTCTCTACATTTCAATATCGAAACCTGACTAGCCAGTTTTGTTTTTTCCTTTGCATCACTCTTGGATGCTCTTTTGCTAGTACACTGCTATAAAGTTTACACTCTAAACAGAAGTGTACTTCATTGGAACTATCGGTAGCTGAAGGAAGTTTTTATTCTGTTGTTTTAGTCACATATAAACACCTTTTTAGAAGAGCTGTTAAAAAAAATCTGAGAAACTGTTTCACATATTTATAAACACACTCTGTTTCGTAGACTTTGGTAGAAAGCTGAAATATCCATTAGTTAATTTTACGGGTATGTGAAAACAAAAAAATTAAAATGAACACCCAGTAAAACAAAGGCTTGTTCAGTTTAAACACAAACAGAAATAAAAAAATAAGATACTTGACCGACATCTGTAACTTAGTATGTGGTTTAACACAGAGCAGAGTTAAGCAGATAGAAAAACAGAAAAGCAGACCTTATAGCAGATAGAAATATAGAAAAGCAGACCTCACAGCATTGGTTTAACACCAGTAACACTCAGCCGGATACTACCTCTATTCAGGAACAAAAAAAAATCAGTCTACTCACTCCATGGTATCACACTTGCTTTCTTCTCCTGCCCCGATTACAATTTCCTTGGTCTAAACATTCTTCCTAGTCTTAAGATTTAAATGATTTACTCTAGCAATATTAAATCTTAATAAATCCTAAATTGTTCCTTCACAGACAGATAGCAACAGGAGCAACACCAAGAAGCTACAAGGAGATAATGCTATCTCCACTGTGATCCACACCACACCATGGCTCAAACACATGAATCCTTCTTAAACAAGATTTTTATGCACTGGCTAATGGAATGTATGTAAAATACCATAAAAATCACATTTTACGTACATTCCCTGGATCTTCTAAACATCCTAAGAACACCAGCATTGTTTCAGGGATTACATATTGTTTACACGGACTTTATACTTTGCAATTTGCCATTCTTTCAATGAAGAGCATTGTAGTTAAGCATGTTTAAATTTTACAGTTTATTTCTTATCCTAGTATTTTTAACTGAAATTTGGATCATGTTACTAAAACTACAGAGATCAGTAAGAATTCAGCAACAAAGCAGTATCCAAAAAGAGCTTAATTTTGAAAAGAACAAATGAGACTATAGGTTGCCTCATTTAAAAACAGTTACAGATGATAACACCAATGTTTCAAAAAAATGGAAAAGTAAGTACAATTTATGAGAAAAGAGGAGCAAAAATTACAAAGGGCCATATGGAATAGTAAGAATAAATGTTGTTTGGCTCAGGTGTAGCTATGCTAAGTCACTGTTGTCTTGACTTCAAACACTGTTACTATCAGCAGAGACAAAGTGAATACAATTATTTTACAGTACTTCCCATTCCAAAACTGGCTTATTTAATAGCACAACCTCCATTTTTCAATCACTTAATTGCAATGCAGTTCTCCTTAACCAATTACGTAAAAAAGTGTTTATACATCAGAATAGACTTGAACATGTGAAAATTAAGTCAATAGTAATGTCAATATTTTACTAAGAAATAAATTATTGTTAAATGACTTATATTTAGGTCATCTTGTGAAAGCAGCTGCTTTATATTCCCTAGTTCCACTAAAAAGGAAAAGTGCAATAAGATCTCTTATTGACAGCTGCATTCAAAAACATACCAGTTACATAAGTTTGCAAATTATACTGTGCCAGAGTTAAATATCTAAGCATTTTAACGACAGTTCTTAAAATGCTATCTCAGCAAGAATGACTCAACTTCACTGCATAAGCTGCACTCCAGATAAGAAGCAACTAGCTTGATTTTATAGAAGAAACTTTTTTTGTATTCTGCTTTCATTCAAATTGCACTAAGTGAGTTCTGCTTGTTTAGACCTGCAAGCTTCACCAGTCATTTGGCATTTCCATCTCTCCTCCTCGGTTTCAACAAAAGTATCTCAAGCTTACCTATAGACAGTTAAGTAAATACTTGGAAAACAGGTATAGTTTTCTACTGTACCTCAAGGGGAGAGATTTACCAGACAACTACAGACAACCACCAACCAAAGGACTAAACCTAGTAACCAGCACTAGGCCTTGACTGTATACGAGGAAAACATGGCTATGCCAGAAGAGCATGAGAGTACAGACCAGCTCTATCCAGTACAAGGTATGTTTATCAGAGGGTTTTATCAGATATCTATGTCTGTGAGGAAAACATTAATAAGTGCCATGATGCATCAGCAAGTCTTTTACTCTTAGCCCAGTCTCATATACAAAAGGTAGACCCAGAAAGGCCTGGAAGAGAAAACTTTAGGAGCAGCTGTCCCTACCCCAGGGAAAAATGCTGGTACACCTATCAAAACTGCTTTCCTTCAACACCTTTCCTTTGACTGCTACTTTGATTGGATCAGTAAAATGTAACACTTCCCTGAACCCATGTTTTTTCCCCCCATCCCCTGTCTCTGATGTTATTCATAGAAAAACTATGAATAGTAACAGAAGGGATATTATCAGAGAAGAAATGCGGGTAGAACTTGCACAATTCTTGGTCATTTGGCAATTCACACAGGGACCTGAGTAACAGCAGCCATCTATGCTTCAATTTCACTAGTGCTTCACAAATCCTGCTTCAGCCATCTAACCACTGAAATGGTACATGTACAGGCTCAGGAAAGTGCTACACGGGCTCATATTTGGAAAGTTACTTCCTAGAATCACAAGTATTAGAACTTTTACTTTATAAAATGATTCTACTTACTCTGATGTTAAACATCACAACCTAAGGAAGATATACCACCTACCTTCAAACCTACTGCTCTCAGGATCTAAAACTGCCTTCTGCTTAAAAAATTAAAAGTAAAAAATTCCTTTGTGTGACACATAGGACCTTAAACCTTAAGGTTACCTCACAGGCCATCTGAACGACCGTCACTTTCTCATTTGACAAAAGGTACAACTCAAAAAACTTAGTTCCTCACAATCACTACTGTAAACTTAAACGTTAGTTTTGCAACAACAAAATTTTGCCATACACATGGCAACACTGAAGTATTTTAATTGTACTATATAAATACAAATACATAATGAACAAATGTCTACAAAATCACTTCTGAAACTATTAACCTGCAGCCAGTCTTAAAGCTCTATCATATCTACTATAATACAAGCTAATGTAATAAAAAGGTTAGACGTATGCTCAGAACCTCTAGCATTTAACATGCAAGCCCAATTATCCAGCACATCGCTAGACAACTTTTTAATCGAGGACTGCGTTTTCTTCTATCTGCTATTAACACGCACGCTATGACAGATCACAGATCATCAGCGTAACCTTTGCTCGCAACATTGTTTTCAAAGGCAGCGAAATCCCTCTCAAACTTTAAACGCCTGAAAGGCGTTGGCAAGGGAAAACCGCCCGCTGCATAATAATGTCACTATTTGGGGAGTGCTTGATGCTCCGACCCTCGCTAGGGTGGGGTGCTTTATAAATAGATGCGTTTTTTTTTTTCCCAGTGCCGTGCCCCAAGCGTTTGGGTGGCGATGGGAGAGGAGGCTGTTTATAGCCATTATTAAATGAACCCTGAATCGGCCAAGAAAAGGAGGAGGGAGAGAGGGGAGAAAAGGAAAGCTGCTGCTACCTGAGCCAGGCCCAAACCCCTCTGCTCACCCTCCTCCTCCCTCTTTCCCCATGCCCAGCCCCAAGGGGCTGCCGTGCCACCCCCCACCCTTTTAGGAAGGCGCCTGCAATGCAGGGGCTGCGCAGCGGAGCCCCGCGGTCGGTCCACCTTCAGCCCCGGGCAATGGGGGGGGAGTGGGGGGGGGGGGGGGGTCCTGGCAGCAGCATCCCAAGCAGGCTCGTACCCGCGCCGCCCCCCTTCCCATTTCCCTGCCTCTCGCCGCCCCGACCTCGTACCAGCTGCTGCTGCCGGGGATGGCGCCTCGCTCCTCACCCGGGCTACAGGAGGGACGACCCCCACCTCCTCCCGCAGAGCCGAGAGGAAGAGCAGCCCCCGCGCAGGCCACCCCCGCTTGTTTACAGGCCCCGGGGCCCAGGCGGCGGCGGACGCGGCCCTCCGGCGCCCCGGCGTAGCCCGGCCCCGCCGCCACCCCCTCACCCCGCCTCAGCCCGGCCCGCCGGAGGCCCCGCACTGCGCAGCTCCACTTACCCCCCCCCGGCCGCGGCGGACGGCGCCGGCTGTGGCGGGCAGGGCCGCGCTCCGCGCTGCCGAAGGTGCGTGGGGGCAGGGAGGCCGGGGGCAGGCGGGGACGTCCGCGGTGGGGCCGGCGGCGGGCGGGCCGGCCGGGGGAGAAGGGGAAGGAGGGGGAGAAGGAGGAGGGGGACACCCGGCTGGCGGCCTCGCCTCAGTTCATTCACAGGCGGCGGCTGTCGAGGGCGGCTCTCTGCCCAGGGGGAGTCCAGCGCTCATCTCGCCTTCCGCTCCTCTACCCCCTTCCTCGCTCGCCGCCGCCGCTCGGCCGCCGCCGGCCCCCCCACCCCGGCCCCCTCCCGCCCGCCCGAGCTCCGCGCCCACTCGCGCAGCGCCGCGGAGCGTCGTCGGCCCCCCCGCCTCTCGCGCAGACACACACACACACGCACTGCGCCGCCGCTGCCGCCTCCTCCTCCCCTCTGCGCAGGCGCGCCGGGCGCCGCTGCCTCGCGCGGCTGCCTGCTACCGCTCCCCTCCCCCGCCGCGGCCACCGCGCGCGCGCGCCGCAGGCGGGGGGGGGGGGGGGAGGGAACGGGACGGGAGCGAGTGCGCGCGCGCGCGCCCCCTCGCCCTTTCCCTCCTCGCCAGGGGCGCGTGCGCACGCGCCGGCCACCCCTCCCCCCCTTAGAAAAAAATCAAAACACCAAAACGCCACAAACGACGCTTTTCAGGGCAAAAACCCGCCTCTGGCGTAGCGGGCGGGATACCCGGATGTTGGGGCTGGGAGAGCTGCAAGGGGGGGGGGGGGGGCAGACGGAGCGAGGCCTTTAGAGGTATTACATCACCCTCCGTCCCGTGTCCCGCCCCCCCGCCGGGCCGCATTGAGCATGCGCGAAGCGCGTGGGCGAGGCACGCGCTTGGGCGGGGTGGGGGAGCAAAGACGTCATCGGCACCGCCCCCTTGCCTGAGGGGAGAAGTCGGCGCGAGCGCCCATGGCTGCTGCGTTGGGTCCGGGTCCGGGTCCCGGTCCCGGTCCCGGTCCCGGTCCCGGTCCCTCTCGCTCGCCTGAGGCCGAGGGAGCGGGGCTGAGGCCCTGGCAGGGTCAGCCGCAGCGGTGTGCCTCGCCTCCCTGAGGAGGCGACGGGCGCGGGGAGCAGCGCCTCTTGCTCCTCGCCGGGGCCAGGCGGAGGACCAGCCACCCTGCTCCTGTCCCGTCCCCAAAGCCGCGGGCAGGCGCACGGCCGCAGGGACGCGCTGGGATATCCTCTTACTCGGCTAAACCAGAGCCCTGCAGGCTTCCCTGCCGAAAGCACAACTGCTGGCAAAATCAGCAGCGGATTACCAGTAATGAACGCATAATGGGTTTAATAATCCCATGATTTTCAGCCACCCTTTGATGAAGGCTGGCCTGTTGACAAAAGGGACGGGAGTATGTTCTGGGAGTGACTCCCCCCGCCAGTCTGCAGGGAGCAAATCTAGAGGACAAGCTATTAGACAAACCTGTTTTGTCTAACCGGGGGATGTGAATCTGGCGGGGCGGGTGGAAGCTCGGGGAGGCTGCGGTGGGAGCGGGGCCTGGCTGGGAGAGGGACGGTTCGGGGCGGGGGGGGAACCGTCCGTGCGGCTAATTCCAGCAAGGCAGGGTTAAATGACGGGGCTGGGGATTTTTGAAGGTGGAGTGGATGCTTTTAAAGGAGAGCTTTTAAAGGGAGGAGTGCCTTTAAAGGGAGGATTAGGGATGCATAGTAGTTTCGAGGTTGTGAAGAAGGAATTGACTACAGAGGGAGAGATACTGAAGAGGGCTGGGGAAAGGTGAAGTGGGTACTTAGCTAAAGAATCAGGAAGGTTGTCTACTTTAGATGGTTTCCATCGTTAACAGCAATCAGAACAAACAGCCATATGTTAAGGTTTCCGTAAACTGAATGTTGGGAAAACCCTTCAAATCGCTGGTTATGTTCCCCCAGCCATTGTAGATAACAATCAGCGCAGCTTCAACCCGAGTGTGCCAACGACTGAAGATAGTTAATTGAGGGCTCTTGCGCAGATAAGACCTACAAAAACAGCAAAGCCCTACCCGGAGATAGCTAAAAAAGCTGTAACAAATACAACAAAACTTCATCGTTGTAGGGCTTTCCTGACTGTGTTTCAGTGTGATTACAAAATCTCCAGTTTCCATTGCTGACTGTGACTGAATGGTACGTTTGGAGCCGATCTCGCTGTATTCATCCTGATCGTGTTTGTTAGCATGATACTGAACACCACTCAGTGCTGCTCGATGTTGTGTTAACTATTTAAGGACTTTGAATTGTAGTTAAATGCAGCAAAATTTGTCAGTGGAAGCAAACCTTTAGGGAGATTTAAATGCAAATTATTCTGAAAATGTGTTGCGGGGGAAGCGGAATACATGCAGCGTGTTCCACAATGAAAGGGAGATTTTGGAAGGTCACGGAGTAATTCCCATTTTCTTTGTCAATGCAATTTTGAATTTCCTCTTGGTATCCAAAGACAATTAGTTACAACTTTGATGCAGTTCAGGTTTTTAAAACTGCATTTCTTCTTTTTTTTTTTTTTCCCCTCAAGACTTCTGCAATATACAGACAAGGTAGAGTTTATGCAGGCATGTGCCATGCTTCTTTAACCTCTACACCTAAACATAAATTTAATTTTTCACCCTCCTTTTCCACTTTAATAAATCTCTCCTAACACTTCGAATTATATACAGTTGTGGATTTCATTTAGATTCTGTGTTACCTAGAGCTGTGTTTTTGTGCGGTTTTTTTTTTTTACATAAAAGTGAATGAAAACATGGCCCAGCTTTTTGTGTGATGCCCTAGTTTTAAGCTGCAGGAATGTAATGACAGCAGCGAGTTTGCTGCTGTCATTTTCTATTTATATGTTTTTCGTGGGAAATTGGATGGAGTCAAATTACCACAGTATTTTCTTAAAGTGTAACTTTTATTTAGTTTCCTAGTTTTGCCTGACCTGTTGTACTGACAATGGGAATAAATATTTACAAGAAATTCAGACATTGCATTTAATTAGTATAAAACAGCTGTGTGTAACGTATGCCTCGCCTATGCGTATTTGTAGCTGATGAGACTACATCTCCCAGCGTACAACTCTTTATTTTCCCTTTAGCTGTAGATCAAGATGGGATACAGCTGATTGGGACCTGTAGTCACCACAGTCAAGGTGGCACCAGCAAGAACCATTGCGAAACTCTTTCAACAGTGCATCATAAACCATGACTGAATTGTTGAGGAGAATCATATTTCAATGTTTGGAACAAGAAATTTGTGTTAGCATAACAAAGCATATTTAAAATGATGTGCTATTCCACTGGATATTTTTAGAGAATGTTATTTTTAGAGGGTTTTTTCCTGCTTCCTGTTACAGCTTTAAAAAAGTCTTTAGATGGATGGTATTTGCCAAGAGTATTTCTAAAAAAATCTATGTATCTAAATAAATAGATATTTACCACCTATGCACACTTGGTTATTGCAGGCAGGAGGATGATTTTGTCCAACGTATTCATTGAAACTGTCAATTTAGAAAATGCCACTCTTTGTCCAATGAAGCTGTTCCCAATGACATCATTTCCCATAAAATACAGGACTGCAGTTGCTGCTGGGATCACATGGCAATTTAACTGCGTTTGGGAATCAGTTTTCATCATAATGGCCATATTCCATAGGAGTCTGCTGTAATGTCTGTGTGTTGGTATTGCCCACTGCTCCTTGTAACTCTTTCAGTTTTAATACCAGTCTGCTAAACTTCTTTTATTATAAGGTATATCATGAGGTTTCGGAATTGTGTCTGTACATTCTTTAAAGAGAGGACAAATATTAGCTGTTGTGTTGCATGATTTAGATTTCTTGATCCCTAAGCGAAAAAGCTGTCCTTCCTTCAGTGTCTCACATGTAGTTTACTCAAAACGTCAGGAAAAGCAGGGCCTTTTAGTTTCAGCTTCCCTTACTTATCGTCCCTGTTTCTTTTACTGTCTACCATGAATATTTGACGTAGATGGGAAATAATGTATTTGAAGGTACCCTGTACCCTGCAGCCTAAAAAGCTGGTAGGCTGTGGGGTTTTGTTTTGTTTGGAATAGGATTTGTATCACCTAATAATGCTCATCTAAATATTAGACGTATAATCAAGTTGTTGTCCGGGCTGTCTTGGTTCAGCGGAGAGAGACAGGCACCTTCGGATGATCATTACTCCCATGCTTACACTGGCATCTAAAGCAGGTTGGGCGAGTTGCTGTCTGAGGGTGACTTTTTCTCTCCTATAGTTTCTATGACTACAGAAGAACCTGAGATGACCACTTAGACTAGACCCTTAATTTTCAGATGGCTAAAATTAATTAATTACCCGTGGCGCTTAGAGTTTCTCTATTAGAAATCTTCATATTAATGATATACAATAGTGTGATCATGGACTTGCTAGAACTTTATACTTGGCTTGTGAGGTACTGATGCCCTGTGCCATCTCCTCCAGTGGCCTGTACCTATTTTTGGAATCTAAAAGCCAGCTGGATGACTGTGCTGCAGGCTTTACGTCTTCTTGGTACTATTCCTGCAACACCCTGGTGTGATGTCATCTGTAGGTATCTGCTCAGGCAGCTGTGCCATTGGGAACTCCATAAAATGCCAGTGCTGTAGCTATGATTAATAATCATATAATGTTTAAATCATCAAAAGTGCACACCTAGGGTGTATCCTATATCCAAACAATTTATCTGAAAGATGTCACAAAGACTTGGGACTTTTGAAGAATATGGGATGCCAATGTTCTGCATTCTTGAAATGCAGCAGTTCTGATAATATTTGCTTTCTGCTAGAGTCTTGAAAAGTGCTACACAAAGAGCCATGCTTTGCCCCCTCTGAGATGAGATTTATGCTTTCCTGATAGCTTTTTAAACCAACATTCAAACAGTTAGGGCATTTGTTAAAAACAAACGCTAGTAATTTTCAATCTACAAAATCAGGTACAAAATCATTAGGGCATCACAATGTGGTTTTCTTATTCTAGCTGTAAGAGACAGAAAGCAATGCTCAGTCATGAGTTTTATTTTTCCAGTGAGAATTTGCTGACAGAAGTAACCTGCAATTCAGGAAAATCGGCAAAAGCAAAGTACAGTAAAAACCTAAATATCAATAGAGGGAAAATCCTTTTATGCTGAAAATTAATATAAAGCTTTATTCTAGAATAGTTATTATTTTTGTCCCGCCATTTTTCTCCTACTTTTTTGTATGTGAAATATGGGAAAAGCATGGCATCTCCCTATTTCTACAAAAGTCCAAAACTTACACAAAAGTAAGAAGACAAAAATTCAGGCAGCTCAGGAAGATGAATGCAATTTGTCAAGGTTTTCAGAGCTCATCTGCAAATCACCTGCATTTCATGTGGTTCCTTCTATCTGTAGCAAAATGTCACTGAAGACCTGGTGGCCAGGAAAATTCACTTTTCATGTGAAATGGGGAGATTAAAAAGGAACATCAATATAGTCTACAAGCATTGTAAAGAAAATGAAAAATGAGAGAAAAAAGAGAGCCATTTAAATATTGATTTTTTTTCCCCCTCCCGTTAGAATCTCAGCTGCCTCAGTGGTTGAAATGGAAAAGTCTTGCGAGAAAGCCTGCGTGTCCTGAACCTGTTACATAAGAAGGGACAAAATAGACATGCTTGGTGTCTGCAGAAGCGCTGGCATGGTATTCCAGGGTATGTCAATTCATTTTGGCCCCTGTGCTATCTACCAGATTCATGATGGTACGACGTAAATGGTCTCATTGGGACCATCTGTGTTGCTCTTCAGCATAGAAACCATGATTCAGCTTAAAGCAACATTAGTAGAAAACATAAGCTGAAGTATTCTAAAGGCTGGGTCGAATTCACACACAACAAGACTCCAGCACAGATACCTTTCTATGGTTCTTTCCAACACTTTATTGAATCTTCATCTATCAGTGGTGAATGCTTACAGCATCTTTGTGTTCAATTCCTGAAAGTTTAGTCTTCCTAAGAAGATCTTCTTTAGCTGTAAGGCAAGCTGTGAAGTAGAGAACAACCAGAATATTTTATCATCTAGGCTTTAGCCTATTCCGTTCATTAGATGGTTCTTCTGTTTTAAAAATGCAGGGGTATATGTAAGTTGCTGTTTTCATTTGCTGTTAGTAGTCCGTGCATGAAGGCCTGTATCCTCGCCGCAGTGACAAAGCTTCCATTGACCTCAGTGTTGCAGGATCAAACCCTTAGTCATTAGCATGTTATAAAAACGGCTGTTATCCCAGCCAATTTTAATGGGCCTGCCTACAATTGTCAGTTGTTTAACCTAAAAATTAGCTTAGCAATCACAGCTAAAATTACATGTCAGACTGTTGATGCATAAGAATACTTCATACTGAGTCATCAAGAGTCTTATGATGCTCTTAGAGTTTTATAATTATTAACATTCAAGCAAGAGATTCTGAAATTCGATAAAGACTGGAATTTCCAGATGTGAAGGAGATTAGTTCTTATGAAAAGATAAGATTTATATTCTGTAAACTCCGTTTTTTGTGTTACTAGTCCTTTTCTTCTTCAAATTGCCAGATCTAGTCGCCGCCTTTGTACAGCGAAACACAACTTACTTTCTGCAACATTCATTCATATAAACCTGTTCAATCAGTTGTCTCTTTTAACAAGCCTGTTAGCCTGGACACAGCCGAGGAGATAATTTTTTTGGTGTTAATTAGTTAAATTAAACTGTGTCAGAATCAAATAGCTAAGGTGTGGAGATACTTGAAATCTGAACATTACTTAATATTTTGCAAAATAGGTTTTACACAGTACCAAGGATTCTGGAGAGTCTGGGATTTAAAGGATAATCCTGTTCTGGAGCCGGATTTTGCCACTTAGGCCTTCTTTAGTTGTCAACATTACTGAAGTTTAAATTTAGTTTCATTACATAGGTGCTGACATGGTATGACTGTAAGAAGTAAAGACATTGTTTCAGGTTTGCTGGCATAAGGGACATGAGGAAAATGGGTATGAGATCACAAGCTATACGTGATGGTTTTCTCAGGAAAGCAAAACAAGTAGTAATTTGGATTTTTAGCATTTTTATGACAACCCTTGCCCCCCTTGATGGTGTTGTGTTTCTTTGAGGATGGTGCAGAACAAAATATTAGCAAAGCAATAAGGGCCATTATGAAAAGAAACTGCTTGTTGTGCAGTTCAGGCTCAGAGTTTCACGAGGAGGAACCTATCAGGGAAGGAAAATCTCATATTGCAGGTCACATTAGCATCAGATCTTTTGTAGAATGTTTAAGTGCAAGTAATGTGGTGCAGCTTAATATCAGAGTGTTACTCAAAACATGGATGCTACTTGGAGATAATCTGAGTCCCCATCCTAAACAGAAAGGTATCCTTCCTTCTCAGGAAATTTCAGTTCATCTAATGGATTAGGAGTCCAACTACTCCTTGAGAGATTTGGGAATGTGATTTCTTTTAAAGATTTGAAATACATTTGTTCTCTTGCTTGTTTTCATTCATTGTAGCATATCACTCATGTATTTATTAAAATAAATCTATGTTTCCGTTATATTTGTGTGTGTAAAGGCATACATTATATTTTTACAAACACACTTCTTTTTTGCATTTTTTAACTTTTATAGGAATAATCAAAATAATTGGCTAGTACTTGACATTTATCGTGTCGTATTCCAATTACTCCCTTGTGTTGTTTTACTCTGTTTTATGTTCAAAATAAATAATATAATCCCTCGTAAGAGACAAGATAAGGAAGAGGAAAAAAGCTTGTCTTACAAAGATGAGAAAAATGATGAGGTGAAAAAGGGAAAGCATTGGTGCTATTAATTCACAGCAGTCTGCTGACAACGGGATGGGAATCATTAGCTCACTCTACAGAGGTCACAAGATTGCCATTCTATGACATAAATTTCAATTAATATAGACACTGTCTCAACATGAAAGTGGCAGTTGACCTGAGCTGAACCCAAGTTAGATGAGAGGCTCATTACCAGTAACAGTTAGCAAATAGGAATTTTCCTGCAAGTGCAAACTGAAAAGCAAAGTTACATACAAACATTTCCTTCTGCTGCTAACTGTCTAGGTAGAATTTGTGAATATTCAAAGACAGCAGTTGTGGAATGCTTTGTCCTCATCTCAGCTGCGAAAGCAACCTGCTGAGAAACCCACAGTAAAAAGCAACGCCACCCTGATGCAATTTCTAATGCTGTCTACAAAAATGAAGTTTAGGATCTTTTCTGAACATGAATCCTAAAAGCGTTGAAGTTGATCCAATGCCTTTCAAGTTAAACTCAAGATTCCCACTAACTTCAGCGGGCCTGGATTGGGTTTAAATTTCTTATTTGCTCAGGGAAGCATTAGCACTGTCAAAATGACTTTCATCAATTTAAGCTGGATTAATAATACAGTAGTCATTTATCGTAAAATCATAATAATTTTGGTTCGAAGGGACTTCTGGAGGTCATCTAGTTCAACCCCTGGCTCAAAGCAGGTCCAACAAGATGGGGTTGCTCAGGTCTTTGTCCCGCTGAGTTTTGAATATCTTTGAGAATGGGCATTCCACCTTTCTGGGCACCTGTTTCTGTGTTTCCAGTCAGAATTTCCTGTGTTGTGATTTGCGTCCGTTTTCTCTTGTCTTATCAGTATGTAGCTCTGAAAAGAGTCTGCAGTTGAAGACAGCAATGAAATCTCCCCTTACGTTTCTCTTCTTCCAGCTGAACTGAGATGGTTCTCTAAGTCTCTCTTCATCTTGGTGGCCCTCTACTGCACTTTCTCCAGTACATTGAAGAATTACTTGCCTGGGAGAGGTAACAAAAGGCTGCTTACACACCTTTGATTTAAATACTCGTGGTTAGTATCTTGCCTGTTGCTGTGACATATAAAATGCTTTTTCACATCATTAAAAAACTCAGCTATGCAAAATAAAATGTTACTCTCTTTTGTGACTCTCCTGAACCTCTCTGGGTTGACGCCTGTGCTACCATACACAGAAAGCTGATGGATCCTCAACAAAGCACCTGGTTGCTTGCACTGAGCCTTAATGTCAAGTAAAAGTTGACTTCAGAAAGTGGAGTAGGTGAAATGCTCATCAAATCACGTACACATCTTGGATTTGTGTTCCTGCAGATTTTAAACGTAACTTCTTGCAGCATACCGTCCTATACCCTTCAGAAGAGGAACAGGGCCACCTTCCTGACAGACCCACATCTGCCTGATCCTGGGCAGTGCAGGAAACTTTTTTAGATGTTGGTAGTAGTTAGAGCAGTCTTCTTGGTTTTGGTTACCAGAAAGGGACTGTTGGAGTACCAGGTGCACCAGACTTATCCTCTCCCAACATCAGCATGTCCTATCCGTCAGCTGATTATGAAAGTGCTATGCTCCAATTTACTTCTCTGACACCCAGGGATTTTCCCAGATGAATAATTACATCAGCTCTCTGTTTATCGTGTTACTGGAATGGAAGCTAATATTTAGCCACTGTATGTCCTTACCTGTTTACCTCCTTTCAATATGTAGTATTTAAGCAGGACTACTGCCTATGACTTTTGTTAACTGAGGTACACAGAAAAAAAAAGTCCCCAGTAGCATCTGCTTCTAGAGCTCCTTACATAATATCTTCATTAAAATGCCAATCACAGGGTTCTGCTAAGAGCCAGGTCAGACTGTGATCAGCTTTTTAGGCCATGTTCATTTTTGGACTTTTTGCCTAAGAAATTCCACAGGTTCACATGCTTGATTATGCAATTATTTTCTTGAATTCATTAAAAAACTCCCCCCGTGCACAGTTTACAGCCCTAAAGCTGATCTTCCTTATAATTTATATTCTGGTGGTAAAAGGTTTAGAAACAGGAATCTGGATTTTTCTCTTAAAAATGTTGGTTGTTAATGAAAATTCTCTTGGTATTTTGTGTTTTGCTTTGGGAAGACCAGCAGAGGGTGCCTGAGCTGGAGAGCAAACCCAGTCCCAGATTTGTGCAGGAATTGTGAACAATATGAATGTAAAAAAAGAAGTAAACTTTAATTTAGTTCTCTATTAAAACCAAAAAGGAATACATTAACGAAAATGAAGGGAAACTAACTGTCTTAGGAAAACTGCACTATTAAGAGGCTGTCAAAAAAGTAGTACTAATAATTAAGAAAAAAATATAATAATTTGGGGATTAGGAAAGGAATTATAATTATCTGATTCTGTCGTTGGCTAACAGCCACTAAAGGACTCATTCCCTGAAGTATCTTTTCATGGGTTTTGGGAGACATTCCTTCCATAAGCTGCTCCATAAGCTACTGCTGTATAAGGGGACAGAGGAAGAGAAAATCTTTCAGCGCAGGATTCAGAGCAGGTTCCCAATTTATGTTCCCTGGCCACTCCCAGGATGGAGTTTGTTTCTGCTGACTATAGCGAGTGCTCAGGAAGACGAAGCTGTGCAGAATCAGCCTCTTGGGCACCACCTTCTTCTCCTTCTCCTATCCCTCACTTGATGTTAAATGATGCAGGAGAGAAAGTTTTCACTAGTTCCCTGTATGAGTAGTCTTTTCAGTACTAGTGCAATGAGTGAGCCTACACAGAAAGAAACCTTTCTAGATTCATTACAAAAGATTTAAATTGAATAAATACTGTTTTATATAGCTATGTATGTATTTGGAAAATTCCAAATGTGGAAAAGGGGGCACAAATCCTTCTGTTGACTTTGGTGACCTTGTAACCCAGACCAGGATGACAGACGCAGAACAGGGATCTAAGAATCGGAATGTAAATATCAATGATAATGTCTTCCTCTTCTTCACCATCACGAGAGGTTTGTTCCATATTAAGGAAGTGAGAAAGCTTTTTTTAAAGAAAAACATTAAATACTTGCTTTCCCTCACTTATCCAGATATGATGTATTCATATGACATGGTATGTTCAGATACGTTCTAGCCTTCACCTCTAGCTATTCCTCTGAGGAAAAGTCCTTCGTATATTTGTATCTAGACTTCTGATATTTAACTTGAATAATCATGAAGAATTACATAGTACTAATGTCACACAAGCAAAATGCCATTATCATCAAATGGAGTTTTGTTCAAATAACCTGAACATGTTCTGTATGTCGTTTATTTATATAAACACAGGTGATTTAGTCACACCCCTTAATGTAAACCAAAGAAAGTATGTTAAGAAAAGGAAATGGATAATACAACCTAAGGACTCTGGGTTCCATCACTGTCCCATCATACTAAACAAATCTTATCTTCATATAAATGGCCCACCTCCCACAGAAAAGGCTGGAGTTTTTCTGGATTTCTCTTTTTATTATTTCTCTGAGTAAAAGTGCTTTTAATGTCAATAAACAGGAAAAGAAGTCAAAGTAGTGTGGGCTAGAGGAATGAGCAGAGCTCAGGCAGGCAGTCCTAAATAAAATTCACTCTTATGTGAAGGACACATCTGGAACACTTAAGTCCCATTCAAATATCTAGTTAGGTCAGCGAGGGAGACTTGATATGCAGGAGCTCTTTGTCTGGAGGCAAATGTTGTCCTTCAAAAAGTAACATGCCCCTTCTAAACAGATACAGTTAATGCAGGTGCCAGTAAAAGCACGCCGAGTGCTTTGCAAACAAAAAGCCAAGCCAAGCAGTTTATAATCTAATTGAAAAGTCATGGATGTGAGATTTGGAAGAAGGGCAGGGCCCAGTGTAGCTGCAGGTGGCTGGGATCACTGCAGAGTTTTAGAGCTTCAAACCCAAGTGTCACACTGGGTAGAGGGTAGAAAATGGCTCTCGCTTCTTATATTGAGGAAATCCTTCCCAGGGGATGCCACAAAAAGTCACTGACCAACAACCAGGAGTCATCTACTTCTGTGTCTGAAGATGCTTCCTATATTTGTCCTGGCTGGCTGAATAAGAGTTGTCTTGCCACTGTGTATTTTTATATTACTATTTTGTATTTCTCTGTGATGCTCTGTTGTTATCAGCTGTTTTTTCTCTGTATTTTTTGCTGAGGGAGGAAACAGTGAGGTGTAGGGAGAAGAGAGGAGGAAAGAATGATTTACTCACAGTTACACCACTTTAACTTAGGGTTTGCTTAACTGAACACTTGGAAAGATTCAAGTAACCACCTTTGCTATGTCTTTGCTACTGAGTACCACAATCAGGACCTTCTAGTCCTGAGACCAACTGGCCTGACCTGGCTTGTGTCTGTAGCTGATGCCCCTCAGACATACCCCACATTCCCTGGGACAGTGTTTGTAGGCAAAGCCATACCACGAACCACGATACCAGTTTAAAAGTATGGATGATGATGTGCCAGTGTATGACTCCACGCCTTGGCCCTGTTTGACTTACTGGTACAGATGTAGCTTACTCTGGCAAAAAAGCAATTTCTCCGATTTACCTTCTATTGCTTGGGAACAGGTTGTACTAAACTGTAATGCAGTGGCCAGGAAGGCAGTACCAACAGTTTTATTTACTGTTTTAAAAATGGATAGAAGACACGGTAGTTCAGCTTGCCCTAATTAGAACTAGACTCCCAAGTTTTAAACTGATGGGAGCTCACACACAAAACCTTAACTAAACAGACTGAAATGAAATGGATGCAAGGAGTAAGTAAAATTAAGGACAGATTTGAAGGAAGAAAAGATGGAAGTTATTTCCTTCAAGTTTGTCTTTAAGTGGCCTGGGCCTAAAGGGGAAGAACCCATGAAGATTGAACGATGTGCTAAAAGCTGAAATGGGAGGAGATTAGGATAGCTAGGAATGCAGAGGCTTAAGTGCACAAAAACTCAGAGACTTGAACTCAAGAAGGTAATTCCGATGCAGAAAGCAGACAGCTTGTGCTCTTTGTAAGCAATAGGAAAAATTTCACTGACATAGTGACAGCAGAATTGTACCTCAAATCAGCATCGGATCAAAATGCATTTTAAAATGCATTTAAAAGGCTCAAATGGATGTCCCTTACCTAGGATAAATTTTTAAGTTTTCAGTAAATTTTATTACAAAAGAGACAATATTTTCTTAAATAGTAATTTGCAGGTAAAAAAGATATAAAATAAAAATATAAAGAAGTAATGTATATGTCCACTGTCTGATCAGACAGATTTATGTACGCGGTATTTTTGGCACTCCATTATGTTTACCTAGGACTGTCTTTGCCTGGATGTGTGTTTGTTTGTCTTCTCTTCTAGCAGCACTAAACCGTATGGCATAGGTAACATTCTGAAGCAGACAGCATGGAGTCAAAACTGGCCTTACTTCACTTGCACTCATTTTATGATGGATTCTCCCTAAAATTTTGTTTTCCTAAACAAAGCAAAGAGCTTTTTTCCTTAGAAGCTGTTCTGTTTTGCTCAGAGTGGAAGAGGAAATACAGGAAAAGGGAATATAGTGCTGCTCTACTTATTGCTATTCATTTTAATGTTATTGTACCCGCATAAATAATTTAGTGAAGTAAGAGCATTTTTCAAATCTATGTTTTACACAGACACTGAAATAATCTCAGCTAATTGCACTGGAGCTTTATTTACTCTAACATGGATCAAAGAAATTGCATCACAGTACTGTGGAAAATATACACACCCATGCTCTCCCAGTGTTATCACCAGAGCTGCCATCAAGTTGTCTGAGGCCCCCTTGTGAACATTCATAGAGGAAGCACTTCACCCATAAATCTGTGAAAATTTACTCATTTTATAGAATCATAGAATCACAGAATGGTTTGGGTTGAAAGGGACCTTAAAGATCAGCTACTCCAAACCCCCTGCCGTGGGCAGGGACATCTTTCACTAGATCAGAGTGCTCAGAGCCACATCCAGCCTGACCTTGAACACTCCCAATGATGGGGCATCCACAACTTCTCTGGATCCACAACAGTGTCTCATCACCCTCATAGTAAAACATTTCTTCCTTATACTCAAACTAGATCTACCCACTTTCAGTTTAAAACCGTTGCCCCTTGTCCTGTCACTACAGGCCCTGGTAAAAAGTCTGTCTCCGTGTTTCTTATAAGCCCCCTTTATATGTTAAAAGGCCACAATAAGGTCTCCCCAGCATCTTCTCTTCTCCAGGCTGAACAACCACACCTCTCTCAGCCTTTCTTCAAAGGAGAGGTGTTCCAGCCCTCTGTTCGTTTTCACGGCCCTCCTCTGAAGTGCTCTGACAGGTCCATGTCTTTTTTGTGCTGGGGGACGCAGAGCTGGACGCAGTACTTCAGGTGGGGTCTCACCAGAGCAGAGCAGGGGGGGAGAATGTGGGCTGCCAGCGCACAATGCCGGCTCATGTCCATCTTTTCACCCACCAGTATCCCCAAGTCTTTCTCCGCAGGACAGCCCTCCATCCATTCAATCCCCCAGTTCCACTGTGCCATTGCACTTTTGCACAAGGTCTTCTTGACACTGCACAACTGAAGAAAAAAATAAATATATAGGAACAGCAATCTAATCAAACATTTATTTCTGCCTTACTGCTTTGGAGACTGAAGGCAGTTTATTTTGCTTTTATTTACATTAAGTAAGTGTGTCAATATAATTTGTGTAACTCTTAAGAATAAGGCACGTTATCATGTTATGTGCTGAGTTTAATTGATCTGTTATCTGCTGCCACAGAGTCAACATGGGGAACCTCAGCAAGGTTCACAGCAGGGTGTGGAGCACGACTGTGACCTCCCACCTTGGTAACTATTTCTCATGTTGTTTTCAGAGCCTGTACTTCAGCTTTACATTGGCTCTTCACAACTGCAGTTAAGTACTTTGTATAGATGTCAGAATATGTTTACTGAACTCCAAAGTGCTGTCTGCATCAATGACAGCACAAAGTGCAACAGAATTGTCATTCATTCAGTTGATGTTCAGGTTGACTTTGGTTGACTTTTAAAAACTGTTAGCAGTAATGGCCTCTTCAGAAGGTGAAAATTAGCTTCTCAGGTGGAAACTAAGTTCAGGCATTAGAAGGAGAAATATTTTTGGTGTTCCTTGGGAAGTCAGATGTTGGTTAAATCCAAGGGCTTCGTTATAATGTGATCCTTTAAGAGATGTTTCACTTTTATTTGGTACTTTGTCAAACAGCTCTTCTCTAAGTAGTTGCTGGCGCTGAAGCAACAAGCAGAGCGTATGCTTTGTCAACACTCAAAGTTGTACTTCCAGCAAGGAAAGTCAGAGAGCACTGCTGGCCGTTAAGGTGAGCCTGGAAGCTGGCAACCCTGAACTCCCATCAATCTTTTGTCAGTTACTTTGGGGTTGAGAAGAAATCTCACAGTCTGGCCTGATTCGGATGGTTTACAGCATCCATGTGTAAAAGCTGCAGCCTGTGGTAGCTTTACTGCTTTTTAGCTGGTGGGGATCTCAAAAGAAATCTTTTTAATAGACTCGGGTGTGTATAATTAAGATAATTCCTTAAGTATATTTAGCTATCATTACGATAATACTAATGAGATGAGCGTATTTACTTTTTCTAAGTTGGAAAACAGCAAGAATGGACATTACTTTGTAAAGGACCTTGTAACTTTTTCCAATGCTCTCCTTCCCATGCTCAGTCTGATGCTGAGCATGCCTTCATGCACTGAGCAGGCATGTCATGCCTGTCTTTGTAATCTTGAGGATAGGCAGTAAAATCCCCACTGATGGTGATTATGCAGGTGTACCAATACACAAGAACTGCGTAACTGAACTTCTTTTTTAACAGGAGAAATCTATTTTACTCAGTTTTGTTGTAAAAGAAGGGCTGAAGCACAGAGTTATAGGATAAATTCTCACCACTCGCCCATCACAGGATGTTGGGACCTCATGAGTGTCTCCTACGCATCCTTTCTGTGTTCAGCCTGAGCTGCTGCATACCTGTCTCTTTGGGGATAGCCAGGAAAATCCCTGCTGGGAATATATATATAAAAAAATATATATAATATATATAAAATATACTGTGCAGGTGCAGTGTATGTCCTCTTCCAACTTTATACTGCCTGTTCTGGTGTGTTGTGGTGCAAAGCTCCACGATCGTGTGTGCACCACGTGTATTTAGCACAAGGAGGAAAGAAGACCCAGAAATTTTTTTACCAGGGCTTATAAAGATCTGGCAGGGATGGACAGCTGAATTTTGCAATGAGAAAACTTGTTCATCATGCCCTAAATTTCCATTGGAAAGTAAGGAAAATACTTTAAATTACTTGCTATTTATTTATGTTATTTATGTTTTGTTTGGCATTAAGGTTCCATTATGCTATGCATTGCATGAACACAAAATAGTTCTCAACTCAGTGAAACAGGAGAAAACAGGGAAATACAAAGAACATCTGTAACTGCGCTGTGTAACTGTGAACAGTCATAGTAGTTCCTGTGATAGTCTTCCTTCATAACCTCTAAAGACCTGTTTCTATTCTGAAACACAACCACCATTTAAGTAGCGATTGGTTTAGACACCGTTGAGGATTGGTGCTATTGACAGAAATTAAGTATGTTTGCGGTATATTTTTTATTTTTCTGTCAACTTTTCCGTGTCATATGGATTAGGTTCTGACTGATTTGCTGAAAAATCAGTCAGACCCTAAATGTTTAAAGGTAGACCATGGGTGTGTTTTGCCTCAGAAAGCCGTAATGCAAATTTTGTGGCAATTCAGGTGTTGATTCACGAATCCGTTGCTCATCAGTGGAACTGGGACAGACCAAGCAGCTGCGTGCAGTAAACACGAACATCCCGTGCAAACTGCACAAGCATCCCGTGCTAAGTCTTCCGATAGATCAGGGGCTTTAGCCCGTGAGATTTTGTCTCATTGTGAGGGTCTCTGTGCCTCTCTGAACAGCTATGCAGCCTGTCCTACATAAGCTCTGCATGCATTTGTGTCAAGTGTCTGGCAAAGAGGCAGAAATTATTATGGGTTCCTCTTTTATATCTGTACGTCCTGCTATGAAAGACTTTCAAACATCAAGATAGTAAGAACAGAGTTTTGCGTCTCTGCACATAAGCACTAGCAAATCTATGGTGAAGAGCTGTAGATGAGTGATGTGATGTCCACAAATGCTGCACTCCCTGGGTTTTTAGCACCTGTGGGTATCCAGCACCACGGATTTCGGAGCCCAGGGTTTAAACCCAAGGTCTGCCATGTTGGCCAGAGCAGGCGTATGTGAGAACTGGGTTCGCCTTGGCTGCTGGCGCAGCAGCAGGTATGGCCAAGGGTAGCATTACTGCAGAAACCTGGTCAGGGAAGACCTCCACGCTGTGAAATGACCCGCTGCCTCACAGAATCACAGAATCACTAAGGTTGGAAAAGACCTGTAAGATCATCAAGTCCAAACTAAAAAAAAAAAAAAAACAAACACCACACACACCAACCCACCCAACACCCACCACACAGCACCATGCCCATCAAGCCACATCCCACAATGCCACATCCACACGCTCCTTGAATAACTCCAGGGAGGGTGACTCTACCACCTCCCTGGGCAGCCTATTCCAATGTTTCACTACTCTCTCAGTAAAGAACTTTTTCCTAATATCCAGCCTGAACCTCCCCTGGCGCAACTTGAGGCCATTTCCTCTTGTCCTGTCACTTGTCACTTGGGAGAAGAGACCAACACCCACCTCTCTGCAACCTCCTTTCAGGTAGTTGTAGAGAGCGAGAAGGTCTCCCCTCAGCCTCCTCTTCTCCAGACTGAACAACCCCAGTTCCCTCAGCTGCTCCTCATAAGACTTGTGCTCCAGACCCCTCACCAGCTTTGTTGCCCTTCTCTGGACACGCTCCAGCACCTCAGTGTCCCTCTTGTAGTGAGGGGCCCAAAACTGAACACAGGATTCGAGGTGCGGCCTCACCAGTGCCGAGTACAGGGGCATGATCACCTCCCTGCTCCTGCTGGCCACACCATTTCTGATACAGGCCAGGATGCCCTTGGCCTTCTTGGCCACCTGGGCACACTGCTGGCTCATCTTCAGCCGGATGTCAGTCAACACCCCCAGGTCCTTTTCTGCAGGGGAGCTTTCCAGCCACTCATCCCCAAGTCTGTAGCGTTGCACGGGGTTGTTGTGACCCAAGTGCAGGACCCGGCACTTGGCCTTGTTGAACCTCATACAATTGGCCTCAGCCCATCGATCCAGCCTGTCCAGATCCCTCTGCAGAGCCCTCCTACCCTCGAGCAGATCAACACTCCCACCCAACTTGGTGTCGTCTGCAAACTTACTCAGGGTGCACTCTATCCCCTCATCCAGATCATCAATAAAGACATTAAACAAGACCTGTCCCAAAAGCCTCCTGCAAAAAGGATGCAGCACGGCCTGTGACGAGAGCAGGGGGTGACTGCAGCTGGGCTGGGGGCCGCCGGGGAGCTCCAGGGGGGAGAGGAACCATCACTGTCTGCAAGGGACAGCCGTGAGGCTCTCCTCAGCAGGGCAGGCAGTGGCTTTTGATGTCTAAACGCCAGGTTTTGATCTCTCAACACCGAAGCCAAACCACCCCGGACACCCGCGCCATGCCCCAGGACGTGCAGCGGCCAGCGTTGTTTACGAGCAGGAAAAGGCCGGGCAGCCCTCCCCTCCCCTCGGGGCCACGTCGAGGGTGGGCAATAACACAGGGCCCCGCTCCCAGAAACCGACCTTCACCCCCTGTCACATGCATGGCCTCTCCCCCACAAACCCAGCGCTTATCGCCGCAGCCTTGACTGCGCCAGCCCCGGGGCCGGGTTACGCGCCAGCCCCGACGGCCACGGGACTCCCGCGGGGTCCGCCTCGCAGCCGGGGAGCGCGGGGCAGGCCGCGGCGGGGGGGGGCGGTGCGGCGGGCGGCTGCCCGCCCCTGCCCGGCGGGGAAGAAGGATGGCAGGGGCGGCGGGAGGCGGGGAGGGGGCCGGCGCTGCGCTGCCGTGGGGCAGGCGCTGGCTTCAGGCGGCGGGGGCGGCTCCCGCCGCGCCGCGGCCCTGATAAAGGGGCGGCAGGAGCCGCGGGCGGCGGCGGGCGGTCATGGCGTGGGGCTGCGCGCTCTGCCTGGCGCTGGCGGGCGGCGCCCTCCTGGCCCTGCTGGTGCAGCTGCTCCGCTGGCTGCGGGCCGACGGCGACCTCACGCTGCTGTGGGCCGAGTGGCGGGGGAAGAAGCCAGGTAAAGCCGCCCGTCAGCAGCCGCCGACCGCCGGGGGGGGTGGCGGCGGGGGTCCGGGCGGAGCGCAGTGTCACCGGGGGCGAGTTTGGGGCGCTCCGTGAGGGGAAGGGGCACGACGGCGTCTGGAGGGGAGGGGGTTCCCCTGGGGCGGGGCTGAAGTCGCCTCAGCTCGGTGGACCCAGCCCTCGGCAGCTGCCCCGCGGGCTTGTGTGGAGATCAACAAAAACAACCCCCAAAGCATAACTTTCTTGCCCTTGTCCAACAAGGTGTGGTGCCCCTCATGCCGATAAAGTAGCTGTCTAAGCAGCTTCGCCGCCATAGCCAGCTCAAGCGGGTCTGTGAGGAGGGCTGGCTCGTTTGGCCCAAACCCGGTTGTTTTGCGCTGTTCCGGGCAGGTGTCCAGTTCTGGCACCGGCGTGTGGAGTGGCTGCGGCTGCCCGGGGAGCCTGAGGTTCAGGGAGTGTCGGAGGGAGAAGGGTCGGTAGGAAGAGAGGATGTTCGGTGCATGTGGCCAGGATGAGTTGCCTCGTAGTCTGTTCAGCTTCTGTTTCAGTTTATTCTTACATCCTCAAGTAGATTTCAGTTTCACAGTAGTGCTGGAAGTGTTTACAGTGTCGTAAACACGGATATTAATGTTAGGATGAAATGGGTTTCCTCTGCTGAGAATTGTGCCCTGAGAGGCATAAGGGAACAGCACCTCATGATTCCTGTCTGTGGCTTTACACCGCTTTTCCTAAGGTGCTGCTTTTGACACCTGTGGGTGTGCAAGTTCAATAAAATGCTGTCAGACAGGGATTGTCAGCTCTTGCACATGTTGATCTTTCTAACTAGACTGTAATTCTGCCTACTTCTGGACAAAGATCTTTAAAAATCATAGGATTTATTTGCTCAATAGAGACTTTGATCAGAAAAGCCACAAATTTCTGAATATCCCCCCTCAGCTTAGCCAACGGTGGTGACTCGGGGCTGCTGTGGTCTGTGCTGGGTGAGGTGGTTGAGGTGAAAGTGGGGAGCTGGTGCTGTCAGTAACCACACAACAGCCTCTTCTTGCACCTGACCAGTCGGGGGAAAAGCTGATCTGAGAGAAGAGGGGACAAGGGACACTATAAGCTGTCCCATGTGGGAAATGAAACTGCATGGTGGGTTGAGATAGGGAGATAGGACTGCATCAGATGAAGGTGGATCAAGAAAGTGTGCCTGGGGGGAACAGTGAGGAAAGGGTTTGGGCTTGAGACCATGATTCGGTCGGAGATGGTGGCGTGGGTGAAGGTCAGCACTAGGAAGGGCTTGAGAGAAGAGTAGGACAAACTTGTTGGCACAGCTCTGTCTTCGGCTTTCAGTAGAAGCTTGCTGCAAAAGTGCTAGTCCATATAATGGAGAAGAGAACAGAAAAGCATGTGCAAGTAATAAAGCTCTGAGAAATGCTAAATTTAAATCTGTGTGAGCAATCTGCAACTCTTTGGGTATGCAGCCCAAAGTTTTAGAGTAACTCCATCAGGTAGTTCCCTTACTATAAGAAAACTACAAAAAAGCTTTGTGTGTGGACTTTGCAAAGATCATGGAAAGACTGAGGGCAGAGAAACAAGATAAATCTTGACTAATACAAACAGAATTGAAACTTTGTCCTGAGGGATCTATGTGCAATGCACATCAAGATTGAGGAGCTCTCAGGTAGACATAGTGTTATTTGAATGTAGCCTTCAGTCTTATTGGAAGCCTGGAAACCTTTTTAACTAGTGTCTCAAAGTTCCCCTGTAAAGAGCACTGTAGTCATTTTCTGATGTAGTTGTTTCAACATATAAGAAGAATTTTGTCAACATAAGCTCCTTTGTGCTGCAGAGAGGTGAGCTGTGTTTTGCCCCCTCCCATCTCCCAGCCTCAGTGCTTTTAATTAAGTAAAATATGTAGCTGAAATGGTAGCATTTAAGTGGCATTTTACTGACAGTTGAGCCATAAGCATGTGGGATGGTGATGCCACAGTGCTGATCCTAACTCTTCAGGTAGGAAAGCAGAAGGGGCAAACACTAGAAAAGATGTTCTTTAAATATGTTCTCCCTTTTCTCTTCCTCCTCCCAATGTTTTGCATATAATGTGGTGTGCCTAGGTAAGTAAGTGTGGATCCCATTGGAAAAAAAGCTTTTTTATTTAAAGCTGTTACCAGAGCTGTCACTCTCACAGTCATTATATTTTGTTATCGCTTCTACAACATTATTATGGATGTCAAAGTTTTTGGAGATAAAACTACTTATCAGGAAGCAGACTGATCTCATATGTTTCTCTTGTGCTGTAAGCTATAATTATGACGAAAGGCCTTAGTATAGGTAAGACTGGTTCCATTTCAATGATTCAATTCTATAGGGAGAATTCACTTCTGGATTTTGTTGTTGGCAGGTGCTGGATTGCTTCCCATCTTCTAAATATTTGTGTGGTGGGGTGACTTCCTTATGTGTTGTGTTTCGTTAGCTGAACAGCAGTCACTGTGAATGGTGTGCTTTTCACAGGCAGTGTAATACTATCAAGCGAAGGAGGATCCTTTTATGTATGAAAGCCTACGTATCTGAAACCTACTCTTTAAGCTGGGAATAATGGTATGATCCTTTAGGGGTGTGGGGAGGGTGTTCAGCTTTAAACCTCCCCATCCCAATTTTTTTTCACGAATGAAATAACATGGCAACCTTGTGCTAGAGGAGCTATAAAATATTGGGGGAAAAACCCTAAATAGAGCTACAAAACCACTTACTGGATTACTTGCGGTACTACTCTATTCAGCTTCTCATTTGTTATGCCTTGTAACACAGTAGTTAATGGTTAGTAATAGTACAATCTGCTTTTATTTTTTAATTTGTCATGGTTAATTTTTAACCTTATTTCCAGTAACAACAGCGCATGTATTTTAGAACAAGCTGGTGGTTTGCTACTTGTTCTACAACAGTGCTTGAGCTAGGTTTTCCATTATGTTAACTCCCAGTAGCTCAGCTCTTGGTAACTATCAGCACTGAGGAATCAGTGGAAAACTTTCCTTATCTCAGTTAATTATTCTGTCCACAGAACAAGATCCTGAATAACTGCAGTGAAGCTGCCCAAGACAGGTTGGGAACAGGGAAACTGAGTGGTAGGAGGAAGCGGATTTGTTTTCAGTAGCAAGAGGAGATGAGTGTGGTAAGCAGGGTTGAAAGTATGTCCGTGTGTTCTGTTGTTCATGTAGTGTTTGTCCACACAGGTCTTCTGCCAAAAAAAATGTAATAGGGGAGATGAACCCCCATGTTTCTTGTGATTTATTCAATGAATTAGTAATGTATTGGAGTAAAACTGTAGGAAGAGAGTGTGAATGCGCTTTACAGACAGCAGTCATTTGGTATCATTATTAATAAAGTGGTTATTCCTACAACTTCAGCAACACCTCTTTCTACCTCCCAAGTGTATCTCTCCTTTGGAAGGGGACTGTTGCTGCTTTTGTTACTGTTTTTAAAAGCAAACAAAAACATCCCTTTGGGTGGTTTCCCAAACCACCAAAGCTTGGTTTTAGGAGGGATTTTTCTTAGTCTAAAATACCGTCAGCTTAAAAAAAGACAAATAATACTCCCTGCCAGTCCTACAAACTCAAGTTGAGCTCCGATAGTTAGTCTTGAGTTCTCTCTGCTCTCATCAGAAGGGCGAAAGGTTTTGGTGTTGATTTCTTCATGGGATTTGTGTCATTAAGACTCTGAAAGTAGAAATTTGAAATGCAGTGTAGTATGGAGAAAACCAGAAACTGATTACTGAAGTAAGCAGGAAGTAAAAGCAGTCCCAGCCACTGGCTGCTGTGAAAAAGAAGTACTTTGGCTAAATTAAATGAGTGGGTAAGTTTCAGTGAGCTGAAAAATGCTATTTTGGCCTTTTTGAGAATAGAACTGGAGTTAAGTCTCAGGAACTGCATCTGGCTCTGCTGTTTGAATTATACCACGAAATCTTTCTTGGTTGGCACTGTTGGAACACTCTTCTGTACAAACTTGAGAAATAGAAGGAAGAGCCCTTGTCAGCAGTGCTCTGAATACTTCAGTCAGATTTTCACTGAGACTAATATTCACTAACACTAATCTTGAAGAATACATGCAAGCGTTAAGCAATGATACGTTCTGGAAAGTGCTCTGATATTAGCCATCATTCGTCCTTAAATCATGTTCTAGAATTAAATGGGTGATTTTCGTCCATCTATTTGATGATTTTGGATATATGTCTGGAAAGCTAAGCCTTTTCCCAGCACACGGGTGTATCATGGAGCGTGGAATGGGGATGACTGCAAACAAGGGGGAACAGGCATATAAGCAGAGAAGTAAAAGGAGTAAGATGCTATTATTTTTACTACAGCTTAAAAAAGCATGCCTGGGCAGGAACTATGAGTACACGGGAAATTCACACGTGAGCTTACACCTTGGGAACTCCATGTACTGTACTCTGGCCAATGCAGGAATTAACCTGTATCAGATACAAAACAAAGTGGATCAACACCCATTTGGTTTGTTATGATTAGCTATCTTTGTTCAGAGAATTTTCTTCTGTTGGCAGTTACTTAGGAATGTTTTTGAGGTAGAACATTATTGGGAAAGGTTTGCTTAGGCTTTTGTTTGGATTTGCAATACAGTAACTGTTTCCTCTAACTTCCAAGAATTCTCTTTTCCCTTTTCCTCTGAAGCTTTTTTGATGAGGTCAGTGGAAATGCTATGTGTGGATGCAGAAATGCAATCAAATTTCTTCCATCAGGTAGATAATCAGTGTTTATTCAGATTAGCCTTGGAACAAAGTTCAAGTGGCAACAGAACAGCTATGAACGATTTCACAACTGCACATGACCAAAAAATAAAGAAGTCAGGATTTCGTAATAGCCAAAAAATTTGAGCATATTTCTTAAAAACAGTATCAGATTATACCCCTGCAGTGACTTAAATGCTTATCCTAGCATTGGCAATGTGTGAACTACTGTCTTGATTCTTTTGATAGAAAATGAACTGCGTGGCAAGGTTGTCTGGGTGACAGGAGCTTCAAGTGGAATTGGAGAAGAATTGGCTTACCAGCTATCAAAGATAGGAGCCTTGCTTGCCATCTCAGCAAGAAGAGAGGATGAGTTGGAAAGAGTGAAAAAGAAATGCCTTCGTAAGTACAACTTGCCACTTCATGCGAGTGGTTCCACTCTTGCTGTGATGGAATTGCCACAGAAATACTAACCCACATATCACAGGAATAAATTTTGCGATGAAAGTAAACTTTATACATAGCTTCACTGTACGTTTGAAGCTGGTATTTTCTTTTTGTGAGCGAGAAGCTTTTGTATAGACTTGCATTATGAGTTTCTGCATAAGCCGATGTTACCTAAAAATCTCATTATCAATTGCAAGTGGTCTTGTAAGATACTACATTAAGAAAAGGAATACTGTGGGGAGGGGAGGAAACAATCTGAGGGGTATCATCCTATTAAGATCCAAACCATGTAGCTGTGTGCTGCTGAAGTCTTCTTCCTTCAGGTTTGTGCATGTTATAGTCAGACTGATAACTGACTTTCCTCTCAGGAAAAGGAATGAATAGAAATGTTCAGGAAAAAGTTGTTCTGCACAGGTGCAAGAAAGAGGATCTCCTGTAGATGAAGAGGAACAAATGTGAAGCGGAATGTTTAACTATTCCAGTTATCTTTCATATGCCTTCTGGGTCAGTAGTCTGGCTTCATTCCTCCTGTTTCTCTTTTCCCTCCTGTTTCCTTGCTTGACAGCAAGTGGGATAGACAGTTGATTCATGTTGATAAATAGAAGTTTTGAACATGATTAACATCATGTCTTTTTCATACTATATATCCACTGTAGCTTAGTACACAGTATTTTATACTGAATATATTATGACACTGACAGTTCGTTTCTGGTAATGTTGACAGAATGTCCACAGTTTACTTGGAATGAATGTTAGTGGATAATGACATGTTTGTCTTGGGTTACCACCTAAACTTTTCTAGAAATCTAAAAGTTGCAGCGGGCTACTGTGAAAATCTGTCAAGGAGCTTCAAAAACATTCAACCTCTTATTTCTATTTCCTGATGCTTTAAAAAAGCAGTCGCTTAAATAGATAGCTTCAAAAGGAAGCAAGGGACATAAAATGACAGTGTGGTTAAGTGGTAATCATGGCAAAATTCCAATGCTATATGACGCAATGTTTAGCGGTCAGTAAAAGCATGCAAGTACATTTGCGTCTGTGGCCGTTCATTGTCATTGCAAAACTGGTAACACTAGATAGGCTGGCAGGAGCCATAATCCTGGATGTCCATTTTCAGGCAACACTTGTATGAGAGTGCGATGTGCTAAGGAATATTCAGAAAGATTATTTCAATTGATGTGAACCAAAAGTACAGATTTATTTAAGATAATTTCTGCCTCTGGCAACTTCAAGTAACCCTGTGAATGTCTTAGCTGTGGTATATACTAGCTTTAAAGTGTTACGTAGCCATGTGTTTTGCAAATATACGCTACTGAACTTTATTTTAACTATAGGTCAGATTAGTAGGAATATTGGAAACTCGTTAGGAACATAGTTACTCCATATTTTTTATAGCCAGCCTTTAAGTAGTGGAAGAAAGTAATTGGGTCCCCTTCCCCTCTTATCCATCTTTTCTCAAGGCTATATAAACCCAGCTTTCCACCCCTTTCCTTGATTATCATATGTGCTAGACCCTGTAACCATCTTAGCGGCCCTATGCTACACTATCTCCAGTTTATCAGTGTTTGCCTTGGACTAGGGGTGTTCAAAATTTGACACAGTAGTCTAGATGCAGTTTTTAAGTGCAGGCACTTAGAAGTCGCTTCCCTCAGTCTACTCTTAACAGTGCAGCCCACTAGCATTTGTAATTGCCAGAGCTCATTGCTGACTTAAGTTCAACTTGCTGTTGTCCTTCCATCAGGACCTCAGGGCTTGTTTGGAGAGCTGATACCTAGCCATTTGGACGTTGGCTGGCAGTACTGCATGGCATTATTCTGTCCCAGGTGTGAAATTTTGCATTTCACTTTACTGAGTTTAATGAGGCTTGTCAGACCGTTCTTACAGCTTGTTAGGATGCCTCTGAATGGCAGTCCTCCCCTCCGGCATAGTAACTGTTCCTTTGAACTCGATGTTAACTGAAAATTTGCTGAAAAACTGTGTTTTGTCCCATCATGTGAGTCATTAATGAAGATATTAAAAGATACTGGTCATGGAGGGATACCAGTTATAACCGGCCACCAGTTAGACTTTGAATGGTTGGTTGCTATTCTTCAGGCTCGGTGATCCAGCCTGTTTTTACTTGCATTGTAATCCACTCATCTAGTGCCCTCATATTTCCCCAATATAGCTTCAAGGATGCTATGGAAGACAACATAGAAAGCCACATAGCTAAGGTAAACAACATCCACTGCTCTTGCCTTGTCCACAGAGCCAGTCATCTCATCACAAAAAGCAGTTAAGTTGGTCAGGCAGTATATGTCCATGCTAAATCTATGCTGGCTTTTCCCAGTCATCTTCTTGTCCTTCATGTACTTGGAAATTGCTTTCAGGAGGAATTGCCACATAATTTTCCCAAGGACTGAGATTAGGCTGTGTGACACTTGGTTTTCTCCAGTTGCTGGGGAGCTACTCTACTTACCAAGTACCTTCCAAAGATGAGTGACATTGGCCAGCTCTTGTAAATCTTGGATGTATATATTGCCCCACTTATATGTGCAGTTTGTCCCTAACTTGGTCTTCCTCTGATGTTGGTAGTATTTCTTTCCCCCAGAGTCTAGCCTCAGGAGTGTGGGAGACCTGAGAGGATATCTTGCCAGTGAAGACTAAGGCAATGAGTACCTCATGTTTTTCTGTGCCCTTTGTCACTTCGTGGCTATCCGTGTTGAGCAGTGAGCTCACTCTGTCTTTGGTCTTCCTTTTGTTGGTGCTGTACCTATGAAGCCCTTGTTGCCTCTCACATTCCTCACGAGTTTCAACTCCGTCCGAGCGTTGATTATCCTGATTCCATTCGTGCATGCTTGGGCAGTGGATCCATGTGCTTCCTGGGTGGTTTGTCCCTGCTTCACCTGCATGTTTTCTTTTTGCAGTTGAGTTCAAGAATTTTCTGTAAGGTTTGAGTAGCGTGGAATGGATTAAGATTGAGCTGCCACATGTAACATCAACTTGAATTGGGCTGAATTATATGGCGTAATTGGAGCTAATAGGCTTTAACATGCCAGCTGTAGATGCTATGCACAGCAGCAACTTAACTAGATAATTTTCATATTAATGTCAGAAGCAAGCACACTTACCTTGTTTAAAATTGAGAGGCACCACCCTATGATACACGTTTATGCATTCTACACTGCTTAAAAGCTGAAGGAGAGAGAGAGAGAAGGAAAGTACCATAAAAGCTATGGTAATACCTGTTGAGTCATGCATATGCCAACTCAACATTTCTGTGCAGGAGGGAGAGAAAACAACTTGTATAACTTACAGAAGCCACTTGCAGGAAGCATGTACTTCCCCCAGTCACTCTCTGCAACATGAGTTGAATTTCACCAGTAATTTTGGAGGCTGTTTTCTCTCAAAAGCCCTTTAAAAAAAATAAAAGTAGATGGGGGTGTGTTTCTTGGTTTGACAAAGCTCAAATATGATTTAAATATAGGTAAGCCAAATGAATGACAGGCAATCTATAAGTTACAGAATTATACAGTAATCGAGTTTGGAATGGACTTCAGGAGGTCATGTTGTTCAGCCTCTGCTAAAAGTTCATGTTCTGTTAAAGGGCATTATACAAGATAGAAATAAAAGATAGAAGAGGAAGTGCTGAAGAACTGGGAAATGAAGTGTCTACACTGAGTAATAGCATTTATTGTGTTAGGAGAAACTACTATCTTGGATTAACATGTATTGAAAAGAGTTGTTGATCTGAAATCCACTAGGGGATCCTAGGGAAGGAGCTGTACACTTGATGTCGTAACAAAATACTGGTTGAAGTCAGGGTTACTTATGCAGCTGTCTTTCAAAAAACAATCTGGCTTTGGGTGATTTTAACCATATTTTAGTTAAAAAGTAACTAGAACTTAATGAACCATCAGCAGGGATTGATGCTTGATAGGAAAATATTAGTCAAAAGACCTGCTGCTTCATGGTTGGGCAGTTTGATCCCGACCAGAAGCCATGTAGTGTGAAGCTGCTATGTAAGGAGACTTTAAAGGACCTCCAGAAAATACTGTGCACTAGAAGCGCACGGTCTCACAACTGTGTGAAAGTGGCCTTTGTTCTGGGCAGACTGAGCTTTGAGCGCTCAGGTTCAGAAATGTTGCATCCAAAAGCTGGTGGCTATGTGCAATTCAGTTTGCAGCTGGACACACTTCACTAAAGGATGTTAACTAACATATGTTAGCATTTGTGTAAAACGATGAACTCTAAACTAAGGTCTCCCGCTTGGGAGCAAGTGTTTTTCTGGGTTATCATAATTGTTCCCTTAAGGGGATAGTAGTGAAAGGAATGGAGAATATCATTCTGACAATGTATAAATTGGGACATGTACATGCCTTCAACACTGTGCACAGTTCTGGTCATCTGCCAGAAGAACAAGGGGATGGGTGGATGGTAGAAGTTGTTTAGAAAAAGGGTAACAAGAATGTTTGAAGTTTTGTAAAAGCTGTCTATGAGGAGTGACTAGACAAGGATTCCTCACCCTAGAAAAGAAATAAGGAGGCTGATAAGACATGTACGATCTGAGTGCTTTGGTGGGGTGAAAATCAGGCTGGACTACCAATTGCTACAAAACAAGAACTAGACCTGTGGTTTGATACTTCCCAAAGTCAAAAGTTTCTTACATCATATAAAAGAGCACTTTCTTCCTTATCAGCAGTCTGTGTCTTTTCCTCTGCTTCTTTTTTTCACTCCTTGTGTAGCTTTCTTGTCTGGGATGGTGGTGTGGTGGTGTTAGTCCACAACAGAAACACTCCACACCCTGGTAGGCTTCAGCTGTGCAAATCTGTGTGAGGGAGCATGATGTTGAGGTCTGTCTCTGAGAGGGTAGTCTAAACTACATGGATTTTGCTGTGGTCTTTCTGGAAGAAATGGAGGGGAAAATGCACTTGTAGGGGTTGGAGGGAGCAATAAATGGAAATACTGGTAGCTTTAAACCAGACAGATGTGTTTATTATAACCAGTAGCCTAAATATTAGTGACCTTTGAACAGAGGCAACTTAGGGATTTAAGTAACCTTCTTATTTGTACATCACTGTAAAGGTAAAGTTCAACCTTACCTGTATATGCAAGAAGTAGTAATTAATAAATCAAAGCCTTAGGCTCTCTAAAGAGTGCAGATGGTTAAAGGGGAGCAGGTACACTTGGTTGTGGCTAGGAATCAATTTAGAAACAAAAAGAGCAATATCAAACTAATATAAATAAAGAAAAAAAAAATATGTTGTATGTAGTTAAAAAACCCTGAAAAGATTAACATTGAAGATTTTATTTTTGTGAGTCATATGCCCTAAAACGTCAGGGTAGCAAACCACTGTTCAAGACATACTTTCTATGCAAAAGGTCAGCTGTTCTGAAGAGACAGTGGTAGAAACGTTCAACATGAAGGCTTGAACTTGATGACAGCTGACTTTTATTTCAGGAGATGAGTATATTAAAAGCTGTCAGTTAAACAAAAACCTTCTTCTACCTCCTCCAGTAACCATCCAATAATCTAGCTTTTCTAGACTTTGCCTCATAGCTACTCATGTATGTATCTTGTGTTTTGGGTATAAATTGGACTAGTGCTATTGTCAGGAATAAACATGCTTGACCAGTTAACATACAAGCAAAGTGTCAAGGCTGCTAATATGCTATGCTTCTGAATGGCTCAGTGAAAAATTTTGGTATCTAATAATCCTGTCGCATGTTACTGCCAACTAGTGCAATTTATTTGGAGAATTGAATTGTCTATATTGTGCTACACAAGCCTGTTTGTTAAAGTCGAGCTTTTCACAAGCAAAAACATAATGATGAGAAAAGAAAGACTTGGTAGGAACACATTAAAGATGGATTCTATGTGGAGATGAAAACAAAGCAAGTATTTTATTTCCAACTCAATGTTACAGTTTCTTGGCATCTTTTTAGTGAAAATGTGGTGTTTAAAATCACATTACATTTCCTACGATTGTTATGTCAGTAATCTTACTGGTTCCCATTCACTTTATGGTTGTTTTTAGAGATTAGCAACTTGAGTGAAAAAGATATCCTTGTTCTGCGTCTTGACTTGACTGATAGAAGCTCTCATGAAGCTGCAACCAACAGTGTTCTTAAGCATTTTGGCAAGGTAAGTTGTGCTTCTGGGGTTAAACTTCTTTTTCTTCTCTATCTCCTATCCCTGCATTTATGTTTGTATTTTATTCTATCGTATCGTAAATTCACCAGTGTCTACACCTTTCTTAAGTTTCAATATTAAACTTGCCAAAAAATACCTGAATTTTCATCCCTTCTGTTGCTTGCTTCTGGGTTTCAGCAGGTTTTACAGAGATGCAGCAATGAACAAATGATCACTGGTCATTACCAAGAACTAAAAATTCACTTGCTTGATGTCACTGAATTTCTGGACCATCTGGAACAATCCTCAGCTGTATACTTAGGACTTAAAATTGCATATGAAGTCAGAACCTGTATTTCGTAGTTTCAGTAATGCATGTAATTTGGATTCAGAGCCATATGGGACAAAACTGGATACCAGGCACAATTGGTTTCCTTGTTTTGTTCATAGTTCTCTAGATTGCTAGTCCAGATGACGGAGTTAAGAAAATTGCAGTCAGGAGTAACTAATGTTAAGTACAACGTGCAAAGCTTCAAGTTGGGCCTTTAGTCCATTGATATTTTGGTTTCACAGTGAAATTATTGGTAACAGATTTGTTTCTTCTGTTCTTTACTCTAGTTGGTTTCTGGTTTTGCACAAAACATATTTTCAGAGGTCACCTTGCAGAACCTGAGCTTTAAGTATTATTTGCTACAGTGCAGTAGGGTTAAAAAATGTTGTGTGGAAAACAACTTTCCAGCTGCCAGTGTTCCTGTACTAGAAGTTAACCTTGTTTGGCATCAAACACTGTATTCCTGTTTTGTTGACTCAGCTCAAAATTAGCCAGCCCTCAATTCAAAGGGGAGGTCTAGTGGGGGAGAGCACCTGCTGAAACTTCTTCAGCAGCTGATACATCTTACATGTGTATGGCAGAGACAGCACTAGAGGGAGGAGAATAGTCACTTGACAATTGCCTGAGGAAGTGCCAATATGTGTTTTATGAATTTATCATCGTATCTTTCCTGAGATTGATGTTTTAGTCAACAATGGTGGACGTTCCCAACGGTCTCTGTTCATGGATACAAACCTGGATGTCTACAGTGCCATAATGGAACTCAACTACCTAGGTACAATCTCTTTAACAAAACATGTCCTGAATCACATGATCCAAAGGAAAAAAGGAAAGATTGTTACTGTGAGCAGTGTGATGGGTATCATGGGAGCTCCTCTTGCCTCTGGGTACTGTGCCAGCAAGCATGCTCTGCAGGTAAGTTAAATTTCTGAGATTAATTAAGTCTTGTTGTGTAATAGACCAGCATCAGTGCTGTAGCAGAGGACTTTGTTCTGCGCAGAAAACACAAGTCTCTCCTGAAATTGCACACAGCTTATATAGCTTTCTCAGGTTTTGAAAGTCCTTTAAAATTGATCTGCTCTGAAATGTGAAATATCTCAGCTCCCAGTGTAGATTTATTTTCCTGACTAAAATTCAAATGCCATCTTAGTTGGTCCTAACCACTATGTAGTTAAATTCCAACGTGAAACACAAGACCTTAGCCTCTGGCTTTCGGATGAAGGAACACCTAAATCAGAGGATTATTCTGTTGCATATAGAAGCCCTAATGTTCTCATCTTAATTCAGTTAGGGAGGAGAAGTCACTGGTGAGAGTTTTAAGACTACAGGAAATCTTTAGGACAGTAAAGTGAGAATAATGAGTGGTGAAGCAGACTACTCAGAGAAATGAGAATTCCTGATCTAGCCGGGAACATCTGAACAAATCTTCCCAACAGTTCTGAATCTTGCTGTGGTGTGAAGAACTGGCAGCGCATAGTGTCTTAGGAAGTTATCTTCTGTGTAACACTTAACTTTCAATCTTGCTTGGAAAGAGTTTTTGAAAGTAGTTTTACTAGTAGAAAAACATAAATGAAGAGCTCAGAAAAGTATCTGGGGAAAAAAGCCTGTATCATTGAGGAATAATTTGTTTAACTAGTAAATTTATTTAGACATATTTATCTTTCACCACTGTTTGACTTCCTGCTAATGTACATTTTGATCTCAGTAAAATAAACTTCAGCTGTGCTCAGTGATGATTTAAATTGGCACCTTCTTACTCCCTGCTGGATTTAAGCACATAAACCGAGGAAGTAACTTTGCTGAAGCTATAGGATCAGTATCTTTTTGACAATTTGACTAACAACAACAGAAATGTAACAAATGGCTGACACTGCAAAGCCACTAGACACTTGAAAGAATGAAGATGTAGAAGACAGTGACAAGTGACAGTGACAAGTCTTGGCTAATAAAAAGTTTTCAGTTAGTGTTGTGGAGAGATCTGCTGTTCATTTGAGTGGCAGTGATCAAATTGCCCATTGGAGGCCAGCTGATGGTTTAAGTCTGGTAGATTTAAATTAGAAGAACGCAATGAGCAGAAGCATGAACTCCCTTTATGCTCCTTTGTTTATTAAGTGTTCTTTCAGTTGAATTATCTTTTGGGTGTGGTGTAGTTGGTCTAAGCATGGCTAATTAGTTGCAGAGCACAAGGAATTCACGTGTTACTTTAAAAATTCTCAGAGCTCTGAGTCTCATGTTAAGATCGAGAACATAGAAGAAACTTTAAAGAGATAGTTTACTGAAGTTTCTGGATTAATTAAAAATAAGCTAACTGAACTGTTCATATCTCTGTTAGCTTCTACCTCTGTGCAATAACCAGGCCAGATTCCAAACATCCTTTTTTGTTTCTTTCACAGTAATTCTGCAAATACTAATTGCAGGTGTTAAAACATGTGATTTGCAATATAGATTTTGAAAAGACTTGGTCTGAGAGTCCCTTATCGGTCTGGAGGTATGGCTATATGTGGGCATGAAGCCCTGAAAAACTAGAAAAGCTTATTTTGAAATACTTAACTTCACCAGTATAGTTCAGGTAAAGGAAGTCTGTAGGAATGCTAGTCCTCTGCAGGTAGCCCATTTCTGACCATGACCAAGAAGAAATGGCTAAAAAGAGAGTGGGGGGGGGAAAAATGAAGCATAAAGTGATGCTTTTTCTGTTGTGTCTTCCCAGCATGTATCAACCTGTATTCTAAGATCTTCTTGAAATGAAGATTGAATTTTGGCCACCAGTTACTAAATATGTGAGCCCATCTGACATGACTTAATCTGTTACGGTTTTTGGTTTTTTAAATTCATGCCTTGGAGTCTACCACACTGACACAGTTAATGCTGCAATCTTAATTATGCCTTTTTCAAAAAAAGTCCCTCCTTTTGTTCTGTTTTTGTTTTTTTTTAAATTTCTTTTAAATGGCAGTTGAAGGAGGAAGGAAGGAATGCTGCTAAGAATTAAAATTTGTTCTTGAAACAATCCCACTTTGATTCATGCCAACTGGAATTCTTCATAATGAAATTACCCTTTATTTCAGTTCTGGGAGTGCTGTAAGAGCATGAGTCAAGTCCACGGGAGTCTGCATCTGGCTGATGCCATTTCTGTCCTAGTGTGATGATGCTCATGGAGATCACGTGCCATCCATCTAGTTGTAATTCATATAATTGGTGGCATGTGGAGTGGGTTGGAAATGGTGGCCTTCAAAATGTTCCTTAATTAGGAACTTGTCTAATAAGCACATGGACTGCACTGAGCAGCAACTGCTACTCTCTTTGTTCAGTCTCTGGACATGAGGGGAATTTGTAAATGTTTCTGTCATAGAAGTCACTTTAGCCTTGCCGCCTTCAGCATTGTCTGGGATTTGGTCACTAAGCTGAAAAGGCCCAGAAATGGCTTAAAGCAGTTCCTATTCCACAGACCCTGTGTCTGCATGTCAGGGCTGGCTTCAGTCTGGGCTTGGTGGAAATGCTCATTCTTCCTCTTGCGCTTGAGTTCCTTTACTGCTCCCAAATCTGGATCTGCCCCTGCCCCAATTTAAAGAACTGAGCACTTTCTTTTCCTACTTAGCTTCTCTTCTGGGAGGAAGTAGAGGAATTTCATACCACCTACCTTTGGATATCTAAGATAAGTGCTGGAATTAGAGAACCTGTATATACTGTAGATAGAGCCTCCAGAGGGGACTGAGAGAGTATGTGAGATTCTGGTCTTTAAGAGGCTCTGAGTGCATATCAGCCAGGATTTTAGCTGAGCAAGTGTCCCGGCCATCCTGTCTTCCTGGTGAAGACTGCACCTCTTCCATGGTGTAAAAACTTGGAACTGTAGCACTAGGGAAGGAGGGGCCACACAAACCGCTTGAAATGAAGTGGGATAGCAGAACGGCCACAGAGCAGAAAGAGGAGCTTGCTGTGATCTCTGGCTACATGCATTTCATGTTTACAGCCTGTGCAACCCATTAATGAAATAGCACTGACTTTGACAGTGCTACTCAGACAGCACTCTGAAAAAAGCCTCAGCTTGGCTACTGTGTAGACAGGATCTCCAAAGTTAACATAAACTCACTGGACCAATGCTCAGCTTTTGGTATCTTGCAGCTTGCTCAGGTCAGCAAGGCTTTGTAATACTTGGAGGGAAGCAGCAGTCTGAGTGGAGTGTGCCAGAGCCCATGCTTTCTGCAGGAAGGTGTCTGAAGTTGCCTACAGAGCTAACCACTGTTGTGTGCCTTTGTGTGGCTAATCAGGACTGTGGCCAGGTGCCCATATTTAGGTAGAATTTGTATTCCAGAAGCCTCCCAGCATTTAAGCTGATGTAGGTGCTTTCTCAGAAGTGGCTGAGCAATGTTTCTGGCTTCCTTTCTATCACAGCATTCCCAGACACACACCTCTCCACCTCCTTGACTCGTGGAAGTACATCGTGAGTTTGTCTCCTTCAGGCAAAATGGGAGTCAATTCTGTTCCTCACCAAATCACCAGAGAGTGATAAGGGAGTGTGAGCTGGGAGAACTCTTGCTTAGTCCAGCTCATGCAATTCAGTGTTGATGGAATAACTAACGATTGCCCAAAGGAGGGAAGATAGTGGTGTAGGCTGCTGTTCAGGCTGTGTTTCTAGGAGAGCCTGGACTTCCAGTCATTGCTGCGGTGAATAGGATACAAAGCACCCGTGTGAACATGGAGCAGTGCCACGTCTCCCCCTCACCCAAGTGGCCATGCTCACCAGTCTGACACATGCTGCCACCTTCTCCCATTGGGGTCTAGTGTCTTTTTACTTGTTACTTTTTCCTCAGCTGGACTGACGGCACAACTTTGTGACAGGACTGCACAACTTAGGGGTTTAGGGACTTTTCTGAGATAAGTGGGCTCAGGACCCCTTGGGGAAAGGACGGGGATGTAGAAAGTGCAGGTCTGGGCTGTAGCATGAGCCTGCTACATGTGGTGGATACAGCACAGCTGTATTGGTGCCACATCTGAAGGTGCGCACCAGGGGCGGAGGAGGCTTCTCTCAGGGCAGGAGGTAATCTAGGGGAGGGCCCGGGTTTTTAATCCAAAACAGCTGGGTGGTTGGCAGATCTGAGGTGCTTTCCGATGTGTCCAGAAGCAGACTTCTGGCCATGTAGGTGTCTTTAATGTTAGAACTTACTCCTCTAGAAGTTATACATCTCCAGGCTTTGATAACATGCTGTGAAGATCTCATACTAGTTATGGGGCCTGCAGGTACTTAAAACTGAAATATATGGTCAGTGTTTTCACAGAACGTAACTGTAAAACCTGTATGCAATCTATAAGCTGGAATTAGTCACCAGCAATTGGGAAATTAGAGCCCGTGTTCTTGGTCATAGGTGTGCACCACTGTGCAACTCATTGCCTAGCTTTAGTGGATTGCCCCAGTTGATGACTACCGTGTCATCACAGGAGCACATCTGGCTGATTTTAGCCCTGTGTTGCGATTTAGTTCAGAGCTCTGGGTCAACCAGCCCTCTTCCCAAGCTGGACGGGAGTAGAAATTATAAATTTTTACTACAGTGGGAGAAGTTTAATCACCCTGTGCTTACTCTGTCTCCTGTGACACAAAATTCTGTGTTAAAATAAATACAGGTAACTGTTATTAACCAGGTCAAAGATAAGACATGATGTGGTGTTTGTTAAATCATAGCTTTACAGTGCTTGACCAGCAGCTTTGGTGGGAAGCACCTTCCTGAATTGATCGTGTTCCCTGTAAGAGTTGCTGTCTAAATGTGAATTGCCACAGAGATTAAGAAAACTTGTATACTGGTAGCTTAAAGAAAAGAAATGCTTGCAGCTTTTGTAATTATAGTTTAACTTAGATACACTGGTAGCATATTCCTGAGCTGAAATAAGATTTATATCTATGTGCATGCAAATCTCAAACTCTACAGTGAATTCAGTGGTGCAGATTTGCCCCTAAAATAATATCAGGGTGCACCTTTGACTTAATATGCTGGAAAGTTTTTTTCCTTCTTCTCTTATATAAAACCAGTGCCACTTACTCAGTAGAAACCATTTAAAATCTGTATTCTCACCACAAAGAGCAATTCACCTGCAAAAGATTATTTCCACGATGCAGTTCTTACGATTAGTAGCACTTCCACTACCAAAACAGTGAGGCTTGTCCTCAGTGCAGGGACAGCAGACTCTGGCTGTAGTTTGGGGAAATTATTGGGGGAAATTATTGGGGGAAATTAAGGACAGATTCCTCAGTGATTTATGTATCAATATGTATAATTGCAGATAAAACTTTTAAATTAGCCATTGAATGTGAAAAGTCAAAGAAAGTAATAGGAATTGCTTTTAGTGGAATACCGTTATCTTTACAGCATAGAATTAGTATGAAAATACGTAGTCAGTTAAACCTTGCTTCATGCGGAAACGCGGCAAGGGAAGATTACATTACAGTCTTTTCTTCTAGGGTTTTTTTAATTCTCTTCGGACTGAGCTGACTGACTACCCTGAGATAAGTATTATCAACATATGCCCGGGGCCTGTACAGTCTAAGATCATACAAAATGTCTTTACGGAGAATCTTGCAAAGGTAAGGACTCAATTCTGTTGTGATAAACCCAACTTTTGCTGCAGGCCCAGTGATGCTTTCGTGGTTTTCTTTTTCTCTGCCTAGCAAACACTAACCTTTCTTACCAAGAAATGCTTTGATTGGTGCAGAACTATGTATAGTCTTGTAATTCTTTGTGGTATCAAGTCCACATCAAATGAAAACAAAGTTTGAGAATTGTTATGCCTTCCTTCTTCCATCACATACAATCCAAGTCCAGTAAAACTTACTGTGCAGCTGCCCTGCTGCACTTTTGGGGGAAAGGCCAGGATTTTCTGGACACAATTCTGCATGCAGAATACTGTCCTTTCTGTACAGGTAGCTTTTTGTTTGCCCTAGTCACGATGTCCTCTGTTCGGTTGATGCTGTTGCTGGCAAAGCCACTAGAGTCAGCTGATGTGAGGCATGCATTCTTTTCTTGTTAGTGGTTGTTCAAGGAGAAAAAGCAAAACCTTCCAACTGCACAATTGCTTTTAATAAAGGCTGTCTAACAAAGTAGCTGGCAAAAATTGTTACTATGATACACCAAAATGTAATCTGCCTTAAAATTCATCGATTTAAGGCTCAGGATAACCCATCAGTGGGGGTTGGGGAGTCTCCCATTGTTGAATCAAGTTCTGAAAGGATTTTTGGCTTGCAAAACTTCATACTTCTGTGAAAGAAAATATGTACTTTTTGAGCAATCTGGAATGCTTGCAAAACAAATTCTTCAGATTTCAGCATGGCAAAAGACCTAGGAGGAAGAGTGCATCTAGACCAGAATTGCTTTTGCTTTGGGAAATAGAAGAAAGGATTGATAGACCAGTCTGTTATTGCCGGAGTGAAATGCATATATGTTCACAGGACCGTGGCTTATGTTCACTAAATGATACATATGGACAAGATGTCAAGACAGACATCCCTGCCACTGAAGAAGCCTGTTGCTCTTGTTTGAGATGGCTACCCATAGAGCAGAGCTGGCAGGAATATTTAAGTTAATGGGGAATGTGGCCTCATCTACTGACTTGGTTACCAAGTAACTTGCAGCATATAATGGAGTAGGCAGCTGGGAACAGGGAAGTTCCCATTTCTCAGTGCCCTCCGCTGCAGAATAGGTAACTTGTTCTGATACATCTGTTTCAGGATAAAGTAGAAGCCATGCTGAAGCAAGACAGAGTTTGGAGATCCATTTTTATAACCTTCTTTGACCCATCAAGCAAGGCACTAATTAAAAGGGTGCTTTATTTAAGCATGTGTGCTAAAGGAAGGTGGTAAGTGTTCCCACACCAAAGACTAAAGGATTAGCATAGGGAGGGATGGGTTCCCCAGCCCCAGTCTCTGCTGTACTGGCTGGGTCATTCTACTTGCGCACAGTGGAGAAACCGGGAGGAGTGTGTCTGTGGCACAGAGCCTGGCCCTTTCCCTCCCACAAACAGAAGTACAGTTCTAACCCCTCGTTGCTTGCTCTCTCCCCCCTCTAGTCCATAGAGAACAGCGGTGATCAGTCCCACAAGATGCCAACAGACCGCTGCGTCCGGCTCACCCTGGTGAGCACAGCCAACGACCTGAAGGAGGCTTGGATCAGCGACCACCCCTATCTGGCCGTTTGCTACCTCTGGCAGTATGCACCCACTTGGGCGTGGTGGCTGATGAACAGAATGGGCAAGAGGAGGATACAGAACTTTAAGAGTGGAGTGGTGAGTTTATTCCTCTCTCCTTTGCTTGCTTGTTTTTTTTACTACTCTGCTGACAGACTCTTCAGCCATGGGAATGTTGGGATTGCATTTTGGATCTGTTTCCTTTTCCCATCCTTGCTTCCCTAGCAGCTGATGCCAGGCCAGACTCCCACTGCTGCATGCCTTTTAGTCTAGAATGACTGCAGCGTGATCACATCACAGAACAGTGAAGTCAGTACGTCTTGTAGTGCCAAAGGCTCTGATCTTCATCACATGGGCTGCAAGTTCAGAACTCAGCAGTAACGCAGAGCTGAGCTGTAAGTCACAAGTGTAAATTATTAATGCAGCTTGGAATTAAGACTGTGGAAAATCTCTCCCTTGGCTGTGTCTAGTTTTTATCAGGCACATAACTTGAGCAGCTCCCAGATCCATGTTAAGCAGCACTACTGTCTGTTGGGGCTCCTCACTCACATCCCCTTCCCAGAAGACAGATGTGCAGCGCAGCGTGCTGTTCTTGCAGTACTGCTTGGTAGATGGCGTTTTTCTTACTGTGGTTTTGTTGAACTTGGTACAAAACAGCCCCCCAGGTTAAAGTACTCCAAAAGCAGGAAGTGCAAAAATAAGAGTGGCACATGCAACTTAAAACTTCCTCCTTCCACGCTGTAACTGCCCACTGTCACAAGCTGTTTCAAGCAAAGTAACACTGTGGGCAAAGGACTTAAGTAAGGGAGGGAAATACTGATTTAATGTACTCTTACTCCAGGATGCTGATGCCTCTTACTCAAGAAAGAAGAAGTAAGGACAAACGTGTACAAAGTCCAGCTGTTCTTGTGCTAAGGCTGAGAAACATTTTTCATATTGCGTGACTGCAAACAAAAGCTTTTTTTTAATCTGTTATACCTTTGTCATCATGTAACTTGACAAATCTATCAAGCTCTGTGCACATGTGACTAAATAAAAATCTCTTTCTAAACATACCTGTTTCATGTCAAACTCCCATAGGCTGAGTTTTTAAGCTTACAAGAACTGAGACAGAAGAGGCCAGGCAGCATTACTTTGTTTTTTCTGCTGCTATGACATTGGCAAATACATGGTGAGCAGGCTAAAAATTATATACCCATAGGATCCTGTTTCCCTCACTTTTCCTTCTAATGGACCTTGAGCAAAAATAAAACCCTCCCATGGTAGAAGCTTGTGGCATAAAGGGTAAGGATGTAGAGTCAGTGTTTGTGATGTTAAATCTCTTGAGCATCATGGAGAGAGGAGCAGGGAAATGTTGCTGTAGCAGAACAGCCTGTAGCTACAATGAGAAATTCCTTTCCCAGCAGATTGCTTCCAGCCAAGACACCAGTGCTCATGTCAGAGCTGAGTTAGGGCAGATAGTGCAGTATAGGCAATTTAAGCATGAAACAGAAGCTGAGGTCCCAGCTCAGTCAGAAACAGGTCCTTCCATACAGAACTGCTATCAACAGTACTGGTGTTCTTGGTGCTGGACAGCAGCAGCCCTGAGGAACCAAGGATTGTTATTTTAAAAATGTTCACCATCCCATTGACAGCCAATTAATTTGTTAGCTAAAAGCACTTCTGTAGTGGTAACTCGTCTGTCCTTATGAACTTGCTGTTGACAAAGTTCTCAGTAACATTTGGATGTACCTCAGGCCCCACCCTATCCAGGAAAAATTCTTACTACTTGTATCACTGAGTGATAATGAAAGAATAACAACCCATTTAAAATTACTGAAACTTTCCACCCATAGCAAAGAATAAGCCAAGGGTGATGTTTTTAACATGACATTTAACAAAGATGGAAACTACTGTCTAGGGAAAAAAAAGACTGATCAAATGATGACAAGTGTCTCCTTTCACGCTGTTCCTGTACTGTGGTTTGTGAAATGTGCTGAAGAGGCAGCAGTAAGGCTGCGTGACCAAATGCAGCAACTCTTAATACAACACACATGCAGATGATGTTCAGAGGATGCTTCAGCTTCCATCCTGTAATCCACAGAAGGTTTGGCGGTATTGCACCCAGAAGAAAGCTTGCTCTCAATTTACGTACAGGTTTCTCTGCTTTTTCACTACCAAAAGTGTACGCCTTTGTGCTCAAAGAGGTTGCTTCTCTTGCTTGAGCTAAAGGCCAGCTGCTGCTAGACGTGTAAACACAGACCCACCGTCATGGACTAGGCACGAGAAAGAACAGCATGGAAGGAGCAAGAGTAGAGATGAGGGGTGGCAAGGAAGTTACCTCTTTCAGAGAAGAAGCTGATGTTTAAGGAAAATGCAGGAAGTAGACTCCTTCCAAAAGGGACAAAGCATTTCCCATTTGAAAGCTTTGCTTCCCTAGCACTTTGTTCCATTAAACTGATTCTGTTGCTTTATGGTACATGAATGGGACAGAGCCAGCCTCCAGCACTTACGTTTTTTTGTAAAGGCTCAAGAAAGGGGGTGAAAAGCACCGAACGTTTGTTAAAAAATACTTTAAAACTGACCTTGTTAAATAAAAGTTCTCCAAAGCCATGATGAAAGTGTCTTATACTTACCTTTGTGTGCTGAACATTGCAATCTGTAAAGCAAGTAGATGCTGGTAAGAATTTAGTAAAGCTGGTGCACACAGCTGGTTAGAAAACATAGAGCAGTTCTCAGGGGTCACATGGGAAGATCAGGGGGCCCTGTTGTAAACTTGGTCCTCAATAGTCAATCCAGTACTAGTATTCCATCGGTAACCTGAATGACAGCATATATTATATGCTTATGAGAGCTGCAGACAAGACCAGGCTTGAAGGTGCTCTAAATTCCCGATAAATCAGAGAAATGCTCCAAAAGAAACAGGACACAGTTGAAGAGCATGCAATCAAACCACCATGCTTACCAGGGGCACTCAGCTGCACAGATTTGTGATACAGAACAAGAGGCTGTAACTGGTGGTTCTGCCAAGAAGAGAACCTACAGCAGGTTACAGAATATCATAACGTGAATCGGGGTCATGCTGTTGCAAAAGGTACTGGAATGTGCAAACTGGCCCAGTATGTTAAGGAGCATGGGGCTGTAAGTCATGCTGCCTGCAACAGTGGGGCCGGGAGGTTACAGAGCATTAAAGCCCAACTCTGCATTCCTGTGCACAAGCAGGAATTCTGTACATCGCTAACTGTTCCTCCATCTGGTACCAGCCAGGATTGCTGCTGGAACGCCAGTGTCAGTTACCAGCAACACTTTTTGAGAAGGCCAGGTACCAGATGGAGAGAAACAGGAAAGCAAGAGAGAAGGATCACAGCTCTCCATTTTTTTCCTCAACTAGTTTATTCGCTTTACAGAAGGCAAAGAATGAGGGCAGAAATCAGAACCATCTTCAAATAAAAGACTGCTGCTGCTGCAAAAAAAGGTCATTAAATTTTCTGTGACCATACAGTCAACAAGTATAAGAGGCTTACAGCAAGGCAGGGAGCTTTAATTAGATTTAGGAAAAACCCCAAACTTTCCAACTGCTGCAAGAACAGCAAAGAACTGGAGCAAACTACTTGAGTTCATGATAGTCCTGGTATTGAAAGTTTTAAATCAGATTAAACGTTTACCAGGAGTAGTTCCTTTTGAGGAGCTGAAATAGGTTCTAAAAGCTTGTTCCAGATCAGTTTCCATAACTCTGTATTTGCAGATACAGTTCACGGCCAAGCAAGGTGATTTTAGGTTATCAGCACTTTTGTTACTCATGCTCCTGCACACCAAACAATCACCTTCTAAAAGCTGCTGCCATTAATGTTCTGTGGGAATTTCATCCTGTAGGTTACAGTGTTACACCATGGAGTTTGAGAGGTGTGTCCTTAACCACTTCTGAATTCTGCTACAAGGTTTGCATATTTTTTTAAAATCATTTGTGGTCACTGATCAAAGGAACCACAGTCCTGTGACAAATTTCATCTAATACAAAAAGGTCTTAAATGTGAGGAGTAAGAGTAATAAACATGCTCCAAATTGTACAACTCCGGGTGTCCTAAACCAGTACTGATTCAGTTACAGAGCAGATCTGATTTAAATTGATTCTACAGGTTAAAGTCAGATACTTACCTACGCCCTGCTCAGCATATGCCAGCAGTAACAACACGGTAACTACTGACCTACAGAGAAAACACATTTACGTGCTAATGACTGGTGGTAATGAACAGGATAAACAAGCCACTGGAGAAACGACCCAGACCTGTTTTCAAGGAAACCTGTAGTATTACAAACCAATTGCCAAATTCTGTTCTAACCTCTGGTAAAGGCTAAAAAAAAATAGAAATTAATTCTGGCACAGACAGCTGGATTCCCTCCCCTCTGCCCCCATCATCATCAAGCTCTCACTGTATTTGTGGAAGACTGGTTAGTGATGTGGACATAGGTTGTGAACAACAACATATGTACATAGATATAAAATACATGGATAGTGGAAGAAGGAACTGAAAATTAATCCATTTGGACTTAAATTCCTTCCCTCCCCTAATTACACATGTCCACTTTCATCAGTAGGTCACACAGGTTATAATGTGTCAGAATGCACACAGTTTATATAAATTCTCTTCACCCCCAAAACAAGTACTTTGGTAAAAGTCGTCCCTTACAACTTTGTTAAAGCATAGCTGATAACTTACTACAACTAAGGAAGATCAGCTAAAGTCAAATATTGTAACAAATGCTAAAACTGAACTCAGTCCAATATAAAATGGCCAGAATAACAAAAAAAAAAAATTCACATAAATAGTCATATGTACACTTTGGTTACCAACTCTGCGGTTGACGGTACTAAAAGTGAGCTGTAACCTGACTGTCAGTGCAAGTCACCTGTCTGACTAGTAAAAAGAAAAAACAATATAAAAAAAATACCAGAATGCACCAAAAGTAGTTGATGATCAGAATTATGCTGCTCTTCTCGAAACCAGAGAAGAGAATTTCAGCATCTCCTGGCTTGTCAGCCACACAGGCAATGGTGCCTCACGTGTTCCAGCAGCAAGAAAACAGTTCAAAACTTCCTGCCTGCTGAAGGTTCTGGCTAGCCCCATTTCTGTGCAAATTATGTACGCTGGCTTGGCACTGCCATCCAACACCATCTTGAGAGTAAAATCTTATTTGTAATGTGTCAATGTAGCATGAGCCTTTGATTCCCCACATGCAGATGGAAAATACAAAAATAATAATAAAAAAAAGTGCTACAGACATTCTAGAACAAAGGCAGATGCAGAAGTTCAGATGAATAAATGGGGTAGCCAAGAGGCGGGTCCGCAGCTTGCACAGTAAGGTTTCGCAGAAGAACGGGGTGTGCCTGGATGCTGTAGCGTTCTTCATCATCATTTGTAGCATAAAGCAGCTCCCAGGACAGATTTGCCCACTGACCTCGGACAGCTTCGTCGTTAAGTTTTCCCACTTGTACTAACAATTCCTGAAGAGTGAGGACTCGCCCAGTGTAAATTCCCTTTAAGAACAAACAGATCAAAATGTTCAGTACATTCTCCGAGAAGATGCACAAGCACTTTGGTTACAAAGCACTAAATGAAGCTTTGGGGCTACATGCTATGAATATCGTCCCTTTAAAAATGGCAAAGTGTATAAACTAGTCTCCTCGGTTCAATTCTTCCATCTAGGAAGACAGTCAGGAAATATTGCTGCATCAGAAGAATGTGCTGTGATTTTCAACAACAGCGATATCAGCTCCTGTCTAGTGCAAACATAAACTTTGGTTGCACAGCCTTCGTGTTTTGGAACACAATTAAAAAAAAAAAAGCAGTGGAAAAGCACCTTGCTTACTAGTAGTTTTTCTTCTTACCATGTTTGGGTCATGCCCCAGAGAAAAAAGGTATGGCTTTTCCTGAAGAACTGCTTGCTGCCACTCAAGATCTGATACCAGTCCAATGTACCAATCGTTTTCATATTCTTCCAGATAGTTAACCAGCTCTTTGAAGTTCTCAACTGGACCCAGGCTTGCTTTGTCAACCATAAGTTTAAAAGTGTATCTGAAAGGTACAAAAAGCCATACAGTAAGTAGTGCAGCAGAAGACAGGAGGAAGAAAGCCTCTTCAGGCTAGAAAAGGCAGGAAGGCACCATCAAATGTTACCAAGCACAAGCAACTTTGTATGTTATTGCTTCTCAGCTGAGTCACTAGAAGTTAGTACAGGTATGCTGTCAGCTCACCCACATGTAAAACGCATTAGCTTAAACATCTTTCATTCACCTCAGACACTGTTACCGCTGCCTGATAATGGAAAGTGCCAAACATCTAACTCCATCACAATTCTCATAGATAATGGGGACAATGAAAACGCGTTGTTTTTTCCCCACTGAACACAGTGGATTTCCAGTGCTGGAGGCAGCTGCTGTGGGGAAGGGAAGAAGGAATCCCCGTATCAGTCTTCACTGCCTGGGGTTACAGGCAATATTTGTGTAGGAAGAAGCTATAAATATATGTAAATGATATGGTTTTAAGATGAACTACTCTTAGTGAAGTGATACTTACTTTCAAAGCACAAGACTTTCTATACCATTTTTATAATCTGAGGGAATATTTTTCTTTTACCTGAATGCTTTTAATGCAAGTTGGAATAGCTCCGGTTTGCCGGTTAGCCAGTCCAAACCAACAGACCATGGAATACCACCCGTGTATGCTCTGAACACATGGCTTGGGGCAGGCACAGTGTTATCCAGTCCAAACAGACCAAAACAACACGACAATACACCGTGGATGTATAAGTCTTTCAAAGCTTTATCTTTCATAAGGTCTTCAAGTAAATTAGAAGGCTTTTCTTTCAGATGAAAAAAGTCCAGCTGACTCAAAATGAAGTGGTACCATTCTTCTGGAAACCTCTGCCTCATTTCATTGACTTTGGAAGCAGGCAACGGGGCTGTTCTCCATTCTTCAGGGATGCTCAATAGCTCTGAGTAAGAGCAGCTAAATTCAATCTGAGGTAAAACTTCTTGCTGTTTCCCTCTGTCTACAGCAGGAAGCCCAAGCACAACAGCCCTGTATAACTTATCTTCTGGTGACATTTCTTGTGGGACACCTTGGCTCTGTGTTTCTACAGATCCTGGAATAGACAGGTGTACTTTTGGTGTAGTTCCCAACTGCCCAGGTTCTCTTCTGTCTTTCATTTTGCTGCTGGGTTCAAGATCAAAAATGTCACTATCATCAGTCCAGTCCTCAATTGTATCAACACTAAAGCTATCTTCTTCCCTCAGAGGCCTGGATCTTTCTACTGCACCGCTAATCTGATTTTCTGGAAATGACCCTTTTTTGTTCTTGTCAGCATTGCCCGGGCTTTCCCATGTTTTTGATTTTTTATAACAATACTGGACAAGCATCCATACAAGCACTTTAATGAAATCATCTTTCAGATGCTTTAAATTCTCATGAGAGTCAATTATTCCAGATAACACATTTCTGGCGTCGGAATACAGCCGCACAGGTAGAACAGTACAAGGAGTCAAAATGTGTCCAAAATGGTGATTAGGAGAGAGAATCTTTGTGTGGTCCTGATGTTCGAAGGCCATTTCAAAAATTTCATCAACTCTGTGAGCTTCAGCAGCATGACAGGATGTTTCCTGCAATTCTAATCCCTAAAGCATAAATGAAAACAATTTGGTTTTAGTCTTCACCAGTACATATCCTTAAATGCTAGGAAGCTGTTTTCTTGCAACAAAATTTTTCTGAACAAATAAAGATATGTTCCATTCTCAGTATTTCCACAACTGAACATACAAATCTAATAGTTATCTAGTTATCTAATAGTTATCTAATAGAGATAATAGTAATACCAACTAGCGATAATTATAATAGCAAAGCACTCACTACAATATTAGACACAGATCAATGACTTAAAAAAATAAATCTTTGCCTCACACAGATCTTATTAGCCAGCCTATTAAAGACGTTGTGTCACAAGCTAGATGATAAAAAAATTGCACATCTGATAAGCATGTCAGTTGCAAGACTAGTTAATACAGCAGTAACATTCATCTTAAAAAAATGACTGTAACGTCAGGTAAATCAGTTACATTGTTGAAATGTTATATAGCAAAATGTTTGCATGATTTCAAAACATTAATACGTCAGTCCTCAGCATGCAGTTACCTTAATGTTAACACCACAGTAAGTGAAGCCTTTTTCTAGCACCAATATCCACATCAGTCTATCCTGCAAACGGCACAAGTAATGTGATCCAGGTAGAGAGACACCTACACAAGAAAGAGACAAAACAAAAATTATGATATTACTGTGGTATTATATTGATGAAAACCTTTTCTACATGCCAACTGAGGAATTCAACTGCAAACACAAAGTATTTCCGCATCAACATCAAAATCAGTTAAAACTGGCTAACGAGTACCCTAGAACCTTAAAGGAACTAGCTGCAAAGCTAGATCTTGAAATTGTAGTGCCATCTTTGAAAAAGCTGTGGAAAACTGGGAAACCCTCACAGAACTGCAGGACTACAATATTCATACTAGACAGGGTTAAGCAACCCACCTGCAACTCCCTCTGTAGACACGACTTTCATGATTAAAGATCATCTTTGCCTGCATTTCCAAACGCACAGTTCACACTGATGTTATCTGGAGATTTAAAATTCTTACAACTGCCGAATACATTAAAGAATCACCACCTAGCACATGAGTATCTTAATGGCCCTACTTGCTGTGGAGTATGAAGTTTACTTGTTACGGAAGAAGTAAAAATGTAACTCAACAGGATTTGTTACCAACACTACCAGTTCCTAAATTGACTTGTCTGTATTCCAGAATGATTAGAAAATATCCCTTAGGATGCAAAATCCAGAGTGTAAATGATTCTGCTCAAGTGTCAGCTTATCAATGACATAACATCACACCCATTTTACAGATACATAAATACAGGAAGAGAGATAAAGATCTACATTTTCAAGAGCACCTGCTCATCTTTAAAGATTTGTGAATCAGTATCACACACATTGAACACTAACAGCAGATACAGTAGAAATCATCTGTAGTCTTTCTGAAGTACCTCTGTGAGTGTGTGTGTAATAAATCTGATCCCACTGTCTTAAGTTTGATATCACCAAAAATACACAAATTAAACTGGAATTTGAAAATCAAGTCCTGAACAACTTCAGATCACACATCAAATTAATTCGTACTCAAAAATCCCACAATTTGGCTTTCACTGTAAAAATTAGATGACACTTGTGTCCAAAAAATGGTCCTTTTTCTCTCTTCTACCTATTTCAATAAAAAAATGCAATGCCAAACTTCCTAGCAACTGGTGGTTATATTGTGTTTCTTTTAAGTTATAGCCGATTGTCAACTTCTCCAGTACAACAGTGCTGTTCTTAAGCATGACATTTGCTGCCAGTTTATGACCTCCTGCTGCTCTCACTCATGTCCAAGTGATCACTCACTTGCACAGAGAATTTTAGTTTTAGAATGTTGTAAGATGAAATCAGTGAAACCAACCATTAAGCTGTAGTTAAAATTTAACTAACCTTTTCTATTCCACTGAGCTAATGAAGTGCATTTTCTTGCTAACATTTTGCAAAGATTTTAATTCTTTTCTTGCTAGCTGTTAAAGCTACTAAAACTCCTTTACATAGAAGAAAATATGGTTTTAAATTAAAATAGAGACACACAAAGTGGTACCTCTTCATTTTGAACTCATCTGAGAACACCACATTTTTTCTTGCTTGAAGACAATCATTCACAGATTTTCCTATTAAAGAAGAGACTTTTTCCCCCCCTTAAGACTAGTGTTTTAAATTATTTAATCTGAGGCATACAAGCCACCACAGTCATGATGGCAATGGGGAAATATAGATATAAAAATAAAAAAATATGTATAGATATAAAACAGATACAACATATATAACAGATAGATATATAATATAAATACATCTTTTTATATATATATATATATAAAAACATACATAGGCTGATGCAGTAGACAAACTGAAGTGTCTCTCTTCTTTAGAGGAAAAAAGCTTCCTAGTTTTATTTTTTTAATACCTCTCTCTACACCAGTACTAAAAGTGCAGCAAACGTTTCCTAGTAGAGCACTTGCATACAGTCTTCAGAAAAGTGTGATTAAGGTTAACTTCCACTGTCTTTAAATATTAGTCCATTTTTTCTAGTCATAAGCCACCTTCTAATAGGCTTATATAAATACTTGCCTCTTGTCTAAAAGCAACGATCTTTTGATTGTTTAGGTTATACAAAGACTGTTTCTCAAGAAAACGAACTTGCAATTTTAACAGTCTGTCTCCAGCTGGGAAAAAGACTCAACTTTTCTTCACCTCTGTTTATATAATTCTGTGAAATACCCATCATGATGTCTTTCACAGGTTTTAAGACCACAAGTCCTGTTACAACCCTACCCTAACTGCCTGCACAAGATATGACGTTAAGTCTTATCAACTGGTCCTGTTCTCAACTGTTTACTGCTAGTTAGGCTACACCGTATATTTTACAAACATCCAGTCCATATTCACCATACCTAATTAACATCGCCAAATTATCAAAGTCACCTTCTGGATCCTGAGTAATGGGACTGACGCAGAGAAAGACACACACACACGCACAAAGACAAAGAGCAGTTTGACACACCTCTTTCTCTCCACTGACTGTCAAGAGAACTCCTCAATTTATTGCTTCCAGTTAGGTGGGATGAATGCACACCATCCTTTTTTGTTCAGTATAAAAAGATTAGGATTGATACCGTTTCATCACCATTTAGTTTCTCCTTATTTTAAAGATAATAAACTAGAATTATTTTCTTACAAGAATGTAAGAAATAGAGATGTATGAGAAGGATAAAAGTAATCACTTTTTCCTCAACTGAACAATCTTGGAATATCAGATTTAACCTACGCCATGAAATGTGGTTTAAATCAGATGCTACGATTCTCCTGTTCTCCAGCAAAATCATGTTTCCTAAAACATTCAGCTACATTCCTTCACTGTGTTGCTAGTGTACCTACCTAGGCTACCGGCTGCTAGTGCAGACTGCAGAGCAACAGCCAGACTCGGAACCATCTGCTGGTAGTACACCGTATCGGAGCAAACACACGCTGCAGCACCCACAGGTCCTGGCCAGCTTCGTACAGGCCTAGGAAACCCAATCAAAAATACCGGTAGCGTGAAGAGTGGAAGCAAGGGAGAAGAAAGGAGTGCAGAGATGGCGACGAAAGTCAGCAGGATCGGGAAGAAAACGACATTGAGGGTGATTAAGGTGGCGGTAGATTTGCGACGTTGTTTTTTCTCTGTCCACGACGTCAAAAGAATAGCTATGGCAAACTGCAACTTTGAGACAAACTGAAGCAGTCGATCCCGTAGGATACCAACCTGCAAAATACGTACAACAAGCACGTTTATTTGTATCCTGTATCATATCATATTCAGCACTGCCAAAGCTGTCTTATCTACAACAATTTTAAGAAAATGAAGCATGAGTAGTATCATTGACTGGTATTACAAGTGTATATCTTAGTACACAGTTTTTAGCTTCTATTTCCTAGGTCCTGGACTCTGTAATTCTCCAGTAGGGGAAGGCAAGGAAACAAGACTTTAAGTGACAACTATCTGCTGAAATTTACATTATGACAATTACCAGCAAAAGTCTGATTCCTGTATCAAGGCTCCTGTTCCACCAGAGGTCTGTATTAAACACCAACATTTGTGCTATTGACACAACCACTATGTCCAGTAGGGCATTTTCTGTATTCTGCCAGACCTAAAATAGAGATATGTCAGACATACTTTTTAAAATGTATTTATCTATCTCTGCTTTCATGACCTGGAATATTTCTTCCAAGTCACCTTAATACTTAAATCATGTAGAAGATAATTTCTTAGGCTAACATATTTAAAATTCAAATTACCATCCTAAATATTCTTGAGAATCCAATGCAAACAGACACAGAATGAAGATTTTGTAGCGAACGGTCTAGTGACAGGAATGCTATCATAGCAAACGGAGACACTGTAATTGAAATAAAAGAATCATTGATTTCCTTTCAAAAACATAATTAAAGTCTACAGAGGTAAGCAGTCTTATTGCAGAATGGAAATTTTAGCATGAAAAGAGAACTCTTCCCTTCGTTATTATGAACTCCTCTTTGTATTACACTTCAAGGATATCAAACAGCGTATTTGCACTAATGGTCCAAGATGGCAATCATTTATTTCAATATTTAGCTTTTACTTGCTATTACTTTTTCTGTTGTTTGTTTGTTTCCCCAAGAGAATGGGAATACTCAAATAAGTAAAAATAAACATAGGAAGAGCACTCATCAATCCACTTCCCCAAACTGATGCTTCTTTATGAAATTAAGTAATTTAGATCAAATTTTGGTTCCCCCAAACTAGATACAGTCGTCCCTAAACCAGGAGAAAAGAGACTGTTCCCTTTACTAGCAAGTTGTAAGAACCAAATATTTCGTCAGCTTGAAGACTCTCAACTCACTTTTGTTTCTGAGTACCTTTTAAAAAAAAAAAAAATCTACATGAGCCATTTTTTTCAAAAGTGAGTACTGATGTTGTAACTAAAATCCTTTAAAAGGCCTTGTTTTCTGAGCTGGAAGTTTAAAAAGCTCATTTTTTTAGGTTTACCCCTAAAAAAAGAAATAAATGAAAATCACTAATCACTTCCAAATATTCTGAACCAGTAATTTTGACCTCAAAGCACAATTTAGCAAAACATCAACAAGTATTTCCAGCTACTTGTTTTTTCTTAGTTCATTCATAGAATCTTGCACATACAGTAATTCTAGCGTTGTTTCAATCTTCCTACAAGCATCATCTAACAAACAACAGACAGTGCATATTCCTACCTAGTGTTAGTAAAATCCTCCTGACAACACCAACTTTCATTAGCCTTCTTTGCTTCTCCATGAACACAGTCACAGTCCTGACATCCTTTGGATAAAAGGGGTTTCGGAAGACTCCAAACAAGTACACTCTCTGAATCTCTCTAAGAATCCACATAATTATAAGTAATATAATCAGAATGTAACTCGCTATAGCCTGAGGACTGGCTTTGGAAAATGATGAAAAGCCTGCAAATTGATGCAGCAGGCTAGCTTCTATGAGAGCAAATGTCAATACAGTCAAATAAAAAATAAATTCCCTCCACCCAAATTGTATTCTAAGACCTCTGTGCATATTTTTAGATTTGCTGGAGGCTAAATGGCTGATCATGGTGTGTTTGAAGGCAAACGCAATCTCGCTTAGGTTAAGACTCAGTATGAACCCAAATCCAGTCATGAAGAGGATCACACCGAGAGTGCTGGGAATGAAATACGATGCTATTGCTGTTCCAGCAGAAATGAGAAACATTACTAATAACCTGTGAAGGAGAAAATAAAAAAGATTTGCTTGAAAAGAAAAAGGTTATAAACAATATTGATATATTTTACAATTATATAAACAACATTTACTTTGTGTTACTTGACATAGGTGAACCTCCTAGTCCAAACTCCAACAGTTGTTCCATTCCCCATAGAAAAAGTGCGTCAAGCGGGGGCAGAATTCCCATTGCCCATAAGAACGGCAGGAAAAGAAATATGATGTGCAAAATCTGGTTTGTCTGTTCTAGAATGGGTGTGTTGACAGCAAACCTGGATAAAAGAAGAAATGTATTTGACTTCTGTGAAGGAACTGGTGTGTGGGAAGACTTCTTGTTTAACCACTACAGCAAAACCAGAAGTATAAACATTACATATTCTATCTACAAAATCTCAAATGGTATCTTTTAAAAGGAAAAATAAGGACATAAATTTATGCTTGGGGCAATAATACAGTAATTAGAACATCAGAACACAGGATAATTTTTCATTCAAAAGATTTGAAGCCTTCAGATTACACAGATGAGTCAAGTGATGTAAGTATCCTAATTGTTTTGATACCATTGTGATAATACACTCAAGAAATATTTGTGCAAAAAGAAAGGTCCAAACCTGAATTGTTTAACAAAAAAATGCTAAGTATTTTTTCAAAATTACAGAAGCAAAACTTTATGCAGGTCCTAGACCCAAGATGTATGCGTTAACACTGAAAGAACTGGCATGTTGCCTGTACACCAGGAGATAAACTCTCTTTATGAATACAAAATGTTATTTTCTACATAAAAGTATTAAAATCTTTCTGTAAAAATGCAAAGATCAGTATTAGAAATCTGCATAAATTCTAAGCCATACATAGCTCACCAGCTAGCTAATTAACTTAAAGGTGGACTGCTGAGATGTTTGGGTTCTCTCTACTTCTTACTAAATAAATAAGTAAGCCTTAAAGGAATTTTGTCAGGAATTTAAAGAATGTCTGAATTTTCTCCTCAGAAAATTAGATAGAAGAATTTGGGATCCAAGACCACGTGTATAATCCTCATATTGTAACTGAAAAGGCAACTAGGGTAAATCATTAACAAAGACATCTCCAAGTTCAAAACTAGTAACATCGAACATGCTTTTTTTTAAATGCATTTGAAGTACCCCAACCATAAAATATGTACATGTGACAAAGTGATATAAATATCACCCGACAGGGAGAAAGAATGCATAAAGTAAATCTAAAAGCATCTTGCTTTAAGAGATTCTACAAATACTTTAGCTAAGACATTCTTCTGAAAAGTGGAAATATAAAAGTCTATTTGTAGACTGACATAGTTCTTTTGTATTACAAAAGCATTTAAAAATCCAAGTTCAAAATCCATATAACAAAGATACAGCAATGTTCACATTTGCTTAGCTGTTAGTTAAAACCAAATTCATTGTCCTTTTTTGCCTGTAATTTATAACCCTCTGCAATCACTTTGCAGAGATTAAATTAGAAAATATTCCAGGATGAAATACGGATATAAATCCAGCACTCCTGAAGTTTGCAGTGTTTAGATCTATGATTCCAGGTCAGGAACATGTTTTTTGAAACACATACTCTTTAAAAGGATGTTGATGCAAATGCTCTTGTACAAAACTACTGAAATTGACACTAGAAGATAATTTTAGCTGTCCCTTACTTAGAAACTGCTGTTCTTAATTTACATAGAATGCTATAAAAATTTAACAACCTTTTATGCACAGCGTAGAGCATCAATTTTTACCATATACTCTTCTAGCTTCTTTCTTTGGAGTTCCTACAGTTAAACCTCAAAATAATTTTTCCTCCAAAGAATCACTTCATCCTTCTCGTTAAAAATATATAGAATAACCATTACTTTAATTAGCTCAATGCTGTATTATGTTTACCTGTGTGCAAGATCCACTGCAATAAAGACAAAAATGTAGAAAGGTCTCATCAGAGCAGTGATTTCATAAGTATCCAGTGCTTGGAAAGTAGCTGTTTCGGTAGCTGTATTTATGATTAACGAATACTCCCCTATACATACAGTCACCCATCCAAATACAAAGATCATAACAGTTCCTGCAATGTTGCTGTACAGCAAGGTTATTCTGTTTGGCAGCAAATACCAAGTTCCCAACCCACACAATACCCCTGCCAGAAGGGAATGAAATACAGTGTTGATTATATACTTCTTGCCAGGAATAATAAATTTTACTGTCTCTGAACCTACACAGCTGGAAAATTCAAACTCATCTTCATCTGTTAGGGTATTCTGAATTTGCATTCTTTCTACTGTTACTGTTTTCTGTTTTGCATACAGATTTGTCATCTGAAGAATAAGTGCAGTTACAAACATCAGTCCTCCTGAAAGTGCTGCAGTATAGTAGTCTTTCATAACGCCTAACTGGTACAAAAGTGTTCCTACTCCTCCCAAAACCCATGGCGTCAAGAAAAGAATAATCTGATTCACATATATGTAAGGAGGGGCACAATAGCCTAATTTAAACCGGGGACCTCCCAGCACAGTCTGCGGAAAGCGCTTCAAGAAGAACTCCTGTTTGTAATCATTCAGCAGAGGTACATCTGGACCCATTCTTATTACTCAGGAATGCTGGATGAATATCATTTTTCCTGCAAGAGAACAGAAAGAAAAAGAAACATTACTGAATTTGGAACTCAGAACTTAACCAGGGAATTCTTCTTCCTATTTTCATTTACCAAGTTATAGTGGAATTCTGACATGTTAGTGTTCGTAGACATCATCCTAAAGCACTCATAGAATCTGCTAGAATACAACTACTAAGCAAACACCTAAAATGGAAAAAGACTATTTTAAAATAAAGAATATGTTCATGATCTAAAGCTTTAGGCAATAAATAAAACATATAATCTGTTCTTGGGAGATGATAAACCCAACTCATCTCCACACCAGAACACATTCCTAAAACTGAACTTTTTTTCCATCCGGTCTGATTCCAATCACATCTTGCCACAGACCTCTAATTCCATTTAATCCTGTTAAGGATCTCCATATACAAACAGAAGAGTCAGTAATTTCAGTGAATAGCCATATAAATGCAAGGATACAGTCACACCGAGGTCCCTGTAAAAATTAAAGCCTTATGAAATAAACTAACTAAAAAAAATAAACTAGTAGGAGCATTAAAAACTGTTTTCAACATCAGCATTTTTACTGTCCTCCCTACACAGCCTAGTTGCAGAACAGGGTGTCACTGTACTAAGCACTACACAAGACATAAAAGAAACAGTTCACTATCTGCTTCTTAAAACATAAAAAAAACCCCACGATACTTGTGAGTTGTAGCAGAATCAGCATGTATTCTTCTGTATGTCAATGGAAAAAGCTGAAAAAAGGAAAAAAAAGATACCTGCAAACATTTACAATGAATCATCAAATAGAAATCAGATATGGATACTCATTTAAAGAGGACCAGGCAAGGTAGAAATAATGAATGTAAGATGGTAATATGATATTCAAATATAATTTTACGCTACTAGTCATGGAAGCAAGAATCCATGAATGACAGGTAGAAATACTCTACCTAAGAAATTGGGTGAAAAAACAGCACAAAAATGCAGTGCAAAAGCGCTTCATTAATAATAATAATTCTAAAAACGAGATGTTGTTGTGCAATCAGGAGATGTGTAAGTACTGAAATTCTGACTTTCTTCTACTGGACCTGTATAATCTGATGAATACCTATTACCCATCATTGCTCATATATTAAAAATGAAACACTCGGCTGCCGTGGAGTTTCCAAACTCCTATGATCCTTTCTTTATAAAATATCAAATGCTTTTAGGCGCTTCTGAGAACAATTTACTCCTTACTTTTAAACAGATATCAATCACTTGATATCACTGTAGGTAGATACTGGTCATCAGTGGACTAAGTTAGAAACAATGCAAATGAGAGATTAAAGGCATTCATATGCATTATCACGATTGGAAATTTGCATTCAGGGTCCACTAAGGCAATACACTCCATAGTAAAAAGCAGGGCCCCACATGTAACTACTCTCCATGTAGGCTGTGGAATTATTAAGTATTCTAAATAATTCTAAATAATAGAATACTGAGCATGGAATATTGAAAACATAGAGGTTTTTTGGTCATACTATTTCAAGCCATTAAAAGTTTCTTAAGGGAAGGAGAAGGCAGCAGTCAGTCTTAATGGAAAAGACACATGTTGACAATGGAGAGGGGAATTCATTGCAGTCAGCTCAGGAATCTGAAAATGCAACAGGGACACACCCAACTAAAAACAAATCTCATATGTAAATAAAAAAAAAATAATCACAGTTCAGCCAATCTTGTTAAGAAAAAGAAACACTGTTTAGATGGCTACATAGGCATGAAACTAAGCTGATGTGAAAGTTACACGCAGTAGATTTATATGCGCGTAAATGATAGAAGCTGAGTTTTAAAAGAAAGGCAGAACCAAAAGGTGCATAGTTTTCCTTGAAAAACAGTTTTCTGGCAGCTGTGTTTTTCTGCTCTAAGAAGGGCTATTTTTGTTTCAAGTTCTAGTCTGCATTTGTGTTTGTCAGTTTATATTGCTAACAAAATGTTAACAAAACATTTCTCTTACAGTTTCTGTGTAAACAATAGACATCTTTGTGTGAGACACAAATCTACGCACATAAACAATATAGTTCTACTTGGCTATACTCCAAAACAAGCCATAAAAAGATGTGTACTTAGTTATAAATGAAAATCCCAAGACTTTAGCTGATGAACTATGGAAACGATACCCTCAACTATCCTCCTGGCTTGCAAATAGCCAGGTAGCACATTAGGACTTCAAAGAGGCACTCATGCGTGTCTCGTTATTTTTGTGCAAAGCCCTAGCAACAAGACTCCACACATTAGCGAGTGTTTACAGGACCTGGCTTCAATATACATTCCTAACATACAGGCCTGGCCTGACTTTGACAACTTGCCTGGTTACCCAAACAACCTGCACCACAACAGTTTGTCATCACCAGCAGGGATCCATGCGGCTTAGATACTATCATAACAAGGATAGTAAAAGGACTTTAACACCATGAAGACATTTAACAAGTTCCCCCCTGCAATATCCTCTCTATGTCCTTATTACCAAAGGAAACAAAGCAAATCTTGCTCATATTCAGGCAGAAATTCACAGGAGGGCACGAATTTTTGCCTAAACCAGTATCATCCTCACATCCACTGATGGTGGATCAGCTCAGTGCGGTTTGGTTTTATTTCAAGCAGATTACAGGAGAACACGTGTACAGCTCTCGGCCATCTAAGCCGCTGAAGCACATAAGGCTTAAAAATACTCACCTCAGTGGTCTTTCAGGTCTTTTCATGCAAGACTAAGTAACGGCTATAAACCACCTGCTCGCACAGGAAGGAGGAACGCCAGCGTGGGAGGCGCAGGGGGAGCTGCGGACAGCCCCTGTCCAGGCAAATCCATACGCACCCCCTGCGCACTTACGTGCCCAGACACCCGCACCTCTACTCCATGGTTAAAGACTCAGCTGTGCTGCAGGCCAGCTTCTGACCCAGGAGCCAGACGGAGCAGGCCGGGGGCCTCTCCTCAACCGTGTCGATGCCATCCCCCAGCAAGACTGGGGAAGCAGCAGTTTAGGCCAACACGCTCCATCCAGTTATGGGAAGTGCACCCCAGGACCGCTTTGGGAAAGGCTGCAGACCACCTCCTTCCCAAGACACCTCTGCACCTGACCGGACAGGCTCTCACCAGAGCCACCACACTTTCTACCCAGCTACCTCTCCTCCCCATCTTCTGCAGGAACGGAAAAAAATCAACCAAGCGACCAGAAATAAGGCCTCTGCTGTTTTTAACTCCAGAGGGGAGGGGAAACTAGGGAGCCACCGGGCCCGCCGAGGCACGGCCGGTGAGCAAACCCAGGGGAGGGCAACGGCGGCGAGGCAGAGCCAGACGGGACGAGCTGCCTCCCCCGACCGGCCCCCGGCTGTCCCGGCACCGCCGCCCCCCCCACTTCGGGGAGGCCCTGGCGCCTCTGCCTGCTCCGGTGAAGGGCCCCGCGGCGCTCCGGCTGCTGCCGCCCCCGGTACGGCCGCCCCCGGGGGCAAGCGGGCAGCTGGGTGCCTGCACCTCTGCGGCGAACGGCCGTGGCCGGCGAGAGGCAGCCGCGGTAAAAAGCCTCTGCGAGGCGGCCACCTACCTCTGGCCCGGGCTCGGAGCAGGTCAGGGGCTTTGCGGGGCGGGGGGAGAAGGGGGACGGGGCCGAGCCTCCGACGGGAGGAGGAGGGAGGACAGCGGAGCGCTCCGCTCCCCCCCTCGCCCCAAGGCTGTCCTGAGGGAGCGTGAACGGCGCAGGCCGCGGCCGGGCGCTCCTCCCCGCCGGCGGGGCCCCGGCGCTGCTGCTGCCGCTGAGGACGGCGGGGAGGGGGAAGGCAGAGGCGGTGGCTAACGGCGGCGGTGAGGCCCGGCCTCGCCGCGGCGGCCCCCACCCCTCCCCGCCCCCTCTTCCCTCCCCTCGGCCACCGCCGCCATTTTGCTCGCTTGAGGCAGCCGGTGGCGGCGCGGCGCTGCGGGGGTCTGCGCGCCCTGCGGGAAATGGCCCCGGCCCGCGGGGTGGCGGCGGGGGGCTTCTCCGGGCGTCTTTTCGGCAGGGCCGGCACACGAGCTGCGAGAGGCCGCGAAGGCGAGGGGCTGATCCCCTTCCCGCTCCCCTGCGGGCTAGCCCCCACGAGCCCCGAACCCGGCGGCCGCCGCGCTTCCCTCAGCAGTAGGGGTTTTTACAGCTCTGCTTTCCACACATAACCGTCGTCCTTCTGTTGTAAAATCAGGCGTGAGGCATCTCTCTGGCTGTGGCCTGCCAGCAGCTTCCCGAAGTGAAGAAGGAAAGAGAAGGGTGAAGAAAATCGCTCAGCCCGCGGAGGAGCTGTGGCAAGGCAGGCGGGGGCTACCTGTGGCCGCCATCACCAGCCGTGAGCGAGCCTTGTGCCTCCTCTGCCCACATCAGTCCGTATCCCACCTTCCAGCCCCGCCGCTTTTTGAAGATGGTCCTTCTTTAGCTGATGAATTCATCATCCAGACGGCTTTGGTTTCCTCAAGTTTCTTTCTGACCCTCTGAGAGCTGGCATGGATATGTTAAGAGGCTGTTTTTTCATCACTTTTTCAGTCGTTTTTATAATCTTCCCACATTAACAGAAGTGCAAAACCAGCCAAATTAGTCTCTAATTATTACAACATTAACATTCAATACACAACATTCCAGTATTATATTAAAACATTTACCGTAAATACTCAATCCACTGCATTCTGACATGAATTAAAATACTCCTAAAAGTTTCCTTAATCTTGAATGTTAATCGTCTTTATTTATAACTAATTCAAGATGAGAATACTGGTTCTAGCCTCAGGTGGAGGAAAATGTATTCTCAGTTTTCTTTTAGGTTAAATAAACTTGAGCGTTCACTGGCAAATTGAAATGTAAATCCAAATACTGCAATACTTCTTACCACTTTAAATGACACCCATTAAACATTGAGACTATTTAATAGAGTGAACATGTTTAATATAATTTATATCTAATAATACTAAAATGTATAACTCACTATTCATTAGAAGACCAGGGCATGCATATGTATACCTTAATATCTATGTTATAACAATCAACATATAAATTCTTACAAACAGTTATACCCATTTTAATCTGAATCCCTAATTTAATACACAGGCATATGCTTACAATTTTAGATAGACTAAAGGATTCACTGTAATAAATTCTTACCAGAAGCATGAGAACACTTTTGTAGCTCTGTTAATCTTTATTCTTCAGAGAGAATAAAAAGGCAGTTAGATTACATCCAGTGTAAAACCTTGGAAACGCTACCAAAGAAAAATGCTTGTTTACCTTTACTGAATTTCTTTTAAATGAAGTTCAGTGGTACAAATGATACTAGAGCCCAGCCTGTTGGAAGACAAGTATCTCAAAAAAATGTCTGGTTTTTTCAGGATCCTTGACTTAAGATTTATTCATCCTGTCCTTCAAATGTATCTGTGGCAATCCTATTAAAATTAAGTATCTGTACATCTGATAGATATTCTAAGGTAAACAGCATCTCTGTAAAATTAACTAAAGGTCTGTAGCAGGTATTTACTTTTTGGTTGACAAGTTTCAGCCTGTCCCAGTTTACCAATTTCAGTTATGATTTTGTAAAGATGATGATTCTGTTCTGGAATATGTAAATCCTAAATAGCAGTTGCAGGGGGAAAGCAGACATTAGCTTCATTTCTTTGCAAGCTCTGCTGCTTGTGTTTCAAAACTCAGAGAAGGCTTCTTGCCTGTCCTCGTTTCCTATGATTTCTCCTGTGCTCAGAAGAATAAACCAGAATTTCAGTCAGTGCAAACTCTAAGCTATTTACTGGAGAAGGGAGCATACTAATTTATTTCTCTTGAGAGTTCTAAGAATTTTCTTGGTCATATAAGATAAAACCTGCTAACAGAGTAAACTATTCCAGGTAAATTCTGTTAACCTCCACCTGTCTTTTGCAGATTGTCTCACAGTGTGTAACTGCAAGCATGTAAACAATACCACTGAAATTAATAGGACTCTTCATCTGCTTAGAATTAAGATACACATAAACTATTTGCAGACTTGTGACCTGTATTTTGGCTTGCTTCTTTTTAGTTTGTGAAAGGGCTACTAGTCCCGACTCCCCAGATAATAATTTTGCATATTTCCATATTTTTAATGTTTGTTTAGAATGATGCATGCAGTAGCAAATATTTTTTTTACTGAACTTTATCCTTTTTAAAGATAAACTGAAAAAGTGATTTTTTTTTTTTGAATGAATCTTTATATACAGTTATAAGGGTAGGAGAAACAGATGCTTTCTTGCATTTACTGCCCATTAAGGAAGGCAGAGCCTCTTTTAAAGAGGATTAGTGCTAGGTAAAAAAATAGTTACTTTCAAATCAGATCATGGAAGTTATTTATTCTATTTTTCCTGATGCCCAAAGTTAATTATTGATATATTGAGATCTCTAGGCTGGCATTCCCAAACAGAAGATGTCAGAGTGAAATCCGACTCCTCATTTTACTCAGTCTTTTTGTTCTGCATCCCATAGGGGACCCATCTTGTGTTTATCTGTGTGGCTTTCTGGAAAGCTGCGTATGCTGGCTGTATGTTATCCATGACTACTTTTCTGTGGCTCCCTTGGAAGTAATGCCTTTCGACAATATGGCCTTAGGCTGGCAAAAAACATACTAGGGAGCTTGCTTCTTTCTGAATGACTTTATCCCTTTAAAATAAACTTTATGAAAAAGTACACCATTCCTACATGTGAAAGATACCTATGTTTTCCTGAAGGCAAAGGCTTCGGATGACATTTCTGAGCTACCATTAAGAGTTCAAGGGTAACAGTCATCCATGTCATGAGTTTTGTCAGCTGAGTATCAACTCCCATTCAGCTACCCTTCCTGTATGGCAGCTAAGCTATGCTTCAAGTCATTTCAGAACTGATATCTAGATATTTATTATGACATTAAAGCAATATAAAAGTATTTCTTATCGATTTAGTTCTGTGTATAATGTAGTTCGGATTTTATGAGAACCGTATTCTTCCAATATTGCTGCCAGTGAAGGAAAAAACCATCTGTGAGTTTGCAGATGCCCTTATCTTTAGTTTGTATAGGATATTCTTAAAATCAGGAACTGTGAGCTGAATTCTTTTTGTTGTTTAACAAAACAAGGTTTTCCTTTTTTTTTCCTGCTTGCAGTTAATGCTGAAAACGTTTTGATTATGGAAGCAATCTAGTTAAATATTTTATGTTTTGGGAAATACTCACTTGCCTTGGAAGTCTGTTTCAATTGCTGTGTTTTGAGAATCTATCACTGATCTGAGGAGAAAGGGACAGAGAAAGAATTACACATTGCAAATTCGCATACTACTAGAATCTTAAGTGACAACCCAGGATTGACTGTGGGATATTCTGCATCTTTAGTTTGACAGGATGCAACAGTCCTGTGGCCATGCAGACTTCACAGTTGTCATTTATACCACAGTCCGTGTCCACGCAGATGTTGTGGTTATAAATGGAGACAGATCGTGTGCGAGATGCTCCACTCCAGCAACACACAACCTTTTACTCCTAGAGCTTAAGGACAATTTGTAGCTGCCGTAGCAGTATTAAAGTTTGTATCATCTACATGCAAAGCAGCGTATCTTAGGTCCTTGAGCATTTCACCCAATTAAGAATGGTCGTATTCACACACGCTGGTTGTTAAAGACTAGGTTCAGATCTCCGCCATCAGGCATCCAACTTTGCAATGACTTAAAAAAATATTCTTGAGCCAAAAAATTAATTCAGACATCTAAGTGAGACGTTTGGGCTTTGTGCAAGATAGGGAACAGAGTGAAGTACATGTCTCTGGAGGACAGTTTGGTGCTCACTAAGTGGAGAGCCGCTGATGTTAGCCATTGGGAAACATCACTCCAGGAGCAGGTCTGAGCTGCTGTCTTAGTGCATCTGATTCCTGGTTGTGCGTGAAGTGCCTCGATCCACTCGGAGCAGTGATGCTCCTGGCAGGGCCGGTACCTGCTTAAGAAGGACTAAAAGGCAGTAGTATGGTGCCAGGAGCTGCCTTTTCCAGAGTGGACAAGTAGGCTAGTGGATGCCCGCCTCAAGAGGAAGGAGGCCACGGACCTTCTTAGTCTGAAAGAGTCCAACTCACTTTGCCACTCCGTCAAAGATGTCCTAACCATGAGGCTACAGACAAGACTATGGAAGAGCCATTATCTTGTATTCTAGTAAAATCAGACTAGGGAGGGAGCCTGATCCCATCACCCAAGGAGAAGCATTTCCCTTGTGTGCCTGACTTAAAGTATTAATTAGTCCTCACCTGTTGCTTCTAATTATGTCTGTAGAAAAGCAGACCAGCAGCGGAAGATCTCAATGTGAAGATTCTCATGTGAAATTTGCACAATATTGAGGAGTTCAGCTCTGTTGTTTTGGTATACACCAGAATCGTCACTTGCTCCTGCAGCATTACAGGCCGTTAGGTCTGCTGATGAATCTCCCACACGGAGAAGCGATTCAGCCGTCAAAATGCTTCCCAGGAGCAGAGCTGGCCTTTAGGAGCTCTTTTGGGTGACAATATTGAATAGTATGCACAGACAGTAGAGGAACATTTTGGGTGAACTGGTTGCTCTTGAGAAAAGCTTGTGAGCATGCCTCTGTTTAAGCCTGTCCAGATCTGACCTAAGTAGTAAAACAATATATATAGACACAAATGGTAAAGTCCTGTTCTGTGCTGGTGCCCAGCATACTGCAATACTGTTAATTAAGCTTTGTTAGTTTGATGTCAGTTTTTCTGACATGGGTTTTGATCTAATCTTGCAGAATTCTAAAACTCTGCCTTTTTTCTTTGTATGTGCAAGTACATTTAAAAAGGTTTTTCATAATTTCTTTGTGTCCAGCTTCTCTAATAAGGTTGGACAGATTCTCACAGTTTCTGCTGCTAATATGATTCCTGGCAAATAGAGCAGAAGGTTCAGGAGAACAAAAGAAATGATCTGATTTTAGTAGTGGTGTAGACTGAGCCTGTCATTTTTCTCTCTTTTACTCTCCTACCCTTTCTGAATGTCAGAACCTCTCCCAGGACTGCCTCTTTTCAGTTTGAATTGAATTCTTGTTCTTTGTCAAGGATTGAGCATGATGAATTTTTAGATACTCATCTGAACAGAAGACGTAGTATTTGAGAGGCTTATCAGTGAAATTCTGACTTGTCACAGGTAATTTGCTAAGCATGAACCACTTCCAGTGAAGCTGTTTTTGCAAATCAGAAAGCCTTATATCTGAAATTTCACTTAATGTGTATGTCATATTTCCGTTATCCATTTTAAAACTTAAATTGAAGCTTGAGTCTGTTACAGTGTAAAGACAATAAAGGAATTTAGTTTCTGAAAGACAAAGAGGGTTGCATTTAGTGTAGTAGTAGGTCTTCTCAGCTTGCAAGGTGCTCAGACCTTTATCCCGTGAAGTACTTTGGCCTGTGCATAATTGAAATATGAGAATTTCTATAGAAGCCTTAACATAAAACGTATTCTTTCAAAGGCAATGGAAATACTAAAATATTTTAAATTAAATACATGCTTACAAACTTGGCTAGGTTTGGATCTCGGCGGATTGTTCTAGTGAGCAACAACTATGCTTGTCTTAGTTAACCTTTACTCTTGTGCTCCTGTTCTGGATGTGAGAAATAAACAGGCTGTATTTGCAGTTTGGAGGATGGCAGTTACAGACATCTGATGTGCAGAACTGGTCAAGAAAGCAAAGAGTAATGAATAACAGGATTTGAAGTGAAAATTGCTTGAGCAGTTACAAAATGCAGAGGACGTCCTTTCTTGGGTGTTAATTTATTGAGTGTACAACAAAAACACCGCCATGGTTAGAAAGAAATTATAGTTCAACATTTAGAGACAAAATATATTACAAAATGAAAAATAAAGCCAGCCTAAAGATTAATTTTATTCCTGAACAGGTCTATTTAAATAACCATGTGAAACTTGATTAAAAATGTGCAATCATTTTTCAAAATAAATCATTCCTTAGTATCTAGCTCCAGTTTGTTTCGTTTCATCTATATAGAAAGGGGCAGGCAACTGCCCCCTTCGTCCTCTCTGTCTCCTGCCACAATAAATATACGCGTGGCTGGCAGTCCAGCCCTTACCAACAGAGTTCAGTCTTGCTTACCCCTCATCTCTTTCTGCTCTGGTGCCTGGCCATTACTACCACTCCACCTACAGTCATGGAATAGCACAATATTTCTGTTTAAATGAATGTTCATGAAATGCCTCTCATCCAGGGGCTGGGTGGAAGACTAGAAATGGGCAGGAGGATGTGGGAGTTGCTGACAGTTTTCTCCAGAGTACAAGAAGGTCAGGTCTCCCAGACTTCTCTGTGGGTGCTCTGAAACCATCTTCATAATAGTTCTTTCCTTATCTGGCACATGTTTGTCACAGGACAATTTTCTGGCTGGGCTAAAGCATCTGTACCCCTTTCGGTGCACCACAGCCCGTGGCACAGGCTCAGTCACCATTTCAGCCAGCTCCTCTCATTGCCCTCACATGCAGCTCTTATCAGGGTGCTAATACTGTGGCTAATGATGTCTATGTTCTTGAGGCACAGTAAGAAATCTGGCATATAGCCCACGGCTAGAGCTCAGATTCTGCAACAATAATGTTTATGTTGGCAGGCCTTCGAACAGAAACTCGCATTCACTCCAGTTGGCTGGTGTGATTCTAGCAATTAATTCAGCTTTTCCAGTGGTAAGAGTTTGTTGACACAGCTTGTTGCTCTTCCTGTTGCAAAACACATCAATAACATGGAAAAAAACTGGCTAGGCAGTCACAGAATCACAGAAGCGCTGAGGTTGGAAGGGGCCTTTGGAAGTCATCTCGTCCAAGCCTTGCTCAAAGCAGGGTCAGCTACAGCAGGTTGCTCAGGGCTGCATCCACTTAGGTTTTGAATATCTCCAAGGATGGAGACTCCACTGCCTCTCTGGGCAACCTGTTCCAGTGCTTAACCTCCCTCCCAGTAAAAACTTTTCCTGTTTAAATGGAGTTTCCTGTATTTCAACGCATGTCCATTGCCTCTTGTCCTCTCACTGGCCACCACTGAGAAGAGTCTGGCTCTATCTTCTTACTCCTTCACATCAGGTGTTCATATACATTGATAAGATTCTCTTGAGCTTCGCCAGACTAAACAGCCCCAGCTCCTTCAGTCTCTCCTCATGTGACAGATTCTCCAATCCATTAACCATCGTCGTGGCCCTTTGCTGGACTCATTCCAGTATGTCCATGTCTCTTTTGTACTGGAGAGCCCAGGACTGGACCCAGCACTGCAGATGTGGCCTCACCAGTGCTGAAGAGAGGAGAAGGATCATCTCCCTTGATGTGCTGGAGTTGCTCTTCCTTATGCAGCCCTGGAGGCTGTTGGCCGCCTTTGCTGCAAGGTCGCTTTGCTGGCTCACGATCAGCGAGCGGGTTGTCCACCAGGACCCCCAGGGCCTTCCTTGCAAAGCTGCTTTCCAGCCGGGTGGCCTCAGCCTGTGCTGGTACTTGGGGTTATTCATCTCTGGGTGCAGGACTTTGCAAATCTCTTGGCTGAACATGATGAGATTGCTGTTTGCCTGTTGTAAGTCTTTATAAAGACCCTCTTGGGATAGAGCTGGAGGGATGGAGATTTAACTCAGATTCCCTCAAAATCCACCATCGTTAGTTACCTAATTTTTTTCCTCATGACTCTCACATCTGTAAGACCATGTCATCATCCCGAGCTCTGGAGGCTGTCAGAAATCTGAAATGAGGACAAAAGCAATCCGTACAATGATTAGCTTTGCAAGTTTATATAGAAAGAGGAACTGCAGGTATTTAATGCTCCGTGTTGTAATGTGACTCCTAAAATTTTGTATTTATAGCATTTCTTTTTTAACTACAGGAATTCTGCCCAAAAATAAATGTGTGTAAATGGAAGCTTCTTGGTTATGAATGAACCACTTATTTTCTGTATATTTATATAACTGAAATTCATTGTTTCCTCTGTATACTATGTTTTTTCTGCAAGGTTGTTCTTTCCAACAAGGCCTCAATGCCTCTGCCCTCAGCTCACCTGTGGTGAGGAATTAGAGTGCCCATGTTGTTTCTGAAGTATACAAAGTACAGCAAAATGCTGGTTGTGAAATGTCACCAACTAGAATCGCCATCAGATTGACAAATAGCCTGAATGTGTCCCATTTTTTCTTTGCCTTTATCATGTTGCCTGTTATTTTGGGGGTAGAAGGGGCCTAGAGCCTCATGGACCAGTCTGATAGAGCTCCTGATTTCTTCCTTTACTTTTGCCATTGGACAGTCATCGATTCACGACATGGATTTACACTCAGCTGTGAAGATTTGTTACTTTAGGACCTACCTTGAATCCAGACTTTCCGGTCTATAATGGATGGCTCAGACAGTGCGTTAAGGACATCGGGAGCATAATCCTGGTTTCTGGGGAGTCAATAATGAATATGACTTTGTGTGGGAGGCAGCCTGTATTTTCAACCCATTTGGAGGTCAGGAGTACCCAGGCCTGTTCTTTCATCCATACTGAGAAATTTAAGCACATTCAAAACCCTGTAGCTACCTTTCTTTACCCAAACTCACTGATTAATTTTTAACAGATAAACATAGTTTACTTAGTTTTTAAATTTACTTCTTTGGTTTGAAATTTCTTTGGTTTTCTTCAGGTTTTATGCTGCAAATTTATCAATAGCAGCAAAATTAGATTTGTCAAGAAGGTGTGCAACCAAAATAAAATTATAAAGTGGATGTAGCAAAGAAAGAAAGTAGAAATGTTGCTGGAATTCTTTTAGGGTATTTACAATTAATCTGCTCACTCCTAACTTCGCTGGTGGAGCAGGTCAGGGCATAGGGTCTTCATGGCATGGTAGTCTGGATCTCTTTGGGTTCACAGAGATCTGGGCTGCAGATATTAACCCCTCAGCTCTGTTCCTTGCATTGCTGGATGTAGCCCAGTGCCTTGCCTGGGGCTGCCTTGCTGTCTGCATGCCCTGCAGGTGCAGTGCCCCGTGCTTCCCTACTGGGATGCTTCGTTTCGGAGGGTGGAAGAATGCCCTTGTGTTTAAGTTACTGGATTGAGATGCTTCCAGGCTAAAAAAGTGGAAAATTGTTTTCTTTAAACAAATGTGGTTTCATCTGACCCTCAGTAAATCTGCTAACTTCAGCTTTCCCCTTGCAAATTAGGTACTGTCAGGCTAAGTTGGTTGGATACCAGGTGGTAGGAGGGAAAACACAATTATTTAAAAAAAAACCCAAATCCTGCTTCATAGTCAGCACTCATCTTTTGTAAGTAGGTCAGAGTTATTACAGAAAAGGTAGTGGCAGTCGTACTAATGATAGGCTCCCGTTTGTTTAATAGGTCCTGTTAACATTTAAGACTTTTTTCCTCTTTCAAAATTTCCATTTTGAAGTCAGATGATTCATGATAATATGTTTTTCCTTTTGCAGTTAACACGTTCACCCAGCATCTCAGCAGCAGCACTGGGAAGCCGTGGTAGCGAATCCTCTGTCCTCAGGTCTCTGAAGGAAGCACCCATGAATGGGTCCCTGGAATTAAAGAGGAAGCGGAGGTTTTAATGAAGCAGACTCCATTCTTCGGAGGGGTGAAGGGAGGTAAGGGAAGCTCCTGTTTCTTATGTGATTATTGCTAATTGCTGTAATTGAACATCCTCATGACAGGAATATTTGGTGCCTGAGGTAAAGCTTGGTTGCTTCCATTCCTTTTTTCAGCTGTCTCGTGGTGCCCTCTCGAGGTAGGAGAGCAGCCCATTTTATTCGCTATTTTAGGGCAGCTGCAACACCAACTGAAAACACAGACCCTGGAGAAGAAGCTGAGAAATTGCTGTTTGCTTTGAAAAACAAATTATATTTGCTCTAACTCCATGCAAAGTCAGTATGTTTTGGATTCCCATTTAAAAAAGCATACCTATCCCTTTGCCTCCAGCTTTTCCACTAGAAAGGACACAAAAAGCGCTGGGGATGCTTCTTCGCAGTGCCCTGAGGCCGCAAAGGTGCATTTCCCCGGAGTGCAAGCCAGCGGATCAGTGCAAGGTTAAAGGCCGGCTGTTTCCACGCAGGAAGGGAACGTATTTCCCACAACATGCTCTTGTGCCCTTGAAGTTTAGCACAAAATGCATCAGGAAATGCTGACATGTTTGGATACTAAAGAGGATTAGGAAACCTTGACATATTAGGAAGGACAGCCTCTGGGCTCAAGTCAAGTAGAGGGCATTGTGCTTGTGGGGAATGTCTGTGAGTGAGGTGCCTGTCCCTCCTGGTTGGAGGAAGCCAAACGCCTTGGATGTGATCGCCACCTTACTGTGAAGGACTGCAAGCTGTAGATTTCTCTTTAAAAGTGACTATTAGATGCTTAGTCTTGAAATATCTCTTTCCAGGTGACAGCAGATTGTCCTTCCAAAAATGCCTCGTCTTAAATCCAGTAAGGAGCAAGGATTGGCAGTACGGTGGGACCTCAAGAGTCAGTGAATTAATCACTTTTGTTTTGGACAGGGATAGGGTTGATGCTGAGTGTTTGGGGCAAGGACAGCCTGTTTGAGAGAGAAGCATGCAATGGGTGCGTGCTGATTGATTAGTAGTCTCCCTTACAGTTGAGTAGGATATATTTAACCTCACTGTGCAGCCTTTGCCGTCTCGCTTTTCACAGAATCCTACTGAGTCGCTCCAGGCTGTTTCTGTCTGATCCCAGTCAGTGGGGGTTTCAGGAGAATTGGCAGAGGAGCCAATTGCTGGCTGTATTTTGTTAAAGCCCGAGTCCTTTCAGACCTCCTGCCCCTTCTAGATGCCCCCATGCCCCCAACAGCAGCAGTCACTATGAAGTCTGCTACATCCATTTGACCAAAACCTCTGTTTCTGATACACTCTTCAGACTAGATGAGCAGAGTGCTTGGTACGGACTTAGGTTCAGACCTGGGAGCAGCAGAGGCTGTGGCACGCCATGGAGGTAATTGCACCCAGAGCCTGTGCACCCACAAGGCCCACCAACATGGTGGGGCGATGAATGTGACTCTACTTGGTTGTCTTAGCGAGCGGTGTGACACCTTTTCTCCTCCTGATAGCATGACAGCTGCGGTTTTATGAGGTACCTGAACCAGTAGGCACCTGGGGAGCAAGATTTTCTCCATGAAGGGTTTTTTGCTCTGATTTTCCTCTGCTGCTGTTAGAGGCTGCGGATTTGATGAACTACAGCCCCTCCTCCATCCCATCTTTTATGTGCAGCTCAGTTTTGGAGTTCGGAAGGCTTTTTATGTGTTCATTTTGTGCCCATATTGGATACATTTTAAAAATACTTTTTTTAAATGTCTCTGCTTCTCATAGATAACTTTTGATGGGGACATTTGGAAATAAATGTAAACAAATGCTGAACAACATGCTGAATCTGAAGGCATAAATCCCTTCCACAGAGCTGCAAATTGAAGACTCAAAGCTCCTGTTGTGTTGAAAAGAGGGACTCTTGGGCCCGACAAGGGGTAAGATGTTAATAAAACCTTTGTTCACTGTTACAATAGGGAACTGCTAAGTGTGGTTTGGGGTTTCTGCCAAGTTAACCCTGACTTATTCATGTTGTCACAAGTACTGCTAAGAAACCCCTTAACATGTTATTAAAGATAAAGAATGAAAAACAGTTAATACTTTTCATTTTGAATGCTGTATTTAAAGCAAAAGCTTTCATTTTAAAAACATCCTTTATTCCCTTTCCCTGTTGCTAGACTAGGGGCTTTAAAGAAAATTCACATTTTACGTGGTATTAACTTTTTTTTTGTGGGGAAAAAACAAAGTTAGCTTCAATGGTCTGAAACTGGCACTGTCGTTAATATTACTGGAGTCTTATTTTCTCTAGGATGAAAGTGCAGGTGTTCTGAGTCCCCCCGAACACATGCTAACCTGGCTTATTTGATTGTTTCCTTCCCTGTGGTCTGTTGGGCTCTGCCCATCTGTGGTCTCTTGCCCTGTTGTTGTTAGCTACTTGGGGCAGGAACCATGTGCAGCACATTCAGATCCATGACTGGACAAAGTTGCTATGATAATGTGAATAACGACAACAAAAAGCCATGAAAAAATAAGACAATATTCAATCAGCATTTCTACTTTTTATTTCTTCAGTGAAGAAAGGCAAATGAGAGACAGCTTCTGTCTACAGTCCTGCCTTTCAGTTGCAATTGTGAGGTTAGGGAATCAGAGGCTACTCAGTACATGGTCTTGGAAACCCTTTGGATGAGTATGAGGTTGTAGGAGATGTTGTATTAGACGCACCTCCATGAGAAGCTGATAGTGGTATGATGACGGCTAGTGTTACCTTGACAACTAGGGAAGAAAGGAAGGAGAGAGGTGGCAGGTGTACCTGGGTACTCTCTGGTCAGGTCAGGATGCCTTGAGCATCGGGGCCACGAAGGTCCAGTGGACATGTTTAAAAGCAGGCTGGCAGAATACGCTGGGGTGATAGTCACATTCCTTCCAGCCCTCATACCCTCCTCTGCGCTCCTCTATCTATCTGCCGCCCACACATCTAAGGAAAGGTGGCATCTTTATTCTGGTAGAATTAACTAATCAAAATATGCTGTTGGTGATTTCAATTATAAATGTTTCCTCCCATTCTTAAAATGTTTCCACTCGTTTTCTTGGCAGGACCTTGAGGATCTCTCCCGAGAGTTCCTTTCACATAGATATGCACAGAATGAATAGTTTATCTCCAGCTCCTGCTGACTTGCATGAATAATTTGATGTAAAAAGCTAAGTTGGACTTTGGCTGTGTCGGATAACTTGGGAGTACCAGCTTCTAATATTCCAGCCACAGACCAAAACAGCCTTTCTAGTTTTAGAGGCCCAAGTGTCCTCTCTGGCTTCCGCTCACCTGCAACCCTTCTTGGACATTTCCACTATTTTACCTTTCCCTCCCTTAACTGCTTGGCTCCTTCGGGCTGCCCAAAAAGCAGGAGAGGCTCTAGGGCTTCCAGCTAGCAGAACTCTTGTGAATGAAAGCTATTTACTTAAACAAAGAAGATTTGGTGGGACACATGACCGTGTTTTTTACTGTTTCTTGTTCACCTCCCCAGGTATATGCCAGAAAATACTGCGGTCATTCCTGAAGGTGAGCAGCTTGTTGTACGGGCTGTATTCATCTACCCGGTCTCATTGAAGGCAAACAGAATTGCTTATCTGAGTAATGTCACACGTATGCCTAAATGATTGCGAGAGACTGAAAGGAGTTGGGAGTAGAAATAATAGCACTACTTCATCTCTCACAGAGCAGCGCCAACAAAATAATGAAGCCATGTGAATAAAGAACCAACATGATAATCAAGCTCTAACCATTTTTTGAAAATTAGCACTTCTTCCGTAACAGTAACGGCTGCTGGGAAAATGGTACAAAATATTAACTGTCAGGTTAAGCACACCTCAATCAACATGTGCCAAGTCCCACTGATGTGTCCTCAAACCTGTTACTTAAGTACTTGTTAAGGCCAATTAAATAAACAAAATTTTAAAGCCTAATAGCATAAACCACATAAATAAAAGAGCCATAATGGTTGAATGGGTGGGTGTTTAGCCCTTCTTGATTTAAAACAGTGAAGTGAAAAATGTTGGAGCCCTTGAAGGTGATTTCGAAGACGAGGAAGTGACTGTGCTACACAAACAGCAATCAGAGACAATTAAGAGAACTGGGACAAGTGCCTCATTCTCTCCGCAGACTGCATGGGAAATTGCGCTTTACATTTCAGTCTCGTTGCATTTCAAATAAGGCCCCCAGCTATGTCATTTTTCAAGTCCAACTCAAATCGAAAGATATTGCTTAAAATTTTCCTATTACTCCAGAAGTGAAAGGAATGATTGCCTATGCTGATGAGCCGAGAAGATTGTCTTGGAAAGAATTTGACAGTTTTGTCTCCCAGTCCTATTATAATGTTATTACTGCCCCTGAAGAAGACTGACAGAGCCTGAATAAGTACAGGGATAGTTTAGGATGGCTCTCTGCCGCTGCAGATTTCATGTTGTTTCTCTGCACAGTAGAGAAACTGTGCACTACGCTGTGCATGTGTTTTCTTTTAAAGCTTAATCTGATGAAGAATCTTAGTGAGACCGTATAGTAACAAAAGAGCAGAAAATACAAGCAAGCTAAAAAAACCCCATAAAAATTGGAAAGAATGAAAATAGGAAAATTTGGAAATAATTATCTATGTCTAATTATAACCCTATCCCTATGCAGGATGCACAGCCCATGAGTGATACTTTTTCAAGAACTTTCTGGTAAGCATGGAAAGGTTTCAGTACATAATTCGGAAATTTCTTGATGTGCTGAAGTGGCCTCACTTTGGTAGCCTTCTTTGCAAAGGCAGGAGTACAATGAGCTTTCAGAGCTCTTGTAGCTGTTTTGGTTTGTCATAACGTGCTATAGTGCCTAGAAAAGAGCACCTTAGTTTTTAAACATGCTTAAATACCAATTTAAGTGGCTAAGTTTCCCCTGGTGCAGATGTTTGGCTGCATGTCATTTGTGTAATCCAATAATTTTTGCTGCTGTTTATCCTCTTAGTTATGAATAAGTAGTAATGGGGAAGTAAGATGAACATACTGAATTAAGTTACTTTCTAGAACATCAGTGCTTTCTAATGTGATGCATATGCAAGGCAGACTGTTTACTTAAAAAAACCCCAAAAACAAAACAGAGGGGCTGGAGGACGGGTTGAGAGCCAGGAGGCGTGCTAGAGGCAGTGCCTGGTTGTGCCATCTCAGGTGCAGTGCTCAGCTAAATGCTTGTGTCTGTGTTTCCATCTTGCTGCAGCCTGGGAGAGCCGGAACCCCCAGGATGCCCAGTCCCCAGTGCCACTTGCTTCCCCCGGCCTCCGTGGAGCCGCTCCACCTTCACCTCCAGCTGCATGCCAGGGGAGCGAGCAGTGGCCCAGCCGCTGCTGTGGCTCCCGCACGTGTTGGTGTACAGAGGGGCGCGGGGGGACTCTGCGCATGGCTGCCCATGCGGTGCGCAATAAACCTTCCCTTAACCAGCCCTGACTTCTCTGTCACGGTCATGAAAACTGTAAGATGGAGGGGCTGTGTTGCATACGTAGAAGTGATCAAGCTTTGCCTTATAGCAGTTTTCCGAAGGAAGTATCTATATCAATCTCATCTTACTGTTTTCTTTGCATAAGGCACTTTTTTTCTTTTAAGGATTTTTTTTAATGAAAAAGGGTCTAAATGTAAATGTTCAATTATAATGTTAATTAATAGAAAGTTAGTGTAAGGTCTCTCCACTCAGATACAATCACCTCTGCATAAACCAGGTCATCTTGGAAAACATGAACCTAAATCAATTATTTCCAGATTAAAGATTTAAACTTTTACTTTTCACTATGTAACAATTGACTGAGAGATAAATTACGGTTACAATGACAACCTGGTACTTACTCGCCTTAATCCAGTGCATGAGCTACCCAGATCTCTGAAAAAAACAGCAATGCCTTGTTGATTTGTGAGGACAACAGAGCAAATATGCCTACTGAAATTAAGAGGAATTTGTAAAGGAAACAGGCTGCTTCTTAGCCAGGGATTGTAGAAGTTTTTATAAATTTATAAATTGTGATGACCCCAAGAAGCAGCCTTTCCCAGTGAGCAGAAAGCAAGTCCAGCTAGATCATTCACACATGGAACTACACAAAAGAAAGTAAAATACTGAAAAACCATATTCACTGCTCTCAGATCCTTACCCTGGTATCCAGAGTCATGATGGATAATGTCTCTAGCAGAAATCCCATTCATTTCAGTGGAACTTCTTGGAGCATGGTACTACTCAACTAATGATTGCAAAGTTGGGTCTTAACCTGCTTGTTTTAAAAAAGCTTTAGCAAAAATATATTCAAGGGCAAATTTTTGTCACAGTAAGACCAACGGGAGTTTTGTGATTTAGTCTTTATATTATACAACAATATAACTTTTCTTACATTTTCATGTACCTCAAATATGTAACTCCTAACTGGAAGGAACACATTTATGTACATAAAAATGATGTATATAAAAATGCAATATTTATTATTTTCTATTCACTAGTAATTGTATGGGTCTGCAGTATTATCTCTCTGTCATTTTCTGAAACAGAGCTGAAAGACCAACAGGAGCAAAATACCAACCTGAGATAGCAATCTAGCAAGAAAACCAATGCTGTCACTGCAGAGGGACTTCTAGCAGAAGAAGTGACACTTGCAGTCACTGAGACTGTCAGTCCAAATCCATTTGCTTTGGTACCCCGGATAAAGATCAGGCCAACTTAAGAGCTGGCGACACGCCACGCAGACAGATGGACAGATTGGTGAGCAACACAGAGACTGTGCAGGAGCATCAAGTGTGGATTCTGGAGGCAGCGTTCCCAGCTGGGAGACTGCAAACAGCTGGCCAGCCTGAATTTTTTAAAAACAATTTCTGTTTTAGGAAAGGCTGCAGTTTGTTTGGTTGTGGATGATGTAACATAACCGAACAAACCAGGGATAGGAAGGGGTATTGTTATTTAATGTTGGTAAAGTTGGCTTGAGCTGCACAAAAAGAAGGAAGTGAGGAAGGGGCATTCCCTCTGAGCCCTGGAGAGAGCAAGGATGAGGAACGGCAATGGAATTTCCCTGTGCTTTTCTGTGGCAGGGCAAAAGAGATCCCACACACTGCTGAGCGGAGCCGCAGAGGGAGTGCCAAAGCCGCTCGTTAGAGATGGGGAGGAGAAATCTCACCTTGGATCCAGAAGGTGGAATTCATCATAAACTCACACTTCCGCTTTCCTCTCCAAAGAGGATCAGAGGTGGGGTAGGGACACTGTGGGACAACTCCTTTCCTGGAACAAGGATAGCATTTACTAGACAGGATAAAGTTGGACTCTTGACTTACTATAAGTTGGAAAATTGAAACCCAAAGGTGAAGATCTGATGCCAATGCATTTTGTTTCTGAAGGAAATAGTTTAAAAGAGATTATCTGAATTTTAAATATTTAGCTTTAAGCAGTTTCTTTCCTGGCACACCAAACTTCAGGCAGTTAAATTAGTCAACCCTAGGTAAAAATGGGGCTGCTATATAGGAATTTCAGTGATCGGTCCTCATGTGCATAAGCATCCCCTTGACTTAAAATTTTTCATCCCTTCTGTTTGCAAAATGGATAGGGTCTTCCCAGGCAGATACTCTATCCAGACTGTACTATATTCTGTCTTGTAATAATCAGTCCAAGCTGTACAAACACCACTTCTACTCCATTTCCTGTATTTCATTCATTATTTCTTTCAAAATCCTGGGTTGCCCCATGTATTTTGCCAGTGTTGATGCATATTGGGCAGTCAGGTCTAGAGTCATCCCAGGTTGCTCTTGTTTGTGTTACTCTTGTTTGTGTTACTCTTGTTGTGAACTCAACTTATATTTAACCTGGGAATAACAGTCATAAAAGGTCAACACAAGAAAAAAAAAAACAAAACGCATCCAGTGCACTCAATATCATGTCCAGTCACAAACTGGGTTAGAAAGGGACGGGATGAGTGAAGGGACTGATAAAGGGCACAAGCACCTCATTTTTGGAAGTGGTTTAGATTTGCTAAATCAGAAAACTATTACCAACTCTGAGCACTGATTTATTGCTGGGTTCATCTCTTTGGGTTCACTAAAGGGATAACAGAAAACAGACACCCTTGTTGGTCTTTGCAGAAGAAAGGAGTATATTTGCTTATCTGAAGCTTTTGTTCTCACACATGCATATGATCAGATTAATGTTGTGGGATCCAAGTGGGGCCGTACATGTGGCAATTACAAAATAACACGAGTGTATTTTGGTGGTGAAGAAAAAATTTAAAGCAGCACCTTTAATAAAAACTAGCGTATTACATTTTTTTTTTTAAGTTCATGGAAGAAGAAACACCTTTCCATTAATGCACTTGCCCAAGACCTTTGTTCTTTTATCAGAGACAACCAGTTCCTGTTAATTTTGCAGTGAGATGGGCATTCAGCTACACTTTCTGGGCTTCTACAGATTATGCTTACAAGCTTAATAACAATTACATGCCTACAGTACATTAAATAAAAGAAATACGGTGAAGGAACATAAAGGGTATGAGGCCATCAGCAAAACAATCAAGTTTATACTTTAGGGTGAAATCCTAAACTGAGGACTTCAACAGTATCTCTAAACCAGCTGACCCACAAATGCTTCTAGTGCCATCTCAGGACAAGACTTTGGGACATTCCTCCATCTTCCATGGCCTCTATACTTCCCACATAAAGGTAACGTGCACAAAGGCTAGATGGTGGTTGTGTTGTATTCAGGAGGGCTCTGATTTGGATCATCAGAGGCCCAAGACCACGGCTGTCAGTGTAGACATTATCTAACTGTTGGCCCTATCTTGGCTTGCAAAGGTCAAGTGCAGAACATTGTGCACCACCAGTGGAGGGAAAGAAAATACTGCTGTGACCCGAGCTCTAAGTCAGTGATGTAACAAAGGGGTGAATCTGGATTTAAGTCTGCCTCGGCTTTTTTAAGGTCACTGATTCTCTCTAAAGAAAAAAAACAACACATACTTGTGTGCGCACAAACACACACACACATACAATAATTAAAAGAATTAACACAGGACTTAGGTTGTGGTGCAAACCAAGATTCTTGTTAAGTGGAAATTTGCCGTATGCTCTCCAACGCTAGACACAAAGAAGAGCCATTCTACTAGCTTAAACCTCAGTTTTGCTGGAGGATTGGAGTGTACATTACTGTCAATTGGCTTGTTTATTTTAGAGTATTAATGTTTACTTTGGGGACCATATGCAAAGTTTACTTAGAAGTTGTTTTTGGAAAGTCTTTTTCTCTCAGGCTGCTGAGCTTTTATTTTGAGGAGAAAGTAACACAAATAATAAAATGCAGAGGTGCCAGTGGGCTTAGTGTAAAGAAGACTTGGAGGTTTAGATGTCTTCTTTTTTTTTTTTTTAACAGTCCAATTATGTACCACATAGCAGCAACTGGGCTAACAACAGCCATATGATGGAATAGCTTGTAATCCGGTTGTGGGTCTAGCTCCATGAGACAGACTCCAAGTAGATGAGTTTTAAATCTCCTTAGAATTAAGAAGGGTTTGGCAACCAAATTAATTGTTTTGGAAAAATCCTGCTTTATGGATCATGAAGAGGATAAAAAGGGAAAAAACATGTCATCTGTAGTGGTTAGTCAGATGTTCTTTTGGAGTTACAACGATTTCCTCTCTAATTCCTCTTCTTGTTGACATTTCCGTTAAAAGAATAATGAGTCCTATGTTCGTTGCCTTAGTGCTGCTCATCCCTGTGTACATTACGAAATCTTTGCATTAAGCTACCCAAATGGATTGAATCATATTGTAAGGCAGACATTAAAAACAATTGCACTCAACTGTAAGCATGCATAAAAGCAATGTATAAACTGATACACCATGATACAAGTGATAATAATCACTGGTACCCTGTACAGTAGTTTGTTTCAAAGAGGTGGTGGGGCGCAGACAACCAAGAGTGTGCATCAATATGGTTTAGCAGGACTGAATTATTTCAGTCTTGGGATTTTTAATATTTATGTAGTTACCCTTTTACCAGTGAGGTTGTGATGCTTTGGAAAAATATGTTATATGTATTATTAATGCCATGTTTAAATAATGGGAGACAATTAAACAATCACTGGGTAATAGTTTCTCAGGTGTATTTCTATTTTATACATTTTGTAGATATAGAATGTATTCTCACAGAGGCTACATTACTTAATTACCCAATGCTTTTAAAGTATTTTGGTAAAAATAGGTGTGCAAAAAAAGGTATTATTATTTCACAGGTGGCATAAAAGCAGCTTCATTAAGGAGGCTGGTACTAATAGTCCTTTAATACAGAAAGCCAGGAATGGTTCTTCACATGGTACATTAAACAGTGAAATATGCCAATTTTGACTTGATTTCTATGCTGCTAAACTACCCCACATTCATTTGCTTCAGCTTTAAGCCCTTCCATTCTAGTATTCTCTAGCCCCGGTTACAGAATTGCAGCTTGCTTTTCACCTATCTTCTAACAGTTTAACATAGATGTCTGGGTCCAGTCCATTGTTCCAATTGTATATAGTTTAAAAAGCTCTGCAGTATTTTACTCTTTCCATTATATCTTGGCTTCCCTGAGCGCTCTGCTCGCTGCATTTTGCTTGTACTGGCTCTGTTTTCTAAACCCATTTATGGCTTTTTTTCTGTACACACTTGTTCATTGGGGAGCTTAAATTGACTTCTCTTCATTCTGTTTCCTTAACTAAAAACGCGCCATTAAGGTTGATTGAAGTCTTTGAAAACACTTCATAAAAAATGAAAGGCCATAAGAAATTAGGCTACCAGTGTTTGCAAATACCTGTTTTCAGCCAAATTGATGGGAAGGAATAAGAACTGAAATTTAAAAATGCTACTGATATATATTTGTTTGCTACTTATTTTTATGAGACTAGAAAAAGCATGTGTAAAAACACTTTGAGGAATAAAATATTGAGACATTAACAAAATATGCCATGCAGTAGCTTTTTGTTGCAGAAAGCCTTTTCCTCAAAAAACATCAGGCACAGTTCTGAAGACAGAAAAAGGCAGAATGAACAGAAGTATCTGGATCAGTTATTTTCAGGATTTTCTGTTTTTAAAAAAATAGTTTTTATTCTTAAATATTTCTCTTCAGAGAATGCTGAAAACTATTTCTTTCTAAGAGTACCGTTTGAACCGTGGAATAACATATTTATCAGGAATAGGAGGAGTTCGTAAGAAATTGCTTTACAAATGGGAGAAAAAGAAAGGTTAATTAAATCAGTGAAACTTTGAGGCTCCTTTCAGCACAAAAACATCTGTGCAGTGGTCAGGGATAGTAAGTATGTTTTATATTATGTACATGTACACTTAATAAACAAAGCAGCCTCATTTCACAAATCACCCAAGAGGAACAAGGAAAGTCATTCTGAACAGCATGCTGAATTGTCAGGGAAACTTTTATGGACATATGGAAATGCATCTACTTTAAAAAGAGAAATATCAAGAGGGATTTGCACAAAGTTAAAAGCAAAGCAAGTGCTTTAGAATCAAAAGTGATTACACTGAAAATGGCAGCTTGCTTGTCGGAGCAGCTGAGACGGCTCCCTCACCAAACAAAATACTAATCGTTCCAGCTGTTTCCAGGCTCTCCTAATACTGCTGCTTATCATTAAAAATTATATACTTTAGAAATGTGGAAAGCTCTAAAAGAAAAATTATTTGATTTTAGTTTATTTTTAGATAATTTTTCAAACAACTGCCAAACATATTTTATTTACAAGACATATTACTTCTATGGCTTTTTCTCTTTTCACAAATACAGATATTCATTCTGACAGTCATCCCACTAAGTGGAGACATCTAAAATGCAGAAGACTTTCAGTATAAAACTTCTGTTACAGAACAGTAGCAAAAAATCTGCATAGTGTGAGTTTTACAGTTTTAATAGATTTTTCTAACAAAAAAAAATCTTAATATGGAAAAAACCCAACCACCTAGCCCCAAGATCAAATTCAGGTTTGAATTCAAGATCAAACAAACTTGTAAATGAAAGCTGTTCCTAGACTTTACCTTTAATATTATGATCCATTTAAGATTTTTGTTCCTTTTTATTTTATAAAAGCAATAGAATAAGCCTGCCAGACCTCAAATGCGGTAGTATTTGATGGAGTACGTGAACATAAATTGTAGCATACTGTATCACTTCCTTTAAGAATTCTTCCGTTAATGGAGGAAAAGAGCAGCCAGATCAACAAGAAAAGTAGCTAAGTACAAGGAGGTCATGCAGCAGCGATGAGTTCTGTAGCAGAAGTACAAGGAAACCCTGTCAGTTTCCATCCCATTAAACAAGCTATGAGCTATGTGTTGGACTCACTGGGATTACCAGCAAACCCCTACCAAGCTGTGTGCTAGCTCTTGCTCGCAACCTCTATCAATTATTCAGTTCCTTTTATGCAAATAATGTTTCATAGAAGCAATGGAGATCCATAATGGGAGGAAGAGTAACATCCATTTAGAAGAATTAAATGGTAGATGAAAAGCGTGACACTTTGCAGGCAAAAGCTATTGAAATGGTGCAGTACCAGTACCTTTTAAATGCCTGCGTGCATGCACAGATGGGGAGATTCAAAGTTTTGTTTGCTTTTTTTTTGACGATCAACTTTATACAAAATTAAATAAGATGGCAATAGACAAAGACTCCTGCATTCACCGTTCTGCCTGGGGGACAGTTGCAGAAGCGAGGCCTCTGTAGCAGATATGTCTGTGTTCTTCAGGCTCTAAGCTTTCATTTTGTATTTTACAGGGAATGTATGCCACAAGCCTGGATGTAAATGGTGTTTATACTAAAGAGAGGCTTCCCTGTTTCTTAGAGTCAGGAGTCAGAAAAAAACCTAAGGGCCACTTCTGCATCCTTTTAACAGGCAAAACATCCCATCAATTGCAATGCATATATGGGATCAAAACTTCCCTGCTGTAGCACCACTACAGTTCACTGGGCCAAATTCAGTAATGGTGTATGCAGAGGCAATTCCATTCCCGTCAGTGGAAGTAAGCCTGCTGAGTGGGATTCAACAAAGATGCTCCAAGAAGGCTTGCTTTCTTCTGAGATTCTTCCCACAGAAGAGATTGATAAGTAAATGCAGACAATCCTGGGTGCATCCAGCCAAAGAACTGATCATGTCTCTACTGCAAGCCTTTAAATCCTTGTCTGGGATTTTTCTTGAAAGTTTATCCCTTTTCTTGTCAGTAAACTAATTATAGTCTTCCTGCTGAACTGTCTGTGGCTGTTTGACCACTTATGTCTGGGACTGCACTGGCAAGTTTGGGAGTGGTGATACCCCACTAATGCCTCTCCACTGCAAATGCTGCGGTGGAGCTGCTTGTCACGAACATAAACAGGTCAGTGGGGTGAGGAGACCTCCATCATCCTGTGCGCTCCAACATCAGTTAGAGAATCTCATAATAACCTTGAATTTTACACCAGAAAAGCAGTGTTTAGTAAGGCAGAAGCATAGAAATAGGAACGCAGCCTCAAGGCTTCTATCTCTGTCCTGCTGCAGCCCCTTTGCCACACTTTGCTAGTGCTAGTCTTTGTGTGCAAGGAGTGTGAATCAAAAGCAAACAAAATGTTATTAAATCTTTCAACTTAATTTTGGGAGACAACACCTAAATGGTAAGAAACTTTTCACTGCTTGTATCTGTATTTCCTGGAACTCACATCCGTGCTCCAGTGTTTTAACTATGTCGTTTAGACACAAAGACATCTCTTCTAAAAGCTTTGTAATGTGAGTGCCCTGTATATTTATGGTGCTTCTTCATTTAACTATCTTTAATCATACTGTTATTTGCAAAGGATATTTTTTGCTAAACCAGGAGAGTCTGAAATTGTCATTAAATGGAGTGCAGTTAGCCACCCAAACAAATATGCTTTCATTATAAAATTCTACACTTAAAAAAGCCCTGTCAATAGGCAAAGGTGGAAAATCCCTCAGAGATGGAAATTTGACAGAATATTACTCACAAGCATAGATAAGTTCAGAGAATTAAAAAGAAGCAAAGCTATAGGGGCTACACACGTATTTCTAATTTCACGTTCACCACATTGTGCTTTTATAGCCTACAGAAATGAAAGCTATTCACTTGTAACAGGCTGACAGAGCAATGCTCTCCATCTCAGAAGGAGGTAGCATGCCACAGAAGCTCCAAGTCCTTTAGGAAACTTTGGCTGCTTTATGGCACAAGATATTTCTATTCAGGATTATACAAGGGGCTTTCTGTAGGGTTCAAAATTACACGGAGAGCACAAGAGCAAAAAGCTGCACTGAGCCATCTCTGCAGAGCTCTATCTGAGCTCACTCTCATCCCTTTCCTCTCCCCTTATACCTAGTTAAGGCCAATTGTTAAGTCTTGCCAGTTGTTACCTGTGGAGGGCTGGGACTGACCTTGTACAGGGATCAATAACACAAGGCCATGAGTACCACATGCTGCATGAGCAATCCTACTCTTCTTTTTCCTCCACATAGTACTTTTATAACCAGTTCACTCACAAGGGGCTATCTTATGTTTCGTGTTGTTCCTGTGCTTACTTCAGCTACACGTGTGCTTCTCTCTCCTTCGGGCTCACCTTAGAGGTGCAAACTGTTTTTCCTGACAACACTACTGTGTCCTTGTTCAGGTCCCTCTAGCTCTCCTGCAATGAACAAACCTGACTGCTAGCAGGTGTCAGCCAAGCAGTGACCTTTAGCTGCGATGCGATTCAAGTTGTCTGTACAAAACCCAACCAGTTACACTCAGAACCGTTTCCCAAGAAGTAAGGGCTCCAAATTAATCAGAAAGCATAATGAATCTGACCCAAAGGCTGTGCTGCTCTCACAGACCCGCATTGAACTCTGCAACACTGCAAGTGGGCTTTCCTTGCCTTGAAATTTCAAGAATGGGATTTAAATATTTGCTTTACTCTGGTGCAAATCTGCCGTAATCTGGCTGAAGGGGGGGGGAGTCTCTGTTACCCTATGTACTCATGGCATGTCTTAGTAGACCTGATGTAGTAATTCTAGCAGTACAACAAAGACACCTCGTGGCTGTCCTGCAAACCGCACGCGAGACAAAGACTTACAGCCAGCAGGGAGATCCAGCCACAACGTGTCTGTGGTCTGGTAACAATCTTCACACTTACTGCCTGCCATCTACTTGTGAGTATAATTAATACTAACCCCTCTTTCAAATCACCTAGGAGAAACAAAAACATGTATTTTTAAAATGAGTGTAATAGTCACTTAATTGTAAAATTTAAAACTTATCAATTCATAGAAATTAAGCATAGAAACTCAAATTATTAAATTAAAAAAACACAATAACTCTAGTAGTAATTTAATTTGACCTGATATGTGAAGGGAATATTATGAAAAACTTATCAGGTCTGGAAGCTAGCTCTTCTATTAGAGATAGTACTCTAAAGTCTTCTAAGAACTTTAATTTCATAGTAACACAGTAAGTTATCAACATTTACTTTTAAAATACTTATAATTTTATTAGAAATCAACAGATATATAAAACATGTTTATAGTTTTGTATACCAGTAAATTTTTAAAACCCTGTATAATCCTATATGCTATACCCCAAACCCTATATTTTAAGAAATATAATATGAAAAGTGAAATCTATTTTTTAAATAGATGGAATAATAAAGTCCATAATTACATTCAGATGTAGTTTCATTGCTATTTTTTCCCGGAATTTCTCTCATTTTCACAGTTCTTTTGACTCTTATGGTTGATTTAGTGTGGAGAGGCTAAACAATTCCAAGTCAAACCACAGAGATTTTGTTTTAAAAAATATCCATTAATTTAGAGAAGTAATAATCACAATAGTATATATTTAATACATTAATAACATGATATTCAGTCGTAGCATGCACTCCCATGACAATAACTTTATTCTGTTCTCTTCATGGATGACATCAGGACTTTGCTTAAGTAACTTGGAGATCTACCGCTAATACAGACAAGCCAAGATTTCACCATGTACTTCAGTGCATCCCTCTACAAGCATTTTTAGAGCTTTTTTTTGTTTTATGGAGATTATTTACAAAGAAGATGAAATACTGAATTCCCTTAGGATCAGATTTATTAACATACCTACATATTGCTCTGTTAGCCCTGTGAGGCCTAAATACCTTACTATTTTTGATCCTATTGAAAATCAACTATCATATTCCCCATATGAACAGACAATTCACAAATTACAAGCTGAGAAATATGCCATTAGTAGTTCATAAGCATCTGGTTGTATCTTTTAACTCCAATCAACTTGTTGATTTCTCTGGTTAAGGAGAGAGCTTTTAACCCTGTTCCAGTTGTGATAACATGAAACCAGTACTGACCTAATACTAGGGAGCGTGTGTTCCAGAATGTGTCCTGAAAGAACCCATAAGATAATAACATCTTATTATCACTCTTACCTACAAGCAGCTGATGGATGGAGTGACTGCCTACTGCTTTGTGCCATCAAAGGATAAAAAGCCAACACTCTTAAAACACAAGTATTTCCATTTGAGTCCAAATTATAATTTTTAATCATCTCTTTTTGGTAGAATTTGCCTTCTATTGAAATAGAATTTATAACTATAATATTTAAAACTGAACAAAATGAAGCCTGGAAGATACTAATATTCAGAAAGGCAAACAAATGTGATGTTCTGTTTTAAGCAGGGGACTGTACCAGAGACTCCAGTGATAAAGCAAAGTTGTTCTGCACATTAAGCAGGGATTCAGACTCCTTCTTTTGTACATTAAGCAGCGCATGCCTTTGTACATGAAACAGCACATTACCAGCTCTTGAATAGAATGGGAAAATTAAAGCAAATCCATTTGTTACTTTTTGAAATAAAATGAGGTGAGACTGTACCTTAAGAGCTTTGCCTTCCTGTGTGGTTTGTTTCTCATCGTGATCACAACAAAGGAAAAATACACGTGCTTTAAACTGGAAACAAGGAAATATACATGTTATATATAGACTGCACTTGAAGAAATTAGTTGGCAGTAAATTTAAGTTACTGATAAAAATCATACACAAGCGTTACGGTTAACTAGGTCACAAACAAACATAGGACAAAAATTCATTTAACTCCAAAGGGTAACTGTCTTAATATGTGTCCACCAACCACTCACCCTGTGGCCTCCACTGCTAATTTTCATGCAACAATTCCATGGGTTGTAGTGGCTCACTAGCACGAAATTGGTAAATGAATGTTAGCTGGTCTAAGAGATGTCACAGCTGCATGCTACCTTGAATATCAGTGGAGCAAAGGACAGTGGGCTGACTTCAGACATCAACAGAGCATTGTTAAAAGACCTGAAGGAACCTTAAAACTTTAAAACCTTTTGAACTCAGGAGACCAGGATTTTCCTCCCTACATGGATACACAGTCATAGTTGAATTTACTTTACTATACAAACTAACTCTTTGACTACAGATTAAGGAAGAGATGCATGGGTTCATAGTTTTGCACTTCTTTGGTGATGCCAAACAACTATAAACTTAGCTTAAATGATTACTGTAATCTTCCTGCTTTGATGTATCAATGACTCTTTCCTGAAGTTCAAAAAATAAGTACTGGTTAAAGACAGATCCTGTAAACAGAAATACTGAAAATATCACATAACAGCATTCCTGTTTCATTTTTACATTAGGCCTGTGTGCAGAATTTCTCATTATTAAAAAAATCTAATTAAAATAGAAATTAGTAAGTCAATATCAGTAACTTAACTGTAAAATGCTAAGAGATGATACACATATCTTCTAAATTAAGAAATTTAGGGAAGATAATACTACAAAGAAATCTAACCACAGTAAGGTAAGAATTATGCTGTTAAGACACCTGAATAGCTTTAACTCTGCCTGAAGTGATGCCATGAGGGGAAAGGTTGAAAAAAGGCCTGACTTGTCCTAAAACATGACTTCATCTAATCTGGGATGACGTGACTACTGTTGCTTAATCAGAGGCAAAATTTTTTTTTTACTATCTGGGTGCCTTTGCTGTGTTCTTCTAATTTTAGCCTGTTGGATTTCATAAAAAGTAAGATTAAATTGGAACCACCCAGACACTATGCATAGGTTTGTAACATTACAACAAGCTGAGAGAAAGGGGAAAAGATCAAAGCACATGTGGCATGTGAGGAAACACGAACATAGCTACTGATAGAGGATGCCTGCTACAGCATCTCTTCTACATTATTTAAAAATACATGGTTTCCATTTGTTGGGTTTTTTCATGTGTGAGGATCAATCTATAACCTGGGGAAAAAGTGATACATGCTGCTTTAAGCCAGAAAAAAACACTTTTTAAATAAAAGAGAACGGCCTGTAAAAGGATCTTGGACAGTATGCAGTTAAGGTACAATCCAGTTCTGTGAAGAGGCCAGCTTAGATTGAGGCTATGGGGAATTTAGTTCTATATAAATCAGTCATGGTGAGTAATGTCACTTCCTCTGACCATTGCTTTCTCATCTGTAACATGAGTCAGCATGGCACTGGTTTGGTGATATTAGTTACCAAAAATATATGTTCCTTTGGAAACTACTTCTGTCACCTCTATGCATATGTAAATACCAATTGAAGATGGTTGTGGAAAAACATCTTTGGGAACAAGCCCTTAATTAGCTCTTTTTCATTGACAATATGGCCTACAGCTTTTAAACACATTCTTCTGGCAAGGAAAATCCATAGCTCATACCATGGTGTATAGGTATAATAATATATGAAATATGCCTAAGAAAAATGCTCATTTGGAACTAATCTTACATGAAAAGCAACTATGCATACTGATTCTACAAAGAACCACCTCACTGACTTACACAACTGATTTTGAGGGAATCTCTTTAGGTAGTAAATATTAGTAATCAAGATGGAAATGTAAAAGTCCTAGTGCCAAACCTGTTTGTTGACTTCCCTGTGTGGAGAAACGTTTGATAGAATAAGAAATGTTGGTGGAACATTCAGTCACACACTGGCTTGATCCACCTGCTGGCAGTCAGTAATAGCAAGTTACTGCTGTTTGTATCACAATTATTAGATATATTTAATCACAATAACAGCTTTACCTTTGCCTTTCTGCTTCCATACTTAATATTCTAAATTACTAAACAAAACTAGACTTCATCCAACAGAAAACAAACAAACAAAAAACCCCAAACCAGAAAGTCTTGAGTTAGTGATAGACGAGGATTAAGCAGGGATTTGGGAGATACCAGCTTATTTCTGTTAAACAGCTGGCTTCATTTTATAGTATAGTCATTGTTCTAATTGCAAAATTTTAAGTTGTTGTCTACATGTTTTCTTAGATGCTTTGCAAGTTTTATCAGAAGAAAGAGAGTAAACTCATTTTTGGTGGATCTGGAAACTGAGGTAAAGAAAATATAGCAGCATTTAGAGAAAGAGAAGTAATGTTCAAAGAGAAGTGCTTTGGCTGCAAGCCCCCCCTAAAAAAGGAAGGAGGAAGCAGCAGTGTTTAGGGCTGGTAAGGGTCTTACCTGCCTGCATTTTGTATTGCCCTGATGCAGCTGGCTGGTTCCAGAAGTAGCACAGTGATGCGCCAAATGGTTTAGAAGATTAGTCGTTGCTCCTTTGGCTTGCCTAAGAACTCTTTCTGCATGGATGCTTCAAAGATTTTTTTTTGTAATTTCTGGGTTCTTAGACTTATCTGTAACACAAAGTGCACATGGATATTCTCCCTACACAGCCTCACCTCAACTGCCAATCATCAAGTACTGCACTCCTTCTTTTCTTCTTAATTTTCCTCACCAGAACAATGTTACATCATTTCGTTTCAGTTCCTAGCATAGTTAAAACTTTAATTTACAAACTGAAATTGGTTAATAAATTAAAAAAACCCAACAACCCCAAACCCAAAGCTTTTGAAAGCACTGAAAGGCTAATTCTTCTATCAATGATTCAGACTGAATCTGAAGATCCATCCTAGTGTGAAGAACTGACAAAGATATGTATTCCTCCAGAAAACACATTTCCCAGCTCTGGGAAGGTTGTGAGAAACTTACAGACTTGCAAGATACTCAGCAAAGATAAAAATGTCCTTGTTAAAAATACTTTATATGGCCATATAATACGTAGCACGAAGGAGTATAATTATGTTAAGTATTCAGGAATATGTAATCCTGTTTGTTTATGCTTACTTTCATTTGACTTATTCAGTAGAGGCTCTTCAAGTTCATGACCAAATATAAGATCAGAGCCAAATAAATGGTTAACGTTTTCATTCAGATTCCCATTTGTTATTCTGAGAGGATTATGTCTTGTAAAGTTTGCTGGCAGTGCGGGAAATCTGGAGTCCTCTGGAGAGCTTGCAACTGGAAAACCCTTCATAAAAAAAGAAAAAACAAAAATAAGGATTACATATCTTGGTCTTTATGACAGAAATGTCTTTTTGTTTTTGCAGAAATATAAACAGTAATGATCAACTCTTTTTGAGTAAAGAACTGTAGGATCAGTTCTTCAAAGTACTGTTGTAAGCTTAAGATTTGACTATTGCACTGTCTAGATAACCTGTCAAACACAGAAGCTAGGCAAGTTGTGTACCTTAAAAAGCACCAGTAGCTACCAAACTCAAATGCTTGAAACAAAATTGTAAACACTTCAAGAACAAAGCTACTGTAATGCACTGAGCCTGTTTTTACTGAGAAAGATGGAAAACAATACATTTTCAAATGTAAACCCATTACAGGGGTGGCTGGCACGGGGCTGATAAAAATTCACTTTGGAAGGAACTTTATAATTTTTTAAAATACTTAGTAGTTCATAAGTCTCACTTTGTGACCACCATTTCTTGTAGCAACTGATTTAAGGCTGTGTGCCAGCCTGTGCTGATTTGTTAATTTTTTTAAAACTGGGTACAGTACAATGACAATGGTGATTGCCTCCTGTAAATCTTCTCTAATTCAGCAATGACAACATTAAAAGAGACTTAAGCAATAGCATGAAAAAAGAAAATATTATTATGTACAGAGTGTTCTGGTGTCTACCTACTAAATAAAGTGCTAGCCTACTTTCTGTTGGGAAAATCTCTTTTGAAGCTTAAGATCAAAAGCACTTTTTAAGCTTAAACAACACCATACGGTTTCAATTCTTGCTTTCTAACAAGCACTTTAAAAAGCACAACTAAAATGCAACTGACAAACTTGAAAAATCTTTTGTGTTGTTCCACTTGAATGATCTAATGAGAAAATGGCTCAGTTCTGTTGTAGCTAATGAGGTATAACAGCTTCACTGAACCTGAATATAAAACAGAGATTTCTCTAAAGATACAGTCTTAACATGCTTCTATTGCTTAACTCATTCTGCCATGTTTTTATTTAAGTGATGTCCAATGAATAAAAGCACAGGTCAGTTTTGAAATAAAACATTTACACGTGAAATTACTCAATCCAAAAGTGCTTTGAACTCTGTATACAAGCATTATGGCTTCAAGTAGGAAAATGTGTTTCACTAACTTACTAAGGTCCCGAGTCTGCAAACAGAGATATTCATGTAGCCAGACAGGGATCTGTGATAATACACTTTGGACAGATGAAGTTCTGAGACAGAACCCAAGTGTACACGGATTTTAACCTTTCTGGTTTCAGCAGTGACCTACTATCAATGTGAAGACTGAGATTTGACAAAACAGTGAAGATACCACTAATATCAGTATCAAATAATAGCATTTATTCTGGTAGTACCTAGAAGCTAATATCCTGCTAAAGGGCTTTATTTATACAAGAAGATATTTCTGCCAAGAAATTTATATAAGGATACGATATGAACATAACTCATAGGTGTGGGAAGAATAAGATAACGCGAAGTGGTTAGATTCAGTGCAGCAAGTAGTATTTGCAGCTCAGCCACAGTTTAGATGTGGCTGGGCATGGTGACAGCATCACGACAGTAAAAAATAGTATGGAGACAATTGGAGTAGAATAACCCTGTGGTGTAGGTGTCTGCTGGTAGTCCTTCTTATCCATAAAGCAAAGGGGTTGAGGAAAAGCTGCACAGGTTGATGAGGATTGGAGAATAAAACCGATCGTACTGATGCTTCTCATCATCCTTAGTACTTATGTTTTAGATGTGTAAAAAACCTGTTTCTGTGCTCCATCAATACAAAACAGAGATATGAAGAAAGAACACAAAGTGGGAACAGACTCTAGATATCCTCATTACTCTGTTGATCCTTCTGGGGAAACCAATGGTTAAAACGCATACTGCAGTCTTTTGAATTGGAAGGAGAGAGTTCCGTTCATCAAACAAATCTCCAGAGAAGTTTCATGCTGTGATACAGAAAACACAGGTCTGCTGTGGGACAACAAACTCTTTCAGTGAGTGGGGTCTTAGTGATAAACAGAACCACAGAGACAATGAACCTTCTGTTCGTAGGAGACACGTGCTGGGCTACCCTCCTCTCTGACTCCTTGCAGTTGTTATTGTTATTCTTGTATTTAGGATACCTAACAGTGAATCCTACTAAAAATCTCTGTTCTGCTGAATTTATACTGTAAAACGACGTGAAGCATACCCAGTGAATGCAGACAGACTGACAGATGGGTGAGCACAAGAAAATAATGAGCAATAAAATTGATCAGTGTGACAGACAATGGTCACAGCAGATGCCCAACTGTTGTGAAGCTTTCTTTTGATTTCATAGTCAGTGAGAATTTCAGGGCAAGGTCTGGAGGAAAACAACAAGGTAGCTTGTTCAGGGACCCCCTTCTCAACAAAAGGAGTAGCAAAGGTAGAAATATGGCAGTGAAAAAGGGGTGTTGATGACCAGTAACAGTGGTTAGCTCATGGTATGCAATTGCATCTCAAGGCATTAGGAGATGACCTCACTCTCAACAAGAAGCATGGAGATAGGCAAGACTGAACCACAGTGATGGGGACAAGTATTTTGATGAGAAGGGACAGTGAAAGCTAACACAAAGCAACAGGTTTGTGGGCAAAGCAATACACGAAGAATATTATCTGTGTTAAAGTATTTCCAACGGATACAGATGGGACAAGATAGTATCTTTCAAGACAAGACAATATGATATTGCATTATCAAATTATAGTTGAAAATAATTATGGAAGTAACTATCAGCAAGAAGAGAAATTGGAGTCAGGTGTGCCAAGAATCCCATTTACTGAGCAAAGATGGACAGAGAAGTTATAACAGTGAATATTACACTTTGAAATTACAGTATCATGCAGCATTGCTGTGATACTGTGTTATGTAGTAACATTATGAGGTAAGAGAAGTAGGTTCCTCTGAAACTTTTATAAAAAATTATCAGACATAGATACTCTGTGAAAGTAGGGTACTTTTGAATATGCATGTTCTTGTTCCACATGGACATACCTGCATGACACTGGTAGTTCATCTGCTTAACATACATATGAGGATTTGCTTCATCAAATGTGCACCTGCAAATTTAATTTCTCCCCATGACCTAATTCTACCTGTAGCCTAGAGCATCCAAAAGCTGTGTAACTGTGTAGGATTATGAACTGAGGGTGAACCCTGCTGGAAAAAACGAGTGGATTTGCTGCAGCATGGAACTTCAGGGTAAGTATAAGTTACTACTGGGGGTAAATTTCACATTTCTGAATAATAAAATCTATGATGTCATCTGTATCTATAGATAGATGAGCCTGAGACTCTAGTGCGTCTTTTATAGTTTTTAAATGTTCGGTTTATATTGCAATTGCCTACCACAGGCAACTCAGTGAAAGTATCACAACACCCAAATAGTAGGCATCTTCCTGGCAGGCTGATAGAAAGAACCTGTTACAGGTTCTTACACTCATTAAATTCTGTGGTGAAGAAAGGGAGCGGATAGCATGTCTTTTATTTTTCCTGACTTTACAAAACTTGAGATTGCTTCAGAAAGTCTATCTAGAAGGAAAAAAAATCTATTTTAATGCTATGATAACCACATTAGGCATCCATCATAGGTGACATGAATATTGTCCTTGGAATTTGAATAACATTTGCTTTGCTTGTTCCAGGGGCTGGTAGTCCGCTCTCATCCTCTCTTCTGCATTTACTGGCTGTTGAAACACAAGCAATGAACAGCAGTTCTTCTTGAGAGAACCCTGTAAAGGAAAATACAAAGTAACCCAGAAATGGGATCCTTGTCCAAGAAGTCAATCTGATAGTATCTCAGCTACACCAGGAAATGTCTGAACCAAACCTTACACCAATGCCACTCTCCTAGAAACAGAATCCAAACTGTCCATAAATAACTATACATCTTTGAGCAACGCTTTTCAACTTTAAGTGCCCACGAATAACTGACACTTTGTACTGACAAAGTGGCATGCTGTGGGCAAATTTATACCTTCCTCATCAAGTTAACCCAGAACGCAGCAGCTTCTCATGGACCTGAGCACATACGAACATTTGAGTGCACTGTGTGCCCTGCAGAGACGTGACTAGGAAACAGCCTTACAGAAGGCCAAGCATTGAGATGCGGGCTGTGCTGCAGAGAGAAAAGGCTAGCAATATTTTTCTATTTCAATATACAATGTTATTGAAAATGACACGTGATAGGTTATCTGAAGTGTGGACCATAGTGGCAGGTACTAACTGATGCTTACTAATACACTGTAAGTTATACTTCTTAATGCCCCATTGTATAGGAGGCAGCTGAGCCCACCACCTTGATCCCCTTCAGAAGAAAGTCTAGGCCTGCAATTGTAAAGAAGGAAACTCTGGAATAGCCATTTCCCAAGAGGAATCTGTCTGGCTTTTTCCCTTGTGAAGAGCATGACTGTTCTTGCCATTACTAACATTCAGTTTGCTTGATGTTCCCCTGCCATTTCATCATCCATTTCAGAAGCCAGTTCATTTCCGAATCTGTATAACCATTTGTGAGTTGTTTTAAAAAAGGCAAACCAACAGTACTACACTGAAAAACAGAAGCACGTCTGGAAAAAAAGAAACCTGAAATTCCCCTTCAGGACTTTTTCAAGGAGTGATATGCAAAACTACAAAAAAGATTGCTATTGAGCCATTTTAAAAATAAAATGAAGTATTTCAGAAATCCTTTAACATTCTTTGACCTTTCTTCACAGATCTGACCTGCTTTGGAATATTGAAAGGACAGCCCATCACTGCAACATACTCATGCAAACACATACATTTTGAATTTATCTTGCAGCATTATGAAGAACAGTATGCTGAAGAATGAGTGCCTTCTGATCCCAGTATGGCACTGAGACGGGCACAGTGAGGCAATGTGATCACCACGCATACTGTGAAGCTTTCAACCTTAAAGCAATAATAGCAGATACTTAGGAATGACCTGGTTATGGAGAAATTCTTAATAGTTTTAATGATTACGAAGAGTAAATATTCAGTGTATAAAGTGAAATACACAACTAGTTTATTTAACAATGCAAACGAATATACTTATTGGATTTCCGTGTTTTGAGAGCACCTTAAGACTGGGAATAACTTGAAGTTTTTCTAGTTTAGATGATTCCTGTCCAAAAGTTAAAAAAGACACCATATGTCAGGAGTTCCCAAAAATCTTGCAACTGGTATATATATTTTGGGGAAAATACTGGTAATTTTACTCAGGCAAATCCATAGAAGAAAATGGGAATTTTGTCTGAAAAGAGCCCACCACATTTAGCCCACTGAATCTACAGCATTAACAAAAATATGTGGTACTTGAGTTCTATTGAAGTCCAGAAACAGTTCCTGTAATTTTACCATGGTTGTAAACTGTTCAGTTCTCATATTTGGTTTTGCTCCAGACGAAGAGTCAAAAGACCATTCTGACTAGCAAGAAAACCTTGTGAAATCATTTTAATGTGGTTATGGTCCAATACCAACTTCTGCAGAAAGGGGAGACATTCAAGTCCTTCAATTTGGCTGATGTAGTTTCCTAATATAGCAAGAGTAAATGCATGGAATCATCTTTAATGGAGTTGGATTCCTTTCCAGCAAAAAATTATCTTAAGCAAAAGCAGCTCATGAACTTTCTGAATTACTTGTATGTTGTTTTCGACCACTTCAGTGACACTGGACAACAGTGTGTTTGATTTCATCTATCTATCTGCTATCTCTATTTAAAGCAAAATGTCTTCCTAAATAAAATCTGTGCATCTTGAGGAACAAGACTTAGGTCAATCATTATCATTGGTATTACTTACAGTGAGGAGGAAATTTCCTCAGCATGGAACTTGCTGCTGGCCATGAGCTGACAAATGTATCTTCCACATGCTGGTTACCCTGCTCTGCCCTTGTCTTGTAAAAGAAAAGTGAGGCACAGTGGCACAGTACGGAAGAATTTCACTCTTCAATATCTGAAGGATCTTGGAGCCAGAGCAAGAATTAAAGCTAGGATATCATTCTTATTGGGGTCAAGACCAGAGAAGACTGTCCCCCACAAATTCAAGGCACAGAGTGAAGACTGAACATAAGGAAAGTACTGTAAAATGCTTGAATGAATGTACAGAAAAGCTGCTACCACCTACTCTGCAAAAACAGAAGTTTCAAGATTTTTAGCCTGCTAAGCTGTATCTGAGCCATGTTAGTAATTCCATTATAGCCCAGATGAAAATCTTCCGAACTCTGCATTATCAAGGGCAGGTTTTCTTCAAATTCTGCATCCCTAAACCAATAAAGCAAACAAGAGTATGATGCCACTATTTTCCTTGGACAAAAGAACTTCAGCATTTCCCACCCCAAAAAAAGTAATTTATGAAGGGTATATATAGACGACTGCATTTTCACTAATCACTGGAACAGGTTTCATAGGAATTACACCTGTATACATTAAAAAAGTCTGGTGAAAAATGAAACAAATCCACTACTTTGAGGTGGAAATACTCCATATATAAACTTGTATTCTGTGGAAGCTAGGTCAAGTTTTCTGCATCCAGACCATGGAAATCAAACAAATGAAAAAAAACCCTTCTCTGCTCACAGAAGTCTGATGACATGAAAAGAAAACAGCTGTAAACCACTGCTAAATTTAGTAAAATACTTATGGCAACCTTTGGGTATATTCTCAGAACAGCTGAATGACAATAGGGCAAAATAAAATAACATGCACTGTTCTACTAATCACATGCACTGTTCTACTAATCTGTAAAAGCTTCCTTTCTGTTATGTCTGACCTGTAATTAGGTAGCATGAACTAATAGATTAAGAAAGAGAAGGGAAACAAGGGTTCTAATTTTAGCTTGGCTTCTTCCTTATGACCCAGCTAATGAAACAATGTGCTTAGCAACCTCAGTTTCCATAAAAACACTAAATATTGGTGATTACTGAGCAGCTAGTGACTCAATTACATTCATACATCACAAAAAAAATATTCAAACTGTATGTGAATATGTAAATTAATTTGTGTTAAGATGTGTAAATATGTAATATGTCTATTTCATGCTTCACACGGGCTTACCTCACAAGGCTACAAAAATTAAGAGCTAGTTCAACTTCTGAAGAAAGTGTCAAGAGGATTTGGGAAAGTTTAAGAACATTTTTATTCCTAGAATATCTCACGATTGAGAAAGAAGGCAACAGTCATTAAAAAGACAGTATTCACTTAGTGGGAAATTAAAAGCAGGTATAATAAATGGAAAACCAAAGAAATTGACAGTAAGAAGTAAAAGTGTGCAAAAAATTGATTAAAAGAGCGAATGCACATAAGGGGACATCAATGACTTGTAGCATTAAGAACAGTAAGAAAGACTTTGAAAGTATATCAATAACAAAAGTAATCCTGACAATGGTATTGGATCATTACTAGCTGAAGATGGTAGAAGTATCAATAAACCTGCAATGAAGTATAGTTATTCACTAAATACTTCTGTGCTGCATTTGTGGGGAAAAAAGGGCAATGTTATTCCTATCACACAGTTATAATGAAATAATTTCCATTCCAGTATTGCCTTAAAGGTTGTTAAGTAGCAGCTGCTGAGCTAGAATCTGACGTGTTTAAATCGGTGACTCTGAGTAAGTCACATTTGGAAAAGCTGGCTGAGAAACATCATGGAGTATTTATGTTGACTTGCACTAAGTTTGGGAACATCAGCCAAGTTTCAGTGGCCTGCCAGAAAGCTAAAATTGTCAATATTTAAAAAGGGAAAGGGGAGGAAACTAGAAGGCATTAGTGTAAAAAAATCCCTCCCATCAACAAGAGGGGCATTCCTACAGCAACTGAACAATTACTTCAAGCCCTTTTTGAGCCCTCAGTCTGTATAAAGAATGTTCATCTCTCATGAGGAAGCAGATAAGCAAAATGAGCACAGAAATTTTTCACCCTATGATGGAAGCCCAAACAGTCCATATCCATGTGTGTTTCTGCCAATATCCCTTTTCCCCAGAAAATCTGAAAACAAATTCCTGGTTTTCCCCCAGTCCAGATGCTGAGCATATGCAAAGAATGAAGACAAGAAGAGCTGTGTGAAGTCTTGAGAAGTATGCACACAACAACTAGGTTTTGCAGGATTCTCTGATGCTCTGTCACTGCTACTTTTATAAAACTTGACCAATGTATAGAGGGAACTCTGCATGGTGACTTTAAAAGACTTGTCTGATATGATAAAACTGAATTTGAGTATGGATGTTGCCTTATCCATGCAGAAATAAGTAAATGAATCCTGACAGGTCCCAGAAGTTTCAGTCCTGAAAGAGTGCACAGATGAGAAATGCAAACTGAAAGGTAATTTGAAAATGCTCTTTAAGACACAGGCTGATCTAACGTTGATGGCAAAAGGAACAAGAAAGAAGTATGACCACCTCCTTCAGAGGATGACGAAAAGAATATCACTTACGGAATGAGCAAAGGAAAGGAGGTTTAATGGAGGATGAATGACTGCTTAGACTACACACAACACTGCAGAAGAACTTTGGATGAATATACAAAAGCCTTCTTTATGCTCATAAAAAGTACTGTAGTCTGAACTGGCTGAACTCATTGATGCTAACAAAGGGTTGTGACTGCCATCAGAATACGGTGTAAGGCAGCTGAATTTTCGCAGATCAGGTTCAAGGGACTGAAATACTATCTCAATGTATTCCTCACTCTCTAAATATATTCCTAAAATTTTGTAGTGTAATGTTGTACAAATTTAAGTAAAGAATGAAAACAGAATATCAATGATAAATTTGATCAGAGATACATGTCCACACTCTCCCAGATCAAACCAGCAGCCAGAGAGAGGTAGGTGGTTCCCTTACTCAAAATGAAATCCTTTGTAGGAAGGTGAAAAAACTTAAATGTATGCCTAACCACCTATGCGATAGGATCCAGAGAACAGATGACAGCAGCCTGGTATAATTAGTTTGATGAAGAAGTGGCCTAAAAAATTGTTCACAGAGAACTTAGGAAAGAAAAGCCAATGAGATGATGCCAAAGATACTGTATGTGTGCAAAACAAACAAACAAACGTACTGGGTTTCTTCAAGCTAGGAGAGGAAAAAAAAGGGAGATCCAAAGCTACTGACACTGAAGACACCTCCTTCCTCCTCAGTGGATTAAAGGAGAGATAAAAGTATATTTCAAAAGCTGATGGTACTTGCTTTCTTTGGCAAGTCCTTCCTGTCCATAGCCATGAGAGGCCACCTTTCCGTACAGCTGCTGCCTATTTGTTACCTGATTTGGGAGCTTTTGTCCAGGCAGTGTTGATTCAATGTGATTGTAGTTCAGTCACAATACCTGTAGAAAGGAAACAGAATTAATCAAACAATGTTTCTCTGCTAACACATGAGCAAAATTGCCAATTACATTCTTCTGATCCAGAAATTTGATCTTTAGAAAGATGATTGGTCAGTTTAAAGTGCTTAAAAATGTCTGATGCAATTAATTGATTTTGGGTCAGATTACCGCAACAATACTGTAAAATTGAAACAGTGGTTGCAATCAGCTTTACGCTGATTGATTGGTGTTGTTACAAAACCCCACGAACAACAGGGTATTAAAGGAGATTAAAGACTGTATGTTCAATCAAAGAAAATTAGTTTATCAATAATATTATTATGAAAAATAGAAAAGACTGTGTCATGAACCCACCTTGGCATTAGGAAGGAAGATTAGACCACTGAAAGACATGAGATTATTGTTTTGTAAATTCATGCCACAGATATTTCTAAACTGGACCACTAGCACCAGCTTTACAGCTCTGAATTAAGTAAAAAAAGACAAATATGGATTTAGAATACAAGTAACATAGAAAAATAAGATAGAAATGAAATATATAGCATAAGAAGATTCATAACATGCTGGCTTTGGGGTAAGAAATGCAACATACTCCTATGAAAGAAGCATCCTAATGAAAATCTCACAACAAATTCATGGTTCTTTTTCCAGTAGTCAACAATTGATTTGATTGTTACACCAAAGGCAAGGGTTTTCAACAGTCTGCTCTATTTGCTTCTATATCACATTACTGAAATTCCAGTTCCATACCTCTTAGACTGTTTTCATTGCTTTCCAGCAGTGCTGGAGCTGCAGTTGCTCAGATGGAGTATTCCATTCTCCACTTAACCTGAGGCCTGCCAAAGCACCACTCAGATTGTAGTTGTAGCTGCGACAAAGCCTGCTTGCAAGGTACTTGTTACTACTTAATGGTAGAAGCAGCATACTCTATTGGTCAGAGAGACATTCCTCAAGTAATTTTTAGGAATGCTGTTGATACATCCTGACATGGTGATACTGTTGCTGAAGGCCTTCTAGGCTATTTAAGATCAAAAGATGAAGGTCATGGACTGTGCCATGAAAATTGTCTTCACATGTTACATCAGGTAGGGACTTTCACTGACAGATGCAGGATACTGGGAAAGAATAAAATATAAATAGGTCTCTAAGAAGACGGATACATACATACAACCCATATAAATACTTTCCTAAAGATTGATATTGGGGATGATGTCTGCAAACAAGTGTGACTAGTGCTGTGTAAAATACTTTTGTTGCAGAACAGTGACTGCCCCACTGAGTGAACATACTCGTGTTCAGTTAAGGACGCATTTAATGCAACCAATCACAGGTCATTCTTGCTCTAAATTCCTGTAGATCTACAATGGACAAGGCAGCTTTTTCAGAAATCAGAAGATTGCAGAAGCAGCACTGCATGTACATATGTGTCTGTTCTCACTTTGGCCGAATTTGTTCTGAAAGGAATCAGATCAGATGGATTTTGATCAAATGAAATATCTCTTCTAGATATACTTGATCTGGAGCCAGTACCCTGTCTCTTCCAGGCATTTTCTGTCAAACTGTGTGCAGGCAACACCACTCCCTAAATGAAAAAAGGAAGCATCTAGAGAAAGACTATTTCTTCAACGGAACTGTGGGAAGTAGCCCTTTGTGATGAAAAATTACACTTGTTTTATGGGTCAGTCAAGGGAATTTGGCCTACAAATGCTAGGGAATTATCAGGCACATTTGCGAAATACAGATTCTACCTTTAGATTTTCATGTTCTATCCACAATATTAGATGCTACTTTTAATAGATAATGCAATTCTGAAAATCACTGCACATGATATTAGAAGCTGTCCAATTTAATTCTTGCATTTCTGTGCAGTCTGAATGTCCCAGTCTTTCTGCAATCACGAAATCATGCGCTTTCTCCTTCTGTTGGTTCTTGTTAAATGCATTTGAAGTGATGTCTGCTATATTAATGCAGATCTAGAACTATCATAATAATATAGGTAAGAAACATTTTACAATTCAAGGAATTAAAAATGTTTAAAATCAAAGTAACTTTAAAAGTGTTATTTTGTCTTTATATGAGCAGACCTAGATGACTGTTTCCTTATGGAACATATTAATGGAGATAGTCTGTGTTTTCTCAGTTAGTTTAGAATACAGATTTGTAAGTAATGTACACTAATTTCATAGGTCTTAGAAATTATTAAGCTCCAAAATTATAGTTAAAGCCTCGGGAATCCTAGCAATGTGCCAGGACACTATTGTGCTAGGTACTATTACAAAAAAAGGCAATTTCTACCCCAAAATGACTAAAGAGAGACAGAAACAGACAATGGAGTGTTATGGAGTATATGAAAAGATTACACACATATTAATAAGTCTGACCGGCTGGGTCTTGATCTGTTAAATTATTTTTTAAAAAGTTATAGTAATAATCTGCATACAGAATAACTTACTACTGCAATGCCATCTAAGGCTTTGAGAGAGGGAAGATAGAATAATACAAATAGTCGGTAGTGATCTTGTTTCCAGACTATTCAGTTTCTACTCATGTCCAAAATTATCAGATTAGTTAAACAGTAAGTAGAAAAAAGCATGAGTTTATTAATATAACTTTAAAACATCCATGTATAGGTGCATTCAGACTGCTTTGTTTTCAGCTCCTCCTTCAGCTGTCATGTGCATGACTCAAAACTGAGAAATCACTTAACAAAATCCAGGTATCTTCATTTAGATTAATAGCACTTTTCAACATTCAAGCCACAAAGATAGCCCTTAAAGTGAGTGAAAACTATACCGACATGGCCTTAAAAGCCTTTGTGCTCTCAGACAGTTTTACAGAGTCTGAACATAAATAAGAACCAGTCTCCAATTAGTCTCCAATTAGTGTCTGAATCCAGCCAACAAAGTTTATAATACATACATTAGCATTGCAAGTAAGCTGAAAAGAACTAGAACTGCTGCAGGTGTAATTGTTTGTTATTTGACATGAGTTGCAGAATTATTCCATGGATTGTAAGGCTTGATTTAGCCTACCTGGTATAAGTGATGTTTATCTCTGCAGAACATTTTGAGCCCAGTCTACCTGGAGGGTTCAGTACCTCCTTCTCTGGAGTGAGTATCAATCCAAAAATGTAGATTGGGGTTCTCATCAGTTTGGGTTCCGCTGTAAAGATGGATGAATGCAGTACCCACAGGCAGGACCTCCAATTATGTTTAAGTATAGCTTCCTCTATACTTGAACAAGTGGGGAAACACTGTATTTCTAATGTAATAAAAAACAAATCAGTTTTGAAATAGTAAATATTTACCTTTAAATGATGTATCTCTTGGTTGGTGTAAACAAAGTTATTACTTATGTGTAGCTCTATTAGTGAGTTAGTTTTCTTTAAACCAACTAAAGATGTGATTCTGTTGTTCTCAATGGAACTGTATAGAGGCTAAGACAGATTTTCAAACATATGTCTTTTGAGGCTGATAAGATGGTTATTATTAAACTATGTCTTGTAAGTTTGGTGAGCTTTGAAATTCCTTGAAAAATAAACAAGATGCACTTAGTATAAAGTGAGCTGTAATAGCAAAAGGTGGCTGATACGGAATGTAAAACAAGTTACAAGTGAGTGACACAGTTTGTGTTACTGGGTCAAACTATAGCTAGATCAATGATCATTAGATCAATTAGATCATTAAACATAGATAAATATGCACATTTTAATAATAAATAACTTATTTTGCTGGAACATAACCGTTCTGCCTCACTTCCTTTCTTCAGTTCTGCTAAAGAGACACTCAGATTTTTTAATATTTGAAAAACTCACTCTGTTGGCAGCGAGTAAAAACTCACCCTCTATAATAATACAGTATAAAGAAACATTACTACTGTGTCCCAGCTTAACAGCCTGCATTATCACTACCATGGTAAATATGGTACCATCTAGTGTTGAAATGTAGTTTTCATCTAAAGTGAGTTCTTCGAGGCTAAGACAAGACTTTATTCCTTCTACACGTGTAAGATTGTTGTTGCTAAATGATGCCCATCTTAAACACTCCAATTTTTCCCAGTTGGAAATTTTGAAGAGTGTTGGTCATCCCGATTTAAGACCGTGATCTGTGACAAAACTCAGTATTAGAATTGAAAGAAACTGACCAGTCAATTAATCTGTAAATTAATTCCACCTGTTTATTCTGTGCTCAGTTTCTATGTGTACATTTCCTACTAATATCAATGGCAGCTTCTTGGATGCAGGATGTGATATTTCCCCATTATGCAACAGAGCTACTCATCTTTAATACATTTCAAAAAAGTTCAGCTTCTCTTCCAAAAACAAGAGCTCTACAACATTAATATGCCAGCTCCCAAATGTACCTTTGCAGTTGAAGCTATCTGAACATAGACATTTTTTTCGTGTCTGCATTAGATCTTAGATAGTTTTGTTCAATTCAAATCCTTCTGCAATACATGATTATTTTATTGGCTAGTGCGCTTTATACATCCTCATTCTGCAACAGGACTTTAGTGGAAACAGGATTTCAGCCTAACACCAAGGCTGGATGTTTAGTCTGGAAGAGGCTGAGTGCAAAGTCAGAGCAGAATTTATCCTAACTTTATAGTTCTTCATGCTTTTTATACACAAACTAAGTACTCTCTTCTCTATATCATAGATTAACAAATTCAGTAATTTTCTTGTTTGAAATATTCTTGAACAGAAACAAATAAATGTCTATACCAAACATATATTTTGCTGCCCAGGTTGTGAAATTACTTTCTTACACAGGATCTGACTTTAGACACTTGGCAGCAAGCTTCCTATAAAGACAAGGCTGTCAGTGATCCAATCTATAACCTGTTTGTATGACTATGACTCTCCCTTTCCTATAATGCTACAGTATGTTAGCCAATCATTGTACAATGGGGAAAAGAAAAGGTCACAGACTCCCAGTCAAAAAATTCAAATTGTATTGTAGGGGCCCAAAACATCCAGTATTGTATCTAGGTTGTATCTAAGACAAATAATCACTTAAATATTCAGTACCATTAGATTGGCTTTGGTGATGACTAAAGAACATTTTGGGCTATATTATTTTATTTTCCAAAGTATTTATCATACCCTTTAGGAATCCCTTCTCTCTGATGTCACAAAACATATATGACATATGCTAAAGCATTAATTTTCTCGGCAGTTTTTCTAAACATGAATTCCCTAATGCACACAGAATGAAACGCTACACTTATCAGCAGAAATGTGTTTTCCTCTAGCTATTCTATATTCTAATAACAAATTGAACTGACAGAGGAGCTTTTAACCTTTCATACTGGGTAGATTAACATGATTTCAGCTGATGGAACAGAACAGGTTAGGATGACCTTGGATCTTCCTCCACTGACTCTTGTAGCTTTTTGCCAGCTCAGTTTCCTAAGGAAACAAAGCTAATGTGATTGTGCTATCTGTATATCCATCTGCTAGCATTACCACTAATTTTTAAACCTATTGGTGAGTTTTGTCCCTATCTGTCAGACAAGCACTACTTCACTTCCTACAAATTCCGTTAAAATGAGCAGCTGAATCAGAGTTATAAACTGACGATCCCAGTGAAGGAAAGGCTGCAATATTGGCTCAGCTACAATGCCAGACGCTAGAGGATCCGGGAGAGACCTGTTCTGAATGATCTGAGAAACTCAGAGCTCACACCTGATTAAGCACTGGATAACCCAAAGACAAGGCTCTTTCTTAATGCAAACCAATTTCCTTCAGTCCTGCTGCTCATCAAGTGACTGCTTAATTAGTTTTTAATTTTAGGTAGTCTTTCAAGGTGAGAGATAATGTTCAAGGGGTTTTTCTCAGTGTTCGCTGGTTTGAAATTAGACCTACTAGCTCTCTTCTTGCAATCTGTTTTTCATATTGGTATTTAGTAGAACTCTGTGAAATTTTAATCCTGCCTGATCACAAGAAATGGATTAGTATAGAGAGTTTAATATGCATGTGGCAAAGCTCACTTGGCTTTAAACATGAAATATGCCTAAGCCTCTAAATTTTAGGGCAGGGTATATTTGAAGGGTCAGTATTAGAAAACTGTGTTGCTCTATGCATTAGAGAATTTATGTTTATAGAATTTGCTAGGGCAACTAATGTTTCAACGTGTTTCAACATTATACTTCTGTGACATCGGGAAAAAGTTGGGTTCAAAATTGGCAGAATAAATAAGCTAAGAATAGGTACTGAATTTTATAATGAAAAATTCTCAGGGCCAATCTCTACTGATCAGGGAGAGAATGCAAAGGAGCTGGCTGCATTTTCCTGAATCAGTCTGGTTCTCTCATTATCCTTGCCACCAAGCATCCTTGCTCTTCAAAAAATTGCTCAACATTCTTGAAGCTTCACTGACATTCTCCTTTGAAATATGTCCAGAGCATTTGGAATTTCTGGAACCCTTAAAGGAAGCAAGTAGATTAAGGACTTTGTCTTGCCTTCGGAGGCAATTCTTTAGAAAAAACAAGCAAGTGTATCTCATAAAACACCAGCCTTGGTGTTTTGAAAAAGGCAATTTCATACGCCAAAAGCAGTCACAAGCAAAACGAGTGACACAAAAACTGAAACTAAAAAAAGTGAAGGCTAGTTAGGAGAGGTTTAAAGACGTAGAATGTTAAATATTAAACATTTCATCATTACACACTTTTTCATTTACAGTTAAAAAAATCTTCACCCTTTATGTTTACAGACTAAATCCAGCTGGCGGTTGGTCACAAGCGGAGTCCCCCAGGGCTCAGTTTTGGGACCGGTCTTGTTTAATATCTTTATCGATGACCTGGATGAGGGGATAGAGTGCACCCTCAGCAAGTTTGCAGATGACACCAAGTTGGGTGGGAGTGTTGATCTGCTGGAGGGTCGGAAGGCTCTGCAGAGGGATCTGGACAGGCTGGATCGATGGGCCGAGGCCAATTGTATGAGGTTCAATAAGGCCAAGTGCCGGGTTCTACACTTTGGCCACTACAACCCCAGACAACGCTACAGGCTTGGGGACGAGTGGCTGGAAAGCTCCCCTGCAGAAAAGGACCTGGGAATGTTGATTGACAGCCGGCTGAACATGAGTCAGCAGTGTGCCCAGGTGGCCAAGAAGGCCAATGGCATCCTGGCTTGTATCAGAAATGGTGTGGCCAGCAGGAGCAGGGAGGTGATCATGCCTCTGTACTCGGCTCTGGTGAGGCCGCACCTCGAATACTGTGTTCAGTTTTGGGCCCCTCACTACAAGAAAGACATTGAGGTGCTGGAGCGTGTCCAGAGAAGGGCGACGGAGCTGGTGAGGGGTCTGGAACACAAGTCTTATGAGGAGCAGCTGAGGGAGCTGGGGTTGTTCAGTCTGGAGAAGAGGAGGCTGAGGGGAGACCTTATCGCTCTCTACAACTACCTGAAAGGAGGTTGCAGAGAGGTGGGTGTTGGTCTCTTCTCCCAAGTGACTAGTGACAGGACTAGAGGAAATGGCCTCAAGTTGCACCAGGGGAGGTTCAGGCTGGATATTAGGAGAAATGTCTTCACTGAGAGAGTAGTGAAACATTGGAACAGGCTGCCCAGGGAGGTGGCAGAGTCACCCTCTCTGGAGGTATTTAAGGAGCGTGTGGATGTGGCATTGTGGGATGTGGCTTGATGGGCATGGTGCTGTGTGGTGTGGGTGGGTTGTTTTGGTGTGGGTTGTGGTGTGTTTTTGTGGTTTATGGGTGGTTTTGGGTTTTTTTTGTGTGGGGGTGTGTGGTGTTGTTTGGGTGTTTTTTTTTTTTTAATGGTTGGACTTGATGATCTTACAGGTCTTTTCCAACCTTAGTGATTCTGTGATTCTGTAAAGCAACTATTCATGAGCCCTACTGGATCAGCCATGGCCTTTTTATTCCACTACAGCAGAAGTGAATGAAAAAGAGGAAAAATGATAGCAGTGAGAATAAAACATTTGTTAGAAACATGGATAACTGAAAATGAAAACTAGAAATGTCGATGAAAATTTGATGGCTAATACAATCAGAGATCATAATCAAGGCCTAATGAAATTCAAGCAATGCTATAGGCTTGATCCTATCTAAGGATTTTTAAATAGTCAGTCAGAATAAAGAAAAGAAAGATAGTTTCAATGCGTATTTTTCTCTGCCTTTGGGAAGAACTGTCAAGGGATGCTCATAATTTACATGGAAAAAAAATACTTTGTCTTTTGTTAATAACTAAAAAGAATCTAAAACTGGAACTACTCATGTTAACATTTTTAAAGCAGGAATTTTTCAATCAAGGATATTAATGAACTAGTTGAAGAACTTTCTGAGCCACTCATCAATTCATTTTATATAAACAATAGTATGCTTGGGAAGTTCTAGAAGGTTATGAACAAACTGAACTTATAAAAGTATTGAGGATAAATAGGATGGCCAGAATAGCTCAGTTAGCTTGGTATCATCCTTAGGTAGCACAGAAAAGCTGTTATGCAACACAGTAAATAATTACAAGTTAATGGCCTTATTAATAGATGCCAGTATGGTGCATAGGGAACAAAAATTAATATTAAATTGCTTTTTATGAAAATGTAAATGTATTGATAAGATTAATAGCTTCTGTCTGAGAATGTAATTAAAAAAAATGATATCCAAAAGTGAAGGTAACTTGTTAAATAGACAAAAACTGGGTAGAGGATGGATCTCAAAATCTAACTATAGAAAGAAAATCATCACTTTACAGATGTTATGGATGTTCTGCTCGAAATTCTTTTTCTCAATGACTTAGCAAAAAAGAGCAGGAGTTCCTTCTTGGTAAATTAGGAGATGACATTAGGAGATGGCCCTATTTAAAAAGTACATTTCTGCATAGAACAAATTGTAAATTATGTAGCTAGGAACAGAGAAATTCACACTCATGCGATGAAAGACAGTATCTCAGGAACACTGAAAAGGACTAGAACTAATGATAGAAAACCAGATGAATATGAGCTTGCACCGTGCCACAAGGACATACATGTCAGTTAATATTTAATATTTAATCATTGGATTAGTGAGTTGGATTAGGCAAGCGGAATTATTTCTGGGTATGTCATTATCAGTCCAGTGCTGGAAGTTTCTGTATAGTTTTGTAGGAGGCCATACATAAAAACCATGTGGATGTAATAAAACGTGTTCAGAAAGGAACTAGAATAATGTCATGAGAAATAAAAAAACACTTTATAATGAGATGCTTAAGAAGTCCAACCTAACTTAGCTTCTTTAAGATAAGATAAATTGGGATGATTTTGGCTAAATAAGGAAAAGACTTCTGGTCCTTTAGAACATCTGGTTCTGCTTCTTTAGCACACCAGAAAGAGACAAAATGAAACCCAGTGGATTAAGTTTGATAGTAGCCAAATTTGTATTAGAAACCGGATAGATGTGATAGAGAGATAGGAGAGGTAGCTTCACTGTTACTTGATACGTTTAAACAAACACTAAGAGTGGATTTCATACCAGCAAAACAATATCAGCAACAGAGATATCTACACCTGTGGTGGCTGGCTGGGCTCTCCGGTAGGATGCAATTCCCTTCAACCTACACTAACCCTCTAAACTGTTAGGTTACTTATGTCCCCAAACTATATTGTTTCTGCACTGTCTATAAAAGGAATGTAGGATTACTATTTCAGATGTGGTTATCTACACTGTAGATAAGCAAAGTTAGGTGAAATTAATCCTAATCTGACTGGTTTACTGTAAAATCTGCTGTAGCTCAAAGAGATGGTATGAAATTGATGTAGAAATTACCACATAATGCTTTCTTGCCTGCTTTATGCATAAAGTCTGTCTAGAGAATCTTATTAGTACCCCTTGGTCTTAAAAATCTATTAATGCTAAAAAGACAGTTGCACTGCAAAATAAGTAACTTAAATGCCCTCTTCAGGGTGTCCTGGACCTCCTGTGAGGCATCTGGAAATAGCTATTCTCAGAGCTCAGGGACAACATAACTATTGGTTAGACTTGAATGTGTTCAGAAATATTTTTTTAACCAAAAAGCATAAAACCTTTAACCTAAGACAACAAAAGAAAAATTTTACAGAGATTAATCTAAATGTTAACCTATATACACTAAACAGCATCAGCCTTACCATTGAATACCAGTTATTACAATGCATCTGCGAATCTGCCTTGGTCTTGCAAATTTGAGACAGAATTTTAGCACAAGGAAGTACACTGAGAATAGTAGTTTTTTCTTCATCAGTCCTAGAATATTCTAACAGAGACACCTGAGGGAAAAAAAAAGAAAACACTGTATTTAGTGTATAATATAACTAGATATACTATACATACTTCACAGCTTGGCATATAGTAAATGGCATAAAAATCCTGCTATTCTTGGAAGGGGAAGGTGATATATTAGTAAACATAATAATTCATAGATCTATAAGTTTACTAGTTTGCAAGACTTCCATAGATCTTGCACATATCAAGTTTTTAGAGTTTTCGGTACATAAAGCAGAGAAGGTAGGCCTCATTAAAATGCTCTGTGTTAACTGTAGTCTGTTTTCTGTGAAGGTACTTAGCCATTTTTTTTGCAGAAAGACATGGTCTTACTCAGTATGTGAGCGGACAGAGTTTTCATTGTGACTGTGCTGTGACCACATAAAAGTTGTGTTAGCATAACACTTGAGTTCCAGCCTATACAGCCCATTGAGTGGGTTAGCCTTAGAATCAGCCTAGGATTCAGGACTGCTTTGGGATATAGTCCAGAGCTTAAGCAGAACAAGTTTGTGCTCAGGGGTTGGGAAAGATTGCTTCCTATCTGCATATAAAATACTCTGCAAAATTACGTATTGAAAAGACCTTAAGACAAAGGGTTTGGCACTAGATCCTTAAAAAAGCATGGTTTACCCTGTTATTTTCCTCTCCTTTGTTTCTATTTGGCAAATATTGTTACTTTCTTGCATTCTGAATTCAGCAGAACTTGAACAGGACTGTTTCCAAAATCATGCTAGAATATAATTTTTGGTACCAGCAAAGATCTTTGTAAGATCAGTATTTATTAAATAATTTCTGACCTACTGTGAAGTTCTGTTTGTTCAAATTATTTGAGACATATTCTATTCAGATAGTACTCTGTTTGCCTGACTTTGACTTGTACAAAATATTGAATTTAGTGTTAAATGATAATTAAAAAAGCTTTTTTAAGAGCCTTTCAATGCCTCAAATTTGTAAGGTTTAACTCTCCTCATTCTGACTGAGCCCTTTAAATAATGTTAAAAGGTAATGATTCAAAGGGAATAAAGAACAGAGGGAAACATTTGTTCCAGAAGCTGGTTGGGCAATAGGAATGAATGAGAGTCAGTAAAAGGGCTGAGTATTGGCTTTTTAGCCAAAGCTCCAGCCAACACAGCTGTGCTGCTGCAGACAGATACATGCAGTAACAGAGAGACTAACAGTGTATATGCACATCCCCAAGGCTAGGAACTGTCTTTGCTCCCACCCCCTATTCAGTGCAGCTGAGACAGCAAAATTAAAGCCAGGGCTTGGTTTTTTGATATCTGGCACAGGCCACCAATAAATTTAATTCTTAAAGGAAGCAAAAAAGAAAGGAATTATGCCTCAGAGATGTCTCTGAGCAAAAATGCTACAGAGCTTATTCACTTGGTTAGGCTGTGACTACAAAAAGAAGTGAAGGTCCTGGGAGAACGAAGGTGCCATTACACGATCAGAAGGCTTCTTACATTGCAAGGGCCTTAGAATTAATAAGGTGCAGGACCAGATTTTAAGCCTTTATAACTGTGGTCATGGTTAGAATGCTTTTCCAGGAATTTCAAGTGCTGATATGCACCTTATGCCATGGGTTGTGTGTGATGTCAAGACTGAGTATGTTGGGAGTGTGTTTATGAAAGTTATTTATATCTTCCCTGGACTTTTTCAGCTGGTTACAGCTCAGGTTGAAGAACTGCAGTTTGCTTAAGCCTCTAATGCCCTCAGAAGTGATCACATGGTTAACGCTCACATCAAAATATTCCCGGCTGGGCTGCAAGATAACTCAGGTTTGTAAATAGTTGTATGGCCAAAAGTGTTGCAAAAGAAACTTTCGTTAAAGTAATCAGACACATTTAATCTTTAAATAGACTTAATTGGATCCAGTGCCTGGGACCCCCCTTGCTCAGTATTGGGTCTGTTGAGGGAGACCTAGTGTGCTCCAGACATGTTACTCTATTTATTAAAATGAAATGATCATTATAAAGGTCAGATGGGTGATAAAGTGATACCACTGTAATATCATGATTCAAATTGGAGACAGTATCAACAGGAACCAAAACTGTGGGCTGCTAATAAGATCCTAGTTTAGTCCCCCATTCTGTTCCCCTGTGTGCATCCTGGCCCAATCCTGTCTTGTGAGCACACCTCACAATGCAAAAATATTTATGCTAGTAAATGTTCCTTGAAAAAAAAGAATTAGAGCTTAATTTCTCACAAGGTCATAAATATTCTTTAAGGAAGTAAATTCATTAAAGCTGATGATAAGCTTTTGAAATGTTTCTAAGTGTAGAGATGTCCTGCAGAGTGCTCAGGCTGTTCCCATTCAAATTCAAAACCTAGGCCAAAAGTAGATCAGAAATGACAATTTTACTAGACATGCAGCCAAACTCTGTAATACTCCACGGCTGCCTTTAAAATGAAAAAGCTTCAACTGGTGGAGTGCAAATACAAATACTATCCTACTGGTAAACCATAAAATGACTATAAAATGTGAATCAAAACTAACATGAAATAGTGAAAAGACAATAGAGGCTATGATGACTCTTTTTCACTTATTTGAAGATTATTTATTCTCCAGCTTCTCCCTGAAATAAAAGTGACCTGGCTAGGATGGGGAGTCAGACAGTCAATGGGTTCACAGGAGAAGGGAACAGATGCTGCTGACACTAAGGAACTGGCAACTCTTCCATTATGAGTGTGCAGTATGGGAAGAGTGGAGCTGAGCAGAGACAGTAGGAAAAGGCAAAGTGAGAGGAGAGTTGCTAATATCTCACTGCAAACACAGATCACTGGAAAGATGGCACTTTGGTAAAATAAGAAGATAATTGTTATTCTCTTCTTTCTTAGCATTGCCTCTAAATAAGCTTTAGAAAAGAAAAAGTTCATTTGGAACTGTAAAAAAATACGATTGAAAACATAACCATCAAGTATAAGAAACAACACCATCTCACAAACTAGAGTTAAAAATGTGCCAGTTCAGAAACTATTTCACAGTTTCATGTATCAGATATTTATCAGGGCTACTTCATCAGAAAAGGCAGCTACTGAGGGTGCCACACAATAGTTATGCATATGAATGCAATGTCAGAATTATGCTGACCTGAAGAAGTGTTTTTCTGTGCAGCTGTTATAAGATTATATATTTCTGAAGATAAAATCTGTAGCCTGCTACAGTTTTGATGTGTTTTTTTTCCCCTAGGCTGCATTCTTGTGATGTCAAATCTGACCAAAAAAAAAAAATCTTTTCAAGAATAACTGGCATAATGGCATGAAGTCACGTCTTTCATAAAATTCAAAGGAAAGGCTGATAGTTTAGGTCGTGTCCTATCCTCAGATGAATTCTTCTTAACCTGTTTTTCATTGAAATTACTTGTCCTTTACACAATAGGAAATGCAATTAGGATTCAGCCCAATAATTATAATTCACCTTGCATAATAACTGATAGGCAGAGGAACACAAGTTCTAGTGATGTTAAGTAAATGTAAGCAACATCAGAATCAAGCCCAAATGGAAATGTTAATTTTTAACTTTTGTGTTTGGTTTAGGTCATGGGCCAACCTGAATAACAAAGTAACAATTACATAATACATTTCTTTTCCTGAAAATTTAACAGGAATACCTTACCTGTACCTGACTAAATATTGGCCTTGGCCACTGAAAATATTGGTTTTTTTTCATTTAAGCAAGCAATCTGAGGCCTGACCTTTGCTGTCGGTTCCATATTCAAAACTTCATCATCACGTTGCAAACCATGAGACAGAATAAATCTTTCTGTGCTTCTCTCTTCCACAGTTATATTGCACGTAGAAAACAAACACTGGGCTTTGAGCTATATAAAATAAAAGGCATTTGACATTTGTAAACTTACTAATTTTTAATAAAATAATAAATTTAATACTAAGTGTAAAATGAGAGAAGTTCGTTTAGGAAATTAATAGCAATCAAGTCAGGAAATCATCTTTCTGTAACACAGATCTGCTAGAAACTGGGTTTAATTGCCTCATAATCAAAGCATTGCATAATGTTTTTGCTTGTAGGTGTTGTTGTGTACCATAGAGCACTCTGGCTGGAGTCAAAAGAAGTACACCTGTGCATCAAAATTCTCAAAGTCCAAGAATCACAGTAGAGTAGCCTAACACTGGACCATGGGACCAGGCAGACCTGACTCATCAGTGAATTTGACTCTCTCCTTCCTTTCCCCACAGCCAAACGTCCCACTTCCCCATACTCTCTTGTTTCTAACAGACAGAGTAATGCAGAGTCTGAAATGAGCCATTCTACCTTGGCAGCAAGTTACGAAGTTAAATGAGTGGAACAGCAGCCTTATATGCTTGTAAAAATGAATAGAAGAAATCAAGGAAAAACTTGTTCAGAATACCAGCTGGAAATAAAATAAATTTTCTTTTTTTTTTTCCAAAACTGCTCATCTCACAATTTAAATCAAACAACTTAAGATCATTTGCTTCTGCAAGACCCCATGAAATAAAGATCCTTTGCACAGTCAACACCGTAAGTTTTACTTTGCACAGTAGCCCAGAGAAAGTAGTTCTTAGTGAGAGAGGACTTAGTTTTCAGCTGCATTTCATTCAATCTGTTGAAACTTAGAGGATCTTTGCTTTCTTTGCTATGCTTTTTACAAGTACAAAATAAAAGCCTCATCCAAATCTCACTACAATGAGTGGAAAGTTTCTCACTGACTTCCACAGAAGTTTTATCTGGCTCTGACAGAATGGACAGAAAAGAATCAACCTTAAACCTGGGCTTGTCAGGTCGTGTTAGTAGAACAGAATTTAATTTTACTTACTTGTTTTTTTCTCTTGATCTGTGAAATCCAAAGCTTGCCTTTTAATATCACAGTAGGAAAAACAAAGTTCATACCAGTGTAACGTACTCAAACTCAGCAATGTATTCTGGCAGGAGCAGTTCATGGTCAAACACAAACCACTCGCAATGCCAATGGCTGCAATCTCAATTTCTCTGTTCCAAGGAAGCCCACATTTCTAAAGTGGAGGCAACAGGGCAAATATATTATTGGTTTTTAGCTAAGTTTGGTATTAATTTCAGAATGTTAATGAGTCAAAGGTATCTCCTTCGATGAAGATGCATCAGCTTTATTCCTTTCTGCCGTTAGATTTTCTTTGCCATACAGACTAGTAAAGGAGTTTAACTTGGTTATCTAATACCCCATGTAGAATAAGCAACTGTCATATTCCAGCATGAAGATCACAGCCTGTCAAAGACTAGCTTCGATCCTGAGAGCATGGACAGCCCTCCTGCAGTGCTTTCATTGCTGCACTGTCCAAAACTACTCCATCATATTATGGTGTGATCACCTTCCAAATTAGCTTTCATTTCCTCTCTTCTAAGAAACCAGAAACAACCCCAGTTCCTTTATAAAGAGACAGATGTTGCTCCCTGTTAACATTGGAAAGTTTGGAGGGTATATCAGACTGAACAGGTAAAACCATTACTCAATTCCCGCTCTCTTCTCTTGCAAAAAAACCAGGGTAAAGCAGAATCTGTCACTCAGAGGATACATATGATACAGAGATTTAATCTGGTTACTTACAACAGTGCACTTCTCAACAGTACTTATTTTTATTTTGCTTAAAGATAAAGGCTGTGGATTTTAAGCGTGAAGATTCCCTTCATGGTATATGTGTATTGCCCTTTGCAGCACTCACTCAATCCCGCTGTTCAAAGAGTGGGTATGAAACTGCCTGAAGTAACTACTTTTAGTGTGGACTAATGGCTAAATAGCAGTGTGGCACAGCTCACTTCCACTCTGTGAACTAAACAAGCACAAATATTTATTCAAAGAGGAGTCTTCTTGCTTGTTATTGTCTTTGAAAAAATGCACCTCAGTTCATCAGAGACTGTGTTCTGAGGAATGAAACCTCTTGACACAACCCAAAGTCAAAGATGAGTTTAGAATACAAATGTTAATTTAACCTTAACTTTATGCTAACAAGTGCTTACAGATACATACCATTGCCAGAAGTAGATGCATCACTTTCTAGGCATCTCCATGGCCTGAATACTGAATTAGCTTCTGCGTAGTTGACTTGATAGATGGGATTCATTGCATAAGCTGGAGCACTGCGGCCAAGGAAAACTTTTGCAATTATTGCTTTCCCTAAGTGAGGGAGAAAAGACACTTAATGCTTCTAATTCTAGCTTGGGGGTGCAGACAGAATAGTACAACAGTGGTGCTTAATGTAATAACAAGCAGGCTACATCTTGGGCTGACAAATGAATGCTCTAATATGTATGTAATACATACTAATATAAATATGTATTTTTATATATATTATTATTCTGTTTTAATGTTTTTTATGAAACAAATATACTTTGGCAAAAAATGATTACACTGTGCAATCTACCATTTGTAGCTGGCTAATGTTTAAAGCCAGTGAAATCAGAAATACAAGTAATTTCATAAACAGTGGAACCTGTGAGGCCAGGTATCCTTTGGACTTGAGTCTTCCAACCTCTTTCTCCCATACTGCAGGAAATCCAGCTTCCCCAAGCTTCCTATGACACCAAGGCCAAGTGAAAGGTAGTATGTGCAGTGGCTAGTCTCCAGCTATATATATATACTGACAAACTTGCCAGAAGTCCATGCCAACTGCCCTGCTGGCTGATGCCAAAATGAACCCTAGAAAAGCTGAGAAATGTCTCTTCTTTGTGGGGAGGAGGAGAGGGAAGAGAGGTGTCCTAATTTAGGTTAAGCCACATTTCTACAAAAATCATAAATAATTAATTACCTTTAAGACTTCTATACTTTTTAAAAATTCCATTGAAATTGGATCATTCCTAAGCCACTGCAATGACAGGGTCACACAGCATGACTGGTGTTTTTCCCTTCCATGCCCTGTCCTGGACATGGATTTGTGCCCAATGGATTTGTGCCTTTCCTCACTCATCTAGAAAAGATCAGACCTATCTAATTACTTCTCACATGAGGACATCTCTCATACATGCTTCAAACTCCTGTCTGGGAATTAATCCCAATAGCCCAAGCCCTTTGTGGAGCTTTCTAATATGCAGAAATGCCACTGGGACAGATTTCAGCAAAGTTTCAGAGCTTCTTTCAAGGCTGCATATGCCATCTCATGGCCATCTACAGTATTTACAAAATGTCTTTTCTGTAACAGTAATTACACAAGCCATCTAGCAAATATTTTACAAGATTTTTCCAAACTTTGACCATGCTTGAATGACTTCTCTGGATCACTGCTGTTTTTGCCTTCTGCCTTAGCTTATTGTTTCAGAAACTCTGTTCTGGGACATTCACATATGCTTAGACTGTTACAGAGAAGAAAAGCTTTTTTTCCTGTAGCCTGCAGCAAAGATTAAAGCAAGGGCCAAGTATCTTTATTTGACTGAGACCACCCCTTAAAAATGTAAACAAATCTAAGCAGCATAAAAATATAGCCATGAATTATAATAAGGGATGGTAGGCAGGGAAAGCAAAGATGAATGAATATGAAAATAGTTTATGGTGTCTTTATTCCAACAGAATGAGAGATATGGACAAGAAAATCAGGTTGCTAGCTCTATGGGACAGAGCCTGCCTTCCTGTATGCTTATATAGCATATAACACCACAAAAAGGAATTTCAGTGGGGCCTCTGCAAACTAGCATGATATAAACAATAATGAAGCAAAACAGGACAATAGATACTGTTTTTGAAAATACAATCTTGCCACCCAAAAGTCTGATCTCTTTTCAGAGCAAAAAGAGAAAGACAGGTGTGCAAAAGGTTGGAAAGAAAAAAAGGAGAGCAATAGGGACTAGAGAACAGTTGCCCTGAATTAATTTTCCTACTTTCTATTCTTTTCCTTTGTAAGTCAGAAGGAAAAATTCCTTACCTGAAATATCTTCATCCTTGGAGATATTCAAAAGCTCTCTGGACATAGTCCTGTGCAGCCTGCTATAAGTGACCCCCAGGTGGGTTGGGCAAGGTGACCTCCAGAGGCCCCTTCCACCTTCAACCATTCTGTGAGTCTGTGAAAATACTTATTCTATTCATAATTTCTTACTCAGCATGAAATAATATATGCCATCTGTCTGGGTATTTTACAGTCTGGAGATGGAAGGGGTCACTGGGACAGGACTGACAGTTTCTAGGGTTGCGACTGGTCTGACAACTAGAATCCATGCCAGAGGGATCCTACGTTTAGATCTAGGTATCTGGAGATACCAGAGATAAACGGACTAGGATTAAATTTAGGATTAAGGACAAAGGAGGCAGTGATTTAGAGTTAGGATGAGGCTTGCAAACCAGGACCTGGCATGTTATATTACTAGAACTGAGACTGAAAGAACTGAAGACCCATGCTATGTTTTGTGCTAGCACTGATAGGAAGAACAAAATAATAGCAAAATAATATTGTGTTCAAACAAATACAAATGAAAATTTATGGCTGAAAATAAATGGCTGAAGAAACCACTGAGCCAATCTGTTCCACAGGCAGTAAATACAGGTGCTGCAGCTGTTACTGTGGAGACTTCCAAACTAGTCCTGCATCAGTCCCCACAAACTCTAGTGGGGGGCACTGATGAGAATTGGTAAGTGAGAAGAGACAATTTGCCACATAAAGAGAAAAGGCAAGGAAAGGACAAGAAGATGATGAGAAAAACTGGAAAGCACTAATCATGCCTTTGCCACAGATGGAGTAAAGATGTGAAGAATGAAGCAGAGGTAACACGAAGAAACATAATGAGAACAGAGGAAGAAAACTGAAGAAAGATGAATAGAAAAATGATGGGGGTGGGGAAAGAGAGTAACACTTTTCTGCCTGCTGTCTTCTGTGCTATCCTTTACTAAACAACAGCATTCTTCTGTCCACAATGCAGCATACTATATGCACTTCCAGACCCTTGAAACTATCCTCCAGCATTTGTAGCAGCTGCTTTTCCTTAACTGGCTATTCAGGATTGCATATGTAAGAGAGAGATTCCATCTTTTCTTTTTTTGAGAAACGACAAAGAGAAGAAATAGGGAAAGACTCCAGGTTTTCATTATGCTGTTGCAAAAGCAGGCAAAAGACAAGAATAGAGGTTCTGACCATATAAAGTTTATCCATTGCACAATATTTACTAAGGATAACAGACTATAATTAACACAAATTCCATAATACTGATGTTCACAGTAATCATGAGATCACTTGCAAGGCTTTTTGTTTTTCCCCTGCCTCTTTGTTATCAGTAAGAGTAGTCTCCATGTTCCGTATTACATAAGGAAAAAAAAAAATCTATTTACCTCTGGAACCACAAGTCTTGTCTTTGCTCAAGATCCCTAGCCGGAAGGTAGCAATAGCATGAAAAGAAAGAGAATAGTACAATAAATGTTGATAGCAGATCCAGAACCCCATACAAATACTACAGAACTGTTGATAACTTATTTTCTTCTTGAAATTTTTTTTCATGAGGATGTCATTTCTGATGATTTACAACACCGCAGTTTGAGCATCAGCAGGTTAGTGTGAGGATTTGATTAATTTTTGCTGGACTTCTCTGCCAAAATAAGCAATAAACCATGAGGTTTCAATTTAAGAACAGTTTTGGGCTGATAGTTGCTTCTCGGGGAAGATGCATAAATTGCCTATCACCAACTGGAATGGGGTCTAATACATATGAATGGAGCTGATCTGGCTAATCCATAGGAGGAGCTAATACAATGAGACAGTTTTTCATACAACCTGGAGGATATCCTACCAACACGATACAGAGTGCATTGGGGAGCTTCCTGAACAGTTTTGTTGTCTCTAGGTAATGCGAAAAGAGCTCCTGAAATTGTTAGCTGTGCCAATCTGACTTCCCCATGGGCTGAAAAAAGTGCTGAAAGTGGGTAGTTGAATTGTCTGATACAGACTACTACCTCAAATAATTTGAAGTAAAGCTGTAAGAGTGAGGGTCACTTTGTGTTTCCTACTTTATGTGAACAATAGCAAGGGGTGAACAAGTCTCTTTCATGTTGTATTGCAATGGATAAGAAGCTCAATAGTGGTGTTTCAGCTATGGGGAAAATAACTTTTAGCTAAAGGCTTACAGGAAAAAATTTGAAAGTGGTACGATCAACAAGATCTTCTCTGCCCACCTCTGAATGTTTCTTGTGGCTACGCTGTTTCTGGGTCAAATGATACCCCACCCCCCCAAACCACTAAGCAAACAAAACCGCCCCTAACTGCCCCCCCCCCCCCCCCCCCAACATGCTGAGCCATGTTATGCCATTAACTGAAAAACTGCATCTCCGAATGGGCATGCGTTGAATCCCAGGGAATTTGCTTTGATCTTAGCAGCTAAAATGTCCTGAGGTCAGAGAGCACCTGCTGTCCCTCAGGGAGGTAAGATTTTGCTTTCAGGATTGAAAAGGTCTTCCAGCTCCCTTCAAGCTGTCAGCTCTGATTACTACAAACAGAAATCACACATACATTTATATGCATAAAATGAACTTTCACATACATATAAACATCGTGAATGCACATAAAAAGATGAAAAGGACTGTATTAACTGTACTAAAATTGTAACAATGCAGTCACACATATCAAGTCAGCAAACTGCTCAGTATGCAAAGAAAGAAATGGATTCAGTGGGGGTTCTGTCTCAGCTACAAGCACGCAACTGGGTGTCCCAAGACCACTGCTCCACTGGTGACATGGTTCTACAAGCTCCTTTGGGCAGATGTGTCCCAGCGCTTATGATAACTATCATGACTGCATCACAAGTCTCAACCTGATTCCTGGAAGGCAGTGGAATAAATCAGTACAATCACACAAATTTCAAAGTTGAGACTTGCCCAGAAAAGCTTGGGACTTACTTGCACGGATACCAATCCACCTTGTGCCTGTCCTGACGTATGCATCCTGTGATACAGATGCATATACACCTGGTTGGGTTTTGTTTTGTTTCTGCATTGTTCACCTGCTGCTTTCCACTTTCACAAATATGGCCACTCATAACAATATTTACACTGTTTTCACAACTCTATGAGGAACAGATGAGGTAAGACCCAGATTCTAACTGCAAAAATCTGAACCAGCTCTCATTCCTGGTATTTTCTACCAAGCTATGGACCTCTGAAGTCCAAGAGCCAGTTGCAGAAACACCAAGCGTAGGGATTTTGGGCAACTTCAAGCCACCTCTGTCTGGGTAAAACTTCTTAATAATCCTAGATTATTTGATGCTTTGCAAAATGCTTCTGTTCTTGTAATCATAAAGTTAACTTTTTTCACAGGCCAGTGCTACACTAAATAGCTCTTAAAACTTAGCCACTTACTCTGCTACACTGAAAACTTCTTTTTACAGAAATATTTGAAACTTCTCCTTGAATTTCAGCCTCAGAATTTGATTATGCACTCTAAAGATGTGATTTGTTTTCATTCCCATGATACTGTATGCTCTGAAGTCCTAGGTACAAAATCGTGATTGAATTATCACAAGAAAAACTAAACCTGTGTGCCGAAATGCACAGAGGAGAGCACTAAGTTAATAACATTTTCTTCTTGTTTTGCACTGATTTTTTCAGTGCTATCTACATGATTTTCTTCTGTTTCCTATTCAGAAGAATCACAAGCAATACCTCTAGCCTGTTTCATTTCATTATAACTTTGTTCTCTCAAGTGGAGACAAATAAATTTACCTTATTTTCTTCAAATGTGGCATTCAAAGTTAAGCATCAAATATCAATATCTAATCATATGTGATTCATTGTGTTCCTTTTCTATATTTGCACTGCCATATCTAAAATCTGTTTAAATCCTTCTTCACTATGCAAATGAGCAGTTCCACTATACTAAGCACAATCATGCATAAAGCGAGCATGGTTTGCAAGAACCTACAAGAGTTTCTGCAGTCAAACTTGAGAAAGAGGAGACAGTCCACTGGCCAGCCAGGAACCTGGGGACAGAAGCTCACCTATTCCCTGTGTAACAGAAATCAAATCACTTAAAAATATGTGGCCATTTTCTCTGTGTCTGACTAGGAAGACAATAAACTCCCATACTTCCATCTGGTACTGTAAGATTCCTTGAAGGTTATGGGGTAATCAGACACTTTAGAAAGAGAACCAACCTAGAAATGCAGTAAGTTCCCCAGTTTTTCAATCAATGGAAAGTTTTCTTTAAAAAGAAGATATAACAGTCAAAATCATTACTGCAAGTAATAAAAATATTGCTCTTTCTCAAAAAGATTTTGTGCTAAGATTACTCATCCAAAAACCTTTGGTTTGGCTTTCATCCCTATGAGAGTGATTTATGAATTTCTCCTTGCCAAAACAAAAAGATCCTTGGCTTGAGAAAGTGGCATTAAAAGTAAGTAGAATGCTATTTATAAACAACCTCAAATGGAACCTGTAAGTACAGAACTATCTGCAGCTCTAACAAACATCCCTGAACACAAAAAGAAGGCATACCTGAGGTAGACAAGCTTGGCGTACTCAAGCAGAAAACAGTCTTTGAAATACTGCCAGTCTAAATTTGAATCTTCCCTCAACTAAGCATCAAGGTTATTCATACAAAGATTATGTAAGCAACTTCTAATGCTTCTTTACAAGTAAAGCTGTGTAGGAACTTAGAATAATCATTATCACTGTTGTTAAAAAGCAATTGGATAGCTTGTTTATTCTTTTATCTTCCTTTTTTTAAAATCAAGGACTTCATAAATAGGTAATAAAAAAGCAAAGGCAACAAAAAGATCAGTCCTTGTGGGCTCAAAGCTTCAGCCTAGTACATCACCAAGAGAAGGAGAGGGGAGAGAGTGTTTCCTTTCTCATCAGCTATCTGCAAACGGAGTCTGTGGAGCACTGGTGCTTCAAAATATTCCAGATCCTTGTAATAAATTTGTTTTGTCAAAAATTATTAACTTGGAATCATAAGAAACAGGTTCTAGTTTGAAGACCTTCAAAAGTTTACCATGGACTATTTGATAAAGCTTCTTCAAAGCGAATGTTTCCCACTCTTTCCAATTCCATCAACAAGAATTATACTACCAAATTAAAACTTTTCTTCATTTCTACTTGGAAATCTTTTAAATTCTGCCTGGGACAACATAACAGGACAAATTAACATAATTTTGATTTTTTTTTTGAGCAACAAATTTAGGCAAATTAATGATTACAGAAAGATTTATTTTTTTTAAATCTGAAAGACTACAACTGTGGATATACTGATCCTAACACGTGGATATACTGGTCGTATACTGATCCATAACATCAAACTTCAGCCACTTCACCCTCAGTGTTGTTCTATAGTCATTAGCTTAAGAGAATCACCGCCTCAAGTAAGAGGAGGCCTTAGTTTGCTATTTAGTATTCATAATGATGTCAGTCCAAATTGCAGCACTAATGAAACCGTGCTGGACTTGGGTGCACTGTGAGGCACTTGCATGAAATCAGTGGCAAGTAACAGCAACAAATTTCACAGTACGTTTAAATTCTCCCACGCCTGGCATCAGTTGTTCCATGCTTGAGATGATCAACAGTCTTTGCCTCTCTTTATTAACAAACTTTAAAACAGTACTACTTCACCATACTATTTCCACTCAAATGCAAGATCTAAATTATTTGATTCTTTTGGGGCTTGATGCACTACAGACTCTTTGTACTACACTTGTAGATAGGAACAGTGTTCATTGGTCTTAGACACAAAAACAAAGCAAGAACTGGCCAGATGAATGGTATGCCTTAGCTGTGCTGCAGAACATCAGAGAGAGGACAGCTTTCTACCCATCAGAAGAGAGACATCCAATTCTCCCTTCATAAAAATTCTGTAGAATGAGCTTCAGACCCATGCTGGCATCCAGTACTAGGTCTATGGCATCAATGATATCCTCCACATGCCCTATTATGAAGGATTCTCTGTGTGTAGACTTTGTGCTGGCCATTGACTTTGACTCATGAATTTGATACATGAAGTCCTAAGCTAGAATCATGAATGACGAGAAAAAGAAGCCATTAAAATCACATTGGAATTACAGCAGGGGGAAAAACCCAGCAAACAGAAACAAAAAAACCACAGCACTTTGCTGGATCTCTACTATTTAAAGGCCCAGAAAACTTTTCCAAGCACTGGTCCAATATAACTACTCATCCCAGCTATTTTTGTTCAATCCTTTTCCTATTTACTGAGGTCACCAGTAACAGGAATAGCAACATCTGTCTACTAGAAGCTGGCCTGGATCTAATAATTCAGACCACATAAGAACTGCCACTTTAATGATATTTGCAATACTCCTAGTTTGGACCTTATAAAAAACAAATGTGATACAGGCTCAAGTCCTGTCATTAATCTCCTAACCACCAGGCACCATCATACCCAATTATTAATGTCTGAAAATATCAGAATACTGTTCTTGTGAAATTCACTAAACATACTCATTCAGTTTTCTGTTCTGGAATACTATTCTTTCCTCCAATGCATTTATTTTTTTGTAAGAATGCTTTTTCAAGACATGTCTTTTCTGTATCTTCATTATCATGAACTGAATTTTCAGTTTCCAGATGATTCTTATGCCTTAGAGATTTATTACTTGATGTTTACCTCAACATTTGCAGCTTGGCCAATTCATGTTCCAGCTGATAAAGAGACCACATTAGGATTCAGAAGCAAGAGGTTATGTTAAAGTATGGCAGGAAATTTATCTTTTTTATGTTTCCTTAAAAGATAAGCCCTCTATATGTGTACTACAAAGCATACCAGAAAACATGAAAACAGAAAATTATTTTAATAAATTCAAACACTTGATTGTCAATAGAAACAGCTGAATTGCTTGGCCAAAGGGACAGCTCTGCTCTGAGCAACTGCACATACTCTTCTGTTGTACACTGGCTCATATCCCAGTCCTATTCATATCAATTAGACCATTGTTTCACCCAGGCAGGATGATCCCTCAATGTGACTTCATTATGATGCAAGTCTCAGCAATGAAAAGAGAGTTAGAGGGTACAGTTAAAATGGAAATGCAGCTTTTCCTCAGACACCTAAGGACAAGGATCATTTCGCTCCCCATGTGTGATCACTGTGTAGCATAATAATTACTCTCTGCTTTGTGGAAGCAAAACTCTTTTTGCATTCTTTTTTAAGAGGTAAATCTTTAGGATCTATCAAGTTGCTATACAGCTGAGATTAGGTAAAGCAAGAGAATGAACTTCTCATTCCTTTTGAATAACAAGCAAGGATTTGGCTCCCAAATATAAAACTTCCATAACACTTTTCTTTAAGAAAGCAACTTAGCTCACTCTGCCTACACACCCCACTGTGAATATTATTTAAAATACTCATATATGCACTAACTATAGGCACTTGTGACAAAGAGATGAGGTGACTGAAGTGCATGCCTGCTTCCTAGATCCTACCTGAAATACATATGGCAAGCAAAGGAGGAAGATATGACCATAAGGCATGAGCCTGCACTGGCAGTCCTTGGGGTCTGTGTACCCTTGATCAAACGAATCTGTTGATTCTTGATCAGAGTACTTTTAAGGGGTCCTATTTACATAATCAGCAATATTTTTTCAGTTACTTGTGTATAGACATATGTGCAAAGAGGTAACTCAAAGTGCATTAAAGATCTACTACGAATGTTTACAAACTGCTGTACAGAAAATCTGTGACACAGGTCTTTTCATTTTAGAGTAACTGTGGTTGCACTAATGCATCTACAGTCTGACTCTGATCCATTATGTCACTTACACTGTTCTTAAAGGAAGGGGAACAGACTAATCAGTTGGAAATCAGAAAAAAACCGCAGTAACTTGAAAGCTGGGTGAGAAAGAGCTTTCTAATCTGCAAAAGTTTTCTGTACCAGAACAAACACAGACCTTTCAGAAATGTTTATAGTACCGACTAGAATAGGCAATAATCATAAGAATCTGGGAACTCAGCAGGAAGGTCCTCTGCAAACACCTGTACTGGATGACTAAAAGCAGCAACCTGAAACTCAGTTTACCACATTAGGTGAGTATCTTATCTAGTCCACTGTTCTGGACTGGATCTCTAAGGCTTCATTCTTGCTGTAGTTCCATTTAAGAGCCCATTGGTCAAAGCACTTACCTAAGGCTTGAGACACCAGATTGAAATAAGTATGAACCTGGCAGAACTGAAGCTGGAAATGGATCCCCTGCAATACATTAAGTCCTAGAAACTTGGCTGTTGATTAGTCTGAAGAATAATTAACACAAACAATGACATCATACATGTAATATATTATTTTCCATTTCCACTCAAAGTGCAGGGGTAGTATTTGGAAGATCTTTTTATTACAGATAAAGGTAAACCAAGAAAAATGAATAGATTCTCTAGTATCTGTTCAGAAATGCAGGCATGATTTACATTTCCGTTTATAATTAAACAGGCTTGATTTAGATTTAAACTAAAAGCCCTTTATACTAAAGGCAGTGAAAAAGAAAAATAAATATATGCACAAATCCCACCGATACCTATTTTCTGTCTTCTTTGACATGGCTACAGCAATGGAAAGGAGTTTGGAGTAAACAAAGATGAGCCCCAGGGAGTTTTGACACATACTTTGGGATGATCAGGGCTGTGTACATTGGATATGACTCTGAACCATGCAAGTTGGTAGGAAATTTTTATTAGAATGAGGGAAAGATTAAAAACCATGTACATAAATCCTTGGTAGTAATCAGAATGCTCATGCTAGAAATGCCAGACTGGTATCACCTTCCTATTTTTTCTACTAAGCTCCCAGTGAGGTTGACCTCTTGCAAATTCTACAGAGTATGTAAGCCCTGTGAATGTTTTAAACAATACAGTTTTAATCTAATACAGCACTGCAAATGCTGAAGAGCCTGTAGGCTAAGAGGCAGATCATTCAAATGTAAAAACAAATTTGACTGGAGTCTAAACAATGTTACCCTCTGTTGTGAACTATAGCTTTCTTTTGACGTGGAAAGAGAGAATGCATTTTGCCAAAAGGGAATTAGCTTGGAAAGCCTTTGTAAATGATACTGCAATGAAAATAAACTTAGTCCCCCAGCCTTAGTTTCACAGCTGTGCATGAGAAACCTAACAGATCATGCCTCATGTCATGAGTACTCATTAGCTTTTGGCTGCAGCCCATGTCTTGGCCTCCAGATATCATGAGAACTAAATCACTGATGTCAATCATTTCTCTCCATGAGGACACTGCAGTTCTTTGCAGTGAGATGCCACTAGTGTTTGTAGTGTTCTTGCTAATAAATAATAATTTCTGGAAACACTCTACTGCCTTTACACTTGTACTTTGTCAGCTGTAATTTCTCAGTCTTCCCTTTCCTTTCCTATCATCATGCCAGGCTTCAATTTCTCTCTCCTCCTTTTTATGGCTTTCAAGATTAACAGTAATCTGGTCTCATTCATCCCTACCGGCATCTCCTTCTGCTCTAACTACTTTTATCTTGGTATCAGTATCTCCCTCTGCCTTTTTTTCCTGTAGTCTCCCAAGGGAAAACGGACTGAACTGCAGCAATTCCGTCTCCCTCTTGGGGCATGAAGAGTCAGGTAATTCAGAAAGCTACATGGTCTTTTGCTAGAAATGGACATTTACACATTTCTTCTCCCTTTACATGCCAAACTGCTAATCACAGAGCTCTTACTGGTTCTGGACTAGCCTCCAACTCAAAGGTTAGCACGGGGAGAAAGTAATTTTTCACAGGAGCTAATTTGATATATGACAGCATGAGAAAAAAACAGGATAAAACTTCTCCTGAACAGGAGTTAATCTCTCCAAGTTATAAAAAAATAAAAAATTCAAACACTAAAATAAAAATTACATGGCAAACCTTTTACATAATACTGAAGTGCAGACAAAAATCTGCAGTTCTAAGAAAACTTAAAAAATCTTTTTCTCATCACGAATCTCAGAGGTCTTTGAAAATGAGTGATTTAGTTAACTCTGCATATGCAGAAAACCTTGACAGCTAATCAATTCCAAATAATGCTTCAGCCTTAATTCTTAGAAAGGAAAATTCTAAACTTCAGTTTATGTTTTTCAACAATTCTAAAAGTTAGCCCTACTTATTAGACACATTTATATACGATACTACTAAAATATCATACATTAGACAAATTAGAATAAAAGAAAGCATAAGGAGGACACCAGACTCACCTCTATATTCTTGATCAGGTTATTATTCAACCAAAGTAGATTCAGCTTTGTTAGCACTTCCAGATTTTCAATGCTGGAAATTTCATCGCAATAAAGATAAAGCTTTTGCAAATTTACACATATTCATAGACCATCTATTTTCTATTTTCTCAAAAGAGGTATTACTTTGCAGCACTGAAGAACAAAATAACACTCTTTTTTGTCAAGATGGCATTAACTCGCACAGAAAATTATTAGGTAGTTCCAAATAATTTGAGACCACACCCTCTGTGCAGAATTCTGCTGATTTAGAAAGCTTTTCAATTAAGCCAACAAAGAAAAAGTAGTAGCAGCTACAATGGTTCATGATAAATGATTATGTGTTTTTAAAGAAAGTATTATTTTCATTAGAATGTTTCCTTTCTAAGCAGTTTCCAGGAAAAGGTTTCAATGTAATTATTCTAGTTTTAAAAATATTGTTTCCAATGAAAGAAAAAAAGCCAACAATAGGTTCTAAATTACAAAAACCTGTAATAAGTAACAGATGTAATTTGATCCATATCTAAAATGTGATACTTAAGCAAAGAAATGCCATATCCTGACTCCTTTGTATAGTGCCTTCTTCCTTGAATAGATGAAAGGAGTTTTGTGAAAGAATATGATTATCATTGTAAGGGACTGGAAACTGTATAAAGTTGGCTAGAAAGAAAACTTGTAGTTAACTTACCACTATACAGCATTCAGCAATCCACAGCTCTTTGAGCAACAGGCAGTACTCTAGATCTGAAATCTTTTGAATATTTTGTCCAATGAGAATGACAGTAGTTATAGCTGGGAAATATTTCATGCCTTCAATTCTTGGATAACCCAAGAAAAACATCTCCAGTGCTGCTGTTTTTAGTGCCTCTTGATCAATGTTCTGGTTCTGCAGGAAAATGTGTTTGCAATTTTGGCCACATTCAGTACATCGCAGTTAAGTAGCTTTCTTCTGCTCCCAAAGCACATTTACAAAGTATTGCATGAGTGCTTCATATCACACCTCAGAATGCACCTTCCATTTAAAACAAAATAATTTTCAGTTATGCTAGTTTTAATGAAAATTAAAAACTGGAACTCTGTAACTTTATCTATAAGCTAGTATATGTATGTGTATACATGCACACACATACATATATGGATCAGGATAGATGGTGCGCTTTATCAGACTTGTAGTTTTCCACTTCTGGAGTGGTTGTATCAAGTAAATATAGTAATAAAAGCTTTTGGCCAGGAAAAAATTAAAAGTTTACATGGAATTTCATTAAGGATGAGATTCAGTTTGAGATTAAGACACAAAGCAATAGGTACCCCCACGTAAGCTTCTTGCCTAATCTCTCATTAGTCAAGAGATTTAACCAATATAGCCAAAGGATCCTGGGAAGCCATTCAGATGACCAGGCAAGAGGTGTTTACATTACACTAAATTGACTTATTCTATAGGTTCCCTTGACTATATTGACTAAGGATGAGATTCAGAATATCCATTGCTATTTCAGAGACCTTAAAGTATCCTGCAGCAGCTGTTTCAGTAGGGTGCAGTTTTCTGTATATCCTCCTAGATATGTGTGGTGTCTTAGACACCTTGAGGCAAGTAAAATGCCACTAGGCAGCTATATCTATGCAGCTGAATCCTATCCTTGATTTCCACTGACTGTAGTGAGAGCCAAAAAATGAAACACATATGTAGACAACTACCTGTAGACACCTAAATGAAGGTGTCTTAGACTGGAATGGGATTCCATTTTAAAATTCCAACTAGTTCATAGTAGACAAAATTTCCACCATCTTAGTTAATCACCCACTTCTGCTCACAACTATCCATTGTCTACAAAAATGCAGGAATGAGTGAAAATGCCAAGATTTATTTTGATGACATTGATATAACAAGCTTATTTCTGTTTCTATATATGAATATTTCTGCAGGGGACTTCACAAGAAACAGAGACAAAGTAGGGAATTGTACCTTAAAAGTAATTTACTCTGGAGATTTTCTTGAGAGATTCTCATTTCTGCATCCTAACAACTAATGTGTTTCCCAGAGTTCTGAAATGTTCAGATCACCACAAACTCTTATTACTGCATGTCCTATACCACCTTTGGAGTATTCCAGAATGGACACAACCCTACAGATGGAATCTCTAGAGAAGCAAAAATAATTGTATATTCTAGCGAGGACATTGATATTTATAGAAGTACTGAGAGAGAGAAAAAAAAAGATTAAAACCAAAAACAAATTAATAACTTACCAGCTCCATAATTATTTCCTCAAGGTTCTGGTTTTGGTTACCACCTGCATCATCTCTTGAGTTCTCTGCAGTGACTATTATTTCCTAGTATCTTCTTAGAAAAAGTACAGTAATATTATCAGCTGTGTAGCCACCCACATTGTTTATAAGTCATTAGATTTCCAAGAAGTTTGGAAGGAAGATCTAAATTCTTAACAGATTGAGTCCCAGAATCTGTATTTCTAATGGAATCACAATGGAGATTACAACAGAAGAAAGTTGAAATAGATTTGTTACTATTTAATTAACTTTCTCAGATTCTGAATGTCCATAAAGTAGTATACTATAAGCTATTCTGACCACCTTCATAAGGCGGGGTGAGGAATTGCACCCGCTTACCCTTATATTGGACTCAGTAAATTGTATTTCACGAAGCATAAAGACGCAGTAAAAAAAGAAACAGTCAGAGCTCATAATTCACCAAAAACCTCAATAAAAGCCCCTCTGCATGTATGTAAAAATATATCAGAATTGAGAGTATAACACCTCTGCTACAATTTTTTAAGCAATCACACAGCTGCCACAATTATTCTTTAGAATTATCAAACACTAATTAGTAATGAGTATGATTGTTGCAGCAGCTTTTTTTTCCTTTTGAAAGCACTTACATAGTATATTAACCACAGTATGCACAAACTACACCCTTAATATACCACATCCCTGCTGCTTTTGACTTTCTGCCATGGTATTTAACAACACACAGCCCCTCTAGCAAGTAATTTAGGATGGGAAACAAAGAATATATTTTTCCATTTACAACAGCTAAGGAAATTACATTAGCCCTGATTAGATTTGGATGGATGCCTGCTCCTCTGGGCTCTGTAGGGGAGCTCAGGGAATTGTTCTACCTCGCCTCGAAGGGACATGGCTTTGCCAGCATCTCTTCTGGAGCGCTGCCTCCACAGTGAGCTTCCATTGAATACATTCCCACAAAGTAATGCCACCTATTTGCCCACGGCGGCCTAGTCAAGGCCTCAGCCTGAGGCTGGGCTGAGCCCTCAGCACAGCGGCTGACCGGGTACCCAAGCCCAGACTGCCACCTGCTCCGTGTGGGAGACCGCCTTGCCCCGCCCACCGCTGGGCTGAGAGCCAACTGGAGGCGAGTGTGTGATGCGGTGACCCTCCCCACAGGCCAGGTGGGGCAGAGCAGCAGCCAATCGGAGGCGTGTGTGAGGGGGGACATATCTCGTGCCATAGGGACCGCAGCCATGGCGGTTACCTCAGTGAGAGGAGTCCGCAGGGGAAGGGGTACTGACATACCTCAGGGGGCTCAGCACCAGTAAGCCCCGTGAAATGGGCCAGGGGAAACTGGGTTCTCGCACTCCTCAGCCATGCTAGGCCGATGGTCTGACAGCAGCACATTGGAAGCCTTCCCCATCCCTTTGCCACGCACCTGGCCCAGTGCTGGTGATTAATTTAAGCTGCAATGACTTTCCCTCTTGCTCTGTTAGTGTGTGGGGTGGTGGAGTGTAGCTGATAAGGTGGTTTGTGAAATGTGAAAAAAAGAGGGTTAGAGAGTTTTAGTCTGGCTGGTGTATCTGCCTTGGTCAGGGAGGGTGTCATGTCTGTGCAGCGGTTTATCTTCGGGGGGCAATGTAAACTGTGCCAAACTGCACCACAGAAGCTTATTGGGGCTTAGCTTAAATCAATTAGAAATGTGAGCGTGAGATAAAATAGGCCATTCTTAAACCAAAAGGACCATGTTCACTGAGCCATTTGTACTGGATTAATGTTATCAATTTAAGAACAATTATAATTAAATCACTATGGTGGTTTTTTTTTTTTGCATGCAGTGAGACCAGCTGAACATTTTCGAGTGGTAGGATTGCTCAGCAGAAAACTGGATCCTCACTGAAAAATAATATCATCAAAGATGTCTGATTTGTGAGTAAGGAAGTTAGATTTACTAAAAATTGCAAAGAATTCTGTTAAAGTCTCTGTATTAATGTTTATTAACATTTTTAATGGAGAGGGAGAAAATTGCTCAAGAGTTTCTGCAGTTCTACCGAGGCAGATCAGCCTGTAGCTCGTTACTTGCACTGCTTTTTCATGTCACCAGATGTCACTCCAAGTCCACATAAGGCAGACAGCTTCCATTTATTTCTACATTGTAAAAGATGTTCTGGCTTGGTCTTAGACTTCTCTATCCATAGGTGCTACACTTCACTTACCCAAAGACAAAAATACATATATGCGGCTTTGTTAGTGGAAGTCTGTAACAAGGTAAGTCTATGAGTCCAAATATGCTCTCTTGGATTAACATATCATAACAAGTACATATTGGAACAATTTGAAATTAAAAATGGAATGTTAATGCTCTGAAAACTGTGCACACTTTCTAATTCAAGGGAGAAACAAAACAATCATCTACTCTGAGCCTTCTCCAGAGACATTTTTATACAATTTTGCTTAAGGGAAGTATATTCTGTTCCCTTTACACCAGATCCTGCAAGAAAGATGGTCTTGTTTGGCAAATTACTCCTTTTCTTTCCTTTCTCATTGACAAAGACTCTTAGGGGCAACCTTCTCAGTAAATTAGCTTAGGAAGCTAGGCCAACTGAAAACCAGTTTGTGATCTGTTTAATATTTTTTAAACATTTAAAAAATATTTTTTAAATTGATTAAGCATTAAAACTGGACATTGCATCCAAATTCAGATATTCATTGGTACTATCAGTAGCAAAATGCAACTGCTTTAGTTTCTGAGTGTCTAAAAGAATGACTCATTATTGGCAGTGACAGAAGTGGGTATAGGGATTTCTGTTTGACTGGAAAGCAACCCTCTCTTACCAGAAGGGAATTATTGTGAAAATCAACATTTTTGTGAAACATTTCTAGTCCTTTCTAGGTGACTGAATCATCTCATCGTGACCTGCTCTGGCAGCCTAAAATCTGTGTGCGTAATATCCCTAATCTCTTCGATTGCAGCAAACATGCAGGGCAGCATTACAATATTAATCATTAACTCAGCTCATTAAGAGCTAGATAATGTTACTACTAGATAATCTTGTGTTGGTTTATAAAGCTGTTAAAATGTATATTTGCATGAACAGTATTTTAAAAATCTCTGGCAGCAGTTGCTAGGTTTCTCTTTTAATGTAAAGGATTTTCAAACCTATCTCAGATTGAATTAATCATTTCAAGTGTGTTATATTTCACCTTCTGTTGTGGCACATTCTGCTCTAATTCTGCTAAAGCCTTTTAGGATAATTTGAAATAATTTCATAGCATAGTCAAAGCAACTGTTTAAGTGCTGATGGTGCTTTGCTGCTCTGTATTTACTTTTAGAATTGTCCTTGCAGTTTTGTGACTACCGTAGAAACTTTTGAAATTGATGTTCATCAGATTCTCGTGGATCACTGTGCATCATGGGCATGTGTTTCTGCCTCTGCCTTCTACTGATGTTGATCATAGAATGGTTTGAGTTAGAAGGGACCTTACAGATCATCTAGTTCCAACCCCCCTGCCATGGGCAGGGACACCTTCCACTAGACCAGGTTGCTCAAAGCCCCAAAACCTCAAAACCTGGCTTTGAACACTTCCAGGGTTGGGGCATCCACAGCTTCTCTGGGCAACGTGTTCCAGTGCCTCACCACCCTCATGGTGAAGAATTTCTTCCTTATATCTAATCTAAATCTACCCTCTTTCAGCTTAAAGCCATTACCCCTTGTCCCATCACTACATGCCCTTGTAAAAAGTCCCTCTCCAGCTTTCTTGTAGGCCTCTTCAGGTACTGGAAGGCTGCTATAAGGTCTCCCTGACACCTTCTCTTCTCCAGGCTGAACAACCCCAACTCTCTCAGCCTGTCCTTGTAGGAGAGGTGCTCCAGCCCTCTGATCATCTTTGTGGCCCTCATCTGGACTTTCTCCAACAGGTCCACGTCCTTCTTATGTTGGGGGCCCCAGAGCTGGATGCAGTACTCCAGGTGGGCTCTCACGAGACCAGAGTAGAGGGAGAGAATCAGCTCCCTTAACCTGCTGGTCACACTTCTTTTGATGCAGCCCAGGATACGGTTGGCTTTCTGGGCTGCAAGTACGCACTGCTGGCTCATGCTGAGCTTCTTGTCACCCAACACCCCCAAGTCCTTCTCCTCAGGGCTGCTCTCAATCCATTCTCTGCCCAGCCTGTATTTGTGCTTGGGATTGCTCTGACCCACGTGCAGGACTTTGCACTTGGCCTTGCTGAACTTCATGAGGCTTGCACGGGCCCACCTCTCAAGGCTGTGAAAGTCCCTCTGGATGGCATCCCTTCCCTCCAGCATGTTGACCGCACCACACAGCTTGGTGTCATCGGCAAACTTGCTGAGGGTGCACTCAATCCCACTGTCCATGTCGCCGACAAAGATAGGCTAGTAGATGGTTTGGTTTCACTGGCATTGCTAAACAGTCATCATCATTGTATTTTTTTGTAGAAGGGTCTCCATCCTTAAAAAAATTACTGTTTGTAATCTATGTGCAGCTTTTTGTCTGCTTCTGCTTTGTATCACTGGAATATTTCTGACTCCCACCGTGTCATTTATTAATCCAAGTGCTTCTGGTATCATCTCTGCAAACCAGTGAGTATTTAGATGAAATGTCAGATTAAGTGGCAAGAAGCAGTGATGGTAGACCTCGTGTAAATGTTTAAGCGAGATTACATTTTAGAAACTAGGCTCTCTATGCCTTAGCATTAAAAAAACTGTAAGCACCTTAGCTAGCTTTTAAGTATCAGGCAAGATATATGAGATAGTTTTCGGGTGTTTTTTTCTAATAATTTTAGCAGTATAAATATTTTGATGTGAGACGTGGCTATGTCTGTGGAAGTATTTAAAATAATAGATTTCCCATTAAGCACCTAGGAAATGTCACCCGTTCACCTGTGATTGGAAGCAGTTAGGTTAGCAGGATAAGCATGGGCAGTAGTTGGAAACATGATCTAGTTATATTGATGTCTCCACTTAATAATGCACAGTCCTTACTCCCACTGAGGTCAAGAAAAATATTGCTGAGACAAGACTGAGGAAGGTGTGTAGGGTTTGACCAGCAGTGGTGATGCATTAAGTGTGTTCACAAGTGCCCCATGAGCCATGAGCACAAATGTGGCAAGGGGAGAAGAGCACTTGCTTGCTTTTGGTACTGCCAAAAATAGATGCTATTTGGGAAGCATTCTGGCATGTGTCCCAGGCTAGTTACAGCTTGACCTGCAGGATCGAATGGGATAAAAGTGTGTTGTCTCAAGTATGTCACTAGTGACAGACAGTTGTCACGGACAATCCAGAATCATGACTTTAAATGCATATGCATTGTGTTTTATCTAAAATAACTGCTATCTGAGCTCTGTGTGGAAAAGGCCATTTCCCAGCAGCTCTGGTGGCATCCTCATGCCACAGAGTGTATGATGCAGAATAAATATCAGTGCTGTGGGGCCCTGCTCTCTCTGCGGTTCACCTGAATTTACAGACAGGTGTTCACCATTTTTCTGAAGTAAATGAACTAAACAGAAGCATATAGATGAATATGTATGTCTGTGCTTTGTATTTTGCATGGTTTTAGATCATCTGAATAGCTGTATTTTCTTGTTACTTTGGATGACAGGCCATAAAAAACTGAGGAGTGAACTCAGATGGACACTGGGCATCTATATGAAATTCCCTGTGGAACAGGGCAAGCTGCTTCTTATGTATTTGTCAATAACATGTAGGAAGGAAGACTGAGTTATCTCAGATGACTTTGTCTTGGGGATAGCTGCTGAAAGTCCCCTGTAAGGAGGTAAAAAAACCAAAACCAAACCAATAAAACTTCATTAGTGCTTCCAAAAACAATAGATGAGACATTACTTACAGAATGTTTTATTATTGCAGTAACTTCTTCAGCCAGCTCTGGACCGGATGTTATGCTAACAGACAGAAATGAGCTCAGCATTGATCTATAAATTAGCAGTTGCCTAGTGACTCATGATCCTGGCACACATGCTTTATGCAACCGAAAAATAGCACTATGCAGTAATGGATATATGCCAATTTTTTGTTAGGGTCACTGTCCCAGAGCTTACAGCAATTTTTTACATAAATTTTGACAGGGAGAGTAACTTGAAAATGTCAGTGAAACCAGGGAATTGTTCAGAAACCATCAGCTAGGTACCCACAAAGGAATGTTACTATAAACACACTGCAAGGAAAAAAAACCACACAAAAAAAATCTGGCCCAAAATATATGAAAATAAGTAATGTAGCATAAAATAGAATTTGCAGGGTGCATATTAAATGGATTAGAAATTGGCTTAAAAGCAGATCTCAAAATGGGAAAAAATAATTTTCATGATTATTAATCAATTTAATGAAGCTATCTAATAATTTTATTGGCCATCCAAAGGGTAACATAGGTCTCTGCCAGTTAAATCTGCAGATGGCACAGGCTTGTTGAGTAGTAAGTAATGAAGTTACACCTACATAATTATTTGAACCACCTAATTAAGCGGTCACAGTCCAGCAATATGCACTTCGATACAGCTAAATGCAAGGTGATACACTGGGGCTGTATGGGCTACAGCCACATGATGAGAAACCCCATCCTGAAGTGCTCTGACTCAGGAAAGGGATATAGGGTGATCATAACAAACTACTTCAGCCTGAGCTCCCACTGTAGTACTCCAGTTAAATTAACCAATGATGTGATCTATCGGTTTATCAAGTAGATGAACACAGAGAATAAGACAGATAAGGGATTTTTCTTTTGTATGCAGCATTGATAAAACAGCTCCTGTAATGGTGTGTTCATTTAATGTGCCTTCACATTAGAAGAAGGAGGCCATAAACTTAGCCATGGACTGGAAACCAAACGTGGTGATACATTGCTAACAGACCCTCACTGATGAAAGGAAGGTTGAGACTGAACTGAATAGTAGTATATAGATAGCTATGGAAAATTATGGTTGATAGCAGAGGGCAAGGGACAGGGAAAGGTGCAACAATATCCAGCCACTGAAATTTTAAGTTGAACAATGTACTGTAACATGCATATAATATGTTGTCAGCATTAGTGGGGGCAGCGTTGTGTCAATGCTGAATTCTTCTGTACCATTAATCTCAGTTGGATCTGAGTTACATTAGAAATCAACACCTGCGAAACTTCATCCTGATATTTTCATGGACAATCTTGAAGTTACAAGATTTGCTTTTTATTAATTTCAACCTTATCCTTCTTCATAATCTATTAATAATATCCAAACCCATTAAGCTTTTTAAATTTTATAATCTATATTTTTCAATACTTATGAATGGTAAAGTAAATAATTTCTCCAAGAGGGGGATCACATTCTTCATGCTTTCTAAAGAGGATCTGCAGATACAGGAATGTGAGTGTGCTTCTTGTCTTAGTGGTGAATATTTCCGATTTTTGTAAGAGAACAAACTCTGCTTGCATCAGTACTTTGAAAAACATCACCTTTTTCTGTCTCCATCCTTTCTGTCTTTCTTTTCTCTCTATGTATCAAGGGGATGATCAAGCTCCATTGAAACAAAAGTAAATCTTCCATGGGACATGGTGTCATTACAGGCTCATGAAGTCACAAGGGAAGTAATTTTGGCTCTAATCTGCAGTCCGTGTGTACTCCTATAGCTCCACTGATTCCCGTGGAATCATGCCAACTTAGTGCCTGCTGAGGGCCAGAACTGTTTTATGATCATGTTCTTGCCTGCTATTGGCTTTATTCTACACACAGGGCATTAAACCCAACCACCAGAGTAGGCGTGGAAGAATCAATTTAGTCTTACGAAGCATCCTTATGAATCATGTTTTCCCAGATCCTGGTTGCATTGAGATCAGGACCACTTGTTAAAAAGTGGTAGAGAGAAGCAAACAAAAATATTCAAGAGAGTTCTTGAGTATATTCTGCAGTCACACTGTAATGTCAGTCACCAGAGGTCTCTAGGAAATTTGAACCTCAAAAAGCACCCCAGAAGTAGCATTGGAACATTTTGTCTAGTATCTGGGGCAAAAGAATTGCGCTTGAAAGCAACAATGAAATGCAGTGAGGAATTTTCACCTGTTTTTCTTTTCTTGCATTTTTTCTATGGTGACTAGCACATCTCTTTGTCTCTGAGGCACAATGGAAATTGAAAACCAGCTGGACTGGAACAAGTGCATTCAGCTTTCCAGGATGAAATAATACCTTAATTGGTCTGTCTGCATGGATGAAAAAGGGCCAAGCCCTATGATCCCAGTCTGAGAGATATGATGAGAAAAGCATCCTAGATCTGATATCAACAAATCTTCCTGGAGCTATTTGTATCTTTTGATGAAGAGACCTGCTATTCATAGAACAAGGATACTGTAAAACTTATGTATCAAAACATTGTTTTAAACATGTAATGGACTTCCTACATAACCAGCTTAAGAAAACGTTAAAAAAATATTTTTCTTTCTATTCTATTTCTTTTTTTATCAAACTTTTTTTTTCCTGAATCATAAAAACAAGACTAGCAAGCACTAGTATTTTTCTGTAACCTGTTTTTAAAAGCCTCTGCTAATGGGAATTCCAAAACCAAAGACTAATGGCAAATGTTAATCCCAATGAGCAGAGAAAGTTAGTGAGTGCAAGAGAAAATAGTGGTATGCTCAATGGCACTTTGATATTACATTGCCTTTTAGATTTTGCTGTAGGAAAGCAAGAACCTGGAAGTTTCAAAGGCTCAGCTGACTATGTCAGGAGCTTCCATCGTGTCTCTGAAGTATTTCTACAAGTTTATAACCTTTTATGTTGCATAAGGAATACGTTTTTTGTTCAAATTCCTTAACTGAAGATTGATAGCAGGAAACGGAATGAGTATGCTTTTGACTTATTATTGTGATAGAGGAAAAAAACCCCAATTTATAGTTTTGAGCAGGTTAATGTATCACAAACCTCCAAAACATAAAGCCATTTTTTAAATCATCTGACAGAGAATCATATTTAGCTGTCACTAGCTCCCACTGTAAAAAAAGTTGTAACACAGTCTAAAGGACTCAAAATTACTAAAAATATAAAATTAATATTCTAAGTTAATATTCTGAATGAATAAGTTAATGAAACATCCTAAAGGCTGCTAAACATTGTTATACTTTGGACAAAGGAAGACTGAGAAATGATCAACTTGTATTACTATAAAACAGTTCTACCTTTCAGAGAAGGACTTAAGGCTCTCTGTTTGTGTTATAGTTAATTAAAAAAAAAAAAAAAAGTGAAGGATTCTTGCCCAGTTCTGAGAACCACAATTGATGTATTTATTTTGAAAAGATGCAGCAAAAATGTGTCTTTATTTCTTCTTGTATCTCCATAGGTAAAAATGTTCTAGGGCAAAAGGATTATCTGTGAGTTTCTGCTATGGAAGTCACTGTGCTCTGACAGGTTGAGATACTGATACTGCCAAAGCAAAGGAGAATTTTGAGAAGCCCAAAGTGACTGAGTCCATCTGAAATGTAGAATGACTCTGTCAATAGATGTGCCAGGCCCGTGGAGCCCCTGAGTATCAAGAGTCCTGACAACTGCCTTCAGTTGCTCTGGGAGAGGGATTATGATTTCATAAGTGCAGCTGAAAGGCTGCACTCACATTTCTGGAAAATTATTTTAGCAATACAATACACCAGTCTTTCTGAGCATAATACAGAAACTAGATACTAGGGCTCAGGACACTCTTACCGTTTCATTTCTGGAATGAAGAATGTGTCTTTCTCTGATGAGAAAAGGTTGGTTTTATTGGTTCTATAACATCTGATGTTGAAAATTTCATGTACACACCATTTCCAGACCTTCGTCTTACCACCTCTGTAATCATTTGTAAGAGTCACACCTGGACCTGGATCTCCTTGCTCTTTTAAATGCAACTGGAAAAAGAACAGGAAGTGAACAACTCCCCTACCCCGCCAACAAAAAGCAAAACAAAGCAAAAAGCCCCACGGAAGAAGCAAAACCCACACATAAGGGTCACATGGCCTAGTGCCAGTCAACATTCATTCCCGGAGTGAGGTAAATCATAGGTGTGTGTCTCAGTAGAGAATTTCCAGCCAGTACAACCAAGAAGAGAATTTCTCCATTAGGAGAAGAAACACAAACACCGATAGCATCAGGTGCTTTGCTTCTTGCAGAAAAGAGGAAATGTGGCTCCCCAGAATGTTGATTGTGGCATTGCATCATATTCTTGACCGCATCTTGGGCCAGCTGTAATTCAAATTATTTCTTTCACTAAAATAAAGTCCTTATAAGAAGCCCACTAGAGCAATAGTAGCAAACGCTGGTTTGCTGTCTACAGCAACATACACATGTGAGCAGAAGAAGTGCCTTCTGGGATTAAGAGGGAGAGCAGACGTATCGAAGACAACTGATGAGACTTGTTTCTTGGTTGTGCTTCCCACAGACCAAATTAATTCCAACAGATGAGTAAAAGATGGAAAGACATGCTAATTAGCAGCTTTTTTTTATGAACCAGTTTTGTACTTCAGGATCTAATTAGCTGTCTAGATAAGGCTTATGTTGTCTGTGCTTTTGGAGGCAAAGGTGGCCAAGTTTCTGTTTCTCCAATACAAGGGTTATGTTCATGCATTTCCAATGCTTGAAGACAACTGCTTCAGATTGATGAATATTTACTTATATAGTCCATGTGTACCTTCTAGATGATGAGAGCCATCTTTCACTATAGCTCTGGAGGATTGCACAGCACAATAAATTCTACGGAGAAGGTAAAGGGAGCACAAAGGGTTGAAAGTGATGGGTAAGACCATTATACCAGAGTGGTGGAGAACAGTCATGTTTGTGAGACAATAAACAGAGGGAGAACAGAACAGGAGGAGTCTGGGGGGAACCATAGTAAGAGGAGAAAAGCCAAGAGAAATAGCCAAGATCTAATTGCTTTGCCTACAGTTTATATGTTGAAGGAAGAAAACAGAAAATATTTAATGGAAAACAAAGATGGAAGGAGAAGAGAAATCTAGAGAAAAATGTAAAAAAGAACTTAGCTAGTCAGATTAAATTGACTATGAGGATAAGATAATTTCCTGGGAAATATATGTGAGTAGTTTGTATCACATCTCTGTAAATTTTTGGGGAAAAATCTATCGCTCTCTACAACTACCTGAAAGGGGGTTGCAGAGAGGTGGGTGTTGGCCTCTTTTCCCAAATGATGAGTGACAGGACAAGAGGAAGTGGCCTCAAGTTGTGCCAGGGGAGATTCAGACTCGATATTAGGAAAAATTTCTTTACTGAGAGAGTGGTAACACAAAGGAATAGACTGCCCAGAATAGACTGCCCAGGGAGGTGGTGGAGTCACCCTCCCTGGAGGTATTCAAGGAGCGTGTAGACGTGGCATTTTGGGACGTGGCTTGATGGGCATGGTGTGGTTTTTTTTTGTCTGTGTGGTGTTGTGTGGTGTGGGTTTTTTGTGGTTGTTGTTGTTGTTATTGTAATGGTTGGACTTGATGATCTTACAGGTCTTCTCCAACCTTAGTGATTCTGTGATTCTGTGTGAAAAGATACATATGATAAACAGTTGTACTGGAAGAAATTGAGACCTAACACTCTGCTGTTCGCAGCCGAATGCACTGGATTTACTACCATGACACATGTACTTCAAAAAATTCAAAGCCATGCTGCAAAGTAATTTCTTTCCAATTTTTATACTGCAATTTGTGATCAATTAATGTGTTTGAAAATAATTAGGAAAACCGTGAAATAGGCTGAAATGCTAGTTCAGGACCAAACTTGTACTAAATTTTGCATCAAGTCTGACTTCAGAAATACTCAGATATTTAAAGATAATGGGATGCTAAAATGTTCGCTGACTCATGACATAAATGAATAAAGCCACAGAGGAAGTCTATGGTACTGTACTATAATGGTGGCAGCATGTAGTGAATAAAGCCTTAAGGACTGTCTTAGCATGTTTGGAAGACAAACTCTGAGCCTCAGGACCACAAAAGTAGAGGACAGAGGTTAATTAATTTGTTACTGTTACTTGGCTTTCATACTGGTCAATCACAAAGGATGCATTAAAAAGGCCACCCAACACCCCAGCAGCTTCTTGCAGTGTGACAGTTCTAGGACTGTGCTGCCACAGAGGTAATAAAGACAGGCTCAGGCAGCAACTTTTCCAAAAGTAGCTCACATTTCGAGGGAAATACTGAACAAAATAGAGGGGAAAGGATGAGAAAGATGTTAAATTTGGTGATGATAATGAAACTCTGCATATTGAACTAGCATCAGGTTAGACTGATTCTCTCTTGCCAGGCAGATTTGATTGCTTTTTTAATAGAATTATAAAATGTAATGGAAAGAGGGAATCCAAAATCTGCCTTGTATTTGATGGAATGTGTATGTGAAACAAATACCTCTCAAAACTTAATTCAAGGGGATTTAGGTGGGGGGACTGTCTCTGGCAGGGTAGTAACACCTGTATGAGATCTTATAATTTAACTGGCCATTGATCAAGTGAAGTCTTCAGCTTTCCAATAAAACAAAGAAATCCCAGCTTACTGTTTTGACAGATATTACTGAAAATATAATATGGTGCTGCCTCAATCAAATCAGTTACAGAGAGCATAGGAGAATGCAGATGAATGCTGCTTCTGCTGCAGGGGAAGGAATGGCCATGCTGGTTTTCCTACCCAGATACATCCTGTGAGAGGAAACATCAAACACAATCCACACTGTCTTGATCTGTTCCGCTTAAAGTTATGGCAAAATTAATCTGCCTGCATGACATGTGTCCCTGAGGATTATTTATGAGATTATGATGTGAGAGACAAAACAGAAGTTGGTGATGTGTGGATGGGGAAGCAGCAAACTGTGCAACATGCTTCTAAATTCTGGTTCAATGGTTAAAAAATTCACTGCTCACTGACTGCAGTGAGGTTTGGCACTGGCAGTACTCTTGGCAAAACCAATTTCTTGTTTCTGTCCCTTTCTAATGCCTCTAGACTTTCAGTCACCAAAGGAGATATCAGAGGTCCAACTTGGGTGGAAGCCAGACAGAAAGCAACAGCTTCTTTTAGCATTAGTTTACACACCGTTCTTAGTCTCTAGTCTGGTGTAGCAGCTGAATTTAAAAGATGGTTATGTATGTGGGTTAGATGCTGTTGCCCCTCTGTCTACTGTTTCACCAGAAGGGGATGAGATGGGCCAAACTTCTGTTAACACCGTTGTAGCAAGTCCAGGCAGCCTCTCCAGCTGTTGGCACCTGCCTGCAAAGCTGCAAGCCCTAGTCTCCAGCCTCTCCCGTAGGACCCAAGTATCAATACGCAGAATCATTGAGAGGTGCTCTTCACCCTTTTGTGCAAAAGGAGTTCTGTCACTCACCGTACCACCAGAGAAAGATGAATGCAGCAAGGATCAACTTAGCATACATGGAGCTGCTTCATGAATGCCTAGGTTTAAGGTTCATGGGATGTGTATCCTCATCTGCTGTGCATGTATGATGTGGTCTCCCTACACAGTATGCAGTCCAGCCATGACATGCCATTCCTTACTGTGCAGGAGCAGTGGCTGCAGCATATCCAGAGGGATATTTTCATTGCTGGAAAGTCAGGGTCTGAAGCAGGCTGATGCCACCATGCTCCCTAAAGGGCAGAGTCTCCAAAATCAGATGACACAAATGGCCAAAATTATCTCTGTCACAACAAAGTGCTGGAGTATAGATTTAGTGTTGTGAGAAGAATTAGCAAGGTGGGCATGACTGAGGGAAATGGTGGGGGGTGGTTAGTGAGCTGAGGGGCAGGAGAGTGGGAAATGATGGCTGAAAAGAGGGGACACAGGGGGCATAGTGTTCAATGGATGGATCCTCCCAGTAATGTTCATGGGGGACATGTGCTGGATATGGGCTGCTTGTCGTACTCATAAATTATGTGGGAAACGGAGAACAGTGATGTAAAACGGAGAACAGCGATGTGACAAGGATTACAAATGATGCTGAATTAATCAGGTTAGTAAAAGCAAGAGCTGTCTGCAAAGAGTTGCAAAAGGGTCCTTATAAAATTTGAGCAACTGGATGGTGAAACAGTAGATGAAACTATGGTGATAACTGCAAACTGCTGCACACGAGGAGAAACAGCCATGACTACACATATGCACTGATGAGCTCTAAATTAGCTATCACATGTCAGGAAAAAAGATCTCAGAGTCATTGTGGATAATTCAATGAAAATATCAGTTCCATGTTTGGGAGCAATGAAAAAAGCAGACAAAAAGTTAGAAACCACTGAAGGGGGAGGCAGCAAAACATCAGACTGCAGCAGCAAATCCCCAGTGTACCCACATCTTACATCATACAAACAGTCTTCCCAGTCTTCCCATACAAGAACTCCTCCCAGTTCCTCCTTCACAAAATTTTTTAAAAATATAGCTAGAAAATGCTCAGGGAGGAGTACTTAACATGACTCGCAGTATGAGGAGAGCCTAAATAGAAGTCCTCCCCTTGGAAAGCAGATCACTAAATCACAGAGAAATATTTGATATATATTTTATATATAAAAATATAGATAAGATATATATTTATATATAAAAATATATAAAATATGCCACACAAGTGGCATGAAGATGTAAATAGGGAACAATAGCCATTATTTCTTACTATACAAGCACATAATGAAATTGTCAGGCTGGTTCAGAACAAACAAAAGGAAGTATTTCTTCAAGCAGTCTATAATTAAATTGTGGAACTTGTTGCTACAGGATATCATGGAAGCTGAAAGCATAAATGAATTAAAAATGTGATTAGACAAATTTATGGATATATCTCCATCAAAGGTTGTTAAACAGAAGGATGCAGTTTCAATATATGACTCAGGAAATATTTCAGCAAAGATTGCAGGAAATCTGCAAGGGTATATTGAGGAAGGAGGGCAGAGGATTTTCACTCCCTGTGAAAGGGAGTGATTTTTGCTCCTGGTTTCCCTCTCTGTGGGCACTTTCTCTAATCAGCTGCAACTGGACCCTCTCAGGGACAGGATCCTGAGCAATCCTTCGGCTTCACTCATTATGGCTCATTATAATTCTTGCTCTATTTCCTTTCTCCTTTCCCTTTATCTGTCTTCAGTTTTTATAACTGAACCATTGGATTAGCTAAGACTCTCAGTAGCATAACTCCTGGCTGACCAAACTTTACAACCCTTTTTGACTTCTGGGAGTGTTGGAGAGTTTACCCGTGTCTTGTCTTAATGCTCAGCACCTGGCAAAATGGGGAGGTTTTTTAATTAGCTCCTGGGTACATGAGCCATAGAGTTTGTTTTCCTTGATGCATCCCAGAAAAGTTTTTGAAGGCACTGCTAGGCAACTGTGGGCAGTTGTCTGAGGCACACAATAGACTGGAGTTACAGTTCTAATTATTGTGATGTGCTCCTGGAATGACTGTGATAGTGCACAGTGACAATAGTGAGTTGACCTAGGTTGAAAAAATCTGTATGAGAGCATGAATGATTTTCCGTTATCTAAAAAGGCATTTACAGGCACAATTAAAAAAATGTGTAAATGATCCAGCTCTGGAACAGGATGCAAACACCAACTGTGGGAAAAAAAGGGCAACTAGGAAATGGCATCTGGAATTTAGTTTTAAAAAATGACCCCTCTCTTGTAAACTGATACACCTGGGAATCGCTCTGCCCTTCCTCCTCCCCATATTCCTATTCTCAATGGGAGCTAGGAATGTTAGTGGGTACATAGAAAAGTGGGTACATGTGAACAGCAACAGTGAAATGAAATGACAGTGGTATATTGAAATGGAAATGGGTATGGTCAATTTGATCTGCATATAGAGAGGCATTATGTCATGAAGTCTCTTTTGTTATAACCATAGTAAAAGCATGTCTATGACACTGCAGATAGTTTCAGAATACTGTTAATAATAAAACCAGAACAAATTACACAAAGTTTAAAACCTGCAGCAAAATGAAAATGAGGAGTGACTTTTGGGAAGCTATGAATACATCAGCGAAGAAAACACCAGGGAGGGGGAAACATTGTTTAAGCTGAAGTACAATGTTGGCACAAGAACAAATGGCTGTAAACTGGCCATGAATAAATTTAGGCTGAAAATTAGAAGAATTTGTCTAGCCCTAAGAGGAGTGAATTTTTGGAACAGCTTTCCAGTAGAAATAAGAGGGACAGAACACTCTACCTTATTTTAAAATTACAGTGAACAGTTTATATGATATTGTTGCCTGAAATAGAAAAGGACTGTGCCTGGCAAGCTAGAAAGTCCCTTATACTTTTGTATTTTAAGCCATTCCGTATTATAAGATGAAGGTAGATTTGAGAACACAAACATTTGAAGGGCAGAGGGAGAAGAACTTTCTTGAGAAACTTCCTGAGAGTGAAGTGGTTATGCAATATTTACTCAAAGGAACTCAGGGATGACTCATCATTTGGGTTGTCTAAAATAAGACTGAACAAATCAGTAATCCAGGTACTTCCAAGATGTGCCCTGCAGTGGCCAGTGTAATAAACAAGGCAACCTTAATTGGTCTGTCTTCATCATGAGTCATGTTACAGGGCCTTGAAGGTTCAAACCCTGGAGCCCACTGACAAAGATGTGATACACAGGGAGATGGATTCTCTGAAAGGAGATGGATTCCCCTCTGAAAAGGAGGAAATAGTGACCAAAAGTCATGGCTGTCGGGCTGGTGACTCCTACCTGCTCACCTCCGCTTGCAGGCAAGTGGTGTCAGGTTTCCACATTGGTGGTATGAGCAGGGTCTGCATCCTAGGGAGAAGCCTGTAGGGAGGTATACATTTAAAGAAGAGCTTCAGGACCGACATTTCCAGCTATGTGGGTCAAAATGTGATGAAAGATCCTCAGATTCTGAGACCAGGTTGTTTCAGGAAAGTTCATATAACTAAGGCACTAACCATGGAAGTCAGTACCTAAAAGATCATACCTCAGGTATAAGGATTGGCCAGCGCAGACTACAAAATTAGCATCTAATTTTAGTTTTATCTTTAAACAGCTTACTACTTCTCTCTGAAGATTATTTTTTTTGAATATTAAGCTGCCATCTAATCTTGTGTTTCACTTTGGGAAAATACGATGTTGGAAATGTTCAGCGATCCCCTCTCCTTTTTCTCAGGCACACAGGAGGGTCTTCTGTCATCTGAATGACAAACATAGCAGTGGGTTTTCTGTTTAGAGCTACTGGAACATTGTTTTCCAGATCAGTGGTGAAAGTGATGGAGACTGAAACATGTGGAAGATAGAGTAGGATGGAAAAACAGGACAAAACATTTTTCTCTTACAAGAACAATCACAGGTGCTTAGCTTTAATGCATCTTTGAAATAATAGACTGGATCCTTTGTAGTGTATCCCTGTGGCAGTAGGCACAATGCATGTTTTAGAGAGTGTCATTATTGCTCCAACAGGTAATGGCTTCACAGTGGTGTTTTTAGTGAACTAGAATAGATCTTTAACAGAGGATGAAGATACAAATTCTAACTTCATTGATTGTCTGTTTAATGGAAAATAAATGAAAAGCAGACATATTTGGGAAGTTAAGTACTCTGAATGAGTTTTCTGATTTTAATTCAAACTAAAGTTTTGATTCTTTACATTTTAAGACTTGTTCCCATGCATATCAGTAGAAGGTCATTTCATTGTCCTCAGAGAGATCTTTTAATTTACCCCCTGGACATTTGCATTCCTTGATTAAATAAATATGCACTGGGACCATTTAGTATCTAACCATGCACTTACACAACAGACATCAAGCACTTACCCTTTATTCTTAATATACAATCAAATTGCTAAAAGCATTGAAATTTTGGGCTCTGTCCAAGACCGAGGGATGAATAATTAAAGTAAAAAAGACTTCAAGTTCTCACATTTCTTTTTCATGAACTCACTTGATGTAACTTTCAATACTAAGAATACCAGAGCTGGACAAAACCCTGTTGGCAATGCTTTCACCACTAAAAATACAGGTTCAGAATCATGAATTATCTCCTACTGATTCTGCTGAACTGCTTCAGCTGGGAGATGGAAGTGCAAATCCAGAATCCAAACCACTATTTTGAGATAGTGTAATTTAAAACATTTAACATTCAGATAAGTTATCGCATTAACCAAAACTATTTCAAAACGTATTTTATATAAAATAGTGAACATTTAAAGATGCAGGGAAAAAACCATGTATCCACCATTAATGAACACAAAGGCAATTAAGCTAGTAGCTTAATAAAGCTGCAAGTAGGAGATGCTAAGAAAGTTCTGAGAAGTCAGAAAGAAACAGAATCACAAATGATTCCTCCCTGTTTCCACAAGGCAAACCTCAAGCAGCCTCTTTACAGCTTTTAAGTTTCCAACTCTATATTGAATTGGTTGCTTATTATGTGTTCATCTCATTTTGATTTCTCACCCCTGGCTGGAGAGTCAGAGTTGCCAAGATTCCCCACTTTTTCAGAAGCCTCTTTAGGAATGTCACAAGAATTGTGTCCATGACACAGAGGAAAGAATCAATCGTGTCTTCCAGATTAATTTTGTCCAGAGTGGTCTTGTGAAACCTGTTCTACTAACAACTGAACAGAGACACTGCTGATCTGAAATGCTTTCTATTAGCATCACAATCCTCCTTCCATTTGGAGTTAGCCTTTCTCATGGTATTCTGGGAGCCCAGTTATCTCACTCTTTTTTTTTTCCTAGTGCCTATTTCCAGTTTGTTTTGTTGATTGAGGTCCTAGAGCTCACAAAGCTCCTGCTGCCCAGGGTAGATGACAGGATTATGCGAACATGCGGTCTTTCCACCACTTGAAGGCAGGGTGATCCTTAGGAAGGGTTGATAAGACTTCCAAGTGTAAAGCACAGAAAATATTCAACTTGTTTCACTTGCTTGAATTTTTCATCCCAACTCCCCAAGCTATGTGAAGGGCAAAAGCTTATTTCCTCTTACAGCAGCTTTCACTGGCTCTTATCTATTTCTGTTTTCTTATCTATTTCTCTACTATGTTCAGCTGTAATGAGTTGATAAGAATTCAGATAAGGAAATTACAATGAATGGGACATTGTTTTTTTTTCTTCTTGGGCACAATAAGGACAGATTCTTTATGCCTTACTCTGGGAAACCTTCCCTGTACCGTTGCTTGTGAGATGCAAAATCCACTTTGTTGTCACAGCTATGAGTTGTAACCTGTAGTTCTATTTTCATAAACAGTGTTGATGGCCAAAAGTTGTATGTTGATGCATGCTATGAACTTCTCAGCGTTTTGAGGAAGGGAACATTTTCTTCACAGTCCAGCAGAGGGCCCTGGATCTGATTTCACTTTTTTTGGCAGAAGGTGACTTTAATTATACAATGGGGCTGTGCATGGGGAAACCAGCAGAGCCCTGTTTTCAGTTCAGGTTTTGATTTTTGCAAAAGTTAAGTTACATTAAGAAAAGAAGACTCCACAAGTTATAAAAAACAAGTAATCAGAGTTATTTACTTATCCACCCACTCCACTGCAAAATGCAGAAAATAAAAATGATGATTTTCGGGGTTATTTATATCAGGGTTTAATCCTGCTTGGCTTTGCTTTTTCAGCACTGACATCAGCTAGAGTTTGGGGAATGTAGGCTTGTGTTCATTGCAAACATTTAATTCGCAAAATAAAGCCACAGATGAGTAGCGCTGGTAAGAATGTGCAGGTCGTTCTCTCCCATTTGAATAATGTGATATACAGAATGCACTACAAAGTGATTTTGAAACGTAAAGCAATAATGTTCCCTTTGAAGTGCTGATATCAAGTGCTAAATGATATATCAATTACATGCAAAAACAAATTCCAACCCTGCAAATATTATACAAAAACAGCTTCTTTGAAGTCAATGGGACTAATTACAAATATAAAATACAGCCTGGTTATAGACCACTTCTGTTAACTGGAGTTTAACTTCATGAATTTAATAAAAAATAGATTAAAGGTCTCAGAACAACTCTAGCTTGGCCTCACACTGGCAAAATGCAATCCCTGCCTGACTCAGCCATTTGTGGGTCTCTAGCATCCAAACACCTTAGAATTCTGTTTAACTTTGCACTGCAGAGCATTACGGTTCTCATATCATAGATGAGGTGTGTGGGCACTGACTGACAAAGGGTTAAATTCATTATTATAGCCTAACTATTCAGCATTATAACACCTAACCTTTAGGCAGGTAGAGCCAGCTCAAAAGAGCAACTAGACATATCTGTTATTTGCTGTCTATTTTGAGACAGAGTAGCCGTGCTCATGGTTGACCAGCTATGAGCCAGCTAATAAACAGTCAATGGCCTCTTGCTCACATAACTTCTCATAAGAAATATTTAAATGAATAATTAGAAATGGGGAGTTCTGAGCCTGATTTTGGTTTATGAATTGGCCCCAGTGGCTGCTGTAAAGATGTTCTTGGTTCTCATTTGTATGCAAAGCAAGAAAAATAGGTCTGTGCTATAAAAAATGGAAGAAAAGGCAAGTATGTTGCTCATTAGGGGAATATAAGTCCCAGCTATCGAGGTTACACTGAGGCAGCTATTGCAATGTTCAGTTTCATCCTATGCAGACTTATCTGTCCTCAGACAGATAAGTCTGATTTTTACATTAAACTTGATCTCTCAGGTTAGCTATTAGCACCGTATCTTTAGATGAACCAATGGCAGACATGTAGATAACCTCATAGCAACTATTAGAAGCATTGCTGATTACCTCCAGGTCACAATTGCTTAAAGGTATCTCTTGGTACAAAGCATTGTGTCTGTCAAGAATGCGTTCCCTTTCACTGCAGTTTTGTCAATATTTGCATATTGCAGCAGTTCTGGGTCTTAGGGATGGTGGATATTCCTCTCTATTACACTAAAAGGTGTGATCTCTTGTGTGTTTTAGAAGTGATTGCAGGTCTTATCTCCATAGGCTGATTCTCTGATACCTTCTGTGCCCTGCCAAATACTAAATGAAATCATATCAGGCCATTTCTGTTTCCTCCAGCATGCAAGCTGTAATCTTTAGCATCTATGAGTTTCCAGAAACGTGCAAACGGTACATAATCAACACTCAGAGTCTGATAAATGCATGTACTGTATCAGCATAAATCAAGACTCAAATGGACCTCTAATGGACTTGCTGCGGAGCTGTGTAAGTGCACAGAGCGCTCTGTGCACAAATACCTTCTGATGTAATGCAAGGGGATGAGAATTCGTAAAGAAAACTGTTTCTGCTTCTCTGGCAGCTGACTGTACCTTTTGGGTACCAACTGAACTATCCTATAATGGAAGCAATTCTAGTTAGACCTTTGTCTCATTTTCTTCAGCTCCTCTCAAAAGCATATCTGTGGATATTTTTATTATAGTTATTTTTGTTTTACTTTTGCTGTTTTACCAGTACCAACACCATTGCCCATATAAACTTCTGGCCACTGTATGATCTATTCAGAGCTCACATAGACTGTCTTGTCTGATACTTTCTTTTCAGCTGGATCATTAACAGTGAAATTAAATAGCACCAGACCCATTGGTGTCAGTCTGAACATTTTTCTCAGTGATGACTGGCCTTTGAAACTGCTCTGCCAGGGCTTGAAGAAGGAAGTCCTGTTCCATGCAGCTGGGAATCTCTGACAGGACAAATTCTAATGCTTCTTCTTTTAATAACCCTGGGCTGGGCTCCCAGGAAGAGAAAAAGATTACTGTTCTGAAGATGCTTGTGAACAACACTTGCAATAGCATGCGGAGATCCTGCTGCCGCATGGAGGATGTACTTGCAAATAATATCACCAGCTAAGGTCATGGATTCAGATGCAGGCTCCTGGTCCAGTGTTCTCCAGGACAGGGAGTCATTTCAACAGACATATATTTTAGAGGTGAATGCAGAGCCTTTCAGACATAGCACTTGGATGGCAATTCAGCTACCAAGCACTGCTGAAACTAGGCCACTACTGAATGTATCTTGCATATGCAGAGCTCCCACCTACTCACCTGTCTACTCTGCTCAGCTCTCCTTCTCTACGAAGAGGTTGAAGCTGGGAAGAAGGGGGAAACAGACTGTGTTCATCAGAGGCCCGGTGGGTTTTCTCCTCTCTGCCACCTGATACATGCACATCCCATGGCTGTGCCTGCTCACATGGTCAGCAGTTTTGCTGTTTAAGCTTCTGTCACTGGATTTCCTTGTAAAACTCCCTTTTCAGAGAAAGAGAGGTAATTCGCACTGCTCCTAGAGCGGCTGTTGATGTAGAGGGGATGAAGGACAGAGCAGTCAGTCAGGCTTACCCGGGGAAGGCACCACCTTTAATCACATTTCATTACAACTGGAGGGCTAGAGATGCTGAAAGCTCTTGCATGATGTGGGAATTAAAGGGCCAGGCAGGGACTTTATATACTGCTGTGGTACGACTATAGCCAGGCAGACCTCAGAGCAATGAACTGTCTGCTGAAGAGTGAGCTTTGAAAGTGAAGGAAGGTTAGATTGCACAATATGCAGTAAAAATGCTACTATTTAGACTCTTTTTGAAATCGCACTTACTAGAGGCCCCAGTTGAACCAATCTCCCCATTTTACACCATGTGGTAAGACACGGTCCTTTCCAGGAGATCATTTTCAGAGCTGCAGTTTTGGACTGAGTACCTGTCTCGTCTCTGCAGCTGTTCATTACAAAGAAGAGCACACCCTACACAGCTGTTTGTCTGGGAAGACAGTTATTACACCCGTACTCAAACTTCTGTCTTTCCTGGGCTTAACCAGTTTTGCTGGTGTTTTCCTGGCACTGGGATGCTTGTGCTTTCAGGAGCAAAATTGGGTCTAAGACCCACTGGCTAATGCAGAAACATACTCCACATTACAAAGCAGTGCTGGGATAGGAGCCTGTGTGGTGGGTCCCAGGAGTGCTGTGGGGGAAGTGGGGAGGTGGATGATGCCTTGAAGCTCTGTAGGAGGTTGGGGTACCTGTTTTCAGACAGGCCTGAAGCATTGGCCTTGACAGTTGTAGCAGTGGGAGGAGTAGATGAAAAGGACCTTGGAGAGGCTGCCTGGCCCTGCCTCATTGCCAGAGCTTGTGGAGATAGAAGGGGAGAAGGTGTGAAGACCAAAGGTCCAAGGGGCTCTCTCGGAAGGACCACTGTGCAAGAGCTGCTTGGTGGGACAAAAGATGATGGATGGCCTTTGCTGTGGGGAGAGCCACCACCACGGGTCAGCTTTTCTCTCGGACCATTTGCCTCTCTGTAGTGACAGTTTTGAGTGGTTTGGCTTGCCCCGGAGGAGTCATTATTCTCACCAGCTTTCCAGCCTTGCTTTGGGAGACCCAATAGCTCTCTGTACCTTGTAGGGCAGGCATGTGCCTGATTTACCCCACAGCATGGCTCCTGGGATTTCTACCTGTCTGTGTCCGACTGAGATCTGATTGCATGCTGTGGAAGGAAATTCATGCACTCTGGCCAGGCCAGTGCTGTCATACGCTCCCAGAGGTTTGCCTGTTTGGGGGAGAGGATGTGAGACACATGTGGAAACCAGGTGGTCTGCAGAGCAGATGTGGTGAATTGAAAACCAGACTGTAGCTGCTACAGTGCTGGAGTATTTTCTATGGGGTAGGGGGGGGTTGTTTTACTTATCTTCGTTTTCCTATTTATGTCAGAAGCCTCTTTTCTTTTTTTGCTTTGCTTTTCCTATTGCAATTCGTTTATTCTAAAACCTCAAGAATAAATCCTCAAGGAAGAGGAGATGATTTTTTCTATTGCTGAATCAGTTGATATACCCTGTCAGGTCCTACGCTTTTTGCTGGTAATGTTACATCTGAGACCAAAAATTCCCTCGAGGTTCAAAGTCACTTTGGCCCAGCAGCATACATCAGCCCCAGAACACAAAGGGCTATAATGGAAAGAGAAGCAATTTGTGTGTATATGTTTTCAGACTTCATACATTCAGAGATCTATAATGTCCAAAGGGAAGAGCAAGAGAATTAAATACCAATGAGCAGAGATAGATGAGCCCTGCACAAGTCAGTTTGCAACACAATAGGATACAAACTACCCGCAGCTTTTGTAAGTTTCAGAAAGAAATCATGTTCGTTTCTTTGTGCCGAGTATTCCTTAAACTCACACCTCTCTTAAGCATACATTTGATTAAGTCTTCATCCAGCCTGATCTTCCTGTGGGGATCTTAAAAAAACCTGTAAAATCTCTAGTGACTTAACCTTATACATGACAGCCTAGGTTGTGCCAAGTTCAAAGTTTTCTCTATGAGCATGCAAAATGGATCGATCAAGCTTTCCGAGTATTTGTCCTGTTGTTCCTGCTGGTTTTATTTTTCATTCATCCTGGCAAACCAAAGCTTTGCTATCAGAAATGTATGTACCACACTTGTGATGTCAGTAGGAGCCCAGGATTTGTATCCAAGGTTTGAAATTGGACCTCTAGTTTCCCACCCAATATTATGTGGGTGATGAGCAGGGCTGATTGTATTGTGTGAGACTGTTCCAGGTCACCTGGGGACTGTACAGGAACTGGTGAAATAAAGCCCTGGGTTGCACTACAATTGGGATCCCTGAAGGAAAAACACTTTTTTGCTTTATTTATGTACTTATCCCTGCTTGTCCCCATTTCTCTTCAATAAGCAGAGCACACAGGCCACACTCTTTTCTCTAAGTCTTTTACTATAGTAACACTGTCTGTGTTCAAGCCAGCAGCCCTCAGATCATGATAACCTTTTTGGTCTGTAGAAATGAATCATTCCTAGAGTGTATGCACACATTCTGATGATGCTGCATTATCGGAAGACCTTCGCGATTCCATATTGCTCACACAGCAGAGCTGTCAGGGGCTCGGTGCTCTTACAGGCCTTCTCCTGAGCCCTCCAGTCCATTACCGACTCACACAAATAGTATCATAGGGCCACCCCAGAGAGTGATGGACACAAAAGAAAACTGGGGAGTCTGAACAAGGACATGTGTTAAGATCTATGGGAAGAGATATTTTTGAAAGCATACTGTATATCATTAGCATCATTAATAGTAACTTTGAAGTCATCATAATCTTGCTGGAATCATAATCAGATAATATACAGTGCATGACATGGTATATGTCAAAGGAGGAACCATGAATTAGGTAAATTCATCTCCTTTGCTCATGGGGTGAGATTTAGGTGTGGGATTTGGCAGTACAAGCATGATGACTAAAATCATATGCTACTGAACTGCAGCAAACACTGTCCTATCTTGACATAAACAAATAAAGAAAATCCAATGAGCCTGTTCATGTAAGGCAGGTTGAGCACACTGGAGGGGCGTATTTTCACCGTTGTTCCACAAAGATGTTAAATAATGCTTAATAATAAATGCTCTATGTGTGAGTTACAGGAGAATCAGAATTCACAACGAGGGGCTCAGCAGAGCTGCGTGGTTCAGGCAGCTTTTTCCATAGTCAAACCCTCAATCAAAAAACTTGAAGCTGATATCAAAGATACGTTTTCTATCTATCTCAGGTGTCTTTGGAGTATGGATTACTTGGAAGTAACTCACAAGTAAAGCTGAATTTGATAAACTATGTTGTGTGACACTTACCCCTGTAATTGTTTTAACAAAGCAGTGGCTAAATGGGAGATTCCCTGGTAGTCTTTACCCTCTGGGTAGCCATATTTCAGCCAAGTGGTTTGGAGTAGTTTTCTTGTTCTAGCCCAGATGGTCTTACATGCTGTGTCAAAGCCTATGTTGCCCTGAAAGTAAAATGACCTATATAATAATGCTGATCTTGAAATAGGGCGCAAAGCATAGAAAAGGGAGAAGTGGGTTTGATGTCATTGTTTTTCAGTAATTAATCACACTAGGGAGCTCAAAACAAGAAATAAGTTATTGGTGGTTAGGTCCACACTGTCTATTGAGATCTGTGTCAAGTAGTAACCCACCGACCTGTACCATGAGTTTTCAAGCGCGGTTATCAGGGCAGGCAGAGCCTCAAGAATCCATAGGACCTTGTGCGTACGAGTGCGGTTGATGATGGTATGTTGTGATGGAATGTCATTGCAGAAGCTGTCCCACAAGACATCAGAACTTACAGGACAGACAGAAGACAGTACACTTGGTTTATAGCTAATTGTTGTGGTTTAGTCCCAGCCAGACTAATCACCACACAGCCGCTCACTCACTCCCCTTCCTCAGCTGGACAGGAGAGAGAAAATACGAGGAAAGGCTCGTAGGTCGAGATAAGGACATAGGGAGATCGCTTACCAATTACCATCACGGGCAAAATAGACTTGATGTGGGGAAATTATTTTAATTTATTACCAATCAAAATCAGAGTAGGATAATGAGAAGTAAAACCAAATCTTAAAAAACCCAACACCTTCCCCCCACCCTCCCTTCTTCCCGGGCTCAACTTCACTCCTGATTTTCTCTGCCTCTTCCCCCCTAGTGGCACAGGGGGACGGGGAATGGGGTTTGAGGTCAGTTCATCACGCGTTGTTTCTGCCGCTCCTTCCTCCTCACACTCTTCCCCTGCTCCAGCGTGGGGTCCCTCCCACAGGAGACAGTTCTCCACGAACTTCTCCAACGTGGGTTCTTCCCACGGGCTGCAGTTCTTCACGAACTGCTCCAGCATGTGTCCGTTCCACGGGGTGCAGTCCTTCAGGAACAGACTGCTCCAGCGTGGGTCCCCCGCGGGATCGCAAGTCCCACCAGCAAACCTGCTCCAGCGTGGGCTCCTCTCTCCATGGCTCTACAGGTCCTGCCAGGAGCCTGCTCCAGCATGGGCTTCCCACAGGATCACAGCCTCCTTCGGGCATCCACCTGCTCCAGCGTGGGGTCCTCCACGGGCTGCAGGTGGATATCTGCTCCACCGTGGACCTCCATGGGCTGCAGGGGCACAACCTGCTTCACCATGGTCTTCATCATGGGCTGCAGGGGAATCTCTGCTCCGGCGCCTGGAGCCTCTCCTCCCGCTCCTTCTTCACTGACCTTGGTGTCTGCAGAGTTGTTTCTCTCACATATTCTCACTCCTCTCTTCTCTGGCTGCTGTTTCCCAGTTTTTCCCCCCCTTCTTAAATATGTTATCACAGAGGCGCTACCACTGTTGCTGATTAGCTCGGCCTCAGCCAGTGGCAGGTCCATCTTGGAGCCGGCTGGCATTGGCTCTATCAGACATAGGGGAAGTTTCTAACAGCTTCTCACAGAAGTCACCCCTGTAGCCCCCCGGCTACCGAAACGCTGCCACGCAAACCCAATACACTAATTCTAAGGTGTTTTTTCATGACAATATAGAAACAGTCAGGTGATTTCCCTTTTTAAAGCCAAATCTTGCTGGTCTTAGCCTACAGTATCTCCACAATAGAATTGTATCATGCAACCCCAACCAGAAAAATGCCTTAATCTTTAAAATCACCCTTGCTACTTAGAGCTTGAGACAGCATAGTTTATCTGAATTCACAGCAGTCACTTCACTTCCAGTGTGATTTGGCTAATCTTGAGCATGTTGCTCACACTGGCACCTTTGGCTGCAGACCTCCAAAAGGACACCCTTGTTGCCCCTGGTCCATCCAACCGTGCTGAGGAGCCCATCTTTGAAGGGCCATGGGGAGCTGGGACTGAACAGTATGGACTCAGGCAGCAGCAGGATGGCTCCCAGAAATAGATCCCAGACTGGAGTGAGGATAAGGGTGGTGATTCCCTGGGGAGGTAACACAAATGGAAATGCTGGAGGCTACTTCTGAGGCTCTTTGGCTTGCATTGTGGGCTTATCCTAAATTTTCTCCCCTCTTGCCTGGAGAGAGTAGAAACGTGTTAGGTTTTCAAACCAAAGCATAAGCATGCTGGAGCCTGAAAGGGTCTGAAGCATGCCTAGGGGTGCTGTGACATAAAGATCACAGCTGGAGATCTGTTGCTGCAATAGGCAAAGAGCCAGATGGGGGTGAAGTCTTCTGGCTTGGGCAATTACTCTCCAGTTTGTAGCTTGACCTGTCACATCACAAGAGAGAGGTCCTTCTGTAAGACAGTAAATTCCTTACTTTGACCTGTCAGTGCTAGAGCTCCATGCAATGCAGGAATGGTCCCATACCATTTACCTGACTCTGTTCCCTCATCTGTGAAAGGATGGCAAGGATACTGGTTCCCACTGCACCTGGGAAGTGTCACAGATCCTGCCCTGTACTTTCACCTTTGCTATATCTCATGCCACCACTGCTCTCACTAACAGCAAAGATCCCAGAGAATTCACACCGCCTCTGTAAGCAAGCAAATACAATAGCACACTAAAAAAAAAAAGAAAGAAAAAAAGAAAAAGGCATGCAGACACCTGCTGTGAGTTTATTTTGACAAGTGTCATTTAGATGCAATAAGCTGTGATCATGTCTCCAGCGTGGCTGCAAACAGAAAGGAACCAACTGTGTAAACAAACCCAGGTGCTCAGGAGCAGAGTGCGGCTTCTTCTGCTGGGTTGGGGGGCTGGCGGAGAGAGGGGGGAATGGGGAGCTTTTAGGATGCGCTTCGCCGTGGGCTGTCTTCCCCCTCTCCACCAAGCCTGGAGGTGCAGGAGGAACGAGCGGCGTTCCCACGGCGGGCGCGATGTCGTGCCTGGCTGCGGCGCTCTGTGGGATGCTCTAGAGAAGGGGGGATGCAGAGGAGGGGGATGCGCGCTGCGTGGGGGACCGCAGGAGAGGAGGAAGGGGGCATTTCTTCCCTTACACACACAAGCCGATGCCTACCCTGCTGAAGCAGTTAAACGGGGGAGAGCAGCAGCCAGGCTGGCAGATTCCTGCCCTGTGATATGCCAGCCACAGGGTGACGCAAGGGCTGGAAGGCTCCAACTAAACAAGCCATTTTCACCTGCGTAATAAGCGCTAGTGGAGATACAGCAACAGCAGCAGCAGCGGCGCCGAGTCCCCGCAGCCGGCCAGACTCCAGCGCGGCCGCAGCACCACCCAGCCTTCGGCGGCCACCGCAGCTTTTTCGGTGGCTCCTGCTGTAGCCTGAGAGTCGGAGACCAGCGGCCGCCTTGCAGGCAGCATGTCAGCCCCGCCGGACCCCCAGGACCTGCTGCTGGCGGGCACTGGGGTGCACTGGGCTGCGGACGGGGCGGACCAGTATGCAGCTGGGGCTCCGCTGCGGGATGGAGATGGGGCTCAGGAGCGGGAACAGCTGGTTTTCGGCTCCGCCAGGGAACACCCGCCCGTTGCCATGGCGACTGCATCCCCAGGTAAAAGGCGAGGGGTACCCAGGGATGCTCAACAAAGGGGCCCTGGCAGTAGCATCTTCTGGTTGTCTCGTCCCTGTCCCTTCCTCAGTTCTTCTTCCAGCCTGGCTGCTTGGAAACATTGCTAACGAGTTAGTGAGCGCATGTATGAAAACAGAAAATAACGAGCAATTGCGGCCTTTGCAAATAATCATTTTTGCTGATGTGGGGGAGGGGGAATGCAGGATCCAGCCAAGTTCCCTAAAGCTCTTTGCAGTTTGCTAGGCACAGGACATCCAGATTTCAGTCAAATGTTGGAGGGCATTTGGTTTCACCTGACTTGATAGGGCTCTGTCCTCATTTGTCGTACACCTGTACACATCTGGAGTGACAGATCTCAAAGGAGTTCAGATATTCCTCGTGCAGCTGGAATTCCTGCACGGCCCCTTATGTTACTTCAACATGTAGCTTTTAATGGAGTGCCTACTCTGAAGTGTTTGTATGTTTTCTGCATGCTTTTGAGACACATTCGTTTAATTGTGGACTTTTTGGTTGCTGTGTTTTCCTCTTGCTTTTTTAGGTGTATTTGACTTAAGGTGCATTTAGTTTAGCTAGAGTCTGGAGGTTCATTGATTTTCAGTTTACTTTTGGGATGTATTTGATTTCCCTTCGTTTAGGGTTCCTTTCTTTAGTGGGTGTATTAATAGCAGATGTATATCTATTAATGAACCTCAGAAGGCTTCAGCTTCCAGTAGCTCCTGGTAGAAATGTTTGGGGAAAAATGACTCTATTTCCTTCTTGGTGACACTTCCCTACTTTCTTTCCCATTGCTGCCCATCAGAGAACCCAAATAACCAAATAACCCAGCCCTGGGGAAGCTGGTGGATGCCATCTAAATTCCTCTTCACTGGGAAGTAGATGTTTCCATTATACAGCCTGACAGCATTAAACTTGTCTTGAGTAAGTTGAGAGTCAGGGCTTGGGATGGGAATCAGTCTCCGTTATGCAATAGCTGCAGGAGCATTAGGAACTGCGTTTTTGGGCTGAGTCCTTTCTAATCCCCTCCAGTCAATCACCACAAAGAGTAGCTGTCCAGAAACAACACAGTCTGCGTGACTACCTCTATTATTCCACTGATACCCATCTGTATGGTTTTTTCAGGGTCTGAGTGTGCATCTGTGCATATGTGTGCTCTCAACATGGATGTTTCCCTGGTGCTTTTCTGTCTGCTTGATGCTACTGAGTTCAGTAGTAAAATGGGATCTAACGCCCATCGGCTGATGTGGGAAATGTTTTTCTGTTTTGTAGCTTTGGGCAAGCAGCAAATCTGCTGATGTGCTGCTCATTCGCTGATCTGAGTGGTAGGTTGTGAAACGTGACTTTTTACTGGAGACAGAAGCAGATGGCTTGTAATGTAAGGCTGTTTTAGGTGTGGGGGGCATGTGTGTGAAAAGGGGCAGGATTGGGGTCTCCAGATAGAGTTGCCTCAACAGTATAATGACATGAAGAAGGGGGAAAGGATCTCATGAGCTTTTGTTGTTCGCTGATGAATAAAAATATGGCCATGCTGAATCTTAGCGTACAGAACAAAGAGGGGTGGTCTCTTAAATTGTGTAAATCCCCATTAAGTTGAATGACTGTGATACTGCTTACATTTAATGAAGGCTTCTTCAGGCTTAACCTGATCTGTAGATTCAGGCTTATAGAATGCAGAATAGACAAAGTCAAAGAAAGAAAGAAAGAAAACAAAAAGAAAAAAGAAAAAGAAAGAAAGAAGGAAAAAGAGAAGAAAAGAAAGTAATTTTTGGCTTTTGGACTCCTCTGCAAAAGGGCTTTCGACATGTTTGTTTGCATGTGTCAAACTGTGGCAAGGTGGAGAAAAGTGAGCAATACAGACCTTTTTTGGTGTTTGCTAGCTGTGGATTGGCAGACTGTCAAATTAGCAATATCATAAGAGTAGTAAAGTGTTTTAAACATTTCCCATTTTGTTCTCCCTGTTTGATAAAGTAACTGTTAGGTGGTTGTGTGTGTGTCTAGCTGTCCATGGCAGACAGAGCAGCATCCCAACCAGTGCAGTCCTGCGCACAGTCTCCTTTTCTGTTTGTGGCTGCAGCACCTGTCTTTCTATTCCACATTACCTAGACAGCTACAGCTCCTGCTCCCTTCACTGGGAGAAGTAAATAACTTCCCTGTTCTCTCTGTGTGACTAAATATTCTTAAGTTGCTAAATAAGAGGTCTGTCATATTGCTGAACATCTAAAACTGTCAAGATTTTCAGAAAACTTTTTAATTCTCCTGCACAGAGGGGGATTCCTGTGTGTTCCTAAGCTGTAGGAATGGACCCAGCAGGAGTTACCTAGCTCTAGCAACTTAAAACACTACCGTAAACTGCCATATACTTACAACATTCCCTATACAATGGGGCACCTGGGGTCACTTTAGAAAGGAACAATGCATCCAAACAGGAGTGAACTGAACAGTATGTTTTTCAGGTAGTTTCCCGACACATCCTGTATCTTCCTCCACACCTCTCAGACCAGTCTTTTTGTGAAAACATGGTTGTGGTGTTTGAGGCAAGAGCAGGGTTTGGAGACTGCGAGATTCTCCCAGCATGAAAATAACTGAAAATAAATGGTGGGAATTTATCACAAGTCGTACAGAAGTTTTCTTATACAATCTAAAAATTTGCAAACTTTCCCTGATCTCGGCTTTTGTTTTAAGTTTGAAAACCAGCCAGGGATTGTTGAAAGGTTCAGGAATACTTTCAAGCTGGCCGTGGGCCCGCCTTTGAGCCAAACTGGCTTTATGTCAAAACCTTGTGAGTGGTTTCTAAATGATGAAAAGCAATGGATTTCGCTTCCCGTTCTTTGGATCAACCAAAATCGGCAATGATCGGGACTGCAGAAAAAAATTCCCACGAGGAGTGGAAAGCTCAGAGATTTCTCAAGCAAAGTCAGGGCAATAAGGAGCTGCAAATCCCACATCTGCTTCTCCTCCTGCAGAGCTACAATGAAGATTGACTCCAGTAGCTTCTGGGCAGGTACAAAGCCGTTTCTCTTGCTTTTATACTTGGCCCCTGGATTTTGCTGAAAATGTTTCTCTCCCTCAAATGGAGAGTTTCTCTCTTTCCCAAAGATTAATTTGGTTCAGGGTGAGAGGAGCTTGCAGGCAGCTCTTGCAAGGACTGTAGACTGAAGCAGTCCTGAAAGGCTGGTGAGCAGTTGCATGCTGGTGAAGAGAGCCCCATGTCACCCACCACACCATCTGGTCATAGATTCTGTTATTTATTTTTATACATCAACAGTGATTAAAATTCCTTGAAAATAATTGTTTCCAAAAATATTACACAGGCTACCAGGCATTCCCCGGGATAAATGCATATGGTTTCCTTCAGAGAAATGGCAAAATGTAAGAGCGGACTGTACTTCCACAGGGCAGGTGTGTTTAGGGGGAAAAAGAGGGGGAAAAGGGCAGGAACGCATACAAATGGTGATTCCTGTGTCAAGATCTGGGACGTTGTATGCAGCCTTGTGCATTGGAGGGTATCTATAGGGTAATTTACAGACAGCAGTGTTATGACCCTATGTTCATATAGCTGAGACTGAGAGAGCGGCCAGTGAGCCCTGCCTGCTGATACTCATGCCAGGATGCTCTTTGCTTTCAGACTGGCCACAGCACTCAGGATATCCCTGGCAATCCTGGCCCATTTCCATCTGCCTCCAAAGACAGGTTGCAGGTGGTATACAGCTGCCCACAGAAGAGGTGGCCAGTGCCACAGGAGATGGCATTAATAACTGGGACTTGTCTATGGGGACACAGTGGGATGGCAAATATGCCATATGGGAACCCTTCTGGAACAGCAGCCAGGGGCTGGTTGGGATCCCTGGAGTGCCTCAGTGGCATAAAAATACTATGATTATGGGACTGAATGGCACACAAGTGGTATGTGCCAGAGAGGCAAGCTGGAAAGGAGGGACTAGAAGCTGCTTGGATGAGGCAGACCTTTCTAATTCATATGATTTGTAGAGGTCGAGTTTGAAAATGTGTGCTGTGTACCCACATGCTCTCACTATGAACTAACGCACCAACCCCCTGCCAGCAAGGGACTGCAGTGAGGTCTCCTAGCATAAGCGTGTGTTTGTACTGATAACGCCTCACCTGTAAATCTCAGTTTATTGTTTCTCTCCGGTTACTGGAGGGGGTGAGTTACTGGCAGCTTTACACCTCAGTGTGAAAAAGGTTTTTGATGGTTTTCAGGCAGCTTGAGAGTCCTGTGGTTCATGTGGGTGGAGAGAAGTGGGTATGAATGTGAATGTCTGCACTGCTTCGGTTTGGCATGATGCTTTTCGGGGATGTCAGAGCACAACCAAATGCAGCAGGTTCCCCAAGGCAACTGGCTCAGCTGCTTTTTGTGGCCTTCCCACCCCTTTCCAAGTATTGCTTTAGCAAGAGCTCCCCCCCCTAAGCATCCATGGCAATGTACTGCTCAAGGCCATGTACACTGTGAAGGCCAAGACCCAAAACCTGATTTTTCAAGTTGCTGTAGAAAGAGTCTTGATAGGGTGGATTCAGTGACCTAAGCATATGCCACAGGGGAGCCTAAGCAGCTGTTTGGAAATAGGTCAACTGCCAGGCAATCTTGCCCAGATTTAGCCAACTGAGGCCAGATTTAGTCTCACTTTGGAAGAGTATATATTCATACCAATTCTATTACTGACATTTTAGTCCTTCCTGATTTAGAGAATTGCATTTATTTTTTCTCTGCTCCCTGGATTAGTCCCTCAAAACCTCTGACATAGTGGTGTGAGTGAAGGTGATGGAGATCATTTGGTGGAGGCTCTCCTCTTTCCCTGGGGTTTTGTGAATGCAAGCAGATTTTGCAGAGAGTCACAGAAACAAAGTGGATTTCTTCTTGGATCCTTCTGTTCCTGTAATTCTTACGAAGCTTCACAAAGTGGCCATTTCATCACAGCCCACAATCAGTCATCTAAAAAAAAATTCCTATTGAAATACCATTCTTCATTCACACTTGGCTAAAGTAGGAGCAACAGCTTCTATGGGGCTCCTCCAGCCAGTGCATGCATCTGAGGGTGAAAAGTGCTATTGGAGGCACACAAAATCTCCTGGTTTAAAATCTCTGCAGCAAGGTGGTTCTCAACTCCATACAGATAGCTGTCTTTGCCCTGTTCCCCACAGGGATGTAGGTAGCTCCATCCCCACTTTGACTTCCATGCTGATGAATTTTCTTCAGCCTTCAGGGCTGCAAATGTGTTGAGGAAGAGGATGAGGCAGATGAAAGAGCGGAGTAGTACCAGGGAGGGTGACTCACCTGCCTTATTTTAATCTTCATCACTCAGTAATGAAATGTTTTATTTATAGGCAAGGAACTGAGGAGGAGAGGTTGAGGAGGAGGAGAACGGCATGGAGGGGAGAGGCTGGGGATGTCCCTGTTGCGGCAAGCATTGGGTTTTGCATGTTGCAGTATTTCCTGGGCTGCGAGTCTCCCCTGGGCTGGGTGGTTCACTATATCTCACTGGTATAAGGGTCCTGGGAAGCATATCTTGCCTTCTTTTTTCTGCAGCTTTGGAAATGCCATTCAACGACATGTCTTACACCTTATTTTCCCCCAAAAAACTGTAGTGTGCAGTACATGCACACTCAACTTGTGCTCTCAGTCTGCCTGGGGATGGTGACCCCAGCAAATGCCTGGGTGATGCCTCTGGCTCAGTCCTCCTGGAAAAGTTTGGGCAGATCCCACAGTTCTGTTTATCATATCTTCACAGTCTGTCCCACAAAAGGATGCCAGCCCAGCTGCATGGGCTGGATTGACCCGCGATGCTCAGGACTAGCGTTTGGCTCTGCTTTAGGCCCTGAGACCTGATTTGGCCCCAAGACCTAATTATTTTGTGGATGCGTGTTTTAGCTCAAAGTTCCTGAAATACCCAAGGAGTTGTGCTGTAGGTTCACATCATCAACAGGGAATGGAGGTTTTTAAATGGGTGACTTCTTAGGAATTTGCCTCACTTTCCCTCGTGAGTAGTTGGTACCTTTAAAATGGGCCAAGTACACACTAAGCCTTTTTCACTTTTAATGTAGCATTTATGTTCTTGTGCCTGTTTTTCACGTTGTATTTGCTCACTGCCAGATCAGGGTTGCTTACAAAATTCTGGGGGTTCTTGTTTTCCTTGGGTTGTTTGTTGATTTATTCAAAAGAAAAGAAGGCCACCACACAGCAAACCATGTTTCAAGTAATGAAGCATTATTTGTAATTAGTTTTCTAATTTAGGGAAAGTAAATATATGCGCTCTGTAGACTTGGCATGAATCAGCACTCAGGAACACCCTCCCCCATTTAGTATTCTTGTTTTTTAAGACACTTCTCATTTATGGTCAGCCTATTCCTGTAAGAAACCCTGTACCTTCAACAGTGAGAATAAATTCTTGGCACTCACTTGCAAGACAAGACTCGAAATAGAGGGGACCTTAATCACCTATTTCAGTTCTCCTTGTTTCAATAAAGTATTTAAGATCCTAATTATATAGAACATAAGTGCATTCTTAACTGCTTAAAAAAATTAAGATGATCTTAAGCATATGCATAACGGTGAGCGCATGTTTTGCTGAATTTAGGGACAAATGAAGTAGAAGATATATCATCAATAAATTGGCTTTATTACCCATTAGACCAGACTGCTTCAGGTCACTTGTGTGTAAAATGGAGGCACCAGCACTTACCTATCTCATTAGAGCATTGTGAAAATTAACATTTAAAGACATTGAAAACTTGGAATGAAAATCATATAACGTTATTGTTGTTTATTTTGATCTATTGTGTGTGTCCAAGTAAGACTCAAAATTGTTGGAAATTACTACAGCCTTCATAAGCCTGTCTCTTTCAAATGTTAAGGTGTTATCTCAGAAGCATTGGCTTTATACTTTAATATTCCTTAAAAGTGGGCTTTTCCATCTTTATTTAAATAACAGCTGCTAAGACAGTTCTTTGAATATTTCTTTCACTGCTGTAGTGAGATGCCTGCCCTTGATAAAGCCTCCAATTATCATGAGATCTCATATCAGAAAAGGTAGCCAGTTCTTCAGAGATTATTTTGACACAATTGCTGTTAACAGCTGCAGCACTATGAACGTCTCCTTCATGTAGCAGTGACTCCCATCCTCGATGCGGTGCTGCAGCGGGGTGTTTGCTTGGGTACAGGTGAGGATGGAGCACAGGAGGATGCTCGCCGAAGGATGCTTTCTGCACTGGGGTGACTCTGCAGACCCGCAGAGTTATATCAGCTTGAGGCTTTACTGTGCCATTCAGGACATGAGTTACATCTCCTATTTCAGCAGTGATGAATTGATTAACTACAGCTGATTTATTGTTGGTAGATTTAAAGACATTGAGGGGCTTGTTAACTGTGGCCAGTAAAAAGCAAATGTATGGGGCAGCCTTGTCAGTCTGGACACCTTCCTGCTCCCAGCCCCTGGGGATCTTGTGCTTCTCTTGTCTCTGAGGTTTTTTTTCTGTGCAAAAACAGACCATATCTTGCGTGTACGTGTGGGTGCCCCTGGGTGAGCCCCGTGGCCAAGGAGGAGGAACCGCAGCCCCAGGGCACAGCCTCTGGCCATGGGGCGGGCAGAAGCCTCTCACGGCCAGTGCTGGTGGTGCTTTGTCTCCCAAACACCACCTGGGGTGGTTGTCTCTTACTCCATTGAAGCACTCTTCGTATGCACATTGCAAAGCCGCAAATGCAGAAGTTATAGATCTGAAGGACATCCCCAACCCTTCCCTGCCTGTGCTGTGTTAGTCACTGGCTGTACGACTAAAGAGCCTAAAAATCCTCACCCTGGGCAGCCTCTGCAACACAGATGTGCAGAGGGGGGCTGCAGACAGCCCAAGGAGTTTGTACTGATTGTCTTCTGCTGAGCCTGGCCCCTTACACACTGCTCCCAAAAGCACTCAGCGGCACCTGTAAAGGAATTGCTGCAAAGAAAAGATGCATTTATGGCTTGCAATTCAGCAAGGTAGTTTTGCCGTTTACAGGCCTAACCTTGCCCCCCAACTTGGAGGTAGCAAAGCTGATGCAGGGAGGATGCCTACACCCACCAAAGACAGCATTTTGCATACCAGGGATGTGGGGACTCCCTCACCCCGTATCGGTCCTGACCCGCACATAGCCAGCAGAGCAGCTCTGCTTGGAAATGCTTTTAATCCCAAGCTCACTGGCAGGCTGAAGGGCTAGAATCTGAGCAAAGCCTAAAAGTTGTTCTAAGTCTGCCACCACTGTGCAAGTGTTCCCCCATATTCAGGTCAGCTGCGTCCCCCTCCCTGCGCGAGGAACATGGACCGAGGCCACGGCGGCGGTGGGAGGTGAAAACCCACAGCAGGCAGACCTGGGGAGCACAGTGTCTCATCTCTGCTCTGATCTACTGAGCAGCACCCCCATGTGCTTTGTGGGAGGGTGCAGTGAGGTTTCAGAGGTACCATCTCTCCAATGACTACTGAAGTACTGGGAGGTCTGAATTCCAATAAGTCTTAATTAGGTCTTTACCTTGATGTCCTTAATTTAGAAGAAAAAGAGATGCACTTGCTGCTCATGTGCGTAGGAAATGTTTTGCATTTCAGGATATTTTCATTCCTGTTGACTTCAGCAATGAAGCGCAATGCAACATGCTGGAAATTAAATGTTCACTTCAGCTGAACTGGAGGCTTAACTGCTCTGTGTGCAGGTGTAGCTACATGATACAAACAGAAATCATATGTTATTTTCAGACTGATTGTAGTAAAAAGGGAAGTGCCTTCTCCCGCCCCTTATAAAAGTTATAAAAATGTGTATCCCAGTTTTGCTCACCTTGTTTTCATCTTCTGGTTAGTGCTTATCTCTGTCTTAGAATGTACCATGTTTGCCAGTTTGCTGTGTTTTTTTCCTTTTTATTACAAAGGTTTATATCTTCAGTAATCATCACTGACCAAATAGATGCTCTAAACTGCAGTATTGCTGTGCACTAAACTTTAATTGAGACAGCTGCCTTTGATGTGGGGCTGACCTAAAGCTGAGGCTGATTCCTCACTTTTGCAGCTTTTGCAGTTCTTTAAAAAAGTCATAATGCAGAATTCATGTTGTTGCTGTTTTCTCTACTGCTCTAGCAAAAGTATCACTGTGGTTGAATATAGAATCAATTTCTCAGAACCTCCTGGTTATTCTGAAAGTCTGTGTGTATAATCTGTGATTCTTAGACTGTAATTAGTTTGTGGGAAAGGTGTTGGGCCCAAAAGCCAAGCTCCAAGGTGATGTGTGAGAGTCAGGAGAAGTCCCAGAGGAGTCAGCCTCCTCTGAACACATTGTTTATGAAAGAAAAGAGGGTTTTGGGTCCTCTATGCAGTAGCTCTGTTTATCACTTTCACTAAGCAGAAATCCTTATACCAAAATGGCTGGTAAGTGGCATCTTGGTTACAGGCAAAGTAGGATTTTTACATCGCTGAACAATTTGGAGTAGATCTTTAGTAGGTGTATCTAATTCTCTACTTAAAAAGTTTCATGTGTGTTTAACATGGGTACCTTGCATACAGGATTGAAAAGTCAAGCAAGCAAATAATTGTTCACATGCACAGATGAGGAGTCACTGAGTAAAAACTCGGTTACTTTCACATGGGTGAAATAGGAACTCTGCCTTTGAAAATGCATACCTGTCTCTGCTGATGCCAAGAAAAAAGGACTGAATTTCCTGAAATTTACATTTTTTGAGAAACTTGCCCATCAGACAAAAAAATCTTTCCACAAGAGATACATGGATTAAAATAATATTTAAAAAAATAGTGAAATCTTAGAAAGCGGCATATATATTTTCAAAGTATTCCCAAATCAATTCATATGTTTCACCTGATTTGGCTGGCAGCAGTGTTTAGAAATCTACCTTGTCTACATTTGGTCTACATTTGTCTACATTACTCCGAATACACATAAATTCCATTTTAAAAGCACTAATTCTGGCCTGCAAAGTTCTCTATTGTATTTTAGAATTGCCATGTCCTGCACATTTTTTTTCTGCTTTGTTTTCCTACCCTAAAAAATACCACTGGAGATTACGGTGGATCATCTGAGCAGCTATCATAGTAAAAGCCAGTTGCCATTTTGGGAAATCTTTTTTCTTAAAAGTCTTTTTGACATTAGCCTTTATAATTCACTTGCTGTGTAGTAGAAGTTCAGGTCAGAGATAAGGAGACAGGCTTGGGGATTTATGCTCTGTAAAATATATGCAATTTGCTCTCTACTTTGAATGTGGTAAACAGACCATGTATAATCCCTGGAATATTTGGTAGATCTGCTAGGCTATGTAGATGGCATTTGTAATATTTGTCTAGCTACATGTATTTTTACATGGTTGTCCATCCCTGTGCCATCCAAACTCTATTCAAAAGCAACCCGAGGAGAGAGGGCTGAACAAAGAGTGATAAGAAAATACATCATTCCCAGTAAGAGATTTCAGAGTTTGGGCTTCTTTTTTTTCCCCCTCTCTCTCTGCTGTTGCTTTTTAATGAATCGTTCTTCTAACCTACTTTAAGTCGAGCATCTAGCATGCTAGATGTTTTGCAGATGAATCATACTGTGCAATGCACTTATGCATATCTGCTGTGCAAGTACATTGTCAGCTTGTATTTGATAACCTACCAGCAAACAAGGTTTTTTTTTCTGGAAGCTTGAGATACTAGCATTGTTCTTCAAGTGAGAATAATGCAACCACTGTTGATAAATCAACCTGGGTCCGAGGATGTTTCACCACTTTCGCTGCCTCTTTGATTAGCATTATCCTCAGAGGTATAAATTAAAGAGGAAAATATATAATCTGGGAATCTTTCCAGCATCATCTTTGAAAATGTGAGCTCAATGCTTTGCTGAGATTTCTTTGGTGGAGGAATGCTAATAGCAATGCTGAAGATGTGCTCTGATTGCACCCTGAAGAGCAGGAAGACGCACAGAATAGCTTTGTTTCTTTTTCCTTTGTCATCAAGATAATTTCTAATGCGATCTGCACAGGATGAATCTCAAACTGTTTCTACACAGTTCTGTGAACTGGTCCCAGAAGTGCAGCTTCGGTCGCTCCCTTTTCTACTACTTGTTCTCTTAGTCTGACATCTGCATAAAATAAGTTACATGTTTTCCCATCTCAGCCTGCAGATAATTGCCTGCAGCTGTCAGCAGCGAGTGGACACAGTCCCTCTGCTATATTGGTCAAAGCCTGAGCTTCAGCAATAAGGATTTCAGGAATTTCTTCTAACTGTTCCTACGAGGTGTCATCACAGCCGGGTGGTAACTCCTGACACCTCCCTCTCCGCCAAGGGAAGAAAAATGTGCTGCAGAATGTGCTGATTTGCAAAAAATATTTCACAGGGAGGGTTTGATTTTAGCAAAGTTCCAGCTGTGCTAAATGAGCAGAAAAGGGATTTTCCAGCATATCAGCAACATCTTGGAAATGGAAATGTCACATCCTCCAGCAATTTCTTTGGAGTCAGTTTTCACCTTCCCCTGCTCATAACCCACTTGGGTCTTTGGTATTTACTGGAACTAGGAGTTTAGCAAAACTGTAGTACTTGGAGACTTGCTTTATAACATCTCTGTGTTTTTATCTGCTTTCTCTTGGCCAGCTCTCTGCCAACATCATCCTTTGCTTTCCAAGAGACGGTGAAGAGTGCAGAATGCAAGACTGAGCTGGTGTTCCTCAGGTTGCATTTTGGGGAAGCGTAAGGAAGTAGATACCTTTATTATTATTTTGCTGATGGGACAACTGATGCACAGTGGAGTGAAGGGTCTTACAAATAGTCCCCAGCAGCTGCATTTGAACTAGGTCTGGGTCTGCTGAGGCCCAGGCAGTGCCAGGACGCTCCAAAGAAGTCTCGGCTTCATCATTGGTGACTCAGTTTGTGGGGCCTCTCAGGCTGAGACTCCAAAAAGTCATTCCTCTCTCCTGAAAAATGTAGGGCAGCTATTTTTACTTAGGTGCATGAAGATGGGGGGTTTTTTCTGCCTGTTTTTCAGTTTTAAATTTGTATTAAGGATCCTTAGTTATGTTTTGCAAAAGCATTCACCCTTCCAGCTGAACAACATAGAGGGAATACCATGTGTTATTTGCCGTCTCTACTGACATTGCTGAATTTGCTGAAGCAACGTGTTTCAACATGTCCAAACATTTTTCCTGTGGAGCTTTCTCTTCCATAGAAAGGTTTTCTGTTTTCCCTTGATTTGAGATGAAAAGAAAATTGAAAATAATATGAAATTTTCCCACAGGACAGAATTTCTTTTTCAATAGCTCCACTTCCAGTTAATGTCAGAGAAACACACAAACAACTGCAGTCAGTATGCTTAATTTCAGCCCTGCATTTACAACTTATTCTTTGCCGTTGCTGTCTGAAGAGCAACAACATCAACACACTTTACTCTCAGCTTGAAAATACCCATTACATCTGAGAGCAAGTACACTAGCAAGTAGGATTTGTTAGCACCTATTTCATGCACTCAACAGGACTGTGACCTTGGTTCTCTGTCACTGGTGAAAATGAAGTTGCCTCCTGGTCCAGCCCATCTAACTGCTTCTGAACTATAATGCCAAGCAGGTTCTTCTCTCTTTATGGCAGATGACTTTGCCACCACTGTGGTGAAGAAGGCATGAAGCCATCAACGATCCCCAACCTAGCAGCTGCCCAATGTCCTTGGATTCAAATAATTGTATAGTGCTTCCTCCCTTACTCACTTAAAAATGTGACTTGCCTATTGGTGCCAAGCAAGGGAAGGAAAGCCAGTGAAGACAGCTAGTCTGACTCTTTCTTCTTAGGCTCGATACAAGACAACTTCTTTTTTAAAAGTCCTCCACTTCTTACTTTGTGTGAGCAGGAAAGCAGCGCAAGCTCCTCCATGAGCGGGAAGTGAAGTCTTTAGAAGCCATCAGGTTCCCTTTCCTGACCCTGTACTTGAAGCTGCAATGACAACAGCTTCCTCAGCCTTGCTGTGCTGTGTGTTTTAACCAGCGTTTTAGAAAAAACCAGGCTGTTCCAGAAGTTTTCAACCAATTTCAGACCCATTTAGCTGGATGGTGGTAACTGCCATAGCTGGTAAAGATCCAAGGCTTCCCAGGAGTCCTTTGTTCCTGCCTGCACCTGGCACCAGGTGTCCCAGGCTTTTGTGGCCTTTAGAAACAAAAAAGCTAGATGTGAGAAAAACACCATGTTGCCTGCAGCATTGCTTGCTTGGGTTTCTGGTCACAACTGTTCCTCTATGCCAGGTACAAGCCAGTTTCTGAGAAGATGGGTTAGAGGTGGCAGGTGCCTTCATCCTGCGTTCATGAGCTCTGGAGACAGACTTTCCTCGCAAAACCATCTCCCCCCACCCTTTGTTTAGTTGGAGCTATTAATGTCTCTTAAAAGAAGCTTTTGAATGCTTTTTACTTTTTCAATTATTTCTTTTACTCAACTGGAAGGGCATAAAATCCCCATTCTTCAAAGCAGAGACGAATTTGTTCAACCTTTCCCCGTGCAAGTACTACCTGGAGGAGTGCTCTGCCACAGCAGGACCTGGTGTGCTGGGCTTGCTCTCCAGACCCTTGGAGACGGACGACCTCTCCCAGCTCCTACATCTTGCACTGGGAAGCTACAAGGAAGACAGTGAAAACTCAGAATTATCTTGGCCATCCATATAAATGGTCTGAGTAAGTAGGAAGGGTTTCAGCAGGGACAGGACATCTCACTAGGAAGAGCCAACTTCATAAACACAGGATGGGAAACCACAGACGAGTCCATCAGAGAAGGATTGGGGTGTTGAGGTTCACAAGCCAAATGCAAGCCACCATAGGCTGCAAAGCTTGTGCTGTTTTGCTGTTGCTAAAGAGCAGATGCCACACTGGGATACGGAGATGTGGATTTTGTATGTATGATGCAGCAAATGGCCTGGGGAGGAGCGTGGTGTCCAGTCTGGAGCACAACACTTCAGGAGCAATGCAGAAAGTCTGGAGGAGAGCAACCAGGGTGATCAGATGTCTGGGAAACGTGATCTAGGAGGGAAGACTGAAAGAACTAGGTTTGTTTAGGCTAAAGGAGAGAATCACTAGGGGACAGAACAAGAGCAATCTTTAAGTACATGGAAGCCCAAGCAAAAAGCCGGAGTTAACATGATCTCCAGGTGCATGGTGGGCAGGAATGGATGTGACTTCAGTTGCAATGTAAGAGATTCGGAATTCATTTGGAAAAAACTTTCAGAGAATGTAGACATGCAGGACAGAGAAACACAGTTTGCTGGGGGTGGTGGTGGCTGCAGCTCCATTGCTGGAGGGCTGTACAGGCAGTGCAGAGGGACATTGCCCAGATGACGTAGGAAGTGGTGCTGCTGCCTGGGGCCAGTGATGGAGCTAGGTGATGTCTTTCAGGCCTTTCTGGCCCTATTTTTGGAGGAGACTAGGAGCTGGGGTGATCGATGGCAGCAGGAAATAAAGTAATTTCTCCTTTTCCCATCTTAGTTTGGTCCCTGTCCTGTTCAAACAAGCAGCTTCTTCTGTTACCCTTTGAAAATGCACACCAACTATGAGTCACCGAAAAGTAGGAATGGCTGATATTTTTGTGTTTTAGTGGCTTTTGATGGGAATTATTTATTTTTTTAAGAAAAACAGCTTTTTGTTTGTTTTGCAGGAAAAGTCCTACTTTCCTTGGGGGGTGAATTGACTCCTGCAGAAAAACCTGACCATAGGATTCAATGGCTTAAGTTGGACAAACAGAGCAATCTCCAGCATAAAAGAGTAATAACAAGGATTTTTAATAAATGCAGGCTTGGCAAGGAGAAATCATAGAAGATGAAGTGTGCAGTGATAGTTGGAGATTAACAGCATAGTGCCTGCATCCAAGGAAGCAGAAAAGGGAAAAAGATACAGCAAGTACAGGCTTACTAATTTGATCTAATCAGTATTGTTAAGAACATTAAGGTAAAAGGAAAAATGCATCATTGATTTATAAATGTGGACTGTGAAGACAAACCTGATAGTTTACTTCAATAAGATACCAATTGTTTTCTCACTGGGTTTCAGTGAAGTGTAAAACCCAGTACTACATGGAAAATTGCTGGCTGAGCTGGAGAAGGTGGAGGTCAATACAGCCACGGCATGCCATGGGTTACCTAAAGAGCAGACAGCTTATGCTGAAAGGAAAACGCTCAGGCAGCACGGGAGCTGCTGGTGGGACTCCTCAGTCAGTCTTGGGGCCTGTCTTATTAAATACCTTTGTAAAAATGTTTGGTACCAAAAGCCAGAGCAGACTATGGGCGTATGCTGGGAGTCAGGGCAAGAGGCGGCTGGAGCATCTTACAGGGGAAGCTGGCTGAGCTGGGCAGTCGTGAGCTGTAGAAATACACTCCAACACCCTGCAAGGGTGAAAAGAGCTGTGTTTGTTGAGGTGTATCCTCTCTAGAATGAGGTTGTAATGCCTTTGTACAAGTGCTAGTTCAGCTTCTGCTTTGACCTTGGGATCACCACTGTCGTTCAGTGCTGTGGGTAACTCTGTACTGGTTATGTACAGAGTTGCTATTGCCCTCTGACAAAATGGTGAAAGCAACAAGAATGACATCAGAGAAAAAAACCTGGAATGTTAAATACTTGACACTTGGTTTCAACGTTTTCAAAAACAAAAATACATTTGCTTGGAAACAGTTTTAATTCGACCAAAAAAAAAAAGTCCAGTTTTACTGAAATAACTTTTTCCAGCCTAGTCTTTTAACTAAAATTTTCCATCTTCCTCAAAGAATGAGGAAATAATCAATGAAAGTAATTTTGAGAAATGTAGCATCTCTTTCCATCTGTGTTAATATCAGTGAGCAAACAGCGTTTCCTCAGACCAACTCATGAGCCAGATTTGGAAATGATTCTCTTTAAATTTGGGGTCTATGGACTGATCAAGAATATTTGAAATGTGAGCTGTACTGCTTAATTGTAGCCTCTTATATGAGTCACATGATTATTTAACGAGGATCCTTGATTGGAGGAATGAGCAAACATATCTTTTATACATACTTGATTGTGCCAATTTCAGTGCTTATTTTCTCTTGATGCTGATACATACACGTTTGTCACTGGCCTTGGCAAACATTTCTTTGCAAAAAAAAATAATTCCTCAAGCATTGACAGAAAAAGATATATGGATTTAGCTAATATAAAATCATTTTAATGTGCAATAGCCACTGAAAAATGTTTGCATCATCCCCTCTGTACCAAAATTAAGAAAATAACACTAAGATTCACCTGTGAGATACATTTGGGTGGCAGCATTGCATGTGTCCAGCTGTGGAAATTTTATTAGGTGAAGTCAGAACCAGTTTCAGGAAAGGCTGATTTGATTGCTTTCTTACCTCTGCTGTAAGTTGGAGGCTTGGGGTTTTTTTTGCATTTCTTGTACGTGTAGGTTTCTCCTGGGCGTTAGGGTGGCCGTAATTCTCACCTCAGAACAAGAGTGGGTGTTGCAGCTCCAATATAGCTGCTCCAGTGCCACATCTTCTGCCGGTCTCTGGATCTCATCCTGCATGCAGCAGTAATGGGAAATCACAAGGTCCACAAAAGATCACTGTGCAAGGAGACTGGTAGTTTTACCATTTGTGGTACACTGCTTGTTGCAACATTTTTTCATAAAAGTTTGTTTATTAAGTTTGGGGAAAAAAAGTCTTTCTTTCCTGAAGATCTCATTAAAGCATTCAGCTACAACAGAGTTCAGAAGAGCCTTCTCTGAAGTACCTTTTCATTGGATTTAAAGCTCTGTTTCATGAATATAAAACACAGCATATGTGATCTTCCTTCTGCTCAGCAGCAAAGGCTGCTGCTTATGTAAGACAGAGTCAGTGAGCTGCCTGGATTGAAAAATAATCTCAATTTTTCACACTGTAAAGGTCAGTAGAGCTGCCACAGTCCAGGATACCTGACCTACTTGACCCGTGAGGTTACAGATTTTTTTTATGTGGTACAAAGGTGAGAGTTTATCTGTTTGAATAGTGACTCCATGGGTATAACACACTAATTTTCTATCCCAGCAGAGATTCCACCAAACACTGATGATTATTTCCCAATTTAAGTGAATTTTGTAAATTCATCTTGGTGGCATGGATATTTCCAAAATTCCTTAGTCTTTGTGTTGGTTTAAATTATTAAAAAGCTGTCCTTTCAAATGCCGCTGCCAAGCGAGCCACAACCCCTTGAACCACAAACATAATAAAAGGCAAATTCTTTCCAAAAACACAATACTGTTTGTTGAATAGATTCCACTCGCTGGCCAAAGGAATGACAGATTAAGTAAGAAAAAAGAGAAAGAAGTAACAGGCTTGAAAATCTGAAGCTGAGCATGGATAAACAAGAGAAGATCGTGACAGTCCTTTGAGCATGCAGATAACACACATCTGGGAAGAAAAAATTGAGAATGTTTCGGAAATCATCTGTAAGGAGCGGTGCCAGATGGTTGTTTGCTTTTTGATCGGACTAGTATTTTTCTCATAAAATATGAAGACCCAATTTTTATGTTTGTCAATATTTACAGATCTCTGTATGTAATGAGAAAAATAAGGTCTCAGACAGAACTCTGTGCATGCTTAAAATAAGCTTGATATTCTGTGCTTTGCTGACTCAGCCTAAATAGCCTGAGATTTTGAAGTGCTGGGAACGCCCAACTCCTTTTCCAGTTGCTGGCATCGGAGAATGCTACACCCCTATTACAGAAAGCATTTTATTTAAAGGAGCAAACTCCAGGCACCCATGATTAGAAAATTTTAGCTTATGTTCCTACCACAGCAAAATCTTGCTGAGCTGGTAGCAGGGTGGCATTGACTGGGATCAGCTTTCTTAGTTCTGCTTGTTGGTGGTGGTGCAGTGAAAGGTTTGCAGCTTGAGAGATTTGGGACCCTGTCTAATATTGCAGAGCAGGAAGAAACTCAAAGAAATAAAAGGGGGCAAAGAACAAAAAGAGTGTATGAAAATTTGCCTGCACTGAGTATTTTGTTATTAAATGTTTTCAACTGCAAACATACACTTCCCCCCATCCACCACTATGATAAGCCAAGGACAAAACCAATTTTTTAAATAGCTCCCTAGATTTTTGTTATATGGCTTTGGGGTAACACTGTTTTCCACATTTACAAGGGAACATATCCATTTTATATCATTGGCAGTGAATGTGTTTTCTAGCCAATGTTTGGGTTTTCTTTCACAAATCGATCGTCTTAAACTTATAAGACATGCCGTTGAAGTGGTGTTGAACTGTGGGTATTTTTTAATTTCATTGTGTGCAAGATTGGGAAGAACTTCCATTCAGTTTGAAATTAAAATGCTGGGGTTTGAGTGGGACTAATAGTTAACGTCATTATCCCATGGGACAAACCCACGATTTCTGAGGAATTTGGAGAAGTTCTTCTGTCATTTTCCACTTGGGCCTTTCCCTGGGGATCTCTGGAGGATATCCTGAGAATGCTCCAATTGAGCATTACCAAGTGGTGCTCCCATCCAGCTGGATGTATCACCTTTGCAACACAAGATGCTGCCATATTTCAGGGACCCCCAGGTGCATGATCACCCGGTGAGAGCCTCGTATTTTGGGGAGATGGGGAGAGGATGTCACACAGTCATGGGTGCATGACACCCGGGAGGGCTCCGGGCTTTGCTGTCCTGTTCCAGCCCTGAGTCACCCTCCCCATCACACACCTGGTCCTGCCCTGTGGCATATCCTTGGTGCCATGCGGATCACTGAAAGAAGGCCAAAAATCTATGTATGGGGCACTGAAAGCAAATCACTCCCTATAAAGGGAGTGGATAGTATTAGAAATTTTTAGAGTCTTTCTTAAGATTTTATTGGACTTTATTAATTCATTAGAATTTTGCTAGCATAATCTGAATAATGTTTTTATTCACTCAAACATAGATGTGTACATTGCAAACACATGGTGCAATTGTTTTGTCAGAATGATGTGCAAAGGTTCTGGTGTTCTGGTGGTCAGTACGTTGAGCTGGAGTGAGCAGTGTGGGCTGTATTAGGAAGAGTAAAACCAGCAAGTTGAGAGAAGAGATTATTCCCTTTATTCAGCCAAGGGTGGATAGAAGGAAAAATTTGAGCAACCCGAGCTAGTTTTGAAATACCCCTGCTTTGAGCAGGGGTTGGACTGGAGACCTCGAGAGGTCCCTTCCAGCCTGATTTTTTTCTGTGATTTTATGACTTCTAAGACTCAGCTACATCACCTCTTTCTCTGCTGTGCTTCTGCCTACTATTCCTGACCACTTACACCTGTTTTCCCATTATAAATATAAAGGTAATTAGAGCTATTTTAAAAGTTGGCTGCTGGCCCTTGAGGCACTTCTGCACCAACAAAGGGCTTGGGTTGCTTCTCAAGCCCAGCTAGGTGTCTTGTTGCTCTGCAGAGTAAGTCCCTTCTCTCTTTCTGGTTCACAGATTGAATTAATGAATTAAAAATATATATATTTCTGCAGGTCAGCCTGAGACAAGGAATTTTCAGTTTCCTCAGGGAAAAAAACCCAAATGAAAAGTTGGTTTTTTTAAGTCCCAGGTGTTCAATTCTCTTCCCACCAATTCCTTTCACTTCACTTTGGAAACTATTTACTATTTTTATGAAAAGTCAGCTTTGGCAAAAGACATTGTTTGAACATAAACAAATTGCAGTGCAGTTTACCACAACCAGTGTGCAGTAAATGCAAGCCTTTTCAACAAAGTCTTTTTTCTTAGCTAAAACTATTGGCTGAATTTGGCAGAAACTTCCAAACACTGGGGTCGATCAAGTCTGAGGTTTTCACCAAATGGTCTATCGAGCCCTAAAATCTCACCCATCTTCAATTCTGGCAGTGCAGCAGGGAGATCTCGTATCCCATATTTGTGCTACAAACTCCATTTTTTGGCAGGGTAAAGCAGAGATTTCCACTGGTGAAGCTACTGCTGGTTTCAAGGAGAAATAAGCTGGCATGGAGTGTTTTTTCTTGTTTTATATGAGTGAAAAGCTGGACTGAAGCTAAGGAGAAAGGTGAAGGTGCAGTGATGAATTTTCTGTGAGGCAATCTGACTGGCCAGCTGAAATGGGGACAGCCACCCACTGTCCCAAGTGCTAACATGTTCAAGACCTGTGCACATGTCTTTCTTCCTGTCTTTCTCCCTCTTTTCCCCAACCTCAGAGATGAGTAATGATTGCCTCTCGGAGCTGGCACTCTTTGCCGGCAGCATTTTGTGCGGATAGGTGGTGATAATAGAATAAGGGCAAGGTAGTGACAAAAGCGCTGATGTTCGCTCATGGGCTGTGTTATCAGCTCATGGGTGGAAAACTCAATTAACACTTGAGAAATCTTGATTTCTCCAGAGGAAAAGGTGTTTGGCCAGGAATCTGCTCTTTCTGAGGGTTAGTCCAGTTACACAGTGGTGGGACTCAGCTCACACCGGCTGGTTTGGACCAAAGCAAAGGGAGGAAAGCAAATCTTCGGGGCTGTCACACCTCTCCTGCTGTGCGTTGGTTTGTTTATTTTCTGGTTTAATTTCCAAGAGCAATGTGCATTTGTCCTGCTGTTCTGCTCACTGTGGGGTTGTTACAACATTTTAGCAAGGCAGGAGAGAAAAAAGAAGCACCATTATCTATCTCAGCTAGTAACTGCTTGCATGAGGGGAGCTTAAGCAGGCGTGCTGGACCCCGAAGGTGCTGTGTGTGAGATGGTGTGATGCAGACTGTTCTTTCACCATCAAGTACTGACTTTGCATTCCTCAGGCCTTGACTAACTCAGGAGAAACTCCTTCGAACAAATGCTGTGATATGAGGACAAGGTGCAGAGTGTGATGTGGGGTGGGTATTCCCAGGGAGCCTGGCCCCAGCAGAAATGCCGCAGTGGGGACACGAGTGCTGCAGATGATGTGGAGGCACCAGCAGGATCTCCAGATAAAGAGAGAATGGGCAAGTGGTAAGAGAGATGTTCCTGAGATGCAGGGGCAGTTGAGAGTCGGTGGTAGCAAGCAGCGCGCTGTGGATGAGCCACCTGTCTGTCCATCCTGGGCAGTGCCACAATCTGTGGAGGTGCTGTCTTGGCCTTGTGAGCTGAGCTTCTGCAGTGCTCTGCCTGTCTGGACAAAATAAGCCCCTCAGTAGGACTGAGTAAGCTGAAGCTTAATGCTGTGCTGCTGTGGTGATGCAATGTGTTCTTGGGCAATGCAGATGTGCCCAAGGACAAGTCGGACATTTTCCACCATCCAGTTTGCAAAGTGTGAATGGGTTTGAGAAGACAGCCAGCCTCCGGCTTGGAGGTAACTGGTCTGCAGAAGGTTTGGGAAATAAGAGGACACTCATCAGGAGGTCCTGGTATGGAGGATTCCATGGAGATTGTAGGTCAAGTGGAGGATGGGAATGGCACACAAAGGTTTGTAGGACAGAGGGATGAAGGTTTGCCAGAAACCTCTACTGTGCTTTGCTGTTGGTTTATAGAAGCTATGAGGTGTGCAGCCCTGCTGTATAACATTTCATTCTTGAGTGCAGTTTTCCAGAAGTCAAGCTGTGCTCCTGAGCCTTAATTTCTTAAGTAACCTAATACAGTCTGCCCCAAACATAATCTGCTGTGCCATTTATCTGCACAAAATAGAGTGTTTTCTAATGGCAGAAACTCCAGCAACTGTTAATTGAGTGGAGTGGAAGAAAACATGTATTTGAATCCTGAACAAAATATGAAGCCTATTGTTAAGCCCTAAATGTGTTTTGAAAGGAGGTTTAAATAAAGCAGAAATATTTACCACAGATATTTACCGCCTCTTTTTGCACAAGATTGCATGTCTGTTGTTTCCTTTAAAAATCTCTGCTGGAGTTCCTCCAGTAAGACCAATGACATCTATAACATCTCTGCCACCCCCACATGGGCCGTGCCTTGCCTGAAGTGCCAAGGGTGACATGTGGGGTGGCAGACCCAGACCCTTGGTCACTGTAAGCCAGCAGAGCTCCACTGAGGTCTCTTCTCTGGTTCTTTGAGTTCAGGCAGGCTATGGATTTGCAAAGGCCTATTCCAAAAGTCTCCGCTGCCCCTAGCCTATCCTTGGGAAGGGTAGGTCTGATCCCTCACAGTTTGCACGCTGTTGACTTTTCCCTACTCCATTCCTATCTCGATTTTTTCAAGAAGATATTTGGCAATTGCTTGGAAGGCTTTTGGTCCCCCTTTTCTGTTTTCTTTGGATTGCAGGCATGGAAAACTGCACACACAATATGCTAAATACTTCCATTAATTTCACACTGTTTACGAGCTACTCTGTCTCCTGACCTGTCACAGCAGCAGATTAAACTGGGGTTGACCTTCCTCTAATCTGCAAATTGAGAAATTTGTCACCTATATCCCTTAGTTATGAAACTGGGATTATTCCAGCAAGGATAAAGTCTGAAGGCCATCAACTGCTCTGGCTGAGCTCCTCACCAGCTGAGAGCAGGAATACATTTACCCCTACTGTAAAATTAGCTGGGTGCATTGTGGGATGGTGTTTACCATCTCTTTTAAATGCTAAGCTTAAAGCCAGGATGTTCTTTGTTTATGTTCTGAGTAGGAAAATAAAGTCCCTGGCACCATGCTCTGTTACTGTAGGAGTTAATATGTGGTTTTGTATCCAGGCCATTTCCAAGGAGATGTGATGTTTGCAGGTCATTCCTAGCATCCGAGCTTGTCCTACTTGAAAGCAACCTTGCAATTCTGCTTCTGCTGGGGACTGTCACTTCATCAGGCTCGTTTTTAACTCCCTTTCTCTCCTGAGCATCAGCTGGAGATCCCTTCATACGCTCCTGTAACTCCCCACATAGGAAACGAGTCACAGGGTCCCTGTCGGTGCATTCCTGCCGGCTGGCAAAGCCCCGGTGTCAGACAGCCCTCTTCTCCATCAGCCCGTCACAGCCGGCCCCTTCTGACACCACGACAGCGTGTCTGTGATGCCTCCCTCTTCTCTTTTTTCCATCTGTCTCTTGGGGAAAAGCACAAAGAGCATCGTTATCTGCTGTGACAGCCAGGGTTATGCAGAGGAGAGCTCCTCCCGGAAAGCAGATGGGACAAATTGAGAGGGGGCAGGAAGACATGCTAAACAAATCTGGACCAGCCAGTGCATCGGGCAGGTGGTAGGGAGGACATGTGTGCCAGGAATGGAAAGGTAACCACCACCCACAGGCCTCATTTTTGACTGTTATAAACTGGTAAAACTCCTGTGCAGGAGATCTGGGAACTCAGGGACATTGTTGTATCCTTCATATTTACTGCTATCTCTACTGAATGATAAAAAAAACCCCAGATCATCCTGTACAATACTATTTCCCTTATGGGAGTGGCTTCAGTTGAATACATGTGCTGTTGAGTAGGATTTCCTCTGCTACTGTGAACACGGTTTGTGTGGCCTCTCTGGCCCAGCTGGGCAGGCACTTAGGGCTCAAGAAATAGTTAAATGGATTTGCAAGATAAACTAGGGAAAATAAATGGCCCTTGAGGCCTGTGAGCAAATTTCAGAAATATTTTTGCTGCTTTCTTTGATCTGTTCAAAAGAGGAATTGGCTGCTGTTTCGGTGTTTGGAAATAAACTGTGGAAAGGTGCCTCCTCAAGAAGATATTGAACTGTGCAAGGGGGACTCATGCTGGGATGCTGAAATAGAGGGCAAAACCCCACTCCAGGAGGCAGAGCTGCATTCCCAGAGAAGGGTGATTTTCCTGACCCTCTCCGCTGTCCCTGCCCTTATGTGAAGCGAGGAAGAATGCCAGGTTTGTATATGGCAGTGCCTTGTAGCATGGACAGGGTCACTGCCCCAGCAATCTCCACGGGCATCAAAAAACATCCCTGTAAATACAGCAAGGGAATGTTTTCCATGTCCATAATGGGCAAAGCTCCTGGAAGTGTTTGAAAGACACATTATGTTTGCCATAACTTTGTGTTGACATTTTACACAACATTTTTCATGTTGTTTGCTCCCAGAAGCCCAAATCTCCAGGTATTTGTTGCTCAGAAAGTAGACATTCTTTGATCTAGGGTGTTGAAAGCACACAGAGACAGGAAAGAGGGTTAGAAAACCCTGGCTGGAAGGGGACAGTATTCCCAGAAGAATTTCCATGTCATCAGATTGCAGCTTTTTTGGTTTTGGAAGGAAAACCAAAAGGCTTTGACCCACTAGAAACTCAAAGTCCAGCCTGGAATGGCTTCTTTTATTTTCTGTGTTATCAGGTGCTTATCTCCATCCCTGTTAGACTGTGAGCACCTGATAACAACCATTATGTGTCTGTCAGCCCATTACATGTCTGACTGCCTCTTCATCACTTCGATGCACAAGTAGGATACTGCAACAAGCAGACCTCGAAGGTCTGCTGGGGTTCAGCCCTTATTGCCCCGATCTGCTCTGGAGCCAAAGGGTTATAGCAGCTTATAGAAACCCCTCAGCCTTCTGTTTTGTATCTCTCTTTATAAAGAGCCAGGCATCTTAAGGCAGACAGGGAAACCCTGCTGGGATGCTGCTATTTTTGCAGTCCTCTGGATTTGAAGCATTTGCTTTCCAGTTCACCTTTTAAAGGACAAAAATGCTGATGAGCCTGAGATAAGGTTGGGCCTTGGCCATTCTCAGGAGCCCTGTCTGGTGTCGATCATGGAAATCTTGCAAGAAGGACTTATGTGGTCCACGGCTGCTGCTCTCTGTGCAAATGGATCCAGTTCCCTCGTAGAGTCCAGACACCAGCGTAGGTGCCTGCTTATGTAGATGAGCCTGCAGTGTTGGCCACTAACATTTATTCCCTGTGCACTGCTCCTGTTAAGGTTAATGGGAAGCTGTTCTTAAGGAAATTTTTTAAATACCTTTTTAAAGGGAGACAGTTTTAGATCAACTGTTTTTCATTGTCTTTTGGGCTGGTTTCCTGCCATTCAGTGTAAAGGGGTGCAGGTAGGAAGGGACTTGTCCCCATGGGGTTATAATCCTGCTGACTTTAAAATATGCCCATTGTAGAGTTTGCTGGTGGGGGGTGGGGGTGGGGAGTTATATGAGACAAGGACTCCATCAAACACAAAATCAGAACAGCTGATCATGAAACAAAGGGAGGAGGTTTTTTCCACTCTTTTCAATTGAAAAAAGTGTGTTTTCCAGCAGCAGTTTTGCCAGATCCTCTGCAACTTGCAAGGAGCTGAACAACTGTAATAAAACAGAGAACTGTGGAAATAAGTCTTATACTTTTGTTGTGGTTTTGCCCTCACTGTCCCTTTTGACCGCCATTCTTGTTGTGGTGGGAGTTTCACTGCATCTCAAGGGACTGTGCAGCAGGGCTGGGCTTTACGGTCCTGGCACTACTTTTCTCCTCCACCCACTTCATTGCATGCTGCGTCTTTGCAGGTGGCAGACCCCGACTGCTGACTTTGTGTGGGCTGGGGGTTTCCAGAGTTGTCTTAGATGTTTAACTAGCAGCTGAGCGTGCCAGGCACTTTGTTCACCTCCCTAGCGGCAAATACCCTCAACTGCTCTCCTGGGGGATGGGAAAGGAAGGCTTGGTGGGTCAAATCTGACCACCCTACCCCAGGTCTGAGAGGACAGAAAATTTCCTGAACTGTTCAGAGCTGGTGAGTGGGCAGTGGCAGGTACGAGCATGAAGGTTTTGGGGCTGTCTGTGCCACACAGGGCACTTGCTGCTGTCAGGAGAGCATCCTCCATGGGCAACGGTGTGGGGAAGTGAAGCCTCCATTTGCCCATGAGGACAGATAAGCCCAGCATGCTTGCTTGCCTCCGTGAGACACGGGGATGACCTCTGTGTCTGCAGCTTGTGCAATATTTATGCAGCTCATCTGGTAAACAGCATGGTTTTTACTCTTTATTAGGTGGATGAGTGCCCCTTTGTCCCCGAGCTGTCCCAGCCTGGTCCCTCCAGAGAGCTCTGTGGCTGCCTAAAGAGAGATTATGAAGCATCATTTCCACAGCCCTGTGCATATTAAGTAGGTTGCAGAGAGCTCACACGCAAATAAGTGCTGGTTTGGGAACACCCAGGTTAGCAATGTTGCGGCTTGATAAAACCTGTGGGGGCAAAGAGATGATAGAAGTGTTAGCTGAAACTGTGCAGCGAGCCTGTTTAACCTCCAAGGAAGGAGAGATCCATGGTGAAGAGCAACAGGCCTTCCCTAAAGCAGCAGAAATACCTGAGAAAAGAGGAAGGTCTGGCAATGAGGACAAAACCTGAGGCCTTTGCCTCCAAGCCATGATCTGCAGCAGTCCAGGGTGGGCTCAGGACTGGGGTGTCCCCTGGGAGCCCAGGCCACTACAATCCCTGCCCTGCTGTCTGCCCTGCAGGGAGGAGGAGGAGGAGGAAGAGGAGAAGGAGAAGAAGGACGAGGAGGAAAAAGAGGAGGAGGAGGAAGAAATTTCCAAGGACTTCCCTGCAATGTAGTGGGAGGTGTGGGGAGGCCCTTCTCCCAGGGGATGTCCCCAAAAGGTCTCCTTTCGCCAATGCAACGTGCCTCTTGCGCTTTCTCTTTACCGTGCCGCACTGAAACCTCAGTTACATGCTAATGCTCAATCCCAGGCTGCTTTCTGCATCGGCGTCAGCAGGAAATTAATCTCTGCCCCGCGCCAAATGTGTACTTGTGGGAGAGCCCCTGCCTTCACTCACTGGGCAGGGACTGAACTGCTAATTAGGAGCCCAGGCTTAGGCTGTCAGGACCACCCTGAAGGGGGATTTGGAGACAGGCCTTGCATTAATTCTGGTGCTGTTAAAACCAGTGGAAGTAAGTACCTGAGCCTAACACAAGACACCTGTCTGCATCTTAATCTTGGAGCTGGGTGTCTTGGTGTTGCCTCTCCTCGTCTTCCAAGATTTCCCTCTGTGCCACTTTAGCATCTTGCAGGCTGCACCAAGCATGCTTAAAGCCAGTTTTCACCCATGGAGAAACTCTAGAGGATATTTGGTGGTGAGTAAAGTGACACACAGAGACTGTTCCCCCCACCAATTATGCCTTTAATGATGCACTCTTAAAGGGAGCGCAAGGAAGCGTGCTGGATTTTTACTGTTTTTTGCTATTCACCCATGGAAAAGAGCAACTATGGGCCAAAAACCAGTTACGTCCATATGCGTTTTCCTATTTTTTGCAACCTGGTTTCACATGACAGCTATAGTGCAGGTAACATTGCTACAATAACAAATTGTTGGAATATATTGGATTCCAAACCTGCTTGGTAGTGACCTTCTCTGGCAGAGGCAAGAGGCCCTTGTCAGCAGCACATGGAGAAATTATGGTGGGGAGTTTCTCTTCAGTGAGCAGAGCCCTCTGAACCAGAACCCTTGTGTAATTATGTGGGATTTTTTGACTCCAGATCCTAAGAAACTCTCTGTTGAATAGTATGTTTCTTGCTAGTTCGTTCATCTGTGAATTTCCGCAGCAGGTAGCGTATAAATAGCTCTGAGGCACAAGTGATCCACGAGTTCTTTTCAGAATACAGTATTGAGTCATTTTAAAGCCTCCTACTGTAGCTCTTTTAAAGATGAACTCATTATTTTAAGTGTAAGAAAGATTTCTGTCCAAGAAAGAATGAGAAAATCCTGGCTTAAGGTGTCCTTCCAACAAAGTACCTTGTTTAAAAACCAATAAAGAATAAAATCGCATGTGAGCTGGCCAGTGAAGTGAGCAGGCAACATCTGCCCATCCCTGCAGCGGGTTGTTCTGTTCATCACTGAGAGGCTATACTGCTTTCTAGAGCCAGGAATAGAAACCAGCGTTCCTTATTCCCAGGAGCCCTTTGCCATGTAGGGCAGAGAAATCCAGCTGGATCCCTCCGGCCATCCTTTCTGCCTGACCCCAGACACCATTTGGCTTTCAGTAATTAGGGCAGAATTAGGGCAAGATCCCTAGGGATGGAGGCTGCTGGAGCAGGGCTTGCGCAGAGGGCAGAGCTCATCTATATGCTGAACTGAGCCTCCTTTCCCACCTGGAATTTTTGTCTGAAAGGAATTAGGGGATTTGATACACTTGTACAGGCTTGGCATCCCAGCAGGTTATAGGAACAGCTCTGTCATTGCTCCTGGATGTCTAGAAATATCAGATGTGTCTACAGCACATATTCAGATAAATACCTGCTGTTGGTGCACTGGGTATCCAAAGCTTCCGCTGACAGAGGCTTAAAAACCAAAGAAAGTAGGAAAACCAAAAAGAGACCATTTTTCTAGCACCACTGCCCATGGAGTGCTGTGTTAGTTGCCCGAGGAGCAATACAATGTGGCTATGGTGCTGACTGCATGCATTAGATGAATAACATATTCCATTCAAACAGTAGGAGACCTCTTAAACAGACCAAAATGTAGTGACCTGCTACAGAAACTGCCTGAGACACTTCTTCCCTTGTGCAAACTACTACTACACTGCTCATGCATAAGTAGTTAAGGGCTGTTTCACGCATTAGTTTTTGGTATGAATGTACCCCAGCACAGTTTTCAAGGGGTGAGTCAGGATTTATTTCCCCATTAAGTCAGACCAACATCCTTTTTTTTGGGAGGGCGGGACACGACTCTGAGATTGTATATAAGTCTGAATTGGGATATGTGACCACAGAATCATGGAATTATTAAGGTTGGAAAAGACCTTTAAGATCATCGAGTCCAACCATCAACCCAACACCACCATTCCCACTAAACCATGTCCTGCAATGCCACGTCCACAAGTTTTTTGAACACCTCCCATGATGGTGACTCCACCACCTCCCTGGGCAGCTTGTTCCAATGTTTGACCAGATTATATTTGACTCACCGCAGCAGCTTAATGTGGAGAGAGAAAAAAAAAAAAAGAAAGCAAAGCAAAAAATCAGTTGCATTTTATGGATGGAGGATTAGTGGTGGAAGGAAATGGTCCTTCATGGATTTAAATCAGAAGGAAACATAACATCATTTAATCTGACATCCTGCAGAACTCGTGCATAAAGATTTCATCTTATGGTGCTATGGCAAGGTCAAACTCACTCTGCTAGCAACTACCTTGGAAGTAAGGGTGTGTTTCTGTGCGCATCCGTGTTTGAAAGGGATGGGAGATAGAAGAAGCCTTTTCATTTCTTCCTAGCATTTGGTAGGAAGTATAGTAGGAACCTATTTTGTATGGTTCTTCAACATTTTCATATGGATTGTAAGTCACACATGCTGCCTTTTCCCATAGCGGGTGTGGAAGTATCAGGGTCAACTGAATAAACATATGGAGAAATTAAGTAGGGTGCCCAAAGCCACACACCTCTCCCAAAACCAGGCACAGCATGAGAGTTTGTAGCCCTGCATTGTGTGCAGGCTGCCTGACCCCATCCCTCTCTTCTGTACCATGCACAAGAGTGAAAACACAGGAAGATTTTTCTTTATCAAGTCCTCTTCTGCTCTGTGGCTCAAAGCTGGAAATGATTTCACAGTGCTTCTTTTAATCTTCTTCAACAACTTCTTTGTTTAAAAATAAAGCAGTTAGGACAATGGGATAAAGAAGTACTCACAAGTGTTTGCTTAAGTTCTGATCAAGTGCTAGGTGGATCATCCAGAACCCAGTGCACCAATATGAAAGCGATGCTTCTCTTCATTTGTACAGGGCTATTCCTTGATAATAGGGATATATGTTATTCATAATCTGCTGGTGGTTATTCTCATCATCAGCTGAAGGAGATGACATCAAGTGAGTTAATTGTTTTGTTCCACAGTGGCTAATGAGTAGTGTATGTATTCCAAACTAACAATTTGCCATAGCTCCACAGGAGAGAGAGTATTAAGTGTTCAGTGACAACATGCAAATAGTGAATGTATTTATAGAAAGCAGAACTGAGGGACAATAAAAAGGCCCAGGTTTCTGGATAATTTATTCAGAACTAACAATATGATAGTAAAGGAGATCCAGATTAAGAACGTACATATGCCATTTGGGAACTCAAATGAAATTCCCAGCTTTTCAAAAGTTCAAGCCTTTCGCAGGTCCTGTTGAAAACAGTGGGAGGACATCTGTGAAAGATGTGGCTGTTCAGTGTGTGGTTAAAAGTGATCCAGCCTTTTTGTCTGGCACTGGTGATACAGTTCCCTCCTAAGCAAATTTCTTGCCAACATGTTTTCAAGGAAATGCTTGATTCTTATGTCCAGCCCTCAGAAAACCATGGACGTCTGGTGAGCACACTCAGAAAATGTCTGTGTTATTATTATCATATCTAGCTTATAACATCAATCAAGGTCAAGGCACTATTGAGATGATACTTTACAGACATGTGGTAAGAGAGATCCTTCCTCTGAGGTGCACATAAACAAAATAGTAAATGGTCCCAGTTACACTGACACAGCTTCTTTGTGTTTCCCATTTCTCCTTCGCTTTCTGCCTCTGTCTTTTCAGACTGTAGCTGTTTGGGGCAAGGCTATCTTCTTTGCTCAGCTTTCTGCCTACAGGAGTATAAGTCACTATTGGGACTCCTAGGGTTTATTGAAATTCAAATAATTAGTAATAGTACATGCACTACAGTTAATGGATTGTGTGCTTGTGTACAAGTGCATGTGTTTTTATAGACTTAAGTACCATTGCACCAGATATGCACTAGAGTGACAGATTATATTTTAAAGAGCGTTTCTCTTTGGAAACACTAACCGGGGAGGTCCCAGTTGACTGGAGGTTAGCAAATGTGATGCCCATCTTCAAGAAGGGATGGAAGGAGGATCCGAGGAACTACAGGCCTGTCAGCCTGTCCTCGGTGCTGGAGAAGATTATGGAGCAGATCATCTTAAGTGCCATCATGTGGCATGTACAGGACAACCAGGCGATCAGGCCCAGTCAGTATGGGTTTATGAAAGGCAGGTCCTGCCTGACTAACCTGATCTCCTTCTATGACAAAGTGACCCGCTTAGTGGACGAGGGAAAGGCTGTGGATATAGTTTACCTGGAGTTTAGTAAAGCCTTTGACGCCATTTCCAACAGCATTCTTCTGGAGAAACTGACTGCTCATGGCTTGGATGGGCGTACTCTTCGCTGGGTAAAAAGTGGCTGGATGGCTGGGCCCAAAGGGTTGTGGAGAATGGAGTTAAATCCAGTTGGCGGCCGGTCACAAGTGGTGTTCCCCAGGGCTCAGTACTGGGGCCAGTCTTGTTTAATATCTTTATCAATAATCTGAATGAGGGGATCAAGTGCACCCTCAGTAAATTTGCAGATGATACCAAGTTGGACAGGTGTGTTGATCTGCTTGAGTTAAGAAGGCTCTACAGAGGGATCTGGACAGGCTGGATTGATGGGCCAAGGCCAACTGTATGAGGTTCAACAAGGCCAAGTGCTGAGTCCTGCACTTGGGTCACAACAACCCCATGCAACACTGCAGGCTTGGGGACAAATGACTGGAAAGCTGCCTGGCCAAAAAGGACCTGGGGGTGTTGATTGACATCCGGCTGAATATGAGTCAGCAGTGTGCCCAGGTGGCCAAGAAGGCCAATGGCATCCTGGCCTGTATCAGAAATAGTGTGGCCAGGAGCAGTAGGGAAGTGATTGTACCTTTGTACTTGGCACTGGTGAGGCCGCACCTCAAATACTGTGTTCAGTTATGGGCTCCTCACTGCAAGAAAGACATTGAGGTGCTGGAGCGTGTCCAGAGAAGGGCGACAAAGCTGGTGAAGGGTCTGGAGCACAAGTCTTGAGTGGTTGAGAGAGCTGGGGCTTAGCCTGGAGAAGAGGAGGCTCAGGGGAGACCTTATCACTCTCTGCAAGTACCTGAAAGGAGGTTGTAGAGAGGTGGCTGCTGGTCTCTTGTCCCAAGTGACAGGACAAGAGGAAATGGCCACAAGTTGCACCAGAGGAGGTATAGATTGGTTGTTAGGAAAAACTTCTTCACTGAAAGGGTTGTCAGACATTGGAACAGGCTGCCCAGGGAGGTGGTTGAGTCACCATCCCTGGAGGTATTTAAAAGACGTGTGGATGAGGCACTTAGGGACATTGTTTAGTGGTGGACTTAGCAGGATTAGGTTTACAGTTGGACTTGATCTTAAAGGTCTTTTCCAACCTAAACAATTCTATGATTCTATGATTCTTTGGAAGCTGTGGCTTGAAAGTCAGGCTTGTCCATTTGACAAAAACTATTTTGAACCCGTTTTGAGCACCCTACACTTATGTATCCTAAGAACAGTGTCGTGTGGAGACAGGTGAAGCTCTTATGTCCTATTGGTACTGCATGGGAGAATAAACCCACCTGCAACCCTTGGTGGCGAGCATGAGTGGGGAGCAGTTGTGTCTCCTCACCTGGAGCAGCAACAACAGTTGCTACTGCTCCATCTCTCCTTTTAGTGAGCACAACAGAGCCTTTGAAGAGCTCTTGAAATTCCTGCCTTGCTTTTTAGGAGACAGGCAAAACTTTCCAGGCTGACCTTTTTAAAGGGTATCTCATTGTCTGTTAAATCTAGATTATTAGAGGTGAGTTTCACTGACCCCTCAACACAGTGATCAAAGGACTTGATTGCAATGACAGCCATTGCTTCAAGGAGAAGGATAAATGAGTAAGTTGGGTGTTCAGTTTCTTTCTTTCTTTTAAACACCCAAGCCAGAGTCAATCCTTATATTGACAAGGCTTAGTGTGCTGAATTCCCTTAGCATTACTAACTTGCTTTTTCTTTCTTTATCCTTAAAAAAAACCCCAAGCAGATATAGCTAATGCTGTGTCGCATCCCACGCACTCGTGTTGCTCCTGCAGTCTGTTGCTTTTTCAGATTCACACACACATTTGCATTTGCAAGCGCCACTATTGCTTTGCAGTAAACACTGCTCATGCCTCTCTCCTAAGAGGATCCAGATGTCTTTCTCTCAGGATGGTGCACTTATTTTTAGATTTTTCTGCCCATTGCTGCATACATTGGATGTTTTTTGCTTTTGCGTATAACCCTTAGTCCTCATCACAGATATGGCATTCTGGGGTGAGGACAGTGATGAGGAGTGAAAGATACTTGTCTTCCAAAAAACAAGTTTTATTTTTATTCTTCTGATTCCGTCCCCACAGGCAGGTCTATGCTGTGAGCACTTTTCCCATACAGCTAACTCTGCCTCTCTATCAGCCATGTGCTCTTTGATTGCACATGGTATGTACAGGTATTTGCTGGTCTTTGGGAGCTGAATAAGAAAAGGATTTTATTTGTTCAGTAGCTGAAATGAAAAAAAAAAAAAGAGAGAAGACTTTCAGCTTACTTTTTTTTTTTAGCAAAGAAGGAACAATCTGGATGAAGGAAGGGGTCAAACTCCTCTTGTTGGGAAAGAAGTGATGAGCAAATCCCAATCACACTGAAGACTGGTGGATTTCCCACCAAGTGTAACGATCAGAATATCATCCTGTGAAGTTTTACAGCAAGTTCAGTGAGATCTGGAAAAGGGTGAATGGATTAATAAATGCATTTACTCTTCATTCCCCTTCAGCCCAATCTTTATGTCATTATTAACACCTCAAACTTGCCTGTCAGAGCTGTTTGCCACAGTCATAACAGTGTTGCAGCTGTGACGGCCAGAGGATATGAGAGGCCGAACTGGTAAGGAGAGGTAACAACTTCTAATGGACCAGCTAATATCGGTAGGGAAAACAGACATGGTCTCAGGTACAAGTGCTTCCTTGCATCTCCTTCTGTTTGCATCATTGGCATTCAGAACAAGGATTTGCATCTTCAGGGCATGAAATTCCTGCTGACCAGGATAGAGGACCAGCTCCTCAAGCTCAGCAAACGCAGAGAGTGATGGTTATAAGTAGGCAATTCTGTTGCATTCCTGGGGAGAAACCTTTCTTTTTTCACATGGTTTCTTAAATCAAGAGCCTACTCAGGTTTAGATGGCTAGTGGGAGCAGACTCACAAGCAGCCTGTCTTTCCCCTGTTTTGCTGTAGTAAAGGAAAGGAGAGGGTTTTTTAGCAATCAGTAGGCTTTTCCTAATCCTGCTAAGAGAGATGTGTGGGAACTGTATCTTCCTTAGCCCCACTGGTGCGTGTCTTCATGGAGGTCTGGAGTTATCACAAAACAGTGGAAGGTCTAGCAAAATAGTAAGTGACCGCTTTATAAAAAAAGCCAGCTTAATGGTGGCATTGTGCGTAGTCTGATGTATACTTGAATAGAGTTATAAATACACGTTTATGAATGTACCAGCATAATGCCTGCTAAATGAGATACATGACTAAGGAGAAGATCAGGCCAAAAGATGGTTGCACAGTGGAGGCACTCAAGGGCATTGGTTTCACACGAGACAACTGCAGAAAGGGAGAGAGAAAAATATGTCCCTATTACAACATTGTTTGCTACATACAACCACATGCAAACCTCCAGTGAAAGCTCTGTCGAGCTGTTAGGGTTATACGTGATCCATTCATTGCGTGGAAAAAGGCTTTTTAACAACCTGCCATGTGAAAGGAAACGCCCTGTGATACACCCCACTATGCCCTGCGTGCTCTTCAATCCCAGCAGTATCAGAGGGTATGTCTCACCCCTCCTGCGCGGCTTCTCTTGACCCTGGTGTCCTTCATGTCTCAATGCTGGCCATAGGATCAGCCATGCCACCAGCGTGTCTTCTGCCTGACTTGGACCCTCCGTCTCCTCTGTCCCTCTCTCCATAACTTCTTGCAGGACGGAAATAATCTACTGGAGCTTGGTATTTTGCTGCCTTTTTTTAAAGTTGTGTGGAGAGGAGAAACAAGAGGGTGATTTGATTTTTGATGATCTTTCACCCCTTTGTGTACTTCACAACCTTGACCTGTGGGAGAGGAGTTCTTGTAGGAGGAGATCGGGAGGACTGCGATGTCCAGTACTGGGCCTTTATCAAGGGAAGTTAGATTGACCTGTAATGCAGTGAGTTTTTATTTGGAAAATATTTATTGTCACTATCCAGGGCCAGTGATTTCCATCCTGCACAGGCAGTGACTCAGCTGGTCTCATGCATGTTGAAGATCAGGGGCTAAACTGGGGTTGGATTTAGCATGTCCTGCTGTATCACCAGTCAGCTGGTACGCATGGTTTCCATAAGCTCACAATTTACCAAAATGTGTGTCTGGAGCTGCACAGCGGATTAACATCTGATCCATCACTGGATTGTTAGTTTGCAGATGGGGATGCTGTTGGGATAGCATGGCTTTGGGTGAAGGTTTATAACAGGACAAGTGCCAAAACTACCAAAAATGGGGAGCTGATGTTTTCAATGCATCACTTATGGATGGAGCTGCTGACAGCCACATACTTTAGTAGATATACCGATCCCCTTCACTAAGTCCTGCCGTCACTTGCTGAGCCAAAGCAGAGTGAGTTAACCTGCTGCGAATGGCCCTCTCCTATGTATCCGCATGGAGTACTTACTGCACATCGTACCTTATGACGTACTCATTCTTAGTATAGACTAACTTCTTCATGTCTTGAAATATGAAAGCTTAAGCTTTTGCCAGTGCGTTTGAAATGCCAAAGTCAGGACTCCATCCACCACCCTAAGTTTTCTTTGAGCTGGCCCACGCAGAAGAAATTTGCTCCGTTTCCCTGCACTAGACCATCAGCACTCCCACTTGTGCTGCATTTGGAGGGCAGACTCTGGGCCCCACAGGAAGGACCTGAGGGTGATAGGTAGCAAGGAGAGAACTCTGGGCTGGTCCAAGCCATGCAAAGCTGTGCTGCCTTCTGCACTTACCAGTAGGAGCAGCTTCTTTAATACCTGAAATGACTGACTACAAAACTCACTATTTCCCCCTAACAGTTACAGAGCATGGAAGTTTCAAGGCTAAAATTTGGAAACTAAAAAAGCATCTTAGATCCTTTTTTTTTTTCTTTCTTGAGTGGTATTGAGGATTACCACATTTGGTTACATAATAATTTCTCTCAGCCTGAGCTTCTTAGCAGTTAATTAGTCAGGGATTTGAGGGAAAAGATGTCTAAACTGTTGAATATTTGCTTACTGGTCCACAAATGTGCTCTATTTTGTTGTAGCTGCTGTTCTAAAAGCATCAAATTTTTTTCTTTTAAAAATTGGAAAAATCCATGACATAATTTTTGGCTTTAATTTTCTATACCTTCATTCAGTGACCACAGGTAGGGGGGGTATGAGAAGCTAACACATGGCTAGCAAGAACACCAGTGCTAGTGCCAACAGGTTATGCAGAGCCTCTGCCACCCATCCAAGGGGATTCAGGTATTTCTCTTTCTTGAACTGCTTTTCCCTCACCATGTGTCACAATCAAAGCACTTCTGTAACCCTCAGTGTGGCTCCAAAGTTGCTCAGAGCTGAGGAGTATGAAAGATCTGCTTTATTCAGTGCCTGAGATCAAAACCATCCAGGTTGTTAACACCAGCCTCTGAGCCATATAACAGCCTGCTCCAGCTGGGTCAGCCAGAGCCTTTTAAAGCCACTGTTTCCTAACAAGCTTTGTAAAACCTTTGACTGCTTCAAGATCTGCAGGTGAACCATGCAATATAGAGGCTTGTTTATTTACTAGTGTCTCCCACCAAAACCCTAATCACAAGGAGAGGGAAAATCACTGGGATTCCTTGGCTCAGAAGGGAAACCCAACTGGAAGCTGAAAATAGACGATGTGCCCTGATGTTATAGGCATCTACAGATACATCTTTCAAAGCACAGGTGCATTTTTTCAGCCCGGTATATACTCTATTGAGATATCCTTACCCTTTGGAAGGTATCTTCACTTCTTTCTCCATTCCTCTCCTTTCTCTATGCTAAAAAGGGCCGTAGAGCATCTTTATCCCTACTACAGCTATCACTGAAGGAGCACTTCCAACTTTATGGGCTTCCTTTCTTATTTTTGCCTTCAGACACCAGCTCACAGCAGTGTGATGAGTGGGTGCTAATTATGGAGAACTACATTTCAACAACAGAGCCTTACTGCTGATGAATACAGAAAAATTGCTCATTAGAGCAGCATGGTATTTAGTCAGATTGGCTTCCCTAGATATTAACATTCTGGCATTAATGCAGACTGGCAGTGTAATACTTGAATAAAACGATCTCAAGATAATATACGCAGAAGGACTTGTACAACTGTTGCCCAACCTGTGGAGTTCGCTAGGCATTTGTGCTGGGGGCTCCCACATGCTGCTTCTGCAAAAAGCCTCATCCTTGGATTTCAGTAACTTACATATACAATTTCTTGGTGTTTTTTTTAAAATAAGATGCACCTCACAGGGCATGGTGCATCATGCATGTGATTTATTTCACTGGAATGAAACATGCTGTGCTTGATTATTTTCCCAGACATCCAACTTTTAACCAGGTTGTTTGGTATGACTATGCTGTGTCCATGATGCAGGTGGCACAGCTACCTGCTTGATGGCTCTCTGTGCACAGTGAAGTGTGTGCAATGTTGAAGCCACCCTGGAAAATGCATTGTTTGTACCTGTTGCACAGAATAACATGGTAAAGGAAGCTCAGCAAAAGGTCGTGTTTTAACACAAAAACAGCCTGGAAGCTTTAGGTGCCTTGTTTTAATGCAGGGAGACTGTGGGTTGGCAGAAGACTTTAGCACCAAGTTTTTCCCATGCAGTTTTACAAGCAGCAAATGCAGAGGCTGTGGTTTGGGTTCATATTGCTGCAAGCAGAGGTGCCTTTGCTTGGACACAGCTCCCTGGTCCTCCCTCTGCAGCAGCAGTGGCATCTCCAGCTTGGCTTCCTGCTTGGTTTTGCAGAGTTGCCCACATCCCTCATGCTGTGTGGAGAGAGCCAGTGGATCCACTGGGTGCATGGGCTGGTGCCTCTGTCTGTGCAGCTGTGTGAGCTGCCGCTGCAGAAGCCATAGCCACAGGGAATTCCTCAATCCCATGTCCTACCCACTTCCACCTCTGAGCCTACATCAGAAATAGCTGCTCCAGTGGGCTAATGTAAGTGATATAAACATACACAGAAAAGACATAACTGTTCAGCAAATAGCAGCACTCATCTATCCACACATACACCAAAGCTTCCTCTTCTGCAACCCTCTGGGCTCCCCTTTGACTTGAACACCAGCTTTTGCTGATTAGCTCAGCTTTATCTAATTAGCACCCAAATGGGAGAGCCTCCCTCAGCTGCCTCTGAGCTTGCAAAGAGCCTGGAGCTAAGGATTTACGTGGAGGAGCAGGGGAAAGTTGTTCCCTGGGGTTTGCATGGTATGTCCTTACCTCTGTGCACTGGGAAGATGTGTCCTTGTACTGGTGTTACTCTGTTGGTTGATACAGAAGCTGGACAGTACCTGCACCAAATTATCACTGTCTCATCTAACCTGTTTCTTTCCTGTGAGTTTACTGTGTGTGTATTTTTTTTTTTTAATAATGGTTATGGTATTTTGCCCATAGTTTGCCTTGGGAAATAGAGTGTGTCCTACATCCATATCTATTTTAAGACTCTGCTCTGCTGCCTGCTACCAGCTGGGGACATGGCTGGAAGGAGCAATGGTTTCATGTTATGAGAGGAAACACTAGATATTTCTAGGGGGCCTGTAACTGTGAGATCCTATATATGTTTATTACCCAGAATATTATGCTTTTAGGGATAGTACTCATCTCACCTGACTGTAGTATTTTTAAAAGCTGGCATTCTAGTTTAACTTAATTGAATAAGATCTAGTTGCAGACAATGGAGAATGAGGCACACCCAGAAAGCAAATTATTGTGTTTCCACTATTTGTATTAAGTTATGAAGAATATCCTTTTCCTTTGTGTTAGTTCTGCTCAGACTTAGGTGGGTTTTGGGGGGCCAGTAGAGGTTATGTTATCTTAATGATAAGAAAAATTCTGTTTGCTTAGTGCAGAGCAGTGAAAAGGAATTGGGATTTACCCCTCTAAATGGTTTAGGCAGTCTTCATGACTCTGCCTGGCTGCAGAAGTCAGCAGAGCCCAACAGAGCAGTGATGTCTGTATGTTGCTGGATGCTTATGTTTGTGGGTATCAAATATTGTTGTTTCGAGCCAAAGTGTATTTACGTGGTTTCTGTTTTCCCAATGTTGTGTGAAGGGGAGACTGAATTGAGCTCCCAGTTCATTGCAGGAGGTGATGAATACCTGTAATACAGTCACATTAACCTTTTCCATATTATAAGGGTCTGTGTGGGTCTCGCACTTAGAGCTGGAACTGCGCAAGTCCTCCTAATTGGTGTAACTAAAGGAAGTTGTTTAATGGTGGTGTTGCACACCCATGTTCAGGTATGTGCTCAGCAAATGTTGCTATAAGTAAGTACTCATGCAGAGCAAATCAGTCCTGCTTTTACTAACAAAGTACTCACAGGACCCAGTCATTTACTGATGGAAACATCTGAATTTCAGTGGTCTGTCCAGACTAAAGTAGCTGAGGGCAATGTGCATTTTCTCCAAAATTAAAACAGCCGGACAGAACCACTGCTTGTCATAAAAGCATGAGGATGAATTTCAGCTGTATGGAAGCAAAGAAGATTTGGGAGCAGGAACACTTGCAGATGCCTTTCTTACCATTGTGCATCTTGTGTTCATGCATGTGAGGGTCTCTTAGCCCACTGTTGTCTAGCTCAAACACTGGATCATTATCATCCTGATTTCTTAGTTGTGTGCCCACATGTGTGGTTTTTTGGGTGGGCTGATTAGCATGGTTTTACCTAAATCCCAGTTTAAGAAGAAACATGGGTCAGAACTGGTTCCAGATGGGAGTCCAGGGGTCTGGCTCCACCCTACGTGTGCATTGTCCCCATCCCGGAAGGTTTTATGCCCTCAGACTCGGGCACTCCTGGGTGCTCTCCTGCCACTGCTCTGGGTGTGCAAACTTAGGTGATGTGCTTCACAAATGATGCTCTGCTGCATGGCATGGTGCTTGTGTTCACAGATGTAACCAGAAGAGGCTAAACAAAAAAAACCCAACAAAAAAAAATGCCCAACACCCAAAAAACCATCAAAAACTATATGGCCTGAGATGGGTCAAGAGGCATCCCAGGGCAAAGGCTGTGTGGTGTCTCTGGACTTTTTTTTTAGTGCTGTGGCCTGGGTGAAAAGAGGGATAAAAGTACATAAATGTGACCCTTTAGCTCAAAGGTGAGCAGCTACTTGGTAAACCTGGTATAAGTTGCTCCATATTTTAGGGTGGGTTTTCTCTGAAGTGCTTCTCTTTGGGTTAAACAGCTCTTTGCTTCATAAGAGCTGGACGGTTGGTGGGTCAGACCTGATTGTGAGAAACTGCAGTGTGAGATTGCTGCTTCAGAGCCAGCTCTAAAGGTCAAAAATGTACCACCCCCTCTCCTGCCTAGTTCACCTGAATATCTGGTGGCCCCAGCTGTTGCTCCACCTGCACTGATGGACAAACCTGTCTTCCTGGATTTAAGCCAATGCTGCAAATAGTGGGGAAGGATCATACTGGTTTTAGTGAGCTTGGCCTGGTGAGTAAAGAGGATAGAGGCTAGAGAGGAGTGCTACGAGTAGATTTGTACCAAGCAAGGTGATTTGGAGGGGAGGCAGCCAATGTTTGTATTGGTGTTGTCCTGTGATGCATCAAGCTGGTTGTGAGTTAAAGAAAGTAACACCCCTGTGTCTGTCCAGTGTGTACCGTTTGTGTAATACCAGGTAACACTCGGTGCTCTGAATGGTCTTTTACCATGTTTGGTGATTCTTCTGTTTTTCTTCTCTGGGGAGGTCCAAACCCCCTTGCAAACCTGAAGCTCACCTCTGAGATTGAAAAGGAGGAGAACTTTCTCAGTCAAATAGAGTTTTCCATCTGTTTTAATCTAATATTTAAGATGCAGCATAAAAGTTACAGTTTGTGGTAGTACTGGGGAGTGAATTTTGTATTGATTTAAAAATCAGTCATTTTTAGCTTACTATTTTATGCATCAGAAAATGGCCTTAGCTTCAGCAGGAATACTGTGTGTTATTAATATACATCATTAATTTATTCTTGGCACTGGGCTAGTAAAAGCACTTAATTCATTGTCCTGTCCTTAAAGTTGGACAAGTGAGATCTTAATAAAATTGTGATGGGGAGCAAAGCCATTTTGGAACAGAGCTGTGGTCCCACCCTTGTATTCCTCAAACACGTCTTCCTTCGGGGGTCGCTTGCATCTCCAACTGGGTCAGCACAACCGCAATGAGTCTGGAGGTGCTGAACTTGCTGGCTGGAAGCTGCAGCTCTGATTTTGGCACTCAGGCCCACCCGCACATAGGCTGGGAAACCCAAATAGTTGCGTAGCAGCTGATTTGCGTTGCAGAAAAGGGATGGGGTGGGAATATCCCCTTGCCTGGGACATCAGTGCCTTACCCTTGTGTTCAGGAGGGCTGGGTACAACCTGCGCCCCGGCGGGGTAAGTGCATGAGCCTGCATGCAGCCAATCGGAGATGAAAAGTGCTGGTGCTTCAGGCAGGCCTCCAAGGCAGAGGACCTCAATTTCAGTCCCTGTTCATATGCTGATTTATTCATAAGCTATTAAAGATGTATAAAGTGATTTTTTGGAGCAGGCAGTGGAGCCTGTGTCTCTTCCTTCCAAGTGCATGGTCTGACTGACTGGTTACAGACTCCTGCTTGCTTTCCTGCATGCTTTTTTGTGTTGGATCCTCGCATGTTGGATGCTATAGATGTTCTATTGACATAAAAATTGAACCTTTGTAGTATATGGTTTAGCTAAAGTGATAAGCAACATAACATAGTTTGGTTTGACCTACTTTTTTTTTAAACCTGTAAGGAAATGCAACCTGGTAAATCGCCACCCTGTTTCACATGACACTTCCCACCAGAATTGCTGGTAGTTGTATTCATGTTGACTGGAGATGGCTTGATCTCCTCTGCCAGCCTTGTGGGCAAGTGGCACTCGCTAAGTTAAGAGCATTATTGGTTCAACTTTTCCTTGCAAAAAAGCAGCAATTTCGGTGCTAGATGCATATTCCTCCCCTCTAAAATTATTTTGCTGCTCACAGCCTGCTGGCTTATGGCATCCTGAAGATCAGTTTCTCTTTCATTGGTTTGCAAATGCGATTAAAAGGAAAATGTAAACAGAGGACCTGCTGCACCTGAAGAGTGTACTTGTTCTTCTTTGGCTGGAATGTATTTTACACAAATGTGTGATATTGTAGCAAGGCTACCTTTAAAAAAAGAAACCAATAAAAACCCCTTTGTGGGTATCAGATTCTTTTGAGTTATTTGCTGAGGTCTGTTGTTGCACAGATATTGAGGTGTGACATCTGAATTGAACTGATGGCGCTTTCAACTATCCTATCCTTTATGTTAGTTCAGGAAATACGGCATCATGACAGATGCTTTGTTTTAAAGCCTTGAATAATGCATTGCGCAAAATACTGACGAACCCTGAACCTTAGAAAAGGCATTTTGTAAATTGGTCTTCTGAAGTCTTTTTGGTCTGCTGCAGGATCCTTAGCATCACTTACAGCTGGACATATGACATCTAGAGAAGTGCTGCAGATGTGCTATTGGGAACAGCCAACAACAGATCATTTTAAGCTCTTAGATACATGAGGGTGCACGAGGCAAATATGGAGTATTACCATCATGTGGTTTTATTGTTGTAAAAACAATTGTAGTAAAAGTTAAGGTAATCCCTGGTGTTCTGCTCCAAAGCCCCTTGAAGTCTGTATAATGGCTCTATTGAATTTTAGCAGCCTTTGAATCAGGTTTCCCATTGTAGGACGGTACTGATCAAAACCTGATGCTCTAAAGCAATCATCAGAAACTTCTCTCACTGCTCTCTTCCTATTCTCCTGGCAGTTACAAACACTGACACAACCAGCATTTAAAAAGTTTTCTTAGATCTAGTGATGAAAAGACTATCTAAGAGCTAGATATTATTATTCTGCCATCATATGTCAGGTTAGTGGGTTACAAAGTCTGTGCTGCAGTGAGGAGCTTGCTGCCTTGGATGTCTGCATGAACCCATTCACCTCCACTTTTAAGCTATGATGATGAGCTTTCCTTTTGGGGGGGGGGCGGAAACACTATTGTAATCATTCTTCGACTGAGCTCAATAAACCCCTCTCCATTGCTGCTGCTTTGTCTAAAGGCAAAAGCAATGCCATAAAAGAGGTTTTTAAATTTTAAAACTTGCTTTTTTGAAGACCTTGGGTCTGTTCTGAACATGGTGCTGCAATAAATATGTGTAAACCCCCAGTGATGTTTGCTCTGTGGCTGTTTTGTTCTGTGTGTCCTCCTGCTGAGTGCAGCTGCTTGTGCACATGAGTGAACGGACACATGGAAGGCACCCATTTTGTGGAGCAGTGACTTGAGATGGCCATTTGCTTCCTTGATCTCCCTGTGTGGCTTAGGGCATGTCATTTAAATTTTCAATCTCATCGTTTCCCACCTGTAAAATGGGAAGAGTAACTACTTTCCTGCACTGGCCAAGGGCAGGGTCACTCTCTCCAGCAAGGATGCTCTGCCCAGTGAGTGCAGCACCAGATTGCTGGTGAGGAAGCAGGATGGAGACTTTCCCTGCTCTGACATGCCTGGAGTGCTCCATGGTGTCAAAAAAGGGGATACAAGCCTGCAGCACTGCCTTGTAGAGTTATATCTTTCCGCAATCCTGGCTGCAGTTCTCTGTATTGTGCTTGAGCTGTTTGTGTGCAGCCTGATGGAGTGCATCTCTGTCTGTATTTCCTTCACTGAACAGCAGGCTGTTAGCTTTTAACTGACTTTCTTGCTAGTGTTGCCAGTGACTTGGTGACACCTAGAAAGGCATTTTCCAATTTATTTGTTCTGACAAACCCCATTATTGGCTGATTGGGGAGCTCCCATCCTGCACTTAGCAGAAATGCAGCATCAATTCAAAGTGGGTCTTCCCGAGGCTGAGTTAAGAGCAGTGTGCCTCTGCTCTCAAGCAGCAATTCCTCTCCTTGTTTAATAATGTCTATGGGAAAATACCCAGCACTGAGCACAGGCTTCCTGTCTGCCTTTGCACTGTTCAGATCCTCCCAGGGGGTCTTGTAGCTAGAATGTGTCTTTGTACCACTTCTGGGATAATTCCTGTAGAAACTTATTAATTCCTCCCCTGTTCTGTTCCTATAGGGGATGGAGGTGACCTGACTGAAAGTTTTAGCTAAATAGAAACAATTCAGACTGGTTTAATCAAATTTTCAGTTAGATCTCAAATATGTTTGCAAAACTGGTATCTCCTTCCTAAAAATCACTATAGGTAAAAATACAGTTCATAGCAAGCCTTGGCTCTCAGTTTGCTGCAATCATGCAGCTGGTTGTGGAGAGTAGTTTAGGTATACGGGGAATGGCCCATGATCAGCTAAATACTGTCCTGAGCTGTGCCCCTACAGAGACACTCAAGCCTATAGCATCTGCCTTTTTATGTTAGAGACCTGCTGGTTAGGTAGCTCTGCACGAAATATATCCCCAGCCTGTCTGCACTGAAAGCAGAGACCATGGGGGCTGCTGCTTTGGAGGACAGTATAGACGAGATGATACTGTGACTAGTTCTTTATTTACAGCTTCTCAGAGCACAGCAGACAGCATGTAATTAGAGCAATTGGCTCTGATGTTAGAGAGGACAACCTTGTCAATCAGTGTGGTAGAAAGGCAAGGAAGTACATGTCTGATGGGCTCTAGAGAGAGGAGATGATGCTTTTGGAGAGGGAAGCAGGATGTATTTGCGTCTTGCATTCATTATGGATGGTAGAGAAAATGCTGCATTAATGGGAAGGTATTGAACAGCCATTAACTGAAGCTTTTTAAGCTGGAAGGGTTAGGAAGAGAATCGGCCAAAGAAATTTTTGGGAATGGGGAATGCTGAATTTGAACCCAGTCTGGAACACAGAAGACAGAAAGAACTGGGGAATAAAGCAAATATGGTGATTGTACTTGTAAATAAGGTAAATGAAGCAGGATTAGCCTACAGTTGAACAGAGGGAGTGCTCTGGCAACCCATGGGGGAGGTCACAAACTTGCTCTGAATTTTTGCAGGTGATCCCTAGCTCAGTCTTGTCCTTAATCCTGTAGAGAAAGAAGAGCTGCCTCTGGTCTGGAGGCAGTTCTCATGGGTTCACATCCTGAGGGCTGTATTCCTGTGCTTAGCTGGTTTGCAGCTATTGCATTTAGCAGGTCTGTATTTGGCTGGCTGCTTTCTGCAGGCTTTTTGTTTAGGATTTGTCAGTGCCAGAGGTGGTGCTGAATACAAGACCCATGGAGGCGTTAGGGTGTGAGGTTAGTGGAAAACATTCTGTTGATGGGCCTGGTGATCTCTGGAACAGGGCAATGAAAATGGGGAAAAAAAAATGTTTTTATTGATGCCTGCTAGGTGAGGAAATAGCCAGAGGGCTGAGATAACATGAGAGCAAGAAAGATTTTTGGGAGGGCTGGGAACTGGAGAAGGAAGAGCCTGAGTAGGATTGATTTATGGGCACTAAAGACCTCAGTTTAGCTCATGAGTCACTGCTTTTTCTATTTGCTGTGGTTTAGCAAAGCATGGGCTTTTGTTCTGGCTACTCCTGTGTTTTGTGTTAAACATGCAATTAAGAGGTCTGAGTAAGGACCTGTGGGCTCTGCAGAAGTAAGCAAGTTGGTACAGATCAAGTCTACAGAGGTAGAAACTCCAGCACAAAGGTTGGAAGCAAAAGCAGGACCATGCAAACTGAGGACTACAGCCCATCTGCACCTGATCTTCCAGCCAGGGGTGCCACAAAACACCAAAGGCTTCCTGGGGTCTGAGCTTAGCATTTAACCTGTCCCAAGTTAAATAATGTTGATGGGGAAAATAGGCTTCGATTCCATGGTTTGAAGTGCTGAAATCCAGGGATGGTAATAAAATAGGCAGCACCTAGAAAATGAGGATAATGGGACAGGGAGCTTGCAAGTAAGCCCAGAGCTGAGGGCCTGATTTCCAGCTGCCTGTGCCCTGGATCTCATCAGGGTGCTGAAGGTCTGACTCTCCTGGAGTTGGGCCAGGCTGCTTTAGCACCTCCTGAAGTCTGGGACATGAAAGCTAGCAAGAAACACAGCCCACAGCTTGCCAGTTATGGTACTGTGCTGGGTGGTGGGAGACCCCAGCTAGCTGCTGTTGGCTTGGAGCTGGACATAGGCTGGGGATCTTGCCATGGGTGCTGGTGACATACTGTCCAATATGATAATTTATCCTGAGATGTATATAACAAAGTCTGTCTGTAAACGTTACACTGATCCCCTTTGCCCTCTGCAAGTGGGATGGAAGGGAGCAGGGGTGGGGGAGTGTCTACAGCCCCCGTGCAGCAGTGGATGGACTCCCTGAATCTCCCAGACATGCAGTGAGGGTGACAGCAGGCAATGTCCCCTTGGGGTGAATGTCCCCCTCTGAACCCCACAGAGTTGTGTGGGTGCACGCAGCTTGGTTTGAGGGGCAGGGACCAGGCAGGCAGCCCCCACTGCTGCCTCTGCACTGCGTCCTCCTTGCCCAAGAGCTAGCAAAGGCGGCTTCTCCTCCACATGCCTGGGGAGGTGATGCTGGGGTCGCTGGGCCCTTCCCTGCAAATTAAATTTGTGGCTCTGCCAGGAATGACATCATTTGTTAGGCAGATTTCTTCATTAGGAAGCTTTCTAATCTCAGACATGAGCGACACAGAAACCCTCCCCACCCCCCGAGCACTGAGAAAGCTGAGCTGCATTGCCAGTCTCTGCAGTACGCTTTGCTTATTTATCATTCATGGCATCATGTTTGTTTTATGACAAATGAACTTAATCACGATTTTCACAGTGGAATACACAGGAAAATACCCAGGATAACCATAGCTGCAGGTATAGAAAACCAAACTTAATTTAGAAAGGATATACAGGAGCAGTCTAAGCAGCTGAAGAATTGAATTAATATAATAAAAAGACTCAGTTATATATAATTCTTCATGCTGGAACAATAGCCCTGTGAGACAGGATGGTGCTCAGATTCTGCATTAAAGTTTTTTTTCTTGTATGCTTAATGCTGAACTAAATCATTATCATTATTTGTTGCTGAAAAGTGCGTTTGGGTGTTGGGAATATTTTTTTTCCCTCCAGTGTTGCACAGTGGAGGAGGGTAGGAATTGCAGATCATTTATTAATGCTGTGCTCCATTGTGGTCTTAATCTCAAACAGATGGGCCAGGATGCTCTGGCTAAAATTCTGTGTGAGCATGCTGACTTGCACAGAGCTTTCCATTTCAAGTACGGTGACGCAGAGACTGGGCCAGGGCTCTGAGTGTGATGGTCATCCAGAAATGTGATTCCAGAAATTTTAGAGGCTGAGAGTTAATCACTTCAGCTTGGTAGAGAAAGGTGTATGCATGTAGGTGTGTGTGCACACATACGCACGCATACATATGAATGTGCTTTGGAGTATAGTTTGGGTTTGATTCTTTGATATGGTATCTACTGTGTGGCTGTGCTTGCCAGGGAATCTCTGATAACTGCTTGCTTGACCCTGACAGTGCTCTATGCTTCCAATTGCTGCATCATTTCTGACCTTTATCAGTATTTTTCTTCCTCTCATTATACCAGAGCAGAGATTATGATGGCTGAACCAGGAAGAATAATGCTTTAGAAACTAACCTCCTGATGTCAGTGTATTTTCATGCTATTCCAGCCAAAGGAAATAACGGTGTGAGCTGTCTGAACTGCACTAAAATGCATTTCTGTGTGTAGAAATATCATTAGAGAGTGGCTTAAAGTACCTAGCACTAAGGAAGGATTTAGGACAGAAAATAGAAGAAACTTCCCAGGGTGTGGCACCAGACATCCTAGATTCTCCATGAGATTTAGTGTCAGGATGTGGAGAGCTTTCCTTAGGAGACTAGAGACAGTAATTTGTTCAGTATAGCAAAATGAGAGCTCCAAGGGAATGATTGCTTCCTATAAATATTTTCAAGGGGTAAAAGCCTATGCTGACAAAAGAACTAATGGATATAGGTTGGTGATGAATAAATTTAGGCTGGAAATTTAGGAGACTTCTAAACACCAGAGCAGTCATGTCATGGAACAGTTTTCTAATGGGTGTAAGGAGTCAGAAGTCAAATTGCTTTTTAAGACAGAGGTTGATGTCCTGAAGAAGGCCCTGTGACAGTGCTCACCACCAGGGAAGGGTATGGCTCTACTTAGTGATCCAAACATTCCCCACTTACAGCTTCACATTTTATTGAAAACTGGCTCCTTTGCCCATGAAGTCTCCTTAAAATGTGTTGGAAAGCAGCAGGCTGCTGTGTGACTGAGCAGCTTGGCTCCAAAATTCTGACTCCTTGGTTCAAAGGTGTTGTAGCTGTACCTAGAGATAAATAGGATGGCCTTGTCTCACTTGATGACCCCCAAAAGTGCAGTTATGAAACAAGATCATGGAGAGGCAAGTCACCGTGGGGCTGGAGAGGGCAGGAGCTTACAGGGTTATCACCTTGTGGTGTGCAAGTGCTGCCCCCTTGCAAATCTGGGAGGCATTTACCACGCTTCCATTATCCCCTTTGAACAGGCTGCTATTCCCTTCCAGCAGCATGGGTAACTCTGGACTCCGGCCAAGTGGTGATAGGAAATAGGTTTATTTTTGAGGGCTGAAGTGCTGGTGAGCAGAAGGGACCTTCAGCCATTTCCAAGGCTGGCAGCAAGCCTCAGATCCGAGATATCCAGACTCTTTCTTTAGGTGTGGCATCAAGGCAGACTGTGTTTGAAAGTCTGCAACAGAGATCTCTCATGTCTCAAATCTGTAAGGGTTTTGTTTCTGTGTTGCCCATGCTCTGCGTGGCTTTGCATGGGATGGATGACAGAGGAGTACCTCAGGAGAGGCTGGTTCCCATCTGGACACTTGTGTATTCTCCACTTTCTGCATATACATGATCCATTGAATTCACCAAGAGCATGTTCCTCTAACCCTCAAGCAGCATTTCTGCATCTTCACAGCCTCTGCTGCTGAGCCACAGTGCTGCCCCAAGTTCAGCGCTGCTGCTGCTGCATTTTCACCCAGCTTCACCCTCCTGACATCTCCCTGCATCTCCAGTACACTCCTCTGGCCACGGGACACAGCCCAACCTACTAACTTCCTTAAAGCCATCCGTGCTGCAGTCAGGACCTCTGGGGCTCCAATCCCACAGACTTTGGGAATGGAGCAGAATTGGGAAACCCACCAATTTTTAAGCAAGAGTCTGTATCTTCTGAAAGAACAGTGAAAGGATTTGGGAGCCTCGCATCAATTTAATGAGTATAAACTGTGCAGGCACTCAGACTCTGATGCACATTACTGATATTCTTAGTGTCTGGACTCTCAGGAGGGTGCATCTCTGTCAGCCCAACTGCTGTAAGAGGCAGTTGAGTAAAGTCTGATTGCAGATGGACAAAAATCTTATTTTGTTTTTACCTCTCATGAAAGTGAAGCCTCCAGTGCCATCTTATAAAATGTATGAATGTCCTACTTCATATACTTCCAAGTGAATAAGGCTGCATAATTTAGGTAATCAGTAAAATATAGCAGCCAAAGGGAAGGCATGTGTGGGTAAACGGATAATCAAAAGATGGTTGCATGAGTACTGCCAAACCTTGTTTTAGCTCCTGTGTCTCAGCTCATGGCTGTCCCCAGCCACCTTCCAGGGAGGGGGACAGGTGCTTTTCAAAGCAGGCTGAATGTACAGTATAGTGTGGTCAAATTGCATGTGGCTTGGAGGGGGTTGTGGGAGGGTGGGGTGGGTAGAAATGGCTTTGTGCATCTCCATGTCCTACTACCCTGTGCAGAGTCACTCCCCCAACACGGAGTCAGAGCAGCCTTGAGGCAGGGCTAAATTATGTCAGCCTCAAGCAGCCCTAAGGGGAAGAAACTGGAGCTGATCTTTGGTCAGACTCAATCCCTGCCTGCCTTGTTGCCCTACCTAAGATGGGATCAGTGGCTTATACAAACTTATGCGTTCTTCCTCCTATAACCAGATAAACTGACCTCAGCTGATGCTTATAGTGAGGGGCAGAGCAGCTGTAATGTGCAGGGAACAGGACACAACAGCTTATTTGACTGATTCAAGCACAGAGATGACACTGGGAGGAAGGCTTAGCTTTAAATCAGCACATTTCTTTCTTAAGCTAATCCCCTCCCTGCCCAGTGTTTCCTGCTGCAGCTGTGTTAGCCAGCAATATCCCAGCCCTGCTGATGAGGATGGCAGCATAACAGCACAGAGCAAAGCCTCCTGCCTCCCTGCTCCATCTAGCACTGGGTCTGCTCCACCCAAGGTCCTCACACCTGATGTGGAATAAAAATAGCATCAGACTGGCGCTGCTGAACCTGTCACAGTCTGTTGTCCAGCAGACTGGTGCAGAGGGCACAGGATGGCTATGGTGCAAGAAGGAGCTGCCTTAGTCCAGGCAGCAGGACCTGTACAACAGCTCAGATGCTGACCATGTTTCTCTGCCTTTGGGTACGTATTGTTCCTCATGCCCTTTGCCGCTCCAGACTGGAAAAGTTCCTTCCCTGCAGGAAGGCAGATAAAATGTCCGAGTCATGCAGGATTCATGGCCATCACCTCCTCATTCAGTCCCCAACATCCTTTTCTTTGGGGCTGTGCACACATCTGAGAATAGCTCCTTGCCACAGCCTCCTCTGCAGGAACGGAGTTATTTATTCATAGGCATTGGGTTTGCTCTAATAGTCTTTCTGAATTTATTCTAAAAAGAGATTCATCTTGTGCCTGAGAAGTGCCTGGACCTTCCTCCAAAATGGAAGCAAGAAAAGCTCCTAGTGTGTTTTTGTACATGGTTAAAATTGTGTCCCAGAAATGTATGATGGATAAACATGAATGAGGGAAGTGTAGGTTGAATGTAGTAACCTTCAGACTGTACATACAGACAGGTATGTGTGTCTATTCTAGCACTTCTAAAATTTCTTCCATCTCTTCTTACCCATTTCATACTTCAGTCTCTGCTTTCTTCTCTACCTCTCTTGTCCTTTTTTCCCATTACCTTGTTTTAATTCTTCTGCATCACTCTTCTTTCATTTAATTCTCACTCTGCTCTGCCTATCTCTCTCTCCACCGCAGTGTCCTTTTGCCCCTCTGCTTTGCAGCCTGCTCCCACACACCCCATCTTTTCCCTCTCTCCCAATACCTCTCCTTGTTCTTAGCACTGAGCTCTTTTGCCTGTTCTCCCACTTGTCTCTGCATCCTTTTTGCTTCCTTCCTCAGCTGTTTCCCTCTCATCATCACAACCCAAAATATGCTGGAGATGCTCTGCCCAGCTAGTCCCTGGGGCAGGTAGGTGCCAAAGATCTCTGGTGCAGTTTAGCCACCTGATACAGAGATGGCCAAAACCTATGTGTGAGGTTAAAAGCTGACTTGAGAGCTAGCTGAAATATGCAGAGAGTAGGTAAACTGGGCTGGAGGATGAAGTGTGTTGCATCAAGGTGACCGCCTGTGGTTAGGACGGAAAAGCCATTTCTGCTCTCCCCTTTGAAGACTAACCTGACCTTAGTCTGCAGCTTGGGTGAGACCCACCTAGAGATACCTTGAGGCAGGTCCAGGCAGGAGACAGGGGCTCTTGATCCCCAAAGGCAGGGGCCTGACCTGGGTTGCCAGCACAGCCTTTGTCTTGGAACAGGGATGGCAGCCAAGGGAGGTGCTTCATTGCATCCTGGATGTGCAGACAGAAATATCTCACTGGAATGGCTGTTTACACCTGTCATCTTCGGAAAAGATGGCATAAAATCCTTAAGCCTTTATCTGATGTATTTAAGTGGATGAAAACACTAAAAATGAAGAGTCTGCCCATATGTTGTGAGTGCCTTACAGTGACAGACCTGAATGTTTATCCACATGAAGGCCCTTTCACACTGCAAAACAGCATTAAATGGCTTCAGGGTAAGTGGAAGTCGAGCCAGTATGGGTATAAATAGCCTGTTGGAAATACTCTTCATGCAATCTCCCATCCTCAACTTCCTTTACCTCCGGTTTCCAGTTTTTAAAGGAGGAAAACATTGGTTATTGTCTTCAGGCTATTTCAGATCAGGCTGGGAGCTGCATGGACCTCAGAAGCCCTTTTTGTGTTACAGCCCTATGGCTGATGTGGACATCTGCTGGTCTCATGGGCAGTAAGAGATGCAGCACCCGAGCCATGTGGCATTTGGATAAGAAGACATAAAATGCTATATTAAACTCCCTCAAATTCCAAATTTATTATGGAAACCCATTGCCTAAAATTAGTTGTATTTAACTGCTGAAACCCTGTTTTGCTCTTGGAAGAGGAGTTTAGTAGAAGAATGTAGCGATTTGTGTTTTAGGACAAGGTGCAGCCTGGTTCTTCCTCCATCCAGTCCTCTCTGTCCATCCCCAGCCCTATACTAGATTAATTTAATGTTTCCTAAGGCATGTGCACTGTTCTAACACTTAACATCAGGAAAAAAATGTCGATGGTTCTTTTTAGTAAACGGGAAATGTTCAGGAAGGTCTGCTGCAAAATTTAATCTCTGCAGAGATTCTTGTGAACAATGGAGGGGGAAGGGGCTCAGATTTTCCTTGTTTGCTTGGGCTAACAAAAACACCTGTTGGCTGCATTTAAATTAGAGCATATTTTCATTCACTTCTGGAAAATGTGTAAGCAAGTTGCTCTGAAGAAGCAGCTTTAAACAGCAGCTGCTTCGAATAAGCTGGGCCAGTTGAAAGTGGGGTGCACGTTGCTTTTTTGCAATCCACAGCTCAGTGCGGCAACTGATAGAGCTGGGGAAAGATAACGGATAGCTAATCCACTGCCTGGATCATCTGCTGTTGGGAGCTATGAGGAACAGAAAGTTGTGCAGGCGAAGATGGCCCTTACCCCTGCTGCACAATTCCTTCCAGAATATGGGATTTTGGGACAGTGATTTCTAATAATACTCAATAAGATGTTACTATAGCAACTATACGATGTGGTGAATAATTTCATGGGCTCAAATCCAAAATGCTGAAACTAAGATGGGTCTGAGCATTATTTAGGACTGCCTGTGAACTTCGGTCATGTGCATTCTATGCTGAAGTGATTGGACTTGAGAGGAAGTTAGGGAAGAAGATAAAAGGTGCTTCTCTGACTCTGAAGGGACCTGCAGCATGTTAGGTGCAGCTGGGGTAGGTAGGGAAAATAAAGGCCACCCTGCATGCGCCATGTTGCACGTGCTTCCATGAGGGACCCTGATGCACAGCATTTCCTTTTGATATTGAAAGCTTTCTGTAAACCAAGTCTGACATTTAGCTTCAGGTCAAATTAAATTGATTTGACCTAGAATGATTTTATTAGTTTGGTTTTGTGTTTCACTTAAAAAAAAAAAAATATAAATCATTAAAAAAAAAAAATTCAAAAAAATCTGTTACACCTCAGTTCCAGGCAGAATTACTTTCCCTTAATTTTATCTCTTGACAAACTGAAGAGTCTCTTATTTGCCCAGATTTCATCTGAAGTGCTAATGTACAAGAGGCAAAATTGGGCTATTGACAGTGGTGCCAGAAAAAAGACATCTGGAACCCCCTCCCAGGGCAGAGCTGGAGTTCATTCCCTGCTAAGGCCTATCCAGATGTGCTGTAATGGGGAGACACTATATGGGCACACCCTGTGCTCCCTATTCCACTCTTCTACCTTTTTCCATCAAGAAATACACCTTGACATGTAGCCTAATTTTATACCTTAACTTCAAGCCATGGCTCTTTTTCCTCCCATCCTCTAAGACTGTGACTAATTCCCTCCCTTCACTTATACTGGTACCTTGAGGGTATTTATAGACTGTGATTCTGTTCTCCCCCTCCCTTCCCCCTTCCATACAATGCAAATTTATCTCTGTTATTCCCTTCTCCAGATTGGTTGCAGGTGTCTTGCCCTCCAGTGCTTATGCCACCAGCATCTTCTATAGTGTCTCTGCATCTTTCTGTGCTTTTCCTAAATGAAGAAAACAAACCACAAAAATACCTGGCTCCTGGTTCATCTGTGCTGGAGGACAAGCTACAGATAAATAGTGGGAGTCTCCCTGCCCTGCCCGTCCTTGTATGGGACCTTCTTTTATTACATTGCAGGGTTAGTCCATGAACTCATTTCTTTTGCTGTCTGTTCGTGGGCTGCCTCTTGCCTCCTTTCACATCCTGCCTGGGTACTTAGTCATGCTCATTCTGCAAGCGCTGCACACACCCTTGCACTCAGGGCTTCTGCCCAAGGGGAATATGCTGCATCCCAGAGCATGATGTCATCTGCTGATGCATTTACACTACCCTGGCTGAGGTTTTTAATGCAATGAGTTATTAGTCAGTATCTGATACTGCATGTGAAGAACCCTCTCTAGGACATCTTATTGTCTTAGTTCCGTTGTTATCACTTTATCCATTTGACTGATTTCCTGTACGTACGTTATGAGTTGATCACCAGAGAGGACTGAATGCCGAAAATACAGGAGACAGTGAAGTTTCCCACACTCACTACTTTTCCTTTGCTTCGTAACACCAAACTTATAGACAAGAAGGCTATTAGATTTTTTGTTTTGTTTTTATTTTTTATAAGCACAGCCTAATGCTTAATCTTAGCTAGTAGTCATGCTCTTCCAAATGCCCTCTGGCTCATTCACTGTGGTAGACTCTCAAAATGGGCTCTTCCCAGAGGACATACTGTTTCACTCGCCCTGAAGTTTTCTGGACATCCCCTTCTGTCTTTGAAAACACAGCAGAAAAACTGCTTGCCATATTTGTTTTTTGTCTTTAGCCATGTTTATCATTTTGGCACAAATCTGTAGGTGAATCATCAGTATCTGCAGAGATGTCCTGTCCAGAATGTTATCTAGAAGCTGCTTTCCTCTCAGATGAAGCGCTGTACCTGGTGTATCTGCTGGGATGGAAAGGTCCTTGCTTGTGATCGTAGCTGCAAGTCTGACTGTTGCGTAGCTGTCTTCCAAAAGTAGCTCATGCTAGAGCCTGAAGCAGGAGAGCTGCTGTGCAGGTCATGTATTTATCCTGTCTCCCCAAGCAGGAGCACCTCTACTGATAGCATTTGAGAGTTACCTGTGTAACTACTCTTAAAAACCTTCAGTAGTTTAGGATCTGAAACCTCCCTGGGCTGAACAGGAAACTATTTCAGTGCTTTCTGCCTCTTCTAAGGTCAGGATGGCAGCAAAGTCAAGAGATTTTAAGATTTGGAGTCTTGGATGTTGGGGGAAGGGACATTCTTTGGAGGAAAGCAGACCTCCCTGTGATTGAAAAGCTAAGTTTCATTACAGCTTTTAATAGAAATCTTCCAGCAGATGTGGGTGAGGCAGTGGCATATGATAACCACTCCACAAGAACTGCTTCAGCAGCACCGTCAACACACAGATAGGTCAGGCAGAGGAGGAGAGCAAGGGGAGAGCTCTCCGCTCCTGCCTTTCACGGCAGCTTCCACAGTTACCTGGCAGCTGACCCTTCCTGTTCCTGTTTGTCAGAGACTCTGGGAAAGCTGCACGAGGCATCATGATCTGGGTAATTGTCCCCAGCTTTTCACTTGTGAAGCCAAACATCAGGCTGTGCTGCTGAATGCAGAGAGAAGTGCCCGTCAGAGAGGTTGGTCCTGGCGCTGCTGTCAAGCTGCTGCCCCCCTCCTGCTTTAATAACACACAATAATTCCAGCAAATGCTTGGTTGCAATCAAGGTTGCTCCACCACAACCTCAAAAGCTTTCTGTAGTGCAGCCTGTTTTTAGACAGCGCTGCTGTCTTTAAATCTGCAGAAGACTGTGATTTAGCCACCAACTCTGACTGCGGGGAGCTGGGTCCCCTTGCAAACAGCAGAGGCATGACTTTGCCTGGGCTTTCCTCCGCTCTTCCAGAAAAGTGGTGATCGGCAGCTGCCTGCCCTAGAGCAAAGCAATTGCCCCCATCCCTGCCCTGCTGGCTGCAGCAGGATGGAAGAGGGACAGAGCCAAAGATACCCATGTCCTAGGTTTCCTTATCCCGTAAAAGAGTGGGTGACTCTGCAGTGCTGCCCATGGGGCTGCCTATGTGGTGTGCATGTATAGAGGGGAGAGGAGCTGCTCCTTTCCTCCTATCTTGGGGGTATCCAGGAGTGAGGAGCTCGTGAGTAACATCCAAGGTGTCTGTGAAAGGTGCCCAAAGACAAGCCAGCCTGTTGACCAGGCCCCAGCTCACCACAGAGGTCCCACAGCACCCTTGCAAGCCTTCAGGCTTTGCAAATGAAAAGAGATGGAGAGCAGCTGAGTAAGGAAGGAGCAGGATCTTCTCCTGGGCTTTCAGGGAGGGGGACAGTCCAACCAACCTGTGTTGCTTGAAATCTTAATCATGCCTCTGCTCAAAGTACAGACTTCAGACTTGCTGGCTGGTCTCCTGGGTGGGTGAATAGTTTTCGTATCATGTACTCACAGTCAGAAGGTGGAGTGGCTTGTTTTATCGGTTCTTCACTAGAGTGAAGGGTGGGATAAGTCTCTAAAAATGTCCTTCAGGGAAGTGAGATGTCTGGGGAGGATGTTTCCTGTCTCTGCTTGGAGTAAACTCATCTTTTACAGGGGAAGAGACATAGCGGCAGGTAAATAAAGGAGAGACCTTGAAGGAAAGGACATTTATAGCATTAGTTATAGCACATATGGCCCAATCCTCCTTGAGCAGAAGTTGGAGCCAGCAGGTTGATGCTGATTTATGATTGCAGTGGCTCTGCCCCACATTCTGCGCTACTTTCAGAGGTTTAACTTTTACTATACTTTTGAAAACTTTTTGATTGACTTTCAGATGCACCCTTGGTGCCCCCATCTTCTAGAAATAGAGGGAAATCACTTAACATGCAAGTAAACCAAATTAGTGCTTGGATCAGAGCCTGCTGCCTCAGCAGAACCTCTGTGGTTTGTTAGTTTTGTGTGGGGTTGTTTTTTTTAATCTTTTCTGATGCTGCTCATATTTCCTTACTCCTCCTTGATGTTATATATTGTGGATCCTCCTCGATGCTATACAGGGTCTTTTCTCCTAATGTTTCTATTACTGCCAATAAAGGTGGTCACCAGGAGCCAGCCTATAGTGGTTCTCTGGCCTTCCTGGCACAGGTTGTGTTGTGATGGGAAAACCTTGGGTGAAAAGAGAGTTAGATGGCGATTTTTGAGCTCTGTCTCTTTGCCTGCGTCAGCCTCATGTCACCGTGTCCTCTCTGACCTAGATTTCCCTGCTGGTGCTTGGGCATTAGATTTGATTCTGATTTGTGGCCAGTAATGCCTTGTCTTCAGACTCTATTTGTTGGCTCCCAGGGCCTCATACTTCCTTCCCTGGTGACAGTTTTATGCAGGTGTAACTCTGGTGCCTTTGGTGGAGTCGCTCCTGATTTACCCCAGCCCTCAGTGCCTGGCAGCTGGTTTTCTCCCTGAATTACTGTGCCTGACACATCGCTGTAGGTGTTATGCATTGTCACAAAATTAATTTTCCTCCTGAGAGCCCTCAATGATTTCAGCTGAACTTCGTTGCAGTTGTCACTCTGTCTCCCTGGAAGATTCATGCTGCTGGGGTGGCTTCAACCTTGGGGGATGGGGAGCCAAGCTCAAGTGCAAGGCAACCCTTTCTTCCCCTCTTTCTCATTTTTTTAATAGCTGGATTTCCATGAGATGTTGCAATCGGATATGAGTGGCATAGAGAAAACTCATCAGTCCCTCCAGATGTGTATCAAACTCTCACTCAAAGACTTGTATTTCAGCAGAAGCCCTTCTCCAACTGGGCTTTTACTGTCCCTGGGCGTGGAAGAGCCTGAACCTGTAGGGCAATGATTTCTGTCCTGACTTTTTTTGCAGCATCAAAAGCAGCTGGTGTCGGCATTTCTCTCTTTTTCCAGGCTGAGTTTGAAACTGCAGCCATGCGGCTGCAGATTGCCTTACAGCAATCTTGTGAAGCTGAATTTATAAGTAACTGGAACCCAAAAAAGGTGGGGCTGGATGTGCAGCAGGTGCTTGTGGCAGAGCCCTGGGATGGAGACTAGGCAGGGGAAGAGGGTGTTTCTGCAGGGGGCATTGAAAGACAACCTGGTCTGAGTTTGAAGAGTGACCGACTGCTTTGTAGCAGTCTGGGGGTAAAAAAAGTGAATAGCTGAAGTTCCTAAATCATGTTTGAAATGGGATTTAGGTATTGTAGAACTTAAAGACAGATTTTGTGAGATTCTTTAGAGCACTAGACACTAAAGTGAGTTGGGCCCTGTTTCAAGTCATTCAAAAGCATGATTTAGGCGCTAATTCACTTAGCGCTTGGAGTATTTTTGTTGTGGGACTCAGTGGGGTTTGATCATTCCAGGGGAAATGTGACTACAGTCAAATAAGAATGAATGGTTCTCATAAGTGGGGTTTAATTATCCTTAGCAAAGTGCATTTGATAGCATTTTAGGCAGTACCTTAGTGTCGCTGAACCCTACTGACCAGTCATGTTTCTCCTGATGATACTATCACAGGAGTGAAAACCTGCTTTTTTCCTGAACCAGATTTTTGTTGAAACTTACTAAATATTTGTATCCTTTTCTGATAATTATGAAGATCTGCTGCAGCCACACTTCTAGCAGGAGCATTTGCAACTTTATGTGTGTTTTAAACCACTCTTGTGCTCCTCTCAAGGCTCTTTTTTCAGTGGTCATGATTTTTCATACTGTCTAGAGTACTGGGGAGAGTTGTTACAGACCTTATACCAGGGTTTTACTGCCAGGTCAAATTGGAGCTCTTGGAGACCATTAATTGAAGCAGAAAGCCTGGAGGGCATGTGGGGGAGGGAACTGCTGAATCATTTACTATGGGTTCACTTTGCACACTGGCTGGTTGGCTCTGGGGAACCTGCTGAGCATCTCCTGTCAGATGCTGTGAGCTCTGTGGATGTCCATGGGAGCTGAGGATATTCAGCATCACCAAACCAAGCTCCAGCTCCTCTGTTTGACTTGGCTTGGTCTGGGATGCACCACAACACCCACAGTGCCTACTCAGCAGCAGCAAAAAAGTGGACCCTGGTATTTTTTCGGAGCAGTGCTGGCAGGGAGACTATAGCTGTTGTGGTGCAGAGTCCGTGACAAAAAAAAAAAAGATGCTGTTAATAGCCTGCCGGGATGACGGTGCCGTCAGCACAGTGTATCCTGCGTTCCCCAGACTGGATCTGTCTTAATCTTATTAAAAGCTCATCAGTGTTCCCTACGCATCCCTCCTGCAGACAGGGCTGTAGCACCCAGCAGCTGAGCCAGGACCTGATCCGTGCCTGCCCAGTTTTTGGAAGAAACCAGAAGTCAGCTGGGGTAACAGAAGAAATCCCCAGGCAGGGTCTTGGGGCATAACATGAAGGTGACCTGACACTAGCTGCTGGGGGGAGCGTCTCAACCAGGCAGCCCCAAACCTGAAGCTTCAGTGAGTTGCTAAAGGATGGTCATCCTCAGCAGCCAAGGTTTTCTGGGGCCTGGGATCCCAGTTGAGCCCCACCCCTACATATATTTAGCACATGGAGGACCAAAATGGGGGAGCCCTGGAGCTGGAAGCTGCAATGCCTGTTTACACTAGACAGCTAAAGCACTGGGGCTGGAGGCTGTAGTAACTCATATCCTCTGCAAATTGACCTGGAGGAAGCATGTAATTAATTTGTTTGAGTTTAGGACTTGCTTTCCATCTCAGGCGGGATGAATCAGAAGTCACCCCAACGAAGTCAATGGGAGTAACTGGAGTGTAAAGAGAATTAAGCCTCGTTTTTCCACCCTGTCCTTTTGCCCTCCTACCTATGCAGGAGACAGCACCTGCCTCTCTGCATGGCAGCATTTCCTCTGGCTGCTGTGGGATCTCGAGGGGAAGGATGAATGAATAACTTGCACAGGTGATGCACTGACTCACTCCTGTCCCCAGGAGCTAAGGCGCAAAACTGTCAGCTGCTCTGAGACAGTGGGAAGCAACCTTCTTGCTGCTCTGAGTTTCCCCAACACGTTCAGGACCCGTGCAGAGAACCAGAGGGCAATAATATCAGAATAGGAGCATGTATCCTTCCGATACATCCAGTTTTCTATTGTGCAAATGAATCCCAAAATGACTTTTGGAGTATGGCCATTCATGTTTGTGAATGCTGTGAGTTGGGGAGTTATATCTTTCCCGCATTCAGGATCATGAGAGTTCTGGAGGAAAAGAAGTTGCTAACCTGTAAAGTGGGTTTGCAAATCCTGAGCTAAAACAAAGAGCACCATCTCCTGGCAGCTGGGAGTAGCTGGCACTGCTGCTAGGGATGCATGCCTAGCACAGTTCTCTTGCAAGCAGCTTGCTGCTCTCTGCATCTAACCTATAGCATCTGGAGGTAGGATAGCTCAGGGCTGACAGCTGGCTCTGGCTATTGAGAAAGGCTAATCCAGGGGAGACTGATAGCTGATTTAGTGGTGTTATCCACAGCAGGGTGATGCCTACACTTGGCATGAGGGGTCTCAGCTGTTTGTGTTTCAAGCTTTACTTGAGTTGACACACAAGTGCTCAAGTACTGTTGAGGTTTGCATGGATATTGATGTGTCTTGGGTTAGAAGATTCATGGAGAAGGGTCTTGCAAAATTGAGAGCATGGCTCTCAAGTGGTACACTCAAATACCCCTGGGCGTAGCCAGTCAACTTCGAAGCATTGTGTGATTTGGCATGGGGCTGAGAGATGCCTCTGCCACTCATGCCTTTGCCACTGCTGGGAGTGGTACTAGCAAAGGATGTTTGGAAATATGTGGAGCTTTCCTGAGGTTTGAGGTTGGACTTGAAATCAAGCAGAGAGGAAGAACCAGCTTGGTCTGGATCTAAGAATACAGGGTGTGCTTTGAATTTGGAGATAGACTTGGGACTGCTGGTCCATCTGGGTACTGTAAAGAGATGTGGAAAAGTGATAAAACACTGAACATCTGTATAAAGATGTATAAGACTACAGATGAGAACATAGTAAGGCAATATAATACGAGTTTTAAAAAGGAAGGTAACTGAGTTGGGAAACTAAAAAGAAACAACAAGACATCATGTATCAGGGTCAAATGAATAGGAAAAAGTCTTTCCCTTCTTTTTTTTCTTTTTAAGGATAAGTTAGGAATAAAAAGAAGCTAAGGTCAAGCACAGGCTTGTTGTTAGTGGCTGATGACAAAATTGTAAATTTGGTACAGAAAAGGCAGGACTGTTTCATAGCTACTTTTGTTGTGTATTTGGAAGAAAGCAGGAAGATGCATCTATCTGATCATCATGGATGAATGACAAAAATGAAGGGGAGGCTGGAATGTAAGCTGCTGATGTGGGGCTGGGAAACACGGTCTGTGCTGGTCGTCAGAGAGGACCCTGAGCTGTGGTTTGATCTCCAGATGCAGATGTTTAAGTGCTGGCAAGGTCTGGGCAATGGGACTCTCCTGCATCACTGTCAGGTGCAATGGGGGGCTATGATGGCTCCTTGGATTTAGACAGTCAGCCTTGCTATGAAATCAGCCTTTCCAGGGGAGAGGGTAATTCTAAAATAAAAAGCTTGGCAAAGCACTCAACCACCTCCTTGAGCCTTTAAGACAATATAGGATATCTTTTTAAGAACCAGGCTTTAGTGAGTGCTGAAGGGAAGTCACTGCATATCCCTGAGCTCTGCGATGCTGTCAGGGGTCTTGGATGAGAGCAAAATCGCTGTGCTGGAAAATGTTGTCGCTTAGTTTTGGCCTCTTTGTTATCTGAAATCTCTGGATAACACCTAAAGGGTATGGGGACCTGGGAGTGACACGTAGCCTGAGAGATCCTCTAACATCATTTGGGCCCAGTCAAACAAGAGTGCTCCCCTTGTTTATGGGACTTTGCTTGATATTATCTCTATTCCATAAATTGCCAAAGGTCAGGGACTGCCCAAACAGGACAAGGTGGACCCTGTCTCCAGGAGGCTGTGATCTGCATGGGCACGGGTGAGAGCTGGGGAGACCCTGCTCCTAGGAGCTAGCAGCCCTGCAGCACTTGGGGTAGCTGGTAATGACTCCTGAGGCTCCATATCCAAAGCAAAAGTCACAGCCAAATGTTTTAAAGACGGGAATTTGCTGGAAGTGGCTTGCTCACACTAGTCTGCTTTTGTCTGAAAAGGTTGCTGGAATCTTGATTTCTCCAGCTGCAACCAAAGATCATTCCTCTTCTGAGTGCAACTCCAGGCTGTAAAAATAGCATCATCTAATTAAAGATTAGTTCCCTCTCTCCTCTTCTGAAAAGTTAATAATTCTGACTGAATCACTGACACACAATAAATACTGAACCTCGTGTTGTGGGGTTGCCAGCTGTTCTGCAGAACTGAAATTTCATGTCCTTCTGTGTCAGTCTGTCTGTGCCATTGAAGGTCACCAGAGTTGCATGTGAAGATTAAGAAAGGCAGGTTAATGTGGAAACTGGTTATTTTATTGAAAATTGAACACAATATTCTGAGGTGATCAGTTTTAAGAAGACTGAGCATACTCTAGTTGGGGAAAAAAAAAATCAGTTTTATTGAAATTAGCTCTTTTTCTTGTCTATTATCCTCAGCTAAGTTTTTGTTTCTTCTTCCAGTGTGCTGCAGCAGTTCAGCTTGCATTGATCCAAACTGGGCTTCAGCTGCCTTTCTTAAATTAAGAGTTACTCTGCATGGAACCAGTGATTTCTAAATTATTTCCTGTGTCAATTGCTAAATAGCTCTAAATCCAACGCTGCAGGAGAGGATTTCTGGAGCATTCACTTACTTATTCTGAGGAAACAAAACAGTCATTTTCAATTTTTTTTTTCTTTACAGTTGATGAAAACACATGTAACTTGCTGAGCATCTCAGCTGTGCTTGAAATGATTGAATCAGACCCATTACTTCTTAGCTGGTCACAGGAAGTTAAATTATTTCCTGAGGGCTCCTATTACAAGAAAGCGTGAGTGCAGCTCTCAGGCACTGAATAGCTTTGCTTTACCTGAATTGGCAGGCAAGTTTTTGGGCGCGTTTGAGGGAAATCCAGATTAAAAAAACCAACCCTTTGTAACAAAGGTAAATTCAGACCTGATACTGCCATCCGTTACCAGTGCTATTCAAAGCTTCTCCTTCCCACGGATATTGAACTAAATAAACTTAAAGTCAGAGAGGGCATTGCTTAATCAGCAGGCTCTGAATACACCATTCTTCAGCAAAAACCCGCTCAGCTATTATAGGTTTCCATGTCTTTAATAGCCAGCCTAATAGCTGATAGATTCACACTTCGCAAATAAGAGGCAGTTTTACCAATGCCTTTAAATCATTCCCTGTGGAAATAGGGAGTTGTATTAAATCCTAGTAATTAGGCAATTTCACCTGTCTTCAGTGCTTTTGACTCTGTGGTTGCCTTGAGAGTTGGGATCCTTCTGTGTCCTGCTAATGTGAACTCTCTCTCTGCTCACACATGCACATGGACACACTCACACACCCTTTAACTCTTTGTCTTCTCCTGAACCCCAGTAACAAATGCATTTTCTGGTTTCATCATTATTTGCAAAACCACTGCAGAAAAAACGCGAATGTTTACGATCGACAGTGAGTCTATTTTAAATCAGCTCTTGTGCTAACGTCTGCTGCAGCATTGGTTTTGTACTATTGGGAAACATGAAGCGATATTTCTGATTATTTCAGGGTTATTTCTTCTTTCTGCTGAAGAATAACATAAAGAATAGGATCATGTTTTCCTCGACTCTCTGTATAACAGCAGCTGTCCTGTGAGATCTCCTAGCTTGCTATAACTCCTGCTATGAAGCACCTGACACAAATGCATTAGAAACCCTTTCACTGCTCTATTGATCAGCAGTACTAAGTGCTGCATGTGCATCTGGCTCACACATACTGTGGACAAAGCAGAAACGAAAGCTGCAAACGGCATCCATGAATATTGGTTTGAAGGCGACTTCAATGTCCTTTGACTATGTTTGTACTCCCTCTTTACTAGCAATCGTGGGATGTTTGTAGAAACGGAGTTTTTGCTCACTGATGGTGTTGTGATGGTGCATTTTTCATGAGCACCCAGAGCAGAAAATATTGCACAGCCGTCTTGAGCTGGTCCAAAGCCACTCAGAATCAATGGTACTTTTCTAGTGAATTCAGTGGGCTTTGGATCAGGCCCAGTAGGCACCGAGGAATCATCTAATGAAAGAGCAGCCCTGAAACCCCATGATTTAGACAGCCACTCACCCAGCACAAATAGTAAATTACAAACAGCAGATACTGGCAGCAACAGGCATGAATAGTCTGTAGTCAGCAATTCACAGCCTGAAATATGTTGGCATAAACAATGTATCAGATAATTCCAGCTAACCAACACATTTGTGAAAATCCAAGCCTGTTTATAGATAATTTTCAAAAAGGCAAGTTCAGCAAGAAAATGATTTGCAAGAAAAAGAGTCTATCCCTTTTTGCTTACTGATCATTTAGAAATGTTTTTTGGGTATCAGCTGTCCTTGCGAGGCACTGGATGATCTAAGGTAGGACCTGATGTGGGTGGTGGGCAGCCCAGCTTAGCCTTTATTCTGCCTTAGTTTCACTGTGGTTTTCTGCTTAGGCTCCGTTCTCACGTACCTTTGCTGACGAGACTGAGTCATTTGGAGCAGTGAGGACAAGAGCTGCCTGTAATGAGTTACAAAAGGATCTTGCAGCCCTGAGTTAGCTGGCAGGAAAATAGAAGGTGAAATTTAAAGTAGGTAAATGTAAGTTACATAGATGGAGGGGAAAAACCCTCCCAAATCCGTATGTGTAGGAAAAGTCTCCATAGTGACCCTCACGACTCTGAAACAAGATCTTGGCTTGATCATGAATATTTCTATGACAAGTTCAATGCAGTGCTCCGTAGCGGTGAGAAGAGCAAATTGAAGGCTGGGAATGATGATGACAATTTTTCACCTGCTAGCTACAGCACCCCTTGCTCTGTTCACAGGTGACTGCTGTGAATCCCTGGCCATGGGCTTTCAAGGTGTGGGGACGGAGCTGCTGTCAGCATCGTGTGTGCAGTAGCAGATTAGTGGCCCGGGCTGGTGGGGGACCGGCAGCACCCAAAATCAGTGAGGATGGACACACAGGAGCAGGTAGTGTAGGTAGGCTGAAAATCAAGGTGTAGCACAAAAGTGCTTTTTCCCTATGCTACCAGGTTTCCCCTTTTAAAAGGAGGAACATGCTGTTCCCACCTTAAAGGCAGCCCAGGAAAGAGAAGTTGCTTGCAAGTCACCATGGCACTGAGTGATGCAAAAGTACGGATGGGGGAAATGGTCATTCTGCCTTTGTGCAGGGCATGGGTTGTGCATGTCAAATCCAGCAAGGTTGTTCAGTAAAATAAAGCTTGCAGCTATGCACTGAACAGTGTTAAGGGGAAAAAAATTGCTTCAGTGCTCACTAAATGAGTCGCAGGTGCCTAATGCATGGAGGGCTGTGGGAAAAAATAGTTGCGATGGTATTTAGAGATGGTATTGTTATATATGTGCAAGGAGAAGGAAAATAACCAAATCCAAGTAGCTCAGGAGCTTTCACGCTGACATTTCCCAGCTTCTGGCTTTGCAGCTGCAGTAATGTCCCTTTAATATTATGGTTAAGTTTGCATTGTGTGCGGTAGCCCAGGGCACAACATGCAGGAAGCAGGTCAGGAGCCCTGCGTTACTTGCAGGGTGGTGATCCGAAGTCGGAGAAAGCCAGCCAGCCTCTGTGATGCAGCATGTGTCAGCTCACAAGTGGTTAACAGGCTATAGGTGCCCTGCTATAGGCACCAACTTCTACAGGCATCAGCTTTGTTTCTCCACATCCCAGCTCCCCCAGCCCCTATAAAAATTTGTTTCCCTACCTCCTGCCTCCCTCATGGGGGAATCTCGCTGTTCCCGTTGTCAAGCTATGCTTTATATTAATGCTGCAAATAGAGAGTGGCCGTCGTTTGTCATTTAATTAGCGAGATCCCCAGGAACTTAAAGCATGACAGAGGGAATTAGAGGCGGTGTATGAAAATGATGCATGGGCGTGGGCAGAGGTTTAACCACTTCCATGCTGGCATGCTTTGTAGATGATGCACACAGCATACGGCTTTCTGGGCATGTGGAAACCACTAAATGTGGATGTTTAGTCTCTGCCCTCGTGTTTCACAAATTTAGAGTGGTTACTGTTAAAAGAGAAAATGAAATCTAAAGCTGCCTACCAACTGTCCATCTCAATTTCTGTCCACCAGAATTTTTTTCTTAATGAAAAGTTTCATTTGGCTGAAACTCCTCCATTTCTCCGTATTAAAAAAAAAAAAAAAATCTTTTTGCTCAGGATTGTTTTTGTATTGGACATTAGATGTTTTTAAGGATATTGGATGGTGAGCCCCTGAGTCAGATTGTGAGGGAGGTTGTGGGATTGCCATCACTGGAGATTTTTATGCACAGGCTGGGCAAACGTTGGCTGGGAACTCTTAGCAGCTATGAGGATAGTTATAGCTATTTTAAGATACAACAGCAGCTGGAAGCCTCATCTGACAGATGTGCCACTATGTTGCCTAAAGGTATAGTAAGAGACAGTCCCAAAGAGCTTGTAAGCAAAGCCAAGCTTGGTGCACAAACCGAATCTAAAATCAGTGGGGAGTGAGTATGGCTTTGCAGAAGGATTGATGCATGCAGGCAATTGTCTCTTCACTGTGCGTCATTTTTGTGTCTTTGCTTTAGGTGTCGTGGCCTCATCGCACCTCTTTGACTACGGCTCCACCGCCAACGGGGGTGACAGCTCCTTCTACACCTCTCTGATCTCGGACGTCCACTACACCACCCCACGGGACTCCACCTATTTCACGGGCATTTATCAGCAGGAAAACAGTCCCATTCCCTGCTCAGGCAGCACAGAGGGTTTTAACACACTGGGGCATCCTGTTCAAGATGTGACTGGGTTTGAGTCCCGTGGCTTGTTTAGCTCAGATTCGGGAATAGAGATGACTCCTGCAGAGTCTACTGAAGTCGATAAAACCTTAGCAGATCCCATTAAAGTAGAAGCTTATAAATACATGGACATAAGTAGATCAGAAGAAATAAAATACCAAGAAAAACAAGACCTGGACTCTGAAGATGAGAGTCCAGGCCTTATCGATAAGTACCAGGGAATACCTACCAGGTCCAGCAATGCTGCTGAACCTCAGCGGACAGCTTCAGAGGACAGGAAGGCAGCCAAAGAGCAAGACCCACTTGAAGATACAAAGTCTAGAGAGCAGCATGGTGCCTCCATGGTTACAGCCCCTGTCAAGATCACACTCACTGAGATAGAAAGCGCCGGGGAAGCTGCCAGCAAAGAGTCGAGCCCAACTCAGCCAGAGACTGGCCTGAAGCCGAGCCACGAGGTGGTACCAACAGTGACAGTGTCGGAGCCAGAAGATGACAGCCCAGGGTCTGTCACGCCACCGTCCTCTGGCACAGGTACTGTTGGTGCAAGACACTATTTTTTTTGGTATTCAGGGATTGGTTGCAATTGTAGCCCTGCACATTGGAGAATTACTATGGGTTTGTGGGGTGGGTCTAAGGGGGTGCGAGCAGACATTAAGGGGTCTCCATGGTTGGAGGTGTTTCTGCTCTGCTCAGGCATCACTTTGCATTGCTGAACTGAAGGGGGATGCGAGCCGTGCTGTCCATCACTAACACCCCAGCCAGGTCACGCTGCCCTTTCTGTATGAAAAGAGCAGAAGACAGGGCTGGGGATTGGGGATCCACAGAAATAAGTTGCCGAGAGCCGCTCATGAGCAGGGCTGGAGTCAGATCCAGGCTTGCTGCGCCCAGTCCCCACAGGGATCTCTCCTTCAGGGGAGGTTGTGAGCTGGCGGGTGTCACTGGGGGCATCATCAGCCAGGCAACGGTTTGGACTGGATCTCAGTGATTTTGGGGTCTCTTGGTCACCCTGGCTGGCCACACTCCCCAGAGGAAATAAGGTGTGTGAGACGAGGGTGCTGCAAATGTCTGGGTTCAATTTTTAAATTTTAATGGCTGTTTTAACACCTCTTCGCTCTTGCAGAGAATAAGGTTAAATTGTTAAAAGTAAGTGCTGTTCTCAAGTGAAAGTGCTGCTTTTAGAAAGTGCTGAGGAGGGAAATGCTGTCACATCATTTACAAAAGGGACTGGAGGGACAAAGGGCCAGTCTCTTTTAAAGGCTACTGATTTCTTTTGGGGCAGCACCAAAATCCCACATTTATACATTTTCTTATTGTATGATTACTGGAGTAGTAGATAATATCTATTCCTAATTTTCCCTATTATACACTGCTTAAATATGAAAATAGTGTAGTGTTTTAAAAAGGAATAAAGTTCTGTGACAAAAACAGAATTTTCAGACTTGAAATTAAATTTCAACATTCTGGATCAAAACCGTTTGACAATGAACATTTGACAATGAACATCCCCAAGCTGAAATTTCCATTGCTTTGATGGCATCTAGAAGCATTTAAAAATCAGCTGGCATTTCCTTAAAATGGCAGTCTGGGATTTCCACCCACACTAATACCTACCCTTAGAGAAATACCTACTTCCTATCTAAAATTGAGTGTGCATTTGTACACTTTCACACACACACACAAAAAATACAGAAAGAGTCCACCACGGCTGTGAGTTTAACCTGCCTGCATCAGCCAGAAACTTTAGATAACAGACTTTAGAGTCCCATTTTTCTTCTTTTATTTGACTGTGTGACATCACACACTACTTCTGAGGCATACTGTTTTTTATGGATTTACACTTTTTGCACTACAAGGTAATTAAGAACTTCAAGCACTAATTGTTATTTATTCAGTCCTTGTTGACTGTTCAAGGCTGGCTCCTTGACACTTGATAACCGTATCCCATCAAAACAGCTGAATAGTGCATGGCTGAGCCTCATGGCTGCTGCCTTACTGGGAGGCACTGGTGTGGCCAGCATGATTGCCAGCACAGAAATGTTCCTCTGCATGGGCAAAGCTGATGCACAGCACTGCTCAAACAGTCCTGGGAGGTCCCACGAACTTGCATCAGGGTGCTGGTAAGCCAGAAGCACTGTTTATCTATCGCATCAGCAAGCATCTTCTTTTAGGGGCTGGCTCCCGCAGGGTGTTTTTTCAGATTTCCCCCCTTTCCCACAGCCGGGGACATTCTGCGCCCAGGCTCCACTTTCATAAGCGAGGAAGAAATGTAAAACCTGCCCTCACTATTTCTACCCAGTGACCCAGCAAAGTCGTCGCTCCTAGATACCCCTCAAGCATCCTGGCGAAGCCCCTGGTTCCCCCCTGCTTGGATCAGGGCTTTTGAAAATGGTTTGCTTTTAATTATTGGCCATCATCTTTCTGGGGAAGGAAGACGTGGTCTGTTCATATGCTGTGCTGGTACTGAAAGACAGTGGGTATTTATATGCTTCCCTGTGCCAGTGGTAAATATGACACCCTGCTGCTGGCCACAAAGGACTTCTTTGTTTGCAAAGTAAATGACGAGGCTGAGAGTTACAAACTGCCAGCACGGGTAGAAGTGAGGTGAAGTTGAGGGACTGCGCGTTGCTGCGCTATGAGGGCTGGTGGTCACATGCCTGTTTGGATGCGTGCCGGATTAAGTCATTGCTCAGGGAGAAAATGCTTACATACGGTAATGCAGGAGAGTGGCACAGCTCATGCGGGCTTCCTGCAGCTGGAGGAAAACGATGCACAGGCTCCTGCTGTGTGCGGCCGATGCAACAGAAACTTCCCAGCATCTGGACAGGAGTGTGTCATAACAGTCCCAAATACCTTAATCCTGTCTGCAGCCATACTTGGGGTTACAGAAGGACTTTCTCATGTGAGATGGGTGTGTTACAAGAGAGTTGTTTGTTGGAGGAGCTGCAGACATGCCAACAATATGTGCTCAAAACTGTTGATGACGTGTATTGGCAGATGCACAAACCAAAACTGCTTGGAGGGGTGTGGGGAGGTTGTTCTTCTTGCCCATCTCCCAGCAGGATGCCATAGCTCGGGTGCTATCATTAAAACCTCCCCGTTTACCTGATTCATCTTGGGGAAGGCATATGATCAGGAGGAAATCAGCTACGCTATCGCCATGAGAAATTAAGTCTGGAAATAGCCAGAAATAGTGGTTTTGTCCCAGATCATATCTGATACCATCTCTTTCCCACCCTTTGTTGTAGAGGAGCTTCCAGAGGTGGCCAATGCAGCTGGGCGGGTGCGGGGGGCCGATGCCAGTGGCTGCACCTGAAGCAGCGCTGGGCTGGAGGCAAATACCCGCTGGGAGCGGGTGCAGGTCAGCTCAGGGCTCCCCACACCTGCAACCAAGGGGCTGGAAACACCCCCTGCTCCGCTGTGGTCCCCAGGTGTGCAGAAACAGGCGGTGTCCTGCTATGGGCCTCTTTATCGGCATCAGCAGGAGGAAACTTGAGGGTTTCTTTTCCTGATGGCTTTCTTGAACCCTCACCGCCTGCAATGCCACTTAGTGACCCTGTCATGTTAATAATGGTATAAAATCAGTGAATGAGCACTCAAGAGTCCAGGAGACACATTTCCGTGTGTGCTTGACAGCTGTTCCAATGTGACTGGGGAATTCATCCTTTTTTCCCCCCAAAAGGGAGGGTCTTGTGTGTGGATGGCAGCGATCTCTGGGTCAGTGAAGTGCAGGGTGGAATCCGGCGATCAGGAGGCGGCGGTGGCCAGGCACTGGCAGGGGATCGGGTGCAGACTGCTGCTGTCGTCCCCCTTGGTACAGACAGGCTCGGGTGGCCCGGCTGGCCTTGCTGCCAATGCGTGAGGTGCGGTCTGGGTTTGAGGCTGGCTGATGCTCTGTGAATGATAAAGTGAAGCCTGTTCCGCATGCAGTAACTCGAGACAGCTGCTGATGCACCTCACGCTGCCTCCGTCACCTCTTATTGTGAACGCTTTACATGCAATTTTACTTTCTTTGTTATTTCATTACAAATTCCCACGTGGTAAAGGAATATACAGGGAGGCAGAACAGGTGGGAAGTCTGGTCCTGCATTCCCTTCTAGGACGGGATGTGGGCTCCTTGCTAATCCTGGGTGACCAGCCAGCCTTTTCAACTGCTCATTTTCACTCTCTGAGCATATCTTCTTCCAGTGTGAGCCAGAAAATGCAGAGAATTTTTTTGTTTCAAATTTTGGGTGACGAGTTGGACAATTGTTATTTTGGTTAACGTAGTTCTTAATGATATTAAGAATTACAGTAAAAAAATGAGTTTCATTCTTAGAACCAACTGAGATAAAAGCAAACACAATTCACCACCCACGTCCCTGCAAAAAAAAAAAAAAAAAAAAAAAAAAAAATCTGAGAAAAGTTTCTGATCTGAAACTTTTCACAGCTGAAAGTTAAAGTTTGACAAAATTACTAGTAACTACACATGGGTTATTATGATCAGCAGTGCCAGGAACACAGCAGCCCTGTGTGTGTGTTAGTCCCCAGAACAGACCCATATCCATTGGTGACAGTCAGATGCTGTCATGTGTGGCCTGAGCCCACGTTCGTCATGAATGGTGATTTTTCCTGGTGAAAACCATATTGCTGAGCCACTGGCCAAGCACTGACCAGCATTGCCTTGTGCCTCAGCTTTTTGCGCAGTAAATGATGCTAACGATACCTCTTTTGTAAGGAATGTGCATGGGAAACGCTCTGTAAGGACAAGCTGTTATTATTGTTAGTCATCCCAGACTGGGAGACTTTCTGCCTGTGTTACCAGACCTGTTAGAGGGATCCATGCTGGTGTGAAATCTATCGTATTTGTTGCCTAAACAGCCAGAAAATCTCATTCTTAACAATTTTTTTCTTTATATTCCCCCTTTCTTTCTGGGTGGCAGAACCGTCTGGCTCAGAGTCACAGGGCAAAGGCAGCCTGTCAGAGGATGAACTCATCAGTGCCATCAAGGAAGCAAAAAGCTTTTCCTTTGAGACCCCGGAGGTGCAGCGGTCGCCAGTCCTTTCCGCTGAGAAGAGAGACCAGCGGGTCAAACCTGGGCGCCCCGCTGCCTCCTCACCCCTGGATAACGAAGCCAGCAGCGCCGAGTCGGGGGACTCAGAGATTGAGCTGGTCTCGGAGGACCCGCTGGCTGCCGAGGAGGTGCTGCACTCCAACTACATGACCTTCAGCCACATTGGAGGGCCCCCTCCGTCACCCGCCTCCCCCTCCATCCAGTACAGCATCCTGCGGGAGGAGCGGGAGGCAGAGCTCGACAGCGAGCTCATCATCGAGTCCTGTGATGCCTCGTCAGCCTCTGAAGAGAGCCCAAAGAGGGAGCAGGACTCCCCTCTGATGAAGCCCATGGTCATGGACATTATCAAGGAAGAGAACGGCTCGCGCACTGACGCCTCAGACTATGAAGCAGGTAAAACGACAGAGAGCAGGATGAACAGGGAAAACCTAGCAGAGTCCGCTTCCTACCTGAAATGCTCATTCGTTGCACCAAAAGCAGGTGCTGAGCCCCCGACCTCCGCTGTCAGCACTGAGGAGCTGAAGGAAAGAATAATCCTGAAGAAACCCATTGAAGAAACTGTTGTTAACCAAAGTAAAGTGTCTTCCAAGGACTCTGGCAAAATAAGTCCCTTGGCTTCGCCCCTACTGCCGTTTTTAAATAAGCAGAAAGGTAAATGCAGATGTTTATGTTGTTTTTTGCAGTGCTGCTGAGAAGGGGGAGGAGGGAGAAATGCCTGTTCCTTGTAGGGGAGATGTTAGTAGTGCCAAGCAGGGGGAGCTACTGGCACTGGATAGCCTCAGCTGGAAGCTGGTCACGCCTGTGACAATGCACACATCATGTCTGTCCTTCCCATCGTCTTTTTCTCCTTTTCATTTCCCTTAGGAAAAAAAATACCAGCAACAATAATTTTTAGGCTTAAGCATATAGGTTCTGGATGAAGCAGTAACCCCAGTAACAAGGAACATGTGGACGAGGCATTGTGGGACATGGTTTAGTGGGCATGGTGGTGTTAGTTGATGGTTGGACTTGATGATCTTACAGGTCTTTTCCAACCTTAGTAGTGATTCTGTGATAAGGCTGATTTGTATATTGGGCATCTGGAGGACAAAGAGGAACATGGTCACTGCACACTGACACTGCCAGGGGTCCCTGCAGCCTGTAACCGGCTTAGTTCACAAGGCGCACAAGAGAAAAAGGCATTTCATTCTTTGCAAGATGCCAGCTCTAAATAGCCAGGACCTTTGTGTGCCTCTGGCTTTGTAGGCTGGCGTGGGAGGGAGAGACTCTGGGGCTGCCCCGTGCCTGCCCTGCTCCCCCTTTTCCGTCTCCCCTGGCTGGGCTGGGGGACAGTGGTTGTCCACAGCTCTCCTGTTGGATGAGGGTTTGCAATTCAGAGAGCTGCTGCTTCCTTGCAAACAGCTGGATAGAGATGGAGGGGGGCCCAGCCCCATCCCTGCTGCTTAGAGAGCATCTTTTTCCTCTGTCCACGTTTGTGCAGACATTTGACCACACAATGGCCTGGAGATGTGGCAGACACGTTTAAGTGTCACACTTTTACAACTGATTTATCTAGCACTGTGAAGCCAAGCATGCAAGTCTAATAAGGAAACAGCCCGAACTTGCACGATGTGCTGACAGCTGCAAGATCTGCAGTGCAATTAAATAATGTTAATACTGATATTCTTACTGGTAATGAAATAATGACATTAATAGGCTGAATAAGAAACATATGATTATTGCTCTTAAGGATGTTTTCCTGCCAGATTCTCAGAGCTTGCAACGTCACGCTGTGCATCTCTTAGCTCTCTCATGGGTAGAATGAGCTCCAACCCTTTCTCTCTCTCTTCCCAAATTCCCCTTTTGTAGGACTTGCCCCAGGCCCTGCCCAAATTCTAGAAGCTGCGGAGCTGACTGAATTTACCTTACACACCCTTACTGCAGTGTCCGGCGTTGGGCCTTTACAACCACACTGTGTTCTATCTGCTGTTCTGGGCAAATGACTCACAATTTGGTCTTGGACAAACCAGTTGCCTGTCTCTCAATTTTGAGATTTCAGGCCCCATTACAATTGGCAGTCCCCCTTGATTGTATTCAGATTTTTTTGGCCTAACTTTTGTGTCTCATTTAATTTCTGTCATTGCCTAAACTGATGCTAGCAGAGGCTTGTTCTCGTATGGTGGTTGGAGAAAATCCCTGTGTGCGTGAACAGACTTTCTCCCCGCGTTGCTGTGTTCGTGTGTCCTATCTGTATTCCCGTAGGACGGTAGTGGCAGGAACATTCCCTCCAGGACAGACACAAGACAGCTAATTACTATTTGGCAGTGTGTAGAGGACTATTTCGGTATGTGCTTTTCTCCCTTGAGACACTCCAGTGCCTAAGGCAAGGAAAACAAAAACGTAAAACCTCTCAAGAAGATTATTGCTAAAACTTGTGTAACTTTTTAAAGCTGATTTCAAGGTATGGGGAGGTGACCTCAAGGTAAGAAAATATGGATGATAGTGGGGTCCAGTTAATGCTACCTTCCAGTCATGGGTATTTGCTGCATGGGTCACTGTGTCTGGGTGCTAATTAAATTTTTATGTTGAAGGTAGAGTATGGGGCTCTCCTTCTGATGTGTGAAAGGAGAGCTTGTCTCTCACTCGGAGAATTCAGGTGAAATCCTTCAGCTGTTTTTCAGTTATCAGAGGTGAACTGGCGGATGTGTTAACTGGCTTGGTGGAACCAGAGCATGGTCCATGGGTCCCCCCCAGGCTCCGACAGCCTGGAGCCACATCGGCTGGCAGGGAAACGGTGTGGCAGGCCGCATCCGAGGGGACAGTGACTGCCTTCATAGCATCAATTTGAGGTCTTGGCAGAGCTTTACATCACGGTGTCGTATATGTGTCATACACCAACTCAGATGCGCCTGGCAGGTGTTTGGCATGGGCCCTTCTCAGCCAAAGTGACGAGAATAGAGGGAGATGCGGCAGTGCTGCACAACGGAGGGGCAGTAGAACAATGTCACCCAAAGCAAGAATAGTATCATCATTTCATTAATTAAGAGAATTATCTTAATTACAGTTATCTATTGTTAAGAGAATACTAACAAGATGTGACTATGTACTCATTAAAAGATAGAGATAGAAACAAAAAACCTTTCACTGTTTCCTGTTACCTCCTTGTTACATGTCACCTTGGAAGTGTTATGCTACACTGCACATCCTTATTAAGACAGGGTGGTTTTAACGATGTTCACAGAGTCCAGGTGGGGACTGATCCCCCTATGGCTGTAGCACATCCCACTTGAGTTCAGGTCAGCCCAGCATTTCTGGAGATTCATAGGAAAGTGATGGATCAAATGAAGCTATTATTTGACATGCCTGGCTGTGTTTTTGACACCCAGCTGTAGATCTTTCTGTGGCCCTTGGCCAGCTCATAGGCAGGTGTATGTAATTTAAAAATAGTCAGCCATCAGTTTCACATGTAAGTGTTAACTATTTTAGAGTGTCATACTGTAATACCACAAAGGAGTCTTTTACTCATATCCATGGCATTAAATATACTTTGCACGGCTCATCAGAAGGGTTTGCCCTGGGGCAGCAAGGCAAAAGCAGACTCCAGGAAATACATGGAGAAGCTGTACAAAGTCAAATCCCAGCGTTCAACTCAGCCCCAGGAACAGTCTTGCTGATCATGTTGCTGCCAGCCCATGGCTTAATCTGTCAGAGACCTTTCTGGTGTGTCTGCTAGGCACGCTGAAATCACGGCTGTTCCCCTAAATAACAAGGTGGAGCACAGCAAATGCATGTGTGGTTTGCGCAGTGATAACTCAATGTCTCTGCTTAATGTCTGTTGCCATCCAGTGGCAATAAGAAAAATGGGCAGTGACTTCCTACCTCCATTTTACTGGAGCTGACTATCATGATTTGAAAGAGTGGAGCTATTCCCGTGCCGTTAACTGCTAAGTGGCTTTGCTTGCTTTTCCGCATGGTCAGAAAGATTGCATTGCTTGCTGCAATACAGGCTTTGTTTTGGCCAGTGCTGTGCAGCTGCTACCTGTGTTAGTGTTACTAATTCCCTTGCCTCCTGCGGAGCAAAGAGAGGAAGGCAGAGCAGTAGCAAGACATTTGCTGTTCGGCTGTCACTGCTTCCACGTCTCTACCAGCATCTCCTCCCAGAGATGGACACAGCCCTTACACAACAGGGCTTAGAGCCCCTTTGGCTGTGGCTCTGCAGAAAGGAGGTTGCCAGCTCAGTTTCTTTTTTTTTTTTTTTTTTTTAATACTGAGCCACAGAGAAGGAAGACCAGATGCATTTGTGTTTTTCAGTAGCCAGAGCAAGGAATGCAGATTTTTAGGTTTGTTCTAAGAAAACCCTGTCTTGCAACAGATTTTCACAAACTTCAGAAAATAATACAACCGATTGGTATGGCCTGCACAGTGTTGTGACATTGCATAGCCCAGGTGACGTCCAGGCTGGGCTTGCACATGGTTTGGGCATGCAGGAAATTTCAGAAAAGACTTGCTTTCCTGGAAATGTGCATCTTTTGGCTTGGGGCAGTTTGCAAAAAGCCCAAAAGAAGCCTGGACCAAGGCAGGCTGGGAAGGAGCGTTCTGGCTGAGTCCTTTCCTGTCTTCTCTTGCAGTGCCTGTTGATAGCTGTCTGCCACGGTGGCCTGGCTTACTGCATGGCTGGTGTCCCACAGCCTGGGGACCTGGTCCTGGGCAGAGATTTCCCTTATGCTGGGGCATCATGTCTCTCTCCAGCCTCTCCTTCAGTGACATTAGGAGAGTCCTTCTGCTTGATCCATTTAATGAAATGTGCAGCAGCTTGTTACCTTTCAGATCACATGTCTGAGCTCAGGATAAAAAAAAGAAAAAGACGTGGACATTCACAGTAATGTTTACTTTCCTTTTCTTATTATTTTATGGTGAAATTTAGCATAGGAAAAGTAAAACCCAGCCTCAGGGCTGTGGGGTCGTGCTGTCACTCACATGCTAGATAGCACAACTGGCAGGACCTGCTGGAAATGCAGTCAAATAAAATTTATCATTTAAAATGCTTTATCCTGCAGCATAGTCCTATGTCACCCTGCTATGAGGCATCCTGATTTTTATGCCTTATGAAAGGCTTTTGTAGCATTAATGTAGTTAGTCCCCTACAAGAGTGTGTCCCTACCACACGCCCTTTGTGGCTGCTGTGGCTTTAAGCACCCATGAGGGACACCAAGGTTCATGGCCACCCATCTCTATGTGGTGGCCTGGTGTCTCTCAGGCAGTGTCACAAGCTGCAGTCAGGATCATTTCTGGTTTTGGGGTGACACTGGCAAATGCCCTGGGTTGAAGAACATGTTTCCCCTCCTCCCTGGTGCCTCTCGTGCTGTCCCATCGTGTCCAGGCCTGTCACGCAGTGGACAAGCACAAAGCAGTGTGGGCTTTTTCCCTTTAACCTCTCACTGTGTCCACCTCTGGTGCCACAGAGAAGCTGATTTTACACAGTTTCTCAAGGAGATGTTTTCCAGCAGAGATCTGGGAGAGATGTTAAGTTATTGGGAATGCTTTTTGTTCAGCAAAACTTCATCTGCATCGCGTTAGCACGTCCCTGCTGTTGGAGGAGTCGCTAGTGAGGCATTTTTCTGTGGGAAGGGGATGTTTGGCAGGGTGATTTAGCAATCTGAGGCTCATTTCTCATCTGCATGCTTTTACCAGGCTGGCTCCGCAATCAGCAGCAAGCCAGGCCGCGGCTTAAGCATACGGTAATGTTAGTTTAATATTTTAGTGCCATCTGCTGTAAGTGCCTCCACACTCCAGCCCATCTGTTTTGTGTGCTTCAGTTTGCATTTTATGGGCATCCAGTAGCTTTGCATCCTTTGGAAAGTCCCTGCTTGGAAAAGGTGTGGGGGAGAGGGATGTCCTGTCTGGGACTGGAGTGTCTTCACCTTGCGATGCTGTAGGAGGAGTGGGGTAAAACACTGCCCAGAGAAGTAATCTAGGCCTGGCTTTGCCATGAAATCTTGGAGTAGGCTGGTGAACCTCTGAGCACTTGCCTCCTATGTGGCATAATTTAGGTGGGAAGGGACCTGTGGAGGTCTCTGGTCCGACCCCTTGCTCAGAGCAGTTTGGTCAGGTTGCTCAGGGCCTTGTCTACCTGTCCATCTTCTCAGCAAAGGCAGAGGTTTTGGGGTAGCTGAGAGCTGGAGCCTGCAAATCTGGGTCAGTCCCGTGGTGCCTCCTCAGTGCCAGGAGCTGCAGGCACACTGCAGAGCAAGGTAGAGGAGCGATACCACTCAATGTAGCTTCATACAGAGTGGGCTGCCAGGAACTTCACAAGGTCCAGAGAGCCCATCTCCTGGCCCACAGCCAGGATCCCTGGCTGAGCACTCTTGACAGATGCTTGTGTCTCATTTGGAAAGGCCTATGTTGGCAGATCCTCCATCAGCTCCCAAGCATCTATTGAAAACAGTTGCTGTTCTTCCATCCTTCTTTACTTAGGCTAAGCAATTCTAGCTTCTTCAGTTTTTCCTCTCTGCTCATCTTTTCGAGCTCTCTGAACTGTCTTGTTGTTCCCTTCGTTCTTTTCTACCACTGGTTGAACCCTTCTTGAAGAGAACTGGAGAGGGTCCTTGCCTGGAGGTTGTCCCCTTGCTGATGATGGGTTACTTGCCTGCCCTACAGGCTAGGACTGGGTTTGTAGAGCCCACTGCAGCAGCACAACATTGGCTTCTATTGCTGCACAAGGGATCTCTTCCATATTGCTTGGAAATGTCTATTCAGACTTCTGTAGCAGGCTGAGCTGACCCACCTTTCCCTACTTGGACTCATTTGACTCTGTTAATTATCTGCGTGATAACAGGAATGGAGTAATTCTTGAAGGGTTGGGGAAGCCCAGTGGAAAAAAAATGAAGTTAACCATGATAATCTTGCCTGTTTCTGAAAAATGGAGAATTTGAATGGCTTCCTGCTCAGATGGCTGAATGCCAGCTGAAGTGGGCTTGCTCGGTTAATGCAGAGCAGATGAATCTAGGGGGATGGATGTTTTCCAAGAACCATGAGCAGGTATTGAGTGCAAGAGATTCTGCAGACATGACTTACAGCTTTTCCAGAAATCTTCTGGACTCTTCCCCTGAGCAAAATGGCTTCTTTTTCTCCTGGGCTGTCTGACCCCACAGCCCACTTTGTTTCACAAATCTCCTCATACTCTGCTGTACGCAGGGCACTTCCTCAGTCTACCCTCTTTAGGAACGGATAATGTGCACTCTCATTTGCAAACCAGTGAAATAGCTTAAGCATAAAGGGTCTTAGAGGAAGAAACGACACCTGGATTGCTAAACCCCGTGCTAGGGCCACACCTGGAGCGCTGGCAATTAGTCTGTTGTCCAGGCCAGTCTTCTCCTTCCATACCTCTACTTGACTGCCCTTATGTGAGGTCAGGGATGAATTTAAGACTAAGGTGGTGGGCAGGAGACAATGCAGCTAAGGCACGCTCCAGCCTGCTCTTGTCTCTCTGCTCTGATGCATGTTCTTCCTTGGCTTTGTGGCCTAGCAACCCAAAGTTATGGCAAAAATGGCTAATTAGCCATTTATTGGCCAGAAATGGCCAATAAGGGGTAAGAAAACAGTTTTAAATTAAGGTATCTGAGGCATGCAGAGCTGCAGCCAGGAGCGAGGGGTGATTTTCTTACTGCAAATAGTTTCATACCAAGAATTCACCTTTCCACGGTATATTCTTGATATTTTGGGAGGTTTTGAAGTAGATGATTGGTAGACCAAGAGGTCTTGACTTCCAGCTACTTTGCAATTCTGCTTTCGCTCCATTCAAGGAATCTAAAAAATTCCTCTGAACACATGATAGGACATAAACAGCGAGCTCTGATGTCATGGACTCTGAAGACACATTCAGATGGCCTCATTTCATGGGGTCTCACTCCAGAAACTTTTCAACGACTGAGGCAGTGGGGTCCCAGACACCATCTCCAGCCACTGTGACTGGAGGAGTTTCCCCATCCCAGCTGAACTGCCCCAGCAGCAACTCATGGGCATGTTCCTCTGCCCATGGAGGAGAGGGAACTTCACAGCTACCCGTTTTCACTGTGGGCCAAGCAGTTGGAAACGTTTCTGCCTTTGCAACAGGCTATGGCCTGCCTCCCCACTTCTGGCCAGTTTAATGCAATTCAGCTGCCACATGACAGCTTGTTATTACCATCAAACTGTGATAACTCAACCGGAGCTGCGTGGGAGAAACCTGGAGATGTGCAGGTCATGGTGGTGGAAATGAGCAGTGTGCACACTGGCAGGTTTGTGCTGTACATGACTTCTCTTCCCCAGACCCCTTTTTTTCAGAGAGGGAGGAGTGAATTTGGTGCTTTCTGGTCTCAGGAGTGGTTGCAGAGTCACCTGTCCTCTCTGCAGATGGGACAAGGAGAGCTGATAGATGGTCAGATGCTGGCTCTGGGTTTCTTCCTGGAGTCCTGGTCTGATGGGAGCATAGCAAGGTCTCCTAAGTGAGGAGCGGTCACTTAGAGGAGATGCCTGAGCCCTGGGAAGGATCAGAGCAAAGCAAAGAACAGGGCATTTTCTCTCCTGTCCCCAAATGATGGTTTGCTTGGGCAGTGGCTGGGATCAGTAACCAACAAGCGCAATGATGCCCTCTGATGACTAGCACCATGCACATATACCAGAGCATCACCTTGATATGACCTTCAGAAATGTCTCAATAAATCTCATGCCCTTCAGCTTACAACCTGTGTTGTCCATAGCCTGAGCATTTGGCCCATTTCACCTCTGGCATCTGTTTCCTCCCCTGATTTTCGGCTGTGCTCATGAAAATTACTCCCCACGTGTTGGGTAAGGTCAAACTTTTAACGCATAAGTGTCAAAGCATCTTAAACACAGTGGCTGGATGCTCAGAGGTGCTTTTAAAATTGGACATATCTTAATGTAGGAGGTTCATATGTCTTCTCTTGGGACTGCTATCCACTCCACTGCCTGTGTGTGAGTTAAGTACAGAGCTGTAAAAATTTATAGACCTTATCCTTCTGTTTTCATATATCTTCCCTTTAAGAGCAAAGGACTGCCTCTGAAGAGCTGTCATAAGTCATAGCACTCAAACAGAAGTATACAGATCTTTCTGATAGGTATGACACAAGGTGAGTTTATAAAATATTTCTGCCAGTTCAAGATTACATCCTGACCAGTAAAGGGGGGAAAAAAAAAAAAAAGCGCTACTTCTTTGACTGTGTACGGGTGCCTGATGGTTATGTCAAATGTTTAAATATCAAAGCCATGAATGGCAAAGTCTGAGCCAAATACAATGAGTTGGTGGGTATCTATACAAACAGGAACCTGCTGAGAAGAGGTCCAAAGAAGAAAGATGTGTAATGTGTGAAGACCTTTCTCTGTGAGCTGGGCTGCACAAGCCTACTGCTTGCTCTGCCTCTGTCCATGTGTACGTCCACATCCATGTCCATGCCCTGCCAAGCTCAGCACCCAAGGACAGCCCAGTCCTGCTCCTGGGAAGGCTGCAAGGAGACAACAACTCTGCTCATGAGTGATTTTTCTGTTCATGCAGACGAACCTCAATTGCAGAATCACTCACAGTTTAAGCATGTTTTAAAAGCCAAAATTTTGACACGGTGTCACTTCCGGTGTCTCGTTGCATCAGCAATCAATGACTCAGCTTTCAGACAAGGCTCTGACACTGACAGTCTGATGGTAGCCAGTTTTTCCCAAATGCCTAGATATAGCAATGCTTTGCTGTTGACAGAGAAATCTAACACCTATTGATAGCTTTTCTGTGGCTGACACAATATATAGTAATGAGAGATGTTCATTCTGGATGTACAGAAACAAGAAAAAAAACCCCAAACCCCACGTATAATGAAGGGGAAAAGTTATACTGCCTGTAAGGCTTTTCCATAAATGATGTTAAAGACCTTTCTCCATACCAGTTCAAGTTTTTAGCTCAGAAGATGCTTAGGGAAGTTTATATACTATCACAGAAATTAGGTGAAGGAAAAAATCAAAACATTTTGGTTTTATCAATACAGAATTTTTGCCTTTTAATGCAATCTTCTCATAAATGTAGTATTTTGCAGGGAACTTCTGGAATATTTTGTTTTCTGATTTGTTGGAAATGCTGCTTCTGAACCTCTGCAATGCTCTGTGAGCTGTGAATCATGGGTTTTCACCAGTTTCATTCATTAATTCAAATGAAGACTTTGGACTCATTTCAGGTCAGATTTACATTTATGATTAAGATCTGTTGATATAAAATACATCTCGAATTCTCAAGGAAAGGTGAACTACAAACTTTTGAACATCTCTGCCTGTTTCAGGCTGGCTCTAATTCTTCAGATGTTAAGCAGAATAAGGACTTCCCTGAGTACTGCTATTTGTGTCTGGTGGATAGCATGAGGTTAAAATTAATGTATTTGACTGTAGTGAAGGGGGTGTGTGTGATAGGAGATCTCTATTGGGAATAATACCTGGAGGTGGTATTGATTTTACTGGTGTTTTTCCTTAGCTTCTGAGAGTGCACTGCTGATTAGGACATAATAGCAATATTGACTGAAAAGGGGATTTTTATTTTTTTTTCTGTTCCTTGTGAGGCTGCTGTGTTCATGTCAGTTCAGAACAACATAGAAAATAAGGGACATGCAATGATCCAACAATTCAAAGGGCTTGATTTTTCCCCCTGAAGAAACAGCATCTGGTGTTTTTGTCATTTTGATTCTGAATTTTATCTTGATTATTGCTTTTGTTTCCTTTTATTCCTCTGCAGTACTTTTTTTTTTCTAACTCTCTTGACCTTTACCCAACTTGGGCAATTTTGCCCACTATTTTTTCCAGAGAGGCATCATGGATCTCTTCTCTTCTCCCTCTGGCTCCGACAGCAGCTCGGTGGTTACATGGGAACTGTAGCAGTGAGAGGTCATTCTGGTGTTTTGCTTTTGCAGCATTTCGTTTCTGTGTGAGGAATACAAACAAGCATGGAAAAAAACTACTGCTACAAGAAGACAGGTTGGTTTGGATGACAGTAAGCTTCTACCTCCACCACAGGTCTGCCAGACGCTAGCCTGCCTGTGGTGGGGACATTTGGTGATGTCAAGGTTGCTTAAATCAGCTCTAGCAATGAAAGTGAAGGTTTGTCATTTTGGTAGTCATGATAGATTCCACAAGTGCTCTGAGTCTGGGCTGCTCCAGCTAAACATGGTTTATAAAAACTTGGCATACAAAGATCTTTGTGCTTCTGAAATAGGTGTTTCTCCATTCAAGAGGACTGAGTGTTCTTTTCCTGCATATTCAGGGCTCAGAAGACACAAAGCATGATTTGCAAGCCACGTTATGCGGCAGTGAATATTTTGTGGGGAAGAAATCCTGCCGGTTGGATTGCTTTTAGGTGAAAGGTTCTTTACTTTACCAGAAGCCTCATTTTAGGGTTTATCTTCCTTGCAGCTTCAACTTGACTCACAGTTCTATGCACTGAAAGCCCTTTGGTATCACTTGCTCAGAGAAACCCTTTCCCAACTGGTGCCATGTGATTTTATGTGGAATTGGTGATCTCTTCCAAAAGTTTCAGCTGATGTTGGAGTTTGCTTCACGTTGCAGCTTCCCGTAGGAGTCTTCTGTAACATGGGCACTGTTTAGGTCCACCTGGGTGCTGCCAGTCCTCCAGTACTTTCCTGCAATACTCTTAACATCACTGGAAAAGATATACAAGCTTTCTCGCAGTTTATGTGAAAGTAATCCACAGCTCAGTTCATTAGAGTGCAAACTATTGTGAGAGGTGACCTCAGGAGTCCTCTACAGCTGGGGTAACTTGAGAGGCACAAAAAGGACACAGATAATCGGTATTACCTTTGCAAAAAGCCATGTCTTGCAAGGCAGCAAATTTAGCTTGCATTAAGGATTTGGCATTAGACTATCCAGATTGCCAGGTAAAGTAGGAATCTCAGTAAAGACTGTCCCCTTTCAAACTGGATCCTAAAGAAACAGCCAGGGAAACAGCTCTTGGTGTTGCTACATCATCTGGCTAGATGTAAACACTGTTGGAGCAGCACATTTCATACAAATGAGCAAAATGTAATTTTTTTGATTACTTCTTATCTCTTGAATAGAAGGTGCAATGAGATTGCAGAATTTATGGGGAAAAAACAAATGCAGATTTCCAAGGTCTGATACCACCCACGGCCTGGCTGGTATCAACCCTCTGCCTTGCTTGATGTTACTTGGGATCCACAGGGGTATAAGATCACAACCCAGCCTCTGACAATCCCAGAGACACTCTTTTCACAACAACTCATTTAAAAGGAGCCTAGGATCTATGCTCATTCAGTGCATGCTGTTGGCAGAGGCAGGCATTGTACAGACAGGATTTTCTGCTCTTTTAGAAATAGAGACAGTTCCTTAGAGAGGCAGGGAGGAGTTATTGCATACATCTTAATGAAATGCTGATAACATCCAAAAAACAAGGTCTGTATCTGGGCAACCAGCAAGGAGCAGGGTAGAAGAGCTTACAGAAAAGCCAGCGGAATTAATAGTCAGGATTTCTGAAGGTTACTTTGTCGGTTAATGTACCATTGAAACAAGAGCAGCTATGCTACTTGCTTAGGTTAAGTGCAAGAGGTTTTCCAAAGAATGGAAGTCACTTCCCAAAGCGAAAGAATGGGCTGCCTTCGCTGTCCATCTCAGACGCCTGCATTAGAGCTGCTGGAGCTTTGCTGCTGCTGCTGACAACAAAAGGCCCATGTATACCCTTAGCTGAAAGCGAAATGTTTATTGCTCCAACCAGGGAGTGATAAAGAGTGGGATTTAATAAAAGCGATAATAGCAATTGTGCCTTCTGAAATGAGCACTCACCTATACATTATATTTGCACAGACAGTTATTGCTGCTGGATATTATGTGCTGACTCTGCTGCATGGTGCTCTCAGACATAGTAATTGCACATGCAAACTGGGTCAGAAGTTGCATGTGCAGTTATGTCTGATGTTCCAGAGAAACAGCCCTCAGTCCTTGCAGGGAAAGGGTCTGACTAGTGCCATTTTGGGGGACTGAAATAAAGATGGTTCAGTCACAGTGGCAGGACTACTAGAAGCAGTGAACCTACAGGTTTTGTCCATGCTGAGAGACTCACTTTTCTCAGCACTGTGTGCTGGTCACGAGGGACAGTGAAACAGTCCAAATCTCCAAGCAAAGTGAGAAAGGAGATGACATTATTGTCATCTTACAGATGGGATGCTGAAACACGTGCACACCCATCCTAAAGCCCCTTTGTCTAGAAAAGTTGGTGAAAAAGGGGCTGAGATTGACTAATTTATCATGATTAATTGATCTATTGGGTGTGATGAATTGATTTCACTGCAATAACACCAGGAATACACAACTGAACTGGGAAGTGACCTCAGGTTTTTCTGAATCCTGGTTTGTGAGAGCATCCTTATTGCCTGGTTATTGACCCTTGCATCCAATAGATGTCTGTGAAAAAATAGCGGGTTTCTCCATCATTCAAAGTGGCAGTGAGCAGAAGCAGCAAGGTGCCATGGATTGACCAGAATGGTTAGCAGCACACCATTTCTATCAAAGGGGTGATTTCCATATATATAGCTATATTTCCATATGGTTATGGCAGTGTGCTTTCTACTTGTAGATCTTGCTCCTCCAGCAGCAATGAAGGGGAGATTATGTTGGAATGAAGTTTAAATAGAGAAAATAGACAAAGAACTGATCCTACTAAGTGCCGAAGCTGCTTTGACACGTGCTTAATGGTTCTGAATTATTCATTGAGTTGGCTGGGCAAACTGACATTGCAAAGGGAAATAAATGAGGGTGCTGGAGAGAAAATGCCAAACTATGTGTCAGGCAAATGCCCCGGTGTCACAGATTTCATGGAGGATCTGACCTGGGATCCCACCCCTTAAGTGCTGGTTGCTGCCAGATGCAAGCCCTTTGTAAAGGAGAATGAACGTTTTGGCCATGTACACAGGTGTGACTTTGGTGATGCTTGTGGGGCCAGATTAGCTCAGGTTGTGATGGAAGACCTTGCCTTTGAGGGGAGATATTGCAAACAGCTGGGAATAGCTAGCAGGCAGCTTTCTAGAGCCAGAGGCATTGATGGGGCAACCGTGATATAGCAGGTAGAGCCACGAAGTCTGAAAGATTAACCCATGTCAGCCACATCTGTCTGGAGAACATGCCATCTCCACTTATTCCCTTTAAAAGTGTCTTGCTTTCTTCTGTTCCTGGTCCACTGGTTAAAGGTCAATCACAACTTTTGCATTGTCTTCCCCCAGTGCTCCTTCTCCAGGTGAGAGCCCTTCTCCCTGACCAATCTGGGCAGCTATCTGCAGGTATCCTGTCCCCCCGCCCTTTCCCTCCACTTCAAATCCCATAGAAACAGGGAAACAATGTCTCATCAAACTGTTCTGCATTACATCACTAGGTTTTGAGGGAAGGGAGGGAACTGAAGGCTATCTTTAGTATGGTTAGGATCTGACCTTCTTCTCAGGGACAGTCTGAGCAGAGGCATTGTCTTTGAGGTATTCACTGTGCTACAACCCACAGCAGTAACTAAGAGGAGTATCTGGGATGGGCAGTAGCCATCTAACACACACTTGATGCTACGGGGTGGGGGCTGAAGAGATCAATGTGATAATCATGGACTCACAGGCCTGGCTATGCTGCGGTTTGAGCCCTGCCTGGGGAGAAGAATCGTTTCCTGGCACCTCCCTGTCAGCTAAGACTAGAAATGTTGCCTCAAACACTATGTAAATGGCTCTGCTACATATAGCTGAGCTCTCCCGTGTATTCTGGAAGAAAATATTCAGCGCACTTGGCTTCAGCTCCTGTTGTTGTTGTTGCTCTGATTTGGAGATGCTAGCAGCTGAGATTTTCAGGATTTATTCAGATGCAGGCTTTGTTTTTGCCCTGCGGGCAAGCGTGGAGTTCAGATCTGCAGTTTCTATTCATGGATTTGAGTCAGGCATAGCTATGTATCATACCTATATGTATAATTCTATACCTAAGCCTTTCCCCTCCTGCCTGCTTTGTGCTTGCTCAGTAGAGAGAGAGTTCCCGGTGCTGCTAAATGGAGGTTTTGCAGAGAAAGCGGGGGGACAATCATGCAGCAGAAACACAGCAGGAACTGTCTGGGCCTTCACAAAGCCAATATCAGCATGTCCAGCTCTGCTCAGCTGCATCCAAATACCATGTCCTTGGTTTCTCTGGTCTCCTGCAGTCCAATGCTCCCTCCTGTTCCTGGAGCCAAAAGCAAAGCAAGCCCCCACGCCATCCCCACTAGAGGAGAGCCCCACCCACACACGGGGGTAAGGCCATCCCATCCACTTCCAGCAAATGCCACAAAACAATTGTTACGGTAGGGGTTTGTGGCTGACCTGTCTCTAAGGATGTCCCTGCTGGGGCATGCTGTGGTAAGCCTTGAGGTCCTGGTCCCTATCACTCAGGACAGGGACTCATTGGAAGAACTCACAGCCCCCTCCCAGCCCGGGACTGGGTTTCCTTGGGATTTTACATCCAGGTCAAGCCAGGTGTGACCAGGCATGTGGACCAAGTATCATGTCATCCGTATCAGCACTGGCTCAGGAAAATGAGGACAAACAAGGAAACACGCACAAAGCACGTGCATCCTAAACCACCGAGGTTTGTGTTTTCCCAGGATCGGTTCTCCCTTCCTCAGCGACAGATGCTAAGAAATGGGGAGAGTCCATTTCTGTTAGCTTATCTTGGGTAATCCCCACTGAAGGGAAAAGAGATTTGTAAAATCAAATCACTGAAGAAGGCTCTGCCACACACTTTGGTTTTTTGCAGTTTTTTTAAACAATATTTAACCGTGGGGGTTTGACTCTTTCCAGAAAGATGAGAATGCAACACGCTTTCAGCTGTCACTCCTGCAGGATTTTGCTTTTGCTGACCAAAGTGAAAAGTCTGTAAAATGCTGAGGCACCCCTTGTACATCCTTTTAGCATATTTGAAACCAAAATAGGAAGAGAGGAGATGTAAATATTTACTGGAATTGTGTATCAGAGAGCACCCAGGGATCCACATTTGGATAATCTGCATTGCAAGAGAAGTCAGGGGAATAGCAGATGACTTTGAAAGGCTGTAGTACTAGACGTGTTTCTTAACACGCACAAATTGCTCCCTGATTTCTTAAGGAAAAAGAAAGCTCTGTGCTGATTATTGTTTTTAGATCTTATTTTAGTTGTAGTGCCTAGAGACCCAGTCAAGATCAGGATCTTGTGTTAGCCAAGATACGAGCATGCAGTAAGGTCCTCTCTTTGGAGAGTTTGCAGGATGAATTTCAGTCTCAGGAGGATTGTTTAATGCATGAAAGAAGGAAATTCCACCATTTTGTGTTGGCTGAGGGTCAGCCCTGCTTTGCCTGGTGCCTGCTCCTTTTCAGTCCCCCCATCGCCTTGCCTTGCTGTTACCCTTCATGTGGAGGGGTGGGTGGAAAGGCAAGGGAGAGGGGTGACAAGTAAGGGGGCTGAGGTCTGCTCTGCTTCATTCCCAAACCTTTTCCCTAATTGGATCCATTTGAGGAGTGAGAATTGCTAAACCCTTGTGCTGGTGAGTCACTACATGCCTGGCAATGTCAGTCAGCCCCACAGAACCCAACTGCACCTGCCCATCATGAAGAGGAAAGATGAGGAAATGTGTCTAATATTTGCTTCATAAAACAGACATACAGAAGTCTAACCACCTTCCTTGGAAGATGAGATGAGTCTGTACTCCTCCTCAGGAACTGTTTTGGCACATTACTTGCAGGTAACGTGAACAGGGAGCGTTATCTCCAATCCCTACCCTTGCACAGAGCTGCCAGGCTGTTTCCTGCACGGTAAGATAGAGCTGCCTTTATGCCCTGGGTCCCTCATCAATCTTATTCGAAGCTGCTCCTGTTCCTGTTATATTTGCACTCAGCTTTAAATACACCTCATGGAGAAGGATGCAGTGGGTTTGGTAGGAGAAGGAGGACAGCCAGTCTGTGCGAGCACATTAATTCCTCCTGTCTCGTACTATAAATGATGCTTATGCTGTTCATTAGAGGAACGGAACTACGTAAGGGCCAGAGGACCAAATTGTCTGCTTAATTATTCATTATTAGCAATAGCTATTATTATTTAAGAGCTGCCCTTCTTGGCCTGAAATATTAAATGCTAGCCTGTTCCTTTCCTTGGTTGCTACTATCCAATGCCCTGCTGCATTTGCTCTTGAAGCAGGCCATGGCAAAAGTCTTCTCCATCAACCTAGCTCCAGCACATTGCTGTCCCCTGGTATCACCAGGCCTCCTGGACCTCCCCTCAGGCCTCTTCCTTGCAATAATTTGTACCAAGCCAGCCAGTGCTTTGCTCCTTGTGTTGGTCCCAAATGTGCGCTGGGTTTCCCTTGCTGCGCTCCATCGATATCCCCCGATACTGACTTAGACGCCGTGTACGATACGTTCAAGGGAAGAGTTCCCACCAGCAGTGCCAGCACGCCGTACTATCATCTCCACTTCTCCCTGAGAGGCACAGGCCTTGTTTACTCTTCTTTTAATAACACAGATGGTTTTAATAGTTCTCTGCCTTCGCCCCCAGTTCTTTCTCCTTGTCTGTAGTCTGTTTAATGCTTCCTTCTAACTGATGGCTTTGTCACTTAATCTCATTAAAACTTCTCTTCATTGAACTCCGCGAGCTGCTTATCAGACCGTAAGCCTAATCTCCCATTTGTAATTAATTTGTTCTGTGCCTCCTACAATTTGGCATCATTAGATAATGGCATCACTCTCAAGGTCACTGATACACAGCACGCGGTAAACACCCGTGGCTCCAGTGCTAGCTGCCCTGCTAGCCTCCTCCTTCTTCCTCTCTTTGCCACACTGCTTGATTTTATTGACAGCTTTCTCCCTTTCCCTCAGCAAATTTCTGATGCATTTTGGATGCTTCCTGTCCAGCACGTGCTGCTGTGTGACTCTGCAGATCAATATCCAGCACTGTCTAGAAGCAAATGCTTTTCTGATATCCTTCAGACTCATCTGCACTAGTTTTCCGCTCGCCTTCCAGTTCATTCCTATTTAGTCAAAGAATTTAGGTGTGCTGTTCTTCCTTTGCTGAGTTACACATTTGTAAAACTTGCAGAGTCTTGTCCTCATGGTCTCAGGGTTGGGAATGGGATACAGGAGCCTTTCACTTTCACACCATTGGGCCCAGCAGACACTCAATGGCTTGCTCATCAAGGCATAGGTAGAAACAAGCCACAAATCACTGTTATGATTTGATGTCCATATTTTTAAAAAAGGGAGATATACTGGATTATCACAGTTTGTGGTACCAACCAGTTCCACCAGGCAATTCCTGTTGGTGGGATGAAGAAAGAAACCAAGCACTAACCAGAGATGAAAACCAAACCAGTGCTTCCCTACTCCCTGCACGTCCTGCCAGGACGCTGGTACTCAGCACCACCGCAGACTTTGCCTCCAGCCTGCGTGTAAAGGTGTTTGCAGGGCTCTGCCCTGTCTGGGTCTGCTGGCTTGAACCTCCCTTTTAGCAATGAATTTCACAGGCTGGAAAAGGCAAGAATGATACCTTTGGCAATACTGCCATTTGCTTGTTGGGATTTGTTGGTATAGAGTTGTCTGTAACCTTTGCAGGCTCTGGAAAGAGGGTCAGTCTGGTCCAAGCTAAATCCCTTCATTTTCCCAATAGATTTATTTTCATCTCACATATTTCCCTGTACGGATGTAGTATCTAACAAACTCAGGTTGATTTGACCCATTCTTTCAATTTTTGCTGTTGTCCCCCTGAAAGCTATCTACTAAACTTAAGTAATAGATGCACACAGAGCTGTCATTAGATCATAGGTATTGGTATTCAATACAGTATTGATCACGGTATTCAGAAATTCAGCATTCGGGCAGCTATAGAGAACAGCTCCAAATCCATTACACAGAGCTGTGGGGAGGAAATCTCACAAGCAGTAAAAACTCTGGATTTTTAATTCACTAGTGTCTGCAACTATATTTTCTAATTGGCAATTCTTGTAAGTGTGCCTAATTTTTCTTGCCCCATAGTCAAGAAAGAAAAAAAAAATCTACTGGTGAGAAATTCTGCTGCCTCTTGGGAGAAGGCAGGCTGCTGTAAAACAGATGTATATTTTTCTGAGGGGACTAAATGCAGGAAGGACATTTTGCATTTGCTCACGTAATGGCTGCACATATATCAGCCCTGCTACCTTGCTAGGAGCCAGCGCAAGGCAACCGTGTAGATGCAGTTCAGTTGCTCAAGAGCAGCTGTGCGGAGCGGCTGTGTTCAAGTCGCTGAGTGCAACATTTTGGGTAAGAAGCAGCTCTTACCTGAGGATATATGGTAATTACTCCCAGTGAAACGTGCCTGGCTCAGCAGCAAGAAGATGCATTTGCAACACGTTTGCAAGCTGTTAGGAAGTGCATGTTTTGTTTGAATGCGGTGATGCCTCAAGATGCTAGTTTAAGGCCAGGAAAACTTTGTGGTTATAGTCAAAAATAAGTTTCTGCTCAAAGGACATGTCGATAAGAGCGACTGACTGACAGACAGACTGACTTCAGAAGTCTCACTGCTAAGATCAGAACCGGGTTTGGATAAACAGATAAACCTTCCATTTTCCTTAACAATCCGTATTCCTAAACGATCCTTGTTTTGGCCTCTCTGTGCAATATACTCCTCCAAACCATGCTGAAAACATCTTTTTAATCCATTTATATAACTCCCTTTGTGTGCTGTGCTGACACTCTCTGTGCTTACAGAATCACTACACCAATGTGATCAACAAAAGAACAAAAATCATTTTATTCAGCGCGTACTCCGTTTCCTCTGAGGATGAACCCAAGTTCGGTTTCATTCAGCTGTGATGTGGTTGGACCCCAGTCCCTAAAAACAACATTGCAGCACTAAATATCATCTATCTACTATCAAAAGGGATTTTTTAAATTTCAGTTTTGTTTTATTTTTAATGATCTATTTGTTTTTTCAGACTCGGGAGCAGGCGGTGAGATAGCTGTGATTTGCAGCCACAGGCTGCCCGCTCCCTCCTCTGCTTCCATGGAAACATGTATTGGATGAGGTGAAACCAGGCACAGACTTAAAGTACATGATTTCCAAAATATTTGCTTTTCTTTGCAAGGAGTCCTTTACCTTCTGTTTGTACAAAACTCTGGATGAGGAGGAAATCCCTTTAGGCAGAGGCAACTTTTCGAGGTGCCTGACTGGTGCTGCTGTGGGGTTTGAAAGCATCCTCCCTGAGCACGTGAACGTGCCCCTTTGCTGCTCAGGGGTAAAATGCATGAGGCAGGATAGGGACAGTGGGTTTTGGAGCTGGTGTCGTTATGGCAGTGGCATTTGGGGTCAGGAGAGTTCAGCTTTAATGTAATCCCCTTCATCTCCTCCCTGGGGAGGTGAAGATCATACCCTCCCCTGCATTTCAGGACCCCAAAGATACCTAGTTTGCTCATGTAATAGCTCCATGTGTCCACTGGGCAGCCTCTCTCCTCCCTGGGTCATGGTGAAAAACAGATTATTTGCAATTTGAGGGCAAAACGAGGGAGGGCTGGGGAAAGCGCAGCAGCTTGCACAAACCTGCATGGCATAGGCAGGGCTCAATACAGCTTTTTGGGTGGCTGTCATGTTTTGTATGGGGAATTGATTCAGAAAGAAAGAACTTTTAGGAGAAAATGGACCTTAAGCGACGGCCACCAGCCCTTCCCGCGTCTCTCATGCAGCAGTTTCTCACTAGAAGGCCTCTCACCCCGCAGGGACACCAGCTCTCTCTGCTACTGGAGGCTGAGCTGGAAACCCACTGCTGCAGGTATGACTCCACAGGGCCTGATCCTGCTGCGGGAGCCAGGTCCTGCTGTGGTGGTCTGGTTTGCGGGAGCTGAGCCTGACCCCTGGCAACTGCACCCCAGGTGTCTTCTACTTGACCCCTGTTTGTTGGTGAGAGGGAAAAAAGCCTCTTAGATGTGGTGCCTCTAACGAGGCACTGAGGTGAATGAGTTGCTGGGTGCTACTTATGTGGGATGTCTTTCCTGCATGGAGAAGAAGTGTATTTTATCCTCCATCGCTTGCAAAGCATTAAAAGTTTGAAGGCTGCTTCTGTTTGTGGCAGCCTAAGCACAAAGCAGGGCGGAAACCTTCTTTTCCAAAATAAACCCCAATCCAAGCGCTTTCGGCTGCAGCACAGCCTCCCATTTCAGCGGCCGGGAAGCCCATCCATCCTTGGCCTCTTAACAAAACCCCGTCTCAGGCGTTGAGAGGTAAAAATACATGTCACTCCGTGCTGTCTGATGATTCCACAAGATTTACGCTAAACAGAGCCCTTCATTAATTATTTAGCTTCAGCGAAATGTGCCGAACTGTTCTGACATGTCAAATGTGCAAAGTAATTGCCACGTTTACTTCCCACCTAATGGGGAGGCCAAAATAATTTGTACCGGGCTGAGTGGGTATGTGTGGGTGGGCAAGGGAGGGGGGTCCAGGACTTTCCTGCCCTTGCATGTGGTTTCATCCGTACTCCAGATCCCACAGATCTTCACTGTGTCTCGAAGGGCTCAGGGTTGTCCCCCTGCATGTCAGTGTGGGCTGGGCATGTCACATATGCTCAGCCACAGCCACTTCCATCATCCCCTCTGTGCACCCCTATAAGCAGCCTGTCTCCGTGCATCACGCCTCCTTTCGCTTTCTGCCCGCTCCAGGGTTGCTCCAGCTCCTCAAGCCAGCACAGGGGCTGCTGGTTAGTTTGCTCCGAGTTGCCAGAGCAGGATTGGACCCCGTGTTGTGAGCGGTGCGGAGCTGCACCCTGCGTGCAGGGCTGTGCTCCTCCCCGGTTGCTGAAGCATGTGGTGACAAGCAGCAGCTCTACTTGCTCCAAAATAAGTAGGTCTTGACTGCAGGTTTGCAACCTGAGGAAAACAAACAAATGCAGAGCAGCATGGCTATATTTATCTGAAATTTAGAAGCTGTTGTTCACAGGAAACTTTGATCACTTTAAATGTCAGGCAACCTGGGAAAAAAAAGGAGAAAAAAAAGCACAGTTAAAAAGCAAGTGTTTTGGAAAGGCTAAGAGCTGCTGCTTCCAAAATGAAGTACAATCCCTTCTCTTCCATCCCCAAGTACTAGACATCCTAATCTAGAGGGCTGATGTCTCTCAGCTTCAAGCTGGGGGTAGTAGTCAGAGGCTGAGGTTTCCAAGCCCAGACCCGCAGGTGCTGAGGACCAGCAGGACTCAGAGACCTGCCTGGCATTCAGCAACAGCTGATCTTGTCTACTGTTCCTGTGAAAGATGACGTTCATCCAAAACAAAATATGGCATTTGGCTTTGGGGTTTGGGTTTGTTTTGTTTGTATATACAAAGATTGTGGTTTTCTTGAATTTATCGTAATTTAAAATTAATGTAATGCAATTATGGTTTATCTCTGATTCGTTTGAAAGAAATTAATTTTAAGTATCTGGCATATGAAATGCAAAAGCCTTAGATGGGACACAGGGATACCATGCTTTTGGGCCCTGGATGTTTTTATTAAGAATGAGGTATCTGATACAGTACCAAGGGGTATTTGGTGGTACCTGTCTCAGTCAGGGAGTTTCAGCAAAGTCCCATGTACTTAAATGTTTGCAAGGAGTGAAACACTTAGGGACAGCAGTTCAGAAATCCCAGCAGACCTTTTGCAATGCTCGCCCAGACCTATTTTACTATTCTCTTTGGAATTCCCCAGTTTCTGCAAAAGCCAAACCTGTTGCAAGGAAATTCACTATTTATGCAGAAAATGTAGTATGCTATCCTTCCACCTTGCGTTGTTCATGTGCAGTGCTCTGGGATAACAGCTATGTCTGTATCTCTGCAAATCTACACTGTTACTCTGAAATTGCTGCTACTTCTGCCGTATCCATGTGCTATCTATTATTGAAGCAGAGTAGTTAAATCTACTGTGATATCAGGAAAACATTTTCCCCTATTCAGTTTTGCCCAGTGAACTTTCATGCTGCTTACTAATTGATAAAGATGGCAATATAATTCCATTTTACATATATATATTCAAATTCACTCTATACCTCCTATTATATATTCATGCTCATCCCAGAGTAGAGCCTAGCATTCCTTTGCAGAAGCAATCAGGTAAATGTGGCTTATGGTGTGTAATGATATCATCAGGGAAATCTGAATTCCTTAGGCTTTTTAGCTTGGTTTTCTAAATGTGAAATAGTTCTGCTGATCTATCTTTAATCCTTTGGCCTTGAGAATGGCAAATGAAATTGTCTTTTCCCAGATACTCAACGTCAGCATCCAAATCAGGACTTTCTCATTGTATGCAGAGAGGGGGAGTGAGGATACATGATATTCAAGTACTCAGAGATGGAATCTGTTTTTCAGAGAGAAACCCATTTCCACAAATTCAGTGGGTTTATCCGAGTCTGCATTTTTTCTTCTGTTTTTCCTCATTTTGCATCTGTATGCATAAGATCGCTAGTTTTAGGGATGACTGATGTTAAGTTCCATATGAGCTGGCTCCAGGGTGTGGATTTTCATTGCCTATTTTGCTGATTTGATGCTGGAAGCTTGCTTGACCTTGCTTACGGTATCATCCATAAGACAAATACATATGATCCATCCTTTCCTCTTCCCTCTGCTCCATGTGAGGGGATGTGCCGGGGCAGGGCCAGCCCCGCCATGATCAACCCATCACTGCTTTTCTGTGTAGCTCTTCTTCCAGCCAATGTCCTAAAATGCCCCACAAAACCATTTTCCCTGCTCATTTCCCCAGCAAACACAACTCTGACCACTTTTCAGGCAACACTTCTGGCACGTAATTTCCTGATCTAATTCTTCTAATTACCCTAGAGGGCCATAATAACATTTTAAACTCAGAGTGCCGCTTCACTGTCCGAAGCGTTTCTCTAGCCAGTGGTCATATTGGCTCTCACCAGAGCCCTGCTCACATTCTCTCTTTGCTTTCCCTCTCCCACAGCCTGGCACTGACATTCCTGTCTTACACACCAGTAGTTTATGTCCTTCATTTCTCCTTTTTTTTTTTTTTTTCCCTTGGACAGTATTAACACATTCCTCATTCATCAGCCCTTCACACCATGCAGGACTGTTAGCATTGCTGCAGCAAGGAGCCACACTCTCTGCCTCCTCCATTGCCTTTACAAGCGCCGCAGGGTTGCATTTACTCAGGACAGGAGCAGCTGCTTTCTAACCTCCTCCCCCTGACCTGTCCCCCCTTCCTCTGCAACCTCGGCCAAGATTTTTTTCCATATTAGCAGCTGACTTCCCACTCTGAGAGTGATCTGGAGCTGTGGCTCGGTGAGCGTCACCCCTCCCTTTGCAGAGAGCATTTTGATACCCAGATGTCTCGCATCCATGGAGCAGGCGGTTGTGGCTATTGCATCCAGCAGTGTATTAGTGATCTGTTGCTGTTTTCCGGGGAAAGCTGGGGTTGCCATGACAAATGTGTGTCGGTCGAGCTTGCGCGTGCATGGTCACAGCATCCGCACACCTCTGCCACTAAAGCATTTATCCTCCTGGCCCCCCTGCACAGTAGGGGCAGTGGTGGGGGATGCAAAGATGTACATGCTGAGATGCTTGAAGCAGCTCTCCAGCACAGTGCAGAGGGGTGAGAAGCTCAGGGCCTGCTCAGTGACTCCCTTCCCCAAAGAAAATGACTTTCTTGTCGGAGTGGGGGCTGGGGAAAGGGGCCTGGTCTGCAGTAAGTCATTCTGCACCTTCTCCCACCTGCCTGATTTGGGCCGGCTGGAGGAGCACTGGGTACAGGAGCAGAGGAGCCAGCAGAAATGCTGCAAACCAGAGCCCATTTGCAAGCACCCCTGGCTGCCTGTGAGAATCCCAGCCTGAATTAGAGGTTTGTGGCACTGCTGCAAAAGCAGCCTAGGTCTCCTGAGTCTCCGCCCGCAGGCTGTTAGTTTAATTTGCAGTCGCATTTGCACAATTTGTAGTTGCATTTTGCACTTGAACAGAGCATCCCAGCCCCTGAATCAGCACCTGGAGCTTCAAAACTTGGGCCTGATCCCAGTAGGGCAGGAGCTAGAGGCAGCCCCTGTAAGCTGGAAGCAAGGCTTTGGGCATTTTTGTGAGCACATCTTTCCTGAGCGTTGCACCAGAGCTGCCTCAGCCCAGGACCTGATGTGCAGAGGAGCAAAGGGCAGGACTTGACTGGGCAGGACCTGTCTAGTGCTGCTGTGTGGCAGAGCTGGGTTGTGTGGCACTTTGCCTGGGCTCCCATCAGGGCTGCCTGCCTGGGGCACTGCTCTCTGTGCACCACAGCACCACGTGCTTGTACTGGTGTGGTCCCTGCTCACGCTCTTATTTCTGCCTTTTACTGCCTCTTCTTCCCAGCAAAGCAGCTCAGAGGGGCTGTGCCTGCCCTGCAGGGTGCCAGCAGCCCAGGGGCAGAGCCAGTGAGATGAGCTGCTCTAGGGCCACCTCCTCTGCCCCTAGCACAGGACCTTGCCCAGGCAGGGACAGGGGCCCTGGTGGCTTGTGGCACACCCATGTGGCAAAGTACAGGCCTTGTTTCCCCAGCTCAGGCACTGGCCGCCAGACCTTGCTTTGAGAACTTGCTCACAGTGTGTCTTCATCTCTTCTGGGTGTGCTTGGCCAAAGAGGAGGCTCCTCTGTCCCCCAGCATCCTTGCCCAGGATGGGCAGCAGGCAGGATTTCCCCATTTCCAAGAGCAATGCAATCCCAATTCATCCTTACGGTCTTGCTTGATCTCCACTGGTCCAAGAATGACAGCCAGTAACACCTGCCTGCAACTTCTATTGCAAAAATGCGTGAGGCGCCTTTGCTAGAGCAGCAGATGTTGTGCTGGGTGCTGCAGAAATAAAGCTTAAAAAGCAGATGATGCCCCAAATTTAAATAGACCAAGCAGACCCAGAGACCTAAGAGATATGATTCCCAAGGTCACGTAGGAAGCCTGTGGCAGACGTGAGGACTGAACATAGATCTCCTGAGGCCCAGCCACGCTGTGATCTGAGGACTGTCTTCTCTTTTGTCTTCCAGTCCATTAGGAAGATCAGTTAATGAAATGGAATTAATAATGCCAGCTGCAGCACCAGCAATGCTGTAAGGGAGACAAATTTAGCAGCACGGGCTTAAAAGCGGCAGTCTTGAAAATGGGGATAGGCTGCAAGTGCCATAAGAGCCTGCTCTAATGGGGGAATGCAGTAGGTCAGCCAGAGTTTTAGGGTCTCATCAGCTTTACTGATCAAATCTTAAAGGAGGAATGAAAATGTACCAACTACCTCCCCCAAAGGAGAGAAACACCCTGCAATTGAAAAAAGTCCCACTGGAAAGAATCAAAAGAATTTTCTAGGTCAATGGCAGGAATAGAGCCTTCATTTCTATGATCCTCATGGTTCAAAAATAACATTAAAGAACTAAGAGAAATTATCGACTGCTGAAGAGCCAGGAGTAAATCAAAATTGCTTCTTATGTGTTAGACGTGCTTGTTGCCTGCAGTAGTTAGGGAGCTCAAATGGCACTGCAGAAGTGCCAGTCATCTCTGGGATGGCTGGTGAAGGGATCTGTGCCAGGTTTGCTGAGGGACTGCACATCAGTGGTTCAAAAAGTGAAGCAGAAAATTGTATTATAACAATAGCACCAAATCTAGGGACTTCCTACAAGATGGCTCATTTACTAGGATTCAAAGAAAGGCCACCTTATTCCCAGGGAGGAAAGCAAATGCAAAGTATGTCTCACCTGATTCTTTCACCCACTCATTTGACTCATGTCACATGGTTGTTGCCGAAGACCTTATGATAATCTCAGTTTTTGAGCAAAAATGGGCATGAAGAACAGTTCTGCTGAGCAGAAAGTGAAACAGAGGCAGCAGAGCAGAAGCTTAGCAACATATCTCAAAACACGCTTCTTGTCCCTGTGAACAACCCAAATATTTTGACTGATCATTTAAAAAAACCCAGGCATTTCAAGACTTCTAAAAGAAATCTCAGGGAAGCTGGAACATTATGTGACATGCATGCCAGGACATGGGGATTTTTGTTACGAGTATTTAGCTCCAGACTTAAACTGCACCAGTTTAAGACCATATTGTCTTTTTTACCAGCTTATTGATTCCTTTTGTGGTCTAAAGACCTGAGAAAAAAATGTAATTAGTCTCCTAAGAGAAAACACCAAAGACTCAGGGCAAAAGACAGCAAGGACAGAGCTGTCTATGTATCACCTAGACTGTGAATAGTGATGGACCTGAAATAGCCGTCAGCATCTCCCAGCTCAAGGCCTTTTCAACTGAGCTGCCTCTGAGCGATTCTGCAGCCTAGAAAACTTGTTGTGCAAGAATGAGTGCAAGTCAGCTGGAAGGATGAGAGCAGAGCCAGGATCTGGCCCATCCCTCTGCTATTGACAGCCTCCTCACGAAAATGTAATTGTTGGCTGCCCTTGGCTTGGAGTACTCAGGCAAAAATTCCCCATTGCTCTTTAGAGCTTCGAGACATATTAATGCAACTTTTAAAATAGCATCTCCTCTATTTTTGTTGCCAATGCTAAGAACAAATTAGCTTAGAAGAAAAACCCAATGATGTCCCTTAATGCTATTGTTCTCCTAAAGTGCTAAATGTCAGGATCTTACAGCACCACGTTGCAGATCTGGTGCTGCCCTCAATGTGTCCCACAATGCGTTGACATGGAGTGATGCAGAGCGCTGTTCTGAAAAACATAATCAGTCCAAAGTGCCTTCAAAGTCACTGCACTCAGAGCAGAGCTGGCAATGGTTTCAGCTCTATCTTTGAAACTGTTATCATTAAATATTCTTTGAAACCAATGCTGATTTCCACCCTGCCCTCCGTCAGGATTGTTAAGGGACAGCGCTGAAGTTTAGGGCCATGTGTGACCCTTCCCAAGGTAGAACAGTGGGTACTTCCGAGCTCTTATGGACTGTTATGTCAATTCAAGCATATTTACCTAAAAAGCCTTAAATGTTGCTAACTCTGACTTCATCAGAGCTCATCAGCAGTGCACGGGCAGGCTGGGTCACCGTGGAAGTGGGAGGACCTTTGGAGGGAAGCAAGGTAGGGCTGGAGAGCTAGTTTTGATGCAGGGCTCGTTGTGTCCCTGTAAGCAGCACAAAGCAGCGCAACCCTGGTGGCCCACACACTATGGCAGGGTGCCCATGCCCTTTGCACCTCATCCAGCAATCCATGCTGGGGCTGGAGGCATGGAAAGAAATAGAATCATAGAATCATTTTGGTTGGAAAAGACCTTTAAGATCATCAAGTCCGACTGTTAACTTAACACTGCCAAGTCCACCACTAAACCATGTCCCTAAGCGCCTCATCCAGACATCTTTTAGATATGTCCCTGGGCAGCCTGTTCCAATGTCTGACAACCCTTTCAGTGATGAAGTTTTTCCTAACAACCAATCTAAACCTCCCCTGGCGCAACTTGTGGCCATTTCCTCTTATCCTATCACTTGTCACTTGGGAGAAGAGACCAACACCCACCTCTCTACAACCTCCTTTCAGGTACTTGCAGAGAGTGGTGTCTCCCCTGAGCCTCCTCTTCTCCAGGCTAAACAGCCCCAGCTCTCTCAAACTCATAAGACTTGTGCTCCAGACCCTTCACCAGCTTTGTTGCCCTTCCCTGGACACGCTCCAGCACCTCAATGTCCTTCTTGTAGTGAGGGGCCCAAAACTGAACACGGTGCCTAATACAAAGTACAATTGCTTCCCTACTCCTGCTGGCCACACTGTTTCTGATACAAGCCAGGATGCTGTTGGCCTTCTTGGCCACCTGGGCACACTGCTGGCTCATATTCAGCCGGCTGTCGACCAACACCCCAAGGTCCTTTTCCTCTGGGCAGCTTTCCAGCCACTCGTCCCCAAGCCTGTAGTGTTGCATGGGGTTGTTGTGACCCAAGTCAGGACTCGGCACTTGGCCTTGTTGAACCTCATACAGTTGGCCTTGGCCCATCAATCCAGCCTGTCCAGATCCCTCTGCAGAGCCTTCCTACCCTCGAGCAGATCAACGCTCCCACCCAATTCGGTGTCATCTGCAAATTTACTGAGGGTGCACTTGATCCCCTCATCCAGATCATTGATAAAGATATTAAACAAGACTGGCCCCAGTACTGAGCCCTGGGGAACACCACTTGTGACCGGCCACCAACTGGATTTAACTCCACAACCCTTTGGATTCCAGCCACTTTTTACCCAGCGAAGAGTACACCCATCCAAGCCATGAGCAGTCAGTTTCTCCAGGAGAATGCTGTGGGAAACAGTGTCAAAGGCTTTACTAAAGTCCAGGTAAACAACATGCACAGCCTTTCCCTCGTCCACTAAGCGGGTCACTTTGTCATAGAAGGAGATCAGGTTAGTCAGGCAGGACCTGTCTTTCGTAAACCCATGCTGACTGGGCCTGATCGCCTCGTTGTCCTGTACATGCTACATGATGGCACTCAAGATGATCTGCTCCATAATCTTCTCCAGGACCGAGGTCAGGCTGACAGGCCTGTAGTTCCCTGGATCCTCCTTCCAGCCCTTCCTGAAGATGGGTGTCACATTTCTTAACCTCCAGTCAACTGGGACCTCCCCGGTTAGCCAGGACTGCTGGTAGATGATGGAAAGTGGCTTGGTGAGCACTTCCACCAGGTCCCTCAGTACCCTTGGGGCAGACAGCAATACCCTACTCATGTGTTAACTTGGCCAGACATTTCCCTCAATGGGAGGTTAGGATGGGCTGAAAGTACCAGGTAACTCTATTTTACTGAGTCCTACCCCACACATCCTACATACGTGGGTCATTATTTCCAGCAGAGCTACTTAACAGGCAAATACTGATGAGCCCCACTTGGCTTGTGGCTGTGCCATCAACACTGAGCTTTAGGTGACCTCACTAAAACATCTTAAGATCTGTAATCATTTCAGTAACATCCTGCAGCAGGAGGCTTCCCATGGACAGTGCTCTGAAGGAAAGGGAAGCAAATTCCACTTACTGCTTTTAATCCTGCTTCTATTAATGATCACAGGAAAACTCTCCTCCAACACTGCAGTATCCTGCAGTTGATGCCAAGATCTCTGACCTGTGCATGTCTCACCCTTTTAAGATCCAGGCAGTGCTAGGCTTATTTGTGCCTTCCAGTCTGCTCAGTAAATGTTTAGTCGGTGGTCCTGGTTTAGTTCTGTTGCAAAGAATTAGTTCTCACCCTCAGTCTATTGATGGCCAACTGCTTAGTCCTAGTTCTGGCTCATTGCTTCCTGAACGCATTATTTAAATTCTCATTGTAGAAATGTATTTTTTACCAATTGCCATTTTAGCCCTGGATCCACCCAGTGCCGATTGGCATTTTGTTAAATATTTTGTGCAATTCTACATAAACACACATACAGCGTTAATGCCAGGTGCTGCCTCTGTCCCTCACCTGATTCAGCTCCTGGGATAAGCGAGTGCACGCTGGAAGACCTTCTTAGCCCATTCGCATTTTCTAAGTATGTTCATCTCACAGTTCCAGTTCAGTTCTGTTTCTGACACCAATGCATTGTTCTTGTTGCTGGTGGTAAAATGATGGGTTCTGGTGCCCATGAATTAAAATAGCTCTGGAAGTAGCGTGAGACAGTCCAATCACATGGGCCAGGTCTGAAGAGACACTTTTCCAAAGGGAAGTAAGAATTTAAGCAGGAAAACTGATGGTATGATTTGTTTTGGTAGCCTGGGGAAGGAGATGGAGACCTGAAGTCTGGGGCAAGAAAAATCCCTACCAACAATGAAGGAAAGGAGAAATCATCACTGTTTCATACAACACTGGGATGTTAAATGTACATGGACCACTCTTCTGTCCAAAGGGAATTTGTCTTTTGTACCTGACTTAGAAATGTGGGTTACAGTGAGACTAAGCAGGGATTTTGTATCTTCTCGCTGCTGTGTTGCTGGTGGTACGTGCCCAATAGCCATGAGTTTCACTGATGCACTAAGTTTGAGGTCTCTTTGACTTTTTTTTCAGGGACTCCAGGATTTAGGAGTTTCATGTGAATGATGACTCTGTTTTATATACACTGCTTGTAAATACCTCGTATTATGGATTTGTGCTGAGAACCCCATCACAGGGCTGCAAACAGTGTGCAGGGCAAAATGTATCAATAGGGATATTTTCTGCTCTTGCAAAGGGTCTAAACCAATCAGTCCATGCTGAGAAATCATCCCTTGCCAGCCTGTTTCTTCCTTTTTTTAACAAAGCCAAGAAGAACACAAAATCAAGACTTGTAACATTGTTTGTAGATGATTTAATCTTGCTATGTGCAATGACAATTGAAGCCAGTTCTGCACCAATTAGTTAATTATTTCCCTGTTAGGGGACTGAAGATGCTGGATTCAAGCCTAGAGCAAGTCTTTTGGGGGATTTCAAAGACGGTTTTGAAACGTGAACAATATCTGTTGGCCTCCGTAATCTCAGCAGAGTTTCTTAGGTAAAGGTTAAGATCACACTGTGGTGAATCTCTCCTTAAATTTTGGCTTTCTTCTATGAGAAGAGTTACCTGAGGGAAGGATAAGTGACCTACTACTGCCAGATCTCTGTTAACTCAGGCTTTAAAGACCATTTGTTTTTGGAGCCAGAAGAGAGGAGAGGTTCAAACTCTGTTCCCCATGCTGATGTGTACATGACCCACTGTGTCTGTGCTGGTGTCTGGTTCCCTATAAAACTGCTAAACTCAGTATAACGAGGCTAAAGGAAAATTATTTCATAAACTAGCAGGATCTAAAAGATTAAATACAACCTCAGAGCTGAGAGGTCCCCAGTTGGGATTGTTCTGCCAACGATGACTGGACCAAGTCTGATATGCTGTATCTCAGGTCACTCTTCAGTGAAATGGGGTGACTTTTCATGGAGTTTCTTTGTAATTAATAACACCCAACTCCCCAAAATCTGAAAAGGCAAATAGGTTGGGTGGATGTAGAGCATTTTCTTTCCAAGTATTTACCAAGTACCGTGTGGCCATTGCTTAGTTATGACATCTCTGTGAGGCTACTTATAGTAGTTTATTGATGGGGAAACTGAGGCAAAGGCAGTGTTTTACCTGGGGGAAGAGTGTTGGGGCTGGTGTTAAAATTCAGCCATTAGTAAGCTCACAGTTACTTGTGAGAGCACATGCTTTTTCACAAATTGTCCCATATACTTGCACTGTTTGCACCTCAAATCCTGGTTTATGCGGCGTTTTGAGCAGCGGGAGCAGGCAGTGCTCATACCCTGCATACCCTAACCTGGGTGCGGCTTGCAGTGCTTGGCATCCCGGTGTAGCAGGGCTTGGTGCGAGGGGCTGGGGGGGCTGTGCAAGTCACCCGGTGCCTATGGGTGCTCATGCTTGCAGGGGGAGAAGGGTGATCCCCGGTGCTGTGGGTACTCTGCTATTTTCTTCTGTTTCTTGGAATAGTTTTGAAAAAATAGCAAAATGGGGGTTGCTCTGTTGGGGTCGGGTCCTGCCCTTGGTTTTCTCCTGCCTGCTCCCTGACCTCACCCAGCTGGGCAGAGGAGAGGGGGGCATCAAAGCCTGGAGGGGTAGGGGGAAATTTGCCCCTCAAAAAAATGAAGAAAACACCAGTTTTCATCACTCTCAAGAAATTTCTGGAACACGAATAGTCACAACCGTACAGCCACATAGGAAACACGGCTCACCCCCCGCCCCCCTTCCACCCACCCACACCCAATTTGTTTTTATTTCTTTGCCATCAGGTTGCCTTAACCATTTCGATGGCTTAGGAGGCTAAGCCGCCGAGCACAAGCTTTTGATTTGAAAGGGGACTGCATCCCCTTTTCAAAGGAGCCTGCTCCCTAGGGCAGCCACATCACACTGCTGATTTGCTGCAGTGGAGACCGCAGCGCATACAATATGCCCTCCCCCCTCCGCCTGTGCTGCTTACAGCATCAGTCCGGAGCCGAGCGGGGAGACGGGAGCGATACCCGCTAACCCATCCATGCTCGGGAATGCCTGACTGGTAACGCAGTGCCTCCGACGAAAGGACCGGCAATTCCTCAGCCCTCCGAGATGCAAGCCAGTGCCGATTCCACCAAGATGGACTGTCTTTGGAGCAACTGGAAATGTCAGGGTATTATATCTATTCTAGTGTTGCATGCTAGAAGGACTGCATGTCAGAGGAGGCAAAGGCAGGATCCATCCATTTTTGCATTGTTCACCTGTGGGCCTTTGCATGCTGTTTTCTCTCCCTCCCCGTGAAGCTTTCCTTTGGGGGTAATTTAAGAAAGAGAGATAAAAAGCCCTTAATTCTGTTCTTTGAATGTATTTCTCCCATCTCCAGCTGTCTCACCCTGAAAGCATCCAGGATACGGGACCTCCCTTCCCACCTTGCAGCTCGTTCCCAAAGCATCCGCCCTTGCTGTTAGCGGATGATTTCTCATCCCCGACTCTCTCTGTTGGGCTGCCGCTGGCATGATTTCATACCTTTTGGGCTTTAGGAAAGCCCGGCGACAGTGAATTTGTGCCTGCTCGGGCTCACGAGGGTTCGAGGCGGTTGCGTTGGGCGCCTCGGTGCATCCTGCCCACGGACACACCCATAGCGAGGGCTTAGCCTAGCGTCGACACAAAGAAAACGCAGCTTCGGCAAGAAGTGCGATAGCGGCGAGGCGGCCACGGCATTGCCACCCACTTTGTACTTTGCTGTAGGATTGCTTTAAAAAAAATTATTAATCCCTTCGTTGTGCTTTTGAGCACTCTGCTGAGCCATTCGGGGGCAAAATATTGTGATGATGTTGTCTTGCTGCTGAGTAGGCGAGGGGAACAATAGCATCTCCCTTTTGGGCTTATTTTCAGCTTATTTTGAGCGGGTCGGTGTCTGCGCTGGGTGGGGCTGGCTACCTTCCCGGGCGCCTCGGACAGCTTTTCAGCCATTTTTAGTCGGCTTCACACTTCCCAGCCAGCATCCAGCCTTTGTTTTGGTGAAAGACAGTCTCTGTGACGCTGCTCAGTGGACAGATTAGAGGGAGAAAAGCTAGCGGCTGATCCTGCCGGGCAGGCTTTGTTTGAATGTATTTTTTAATTTTAAGGTGCATGTTTACGCTGAATAGAAAGTACATGATGATTATGCTCTCAACAGGGTCTAGCATCTTCTCATTAAAGGGTCCAGGATGCTTGCAGACATAGTTTCGTAAATGCAGCTCAATGTAACAGAAGCCAGGAAGCCTTCCTAAAGTGGTTTTTGGGGAGGGGAGGGCAGGGGGAGACCTTTCAGACAGACGCTTGTCGCTAGGGAGCTTGATATTTTTGCAATCTTAATTCAGCACCTAATTGTATTTACGGTCTGAGGGGTTTTTTAGGAAGAGGAGTAGCTGGAAAGTAAACAGATGCACCTGTTAAATGCCAGCTTCCAGCAGCTCGGGCTTTCCATACCTCAATCAAGGGCTAGGGTTTTCTATAGGATTGCATGATTCCTTAACCTTCTATGGGAGAGCCACAACCAAACTTCAGGGTCTTTTCATCTGAGCTTTGTGTATAAACTTCCTTGTTAGGTGGGGTTTGGGTTTTCTGTTTGTTTTGTTTCCAAAAAGGCTCAATATTTTGCTGATCCTTATAAAAACATTAATTTGCTGAGTCAGATTGCTGAACCACCTGTATTTAGAGGCAAACTAAATATTTTCCCTCTTTATCAGAAAAAATAATATTTATTCATAAATTTAAAAAAGGGGGAAATAACAAAGAGCATGCTGTTATTGTTTAATTAATAATTAATAATAATAGTGGGCTTTCTTTCCTTCTGTGCTCTCCTTTTTGAAACCAAGAGGCAGATTTGCTGAAAATGAAATGACACCACATGTCCCATGCTGATTTGAAAAAAACCCCAGATCTGAAAAAATCAACGCAGCTAAAAAAAAATCACTTGCCTCACGTACACATCATTTGTGTATGTCTTTCTTTTTCTTGGGTGGTGCTTTATGATTCAAAAATGATCCTGCAGAAAACATGAAATAGTCATAGAATATTATTTCTGTCAGCAAAATTCTTTGATCAGTCCCAGATAAAATAGAAGAAATTTAAAATTCAGAGGAATGAAGACTAAAGACTTGATTCATGGATTCCTTTAATATCTATTATTCATGTAGTCTCTGTCTCAACCCAGAATATCAGTTTCGTGCAAACCTGGAGTTGTGATTCTGATTCCATGATTGTATAATTTTGCCAGCTTCATTATCCATGGAATTATGGTTTCTCTCTGAAAACTCTGGAATATGTCTGTGAACATAACAGATGCAGATACATACCTCAGTAAATACAGAGCATATTTTTACTGAAATTATGGAGATACAACATTGAGGTTAACATAAGTTTTAATCAATAAACAGTCAAGCCTGCAACTAGCTGTATCATTGGTTTGCCCTTATAATACTTAAAATTGGTGTAAAATTGGGTGGGGATCTTCAGAAGCTGCAGGGACACTTGGTGAAGCTTTGGCTTTGCCCCAATAAATCAATGTACTGTTATTTTCCTTGCAATGAAGCAATTTATGCTGCTGCATACGTTTAGAAATATTGCAATGTATTTTACTGTCCTGTAGGTATAACATGATTATGTCAATGGTAGATCACGATACAGCCCCTTGGGGGAGTGGGAGAGAGATTTGCCCCTGCTGAACATATGCTTCATTCAAAATATTATCTATCATAGGTGGCTTATGGGGAATTGCAGCCAACTTCCACACCCAAGACATCTTTTGCACTGGAAGGTGATGTATTTGAAGTAGGCTGGGATGGAGTCATGCATAATACATGAACGTGTAGAGACTGGGCATGCTGGTTGATGTGGGCCTTCATATAACAACGTACAGCCAATGCCAGCTGCGTGACGCATCGCAGTGCGCAACTTCCAGGGGGGAGCTGCCGGATGAGGTGTGCCTCCAGATTCAGGTGGTGGAGCAGGTCTCCGCCTTCCCCACGGACTTGGCCTAGCTCGGTGGGACTTATCTCCACGCCTTATTCGGGAGGTTTCTCTGGATTATTAAGGTCTTGGCACCCCAGCTTGGTGGAGCTATTTGATATCAGTACACTGATCCCCGTGAATATTCCTTCTTCCAATATTTCTTTTACATGCCAGCTCTTGGGTGGTCATAAGTGACACGCTTGTTCCTGCAGCTTCAACTTCCCACAAGACTTACTTAAAAAGAAAATCTGAAAGATTCAGAGAATGAGGTCTGTGAATCATTCATAGAAATGATCCTAAACATTATCCACATTACAATCATAACTTAATTTGGAAAAGGACTGCAGACTTCATCAAATCCATCTAGCTGAAATAACCCTGCTGGGACTGGAGTTATTGACTAGCATTTTCTTGGCAGCTGTTTCCAGCTTCCTTACTTGATTGATATACCAACTGATTTCCAAAGGGTGCTGAGAAGCTACATCAACTATTCATGGCAATGTTACCCACTTTAAGACTGATGAAGAAGCTCAGTGGCAATAATATGGATGCATGCTATTAATCTATAATCTTATTGACAGTTCTGAAGTCTGTCTAATTACAGTTACTATCATGAGAATATAACTTCAGCCAGTTGGTACCTTCAGTGGTTTCCTGAAAATATTGTGGGCTGAACTCTCAGCTGGGATTCACTTGTCTTGCTCAAATGAGCGCTCCTTCTTTTCAGCAGCTAAGGATCTGTGCCAGTAGTTGGTTCTTACGTTGGACCTTGGTAGAGCTAAAATCTTGGAACCAAGTCATCATCTGATGTAACCAATTTAGGTACTAGTTTCACAAAACTACACTAACTTAAGAGGAATTGACTTCCTAATTTCACAGTTGATTTCCTGTGAAATTTGAATGAAATTTTTCAGGATTTTTTTTCCACTTTCAGATTCGCTTTCATTTTTTTGTCACTGCTGCAGAAATTGTAGCAGTTCTTCCTCAAGCACATTCCTGTTGATGGCAATACAACTGCAAGATCAAGAACTTAAAGTTAAGACAACAAACTCTCTTAGACAAGCTTCACACTGCTTGACTGCCAACCATCCCAACCAACACCTTGACCTAGGTGGTATCAAAAAATCAGTGAGATTTCAATAGCTCTGCCAAAATGTGCTCTGCACACCTACTGTGCCATGTCTGAATGCAATTTTTTTTTCTTTTCTTTTAAGAATAGATGGACAATATTCTTTCATTGCCAGAACAAGGAGAAAATTCCCAAAAAGTAAGATTATTCTAAAGTATTCCATGAAGAGTAATTTAAACTCTAGCAAGAGGGTCAATAAGATGATGATGAAGGCAACATTGGAGGGCTGCTTTTGCTTTCATTAGGTCTCTTGGAAGTGAGTTTTAGTGAGGCTTTTCTGATATCAGAAGGGATACTTTCTCCATGTCATATTTAATTCTCACAAATATTTAATTCTCACAAATAACATAGGTCTGAGCCATTCATTTTGAAAATCTGCAGATTTTCAAATGTTTGGATAGAGTTAGGAAGAGCCCGGTCTGTTATTTTAGTCCAGGAGCATCTCAGGAAAATCTTCACATTTCTGTAGCATTATGTGCATTCAGGGACTGCATTCAGTGACTCTGCTTGGTCTCCTTGGTTTCTGCTTACTTAAGGTGAGAGCAATAACATCCTCCATAGAAACTGGCCAAGGCAAGTAGTGATATGGGTTGATGAGCAGGAGGTGTGTGGAGGAGGCTTTCTCCTGCCACTATGTTAAATCCTGGTCTTAAAGCATCTCTCATGTGAAAATGATAATAATGACATCAATAATAATAATAATAAAAATAATAAATAATAATGATGCTAAGTAATACTGCAATAGACTTATGTGCGGCATGGTTGTAGGGCTGATTTTTTATTGCCAATTCTCTTCTGTCTACCCAAGCCCACTCTGGTGCCTCACATAAGGCAATCAATCAATACTTTTTTGCTCACATCTTGATCTTGCAGATGGAGTAGGATATAATGTGGATGGCATCCTATATCAAGACTTTCCTTTTCCCTGGTCCTATTCCTGCTCCAGGTCTCCTCTCATCAGAGTTTGGGGACCAAGAAGGTCTGAACTTTCATGTTGAGTCTTGGGGCAGGTGGAGGATAAAGATAAAAAGCTAAACTGAGGACACTAAGTTAATGGACAAAGTGTGTACAAGAGGTAGAAGAAGTATGGAGAGATCCCTCGAGGCTGGAGATAAAGAATAAGGAGAGATGCCTCATGAAACAGCACAGATACTCTGACTTGGCTCTGCTGTTAATCACAGCAGTCTCCTGAAAGCACCAGACTGCTCATTAAATGGTGTATCCATCTGTATTACATTTGAAACAGATCTGTTGGGGGAGTGGGTGAGCAATGGCCACATTGGATCCTTCACTGGAGAGAAGAGAGAAAGCCTGGTCCCGCAGCCTGTGGTTAAAGCTGCAAACTGGAATTTCTTTGAGTGTGAGCAATATTTACTTCTATTCAAAGACTTACAGCTTTTTTGCATTTGTTGTCAAATATTGTTGTGACAATGCTATAAACAAGACTGACCTTCTTAAATTAGGTTTCTTGATCTTTTCACTGCCAGTAGGTCTGAGAAATGACTTATGAAGTAATTTGTATTTATGAAGTCATAATATTACACTGTATACAGAATTAAAGGCTGTGTGTAGACGGGTTTTTCTCACTTCTCATTAATACTAATATTACACAGGAATGAAGCTGTACAACCCATTGATTTTACCTCCTAAGGAGGTCCAGTGGGACCTCCATTGTGGGGAGGGCAGCTTGATCACATCGAAGAGTGTTATTAGTATACTGAAGAGCATATAACCTTTCATTCGATCATCAAGGCCCATGGGCCTCATGTGAAGGCTGGATACAAGGGTTTTGCACATGCTTTTTGTAGTAACTTCCATGTAAATGCTGCCTGATGCGCGTTCATTTTTCATACAGTTGCTGCAGTAGAGGAAAAACTTGCAAAGTCAGAAGGAGAGAACACATGTTTTCGGAGGGAGGGAGGGAGAAGCTGTGGAAGATGTGAATTGTCCAGTCTGTGCTCAGCTGATCTTCATTAATTTTCATCTTAAAATGCTTTCTTTGAGACATGGAATGGAGAGATGTCCGTTTCTTTTACATAAGTATTTTTCAAAAACGTAACCATGCAGGAGTCTGAAGGTGGGAGGACATTTTAGCTACAAGTTGGTTTGGATCCTCTTTTCTCCCTCTGGGATCTCCACTCAGGAGCCTTGGGCTGCAGCTGTCCCACACCGTAGTGCTTCTGGGGACTGCATAAACCACGTGAGCCCAGTCCTCATGTTTCCAGCAGGTCCTGAGGAGAATGGATTCAAGAGCATCTCTACTTAGTCCACCTCAGCGGTCTCAAGTCATTCACCCCTTGTCTCCAGCACTGCCCTTTCCAGCCCTCAGGTCTGTCTTCTGGCTTTTTTGATGCCAAATATTGAGGAGCAGAAACATTTTCTGCTGAAACCCATGATGAGAGCTGGGAGAGGTTTCAGGCACTGTACTCAGGAGCAGTTCCTTGCTGGCACAAGCATTGCATGCTGCTGCTGTTACTTGTATTTGTGAGGTTACTTTCAGCTTGCCTCACAAACATGGGTATTTACCAGCTACTCATATTAACAAGTGGTTGCTTGCGTCATAGAGTTTTTACCTTTGTGCATTATTAGTCTGGGGGTTGGCCCCAAATGGAGGACTCACATTAGTTTAATGAGATGAAGTTATACCATAAAGTATAGCTGAGACACTGATTTGGCACCCTTGACAACTTTTTCTTTCAAATGGAAGGCTACTTGAGTGACATTATACAAGTTCTGCTGTCAGTTAAAAAACACGGGCAGGCAATACTTTCAGATAAATGGCTCATCAGACATGCTTCTCCAGAAAAATTCTTCAAAGGCAGTTGCAGTGACCTTGCAGCACTGTCTTAGAGATGGCTGGCAAGTTCTCCTTAATAAATACAAATACTTTTGAGTCTGAGGCAGTTCTGGCAAAACCCAGAGTCCTTTTGTATCTCCACAAATGAGCCAGAGGTCTGGTGTGTTGTACTGGAAAGAGTGCATAGTGACCGACGCTCCTTCCCTCCTGCCAGGAGGCTAAAGGGAGATCATGGAAAGCTACAGCTGAACAGCTTCTGCATGTTAATGGGCATGGTCAGGATTTTAGAGTTGGGATTTTCAAAACAGAAGGAACCCAAACCTCAGTGAAGCCGAGGCTGATTTCAGTGCCTGTTTTCCAAAACCCTGTTTGCAAATCCTAGCTGCAAACCTTAGGTGGTCTGAAGTTGCTTAGCCAGGCAGATTGACCCACTGTCCAATTGCATGCACATCACATATCGACAGGCTCACGTGGCACCAGCCTCCTGCTTCATGCATATTCAGTGTGCGTTTCTCAGAATCATGCTATTGTAGTTGGGTCTGGGCTGTGCTGTGCACACACACACACACATGCACACACGCTGTCTGCAACACACCCAGCACTTGCAGGACCCTTGACCGTACTAGGACCTTTTATTCCTTCCCTATGGGGCAATTTTTTCACTAAGGAGGGACCAAAGCATTTAATTATTATGTCATTAACTCATGCTGTGAGGGATCCCCTGTCCTCTAACTTATCTGGGGAACACTGTACCCATGTAAGAGCCAGACTTGAAGCCTGTCTCAGTCTGGCTGAGTATGGGGCCAGCACTTGCTTGCAGTGGCTCTGCAGGGAGGTGTGGTGCATGAAGGTGTGCGATGCAGCTCAGCTCCCTGCCCTGCCGTCCTCATACTCACTGCATCCCCACATGCTGGGGAGGCAGGTCTGAGCCTGGGTGGTTTTCTCTTTGGCACGTGAAGGAAGGGGTGCAGGCATGAACAGGCATCTACACTTCATCAAAGACTCAAACCACCATATTTTGTGACCTGTTGAAGGGCAGTAAGCCCATGGGGTCAGGAAGTGTTTGAGGGAGTTGTTTGCTGTCTTAATCAGTTTTATATGAATATAGGATGAGATGAAACTTAAAGCAGACATATAAATGTGGTGGACAACCTCATCTTTCATTTTCATTCCCATTCAGAATAAAAAAAAGGGTGTGGAGCGGGTTTATGCACCCAGGCCTGGGTTAGTGAAGGAACAGGTTTCTCATGGCTTTGTCCCTTGGTATCTATCTGCAGTGCCAGACACCGAAGTGACAGGTACTTTTGCTCTGGTGTAAACAGTTACAGGAGAAAATGGCAGCCTGAGGAAGCCAGGCAAAGGATCCCAGATGGGAGATTCTGCACCCAGTGCACCTCTGACCACTTTTAAGGGAGATTTGTTTATGTTAGGAAATGTAGGACAAAAATCATGCAAAACCCTTTGAAGTGACTGAAGCTGCAATTGAAGGAGCAAACATGGCTCTGACACCTATCTCAGGTGTTTTCAGCAGCATTTAAATTCCAGGGGAACTGATACAGCTCAAATCCCTGAGGCTTGTTGGCAAAAAAAAGTGCTTTCTCCAGGGGAGCACACAGACCATGGCTGGACTCCACAAGTCTCCACTGATTTCTAGGTCTGAACTCTCCTTCTCTCCCTTTCCTGCCCAAGGAGCCATGAGGTTCACCTCCCTGCTGCACTCCCTTTTGCAAGGCGGTTTGGCTCACCCCCTTCTCCCTAAGGAAGAGGAGGAGGAATGGCTGCAGGAGCGGCAAATCCCACCCAAACAGCTGGACGCTGCAGCAGTGCCACAGCTTCCCGTCCCTGCGAGGAAGAGGAGGAGAAGGCAGATTTGGTTCCTGCCCTTGAAATTCCTAACTGACCTGCAGGCTGAGGCGGGGTGTGTGTGTGTGTCCGTCCCTAGGCTGGACCTGGGCACTGGGACAGCCACGTAAAAATCATTCAACTCGTATCTCCCTCCTCCGTGCTGAGATTTTCCAGCTAGCAGTTGGCATATATTTTTTCCATGCACATGGGAATATTTGCCTCAGGTCTAAAAGACACAGGATCCCTCTCTTGCAGGTCTCATTTGGCTGGCGAAAGAGGCCAGCTGCCTTTTCATCTCCACTCTCGTCATGCACATATCCTCAGAACTGTGTCATTTGGCCTCTGCCCATCTTGCTCTGAGTTGTAGCAAGTCTTTCCTTACCTGATACAGCTTAGTAAATATCCCAGACATTTCATGGCAGAAAGGGGGAAGTTTCAGGATATACACACACCTGGTCAAGTCTGTCTTGAGTTATTTGCCATCATCTTCCTTGTTGAGGGAAATGAGAAAAATGCAGTTTGGCACCTCTCTGCGTGAGAATACAGCCCACTTCCAGTCTGCAGGAACACGAGGCAGAAGATCCTAGAAAGAATGAGGGAGGGCTTAGTTGCTCATTTTGGGTCTTACCATCAATTGGCATTAACTCAGGGAACTCTACTAAAGTGGGCTTTTGTGTTTTTTGGCTCAGCTCTCATTTGCTTGCTGGTCTACTACCTATGTCCCAAGTAGTGTTTTCCCCTGGTGCGTGGCCTTTTTCATCAGCAGGTGATGTTCCACGTACAGCAACCTGAGCTAACTCCCCTGTGCTCATTTCATTTCACGTGAAGGTATTGTGTGACAGAAAATTTAAGTATCTCAAAAAGTGAGATTTGCATAAATTTCCAATACTGTCTTCTGACAGGAATTTTTAAGCATAAAAATGATGGGGCTGTGAATAATACCTCCTGTCCAAATGCTCGCTGGTGAAAGCACACCAGTTGCTGTGCTGCATAATTCTGCAGCGCCTTGACTGAAAAAGAGTATGAAAAATGGTAAAGTCTGCACACTTATGTTCTGGATGCCATTTTGTAAAGGTGGTTTGCGAGTCACACACTCCAGCACCTCATCACTGTCAGCAAGTGGTGGAGCTCCAGCTGCCTGCATCAATACAGCTGGGTCTGCTGCCAAACTCCCCGATGTAGATGCATGCTCTGACCATGTTGTAACTGCATTTTGGAGCATTGCCTAGTCCATGCCCCTGGGTTTTTTGCAGAAAGGAGACCTGGGCATATATCTGGAGAGACTCTGGCCTGGTACCTGATTTGTAAAGTCAGCACCCAGGACCCCAGCATGTACCACGAAGATCCCCATCCCTTGGCTTCCAGACATAGATCTATCTATGTGCACTCATGATCACAGGTGCAGTGCTGAACGCTGACACTTAAAAATATGAAAGAGTTATTATATTGTGTATATTGATGGAAAATATAGTAGGATGTGAATGTTGCATGAAGAGAAAAGAGCTCAGTAATACAATAGCAGTTTTTGCATTCAAGCCCATCACTTTGAAAAGCAATGCTAATATGTGTAATAGTAATGAGTAATATAGCTCATTGACTCAAGGCAAACATGCCGTGGTGACTCACAGTTTTTGGAGATTAGATGATAAGAACTACTAGGCTGGATTAATTTTGTTTCTTTTTGTATTTGTGGGTTTGGTTTTTTTTTTTTTTTTTGACAGATTGCAGTTTTCCTGAATTTACTCTTTGTTCAGAATGATTTGACAAGTGGCATCTATGAAATCTGTTTGGCTGGTGGTGTGTTCAAGCTGTTCATGAGGACTTGTGCAGTGTGTGAAATTAAAGCTGTTTTGTTTAGATTGTCATGAGCGTGTTCTCTGGCTGGATGAAGAGTCCGCTCAGTAACAGGTTATTGGTGTAAAGAAATTAAATTCACCTTTGTGGACTGGATATTCAGCAATCATTTAATAAAATTTTGCTTTTATAGTGACTATTCCTGATGGTAAGACTGTTTTCTGGAAGGGTTGGAATAAACTATACAAGCTGGGTGAAAAACACTGTCAAAATTAACTCCTTTACAAATGTTAAAATATATTGGTTGAAAATGGTTGCTTTGTTCTAACTGACACCTCCCATGGATCTAGACAAGGAAAGTTATCTAACAAGCAGACAGGCTTTTTTTAATGTTTCTGAGATTATTGGATTTGCAGTAACAAAAAGGATTTATTCTGTATTTTCAGGTCCCATCTGAAAAATGGTTTCCTACTGGCATAACTATTAAGCAGTGGTAAAACCAGGAGTCTTTTCATTTCTTAAAACTTAGGAAATAACAAAATCATATTGTCAAAACTTTGAATGGGAAGGTGGTTTATTGTGGCTAACCCCAAATCTTCTAATTCATTTGTCAACAACCCAAACTTGAAAATGCTTTGATCAAGCATTTGGCATTTGTCTGGTGACAAAAAAACCAATCCAGTTTCCAGAGTACCTAAACGCAAGCTAGGGTGAAAGCTTCCATACAACCCTAGCAACAACACAAACCCCAGCTTGCATTTGCCTTGCTGCTGCAAAAGACCCACCGTACTGCAGCTGGAGATATTCATCCATCTTATCTAACACAGATGCATGAAATACAGGGATTTCAAGTAGGTCATTGGTTGTCATTTCCACAGTGCGTTGCTGAAGTCACTTCACTACTTCTGTTGAGGAGTTCCTGTCAATGCTGATATGAGCAGGAGCAGCACTCCTCTCTTTACCGTCCTGCAAGGACTGCGAGCATTGCAGTGGCCATGGTGGCCATGACTGTCCTTGATGCCCTTCCAGCTCCTGCCTTTAACATGTTGGTCTTCTCTTCCCAGCTATCGACCTGTTGTACTGGCATGACATCAAGCAGACAGGGATTGTGTTCGGCAGCCTCCTGTTGCTGCTCTTCTCTCTGACCCAGTTCAGCGTCGTCAGCGTCGTGGCCTACCTGGCCCTCGCCGGCCTCTCTGCCACCATTAGCTTCAGAATCTACAAATCGGTCCTACAGGCTGTGCAGAAGACGGACGAGGGCCACCCCTTCAAGTGAGTGCTTTGCAGTCATGGCCAGGGGCCGTTTATCTTGCAAAAGATCCATTCCCAGTGGCAATTCACATTTCTTTAGCTGCTGCTTTTATACTGGATAAAATTCTTTTCTTGCTCATAACAGGGGAAATAATTTTTTCTGTTGTCCAGTATCTCAAGAGCTGTAAGGCAGTATCGGCTCAGATCCTGGGGGGTGGAAAAAACAACACAAAAGCCATCATCCTCTGAGAAAGCTAAAAGACCCAGAAAATTTTAAGCAAATAGAGAAAAAGAGTTTCATTAGAGCTAATGATAATACAGTATCTCTGCAAGCAGGAAGAGTATTGTTTCTGGGCACACTCTATTGGGTGTAGAGGGAAACTATTTATATCTTTTCTCCAGCACTGCTAGGCTGTGATGTGGCAATGCCTCATCCTGGGTGTTGGTGCTGGTGCCCTCCCCACCCTTTGCAGGGTCTGGGCGGTTTGCTCCAAGAGACCAGCGATCCTTTCTCCTCTGCTGTGTCAACAAGTCAGTGAACCAGGTCATGGTACTGGTCTGGTTTGCAAACACACTCACTGAAAAAGTCTTGTTGGGTGCTGCTCCTTCTGCTTCACTTGGGTCAGTTCTGAGATGTGACTCACGACATGGGCGTAACTCAGAGAGAGGTGCAGGGCAGGCAGAGGAATGGAGGAGAAAGAAAGGAGCATCGCTGCTTGAAGGTGACATGTGGCCAGACAGCACCTTTTGCTCCTCCAGAGGCTGCCAGCTGGAGATGTCCCCTTCTGCAGCAGCAGTGTTGCACAGAATTTTGTGGGGGACCCCCCCTCCACAGCTAGGATTTGCATCCCCCTTTGGGTGGAGTAAAGAGAGAGATCCCATCAAGACCAGGCTCTGCATGGGAGAGAGGGTAAGGCTGGAGGCAAACAGCCCAGACGCAGCCCACAATTGCCCAGGGAGAAGGGTCATGCAAGGCAAAGACAGTGTGTGGGGGTGGCTCTGTGCTTGCAGGAAGGGGGACATATTGCTCCAGCGCAAAGATATGAGGCCTGGGGAGGAGGGAGTGACGGGCTAGACAGGCACGAGCGTGAACGGCAGGTGAACCTGCCTGGGTTTGTAACTGGACCTCTGTTTCTGGCAGAGCCTACTTGGAGATGGAAATGAATCTTTCACAGGACCAGATTCAGAAATACACAGACTGTCTCCAGCTATACGTCAACAGCACAGTCAAAGAGCTGAGGAGACTCTTTCTCGTTCAGGACCTTGTGGATTCTTTAAAAGTAGGATTGCTTCAAATATTTTTAACCCCTCTCTAGAGGATCAATCTACATTTCAAAGTGTTGCTTCCCATGTTGACAGTGTCGTAATAAAACCTAGTTTTGTGTAGCTCCAAATATAAAAGTTGCTTTCTTTTTTGATTTCCAAACTGCTTGCTTCCAGCACTTTAGAGGCTTGGGAATCTGCATTCAAATTTATTGGTCCATAATACAGGAGTTATAAAAGTTGCAGGCCCAGCTTAGCTACACTGCAGTTCTAGAAGTATCTCTGCATTATGCCTTCTATGACTTTGCCACAAAATGGTGTGTTCCCTTCTAATACCTCTGTTAATTTGGATTTCCTTTAATGGTGACATTTACTGCTATGGAGGAAGGTCTTCTTTCCCTCCTTGCTGAGATAATTATTTATTTTCAGCCTTATGCCCAAGTGGGTGTTCTTCAGAGCAAAGGGAAGATCATTAAGAGAGCAGACATGGGTTAGACTCCTAATTACTAAAGATTTTTAGAAAAACGTACCCATTTCCCAGCCTCAAGAGTTTTCAGTTACTGGGATTATCACTGTGGGGCTGTGATTAACCAGTGTGGGATGACCCCTGCCATCATCAAATCTGGATGCAGAAATCTGCCTATGCCATGCTCAATGCAGAGTCCTAAACGTATGCAATTAAGCCCTAAATATATGTGAAAGCTCATCTAAGAGGGTGAGAAGCAGTGAACGGCAGAACAGAGGATGGGGTTTATACACCCAGAAAAAGTACCTAGTTCCTAATGTGCCTTACTTAACCGGTCCCTTTACACATTAAAAAAGGCTAATATGCTATTATGTTAGCTAGTTAAGTGAACTAATGTCTTATGCTGACACTGAAGGTGATGTAATGATCCATCTTTGATTTAGTTTGCAGTACTAATGTGGCTGCTGACTTACGTGGGAGCCCTCTTCAATGGCTTGACTCTTCTGATAATGGGTAAAAATCAACATTTCTTTTAAAGTCTATTTTTAACTTTAACTCTCTTGTGATTTCTACTTAGACAAAACAGCCTATCCTCATGCCTTCCCCACAGTTAAACTATCAACTTTTATTTCCCTTTCCAGTAAATATTCATTATTCCCATTCTGTTGTCCCTCCTGCTAGAATTAATTTGTGTTTTGTGGTTTTGCAGCCACTAGTCCCAGAGCAATGGGAAATTCTGTATTTAGGAGGTTTGAGCAAAGTTCATTTTTAATACAAAGATCCCTGGTGGATCAGCTGACCAAGTGGCATGATATGTGTTTGTCCCTGTTTGAAGTAGGTCTCTTCTCTGGAGGAATCTGATCAGCAGGAATATAACAGTGTGCTCTTTTTCTCCTCAGCTGTGGTGTCTATGTTTACTCTCCCCGTCGTATATGACAAGTACCAGGTAAGCCTGTCCGCATGGTGTAGTTCAGGTGTCTGGGTGGTTCTGCCTTGTTGACACCTGATTGACCTGCTTTCCTTTTGCTCTTTGCAGGCACAGATTGATCAATACTTGGGACTGGTGCGGACCCACATAAACACTGTTGTGGCAAAGTGAGTTCAGCAGCAGACTTGACCAGAAGTCTTGCTGTGAGGTTGAGGTGCACAGGGTGTGGCTAAGAGCTGAGTGGTCCTGGGGACAACATACCCTATGAATGATGTCCTCCCCAGCTCTTGGCATGCAGGAGCCTGCGGGAGGGCAGATCCCTGGAGGAACACAGGCCTTCTCAGCTGAGTGGAGGCTGAGGCAGACTGTGACCCTACATCCTTCTCTCCCCTCTCCTGCCCTTTGGGGGAGCTGTGGACAGAGCAGCCCAACCAGGGACTGATGTCCATAGTTCTACCTGGCCAAGACAAACAGGAAGGAATGTGTTAACTTCCTTCCCCACTGACCACCCCAAGTCTGGGTTTTTGCATTCGGGGACTCTGTCCTTTAGAGTTAACAATACTGTTAACGAACAAAGTGGGAATTAGAACACCACCCTGTTACAGAAAGAAAATACCTGGAAGCACCATGATCTTGAGCGTTTCAAACCACCATGGACGGACAGAAGACCTGGATGAAAGTTTTGATGCAGTCTGCTCTAGTTCCTAATGCGCTGCCTGTATCAAAAGCTTTTGTGGGATATCTAAGGGCACAGTGAGGGTCTAAGCATAGTTCCCAACACTTGAGAATTAATGAAGCAGAAAGGCTGGATTGGAAGGTTGATCCATACATCTCAGCAGTTTGTATCTGTGGCTTTGCAAAAGTTGGCTGAATAACAGGTAGCCAATGGGAGGTTACAAAATGGTGAGATACAGAGAGCAGTGACCCATGAGGAGGTGCCAAGGAAACTGGCTTGTTTAGCCTGGCAAGGAGGGAGCTAAGGAATGATTTCATACCAGCCTATAAGTACTTGATGCAAAGTTACAAGATGATAGAGCCAAACTCTTCTCAGTATTGGCAGATGTTACAACAAGGAGCAACAACATAAATCCAGATTAGGAGGTTGATTTTGGACATTAGGAGAAACTTTTTCACTAGGAGATTAGGACAGCACTGGAGCAGGCTACACAGGGAGGTGCCAGAACCTCCTTCCTTGGAGGTTTTCAAGATGCAGCAAGACAAAGCTGTGGTCAGCCTGATTTAGCATTGGCAATAGTCCTGCCTCATGTAGGAAGTTGATTAAAAGATTTCCAGGGGTCCTTTCCAGCCAATGTTTCTGTGATTCTGCAAAACCCTTAGCACTGGGCAGGACTGAAAGTCTGTACTGAAAATTCTTTGTTTAAATGTCATTCCTGGCTTCCAATAGACCGTGGAAGAATAACGAAGGGGTGGGGAATATCACTGAGCATATCCCATGGTTACATGAACCCCCAAAACCCAGGCCATTTACAACTAGGGGCCTGTAAGAACACGTAGATGGGCATCACCCCTTTTTCTTATTAGACTCTGGTCCACCTGTTGTGAATAGCACACTGAACGCAAGCTAAAGAGATTACCCCTGGGTAAAACTCTAAGTGGGAATCCACTGGATTGGAATAGCTGCCTGACCATATAATCCTCCTTTTTTTTTTTCTTCTTCATTTCTAGGATTCAAGCTAAAATCCCAGGTGCTAAGAGAAAGGCAGAGTAAAGCAGACATGAAGAATTCACCGACTACAATAGTGAATAATGGGGGAATCTGGAGTGAAACAGCTCTGTTCTTACACTTTACTGCAAATTTATCGTTCTTTTTTCCTCGACGCCATAATCTTAGAAACATAAAACTCGGAAGCAGTGCTTTTCCCCCGCTGCTTCTGCACTTAGAATATTTGCAATCACTTGTGTCAAGCACTAAAGTATAGTAAAAAGAAAAGTGTACTAGATGTGTTTTTTTGTGTTGCTTATGAAGTGCATGATGGTGAGAGCCTAAATAATATTGACCTTTTTTATTTTATTTTTTTAGTGTTTTTCCTTCTTCTATTGGCATTGCTTCTATAACTTTTAATGTTACATGTGGCTAGGGGCTTTCCTGCTTAGCGCACTGATGCAATAGTTAAAATTGCTTCTACGTCACTGGGTTGCTGGTTGGATTCATCTTTATTAACTATATAGAATTGTAGACTGATGTTTTAGTGTTTTCCAGCACAAATAAAATAAACAGTAATCGGTACTTATGGTAATCAGTTTTGTATAACTCAAAAAAATGAAAACAAAACCCAGTACTTTTGTCGTAAGGGATTGACAGGCTAATTTACATGTATGGTAACTGGAAAGTTCCAGCATGTTAAATTTATTACAATTTGTATTACATTCTCTGTAGTTCCTAATGGACTTAATTATGGACTCTGAATATTTGCACTTATGTACTTGATACCGAATGCAGAAATAAATGTTACTAAATGTAAAGAATTGTCTCTCTTGTTGCCACTGGGATTATCTTGACATATGCAAACTGGACACATACCATGCAAAAAGAAGCATTTTTTTTCTCTCTCTCTCTCTCTCCCCTTGAGATCCGCACACACTTTGCCCTTAGAAAATGGTGCAGTCCAACAAGACCATTTGTAGTACTTAGCTCATCTATCAGTTTCACATCTTCATGAATATGGAAATAAAAGAAAGATCTTAGCACGTAGTTTGGTTTTGGTGTTTTTAGCAAATAACAGGAACATGCAGTAATTGTCTCTTCCTCCATTTGCACATTGTGCAAATCATAAGCAACACACTACGGGAGAGGTCAGCACAACACAAAGGACTTTTCAATTTCCTTATCGTGGTGTTACTCTCTTATCGAAAGCGTTCTTTGAAATCTGCTTTAAGCTGTGGAATCAATACTGAACCCAGAGGCTGGGACCTGAAATATACATTTGCTCTTGTTCAAAGGTGACGGTTTTTAAAAATTGGCGTTTGGTGTTTGAGAGCCATCAGACAAGAGAAACAGCTGGTGAACATTATCTAAAGTGCTTCAAAACAAACAATTAGTTAAGTGCTGAATGATTTGCCTATTTGTGGAACATACCTGTAGAAATTTTTTTTTTTTTTTGTATAAAAATGTGAACATCAAAACATTTTCAGCCAAATTGCAGTTTTTATCTTTTTCTGCAACAAAAGTTTTTATGCAGAATGTATTTTTCCCACAAAGAACTAGATCCTTAAACACTTACCTGAACTTTTTCAATTGAAGTCTTTCCTTAGATTCATTCATTTAATTCACCTTCATCTCAGTTACACATGGACATGGTGATATCTGTTCTAGGTCAAGCTGCAGTTCTGCTTGACAGTGCTGTCCCACAAGCAGGGCCCAGTACTCGGTGTGCAATAGGCCAGTCTTACACACAGAGCTAAGATATTTATTTCATGTTTGCACAAAGATGGGTGCCTGGGGGGTGATTCTGCAAAGCTAGCACACCACACAACGGAATTACAACATATTTATCCTGTTACATGATTAGCAAAACCAATGGAAAACCCACCCAAATTTACATTCATTGGTTAGTGATCACCGTATCTCTTGCTATTGGTTTGTTATATTTAAATTAGCTTCGCTTGCCATGTAACTCAGCACGCGTGCTCTTGACAAGTGTGTGTGTGGGCAATTTGCATAGACCCTCAACTGAGTCCGGTGGTCGTGATCTCCCCCTGCCACCTTTACCCCAGTTACTGTGAATTTTGCTGACTTCATGCCACTGGCATTCTTCTATCCTTGTTATCTTCCTTGGAACAAGTTGTCTCCTTGAAGACCCTCTTATCAATCCTTCCTCTGGAGGTTGATGATTAGTAAGGCATAAAAAGTAATCAGACCCAAACTGAACAGTGTCACCATTATCTAGACATTAACCCAATCATATGGTTGTACTCAGTCTACAACTGTGCATAAACGTACTACCAGAATGCACATGAGGAATTCATAGAAACATTGGTATGGCTGTAGGCTAGTTAATTCTTGTGAGGAGTCTCAAATACCCTTATTTTCATTTAAGGTTTATATTTAAATATTCTTCTTTGCTCTTATTTAAAAATACTACAGCGTCTTTTAAATGTCACCTGCCGCTAGATATGAACATTTTTTCTCAATGAAAACTAGAATGCCTCAATGTGACATATGTTGCTTTTGATCAAATGGAATATGTTTTCTTTAGCGTGTGTAGTTTGCAGCCAGGAGTTAAAATTCAACACCTACCCCCAGCGTTAACTGCCTCTTAGACTTTCCTACCAGTGCATTCAAATGGCCAGAATATGCCCTGTAGTACAGTACAGCCTGTGCGAGTGTCCTTGAGGATAAAGATAGACCTTCCGAATGCTTATTCCATACAAGATGAGTACGTGGGTCCAATGGGTTAATTTTGAAAATGAGCACATTTAATGTCCCATTCCACTGGTCCCATAAAGGTGTTCCTCCCAGGCACCACCAAGCGGTTATATCCAAGACTGGCCTTTTGCAATGCCAAACCCTAAGCACAATTTAAAAGCTACATGTCCTGTATATTTGGAAATCAAATGAAATAAAACTGTCTGGCAGAGCCCAAATGTTCTTAAGAATCTAAATCAATAGAGACAAAGAACCCCATTCTTGTCTCCTCCAGCATTACCCTCTCTCAAAACCCACAGCCCTCCACTCCAGGCCCTCATCACCCTGACTGTACCCCTGCACACCCACCTCTCCAACCATACCCTTTACTTTTATGTTTTCCCACATCCTGCCTTTCTAACCCAGCTCCCAAACTTCCTTCCAGCCCCCCTGACTTTCCATATGTTTGGCAGTAACAGCCTGCAAGTGGGCAAGTGCTGCTGAGCAGCTGGGGTGGGTTAATCTGGTGGGTGGAAGCAATTTGGAAGACTGTACTGGGATGCACCAGAAGCAGAGGACTTTAGCCAGGGCTTGGGTTGCTTGTGCTGCCCGTGGCCACTATCACTTGACTGGGATCACAGCGGTACTTTCCATGATAGCTTTGAACATGGAAGATCGGAGGAAGCTATCACGCCCAGAGCTCCCATAAACCTTGTTTGCAAACCTCTACTAACTCATGGTCCTGCTGTACCGCTTGCAGCGACAGAGCCCCTGTGCATACAGGGAGTGAAAGCTTGTGGCGACTTTAGTGTTCCCTGGTAAGTCTCATTCACAGAGCAACACTATGGGGAGGGGCTATACCTCCATCTTTGGTTTTCAAACAAATGAGGGGAAAAACCAGCACTGAGCTCTGATTTTCAAAATATTTTAGTGTGATTATAGTTGATGGCTGAAGATACTTACCACAATGACACATACTCATGGGTTGAGCTGTGCTCTGAGGTACACAGGCTGTAAAGCCCTTTTGTTTCTGATCATCATTTGCATTCAAATGAAGAGCTTGAATAGTAAAAGCCGCAAACTTGTGAGGGTTTCTAGGCAGGTGAAACCAGGGAAGCAGGGTAAAATGCCTGGGGAGAGGAGGGTATTAAACCATTCCTTTCTCTTCAAAATATTCCTTGCCAGAGGAACCTGGACATCACACCACATCACTAGTGCTTCAGGAGTCAGCTTGTCCTCCTGGTTCGAAGGCTGCTTTAACAAGATATGCAAGTGTATGGATGTTTTGAAGACCCGCCTAACCAAATGAGGTTGTTCAGGTGGTTGGAGTTAGGTGTGTGCTAAATACCTTGCCCAAGCAGTGTCTCTCATCCTCTGTCTCTGGGTAGTTCGAGATGCTGATACTCCCTTTCTGGAGAGGAAGCTGAGAGGTTTCTAAGGTGGATGTCTCAGCTGGGAGGCTTGTTTAGATGCAAGGACAGGTCTGGACCTGGCCTTTCCATGGCTGGCAACTGGTTGGCTAATGTAAGGAAAACAGCTGTTTTGATCTGCTCAACATGGTGCTGCCTTTCAAGGAAAATAACAGGTCTACCTGCTGAGCTTACCTTTGAAAGCCAGCCCAAATGACTGTGCTAATTTGAACTGAAACCAGTTTAACTCTAGTTTGGGGGTATGAAATCAGGAGTGGTGTGCTGGTAGGAGAAAAAATGTTGTTAGAACACCTACAAATGTGTCTTTTTTAGGCTCTACGACTTTAAAGTATCTTCTCCATGGTTTCACCTGTACCTTCCAGAAACTTTATAAGCCTGCTCCTAAACTGCTGCCTGTTAAGGAGAGGTTTGATTGTTACTGAAGAGCTCTGTCAGTGCTTTATGTCACTTGAATGTCTGTCTATGTCTCTTGAAATGAATACTCCATTGGTAGTTTGATGTGAAATGTGAATACTCTCCAACATTGTTGGTTTTGATTCCCTGCTTCTCGGTGCCTCAGCAGTATTCCACTCTTCTTCTAGCCTATGCATTTGTCTCTGAGCTGTTACTGATCTCTTTTATGCTTCCTCTGCTCTTTAATATTAATCTAGACATCATAAAACACCATCATCAGTATCAGGAAAGCCCTGGAATTGGGAGGAGACAAGAATGATCTAATGTTCTGTAAGCAGCAAGTTAAAGCAAGTCTGTCTGCTTCCCCACAGCTTTTGCTATCTCCCTGCACTCTTTCAGATGGCAGCTGGCTCCCATCCCTGTCCTGGTGGGTTACAAGTCAGTCAACTGTAAGCTTATCAGCCTTTCCTTCTCCATATGGGCCCAGGGAAATATGTGGCAAGCCCATGCGTTGGCCCAGTGCAGCTTTGCAAATACCAAGTGTGATGTATTTCTCCCTGGCTCTTCTTAATATATTCTTTTCTCAGGCACAGAATTAAAAGATGCTCCATCAGTGAACTTGCATGCGAGCTTCCTGGGATGCTGGGAATCAGCGGAGCGAGGCTGCTGGCATAAAAGAGCCTGGTAAGACTGGCTGGCACATGCAGCCACTGCGGGACATATGGTATTTGGATAAGGGTGAGACATATCCACTGATAAAAGAGTCAATAGCTGCAGTGCCTGAAAACAGAAGGAGGAATGGTCTCATTCATTTCTGCCAGGCTTTCCTGCTGCTTAGCACCTTTACAGGAGAGAGTGCCAAAACCTTGCTCTCTGCCATGGTAGGGGGAAGACACTGAGAGTGGGTGCTCCTTTCCACAGGTGCACATGGAAATGGGAGTTGACTGTAAGGAGGTACATGAGCTTCACCTGCTTTTCTCTCTTACCTGAACTGTTCATTCCTTGTCTTTGGTGTTTGCTCATAAGTGAATGGTCAGCTCACCATCTGTTAGTGCCCTCCTCTGGTCAGCATCTAATCCAAGTAACTGCAGGCTAGCAAGTCAGATTCCTGTGACTTGCCCCTTCTACAACTCTACTTTGTTGACTGGGATGTGGCCATCTCTGCATTGCCTGTGTTCTCATCTTCCCGTTCACTCCTGCTCTGCCTGGGAGATGCTGAAGGGACCAGGATGAAAATAAGAGGATGGGATAGAGCTGCAGAAGAAAACCAAAAGACAAACTAGCCCTGTGCTGATATGCTTTCATTGCTTTTCCCTCCTGTCTGCCCCTTAAGTAGCACATCAGACTCATTTCTCAAGTTGACTGACTATCAAAGTGATTTAGCCTCAAGGTTGCAATTTATGCCTCCTCATGGCTCTTTTTAAGTTGAAAAAATAATTCAGCCCAGTGAAGCTAATTGTCGTTCACAGTAAGGCCCCTCTGCATATATTTCTCTTTATGAGGGAACTGTAAAGAGGATACTGGTTAGGTTTTTACTTCTTTTGTACAGCCCTCTAATTTAGCTAAAGTGATGTAAAGTAGCCCAGACCAGTCCAAAAATGTCAGTAATGTTTCACAGATGTGACAAAAAAAAAAAAAAGAATGTGTCATATCCAGGCAGTGGAGTGACTTGAATAGCAGATGTCTTTACACAAAATATTCTTCATTTGCCAAGTTAGACATGAGGCCTAATTTCATTTCTCCAAATTCCACAGATGCTTACTTGGAGAAACCACCATCCACATGATTATTAGCCTATTAGACTGAGTGAAAAAGTATCAGCTTCCGCACGGGCTTAAGATAATTATTGTTAGCAGAAGAACATCAGCTTAACTTGTTAGTTATCAGCAAATTTGCAGCACTTAATTAGGAAGAGGTGGGGCTGTAACCTTCTTAGAACAACTTGTTTGAGGAAGCACCTATTGTATTCCATCTAGTCAGAAATTTTGAAGTCCTGGAAACCTTCCTCACCTCTCTTCCCCCCTTGAAACCTAGACAATTTAAACTTTTTTCAGCTGAAATATAAAGCTGTGGTGAGCTATGGAAAGCAAAACTATCAAAAAGTATACTCCAAGTTTTCACATATCATCTTAAAAAAAAAATTAAGGCATATAAAATTCTGATACTACTAGTGTCACTTTTGAACACCAGACTTTCAGAAATAAGCTTAAATTTTAATTCTGATATCAGGATATAACCAAGAATCTCTCTTCGTCTCAAGTGTTTTATCTCGCCCACTTTCCCAACAGCAATCACAAGTCTATGACTCACATACTATACCAATAGTGCAAATTAAAAGAAAACATTGTTTCTACTGCCATTTAGCCAAAGGTACTCCTACAGCTCTCCAGTCACAAGAGACTTGAGTAAGTCTGCTTTCTAGAGTGAAATGCTGTGGTGTCTGTTATGCAGGATGAACTACGGTATCAAAACTTAAGTTTTGCAAAAGAAATCAGACAGAGAAGCTGCTATAGAGTCGTGTACCTGGAGTCTCTGATATGGTGCCATGAGAGAAATTATGAGTGAAACAGATTAAAATCTTCTATTAATAGAAGATTTTAAAGAGATCTTCAGGAGCAGATGGTAATTGGTAGCATTAAAAGGGGAGGTCAGTACTGAAGTTTCCCAAATATCAGCCATATTTCAACTTTTCATACATAAAATGAAAATAAATTAAATACCCTAGATGCAGAGGATGCTAATGAGTTTTGCAAAAGATGTGAAATGATGAAGTAGTGGCAGGAGACCACTGGGATGCCACAGATAATCTTGAAGCCCATGAGCAATAAAAATCGGATGATATTTTGCATCACAAATGCAAAGTTATGTCATGGATTGATAACAGAAAATTCTCTTGTTGGCTGGAAGGCTGCTGGTTAGAAATAAATATTGATGAGAAAAACCTGGTGGAACACAGTGTGAAAGTGCTCAGTGGGGCAGAAAAGTCCTGTTAGGGGTATCCAAGGGAACGTAGGGGCCATTACAGGAATGGAGTCCAGAAGAGTTTGGCTTCGTTATTCTAGCAAAATGAAGGCTGGGAAGGTGCACTGGGGGTAAACACCAGGAAGGCTGAAAGTTGTTTAAGCTGGTGCTTAATTAAGCTGCTTAATGATGACACAGGAAAAAAATTACACTCCATGGTTTTGGTCTGGAAATTAAAATTTACTATTGGTCAGGGAAATTAACACAAGTTCCCAAACAGGAGTTAGAAACAAGCGCTGTGAATCTAAGAGTCATTCAGGTAGGAAATAAATTACATACAATGCTGATTGCCTTCTTGATAAAATAAGCAGATGGCAATTCCCCATGTGGCCCTTTTTTGTGCTTGAAAGTGAGTTTATAGGAGGTGATTGAAGGGAATCACACACATTTTTCCCCCAGCAATTATTGCACTAGTGCATTAACCGTTGGAGAGTCTCTGTGTTTATCTGGAAGAGAATATTACAGATGCTTATCTGATACGGACAAGTAGATCAACTGAAGTCAGAGCAGAGTAAATAGAGAGGGAAAACATCTACTGGAATTCCCTTCTTAGTTTTTACTCTAATAAACTTGTCAGGAACCAGATGATTTATGACATGTAAATTTTCACTCACTTTGAACATGTATTAGCTTTATCCATGTTCAGATTATGAGTTGTAGTAAAAGAAAAGAGGGAGCAGATCCTCCTAGACAGCATTACCCCTGCTTCCTCAGACCTAATATCCTGGTAGCTCTTGTAAGCTGGTGCTGCGTTGCCCAGGTACTCTCACCATAAGGCTGGGCAGGGATTTGACTTTCCCCACTTGGTGATCAATGTATCGCTAAATTTACTTCTGCTACAGGGCAGCAATAAATTCCTAGAAGTCTGGAGCTAGAAATCAAAGTATTTCTTAGCTTAAATGTCCTGCTGCAGTTGTAAAACCATCCCAGTTTATGACCTATTCTTTCCTCATGTGTGCACTTTATATGTCTGTGCCATATTTACCACCCTCACCTTTGACAGGAGTTTGAAAGCAACATCTGTGGATGAGGTCTTCTTGGACTTGCACAGGCAATTGAAAAGGCATCACTCTAGAGAGGAAATAGCCTTGTGGAGGACCTTTTGTGTAAAAGCCACTAGAAATTTTCTGTTAAGTGTTGAAGAGCCTGATGTCCTTTGCAACTGTGCAGAAGTGTTTTAAGTTCTAGTGAAGCCCTGTCTTGAAATATCTGCTGGAAAAAATGCTACTATTTCACATCAGAAGTCCTGATTTTTGAGGCTGTTTTTGCAGAAAAAAATGGTTATGTTTCATAAGCAAGCAGGAAAATATCTATTATTTTTCCATTAAAATCTGTAATTCCACTGATACGTTTTTACAAAGCTACCTGTACCACCACAACAGTGCGACCACAATTTTTCAAAAAGCCCAGGAAGAATGGGTAAACTTTCTACCTAGAAATGCTTAATTGCTTGAAAAGGAAACAACCTATAGTTTTTCCTCAAGTATAATTTTCAGTTGAGGGGCTAAATTCACCAAGAGAATTGAAAATTTGCGCCCAGTACTTTGGTATTATAGAAATCAGTTTGTTTACTTGGCCCAGAGGTGCCTGAATTTTGGTGAGGTACAAAACTCCCTGCGCTCTGCAACTGCTGAGTTCATTGGGGCCTGACTCCTGATTAAGAATTAAAAAGATTTTCAGAAAAAGAGGGCCCTTCCTTTTTTCCTAGCAAAGCTTTACCTAGTACCAAATTGGCTGTCATGCAATGAACAGAGAACTTTTTTTTTTTTTTTTTAAGCCAGGTAGGATAGGTCTTCTACCAGTCCAGGGATTACTATGTTCACCCAGATAATGGTATTCCATCTACAATGAAATGAAGACAAAGATCCATCTATTTTGGGGGTTAACTGGAGATACTTTCCATATTCAAACTGCAGAAGAGCATTACCACAGTCTACAGGGCAGTGGACACTGATTGCCCCCATCTCCTGCAAACATCAAGAGGAGAGGAGGATGCTCATCTTGCTTGGGATCAGGTCCTGTGCGTGTACCCAACACACAGGATTAGCAGCAGATCATTTAACACATGGCTGTTCTCGGCACAGTTCAATTTCCAAAGCAATTTCTTGGAGTGCTGAAGGTGAAGGATGGCACCGCCTTTGCTGATTGTCCCTTGCTGAGCCATAAATCGATACTGATTGTAAATGAAGAAGGTCTCCAGTAATAGCTTGGCAAGGTGGCAGCAGCCATAAATACGTAGGAAAGAAAGAGGCCATCTCCTAACAAGCTGGTTATCTCCAGAGGAAAGTTGCAGCACTTTCTATTAGACTTTTTTAGATAATTAAAGAGGTGATATTATCCTGCTGATTATTTGTCTCTATGAACTTAGTTCACATGGATATAACCAGCAGTGCCACCTGATATTCCATCATACAATCACTATTTTATCTTCGATTTTGAATAGAGGATATTTGTTCTCAGAGCCCTTGTTTTTAGTGATAACTGTAAAACATGATGACTGCATTTAAAAAGATCCATGGGAAAGCTTCAAAATGCAACTCAACTGCAGCCTGCAGGCTTGGAAAAGCAAATAAAGTATCTAAGCTTTACTATTAATATTGTTAAATCTTGCAAGTTTTGAAAGGTTGTGATGCCAGCATAGTCTCCAAGGCCAGAAATTACCAAGTTTAACTGCTAGGACCTAAAAGTACTGTATGCATTGTGTTTTGTGAGAAGGCAATTTCCTATGTTGGCCAAGACTCTTCTAGGTTTATTGTAATATGTTGATGTAATCTTGATGTGATTCATTGTCAGTGACAGAGGAAAGCCTCGAACCAGAAGCACAGAGATTGCAACAACGAAGAAAATTCCTGATCAATCATCCGCTCCCTAAAAGATGACTTCTATAAGGAACAACAACACGGTGGTTGTCTCCATGGATGCCATGTGGGGAAGGCGGTGAGGTCTTCTGCCCAAGGCCTCCCTCGAGTGCCTGTTCGTGTCACGACCTCCCCGTCGGCACCTCTGGGAGGCTGCCATGGGGTGGGGGCTACACCCCCCTGTAACCCTGGGAAGTCTGTTGGGGGGACAGACCCAGCCTGAGCCCCCGAGACGTCTGTCCTTCTACCCCGGGGTGAGGGGATGGGGTGCAGCCCTGGGCCCTGAGAGCCTGGCTGCCTGGCAACGGTGAGGCCTGGCCTGGACACCATGTTGAGGCCTGGCCTGGACACCATGTTGGGGTCTGGCCCAGCCACCATGTTGAGGCCTGGCCCTTCCATCACGGCACTCTCGTCCTCTGCGGTGGCGCCGGCCGCCCTCAGCCGCCTGCAGAGCCTGGGTGGGTGTGCGCAGGGCTTGGGGGGCTGCTGAGGTGCCTCCTGTCCCGGCACTGGGAGGGAGGGCTGGTCTCCCTAGGGACAATGTCCTCCCAGCCCGGGCTGGCAAAAGCAGGGGAAGTCCCAAACCCCGTGCTCTACATGTATTTTGTACTGTGGGGTTGTGTGGAGCCAGGGCTTAATAGAGAAAATGGGTATTATTTTGCCATAGCATTGGTTGCTGTTTTAACTGTCTGTCTAGGAAAATATGGCCAACATTATCCTGATGGCTGCAGTGGCCATCAACTGCCTTTTCCTGTTTACCTGCAGCCTGGTGTACTGGGGTTAACGTAGAAGACAGAAAATCTGAAGGGAAGAGTCACTGCAAATGTTTGGTGGGGAAGGGCCATGTGTAGGTCGTGTGTTTCTAAACAGGATGGCTGCCATGGTTATTGATGCATTTCCTCCATGTATTTTTGGTTTTATTATCACATATGGGGCCAGCTGGTTCCTCTGTGGGACTCCCAAGACTTTTTGGCAAGCCCGTATGTGAAGATGTCTAGGGTTTTTCCTCTTCAAGCCTTTCTACTACATCTTATTTCTGGAAACCTTGCTTAAAAAAGTGTTTTCATGGACAGCTGCAGTCTCTACCTGTAATACAAACCTCCTTGCTATCAACAGTACTGACATTGTAGGGCAGCGTTGAGAAAAATCCTCCTTCCACTACAAGTCTGGTGGCACATTAAGAAAGCAAAGACACTTTGCACGGAGGTTCAGGCACTGTGGCAGGTGGTGCGAGACAGATGCTTGTGGTCCCCTCGGCCTCTGAAGTGAGCATGTGGCACGGTATCTGAAGGAAAGAGATTTTAAATATACGCAAAACATAAATTCATTCCTTTCGGGTCTTGAGAGGTTAGAAGCCCTTGAATTGTCTTGACTATTAATTTTTTTCCCTGGGCCATATCAGACAAGAACCTGCTTATGGAGCTGTTGGGCCTTCTTGGAAGATAAATGTGACTTATAGAATCACATTTATCACAGTGTCTCTTGTAAGAAATACAGCCTGCTTTCAGGGTAGCTGGATGGATTTCAGAGATGCAAAACTGGAACAATTCAGCAATAAGCAACTTGGTGCGAAGGTCTTCATGAAGATGAAGCAATGACTAAAAGCAGAATAAATTTGCTTTAGAAGGAAAGATTAATCATCATGCAAGAGAAGGATTGCTTCAAGTACAAGCAAGGAAATTGCGCTACGAGTAATAAAGTTAGCCAGAGAAAAAGAACCGAATAGGCTAAATACCAGGAGATACATTTCAAACAAGTTTTTTCTGGCTCTAAAATACTCCTCTTTGAGAGGTAGGGGCAGACATGTATTAAGGCTGAGCAGTCTCGAGGGATGGATTCCACGCTGGGGGACACTGCCTCTGGTTATCATTTAAAATTTTCCAATTTCAGAACATTCAAAACTTTCCATCACTGTCAAATCTGTTTAACTGTAATGGAAAGTTATTCTTGTCTATCAAAACTGGTTTCTTATAAATAGGCAGGATTGGGCACAGCTTGTGGTTACAGATGTATATCACAAAATACGCACTCTGGAGGCTTCAGCTGTCAGACTGAAGACTGTATGGGACTAGGGCTGAGCTTCCCTGTTTGTTATCTTTGAGATTGGTTGCAGGGCATTATCTCAACAGCTTAGTTTCAAAGGCTGTACAATTATAATGTCCCTCAAAGACCTTATAACCTAGAGGTCAGAAAAAGGCATACACAGATGAGACAAATGGCTTGGGGTGACATAAGCTGTAGTATGAGACCTAAGATGATGTGGTAACACTTCACCAGTAAACGTCTGTGGTCTCAGGACTCTTCCCTCCTGGCCACTGTCAGGTTGCATTCCTTCCAGTGCCCAAAGGAGCCAGGGGGGTTGAGGAGGGATTTCAGGTGGGACAAAGCAGCTGCTGTAGTTTTTGAGAATGTGGTATGCAAGTAATGCTCTGCTGTGCTGGGAGGATGAACTGATGCTGTTCTGAAGCCAGAAGCTTGTGCCTGTGGCACTGAATAAGAGAGGCCAGGAGGGATGGAAAATGGATAGCTGACATTTTTTGCATATCACCTTGATTTTTATGCTACTTTTAAAAGGCTTAAAGGTTTGATTAGGAGAAGAGTTTTGGCAGTGAAGAGGGTGGGATAAAAGGCTGGCTGAATTTTGGAGCAGCATGTAGGAAAAAATAGCAAGACTTTTCTGAGGGATTTTTTTTTTAAATTAACCCCCCTGTATTTGGGAAACCTATACTTCACTAATATTAGCTTACACCTGGTGCTTAGTTTTAGTTTAATAACAGGCATATGAGGAAATTGAAAATATCTGAAAACTTTATCACAACTTTTTTTCTGAAGGAGATGTTTCATCTAGGAAATACAGATTTTGAGAGAGCAAATGTAAGAACAAGAGAGGAGAGAAAATCAGATAGGTAAAAAGAAATCAAGAAGGGGTCTGGAAGAGAGACGACCTAAAGTACTTGAAAAAACGACTTCACAAGCAGAATTTAAATTAGATTTTAACATGGATTTTCATCTATGCACAATGTGCCCTAAATTTTGTTATGTTTTTGAGGAAAATAGCTCATAGTTCTGTTGATTTTCAGATGGTAAAAAGACTGTTATTTCAGACTGCTGCTGTTAGAAAAAATTGTCTGGAATTACTACTAATTGGTGAAGCTGGGGCAAATTCTGTAAATTACACCACCTACTCTGCTGTTTGCTGCATATATGGGCTTGTTTTCTGACATCTCTCCTGCTGAGAGTTCACAGAAAATGCTGTACTGGAGGGTGATCATCATCAGGCCTGAAGATGGGCAGGTAGGGCAGAGGTAGCGGCTGCTCCTGGCCTTTGTTCCCACCAACTCCAGATAAAGATCCTAGTGAAATGAGAGAGCTGCTAGTTTTCAAACAAGTTAGTAGGTCAAATTAAAAACAAAGCTCTCATCTCAGCTGGCTCATTGCCTTGTCTTCACTACAAATTCACTTATGCTTGGATTAAGAATTTTCTTTTTTTTTTGCCCCCCATGAGGATTTAGTCTCTGTTACAAAATCAGGGTGTAAAAAAATTTCATGCCACCGTAACAGGTACAATAATCTTTTGGATGAATTCAAATCCTTGCAATTATTATTCCAGCTCAAGCTAAATTAAATTTAACAATACAAAGAGTAGCTTCTGGAGTAGCGTAAATCTCACTTCAGGCTTGATGAATCCGGATTAGTATTTTTGGTTGGAAAGAGACATAATTAAGCCATAACTGCTTGGAAAAATCCTAAAGATTAGCTGCACCCTGCTTAAAGGGAAATTATTTTGATCCGCAGCTTTTACTTCAGTTTAATAACCTCTATAAACTTCTCTGAATGACTCTTTTAAAAGATTAATTCTGCAGAATTTAAGTTGGAAGCATTTTGTGACTGAAAATTTTACCAGGTCCTGTGGACTTCGTATGCTACTTGTACGTCTGCCTTTTCTGTGCACCAGGAAGAGTGTGAAAGATGCTGACCTGCTTTAGAACAAGGCAAAACAGATTTAGCAAACAATTTAAAAATAAATCCTTCTCTTTCAGAATCATTATTGCAGAACAATAAAGCAATATTTGAAGCTTAAAAACTATAGATTTTCATTTTACTCTATTTTTAATTTAGAAAAACACTTGAAAAATGAAGACTCTGCATTCAGTGGGGAAATTGTGCGGCATCTTGAAGATACTATTGCTGCTATTAAGAAATTGGTAAGAAAAAATCTAATATTTAGTTTTAAGTACATGGGAAAGAGTTAGTTGGTAACCATGAAATCAATCTTTTATGTTTGCAATATTAGAAGCGTTCTCTTGTGTGAGTTATATTCTATCTTAAGAGAGACATAAGCAGTTTGGAGTGAAGTTGGTGGATGCTTGCATGCACTTTGCTGCCTGCAGAAGTTTGGCTATAATAGAACAAACCAACCTGACTAGCATAGATCACCCAGCTGATCCAAGCCTTAGCTCATCTGCTGGTGTTTTAATGGGACGACAGTAGATGCCATTTATACTAGGGACTAGTGAAATTTGAGGAGTGTCCAGACTTCTGTCGAAGTAAAAAGAGGAAGGGTCTTATGCTCAGCAGAGTAAATTGGGACTCGGGGTTGAAATTCTATCCTCAACGCTATTGTGTCTTCATAGTTTGCTTTTGGGCAAGAGGTGTAAGCTCTGAACTTACAGCGACTTAGTAGGAGCATCACAAAAATCACCTGAAGGCAGAGGTCTACTTGTGTAGAGCTTGTTACATCATAAGGGCCTTAAAGCCATCAGTGCAAGGGAGAAAAATAACGCTTCCCTCTCAGGGCTGCTGTGAGGATACACCCACTAATGTTAGTGCCTTCAGCAGATGGTACAGATTTCAGCAGGTAGGTGGTTTGCCCTATGACTAGGTTCAAAGGGATTTTTTCTTTGAATAATTTGTCTTTCCTTGAAACAATTGCATTGTGTGTAATAATAAGAGACCTTACAGCAATTATGAGCTGAGGATAGCTGTTCATAGGTAGCTAACTTTTGCTGTAAGACCTCTAAAGCCATTAAAGCCAGAATAGCTTAAAACAGAAGGTATTTAAAAAGTATCTCCATAATGTATTTGTCTAGGTAGGTGTAAATCTTGTAAACCTTTCCTTTCTCCTTCAGTAGGCCTCTAAATCATCTATTTCAGACCAGCTCTGCATTAGTCTATCAGATGAGTGTTTTATGTAACGTGCTGAAATCATAAAACTGTTTTCTTTTTCACTGCTTCAGCTAATTGAGGATGTAACTCACATGAAATTAAAACCTTTTACACATTTATTTTACACTTCTAAATATTTCATCTTCCCAAGGAAATGAGAGTAATTTATATGCATGCATATAGAATTTGCTCGGTAGACAGTAAAATTCAACAGTGTCTTTTCTTCCCACAGTGTCTCAGCTGGTGATTGTAACTGCTAGCAAAACTGTAGGAGAAAGATATGATTGGTTTTATGCTTAAGTTGTGATGTCAAAGTCAACATCCGTTTAAGAACTGATGCCTTTTCCCAGGCATCCAGGGTTTCATCAACCCACCTATAATTCCCAGTCATACAAATGTGGGGACTCAGGAAGGACTCTTCCCACAATCGGTTCAGTCTGTTTTCTCTTGCTTCTCCACCACTCTCAAAGTGACCATTCTCATACCATTAACTATGAACCAGAAGATGACTTTCTAGTGTGTCTCAAGGCCAGCTAGAGTCCCCCTTCTTTAGTATAGCTTCAGACCACAGGGAAATGGGGCTCTTATGTCCCTTAAATAGTACCCTCCATGCACAATGGCAGAAGCTGACAGCTAAGACCTTCCCTGCCAGCACAGCTTTTGTAGCAGAGATGTGGGTAACATCTTCCTGAAGATTGTTAACAGTCAGAAGCCAACAGTTCCTGGAGCTATACAGGTTTGGTCAGCTACCTGTAAAACAAGTTACTTGTTATTTTGAAGAGTGAAAGAAAGGAGGAAAGAAAGCAAGTATGAGCAAGAGCAATGATGTGTTTAGGCGTGGAAAATATCCAGTATCAACTAACTAAAAAAAAATATGAAATAATGGTTTTGTAAGAAAGAAGTGTTTTTTCATTTGTTGTTGTATTACTTGGTTCTCACTTCTGGATTTTTTAATTGTTAGGAAGAAATTCGAAGGCATACCCTTGAATGCCTAGAAGAGGAGACTATAAAAACCAGCAATCTTCGCTTCAGAGTGCAGAATTTTCCAAGAGAGATTATTGCAGAGATGACAGGTAGTACTGACTTTTCTGAGAAGAGTATTGAATTTTCTATGCATTTAAACAACTTGAAGTATTCTATAAAATAAATCTTACTGCTTTCAGTAATAACTTTTTAATGAAAGAAGACGGGTGTTTACTGATGTGCGATATTGTGAGGGATTATTCTCTCACATAAGAGTGTAAATAAGAGATATCTTCGCTGAAGACCATGCACAAGCACTAGAGAAATGACTGGAGAACTGCAGCATTCAGTTCTGATCCCAGCTGTGTCACAGCCTTTCTCTGATACTTGAGATGGAGCACTTGAGTGCTCCATGCCGCAAGTTCCCTCCTTGTGAAGTAGGGTTAATAATGCTTATCTGATGTGACATTACTTTTGGGTGGGGTTCATCTGACCAAATGCTTATCAACTGTCTCTTTTAGACAGTAAAGAGAAAGAAACACTTCTAGGCATGATTCATCTCACCCTAGAATAGATGTTTAAAGCAAGTCAGAAGAATCATGAACTTGAAGTGCCTTTTTCTGTCCACTAGCTATGAAGGGAGACTAAAGTATTAGATCAAATGTAGGTATCTAGATGAAAATAAAGCTTGAGCTCTATTTCTCTGTTTTTCTCAGGTATGGCTTCACTTTTAAGATGACCAATCTATATTCTGCTACCTTCTATTCTACAAACAATTCTATTCTGCAAACCTTCTATTTGCACTGTAGTCACAAAGCGAAGCGGTCAGGGAGTTGATCTAGATGAATGTTAGGATTTCTTCTTTTTGGGAGAAGTAAGGGAGTTGGAGTTCTTTATCTGGCGAACCGTGAGGCTGCGTGATTGTTAGTGGTGGCACAGCAGGAGGGATGGCGAGGTGGCAGGGTGGCCAGGGAGAGCAGGACTACTGCTTTTAGAGTACTATGGAGTTAAATCATACCTTTAGGTTCATCATGAAAAAGCAACCAGAGCTTTTCTTTTTTTTTTTTTTTTTCTTCCCAGCTAAGTTCTCTGTGTGTGGATTATTTATAGCCAGTTTCCTCCCTCACCTTCTCTCTGCTTATAGCACGTGGTTGCTATGCAGTTAGTTGGTTGTTTATACTAGCTGCTCCCATTCTCCACTGCCTAAGTGTTTTTGTGTGGGTAGATGTACACTAATGTGACTGTTATCTCAGAAGCTGAAAAGATGCTGTAGTATAACGCCCCTGCACAGAGGAACTTTATCCACAGTGCCTCTTCATGTAGGCTCTTCAGTTTCACACAGCGGTGGCTCTTCTGGGAGAAATGCTACTGAATTTCAAGCAAGGTGATCCTGCTCCTTGTCCCTGGCTGCCAGAGCTGGTTGCGCAGAAGATTTTTTTAGGGGAAAGGAGTAATTTTTATCAGTTCACTATATGTCTAGGGAATTTCTTAGACATGTAGTATGAAAAAGAGCAGTTGCTCTGTGAAAACACAGCAGGCTTCTTCTCATTGATAAATGCAGAAGAGTCAGGGAAAATGTGATAAGACTAAACTACTGAAATAAAGTCTGTGATTTCAGGGATGTTAATGTCTTAGAATCACAGCTATCCCTTACCAGGTGACAGTGCCAATATTAGTGAATTAAAGATTATGGATCAATCCCTTCATGCACTATCTTATATATAGCTTTTTATAATTAAGAGGCTTCCACATGTTTTGTATTTATTTTTTAGCTCTTGTTACTGCTGCACGTGAATCTAGTGCTGCTAAGATAAATCAGCTGCAGTCTGCATTGAAAAGGATTGCTGATGAAATTGAATTACTGGATGAGAAGCAAACCCTTTGTGAAAGGCAGAATGCTGCGCTGTGGTACGTATTCATTTGAACAAGGAAAACCATACCGGTGAGATGATTAAGGAGAACTGAAATGTTATCAAAACATGGTGAGTAGCGCTTGGCCCTCACCCCTGCAGCTAGCCGCAAGTGTTCCTAGGCAACTCTTCGCTGCAGCAGCAAGCCTGGTTTTTAAGATCTTGTTTCTTGAACAGCAGAGCCTGCCTGCTGCTGCCTGCCCTCTGATAAGCTAGCTTAGGGAAAACTGTCTGCAGCTTTGCTTCTCACACTGGCAGGGAGAGTTTTCTCTTTCACCAGTTAATGTTAAGGAACTACTACCAAAAAATCGTAGTTTTCAGTTAAAAAAAAAAAACAGTGGAAGGAACTCTGAATCAGTAACTGTGCTAGAGATCCATCTTCCTCTTCAAGAGTTACCCCAAGAGGATACAGAGACTTGGGAGATACTTATTTTCTGCCTGCCAGATTTCATGTTACGGTCACCTTCTACGGTGCTGCTAGAGCTGTTCAAAAATAAATCACAATGCATTTTCTTAGGGGAAGCCTGCTTTCTTCATTCTCTCAGTGCTTGCAAGCAGCCCTTCCATTTTTAATGAAACTTGTGGAAAATAATCATATCAGAAAAAGTAAAACTTTGAAAAAGTTGTAATACAAATAACTAAAAGCTGTTTCATTGGAATGCAAGGTTGTAGATGGTCTTCATCACAGGTGCTGGTGCATGTCATGCTTTATGGTATGTATAGTGCTATAGTAGACTGAGTTACCAACATACAGATAGGCAAATATCCATTTCAACAAACATCTGAACCAAGTCTTTGATCTGAATGAATGGTAAGAAACATAATTTTCATCTATTGCTTTTTTCCAGTGAGGAACAAGAATACTTGCGGACACAGTATAAAGAAAAAGTAGACTTGCTGAATGAAAGGATGGCAATGAAAGTTAACACAAATGTTCTCTTAATTGAGACTTGTGATAAAACAAGAGATACAGAAAGAGAAATAGTCAAGGCGAAGGCAGCATTAGCAGAATTGAAAGAAAAAATAGCTGAAAAAATGAATAAACTTGAGAAAGAGAAAGAAGAATGTGATAAACAGGTAAGGCTTTTGAAATGTACTTCACAGTTTTACAGATAGTTATATAGTGCCAAAAATGAAATTACCTTAGAAATTATTCCAGATGTTGTATTTTGCTTTCTCATATGGAGCTAACATATGTCTCCACAGCAGCACAAACCGAAAAGGGACTCTCTTAGCATAGGGTGCACACATACTGTTTTGACTTCCATATATATGTGCTTGTGTGTGTGTATATATATATATATATGCATACTCACACACACAAACATGCACACATCAAAATTGCACGGCATATGAAATTTGTTTTCTAGCAGCACATCTCAGAATGTGATGTCTGTATTGGTGCTTCTTACTGATTGTGGGACAAATAATCATATACTGGGAATTCAACTCCTCCAGGCAAACTGCTTAAAATAAAGGTACCTGTATTTTCCAGTAAGCTCTGAGATAAGGTTTTACTGTTTTTTATATTCTGCTCTACTTTCAGTTGTGTCTATTTGATAGCCTTTCTGATTAGTAACATAAAAACAGCTGACCTGATTAGAAGAAAACTTTCTAGTGGAAAATATGGTATAATCAGTTTCCTACGCTGAAATAAAATCACATGAAATTTTGACAGATCAGGTCCTAATCTGCATGTTATATTAATTAATTATTGTATCTTTTTCTTATAGAATTTGGTCATTTGGTACATAGTTGTGGCTTTTGCAGAAAACTATTTTCTTCCAGTGTAAATTTTGTGCTCATTTAATTTTGGAAGGCTTCAGATGTTTTAATATAAACTTTTAAACAATGCAGTATATTGCTCAATTAATGGTATTATTTTTAATGTAGAAGAGAGAAATGAAAAAAATCCTTGATACTCAGGAGACAAAAACTTCTAAGAAAAAGCATGAATTTGAAAACTTGAATATACAATTTTTGGACCTACAGCATTTGATAAGTCTGAATTCAACGGTAAGTTGTATATAAAATTGTTTTGGTTCAGTAGTGCAAAGTTCAAAATTCAATTTCATAGTTGGTCAAAGTGAGGGGAATTTATAGAGAAATGCAGTCGCTAGCTTTTAAGAAGAAAAATAAGCTTGCGTGATGTCTACTTGACTGACACTATTAACTGTTAGTTACTCGGGTATAAAGTCACTTTGAAAATAGAATATCCATATAGACTGTTTTTACCAGCTTAATGAAACAGTTGGCTACTGGGTGCTGCTCAATCTATTTATCAGGATATTCTTATGGGGAATACTTAAAGTCAGTGAGAGGATGACTTGGATCCCAGTCCAGCACATGCCTCTGGTGGAGCTAGTTGGAGGACTAGCTGAAAAAGAGAAATGATAATCAACAGATATTTAGTGGATGCAAACTATGACAGAGGAGGGAAAAATAGGAATAAATTTAGAAAAGAAGACTCTGTTCAGATATTATGGAAGGGTTTGTACAGGAAAAGTGTTGTAGAAATTAAAATAAGCAAGGAGACTATATTATGCTCAACTACCTGGGAATGCATTCAGCAGTGTAACTCCACACTGGTGGACATGACAATTTTAAGGAGGGTCAGGATCTGGAAAGTAAAAGCTAACAGGGCTAAAAGACAACCAGGCTTTCTCTGTCTGCCACCTATTTAATATTGGCTTCCAGTTCAACCCTGCCTACTCTAGAACTACTTTTCCCTTTTGGAGGGATAACTTATCAGAGAAAAGTAAGGAAAGATCAGTGTCTTCATCTTTCCTTTTATGATTTCTTGCAGAGTTAACTCAAACTATGTGCGTTCAGTTTAACATCTGCTGAGTTACCTCAGCAGTACTGAAAGCAACCGTACTGCAAAACTAATACTTCTGTAACGAGTTGAGCCAAATTGAGATGTAAAACATTGGTTTCTGCCCTAGGCTTGCCAACTTCTGTTAGAAGCACTGCTGTCTTCCCAGTAAAAGTTCTTCCTGTCTGAATGAGTATGATGTTAGTAAAATTTCCAGAATTGTACCTGAGTTAACTCTGCAGTGAGGTTCCCTTAAATGACAGAGTGCATAGGTTAATTTTTTAAAGTTTTCTTTTCATTACCAGCATGCATTGATTTTTTTTTTTTTAAACTCTTTCAGTGATTAAATACAATAAATACGGTCTTAACCACTACTCCCTCAGTATACTTTCTTTGCAGGCTGTAGTAATTTTGGTTGTGAAATCTCAGAGTGACTGGAAAATAGTAGTCTCCTGCAGATGTTATGAAATCTTAAAAAAAAGAAAAAAAAAAAAGAAAAAAAAAAAAGACCAGTGGCAGTAAAGGGATTCATTATCTGCTGTTTGGAAACTTCATATGTTTTGACATAGTCTGTTATATTTTTTTATAGGCTATATTTAATGAGGAAATTCTCATAGCAAAACTGAAAGAAGAAGGCAAGCAACTGGAAAAAAACCTGGAATTAAAAAAGACTGGCATGCTGGCACTCTCAGAAAAGAAGTAAGACTTATGAGACCATTTGATTTGATCTTTTTGCTAAAACTGCATCAGTGTTTTCCAAGGGAAATTTTCCCCAATATTTAAGAAGAATCAGGCAAATTCTATAAAGTATGTGAATTATGTAATGCGATTCTTTCTATTGGCTTTAGGGGGCATGCAGTAGAGACTTGAGGACAGCTGGAGTCAGTCTAAATTAGCTGTCAGGGAACAAACAGTGCCCTTTGGACTAGAGTTATACTGTTATTCTAACACTATGCATGGTAGGAAAGTCAGTCATTACTCCCTGCATATTGTCCTATCAGCTGGAATACTTACATTTGCTATGGCGCAGAGATTTCTTTTTCTGTATGTTACCTGAGATGCAAAGCGTCACAAATGACGTGAATAAGCAAAATAATCCAAATATAATTCTGTGGGCTTGTCTATGTTACACCCATGGAGCTCAATATGGAGATCCTCAATTTAGCATTATCCAGGCTAGCTCCATAGCTGCTTCTCTTCTGACTCTGCCATAGGCCGTCTGAAGGGTTATATGACCAAAGTGATGGGGAAAAAAATTGAGACTCTTCCCAGTGAGTCAAACTTCTTGTTTGAACCCATTTCCCTCTACAAACTGAGCTAAGAATCCCTGCAAAGAAGAAAATACGAGTTCTTGGAAACTTGGGTAAAATTATTGCTCTGAACTCTACTATTTTTCTTGATGGCAGAACTAATTCGTTAATGTCTTCATGAAATGAATGTTGCCATTAATTAACAATGTAATTACCGTAAAAAATGAGCTGCAGCCAGACATGGCCCTTGATCCTGTAGACAGTTATAAATTGCTTATCTTTACTCTCCTGAGTATTAACTTCAGTAGGAATATTCTTGCCAGGGAAGTTGACCATACTCATGTTTTGAGGGTCCAAACAGTTATGATAGCCACAGACCTGTGGGCTATGGGGAATTTCATAGCCTGAGTGTAACAGAAGCATTGTCTTTCTGTTCTTTTTGTGCTGTATTTTTACAGCTGCTCAGTGTTGTGAATGTCTGTCTTCATTTTAGAGTGTTTGTCCTTCATAACTCATTCTACTATTTGATGTAACAGATGAGTTAGGCAGTTGAATTAGAGAAAGGATCTAGTCAATGGTGTTTTTTTTTTTCTTCATAATGTTTGGCACATGCTCTCAAAGCCTGGTCAACATGGATTTCTGCTTCTATACTTGTTCGCTATGAAACTACTAGGATGCTGGGGCTTTCTCCTCCTCTTTTCTTTTCTTTTTGATATCCTCTCTTCCTCTGTATCAGATTTCTTTCTTCAAACACTTCTTTAGGTAGGCTCATGCTTCTTGCATGACTCCTGGTTTGTATAGAAGATAGAAAAAGGACGTGAGTATCCTTTGTTCTGACTGTATCCTGTAAAACATACAAATACACAATGTCCATCAGAAGCAAGAATGATCAATCTATGCTCAAATTTTCTCATTTTAACCTGTAGATCTGTTGCTGGTAGGACTTACCTATCTGAAAGCCTGTCTGCTTTCTCCTTGCGTACTATTTCTACCAGTTTGTCTATAGAAAATATTGCCTCTCCACACAAGCCTTCCTTGGCTTGTATTTTAAGACCTTGCAGTAGAAAGCCTACTAGTTCTGCATGTCCTTACCTTCTTTGCAGGTTTTATTCTCATCAGATATATCAGAGGGAAGTAATGAATAAGGATATCGGAATGGAATAGAGCTCAAATATATGCAGACATTCACATAGCTTACGTTCATGAAGGACCTGAGAATAAGAATGTATAATTTTTTTAATAGTTTTAAAAATAATTTTTTGTTAATATGTTTCTAAATATGTCTACATTGGCTTTGTTTAATAGAATTCAGCTTGATTCTGAGTTATTGCTTTTACAATCAAAAATTGCCCAAGAAAAGGAGGCTTTCGATAAGGAACTTGAAAAGGTAAGACAGGTATTTTTATTCTGGCTCAGAGTTTTTACTAGGCCTTGTCTTGTTTAAACACTCAATGAGAACAAGCCAGCACAAAGTGTAACATGTGAGGTGCTTTAGATGCTTTGATTTGTTTGTGTCTCTGTGCTTGATGAGTTCAAGCAGGGAAAAGGGGCACAAACATTTGCAGGACATGTGGTCTCTGCCTTCTACTCTAGTTGGGCTCTGGAGGTAGTACTGGAGATAGGGGCAAGATCTGCTCTTCAACTGAGACCATAGGATGGTGTTGAAAGATTTAAGGTGGGTGAGCTTGAGGGTGTGGTCTTGTGAGCCGGGATGCAAGGGAATAGAGGGTTATTAGCTTAGGATGTTGTTTTGGGAGGGAGTATATGTGCAATAAGAGAATGGGGCAGACAGATATATGTAGGAGGACTGTGGGGAGCTTTATTAACAAGGATGAGGTTGGCCTCCTGGTCTGGAAAGCTGTTTGAGCAGTTTTCATAGTCATTCTTTCTGACTTGCTCCATGCTTTTTTACATTATTATTAACTTTTATTGCATGTAGAGAAAAGATAACTAGTGGTGGCACTCCATCTGCTGAATGTGTGAAAGAACGCCAACTGCCTGAGATTGTTGTTGTTATGTAGACTACACACACCTATCAGGGAGTGGTTTCCTAGTTATGTTCCTAACCTCTCCTCCAGAGGTGTACATACTGAACAAGGTGGTGATCCATTAAAGACTCTGCCACACTGACATTAGGCAGCACTAGGTATAAGCCACATTCTCCCCATCCCATGGCCACCTCACCTGCTCTTCAACTGCATTCCTGCCGTCAAAAGCCAGGACCCCAATCATCGTCTTCCTATTTCTTTTTTCTCTTCCGTCTTCCTGCCCTTGCCTCTTTCAGCCAGGACCCATGGCTCCTACTTCCCTCACCTTGATATTGTGTGCCCACCACCCCAGTGTTCCTTCCCCATTCCTACTTTATCACTCTTTGTAGTTCACATATTGGAAGTCACTACCTCCAGCTGGAGCAAGGTACCATGTGCCTGGGACCAGCACACAGCTTGCAGGCTGTTTCAGAGTACTTGGTTTGAATGAGGCCATGGAAATGAAGATCCAGAACCATGATCCTGATGTGGTATCAGTGTATGTTAATTACGTACATGCTGTGAATCTTGATTCATTATAAAGTTCTCTGAGATTTTTTTGATGAAAGGCACTGTAACAGTATAGAATGTTATTATAAGGTAAAACAGAGAGAAATATTAACCAAACATCTGTGGTTCTTATTTCTAGACTAAGGAAGACCTACACAATGCTAAATGCCAGAATAAAAAACTTAAATTAGAGAATAAAGCTGTGCGCCAAAAGTATGAACAAGTACTGGAAGAAGAACAACACTGGGCTGTAAAAAGGGATGAGATGGTGGCAAAGTAAGTTTTACCTGTCAGCTTTTGAATACAGATATTTTTAAGTTCATGATTTTATGACTAAAGCTTTTCTTGCTACATAGTGAGTTCATGTTTCTGACAAAGTATCTAAGATTTCTTTTTTCTTTGGTAGGTTGGGGAAATTATCTGTTTTGTTGGATGAAAAGCTTGAACTTCTGGCAAATCATATGATGGAAAAGAAAAATCTAGAGAAGAAAATTGAAAATCTTGAAGACAGCCTACTGTATGTAATCTTTCAATATTGACAACAGTGAACGGTCTCAGTACCGTTTACTCAGGAGTTCAGCTGGTTTAATAGATTCTGAAATGTAACATTCAGTAGGGAAGTTAAATGGGTTTATAAACCATACTAGTAGGCTGGTATGAAACTTTGTAAAACAAAGAGATTAGCTGTCAGTTACCCTAAATTAATCTAGTTTCTTATCACCAAGCAATGAACATAGAAATAATGAAGGATATTGACGCAGTGCAGAATGTAAAACTTCACAAACAGTTGACTATGAACTCCATACTGTGGTACCAGGTCTTGGACCAAGCCACTACCCTTTTGTGGTGGTATCTGAGAAAATCTGCTTTTACTCAGATAAATGTAAGTAAGTACAGATTTGCCCTGTGCACAGAAGTCCTCTGAAGAAGAAATCTTTGGCTTGTGTAGTCTAAGCAGAACAGATGTCCTGTGCTCTATGCAGTGGGGTATGGCTGGGAGGAGCGTGGCCAAAGCAGTGCAGCTCTCTGTTAGCTTGTAGTTGGTGGAAGAGATGTGGGATTTTGGTGCCATAGGTAAAGGCAAGCCCGTGTGTGCTGACCCCAGATATCCTGCTTTGGACCCAGTTCACCTATTTGCTAGAGACTGAGAAGATCAAGGCCTTATGTTGTACACTAATAATCAAATTCTGTTACGTAAGAAGGGTAATCCTGGCAAAAGGGAGAGCTTTGCTTTTTCTCTCTGCTAGAGTTTCATCCTTTACAAGAGAAAGTAAAAAGGTTCAGCCAACTGATCTGACTTTCCTCAAACCTAGCAGAGCCAAATATTTGCACACGCTCTGTGTTTTGAATGACAGCAATCCTGCTGGTTCTGTCACAGTGCGGCACTGAAGGAAGGGGCTGTGCTCCTAGAGTCTTCCTGTTATCTAAATCCTCCTGAGGAAAGTTTTGTTAATATGGAGTTGCCCTACTTATGGATATAATTATAACTAAAAAGTAAGAAAATAATTGCTCACCTCCCTTTTCATACTGAATAAGAAAACATACAATATATGTATTCTGCTTTGTAGGAAACGAAGTACGTTTCTATCTTGATAGGATCAGTGTCTGCATTTTTCCTGACAAAGGAGATATTGTTGCCATGTAAATGTGGGATGCAAAAAAATAAGACCATGAGGTAGCCGCACACTGCTAAAAAGGAGATAGCTGTGCACTGCTAAAGCGGGGGAGATCTTATAATGAAGTGCAATGGAGTCTACAGTATAAAACTAAGTTAACAAGAAAATGAGGTGAAATAATCATCGCATAGTATCTTGATGCTAATTGGCTATCTACACTAATGATAGAAAAGGAAAGGGCTGTAAGAGCTGATTGACTGTGGGAGAAAGCTCTTAATTTCGGAGTTTTAAACTAGACTACATGGAACTGTGCAAAATGCATCGCAGCTCTGACATCTTAAAAAAACTGATTGAAAAATCCCCTTCTCTCAGTCCCTGTCCCCATACTTTCCTAGGTTTTTCTTTTATGTCTGTACATAATTATCTTGTTCTGTGAATTTTCACTGGGTTCACAACATCCCTCTATATCAAACCCAAAATAATTTAATTTCAGCGTACATCACACAGACCTCCCAGTCACTTTAACAGGGCCACCAAACTGGAAATCAAAATTAGGATCTTTTGTTAACTTTTATTTTCTCTAAAAGTAATATGCAATGTATTCAGAATCTCACCATTCACCTTACAAGATTGACTGATTTTTTTTTTTTTTTTTTAATGAGCAATTTCAAATTAAGTCTGTCAGATTTCATTCAAAGAGGGCAATCTTCAATTGATTAAACCCACTGAACTAAGAAACCCACCAAATTGACAATAGTGAATGTAGTTTTGGAAAGTATGGAATAGAAGGATAATTTTTCAGTGTTTTCTAACAATTATTTGCGACATATTCTGCTACTAGTAAAATATCTTGCAGTGCTGGCTTGATACATGTAGCTGTGCATTTAGAACAATAAAACCTTTGGAAGAAAGCCCCATAGTATGTCTTTGTAAATCCACATGGGGTTTGGAGTAGGTGCTTCCCACCACCCTTGTGTGTTGAAGGAGTGGAAATCACAGGTTTCATACTGCCAACCTTTTTATTGTATTGAAGTCGCCTAGAATGGGTTGAATACATATAAAGTTCATGCATTTTAATATTTACCACACATAATACACTAGAAAATACATACTAAGAAATTAAAATCAATTGATTTGTTCATCTGGCCAGAAGTTCTACTTCTGAAAATATTCTTTTCTAGTACTTGCTACTAGTATATTAGAGTAGTTGTTAATTTCTGAAATATCTGTTCTTGTGTTTTGCATTTGTTTATTGTTTCTGGCTTGAAAAAAAATACTCCTGGATTTGCCTTGGTTCCTGACAAGAGCCTCTTAATTTTAAACTGATGTTTCCAACCTAAGACACAACAATGTGTTAACACACAGCTATGGCTGAACACTATAATATGTATAGGTTTTTGAGATGTGACCCACAGGTACCATCTTGCCTCTCTCCAACTAGTGTAAGTGCTTAGCATGTTGGTTGGTGGGAAGGAAATTTTAAAAAACTGTAATAAAACTTTGACATAAAGTAATCACTCTCCAAAACGTCAGCATTATTTCTGAAAGTTTATCTTTTCCCCTCCCAGAAATATCAAGAAGAGCTATGCGGAAAAGCTGGCATCTCTAAAGCACGACTTGAAGACAGAAAATAAGACGAGGTAGGATAAACTAGAAAGTGTGCATTCTATCTTTAAAACAAACCAGCAAACTAATGAATTCCTGCATCTTGGTGCTGCTATTATATCAGAAATATAAAACCAAGGCCTTACAATGTAAATATTCAGTGATACAATGGCAAATAAAAGGGCCTCTCCTCAAGTATATTCATGGTTTCATTTGAATATTATTGCTATACTACCACATGGTAAGAACCACTGAACTTACTGTATAAGCAGCTTTTAATCATTATGACAGTAAATGTTCTACTTTATTTTATAAGCTATTTGGGATTTTCCCGGGATATGGACACTTATGTAAATTGTAAAACTGGGGGTTTTTTTGTTTGTTTATTTTAATTCATTTCAGTTAATGTTAATTGGTAGCTGATCCTGCACCTTTGAGGTCAATGAGAACTTTGTCATTGAATTCAATGAGAAAAAAGTGTCTCAGTCCCCTGCAGTATCAAGCACCCACTGCTCCAGCTAGGGAGTATGGGAGCTTTGTTGCTGAGCGCCTTTCAAAATCAGGTCATCAGACTGGTGGGGTCTGAGTTCCAGCTGTTACATAGATAAACCCTTTGCTGGGGTCAGTAAAAATGAGATATCCTTGCATTTTCAGGTATTTAATTTTCTTTCTTGGACTTATGTGTTTTTCATTAGTTTAGCAGTGTCTTCTGCTGAATCTGTCTTTTTAGGAAAACTTTGGAGAGAATTGTAAGGAGCATGTTACACAGAGGTCACAAAAAGATTGAGGGTTATTTTATCTATATTCAGAATATCTGCCATGAAGTAGTTTGTATCACCCTTCATATACACACATGTCTACCCACAGTGGTGTGAGGTACCTCAAGAAAAAGCCTTGAGCCAGATAAATCTAAGTGAATGTTTGTTGCTGGAGTTAGTCAGAGTGATGTAAAGCTTTCCTGCTAGTTTTGAATTTCTCAGCAACTGCCAGATTTTAAATGAAGCTCTTGGAAGTCTGCTCATACTGTTTGTCTAAAATCAGTTTTGTGTATCTGGTTCTTGAGGTGCTTTCATTCCACACCAATATGGAGATACCTTCTTTTCAGAGCCTTGAGACCTATGTACTCGATAGGGATTATTTTTTTTTTTTTCTTCCATGAATGCCTTTTTGTATGTGAGATCCCTGATGGGATTTTTACCTCCTCTTTATTATTGGCAAGAAAAAAAAGTGGATTCAGGACAGTGCTTAGGCCCCTGCAGTTGATAGGATACTCTCCAAAATAAACCCATTATCTGCTCAGCTATGTCTCTGCAGCTCTGACTTCTCATTTGATTATTCTGTCATGTAAGGTGCAAAGACATCTGGAGATTTCTTGGTTATCTAGTCCAGTCTGGTTCTGCCCTGAGTATTACATCATAATTTTGTCTTCAAAAAATAATCATGCTCAATCCAAAAAGCCATTGTTTCTTCCCCCCCCCACCTTACTCTCATTAAGATGTCATTCTAAAATCTTATTCTTTTGATGACTAAGAATATTTTTTTCTGACTTCCAGTCTGCATTTTCACATAGACAACTATTGCCTTTTTGGTTTTGTATCAGTGTTGTCTTTTATCCTTTTCGTAGTTTACAAACCCTAGGGTTTTATGAACATAAAATCCTGTCCCTTCCAAGCTTCCAAATTTGCTAAGCTAAATTAACCAAATTATTTGGTCCAGACTTACACTAACTAATTTTAGGCACATAATAGAAGCACTTAAGTGAGACTAGTCACCTTAAGACCCCTCCTCCAGCTTCAGTACAGTTTTTTTATGTCTTTCCATGCATCTCTCCTAGATTTTGTCAGGAGCCCAGACTTCTATCCAAACCACTTTAATTGTAGTTCTGAATTTACAGCAGATACGTTTGAGTCTTCCAATTGCTTAAATTAGGCTTGCAGTGCCTCTGATAATGTTGTCTCCCTTCTCTGTTTTTCTCCCAATTTCAATTTATTTCTGCTTATGTGTCTGTCACTAGACTAATGCTTCAGTGGAAGCTACTGTACTTAACAAAGCAGAGAAAACTCTTTTTCTCAGAGGAGGAGAATATAAACAGAAAAGTTAATGAAAGAATAGAGGCTGGCAAAAAAAGGCATGCTGAACTACTTCTGCAGGTATGTTAAACAGCAGGTATTATAAGCCATTACATCCAGCGTTACGATACGTTCATGCTGTACATAATCAGAGTAAACTCATACCTAAGTAAGTAACCTCCAAGAGCCAATTCTTTGTAAGCTATTAAACATGATATCAGGTCTAAAGCTCTTCAGTATCTAAAGATCTAAATATCTCCGTTCTTGGAGATATTCAAAAGCCATTTGGACACAGTCCTGGGTGACTTGCTCTAAGTGGCGCTGCTTGAGCAGGGGTTTGGACAAGATGACCTCCAGAGGTCCCTTCCAACCTCAACCATTCTGTGATCCTGTGATCTGACCTTAACTCCTATTAATGATTTTAAAACAATTATTTATCTTAGCAGGTGTTGTGTTTTAAATGCAGATTGCTCTCATTTTGCTCTAATTGCTTATTTCTGAGTGGTCCAGGTAGACACTATCTATTTCAGAAATCACTGACCATTTTGCTTTCCTTTATGAGATTGAAGACCTTGAGAAAGAACTTTTTCAGTCTGACAACCAAGTCAAATCCCTGAGTGAAGAAGCAAGTAAGAGGGAAAATGACTACAGGAATTATAATGAAGATTTTACTAACAAAATAAAATGTCTGGAGGTAAGTTTTATTGTTCTTTTCATGAACCTTGGGAAGATTTCTGATGGATGAAGTGGTAGTGTGTGTTTGCACCTCATTGCAGCTCTGCTCATTGGAGCTATGCTCAAATGTGACCCATCTGTCAGTAATTGTTTCAAGAAAATTCTTTACTTTTCAAGTTGGTGTTTGGTTTTTTTTTTTTTTTTTTTTAATAGTCAAAAGCACTTAAGACCCTCAGATTGAGATGCTGGAATCAGTACACAACCATATATGTATATGTACATTTAAATATTCATGTACATATGGACATCTATGTCAAAAGAATGCAAGAAGGTGTTTCTCAGAAGGGATGCCTCCCATTTTAAAATAAAAATATGTGCAGGACCAGATTCAGTCCTGAGATGCATCCAGTTTAGCTTTGTAGTGAGCCACCCAATGTGTAACCTGTTAATGTAGAATTTGTTACATAATTTTTGGGTAAACACGTCCACATTCATGGAAATATGACAGCTTGATTTTAGACACTGGTCAAAGTCTCCTCCGAATTATTGTTGTTGTAAATCTATTGGAGTGACTGATGGTGTGCAAGACATAACTCAAGGCTACTTAGTGTCAGTGTTCTTTAAAACACTGATGAGCTTTCTTCCCCAAAGAACGTAGGACACTGAAATGCTGAATATGAACTATGTAGAGCTTTCAAAGATTTCAAGCGCTTCTCCAGTCTTTGGTATATAGCATATGCTCTATCCCCAGGGAAACTATCTGACTCTTGGTCAACAGCCTGATTTGAGATAGATCAGATGCCAGGAGTGTAGGAAATACCCTCTTTGTATGTGTGACCTTAGAAAGGTAGATTTACAGAAGGCCTTGAGGATCTTTCTTGTTTTGCTGGTGGAGAGGTTATGCTCCCATATCATGCAATACAGTTATGGTCATGTAACAGCTCAAGCTTCCCTAAAAATCAGGGCTGAGACTGCCACTGCTAAGTAAACAGTTGTGCTGGATTCGTTCTCATGTTCTTTCTGGCAGTTGAGCTATGCATAATATACAAAAGAGATGCTAAATATACCTTGACACTCTTTCTGCCTTTTCTTTAATATGATCCATTCTAAAAGAGTTTTTCCCTCATTTAATATAGTACTGATGAAACTGTTATCAGATGGTTGCCCTTTCCTTTCTGGCCTGGACAGAGGCAGGTTGAAAAACTAACTGTAACTGTTTATTTTCATTCAGTGACGCACTCTAACATTTTCTCCTTTTTTAACTGTTTTCCCGCTTTGCTTTCATGTCCTACCATTTCGATGAAACAACTGAAGCTGCTTTTTTTTCTCCCTCATTTTGCTTTTGGAGCTTTCAGCATTTTGTGGCACTTGCTCTCCACTATTTTAATCTGCAAAATGATTCTGTCTGAATGCTGTCTCATGGAGGTGGTCGGTGTAAGGGGAATGAGTTCCTTTGTAAGAATCATGTCAAATCAGGTTCATCCTGCTCTGGAGCATCATGATGATGTATGTTATCAAAGTAGTCCATAGAAGTGAGACTCAGATCACCTTTCTTTCTCTGCCTTCCTCACATACATGTATCTGCCAAGGGAGCCATTTCATCTGTTCCCCTCCATATTTTCCAGTTTTTTAATTCCTTTTACCCATCCTTCTGCTACAGTCCTTACAAAAATACAGCTCATGAGCATATCCAAACATCTATACTTTGAGGTTTTCTGATATTTCTAGTCTTTGATCACAGAAGTGGATATGACTTACCTGACTTCAGAGTCTCAGAGGGAACAAAACCATGTAGTGCAGCATTTGACGTTAATGTCCTGTAAAGAAGCGAGTTCAGAGTCCTGGTGTTACTTCGCACCCTGGGCCCAGTTTCATTTCTTTGTATGGCTTTATTTCCTGGGTATAATCTTGTCTCTCTCTTAACATTGTTCTTCAAGTCTCCCAGTCTATATAGGTTGTTCCTGTTCTCCCTTTCTGTGTTTTTACTTATTGCAGCAAAAGAGAATAGATGTATTTTTCCACTGAAAAGTCATTTAATTCATGACTTGTGTTCCTTTGGCCCTAACCAAGATGAGATTCCACTGTGCTGAGATGCACATATATCGAATTAGACTTTTTTATTTTTTTGCTTTAAAACCTAAGGTCGGATTTTTTTAAAGCTAAGGAATGAGACAGAGAAAGATTAAAATGTCCAGATTTGTAATGGTATTTAGGTGATGATCTGCTTAGTCTTTAAGAGCTAGTAGTAGTTCTTCCCCATGCTGATGTAACAGAGTGCAAAGATTCCCAGGCTGATAAGTCTGTGCAGCCCTGTTATAGGGGAATGTACAGCTCAGATCCGGGAGCATTGTAGTTACATTTGTATTAAATATTAGTATGATTGAAAATAATATGCTTGTGACTGGGCATGGAGCAACAACATGAGACAGGTCAAACCACAGAATGACATGCTGATAGGAAAGGATATGCAGAATAACGTGAAAGCACTCCATATTTCTGGTAAGACAAAGAAATACTTAAGTTTGTTTTGCTTCACTGATGGGTAAGCAGAATCAAATGCCTAGTATACTAGTGCCAGCATCAGAAAAGTAACATCTCAGGCAAGGATAGGGAAGGAACCAGTTAGCAAGCATACCTACAGAATTCAGATGCCTTCCGATCATCTGTGTCTAATGAAATTCACCTTCAGGTAGTTAAGTGGCTGAACCCATTTCAGAGCTGTTCAAGATTATATTTAAGTGCACGTCAAGAATAGGTGAGTGAAGCTCAAATCATCTTCGGTTCCCAAAATAGCTGTACTGGGTAAGACACAAAGTTGGTCCTACCAGGATCCTGTCTTCCGCAGTGATCAATAGTCCTGCTTGGGGAAGTAATGGAAGAACAGTCAAATGTAGAATGAACCTTCTTCTGTATAATCTTCATGACGAATGAAGTGTCAGGAACTTCTCTGGATGGAGATGGTATCTGCATTTAATAGCTTTTGATGGAATTTTATGCTATGCTGGATCTTCAGTGCAATATTCTTCTAACACTGATTGATTCTTTTAGCTCAGATGTATATTTATCCTCCATAACAACCTATAACTTATAATTTATTTAGTAAGAACAAGAATTTTCTTTTGTTTTAAACCTGCTGTCTCAAAAGTTTATTGATATCTTGCAGTTCTTGTGTTATGTGAAACAGTGAATAACTGTTGTCTTCTCATCTTCTCCATCAAAGGTGTATGATTTTTACACACCTTTATTTTATGTCCCTTCAGTTGTCTCTTTTCCAGGCTGAAGAATCCCAGATACAAAAACAGTTGGAAAAATCATCCTAGGTAATAGTTACCCATGCTTTACTGACAAAATCAAACAATGGTCCCCGTTAATTTGCGGGAGGTCTGCTCTCATATTGGAATTGATCGTTTTTTTCCTTAATGACTCAGGTGATAGGATAGAGCGAATGCTTATCGGATTTGCAGATGACAAACACGGTAAGAGTGGGAGCACCCTCTGCAGGGCAGAACTAGAATTCAGAATTATTTTAGCAAGTTGGAGAAGTAATTTGGGGGGAAAAAGGTCATAATAAAAAAAAACAAACGTATTTTTGCATTTAGGTAGAAACAGTTTTCTGTACAAATCCATCATGAGGGAGAGATTTAGGCAGTGATAAATAGAACTGAAGCTGAAAAATTGAACATAAGTCAACAAAGATCTGTAGTAATGAACAAGGCAGCTGTCAAACCAGCCTGTAGAAAAAGGCGGATACCCTGGCAAGGCTTATGATGTATCTTCTCTACTCTAGCTGGTTTTGGTAGAACGCAGCTGAAGTACAGTGTCTGGTATTGATCACCTCATTTAAAGGAGAATGTAGATTATTTTGAGATCCAAGAGAGGAGTTCAGTAAAGATGATCAAAAAAAGGTCGAATCTTTTCCATTTAAAATAGGCAAATCCAAGAGAAAGCATGGTAGTAATTACCAAATAAATAAAAACTCAAAGCAAGATGATAGGCTTTTCTCCTTGTCCACTTGTTTAGACAAATAACAGGGAACATAATAGATTTATCTTAAGAAAAAGTTAGGCCCTAAGAAAGCATTGACAGCACAAATAGTAAAACCCTGGAATCAGTTGTCTGAGACATGGTATCTCTACCACTAGGGTTTTTAAGGACAAATCAAACATCTGTCATGGGTACTTAGGTCTAATTGATTCTGCTGTAGAGCAGAGAGACGGACTAAGATGACCTCTTGGGATCACTTCCAGTATTCTTTTGTCTGTTTTTTTTTTCCTCTGGATATGTTGAATTATTAATGTATTAAATGCTGCTCAGACAGATTATTGATTAATATTTAGTTTCATTAAAGAATGACATCAAAACTGCAACTGAAAATCTACTTAAAAAAGAACAAGAATTAAACATAAGCAGACTAACCTTGGAAGAAACCCAGAGAGAAGCAGAAGAGAAGTATAGAAAATATGAAGAACTGAGGAAATCATTTTTAGGTAAGTGTTAAGTAGCTCCTCTACATAGTGGGGCTTTCTCCTGCTGTTTCCAAAAGCAGCGTGCTATAGCCCTTCGTCTGCCTATGGCTCAGATGAGCTATGAAACACGTATAAATTGAGCTCTTTGTAACAACTGGAATCTGTAGACATGGCCATAACACAAATATAAAGCATTTTTAAAAAAAATGCCAGACCAGATAAACAGATCACTTACTGATAGAACCTAGTTTTATTTATAACAGCTTAACTCTAATATTCAGTCATCACACTGTCTAAAAACCCTTTCTCTGCTTTGTAGACAAGAAAGATGAAGAGGTACGAGTCAAAAGAGCCATTCAGCAGTCAATCAAAACTACTGGGAAGCTCAAGGAGGACACGGTAATAACTTAAAACCTGGCTGTACTACTTCTGCAAAGTTTCACCACCAGCTTTGTTTCCTCCCAGTAGAGACCAGGCACCCATGGAGACTGGGACTGGGGCATACAGGCTGGGGCTGGGGACATACCTTCCTCTCTGCTGCTGCGTTCCCATCTGGGGGATGCCTCAGCTCAGCCTGTAACCCAGCATTTATATCAAGCTGTCCCTGTGCTTGATTTTGTATTCCTTAGGCACAGGAGCAAGTCAAAAAGAAGCTGGTGAACTAAGGGCATTTGTGAACCTGCTTCTATTCAGATGCTTGCTACTGCTAGGGCAGGAATTTCTGCCACCTCAGTAACTCATATTGGAAAAGTCTTTCTGTATCCTTGCCTCTTTACCTATATTTCTCATTTCTGACTTCAGGCATTCAATCAGCACCAGCGTGAGGAGGGAGAAACTTGTATAGCTGGGAGAGTAGTTGCAGTGGCTCAAAACGTCTGAGGCATGGGGCATCTGCTGCTCCCAGCCAGTCTCCCTGCAGAGCTTGCACAGTGACTCTGCCTGACAGCCGCCTGCTCCAGCTGATGAGCCTGAGTATGGTAGCCACAGTGCATGTCAGACCTGCTGTGCCCGCACTAGCCATTTCTATGGTGCATACACAACCAGTCCCAGTTATGTACTGGGGACATTCACTTAGGGCTGCTGGGCGTCAGGCAGCCTGGCCAGAGCTTGCTTCAGCTGGGCTGTACATCCCGGGCGAACAATCAGATTGCTTTTGCTTTCTGTTTCTCTGCCAGAACAAAACTTTTGGGTGGAAGAGGAGCACAGTCACACCTTCTGCTGCTAATAGGAAGAATTAAAGTGTCTTTAGTTACTGAGAAGCATAAGACAAGCTCAGTAAACTACATGAAGGGCTCTGTTACGAGGCCGATCAGATTGTGCCCCAGTGGCCTGGTAATGGGCAAATCTCTCTGATGAGCTCCACAGAAGCCACGTCAACACAGAAATTGTCTCTGTTCAGAAAAGGGAGATGTGTTTCTCGAACCTATTAGAATAGGAATAGCACAACAAAACAGTTGTGTACACCTGAGCCTCCAGTGACAGGAGAGTGATGCCCCTGTCCTTGGGTGACCATGCAGCAGGAAGGTCACTTCATGTCACAGCTGGTTCCTTTCTTGTGGACCATAAGCAATCGCTTCCCACTCTGTATCCCTTCCTCCTTGTTGGTAAGAGGGGATAAATACCTGTCTCAGATAATACTTTGAAATTTTTAAATGGAAGCTGCCACATAACAAAACCTCCTTTCACTTTATTTAATTATAAAAATCCTATCTAAAGATCAGTTAGCAGTGAAGAGTTTATCATTAACAGCTGGAGCTGAGGAAAGAATTGAGGATCAAGCGTGATGCTGCAGTTGGCCAGTTGAAAAACCATACAGAGAGTATGAAGCTGCTAGAACGAGACATCTATGAGATCAACAGGAAACTTGACATTGTGAACACCGAGAACTGCAGATTGAAATTAGTGAGTATATTGAAGCTTGACAGTGTTCCTTCTCTGTATGAAGTTCTGTGCTCATTTTTCATTTCACAGAGAACTAGCCGTGGAAGATGATGAAATATAAACAGGACAGGGCAAACCTGGCCTTTTAAACAAATGTGTGGAGCTGTGTTTAATTTGGAAGGCAACAAAGAGGAATATCCAAGGGCAGGGCATCTCCTTGAGGCATAATCAATATCGTATATCTGCTGCATTCAGTCAGGGATTGTAGGAAAAGGCCTTCCTGCCACATAAAGGGGGTTGAGATGAATGTGATATGTAGAACAGGCCTGTGCAATTTGGAATATATGCTTTTGAAAATATTCTGTATACCTTTCAGGCCCTAGGCTATCAGAGTAGTAGAATCTCCTTCCCCATAAAACACATGAAGTAAAAGTGGTCTTATTATTGCCAGCTGTTACCAGGCTGCCATCCAGAGCTGAACCCATATTTCTGCAGGCATGTGGACTATGTTTCTGAGCTGATCTGAACCCTGTGCCCTGTTTGCTGCCTGCAAGCACAGGGCTCTACTGCTGCGAGGGCAGCTGCCTGAATCTGTGTGTGCTAGTGCTGCAGATGCTAGGTACCAGCCACTCTGCAGCTCTATCCAATTATATCCTTATGGAAAAGAAGGCTTCCCTCAGGAAGAAAACTCGTGGTTACACTACAAACAGCCCTCTCCTTATGTTCAATTCACTAACAGAAGCTGAGAAGCTCTGCCTTTTCTGATGCCCGTGTTGCACCAGGGAATGCTGTTTATTGTGCCTGACCTGGGCCATCTGACACATTTCAGCCAAACCTGGGACAGCACAAGCTGGGTACTGGTAGAGCTGATCCAACGTGAATGAGTCCATCCTATTTTGGGGGAACGAGTGAGGAAGAGTTTCCCTGTTTGCAAACGACCTGTGCTGCTTCAGCTGTTCTCAGCGTCCTCATCCATTTTATTTGGAGGCATAGACATAGCTGGCTTGTGTTGATTTTGGCAACTGTAAGAATTTGTTCAACGAGGTGAAATGGATGCTGTTGTTGAAAGAAAGTGTGTCCACAGGGATACATTAACCTTCGTATTTCCATAAGCTAAAACTCAGCTTATTCTTCCTGATCTCTCTAGAAACAGTGAAACCATTTGGAAATTCTTTAGAAAACTGTGGCAAGTATTCTGTTGTAATTATTTTTTTCACAGTGCAATGCGCGGATAAAAGAAGATATTTTTGCAATGGATTCTGAAGCAGAAAACCACAAGTCAGCAACAGTCAAAATCCTGAATGATCTAGCAGTGCTTCATGGTAACATGTGAATAATGATTTCAAACCAAAAAAGTGACATTTTTTAAAGAATATCTTTAAGTCCTTATGTCTTTTTTTGGTACAGCAATCTACCACATTTTAACTGTTGACTCTGTTGTAGATCTTCTTCTGAAGGGATGGTCAGAGGAGAGCTTTATTCAAAAGGTGATTTTCAATTTTCTATCATGCTGTTTTGCATAAATATATTTCAGTTACCATGTAAAAAAAAAAATTCATATTGCAAATAAAGCACTACAATTTCTGAAGTCAAGCAGGGGCAAAGTAGTAAACCTAGGTTTTCCAGCATTGTATAAAAATCCTGGCTATAAAAAATTTTTCCCAATACTGTTCCTTTTGCTGGTCATATATTCAATCCTTAAACCTGTGCAGTCTCCCTGTACCTAATAACATTGTTGCTGTTCTACATTCAGCTCATCAGGCTTGTAATATTTTTCCAGTTGGGGAGAGCCTTCATTTTGAACAGGAATTAAACCGAACTATCATGTGAGAGTTTTTCACCGGTTATTCCATTAGAAAGGCAAACTTTGCTTTTTTATGCAAGGATTGGGTAGTTAATGAAAAACTTCCTGTAGCGTTACAGGTCCGGTGGCCAGTCAAGCTGTGGGAAAACAAGATAAACAAAACAAGTTTCTTAATATTTTGTAAGTAAGTGTTTCTTTTTCTTTTTAAGAAAAAATAAGTTCTACCCTGTGACCTTACAGGAATTTCTGGAGAATGAGCAGGAAATACTGAATGCAGTGACAGCTCTAACAACAAAAATTCAAAGACGAGTGGAAAAGATTGGTGATATTAATAGCAGGCTACAAAATCAGCTGGAAGGACTGGATTCTCTGGTTGTCAAAAAATCTAGAATGGATGATCACTGTAAGATACACTAAACTTTTTCTTTTCCGCTGTCTTTTTTTTTTTAAATCCCAGAATATGTTAATTCTTCACAGTTTGTCATAAAGCACAAGTAGTACAGCCATGTTCTATCTGATCACTCTGCTGCAGATTGAGACCTAGTGGTACATTTATTAGAAGAACTAGGCATGCTTTATAACACAGCCTGGATATTATTATCTTTAATTTCTACTTTCTAACGGGTTGTGATAATAACAGTGTGGGGGCTGTAAAATAGTATGAGCATCACTGATCTTTCCAGAACTGTATGTTTGTTTTTCCACAAAGGATAAATAAAACACCTCCTCAACTCCCGCAGATTGTGGTTGCATAGGTATCACTGGAGGACTGTAAGGTTAATTAACGTTTATGTTCTCTAGGATTTTACATGTGGGCAACTTGTACTGCTGTTTCCATTTAAATGAACAATATTCTATACTCATCTTGGGGAGGGGTGATATTACACAGGGGCCATAGGTGCATGCAAATTGCTTGCTTCAGAGCCTCCTTTTAACTCAAATCCTGCTGCTAAAAGGCTATGGCATACAGGCTGCTGTGAAATCTTTGGGTCTGGGTAATGTGATAGGAAGCCAGGGAGAGGAATGATGAATTTATAGAGGAAGGGAATGTCCCTGGAAGGAAGTCGGGCAAAGAGCGGAAGGATGAATGTACAGCAGAAGAGAATCCTCCTTCATCTGAAGGCCAGTGGCAGTATTATCTTCTGTGTCAATTGTGCAGGCGGGTTTCTTCACAAGGAGCCTGCACAAAAACATTGGTCATTCCACTGCGTGGATTTATCTAGCTGTGTCTACCTAACTCTTTGGCTGGCATTACTTTTTTTTTTATTCTAGTGAGAGAAGTTGTTAAAGACAGTTTAATTTGTATTTTACATTCCAGGTTTTGCTGAAGGCTAAAGCACTGGAGCCCAGCAGGAAGGTCAGTGTTTGGTTAGGCCATGCAAGGTCTGTGGGGTGCACTGCCTTCCTGTAAGCTCTGCTCGTAATAGAGTCCCTCATTCTGCAGCCTTCAAAATTAATATATGCTTCTCTAGACCTATCAGAAGATGTACTCTTTACTACAGCTAATGTTACCTGGGAGTTGTTGTTAACTTTTCTTTTTAAAAAACAAGGTATAGCCCAACATTTAAACCCAATACATATAGTCCATACATGGAAATGCATGTAAAAGTATACAGTCCTCAGTACTGCACCTTTGCAAATGGCTTCTCCTGCACGGTGCCGCACTGGCTGCTCGCATGCCTACTGTGCATGTACCGATGTGACAGCTGTGCAAATGTAGACACAAAACTGTGTTTAGGACATTTTAAAGAAAAATATGCCTATGACTCTGTCAGTGATGGAAATGGTATTTTAACACATGACTGTTAAAGGCATACTTTTAGAACTGTCCTCTAGTTTAGTGTGTCTGCGAATTACATTTTGTACCTAACAGCATGGACAGAATTTATTTGATTTCCTTAAGGAGATCAATTACTTCCTTAATCCCTAAATCAAACCTTACTTCTGCATACAAGACCTAGTTTGTTTGCGCACTGTTTTTAGAAGCAGTGAACCTGTCAATTGGCATTTCACAGAAAAAAGCTGCCAGGAAAGGCGTATCAGATGTAATGAAATCAAACCTTTAATGGAGGAAGAGGAAAGCGACATCTCGAGGCAGCCTGGCTGAGAGGACACCCCTCCAAGCCCCTGAGCTGCTGGCAGGCTCAGTCCTTAGCAATGTTGATAGGTAATAGAATAAAAAAGGTATTACTGTCACACTTACTTAAATATAGAAACGTACATCGTTATTTGCATTGCTACAGCCAATGATCCGTACAGTAGGAAGAGTTCAAGTTGAGACCTTTCTACTAATCTTCCCTCTGTGTTTAGACCTTCTGCACTGCTCTGCATCTTCTTCTAGACCATCTATAGTAAGTTACTGGTGGCTAATATGCAAGATACACACTTTGGGTATCTTCCTGTACAATAGAGAGAAGACTAGAGTCTGTCAGTTGATGTTTAGCTTCAGCAAGGCTAAATTCTGAACAGCCTCAGAAATTTTAGCAATTCTTATCAAGGTGTTCACAGAAAGATTTTGATGAATGTAGAGCAGAGATAATGGTATCTCTTTGTGGATATAAGGGATCTCCAGTTCTTTTTATTAAATCCATGCTGGTTTTCTACTTCAGTCACCCCATCAGTTTCTATCATTGCAGTGGTGATACTGCATAAAGAGCTGTTCCCTTCCCAGCTGCTAAACTCTGCTGCTGACTGACCACTGCTGTTGCTGCAGCATGGGTACAGCTGCAGCCACACTCAGGAGACGTGAGCTGTTGGCACTACTGATAAAGGGATGAAACAGACACAAAGCACTCTCACGGGAGGAAGCAAAGGTGACTGTGCTGAAAGGCACAGATAACAGAGGCTTCACAGGCTTACCTGCAGCAAGTGGTTTGCTGACAACTACCAGTAAAAGAAAATCTTTAATCTGATATTATGTGGAAATTTATAGTCAAGCTATAAGAAAATGGATTTAGCAGAAATGCTATTACTGTTTAATCATGTCCAGGAAGAGGTCTCCATACATGAAGTACACAGAGCATAAACTATACTTTATAGAGAACTTTACAACGCATTTCCTCGCCTTCTACCTAGCACGCAGATTAAGCACCATGAGGAATCACACTCAATAAGTCTTTTTTCCACTGGTGGGGGACAGAAGCTAGAGTATGTGATGAGAAAATCAAGCTCTATGGTGTATTCGAGCTCTATTTGTTTTATTGGAAGTCTACTGAAAACGAGGCTCTATTGTTTTATTCAAACAACACCTAAAATATTGTATTAGGAAATAAACATATACAAGCAAACCACTGTACTAGAATGTGTGACAAGCTTTTTATACAGATTCACAGTGATAAACAGGTACAAAGACACTCCCTTCAATCTATACCATAGACACTTACGAAGAATACAAAGTGCAGATTTTTAATATTATACAGTCTCACTCAGAGGTGTTTCACCCGGGCGGCTTGTACCTAAATAAATTCTTTTAAAACAGAAGTTTCCATAGTGTAACAAGCACTAAAATTGCTTAATCCAGATCATTAGGACAGCGTTGCTGGCACAGGCTTCTTCTAATGTCCGTTTCCACCTTCTGAGAGTATGCGCGATGGCTCGGTGTACTTCGCTGTCAGTAAGTAGAAGAGGGCAGGTGCAGGTACCAAGGCAAGCAATGGCAGGTCCTGCTCAAGCTTATCTAGTTTGGAAATGGAGATGATTCCATAGGCATGAAGTAACCAGTGGCTGAAGAGGACAACGAGCCTTTTCTTCCTGACGAGAAGATCCTTGAAAGACTTGCAAAACAAAGACAGTATCCTGTTATCATTTAGCCCGTTACCTAGTACCTGATGTTTAAGAGATGTTACGGGTCATGCACAGAGACTGTATGAAGCCTCCTGGGTTTGAGCCCTTCCAGCACATAACCCAGTTTCTCAGTGCACCATGAAAGGGAAGACTTGCAGGAGCTTCCTCCAGCTAAGAGGAGAAGTCATAAAGGAAGAGGCTGAAACGCAGAATACACTGCTGAAAAAAGGCAAGAGACAAAGTGGTCTCTGCTCATTCAAGTATTTTATATTATGAGTTTTAACATAGGAAACACGTTTACCTACCTCCACTTCAGAAGCAGACATGTACACAGCCAGTGTAACCAAAGACAACACCAGTATGATGTAAGGAAAGGCATAATCTAAAGGCAAACATTGAACACATTAGCAGGAAAAAGAATGCATGATATACATTTCAGCAGAGATAGTTTTTCCACATATAACCATGGGTGTGAAGTAAAATAAGCTACTATAGCCCACCTCTTATCATCCCACCAAACATGCACAGCAGTGAGGGTCAGCCAAGCACAACACTTCTGTCTTAGGTTTTCAAACTTTTTCTAATACTTCTAGGTGGAGTTACTGTACACTTAAATCACTAACTGAAAAAGACAGATAATGAGAACAGTAGGGGGGATTTTGTGGCACCTGTCCCCTCCATGTGACAAGTATGCTGGAAGCTAAACCAAAAAGATAGCTGATCTCCCCAAACTTATACTTCAATCCATCTCTGAACTCAGACAAACTCTACTTTAGCAGAAAGCGGAATTAACTCCCTCTGAAGTAACTTCCCCTCATACCACCCTACACCCTTTCTGGGAAAGGGACAGCCTCTAGCAGCACCAGCGGAAGCAAAGCAGCGTTGGGCAGGAGACTGGTTAGGACAGGGCTACTAATGAGCAACCTTTTCAGCTAAGACTCCTCACAATAACCTTAAACAATGTCCTTATTCTCAAAGCAAAAAGCGTGTCATGTCCCTTCCCTCTCTCCCTCCCTCCCCTAAGTCATTTGTTAGTGTGTGTTTATAGGTATGTTTATTAGTGTTATTAGGAGAGAACTCACAGAGCAGGCCGCCTCCAACGGCCTGAAGCACAGTGAGGATAGGGAAGAAGTACAGTGCTGCATAAATGCTTTTAAATCGATCAGACTTTCCTAAACCACAGGCAATTTTCTTAACCAGAAGAGGCCGAAGTAGCATCATTAACACAAGACAGAAAGCGTAATATATAAACACAATGGTGTACCTGGAAAAAATAAAAATAAAAAATTAATTCCTTAAAATATGCAGTTCTTTTTCTCCTGCAGACTCAACTCAGAACCAGGGAATTTGGGGTTAGAGTCAGTCAAGTTTAAAGAATTTACAATCAAAATATGTAAACACAGAACGATGGGCTCATTTTTCCTAGGGGAAATGGTCAAGATGCAGCAAAGGGGAAAAAAAACGAAGTCTTAAGCTTTATAGCTAAATAGCCCGGACTATGCCACCTTCTTTGGTGACTCAGAAAGTCGTTAGGTGTTGCTAAGCGTTTCACAGACAAAACAGCTCAACGCATGAAAAGACTTCAGGGGATTGATACTCATCGGTCTGAGTTATAACTGAACACCGTTTGCAGCTTTGAGAAGAGGCACGGACAGAAACACGTTTGTATAAAAGGAAGGGAGAGACAGGAGTACAAAAGCCTTTACACTTACAGGGGATAGACTGCTTCATGAGTGCAGTGCACCGTGGTGATGTAGTCGGGACTTGGGTTGTAAAGCATCGTGTACCAGTCCGACAGCTTCTTCACCTTGCAGGAGCGGATATGCAGAGAGCCAACGGGGTTGCTGACGAGCAGCGTAACAATTGCTGCAACGCTGCACTCGAACAAGGCAGTGATGTGCTGCAACAATGCGCTGGAACTGTGGAAGGAGAGAGATTCACTACTATTTTGCTAACACTACAGGAAATCTAAATGCCCACTGAGAAGTGGAGGCCCATGCGGTACAGAATCTTCTACAGAATTAATATTCACTGTGACCAAGGATAGGACAATGCTGCTTAAATAAAAAGTTAAGTACTTAAAGCTGAATGTGAAAAGTCATTTACAATCTCAGATGATTTAGTGTGTAAAATGTGATTGAACATTCCAGTTTCCTAAATGAAAGCCTTCTGTAGCATAAGCATCCTGTCAGGTGACGGACAACACTCACGCTGTTGCAATTTCAAAGAAAGCAGCAGAGAGGATAAGATATCACGCGTCTCAGAAGGGATGACATTGTTACATATGATATGAGCAACATTTTCAAAGTTGCAAGTCCTTGTTAAAGGTGGTACGTATTGATATATTAGTATCTCTCAGTCCCCTATGTTTTCAGTGTTTAGTACACTCCAGAGCCATTACTTCTCAAAAATTCCAGTCTAGCACCTAATGGCCACATGCAGCTATGGTTTTAAGCCCCTTTTTTTACACAAATTCCTTGATGCACCATGCTGACATAAAGGTTATATCACCTATGCTATCAGGACCAAAACCCAGTATACATATTCCTCAAGAGAAAACTCAAATCCATTATCTCATTGCCCATGCACAGCAACGCTGATCGGGGCCTCTGCAGGTGGTAGGTCTGGCCCAGGAGAGAGGGGATGACACAACGCACTGCTCCTGCCCGCTACTGGGAAACCCAATCCAGCCCAAAGTGCCAGATGGACTGGGCACCACCACATTGCAAAGACATGGACCGTGTCCTGAGGGCAGTGACTGGCAAGAAGGACCTGCAGGACTCTTACATTTGTAAATAATGCCCCCGCTCCAGCTGCCCAAAGATTATGTGCTACTGTATCAGCTCAACCAACAGCATGAACTGCTGGACGGTTCAATTCAGCATCTCAGATTGATCACTCATGGATATAAGATGTCCATTTTTAAATAACTTATCTGAAGAAGGGGTATACGAACCTCTTTTTTCCTGAATACCATTCAATAAAGAACCAGTGTAAAACCAGGGGAAGCATGGCCATGAAGCCAAGGTACAGCCAGTCATAGCGGTCTGGAGATCCCATACACTCCCGGCAAATTTTGTTGTCATCGGTTCTTTGACCTCTAGGACATACCTACAAAAAGCGGATGCTTTGTAAATACAGTCTCTGAGTACCAATAATAAACCATTGTTCCTGGAAAAGCAGCTTGAAGTAGTACCGGGTCAAGAAACTTATCAGATTTTTAAAGAGATGAAACATTAACCTCAGCTATTTCTCAGCTTACACCGGCCTTGCTCTCTCTGGCTCTTGCTTCTTAATATAAACAAAGGTGAAGCACGTTTAAAAGACTTCATCCAAGACTCCCTTTTCCCCTCCTGCTGTCCCGCCACCTTCCTTTCATTGCTAAGCTCACTCACCACTGCCCCCCAGAGTTTCTTGCTCCCCGTTCATTCCACCATCCTTGGATGTTGCTCTCCCTTAGTACACCAATAAAATCAGTGGGCACTGCCATTTCAGCACAACTCTCTGTACCATTCCGTTCTGTTCCAGCCTTCGCAGCCCCTCGGCTCGGCTCCAGCTTAGCACCGAGCCTTCAGCACCTCCTTCGGGGAACGTTTTATTGAGCAGCTCCTGCTATCGGTAAGGGAGCTCTGCCCACCCTTTGCAGCCCTCATCTCCACCTGCTCCCCAAGGCACCTCGGGGCTGGGCCGCGGTGCCGCTTACAGCGAGATCCGTATCGGCCTCCGGGGCGGTCCGGCCCGCGCTGCTGATGCCGGGCCCAGGCCAGGAGGGAGTGGGGCCAACCCCCTCCCCGCCGCTCCGGCCGAGCCCCGCCCGCGCCGCACTTACCCCGCAGTCCCCGTAGGTCTCCACGGAGCCGTTGACCGACAGGACGGTCCTACCGCAGTACAGCCCGAGGCAGGCGGGCTGGATGTCCACAGCTGCGGGGAGAGCGCGGCCCCCGTTACCCGCGGTGCTCCGATCCGATCTGGCGCGCCCCGTCTCACACACCGCGGCTCCCCCGCAGCCGAGAGGCACCGAGCGCCACCCCCGTCCCGGTCCAGCCGCTGACAACCGCCCCACTCCCACTCCCAGCCCGGTACCGGTGTCCCCTGAGCGGCCCGCCCCGTCCTACCGGAGCGGAACATCCCTGGAACCCGGCAACACTCCCGCCAGCTCCGCCGAACCACTTCCGTATGCGTCACTTCCACTTCCGACGCGGGGACAAGCTCCGCCCTCCGAGGAAGGGGAGCGTGGGTGCGCTGCCCGTGGGCGAGGCCATACGCGGGGGCGGGATTGCTCCGCCTCGGAGGCGTGGCCCGCGGCGGGGGCGTGTCCCGCGCGGTCCCCGCCCCGCCGGGGCGCGGGCGATGGCGGCGGACGGTGGTGGCGGCGGCAGCGGCGGTGCGGGACGGCGGCTGCCGCCGCACTCGCCCTCGGGCCTGGTGCTGCAGACGGTGGAGATGCACACGGGCGGCGAGCCGCTGCGCATCATCCCGCGGCTGGAGGCGGCGGAGGAGGCGGTGGCGGCGGGGGGGCTGTCGCTGCTGTCGCTGCGGCGGGAGGTGGCGGCCACGCAGGACCACGTGCGGCGGGCGCTGGTGCACGAGCCGCGGGGCCACGCCGGCATGTACGGGGCGGTGGTGGTGCGTGGCGGGGCGGCCGCCGCCGGCGCCCACCTGGCGGCCCTCTTCCTGCACGGCGCCGGCTACAGCGCCATGTGCGGCCACGCCGTCCTGGCCCTCGGCCGCTTCGCCCTCGACTACGGGCTGGTGGCGGCGCCCCGCCGCCCCGAGACCGCCGTCCGCCTGCGCTGCCCCTGCGGGCCCGTCACCGCCTTCGTGCCCTGGGACGGCCGCCGCAGCGGCAACCCCGTCCGCTTCCACAGCGTGCCCGCCTTCGCTGCTGCCACTGGTGGGGACTGAGACTGCCACGCTGGTTTTAGGGGAGGGGTTGGTGGTGGCCATGCCAGGGTGGGGGCTGGCGGCCTGGCGGAGGGGGGCTGGCAAATCCCTCCCCAATGCCGATGTCCCCCAGAGGCAGGGTGAGGCCATCGGGGGGGGGGGGGGGTGGCATAAGGCATCACATGCCGCTCCCTGGCATGGGAGCGCTTGAGTCGTCGTCCCCATCCCGCCCTTGCATGGAGCTCAGTTCTTTTGCTCTGCATGCGAGCCCATGGCTCAGCACGGTTTTCCCTCATCACCGCCCTCCCTGTCTCTGCCCAGACTTGGCCATCAATGTCCCTGGTCACGGGAAGGTGGTGGTCGACATCGGCTATGGTGGCACTTTCTACGCCTTTCTCAGTGCCGAGCAGCTGGGACTCGATGTGTGCTCTTCGAAGACCAGAGACCTCGTCAATGCTGCGAGCGCGGTGACGGAAGCAGTGAAGAAACAGGTATGGCGAAGTGCTGCGGTACCCCAGCGTGTTCCCTTCGGGGTGATTGCATCAGACCGAGGCCCTTTATTCCCCTGAGACGCTCGGGATGGGAGGGAGTCCCATCTTTCCAGCCCCCTGTTGAATTTCAGAGTGCTCTTCAGCCTCACAAAGACACAAGAAGGAGTTTGATTTCCTGCTGCTGTGTCTGCCTCTGTTACTGGAGAAGCAGAGGTGGAAATGCAGCAGTGTGGCCTTGTCCCCTTCTTCTGGTCCCTCAAGGAAGCTGTACTGCATGTACTTCTGACTGCCCAACTGCTGCGCGTGTTGGTGAACCTGTCTGTGCTGTTCCCAGTTCAAGCTTCATCACCCTGAAAGCGAGGACCTGGCTTTCCTCTACGGCACCATACTGACAGATGGGAAAGATGCCTTTAGTGAGGAGCCCACCACCAACATCTGTGTGTTTGCAGATGAACAGGTACAGAAAGGGGCTCTTCTCAGACACACAAGGCACCACCTTCTTCCCTTCTTGCATCCACTGCAGAGATGAGGGACGGTTCTGGTTCTTCTCGTTTTGGGCAGTGATCATTGCTTCTGCTACCATGACGTCTCTGAAGAGCTGCATGTCACTTAACACATGCAGTTTTAGCTCCTAATGACAGAAGTATTTCTGCATATCTTAGATGGTGGCATTTTAAAAAGGTTCATACCCGTGCCCCATAGCTAGGAATTTCCCAGGAGTTCAGGGGCTGAGGTGGAATCCCAACAAACATAGTGCATGTTCTTAAAGTCCTAATCTAGGGAACCACTGCTGGGGATCAACACAGCAGGAGAGAAAAGAGAGGATGTGAACTTCTATCCTTGTCTGCCATGGATAAGGTATCCCATAAATAGCAGGGGAAGTTTTGGTTGGACTTCCCAGCCGTGAGGAGTATGGAGCATTGGAACAGATTGCCTTGGAAGCTGGCCAACGCTATATTTTTGGAGGTTTTAAAAACCAGGCTGGCCATCAGCTCTCTCTGTTAGTGTGAGGAGAACTGATCCTACCTTGACACGTGAGAATGGGGAAGGTGGCCGCTCCCCCTCTCAGTCCTTTTTCTATGACACTGGGAAGTTTTCAAGCACTCCCTAAATAGCCTCAATATTTATTAGATCCCTCATCCCTACTAGTTTGCCAAAGCGGCTCACAATCCAAAAGTACCACAAACCTGTTTATTTTGTCTTTTCATTTGTGAGGTATCCTGGTTCTGTACGAACCCCTGGGCTAGGGGGCTTTCCCCCAAGCACAGTATAAATGTGACAAAGAGAACTGAGGGGAGCAATATTGTTTTCTGTTAAAACCCAAAATACTACAGCTGGTTCTTCTTCTCTTCTGAATGTAGGTTGATCGAAGTCCAACAGGTTCGGGTGTGACAGCTCGTGTCGCCTTGCAGTACCATAAGGGACTCATACAGATGAATCAGACCAGAACCTTTCGGAGCAGTACCACAGGGTCCTTGTTCACCGGGAAGGCCGTGCAGGCAAGTGGCTTGTGCTGGACTTTCCCTCTGTCTTGAGGACTGCTTGAAAAGTGCTGTTGCCTTGACTCAGTGGAGAAGCAGAAAAGCCTTTCTATGCCTGGGGAAGGGCATATGGAAGGAGGGAGGTGCCTGAGGGTCTTACCTTTCCACAAGCCTCATGCTTCAGGATTTTTTTTATTAGAGAAGCAAGTAACAGTAAGACCTTGTTCTGCTGCGTGGCTTCCCTTCAAATCCTCTCTCAGCCATCAGGAAAGGACTGCAGTGAGAAATATCTATAATGCTGATGTAGATAAGTCAGTCCGGTGTGTTCTCAGTGGCAGCTAAATGTGGATTCCTGGGTTAGTCCCCTCTTCCCTGCATGTGGGTGTGAAGGTTTGGACATGCTGCAGGGAGCCCTTGGTCCCTGGGTGCAGGTGGCCACCTCAGCAGCTTTTTGGCCTCCTTTGAGGCAAACCCAGGCTGTGGCGGTGTGGGGGCTCACCAGTTCAGAGCGGGGGCAGCAGCAGTTGTGCAGGTGTGGAGCTTGTGCAGGCAAGGTGAGGCGGTAAAAGGGCTGCTGCACGCTTTGGGATGTACCTGGGCAAGGCAGAGCGCTCGGTGAGGGGTAACTCTGCCTAAGTGCCAGGTAGCGCTGGCATTTCATGGGGTTGGGAGAGTGGAGAACCTCCTGTCACCTCTGTTCTGATCCTAATCCCTCTGCAGGAAGCCAAGTTTGGGGACTACAACGCTGTCATCGTGGAAGTCTCGGGAGAAGCATTTTACACCGGTACAGCCACTTTCACTGTCGAAGAGGAGGACCCACTGAAATACGGCTTCTTCTTCAAGTGACCTGAGCCACAGGGCAGTGGTAAAGTCTCACTGATGGTGCTGCGCTTCTCCTGCCCATGCATTCCTGTTCTGCTTCTCCACACGGCTCATTGCAATATGCCAGAGCAACAGGAACAGCCTTTGGTGGCGTGACAGCATCTGCCTTGTTTCCAGATAACAGGCAGTGTTCCCCTGTTGTGATTAGCATATTGGGTGCAATGTGATTAGCATATATGGGCTGCTCTGAGAAGCCATAATCTTTTTCTTTTTTTTCAATAATTATTCACAGAAAACGGAGCTGATCTTGGAGAGCTGTCTTCAAATTCATGTGCCTTCTTTACATCTGCAAATTACTAATTTCAAAGCCAGCTTCCTATTAAACGCCAGCTGAAGACACTGCTTTTCTCCTCTTGTTTTCACTCCCGGAGCTTGTTTCTAGGACTCTGCTGAGCGTACCATGGCTTCTGATTTGATTTGCCTGCTCTTCATCGATGCCTCCCGCTCAGCCGGCTGTGCTGCTTTGTCTCATGCCCCAGCTTTCCCGGCCTGCCCTGCTCAGGCCTCTCCAGCCGCCCTCCTGTGTCCTGGGGCTGGATGCAGGTGCTCAGAACTTCCTGCTGTCCCTGCTGCGTGTCCAGGTTATGCTGCTTCCCGAAACCTTCCTCTCTTGCTTATCTTGGGCCATCGGCTGCAAATACCCCATGGTTAACTTTCAACAGGAGCAGCTGTATCTGAAGGTCTGATCCACTATGACCTTTGATTGCAAAATTATTTACTGATGATTTTGTCTTAGCCCGGGGGCAGCTTGCGCAGCAGAGTGCAGTCAACGTGTGCTTTGCCGAAGTCCATCGAGGGAGGGTTGTCGGTGGAAAAGCCAAACCAAGCCCTGAGCTGTAGGCAGGCTTTTGCAGTGGCAGAAGCAGAGCTTCTGACCAGTCGGAGCCTGTAATTTCCACTGTGTCTCTGGAAAAAATGGTGTTCATTTATTGAAGACACTCGTGGGAGTGTGCTTCGTTAAAATGAGACATGAAAATGAGAATGATCATCTCCTAGTAGCTCGTGCAGCAGAAGGGAGCAAGTGACACGGGAGAGCTTGGAAAAGGTTGGCATAGAAAAGCCTAGGAGGAATTTCTGTCAACTTGAAAATTTTAACTTTGGAACGCAAAGAAACATCCCCTTGTTCAGAGAGCAGCTGCACTGCCAGCGGAGGTTTTCTAGGCTGGCGTTTGGGGCTCTTGCTCCCAGCTTTCCTGTAACCCCTGGATAAATCCTGTACAGCCTCTGGTCCAGGGGAGCAAGAAGTGACACACGCACATCCTCTACGCTTGCAGGAGCAAACTCCTCTGTGTGTTTCTAGCTTCTGGGCATCTCCCTTGCGATCAGCTCCCCCAGCCCTGCTCCTGGGGAAGAGCTGGGGCAGCAAGTCACGAAGCCCAGCACAGAAAGGTTAGAAGCTCTTCAGCCATTAACTGTATTGCAGCTGTCATTATCTATTCACTGTCCCCATCCCTAAGAAATTCTTCACGTAGGGGCAGGTGGCTCCAGCGTGGCTGGGAGGGGGGGGACAGGCTCCTGCTGCCCGTGCGGGGGTCCCCGGCCTGACCCCTCAGCTTGTGAGACCCCAGCCCAGAGAGCGTGGGGGGTGGTCCTGGCCTCTGCCCCTTCGTGATGGGCTGCAGGGCTGTGTGGGGAGAGGGGCCATGAAGGGAGAGGGCTGTGAGGGCAGAGGGACTGTGAGGGGAAAGGAGCCGTGAGGGGAGAGGGCTGTGAGGGAAGAGGGGCCCTGTGGGGAGAGGGGCTGTGGGGACCGGTCCCCGGCTCTGGGATGGGGATGATGCCGGTGTGGGGCAAAGGGGGGGGGTCCCTGTCCCCAGCCGGGGTCTCCCGGCCTCGCTGTTCGGCTGTGGGGGCGCCGCTCCCCCGCCCGCGGGCCGCCGGGCGGGCGGGCCGGGCCGGTTCCCCGGGCAACGGCGGCCGGGCGACGTCAGCGGCTGGCGGGGCCGGCGGCCCGGCGCGGGCGGCGAGCGCGGCGGGCGGGCAGCGCCTCTGCAACCGCGGCGCGGGCCGGGGCATGAGGCTGCGCATGGAGCCGGCGGCGGCCGTGCCGGGCAACCTCTCCCGCGGCGGCGGCAATGAGAGCGACGGCGCGGCGGCGGCGGCGGCGGCGGGGTGGTCTGCGGCGGCGCTGGCCTCCCAGGCGCTGGCGCTGCTGCTCATCTTCGCCCTCTCGGCGCTGGGCAACGGGGCGGTGGTGCTGGTGATCGCCCGGCACCGGCAGCTCCGCACGGTCACCAACGCCTTCGTGCTGTCGCTGTCGCTGTCGGAGCTGCTGGGCGCCCTGCTCTGCCTGCCCCTGGCCTTCCTCAGCCTGCTCAGCCGCCCGCCCGGCGCCTGGCTCTTCGGGCAGCGCCTCTGCCTGGCCAGCGCCGCCCTCCACGCCGGGCTGGGCATTGCCGCCACCCTTACCATGGCGCTCCTCTCCTTCGACCGCTACTGCGCCATCGTCCGCCAGCCCCGACACAAGATGGGCCGCCGCCGCGCCGCCCAGCTCCTGGCCGCTGTCTGGCTGGCCGCCCTGGCCCTGGCCGGGCCCTGGTACGGGCTGGCAGGCGAGGGGCAGCGAGAGGCCCGGCCCGGGGCCTACCGCTGTGTCTACGTGCTGCCCTGGGGCTCCTCCCGGCTGGGGCCGCCCTACGGTGCGGCCCTCATCGTGCTCTGCTACCTCCTGCCCTTCGCCCTCATGTGCTTCTGCCACTACAACATCTGCCGGGCGGTGCGGCTGGCCGAGAGCCGCGTGCGGCCTCTCACCACCTACGGGCACCTGCTGCGGGCCTATGGGGAGATGCGCACGGCCACCACCGTCCTCATCATGATCGTCTCCATCATCTGCTGCTGGGGGCCCTACTGCATCCTGGGGCTGGCCGCCGCTGCCGGCAGCCTCCCCTTCTCGCCCACCATGGACGCTGTGGCCAGCGGGATGGCCTGGGCCAATGGCGCCATCAACCCCCTCATCTACGCCGCCCGCAACCCCAACATCTCCGTGCTGCTGCGGCGCAGCCGTGAGGGCGGCTACAGGACTAGGAACAATGTGGCGGCCTACCTCCCAGCCCCAGGCCACCGGCTGGAGCCCCGGTGCCGGGCTGACCGTGTCCGGGAGCGCTACGTCAACCAGCACAGCGGACCTCCGGGCAGTGCCCTGTCCTCCTCCAGCCCGGCGAGTGGGGGAGAGGTGGCCATGTGGGCCTGCAAAAACCCCGCTGTCCTCTTCTGTCGGGACGGGCAGCCAGACACCATCTCTGAGGCCGCCTTGCAGGCCAAAGCAGACACTGTCGACACCAGCCTCTGAAGCGATCGGGGTACAGGATGGAGGCTTTGGGCCCCGGGGCCATCTCCCTGAGGAAATGCGGGGAGTGCTGGTGTTTGGAGCCCTTTGCAGCCAGACTACCAGTAAATTGGAGAGATGGGACTGCGTGAGCCACAGTGTGATTTCTTCTCCATCGTGCGAACTCTGGTTTGGCGACCCAGTCTGCAAGCAGCGAGAGATCCATGGGGAAAGGGAGCGCCCCTTCCCTTTCAGCAGGCCTGACATACTGGTCATAGCCACTGAACCAAGCCAGCACAAGAGTTTGACTACAAGAACGAAACAGCGTTTGCTCCAGTCCTGCAGAAAGTGCCACGGTGAAGCTAAGAGACAGACACATAAAGACAGCCCAAACTGACTGACTGTGTGAACTGTTTGTTAAGTGCCAAAAAAGCAATTGAAAGCTGAGCACTGGCAGCTGGAAGACACTCTGAAAACACCACACTGTGAAAACCGCATCCTGGCAGGAAAATGTTGCTTTAACCCATTTTATGTGGAAGTGCTGATAGTCAGAAAGTCATAGACTGTAGGACAGGCTAAAAAAAGCGATCTATTAAGACGATTTTAATTTTTTTTTTCAAACTCTCAAGCATAACAAAACAGTAATTGTTGTGACAGGAAAGATGTATGATACCAGGAGGGAAGGAAAGGAACCTCAGTTGTCAGAATTTCATCAGCCTTTTCTTTTTTTTGCAGGTACAGTCAGCGTAAAATACTATGAACATGAGAAATGAGAGTTCTTCAGACAGACTGAGTAAAAGGGTGTGGGTGTAGACTATGGTGTCACTGAGTTTGTGCACAAGGTGTGTGTTTTCTTTTTGAGCTCATCTGAAGTGTCTCGCATCTCTAAGAGTTTAACCACTCTTAGAGGAGCCATGTGAGATGGGTGGGTATCTGAAAGGAGAGATAAAGCAATACGATGCGCTTTTCGTGTGCTCTTAAGCATTTGAAAATGTGTATAGGCAGAGAACAGATATTATTGTATTGATTGCAGCAATCCATCTGGAGTATAATATTTAAAAAAACAGCTCTGCCATTGAAAAAAAGGAAAATGACACAATGGAAGTGTGATTGCATGGCATAAATTCATATGAATTTATCAGTATAATTTTTTTGTCCAAAGGCCTAAAGCTTTAAATTAGTATTTTAAATCAGAGTCTAAGATTGGGCCTTCCTTTATTTTTGCCAGAGTTGAATGTGAAAGACAGGCAGTGTTTTTCCTTGTACAGTCTTTAAAAATACAGTGTTACTGTTTTACCAGCTTTTTCAACTGTTTGTGACCCAAGTGAACATGCTATCATTATTTTGTAAGTGAGACAAGAAATAAATTGTCTTTTATGCAGGAGATTTAAGTGTCTCAGCCTGGCATCATTCTCAGCCCAGCCTTGAGAAGGGAACTTCTGTAAAAAAATTGCCAGATGAATGATAGTAGAGAGAGACCTAATTGTTCGTGAAATTTTAATGCAGCTATTTTTCATCCTGTGAGCATTACTGTAATTTCCTTCTGTGATACTCCTGAAGTCCACGAGGAAAAGATTTGACCCTTGACTACTTCTCAGCACTGATCCTTTGTCCTGCAGATTTGGATTTGCAAGTTGAGTAGTGCATTTGTACTGTTTCAGAGAGAAGCTGTACAAAAAAACCACAGCTTTTCACAGAAGCTGTTTGACAGCAAGCGAACACTAGTGACTTGTTAGAAGGGTAGGACAGGAATTTCTTGCATACTTGCCCTTCCGAAGCAAGGTATGGCTAGTGTAAAGCGAAAGAGGTGGTTGTGAATGATGAGATGAGATTTAACTCTTGCCTAGGTAGCTGGCAGGTGGTAACAAGAAGATTTGTGCGGGCTAATTTGCCATACAGAGTGCTCTGGTGTTTGAAACAGCTTCAAGAGCTGAGTCCCAATGTCATTGACTCTTGTATTATCTATAGAAAAATTAAACTGTGATCCTGGAGATAGATAGCAAAGAAAACCCGTGGGGTTCTGCCTTCCCAGAAGGGACATTTCTCCATGGGTTGTAGCCGCGGTCCTCAGAGTAAGTTCCTGTGCTCTGTAATGCCATGGGGAGGACAGAAGCAAGGAAAACTGCCCAAGCTCAATACTCATCAGCCTTATGCATGTATAGTATTCTGCTTGTAGTTCATGTATCACCTGCAGAACAGCACCCTTAACTTTGATCCTCTGGCCATGGTACAACTGGTGTGTTTGGCATGTATCCTTTATTGTGGTAAGAAGTCCGTGTTGTAGAAGAAAGGTTGTCACTGTTTGTAGCTTGGCTCCTCTGCAGCTCTGAAGCAGAGCCTGCACTTCGACTAGAAGTGATCACTTAGAGCCTTCCTGTCTTTAGCACCAGACAGATTTACAGGGGTGGTTTTTTTTCACTTTTTGCATACAAGAGCTTTCTCTGCCGATTGGAACCAGCTTGATCAGAGTAGACGAACGAAGGGATAGTTCTTGGGTTAAGAAAACAAAGAAGATGAAGGTCCAGCACCGCTGTGCCTGACTCGTGGCGTGCCGATCAGTGCTACGGCTGCATTGATCATATGGCTAAAAGCCCCTGAAAAGGGTGGTCGTGCTCCCCTCAGTGCTCGGACTCTGGCCACCTTCCCAGTCTCTTCTGTCCCCATCACCCCAGCCGAGTTGCTGACCAGCTTAGGCACTAAACAACAGGAAACCATTGATTCCTTCTTTTGCATGCTCATTTAGTTTTCTACTAATTTAATGCCCTGACCAGCGTACCACAGGCCAGGTAAGCATCCTTGTGCCAGTCGCCACTGGCAAGGGCAGGACTGGGATTTCAACTTGTTTTTAACAAGCACTGGCCAGTGCCTGTATGTTAGACTTTTATGTGCAGAGCTGAATGAGGGCAGCTGGCCCTTTCTGTTAAACACTAACTTGGGCTGTAGCAAGGGGAGATTCCTGACCAGATCCTTTTTGATGTGGACCTGCTGCAGCTCCAGTAGAGAGCCAGCCTGTGTTTTAAAGCTATGCCTGTCCCGCACCCCTCATAATCACAGCACTGTTGAGCAAGTCAGGTACAGGAGTGTTTACAGCCACATTTTTAAACGTGTACTTGAAAAAATACAACCAAAGGGTGAAGTATCTTAAATAAATCATAAACAGCAGACAGAGACATGCACACGCACACAAGATGCACACAAAACACGCCAAAGGTTGCAGGCTGCCTGCTGAAACAGTACTTGAAATGCTGCTGTGTCCCAGCTGTGCTGAAGGTTGCTGCCTCTCACCAACAGTGCAGAGTGGGTGAGAAGGTCTTGGCCATGCTAACACACAAGCCAGCATGCCAGTCTGTCCTTGTACCCAACAATAGCTCCATGGGTTCATCCAGGAGAAGGAGACCCGAGGTTTACCTCGCTGTTTTACCCTAGCTCTGAAAACTCTCTCCATTGTTGCAGCTGCTTGTTCCTGTGTAAGAAAACATTGCAGGAGGTGTCTCCTGGCCAAGCCTCTATGGGGACATTAGCTCCACACCTCTTACATGTCCACGCTGGTGTCACCCCACTTAGAGATTCCCTTTCTTTGTGGTGAAGAGCAACTCAGAAGGCAGCAAGACACCGAGGTTTTAGATGCTGCAAAACTATCTTGCAGGCTCCAAACCTCCAGCCATGGCTCTGCAATACTTCTTTCCTTCTTCATCCCTTGAGGTGAGCCTGGATGCGAGGTGAGCCGCAATCTCATTTGCACAAGGGCTCTGCGAAGGATGTTGGGACACTTTTTAGCACCCCAGTTCAAAAAATCACGAGTGATTCAGTGCAGGGTATTCGGCATAAAAGAGAGCAGTTCACATGATTTGAAGACCAGTTCAGCCCTGGATACGAGTGACAATGGTAGCCAAAGCCAAATCTAAAAATTAGTCCTTGGGCTCTTCAGTCACTTGTCAACTTTCCAGCATACTTACTCTTGGTTTGAGTTCCATACTATTTAGCAATGATACACATGCCACTGATATATCTTAGATGGCAAACATTAAGTCTTGATGAATGAAAAGCACTTCAAAAAGGTACTGTTCCAACTGGAGTCAGTGATAGTTTTGCTGTTGATTTAATCATCAGATTTATTCAAGTCATTATTTTCCACTCTTTTGCTAATCTCCGGATGAAGTCTTCGTTCAAAGCAAATGCTTTGTGCATAACTTACGAACTGCGAACAATTAGCAGTTTATAAGTGACAGCCCGAAGGGCTGTGTTGGCTGATAATAATCACCAGAACCGGAATAGCTCACGTGAATGAGATCCCCTATCCCTGCTTCTCTTTCAGCACTGGTGTTGGTGTGCATATCCAGTAGATGCCAGCAGAGATCCGAGCAGTCAGCACAGCTTTTCCACTAATGATCCTAAGAAAAGCCTCCTTCTGTTAATGAGATCAACCACTCTGCCCTCAGGACTGCCACACGTTCCAAATAAAAACATTCAGAGCAAGGGTTGCGACCAATGCAGTGCAAGCCCTAAGTGTACCCCTCTGAAACCTAGTTTCAAAGATGGATTCAGCAGTCATCGTTAAACTCAACACATGCTGCTCTTTGGAAGGTTTGTCGTAGAGGCTGAAATGAATAATTTGGAAAGCACATCAGAAAAGTGGCATTTTGTGCAATGCTGGCTAATGTCCGTGCTGCAGCCTCACCAGAACTGCAAAAGCTGCAGCCCAGATGCCTGGTGCGATCAGTCCTGATGCTGGCAGGGTGCTTAGTTCAGTGGCAGAGCTGCCTCTTCCCTCTAGCTGCGTTTGTATTTTTGTATGGTGACTCTGATAATTAATAATAAATGGGTGAGCTTCTAGATCTGCTTGCAAAGCATTAACACAGGCACAAGGTAGTAACTAAGCACTGGAAGAATAAAAAGGTCCCAAATCCTGCAGGAGGAGTAACCTGCAATGTGATCCAGACTTGGGTGACACCATGCCCAGCTGCGCAGTGCTGCTTTGCTGCTGCAAGCCATGAGCTTGCCAGGACCAGCGGAATGAGTCCCAGTGGCATCACTGGGGCTGGATGTGGGAGGACGAGGCGCTACCCATACCATGGCCAGTCCTCTTGCTGTTCCCAATTTGCAAAGGAGCAATGGGTTGCTAACGCCATGCTGCTGGCAGCGCACTGCCTGAGTCTTGAAGCATCTACTTTCACCCCAGCTGAAGTGCTTGGGGAACAGTTCTGCTTTTCTAGGTATTTTTTCCTAGGAAGTCACCACTGTGAGAAGCAGGAGGAAAAGTGACATGGAGAAACAGACTGTAAAACCCTCTTGGTGGCATAAAGTGGATGAGTCACTGGGAAAATCAAAGTGAAAGTAGCACAAACCCCAGGGCACAACACCAGGGCCCACATTAGTCTGGCTGGAGAGCGATGGATGATCTGCTCAGCCAAGAATACCCCAGGAGGCTGTGACTGAAGCCAGAGGAAATTTAGCAAGGGGGTCTCAAAGGTGAAGGGAATACTGGCACAGCATGATGTGCACTAGGAGTCAGATCCTGCACTGGATTCACTTGCAAAGACCCGCTCCTCACCAGGCAGCTGTGCCAGAAGGAAGGCAGGTGGTGACACCCTCCAGCATTTCTGTCCTGGGGAGGTGGCAGCCCTGCCCTGCTCCTGTCCCCATCGCTGTGGGCATCGCCACTCTGTGCTTAGCTCCACGCAACTCAGGGATAGGTTTTTGGCTGAGCTTTAAACCCAGGGTTTTATAGCGCAATCTGTAATAGCCACAACTGAAGAACAATCCATGTGTTTTCTGCAGGGATGGTTGCGCTCATCTTGCCACCCCAGCTGGAGGAGCCGTGCTGGTACTTGCTGCTCAGGCAGCAATCAAGCCCTGAAGCCTTGCTTGGGCTGTTTGTACTGGGTGAAGCAGCACACCGATGTGCCCACAGGCTTCTGGGGTGATTATGAAAGACGAGCTGGATCCAGCTATGATTCAGCAGAGGAAGTAAATTCATTCTGAGAGGAGCCATTTGTTATTTGTGCTATTTCTTGTCTCACTGGCACTGAGCTCCTCCAGGTTCAGCTGGTTTCAAAAAGGCAAGCACTGGCAGAAGCCCACAAAACTGATTCGGGAGCAATTTTCAAATACTTGGGCTCCTTAATTTTATGCATCCATTATCCTTGCCTTTAGAAACTATTTTCAACCTTAGCTCTTCCATAAATAGTCAGCTCAGAAACTAATAAGCAAGGGAGCATCTAAAGAGATTCATAAACAGCAGAAGTTTTTTTTTAAAGCTTTGCTCTGAGAAGAGGATTGCACCTTTTCTCAGAGGGATTTTTATTGTTGTGTGCACTGAAGAGTTAAAGGCGTTTGCAAACCTCAGTGCTTCACACGTTGTGGGTGCTTTCTCTTCAGACATGGGAACACCCGCTTCTCCTTGTCCCCACTGTAAGGAGAAGCAGAAAGGTGCAGCAGGGGTGACTTTGGGGAGGTCACTTAGGAAGACAACACTCCTCAGCTCCCGGGGTGGGGATTGGGAATGGAAATGTTCAGCGCTGCCCTTCTGCATCTGGAGGAACATCTCTGCTTCTCCCAGGGGCTGGAGCAAGTCTGGCTGAAGGCAGCAGCAATCTTTCTGCCTGCTTCTGCCAGCAGTACTGATGTGCAGGATTAAGCACTTAAATTTATGCTCAAGGGCTTGACCAGAGGGCTTCACTGAAGTGTGCACACTCAGAGCAGGTGGAAAGTGTCCCCAGGTTGGGGCTGCATGTGGGTGTTGGGCTGGCTCCTAGGCAAGGCTGACAGCTAGGACCGGGCTAGCCCACCCCACCCCACCATGGTGGAGGGCAGCTGGGGAGATGCCGGTGCTGCAGCTGTGGGGAATGAAATCCCCTGGATGAGTCCTACAAATTAAAAACCCTCAGGGTCATAGATGTGGACAAAAGCAGCAAGATAACTGTCTCTTAAATCGCTCACCCAGCAATTCCCTCACAACCACGTAAATGTAATTTGCTTACCTGACCTAGCAACATACTCTGAACTAATCTCAGCATCAGGGAAAAAAAAATGCTCCAAGTAACCAGGTCACTTATTTCTCCAGTGAAATCTAATGCGCCACAGCACTTGTGCTCCTCCCTGACCTCTGCCTGTGGCTGCTGTGCTCAGTCTGGTGCATTTTACAGAACATTTGGTAATATACCGTCCCTGAGGTCATATCAAGTTTTGAATAAAGCAACTGAATTGTGGATTCTTTCCAGAAAATGTAACTCAAACGGTAATCACCCCCTGCTATTAAATTGGAAAGATTTGCCATAGAAAGTAGGTCTTGCCTGAGTGCTTCACACTCTGATTTCACAGTAAAAAGGGTCCCAGGCAGAGGTTGGGAGCTGGCAAAGTGCATGGCTGGGGCTTCCTCACCTTTCCTTTGGCCCAGGGGATGCTCTGCACAGAGCTTGGCAGAATAAATCCATGTGAACGTACACAAGTGCAAATTCAAGCGGATGGAAAAGCTCCCAGTACCCTGCAGTGCTCAAAACCCGGGGAAAGTTGCGGGCACCGTCCCAGCCCGGCTTTGCTTACAGCAGCACCCTGGAAAGCCAAAGGCATGGGTTCGGCAGCAGGAGCATAGCTATGTTGGGCTGTCCTGTGTCCTCCAGACTTGCTATTGTGGTGCCCAGGATAATCCTGGTTTAGGGCAGCTCTGTTTGCGGTTGCCCAAATACATAGTGTATGTGTCCTACCCCTCCTGCGGAGCCATGGCTGAACTGAGAGCATGGGCATGTGAGCAAGTGCTGGAATATGGGCTGGTAAAGAAAGTAATGGAAAAAGTGACAAGTCAATGACTTATCTTCACAGAGCTGCCCTGGGAATGGGGAAACTCCATCTTAATGTTGAGTTCATGCAACATGACAACAGAGTGCAAGGAAAGCTGGGTTTTAGCAAGGGGAGCCTGCACGAACGAGGGTCCCAACACAGACCCCAGCGCTGGGACAAGTCCTGGGCGGGACTGTAGTGGACTGGGGGACTCTATGGTTTTAAAAGCCATGGAGGTAAGTTCAGATGACCCATGAAAGTATTTTGAGTTAGTTTATCTTACACATACATGCATTTGTGTTGCCTGCATGCGCACACATGGAGTGCACCAACCTGAAGCTCAGGCAGTGCCGAAAATTGCAGCGAAGCCACACGTTGTGACCTTTGGCTATTTGACTCGAGCTATGATGGACAGAATTAAAATTATCCTTCCTCAATTATGTTGGGGGAATCTTAAATATAAAGTTTAGCATTTTGACTGTTCCACAGCCAGAGAACACTGAACTTTTCAGACCACAGTAGAGATCTGGTAGAGGAAAGCAAGAAGCAGGATTGATGTCATACTCAGGACAGCTCTAGAACTGTGAAGTCCAGAATGTGCCAGGAGATGGTGGTGCTGCCTTTCCTCAGGCTCTGCTGGGGCCCAGCAGCACAGACTCCCGGCTTTCTCCCTGGGTCATCTGCGCACACTCATCAAGCCTGGTTTAGGGCTAAAAAGAATATAAAATGCTTAGAGGTTTCAGGTCAGAGCACCTCTGATTAAAACAGAGAACTCTCCTTTTCACATGCATGTGTTGCAGGACCCTGAGCAATGCCGGAGAGAGAGCTCACAGGAGAGATGTCTGCAGGATTTGCTGCAGGAGAGGGGATGGGGTTGGCTCACAGCCTTCCTCTTGCACCCACCAGCCTTTGTGTCAGCTTGGCTTCTCCATTTCCTCCTCAGAAGCACAGCTCAAAAGGCACGTTCACCCCACAGCACAGGCTGGTACAGAAATACCCGGGTGCTTTTATGGGGTTTTATTGCTACGCTGGTCTCTGCATTGAGGGATGAGCCTGTTCCTGGGGCACTTTAGCAGTGCCAGCCCTGCACAAAGGCTGCAGATCTGGTGATGGGGCTGCGAGAGAACGTGACGTTGGCAAAGTGCAATTTTACCCCAGAACATCTGCTTGAGCTGTGACATAGGCACGGGCATCGGGGACAGAGCCAGGTCTAGCCACAACAACAGGACTGGCAACATCCCCACTTTGCTTACCCTTTCCTGAGTGTCTCCAGGAGGGACGTCAAAGCCTGACAGATCCATTGGTCCCAGTGTACCCTCCCTTGGGAGTAAATAAATATTTTTGGACATGAAGTCCAGCAAGCTCCTGCTGACCTGGCACCCTGCGACCCCTTGCCAGTGGCACCAAAGCAGCAGTGCTGCCAGCGGGGCAGCCGTGTCTGCCCTACTTGCTGAGCTGAGTTTTGAATGCAATGCTGTTTCCGCATCAGGTCATCGCCCCAACTGCTTGACTCATCTTTTCCAAGGCGGGGCGTGATGCCAAGGGTAACAGGTTGAGAGCGGGAGATGACACCTAACACTCCTCACTCCGGCGGGACTCCCAGTCGCCCCAGCCTTCGGCAATGGGGAAAGCCGCTGGGCTGGAGCGGAGCACAGCCAAGGCTGGCTCAGCAGGTTTGGTGCCACCAACCCGGGTGGCCCCATGGGGCAATTCCTCCGGGAGCGCCATGCCCGGCAGCTCCCCTGGCACCGGCGGGTCTGGGCAGGTTTGGCCCATCCAGCACACCCTCCTCATGGCTTTAATTGGAGGGAGCGGCCACGATTTGGGGCACAGCAGCCCTTTTTCAGGTGAAAACCCAGACAGCCAGGCCATTGGTGGACATAAGCTCTTGGTGACATGGGCTCACACAGCACAGATGTGCCAGTCCAGCACAGCACCCACCCCAATACCCTTTCCTCTGGGATGACAAATGTTGTGTCTCAAATTTATGTTCTCAAGCCATAGATGCTGCTATTTCAGCCCTGAGGAAGGGTTTGCTGGCTAGGAAACTTGCACGCTACTAGGGTTTTTTTCCTCTCAAATATCTTGGTTGATTAAAAAGCTATACCCTGTCCTTGCTCACATCTCCCACTGCCACACCGTCCCCGTCCTGGGGACTGTCCTGTGTCACACACTGGTGTGGCCCAGGAAACCTGCGATCTGCCATTAACCAGAATTTCAGGTCCTCATCAGGTTGTAGGGTTTGGCTGGCTTGTTCACATCCATTTACGGATGCACCCCAGAGCACCCCTGGGCTGGGGACACGGGGATTTGTGAAGGGAAGAGCAGCTGAAGCCATTCCCCTTTTGCGTGGGTCCTTTCACTACACAGCCTGGGGCTGCTTTTGCATGGCATCACCAGCCCACCCGACCACCGGGCGCTGCGGTGGTAGCCGTGCCCTTCACCACCACGCCGTGCTCCCTGCCAGCCCAAATCTGACCAGCGCTGGGTCATAAATACGCTCCGTGGCAGGAAACACTGGCCATGGGATATAAACATGGGATATAAGCTGCCATGTCTACCAGCCCTGACACTGGGTGGGATCGCACCAAACAAAGCCCCAACAAGCCCAGGGATGTGTTAGATGCCCCATCTGTGCTGGCTCGGTGCCGGCTTACTGGTTATACTGGGGAAGCCCTGATCGAAGGGGAAAGCATGAGTCTGAGCACGATGCAGGTACTCCCGTTGCTACAGACAGCGGGGTCTGGGGATGCTGGGTGCTGCAAAAGTCACTCAATGCAAAGAGCATTGGAAAAAGAAGAAAAGTAACACAGAGCCCAGATGGAAAGGTGTGCAGGAAAGGCAATGGTGGGCGTGAATAGGCCAAGAGGGGATTGGGCTACTGCCATGAAAACATCTCTGGTGTGTCTGGATAGGTTTGCTAGAGGCACATTGGCCAGCCCAGCCGGCACTGGCTCGGCTCCGTCAGCTGGAGAAGGGGACATGATGTGATCCCACGATGCAAAACCGGCAGCTGCCTCAATGCAGGCTCCTAGAAAGGCTGGTCACCAAGGTGGGAACAGGCATTAGCAGCAACACAGCGGGGAGAAATGAACGGGGTCACTAACTGGGAGGCATTTCAGAGCCTGCAAGTGGGTGACCGTGAGGACGCTGCGAGCCAGGAGGGTGGAAAAACCCCTGATTGCCTAAAACCCAGCACGCAGGAAAGCGGTGAAGTGGGGTTATCAGCCAACCCCAGCAATGACCACAAATACACCTGAAGAAGAGTAACCCATGGAGCGCCTTTTCTTCAACGCCTGTCTCAATCCCCAAATATCTCATTTTTTTTCCCCAAAAAAATAACTCATGGCTCTGCCATGTACACTCACTGAAATCGTTTTTCTTTATTGCATATTGCCATCTTAGAAAATGTACAGTCTCATAACATTACACAGCATTTCCCGCTAGCTAAGACTACTAACATCCTTGCACCTAACAGACTACCTTGGTCACTATGAAGCTAATAAAGTCCAAGACATATACTTCAGTTTACAAATTATTATGGAATTATTTTTTTTTCCTTTTTGGCATTATTAAAAAAAAAAAAATCATCTTTAAAATACACACCCAAGAGAAAAGAGTGGCTACTTACACCAGCACCAATCTAAAAGTAGTTTTTGACAATGGCACATGGAATTACCTGCACACAGCCTCTGTATTTATTTATAGAGATATAATTTTTTTCTTTTTTTTTTTTTTTTTAAAGAAAACAAAGAAATGGCAAACTCAGCCCAATAACAAGGCTGTTGTAAAACAACAATAATAAAAAAAAACAGGTTTGGAAGGGCAAGAGGAAATCTGTCAGGAAAGGTCCTGATGTGGCACTGGGGTCGCGGAGGCAGGAGCCGGGGGTGGGTGCTGGTGGCCAAGCCCTGCACCCAGGGACCCCGGGAGGCGATCGCCCTTTCCGACTCCCACCACCTTTCGAATTAAACACATGTGACCAACCATTCCTTAAACCATCAGAGGCCAGACTTTTTTTTTTTAACCTTTTTTTTTCTTCTTTTTTTATATTTTAAATTCCCCCCAAAGTTCATTCCCTCAATTTTATATCAGCCCCATTTTTTCAGCCATAAATAAAAAATATAAATAGAGGCACTTTAGTTAAGGAATAGTATTATCATTACCTTTTGTCTTTATTTCCCCCTCCTTCTTAAAGCAAAGTGCTTAACTCCACCTTTGAACATAATCTGCAGGTTTTGCAGCTGCTTGGATATGAGGTGCTGGACTTTTTTTTGCGCTTACCTGCTTTATTTATTACTGCTTTAAATGCTACTCAGAAAGTCTTTTTTTTTCCTTTCTTTTTCTTTTTTTTTTTTTTTAATCTACAGTGCGTCAAAAGTTGCAAAGAAGAAAAGAACAAAATGGTAAAACCACAGCTCTTGACAACTCTGGTTAGAGAGAGATTTCACAGCTTTCACTCAGCACGCAGACCCCGTGGCCTTCAGGTGCTTAGAACCATATTTTTTTATACAAATTAGTTTAAACAGCACTTTTGCTATACAGTACATATAGTTAACTGACATCCCATACCCCACCAGTAATACCGATTATCTGACAAAAAAAAAAAAAAAACAACCTTATTTCAAATAGTGTTAATATCTAGTGCAACAGGGACAAACTCATCTCTCCACAGGAAAAAGAACAAACAAACAAAAAAAAAAGGATCACGAAAGTATTGGTGGTATAAAAAGGTTTTGTTTTGTTTTTCTTAAAAAACCACACCACAAATAAATAAAAGTAAAAAGTAACAGTCCTCTATATACTCAGCATAATTTAAGAATAGAAATGTTAATATGTTAATGGTGGTTACTTTTTATTCTCCAATTCTTAATTTTCTAAACCTTTAAATTATTACTCCCTGAGAGCTTTGAATTATTTTTTTTTTTTTTTTGTCTTTTTTTGGACTGACATGTGACAGGTAGTTCTGCTTACAAATTTGCAATGACAATGAACAGCAAACCAGTCGAAAAAGGACCTGGCTAAGAGACGAGCGTTTCTTGGCATCGCTGCTTCTGTGTGTCCGATAAAGAAAAGAGAAAAGAAGGTGGGTGAAAACCTGGCAGGTTTTGCACCAGCCCCTTTGTATATCAGAGACCTTCGGTCCTGACCCACCTTTACAGAGGATACAGTTTGTCCCATTGAACAGAAAGCAAGAATAAAAATTACAACGCAAAAGTTTATGCTCTTTGTCTCCTCCAAGAACCGACCTTTCCCACTGTCTTGGGCCAGAAAACGTTACAAAAGTATAAACACATTTTGTGGCGTTAGAGCGATAAGCACTTTGGGGTAAACTTTCTCCTTTAGCAAGGTGGCGGTAAGAGGAAAAAGAGCGTTTCCCAAGGACGACAGGAAGAGCATCGCTGGGAGTGCCTGCAGCGCCGAGCTCGGGAACCAGCGCGAAAGCACGGATCTGCGAGTTTTTTGGAATAATCACAACAACGAGAAAAAAACAACCAACAGATTAAAGTTCAGTCAACTTTGTTTTTTTCTTTTCTTCTTTAAACCGCTCGGCTTGTGTGCAAGGCATCCCCCGCAAACGGCCCGGGGGGGTCCAAGCAGGAGAGCGGCGGGGAGCGGCTTCCCGTTGCCTTTGGGGACCATGGGGACTGCCGGCGTCTCTGGGTTGGGTCCTTTCTTGCTCCGCAGACGCGGCATTGTGCTTGTGCATGGGGAGAACTACTTTTCGGAGTGGGTTGGAGGGGAGGAGGCGGCGCTGGCACCCGTCAAGGTGGGCTGCCCACACACCTCCATCCGCGCCCCCGACCCAACTATATACACGGTATATACACACACACACACACTCGCCCGCGGGGAGAAAGAGCGTGCCGCTGTTTCGCTTTGAATTGCAAGGCAGTCTAATGGGAATAAAAAACCCCCCTAGCCACTTCAAAAAGACTAACCCATGGTTTTTTGTTGGGTTGTTATTGTTGTTTGTTTTTCAGAAGTTGAGCTTGGTGACGGGCCTCTCACGGCTGCTGTCGGCCAGCTGGTTGGCGATGCGCTTGCGGTTGCGCTTGAGCTTGGAGAGGTCCTTGTCAAACACTTCGCCTGAGCGCAGGGCTGAGACGAGGTCATCAAACTCACCGCCTTCCTCTCCGCTCTCCTTTGCCTTCCTCGCCTTGCGCTCCCGCTCCCGCTGCTCCTTCAGCTACGTGCCATGGCGGGAGGGGGAAAGGAGAAATCTTATCCTCATGCAGGTGGTTGCGGGGGTGCCCAACACAAGCGTGGTGACCCCCAAACCCATGAAACAAGAGCAGTTTCCCACCCCAGTGCTTAGCACACAAGAGCTGGTCAGGGTTATGGATAGAACCTGCGGGCCGAGGCCCACAGCCCCATGGCTGCTGCTGGTGGGTCACAGCAGCCCACAGGCAGCATTAGCTCTGCTGCACGTTTTAGCTCCAAGATCTCACCAACCCAAGGTCATTAGTTAATTAAGCAACCAAGAGTGAAAAGCAGGTGGGTCTAAGAGCGCAGAAGCTCCTTGCCCAGCCTTCAGTGCTCCCTGTGCCAGCATGGCCAAGGGCATCTGTTGGGGACAGCACAGCACGGTTGCCATCCCTGGGTGTCCTGGGGTTGCTGCCAGACTCGCCAGTGCCCGCTCACCTGTGCCTCCATGCGCGCCCGGCGCTCTTCCTCCTCCTTCCTCCTCCTCATGTTCTCGTTCTCCTGCTTGGCCTCGGTCACAGCTTGAAGGAACTGGTCAAAGATGCCAAAGAACTCATCGGGCTGCATTTTGTCTGTGTCTTCTCCAAAGTGCTTCACAGCCTTGGAAAACTGGGAGAGAGAAGATGGGGGTCCATCAGTCTCAGAGATACCCACCGCACCAGCAAAACCCCCCATGGGAAGCCTTCAACCTGATGGAGCAGAGAGAAACGCTTCCAATGGCCACGGTGGAGAGCAGAGCTTTGCTTCATCAAGCCTTGACTTAAACATGAAATAAATCATCTGACGTTTTACCTGCTGCCCTGTAAGGGCTGACTTGGATCACTCCTGAGCCCCCTCTCCTAAAACATCCCCCACACAACCCCTCTCGCCTCTGGCTCTGCCGAGCCTCTCCCCACCCCAGCTCGACTTTATTAACTAAGCAGCAGTAAAAACAAGGAAGCAAAATATTGTGGGACTGAAGACCGAAGACATAAAACTAATAGTAAACACGGCAGGGGAAGGGAAACTCGCACTTTTAAGTTTTTCTTTGAAGTATTTTTGGGGTATTATTTATCATTGCCACATGCTCTGCTATTGAAACCAAATGTGTTGGTGAAACTTCTAAAAGACATTTCTGCCTAGGTTCAGGCACAGCCCTGGGTAGGGAAATAGGGAGTTTTCCGGCCTTTCGTGCTGTTTGCACACCATTAGTGTAAGGGAGTCGAATGGGGCTGTAGCAAAGGTCAGGACAGGACATCCACGATCTGCCGATGTATCCCGGTCCCCGAGGAGCCCAAGAGTTGTCCTTGGGACTGACATCCTTTGTTCTCACTTCCAGTTTGAAGGAGACTCTTTGTGCACAGAAAGTTTGTTAAAATTGTGATGGTGCGTTCTGGAGATAAGCACACATAAAAGAGAAGAAAAACAAAATCAAAGCACAAACAGATTTATTAGTTGCTTTGATTTTGCTGGGTAGACCAAGAGGAACATTTTTAAAGCCTGCCTGGATGATTTAGTTTTATTTGCAGGGGTGCCCCAGGCTCTTCAAAAGACATTTAGGGCATTTTTATTTCTTTGTTTACTTAAGAGACTTAGCACTTCAAGTTGCAGGGAGGAATCTGAGAGGTGCCACTATGTAGGTCAAAATAATTGAGGTTATTCTTGTTGATTTTCAAGATACTGGATTCTCTGCCATGTTACAGGAGATTCTGGTGGGGGGGAAAGGCTGAAAATGTTATCCTCGCAGGATATAAAGTTTATAAAACAATGATGTTTCTGCTTTCCTCGGAGAAAGCAGTAACACAATTTGAATCTGGACATGTGTTTAAAAAATGAAGAGCTGGTGCACTTTGCACAGCCCATCCTATCCAATAACCATGGGAACAGCTGTGCATTGCTTCAGAGTGGACTTCGATGGGCACTGGGGACCATGACCAGACCTCCTCCTCCAGATCCAGCCAAGAAGATGATAGAGTTTGCAGAGCATTTGTCACCATCTCCACAGTCCTAACTCACTGCAGGCAAGATCTGCCAGATTACCATCAACAATTTAAAAGGGTGGCCTGGGTTAGCCATGGCCTCAGGAAGGCAATGGTCAATCATAATGACCAAGCATGGGTGGATGGTCTGAAGGACAGTGCCAATTGGACATTGGTACAACCAGGGAGAAGGAGGTGGTGACATTTGGTAACTTCTGTCCTTGGAGAGGTAGCTCATGCAGTGGGACAAGGATGGGACCTCTGAAATGGGCTGTGCTGGACTATCTCCCTGCCACTTCAATCAACCTGAAAGCCAGGCCAGGGAGGAGATACTGGAGGACTGTTCTTGGAGGAAAAGGAAACCAGCTGTGTGCCCCTTTGCTGAAAGAGGGGAACCAAAAGGTGCTTGGGAATCACAGATGTCAGCCAATGGCCACCCGTTTGCTGTGATTTAAACCAGCCTGGTAGGGAGAAAAGGACAACATGGCAAGAGGTCATTGCATGTGGCTGCAAAGCACTCACCAAGGCATTACTCTGGGGAAGGCAAACCTTTTAAGCAGCTCCTCTAACCAGGTCTGAAGTTGGCCTCAATTCACATCACTGAGCTCCTCTACCTTTTCTCTGGAGAGAAGAGCTGGGCAGGTCTCAGACTGAAGTTACGCATTGGATGTTATTTTGCCCTATAGAATTGGGGTCACTCGGGCAGCCTGAGTTGTCTCTGATATCAACCTCTGGGTGATCTCATGTCCAGCCTGAAGACCTGGTTGCTTTTTTCCCGCCTCTTCCATCAACACCAGACAGAACAGCCTGCTTTCTTGCCATCTTCAGCCTTCACTGGCCAAGATGCCCCAGCTGACACACTCCTAACTCTAAAGCCATATTTCCATTTTAAGACACGGAAAGCAAAGCAAGCCCTCTAGGCTTGAGTGAAAGCTCTTCACCAAAACTCAGATCCTCACAAATGACCTATCATCTCTTCCCCTGATGGACACAACTCTCCCATGGCTAGCCCCTGCCTTGCACTTCCAAAAGGTATCTCACGGCTTTCTACAGCACATCTTGTGTCCCAGAAGCAGTCTGTTGGCCTGACCTGTGATCCCCTGGCATGTTGGGTTGTGGAGCACGAAAAAGGCCCTGGGGACAGACAGGGATGTAGCCACCCACCCACCCACTCTAAACAAACCATGAAGAGCAGCTCAGCACCTTTCTCATGTCAGGGTCTCAGCAGGACACTCACATGATCTCGTGAGGGAGCTATCTGAGATGTTAACACACAGCATGTGCTCGGGGAAGGCCAGGACCATCCCTCCCCTGTTGGCTGGAGGAAAGGCTGAAATGCTACCCAGATCTCAAGGACGTTGGTGACCTTACCAGCTCTTTCGCTTCCATCAGAAGATCTTCGACATCCGAGAAGCTGAAGCTGGCTAATGTGATGAACTGGCTGACGACAGACACAAACTTGTCGCCTGTTTGCTGAACCTGAGACTTCTGGAAGTCCAGCTCCTTTGGGGAAAAAACAATGTAAATCTGGTCAGGCCCTTGCTGATGAAGGACACAAATACCATTGGCCTCTGGCAGTGCCGTTGGGTGTGTGGCTGCATCAGTGCCATGGGTACTGGCTGCACCATCACTGCTGCTCTCTCCTGCCACGCGTGAGACCACGGATTACCCCATTTTACAATATTGTGCCTGCAGTATGCTTTTAAGGCCAAATCCTGCAGGAGGCATCGTGGAAGCAGCCTAATTTAGCAAGATAGAGAGTCCTTTGGGATACCTCCACCATTTCATCAGCACTCCAGCTGGGCTGCAGAAGTGCTCCCCAGCCCGAGCCCCAGCCCTCTCCGGTTTTACAGCCAAAGGGAGACCCTTCGGCACATCACAGGTCCTCCATGGTCATCATCACTAGACTTACTCAGCTTCCCTTGGCGTATTAGATATAAACCACGCACGTGCCTAAACACACACGGCAACTTCAGTGCCAAAACAGCCCTAAGAGGACAGGCGCACGTGCAGGGCAGGAAGGAAAGACAAACAGATCTCCAGGATGTGAGATAAAAGCAGCTTTGCTGGGAGCTCCCTTGCCTGCCTCCCTAAGGAGGGATGCTGTGGTGCTCTGAGCCAAGCTGGACTATATTTGATTTAAATAATACTTACAGTCTCCACCGCTCTCAGGCCGCTCCTCAGAGTGTTTATTTCTTTCTCCAGCTCGGTCATGCTGTTGGAAATGGCAGGATGTTAATTTTCAGCTTTCCCCAGCAAATTCTACAGCTCTCCGTCCAACTTGACTGTGTTTTTCCAATGAAAAGACCCCAGCACTGTACACATTGCCTCCTGTTTGCAGACCAGCATGTTTCAAGCAGCAAACTGGGCTGCCAGCCTCTAAGCTAGGACAGCCACCCATCTCAAAGTGGTTGCAGTTGCTTGTTTCAAAGTAAAGCACTTTTCTGTATTTTTAATCAAGGGGACTGTGCAGGCTCAGCAGCCTCCAGACCTCTCCAAGCAAAAGGAGAGCTCAGGAGAGGGTTTTATTGGGCACAGATTTCTCTTCCCCTCTCGAGGGCCAGCAGAAGATAGACTTGTCCCATTGCACAGTGGACAGTTTTTCAGGGAACCATGGTTAGGTGAATGCCATGCAAAGCATCCTTCCGAGCAGCAAGGCTTTCATAAAGGGAGACAACCCAAATATAGAGAAGTAAAAATAAATCATCACATCTGGCGCTGACTGTGTTTACACAAGGCTCAAGCCCTGATGAGCGTCAAGTTCAAGTGCTTACGCGTTTCTACCACTACATCTGAGTGGAAGCTTTCTCACAAAGACTGGATGACCACAGGCTTGACGTCTTTCCAGGGGTGTCTGTCCTAGGGCTGGGGACCCTGGAAACGCTGACGTTGGGTCATGGGGCAAGCATTCCTGGCAGGTTTAGTCTGGGAAAATGCAGTTTTGGGAGCCCTGTGCTCCAGCAGTTCATTACTAGTGGTGGGATTGACAGAGGCGGCAATTTTGCTTCACAGCTGCAGGGCTGGGGGGAATTTAGGGTTTTCCAGAGCTTTAGAAACTTTTTGGTTTCATTCTAGATTGGACCAAACCCAAATATTACATATGGTGTCCAGTTTAGAGCAAAATGATAAAGTTTAGGAGGGAAGAAAAAACCTCTATGCAGACGTTTTCTTTCCCATACGTGTATCTGTACAACAGCTGCAGATACACAAGCATGAGAAAGCAGGAGCCTGCACCGGCGAAGGAGCACGCCCTGCTCAACCATGTCCTCAGCTGATGCTTATGAGCGCGGCAGCCACACACTCCTCCTTGCATGCCAAGATTTGTCCTGTCACTTTGTTTAATCCCTATGGCTGATAATTATTTTACATTTTAAACACAAGGATGCTTGCTTTGCACATTTTACAGATCTTCTGCGGGAAAGCCACTATTGCTACAAGAGCACTTTGAAACTTGAAAGACCCTCGAGCCGCCATAAAATCTGTGCATATTTGCCATCCCCTCCCTAAAAAGGTGGAGTTTCAGGCCCTTTTCATGTCCACGGCTAACACGACCGCGTGCTGACTGCAGAAACGTGTGATCTTTGCTGTTCAGGTCCCCGAAGCGGCAAAGCCTGTAAGCTCCTGCTGAACTTTAAAACCGAAACAGAGCCTCATTGATTTCAGAGGGACTTCAGTACATACTTGACGGCTTTGCAGAACAACAGCAGATTCCTCCTGCACTTCAAAGTTCAGCGTGTGTTTAAGGGCTTTGCTGAACGGGGGCCTCTGCCAGCAACGAGACAGTGGCAGCCTGCTCTGAACAGGTCACCGGGAGGCGGGCAGGGTTTAAAAGCTCATTGCAAACACCAGAAGCTCCATGTTGGTTGTGAAACGGGGGCCAGGCAGGACCTGGAGGCAGGTGACCCCCTTGCACCGCTGCCTGGTCCTGCCTGTGCTGCAGGCACAGCCTCCCCACCACACACAGATAAACAGCTGCCCTTTATCTGCAGCCACACCGCAACCGCTTCCTCCCAGATTACTTAACGTACCATTAGAAATTAATTAAATGCTTCTGCGGTGAGATAACAACAGGAAATGGCTGCTCCAAGCAGCTCTCCTCCCTCGCTGTCGGAGGCTCGCAGCCCTTTGCTGCAAGGGCTGAGATTTAAAGCCACCAGGTGATGTTTGCTCCTGCCTCCGGGGCTGCTCTCCGGCCAGCGTGGTCGCAGCACAGGGCCCAGCCTGGCAGCCAGGATCCGGCTGGGAGTGTGAGCATGGGAGGGCAACACGGAAAGGCAGGCTGAAGCGAGGGGAGAGGCAGTCCCGGCGCTCCCTAAGCACCACCTAAATCTCTGCTTACTTGACTTTGGCTGCCTGTGGGATGTCTCGCAGCTCCTCATGCAGGCGGAGGACTTTGGGGTATTTCTTTTCAACAATAGTGATGAGATAGTGCAGAAGGGTGATGTTCCTAGGAGAGAGGAGCAGCGAGGTCAGCGTGGTGGCACCATGGGGAGCCGAGAGCTCAGTCAAAAACCCTGGTTAAATCTCAGCCCTGGTAATGAACTATTTCGGCATATCTGCAAGGATGCTGCTCACTGCCTGTCTGGATCCCAGAGCAGGGGACATGGGATGGGTCTCTCCCATGCACAGCCACGGTGCAGAGCGGCCTAGTCCCTGCAAGCAAGGGCTCTCTGCAGGAAGGACCCAGGGGAGGTGACTTGAGCATCACCACTCCCATCCTCTGTTGTCTTTGCTGATGGATGAGACCAGGCAGGTTTGAGACCTGACCCAGCTCCTCTTGCTCAATGCATGGAGCTTGGTGGGAGAGACTGAACTAGGTAATAGCTGTGGAAGCTTTGTGGGGGCTGCAGAGGGGGTTCCCATGGAGAGAAGTCCCTCTTCCGGCCACTGCGCCACAGCATGATGGCTCTTGGCTTCTCAAAGAGGGAAAAAAGCATTTAGAGGATGATCCTTCCAATCAGCCTAGGCTGCCGTTTAGCTGGCCCAGGAAGAAAAGTCCCCATCAATCCCCATGCTGATCTGCAGCTCAGCTTCCCTTGAAATCTGTCCTGCTCAAAAGATGGATGCTTGCATCATCAGATGTGCCAGGTGGGGCAGGAGGAGGGAGGGGACCGCTCCCACCTACTCATGTCCCAGAGGCAATGCTAACGACCCTTCTGTTCCCCCAGCATCCCTGGGGCCTGCAGATGCTAGCGAGGACGAGGGCAGGGGCTGCTCACTTGTCAATGCTGGACTTGGTGTCCGCGATCTTGTTGAGGCTGGAGATCTTAAACCCGAAGGCGTTGCCCCTCTGGCCTTTGTTCATGTAGTTCCCGAAGGCCAGGACCACCTCCAGCAGCTGCTGGAGGCTGCTGCTCTGCAGCACTGCCTTGGAGCCGGCACGGATGGCTGAAAGCAGAGAGGCGCGGGACATTACCCCCTGCCATGACAGCACACCAGACCCCTTTACTTGCAGCAACCCCTTTGGTGCCCCCACAGCCGAAGAGTGACCACCAGCTCCCTCCCTTCCCCTGCATCACTGCAACCTCCACGCGGACCAGGCTCGCCCTGGCACGGAGGGATGCTCTTGCTATGAACACTCCCTGTGCTGGCACACAGCCCCTTAGCGACCTTAGCAGGTCCAATCACTTGCCTTCCACCTTGGGTTTGACTTCTGCAACTCTCTCTGCAAACTTCTTCTTGAAGTAGAGGGACTGCAGCCTTTGCTGATAATGGTTTATCCTGGAAAAAAAAGAGGTGCAGGTTGAGCTTTGCTTGCTCCAGGCGGAGCTCAGTTGCTCTGCTGCTTGCAGCTGTGCTTACAAAGCACGCTTGAACCACGGTGATTAAAAAATAATGACCACATTTCTCCCTGAAATTATGCTGGGATGGGAAAAAATGACAACTGAAGCTACAGCTGTCCTGGGGTGGATCCAGGTGGGCTCTTAAGCACATGCTTAAGCCTATCCTTAACTCAGCAGGTTCAACAACTGCATTTTTACACCCTACTGCTATGAACAAACAGTTCATTTATGACCACTCCTTAGTAAAGATGCTGATGAGATCTGGGCTCCCAATGGCTTTGTGATGAGCTGCAGCTGGACACAGACACACCAACTACCAGCACTAAAAAAAAGGGACCTTCAGATCCTCAAAATGATGGCCTGGGCTGGAAAGCCACCAACACAGCCCAATCCAGACCTTTCCTGGGCACGTTAGGGACGGCTCTGCTCATGTCAGTTGTATTTAGGCTAAACAAGATCTCACTTGTACGCAAACGGCAGTCTGATTTGAGTCATTTGGACCAAGGACCCACGGGAGACGTGCTCACAGACAAGGCCATGGGCTACGCTGTCGTACTAATCAGAGGTGACAAAGACATCACACTCAGTTACAGACCACAGGGCAAATTAAAAAGCTGTGCTGGAAATCAAGGAAAATATTTGCATTGGCACGTTGTGCTTTCCAAAAGATGAAGGCATGGGAGCAACACTTGGGCAAGAGACTGTGAAGAAGAAAGGTGACTTGTGATAGGAAAGCTAATTCTGAGCATCTTCCATCCCCGAGGGCTCAGGTCTGAACTTCACAGCTTCGTCCTGCCTGTCTTTGACACTCAGCAACTACACAGTGCATTGTCCCGGTGTTTATCGGCGCATTTCTCAGGGAGGACAGGAGCGTTTCTATTTTTGATCTCCCAGTACGATCTCAGATTGTAAAACTCACTGACTTTGCAAACAAGTGACTTGCTTGAATTTCAGCTAAGAAATTCAAAGAGCTCAATACTCAGTTGGATTTAAATAAGGAGCTTCAAGATTTTAAACCAGCACCTCTAGAGGATGTGCATGCAAAAGATAAGGTTATTTATCCCTGAAGACTTCTAAGCCTTAAATGATTGCTACCAGAAGCAGGAAGAAATGACATTTCCTTTCCGTCTCACATATTCTCAGGAGCCCCAGGGACGAGCCATTCCTGAGGTGAGGAGTGGGACTCATCTACACAGCAGGGCAAAATTTACATACATCAGTCTTGAGTATTCTTGAGTATTCTTGAGTTTGTGTGAAGGGGAAAGGAGCATTGCTACAGCATTGTTATCATTCAAACAGCACCACCCACCTGGGCCACGATGCAGATGATGCAGTCTTTCACAGAGTTGTGCCAGACTGAGCTTTTCTTCCCCAAACGGGAGGAGAAATGTATTGGGACATCCCCTGGGAAGCCAACACCTCTCTTCAGAGGATCCATCTCCCCATCCCTCTCCCCCCTGCTCCATCCAGCTGCTGCTGTCTGGGGTGCACAATCCTGATTTTAGGAGCACAGCATCACAAGTGATCCTTATGGGTGGGAGCACCTTGCTTTGGCCCACTCATTTCTTGATGTGAAAAACAGCAAGCACGGCTTATTTCCCAACCAGGCTCCACGGAACAGCCACCTCGCAACCAGCCCGTGCAGCCACTGGCCAAAACACGTGTCTCCTGGGCCACCCACCTGCTCATTTCGAAGAGGAACCGGTCAGCCTTGGCCATACGATCCAGCTCGTGCTTATGCTCTTCCAGGAGGTCAACGTCACCCTTTTCAGGAACAAACTTCAGGAGCTAAACAAGAGAGAACACACTTGTGGACATGAGGTCCATGCACGGTTTTTCAGGAGGAAAACAGTGACTTATTTGCTTGAATCTACTGCTTTTTCAGCAGGTACAGACAGTGACCCTAAGACACCTGTGAAACAAGTGTTATCGCTGTCCCTGTGACCTTCCTCCCATTAGCCCATCACATTAGTGTCTCTTGATTCTGCCCTACCACCATTCTCGTTTTACAATAGATGTACTACATCTGCTCCAAGGAATTTTCGACATCAGCTCTGCCAGAGGAGATGTCAGGGACTCGCATTTGCTGCAACTCTACCTATTTGCAGATGGAAATTTTGTGCAATGAATCCCCCCACGTCTCTGCTGAAAGTGCAATTACTGGCTCAGCTTTAAGGACAGGTGACTAAAATGCTTCCAAAGGGATTCAGAGGGGGTGAAAAAATGTGATTCCCTTTTTGAGGACTGCACAAATGCTGAACAAGCTTTCAAAAATAAAACCCCACTGAGCATGAACATCAAGCTGCAGGCACAAAATGGGCAACTGGCTCAGCCCTGGGGTCCCAGGGCAGACCCAGGTACAGACATGGCACAGGGAGGCCATTCTGCTCCCAGCGCCAATGCTATGACTGAGCTGCTTTCCTGCTGCTCCAACCCACTTGGGTGGTTTTTCAATATGTGGTTGGTAAATAATTTGGGGCCCCCATGCACTTCGCAAAGCCGCGGTTTGGTCACAAGCGCCTTGCGTGGTGTGGCCTCAGCATAATGCAACCACGGAGGAGTGTGAGACGCATCGCTCACCTGCTCCAGCATGTCTTTCGGGAGGTCCTCCTGCTCGTCCATCGTCAAAATCGCTCGTTTGATCTCCTCATTTGAGAGTTTCAGCCTGGGAGGTGGAGGGGGAAGGAGAGTTATTCCCAGCCCAGTAATCACGCAGGGCTGAGGAGCATTTCCTACACGCCCATGCAACATGAACAGTTTAACTCCTGGCCAGCAGCAGCATCACAAATAACACTATACAGCGTGTTTTGAAGAAGAACATGAGAGAAACATGGTAGGACCGCATTCTGCCAAGGCACAGTGCAGAGCAACCCTTGCCCCGCTGTGAACGGGGAGGGGATCAAACCCCACCGGCCAACTCCCTCTCCACGCAGTGCAGCTGCCATCCCCTATTTTATATAAGTATTGTAAGTAGTATATTATATGTATATTAATAATACATATCTTTTATATGTAATTCTTGCCCATAGCAACGCTGCTCCTGCAGTGCCAGCACCCCCTAAGGCCACGGGGCCAGTGGGGGTCACGCTCCCCGTTGGCAGCGCAGCACAGCCCAGCCCGGGCTCAGGAGCGCAGCTCAGCACTGCTCCTGAACCCACTGCCACAACCCCTGAGGAATATTTGGCCAATTTCTGCTGTTTGTCTTGGATATGAACATTGCCTCTCCCACCCCTCCCAGCCACCTTCGGTTGGAGTCTCCCTCTAGGAAAAAAGAGAAAGAAATCCAAAATTTGGGGAAGCAGATGCTCAGCATCCCAGGAAACCCATCAGCTTTTTTTTTTTTTTTTTAGGGGTGGTGATTCAATGTGCTTCGAAGTGTAAGAGGCTGCAAACCAACCCCCCCTCCACCTTTTTATTCCTCTACTTCACATAACAGGAATTGAAAACGTAGCCTCAAATTGGAGATTTCTAAAACCACAGACCATTGTATCACAGCAAGCAACACCAGGCTGGTCTTCCCTGGAAGTGGTTTATTCGACAGCAGCCTGCACAAAACTGAGGCCATAAATAGAAAGACTCCCTCAGCTCCTCCTGGGCTACAGCAGCTATTAATTATAGTTTAATACATCTGCAGCACTCCCCGTGACCGATCCCTGCAAAGACTTTGATTGCAAAACCACACATATTTTTCTTCACCTTTTTGCATTGAGGTTGATAAAATAATCTAAATGCAAAAGAGGGAAAGCCCAGAAGCTCCTGCAACTCTGTCTGCCAATACCCTATCCCTTGCCCAGCTTGCAGTGATGGTTAAAGCCATTGCCACAGATATAGTTTAAAAAAAAATCCCCTGTCCTTGCATGCAGGGAAAAGTCGCACAGTTGAAAAGACCCGTTTGTGGGCTTTAAGGAAACCCATTGCCCCAGTCTCAGTGATCAGCGCTGCCAAAGGATGCTGAAACACTGGATGCGGCTCAAAGAAATGAGCTGAAACCAGAAACACATCCTATGGTGGGATGTGAGACCTTGTGTCAACCTGATCAGGAGATCAAAAAGATCAGGAGCTGACTTGATCACTCCAAGTAATTAAACGAGGAGGATATTTTTCATCTTGGCATCTTTTCAGGGAGCAGACTGAGACTGTGGAGCTGGCTTTTGGAAGACGAAGCTGAAGCAGGAAGGGTGCTGGTCTCCAAGACCAAGGTAGCAAGAGCTTGGTTTAGCTTGAAATCTTTTGCTTAAGACCTGAAGCGAAGGATTAGCTTTGTTGAGGCTGGTGGATCTTACAGACCTGGTAAGTAAATATTTGCTCCTTATGAGTTCATGTTTCTCATCCTGTACCCAGTCCTCTCTCACCTCCTGCTCCAGGGAGCCCCCCAAGAGAGGGTTTATTAAACGAGGAGTGAGTTAAAATCTCACCTCAGCCAGGGAAGGAAGCAGAAAGGTTGCACCAAGCAGTGGCCAGGACAATTGCTAGGGTGCCCCACAAGGAGCAAACCCAGGATCCATGGAAAATATCCCTTCTGACGCTTGCAGTGACAAGCAGCCATGTCCTGGGGTCACCCTACTTGTCCCATACAAGGGAAGTGGCCAGGATGGACATGACCCGAGGTGGGATATGAAGCTGCAGGAAGACTCTTTTACACCCAGTGACACGAGAGCTCAGACCACCAACAAGTGTCACATCGGTCCTCACCCTGGCGAAAAGCAGACACTGGCCGGGTTTGGACATTTGGGGGATCCCTGGGCAGCAAAAATGCTCCTGGGAGAAGGGCGCTGGTAGGCAGCTACCCTCATCCAAAGCCAAAGTGAACACCTAAAGCATACACTTTCCACCGTGATCGTCTCCAGGAGGGTGGTGAAAGATGAGTGTGACTTTCATAAGCCTTGCTCATTAAAAGCAAAGTCAATAATAGAATATTTTTTAAAAAAAAGAGGCTGAAAAACTTTTCTCAGGAATCATCAAAAGCCAGTGCCAAGAACAAGGGCCTGCCCCAGCATCGGCAGAGAGCAAGTGCGGGGCGCCAGAAGAAAACAGCTTCTCAGACAATTTGATGGGAAAGGGGCCAGTGAAAGCTAGAAGCTTATCTATAACCACAATAATTATCATTGTTGGCAGCAGCTGTCGAACGCGAGCCGTCTGAGAGGAACGGGGTCACAGGACTTGCTGTCACAGGGATTTAAAGCCAGCAGCCCGCCAATGCGAAGTGACAGCTCGGCAGCCTGACAAGCGCGGGGCTATTTTGCCTGGCTTTTGTAGAACCCCGCAGAGGACGTAATAAGTGTGAAGGGGAAGGACGAATTCCGCCGAGAAAGGGACGCGCCCTCTTGAAAAGCCACATTCATTTGAGAAAAATGCTCCACGCCGCCTCGTTGGAGAAGGGAATCAAACGAGCCATTCACCGCCAGCACAGGCAGAAAGCAATGGAGCAAGGGCTTGATTTGCATCTTGCAGAATGCAGCGCTAAAAATACACACACACACAGGGAGCAAAGGCAAGGACATGGTGGTTCACTGATGAAGATGCACTGACTTCAGCAAAGCATTCTCCAAAAAACAAGAAGAAGAAAGCAAGTGTTAAAAATATTCTTGTGCTGCATTACAAGCCGGAGGAAAATCCAGTGATCTCACTGCACAGTAATTTCTCCCAAAGCAAGGGAAGCAGGCAAAAAAATAAATCTACAGAGAGAGATAAAGTATCTTGCTGGCTGTAATCTTTCCACGCTGCAAGCCAGACAATGCCTGGTGAGCTTACAAGCGTCTGGGCTAAATCAGGGGCCAAGCTTGCAGGTCCTTTCGCACGTGAGAGTCTGTTTGTCCCCATGGTGGCTGCGCGAGCAAGGCAGGAGAGCAGCAGTCTGGCTGCAGGAAGCCATCCTGCGAGACCAGCCCCTTTGCAACACTGGGACCAGGGACCTGCTGCTCTGCCTGGCTTAGGGATGGGTAGCTGGGGTGGGCAGAGATGGAAGGGTTTGCCCAAGGTCACACGGAGTCTGCTGGAGATGCAGGGGCTGGACCTGAGCCCACCAGCAGGATGCTCGGGCTTCATCCTGACACTGCCCTTCCTTTTAGCCACTTGGCATCAAGAGTAAATCGCCCAAAGGGATTTTGGGGAGAGAAACTCACTGGTGGTCCCTTGCAGAAATGGGGGAAGGGGCAGATTTGGCTGCTGCTGCAGTGCTAGAAAAATGCCCTGCCCGGCTGGCCCCTCCACCTGTGCGTCCCTGGGAGCACCACGGGATGAACACCAAAGCACCTGCAAAGCAATAGCTGGCACAAGCCACTACTTCCCCAGAGCCACTCATCCCTGCAGAGCCCTGATGCTGTGGGACATGCCCGGGAAAAGCTGTATGAGAGTCCTGGGGACCACCCTGCAGGGCAGGTCTGATCCTGCTTCTCCCCTAGGAAAAGACCCAAAGGGAAGGGCAGACAGGCAGCAGCCTCCATCGTGCCCATTTTGTGGGATTAATTACTGGCAACTCATTTCCAGCCATCACTTTCTTGGAAGAGAAAGGTTTGCTGGTGAGATGAAATTAAGACCTTTACTCAGTAAGACATGCAAGATGCCTTTAAAGTTAAGTGCTTGGATAGCTCCCCTTCCCACCGAAGGGCCTCTGTGCTTAACTTTCAATTTTACACTTAAACCTCTGGCTAAATTATACCCAAACCCACTCTGACTATGCTCAGCCTAAGTACTCCGGGGAGCAGCCCATCAGTGCCCCGAATCCCATTGCTTTACTTCCTAATAGCTGGCTGCCATAGACGTACTCATTTGCCTGCTGCTTTAAACTCTGCTTTCATCGTCATCCTCTTTATTTGGACTGCTAGGAAGTACAAAAATCCTCAGAAGCAAGCCAGAGCAGAGACAGCCATAAAGATGGCAATTTTGCCACTGAATGCTGTGGCACAGGGCTCGCTGCCCTCATCGCTCCCACTGCCCACGGGACTGTGGACCACCTCCGGGAGAGCTTGAAAAAGCACCAGGGACCATTAGTTACCTGCCCAGAGGTTTTTTTTTGCAGGCATCAGCCTCTGCAAGCTTTCTAGGGAAGGAAACCAGCCGGGCTGCCCAGGCAAGGCACTGGCTCTGCTGACCCATGGTCCGGGAAAACACAGAATTTGGGCGCCGCAGCTGCAAGCCCAACCTGTCAGCGATGCTGCTCCATCCCAGCTGGACCTTAGTGCCGCAAAAGCTTCTGTGCTTCCAGGCAGCAGAGCGAATATTTCTGAATGGAGCTATATTTTTCTGCTGTTGGGTTTTTTTTTCCTGGGTGAGTCAGAAACAAGTGGCATTTTCTGCAGCTGTTTGGTGTTTTTTTCTTCCCAAGTAGCTATGCTGATGGTTGATCCTTTCAAGGCTACCGCAGCCTGGCTTCTCCTTTCTCAGGAGTTAGTCTTATTCGTGTAGTTTATCTTGCCAAAAAAGGCCCTTTTTATCCTCTTGGCAGCAAGCTGAGGATGAATTAAATTGCTGGTAGCACGGCAGGGCTGAGCCTGCCTCGCAAGGGGTGAGCAGGAGGCTGTCATCCCAGCGCAGCTGGGCAGCTGGAAGAGGGGGACATCCCCTTCCCGAAATCCCGATGTGGCACAGGACACCCGCGCAGGCAGCCAGGCCCTGGCCGAATTACACTGCCGCTCCCCACACCCTGCCGATACCCAGCGCTTTCCCCAGAGACCCTCTTCAACCGCCATCAAAGAGCAAACAAAACCCAGGCTGAGGAAGATAAGAGGTGAAATCAGCTCCCCTCCCATCCCCTGTAAAGGCTCACTGGGCACCCCAGCCCCTCTGGGGCTTTCCAGGGACACTGAGTTGCTACGTACCCGGTTAAGTGCATCTCCCCCCCGTGCCACCCCGCCATGAACGGTGTAAGGCTATAGCTGGGTTCGGCTGTCGCTGGCTCTCCTTCTGCACTGGCTCCTGTCATTAAAACGCTCCTGGGGATGAGGAGCACCTCCCAGCCCAGGGCAGGGTATCAAGCATCCCCCTGCTCCCCGGGGGGCAAAAAGGCATTAACCGTACCTGGAGAGGAGGATATTGCAATTCTGAGCTCTCCGCCCGTCTATGACCGAAAGCTCCTTGACTTTATGCCGCGAACTCAAGGTGTCATCAATAGCATCTTCCTTCTACAAAAAAACAAGGGGAAAAAAAAAAGCCTGGAGAAAAGCCGTGGAGAAGCAAAGACGTTTAGTACTCTCAGCACATAGCAGTGTGATACACAGCGGGCCCCCATTAATCAGAAGTGTCACCATGGGTTACGGGTAAAACCCATCGCCTGTAACTGAAACACAGTAAGTCGTTTCATAAACCAGAGCTGGCTTTGAAGCCACTGGTTAGAAATGTAAATATTTTCTCAGACAGGGAAGATTTAAGAATCTACAAACACACAGGCGCTGCTGAATAAATAAAGCTGGGCTTTCTTAGCATACATATTTGTTATACTTCATTAAATCCTCGCATGAAATATTTCATTACGGGCTGCTGCACACACTCAGCATCACTCTTGTTCTTCACCTCCGCTCCAAACATCTGCAGTTGCCCTTCACGCATCAGTCCTCCCGAGCAAGCTAACCAATACAAGCTACCAGACTTGCAAATGCGACCTGCAGCATTTGCTGCTCTTTCAGGGAAATTCTCCCCAAATAAGGGATTTGAAAGCACGAATCGGTGTGGCATAAGCACCTACATCTCCTAAGCAGCTTAAACACATTCCCTTCAAATGAGTAACAATATACCAAATTGTGGTTGCAGGCGAATGGACAGATCTACGTAACAGCAATTTTGCAGGGTCACCCAAAGGGTTCATGTTGCCCCCGTTTTTAATTTACCATATCACATGTTTTAGCAAGGTTCATCAATTAAAAGCTGGCTATTCAATCCTCTGAAAGGAACACAACCTGGAGCTGCAAGGTCCCACGCGCTACAGATCCGCACTACATGTCTATGAGCGTAGGAGACCTGGCACATAGCCACTGCACGGGTTGAGAGTGAGCACAGAAGTTGCCATTTTTTACTTTTTTTCTTGTTTGAATGGAAAAAAAACAGCTATGAGAAGCGGGAAGCTGCTGGGACAGGTGGTGTAGAGCGAAGGCAGTGGCAGGTGAAGGAAGGGGAGCCCCAAGTCACCTACCACCAGCTGCCCCTCTCATGTGCCTTCCCTGCTCTGACCGAGATGAAACAGAGAGCTTCAACCTGTAGGTATGAGTTTATTTATTTCCATCTTTTGAAAAGTCAAAATGCACAGTGGTAGGAGCTTCTCTGTGTTAAGCCGCGTCTGAAAATTCAACCCCTGGACACAGAAGTTGGCTTCGATGTCCAGCCAGACAGCAGAGAGGGCAGCTTTGTACTTACCAGCCTCCCCAGCATCAACTTTCAAGCTGCTCCTCCTGGTGATCTTTCTACCTCTCTGATTTAAATCCCACTTCGCCACACATTAACCCCCCCGCAGCACCGCGTGCGTCCCTCATGTCCCCAGCTCCGCGCTCGCCCTGCCCTCGCCGCTCGCAGGCACCAGGCTCCTGTGGGTGCTCGCTTACCTGTCTGGAGTTACCGTTCACAAAGAAGTCCTACGGCCATAGCAGAAGCATGGAAAAAGGCAGTAAAAACACATGCAGTTCAGTGATATCAGCGGAACCAGAAGGAATCAAAGCACAGTCAAGGGGAGGGTGCAACATGGGGTGCTCGGCAGCACAGGGAGGCAATCAGGGTCTGCCAGCACCGAAGTAGGAGGGATGCACATGAAAATGTGGTGAGGATTAAAGGATGCGCAAAAGGGGAGGGCTGATGGGAGAGGGAGAGGTGGCTCCACGAATGGATCAGGCCAAGGTGCTGGTGTGCAAGGAGGTGAGGAGGGGACATGGGACGACATGGGAGGATGCTCGCCAAGCCCTGCCACTGCTCTGCATGAGAGTCAGCAAGCGCTGGCCCAAAGGCACAGCACTGCTTAGCCCGCCGTGCCGGGGAAGAAAATTGCTAGTTTTTACGAATCCAAGAGACTCAAATGCCAACACGACTGCCAGGAAAAACAGGGCTTTCAAGTGGAAATAACGAGAGGCTCATCCCGGAGCAAATCTGGCGGCAGCAAAACTTTACCATTTGCCATGGCAACATGTTTCCCCTTGACTTCTCCTCTGACAGGGACAACCCCCCTTCTTCAGGGCTTGGCAGCCTGGCCAAATGCCACCCTGATGCCCCACCGGCGCCGTGCTCCCCCGAAGGCCTGGTTGTCCTGCTGGGCTCCCCCCAGCAGACTGGAAGCATGTGTGGCCAAGCCAGCACCACACACACACAAGGGTTTTCCCTCCTCGTTTGCTGGGCTGCATCTTTTTTACTTGTGTTTGCTTGGCTCAAGAGACCAGCCAGCAGCCCCATGATGGGGAGGGAGGTTTCAAAGGTGCATAAATAATTTAATTCTTTTTTTAGTAAAAAGAGAAGACTAGCAGTGAGTGGAGGAGGTAGGTGGATCCAAATGCAGTTGGTTTACAAGAGCACGTCCCTCCAGCCCCTCTGCACAGAGGCGGCCGATGGCCCACATGTGTGGTTTGAGTTGGACATCCCCAAACACAGCCCCATCACTGCCTCCTTTTTAAAGAAAACCTTGTTGATGCAGGATTTCCCCTGACCGGCTGCCGAGGCTGGATCAGCCCAGGACCCACACGTGGCTCTGGGTGGGAGGATGGGAAAGGGCTCTGTTAGGTGCCACCAAACACTTGGGGCTGGGGAACCGGCACCCGCCCGGGGCTGAGCTGTGCTGACCGCAATCCCTGTGGCTAAAACTGATGCACCAGGCTTTCCTCGAGCCCACAGAAATGCTGCGGCCACGATGCAGAACAAGATGCGCCAGGAGGCCAAGAAACTTCAGCCAACAAAAGGAGCGACCGGTAGAGGGTTGGGCACCCATGGGGTGCAGTGTGGGCACCCCGGCGCGGCACTGCGCCGAGCGGTTCCCCAAGGCAGCATCGCACCCGTCTGCGTAGAAACACGTGTCGAAGAGCTGTCATGACCCTCCCCAGGAGCAGAGCTCCGGCAATGCCACCACACTGGGGGCTTTGCAAAGCAAGGGGGACCTGCAGACCCTGAATAAGGACACCCAAGCTGCCACTCCTGTACTTCGGGGAGATTAGACGAAAAACCATAGAATTTAGCTGGACATGAGGCTGTTGCAAAGGGAGAATTAACTCTGTGGATCAGTCAAGGTTGTAAAGGATTGGTGTTTCATAAAGCAACCTTTTCACAGCAGGCTCCTTCATGGGACAGGCACAAAGCACACCCACAAGCAGCAATGGGTATCTTCTTGTTCATTTAACTGGTCCTTAATTAGGAAGCCCTCCTTCCAGCCCAATGCTCAGACTTGCCCCACACTGCTGGAGAGGAGAAGGACGCGGTGGTCCTCCTGCAGTCTCCTGCTGCAGGAGAGGGAGGGCTCCCCATGCACTAAAGTAGAGAAAAGGCTCGTTACAAAAACCCTCCCTCTCTGCCTCAAACCAGCCTCATCTCTGCCCCTTTCCCTTGCATGAACCGTGACTAGCCTCTGCTGTGGGATGGTGGTGTAAGAAGGAGTAGCTTGAAAACGGCTGTCACCGTCCCCACAAATGTTCCCCACCCCTGTTGCCCCTGGCCCCTGTGCAGGTCACTCTCACTAGCACAGAGGAGCTGGAGGCTTTTCTTATTTCATCCTTTTTTGGGAGATGAATTCTTTCCCAGCTCACTGCTAAGCCCCTGGTTCAACAACATGTATTTTTTCCACTTGGCCCTGTCTCTTTTACATCACTCACCGCTGTGGGACCTGCCAGGACTGCCCTGGCTATGTCACTGCAAGTTATCAGCATCACTCCCAGCCTCTTTCCTTTGCAGGCTCTCAAAACATCTCCAACGGAGGGGCAGACCACTGCATAGCACATCTAAGCCCTGATGGCCCTCGACCTGCTTTTCTCCATCACTGCATGCATGTCCTTAAGCAGCTACCCCTGGTCCTGCTGGGTCCTCACGCCACAGCCTGAAACGCAGAGCTCCTGCAGGTTTTTCTGTCATATCTAGCAAGATTGGTAAATGTGGATATCACACACAGCTGTGGGGCCAAGCCTTCCACCGGGGACAGGGACATCTGCAGAGCTTCAGCAAGGAGGACAGGGAGGATACGGGCTCTTCTGACAGCATGGGGCAGGGATGCTCCGAGGCTGAGCCCCAGGAAGCACAGAGGGCTCCTGTCCTCCCCACGTGGAAAGGGTCTTTCCTGAGAGCTGCAGAGCTCACTTTATAGCCTGTGTTTACATCCCAGCCTGCAACGTGGGAAAAGCATTTAAAGAGATGCTTAATTTTAAGTACATCATTAAGTCTCGGGTCTGTGCACTATTTAGGGATTCCCAGGCACTATGGCCATAAAAATAGCCAAGTCCCATCAACAGCAGCCCCGCAACAGCTACTTGTGGGGGGTCTGAGAGCTCTCTGCACCACGCACACCTCTGTACGCTGCCCCTGAACCCTGCTGGGTCATTGGCCACAGTGATGTACCACCCGGCCATGCGATTTCGGAGCCCCAGTTTGCTCGGGGCACAGGCAGGCAGGCAGCCCCCGACATTCCACATTGTGTCTGAGGACAAGTGAGAGGTGCGATCACCAAGGAAGTGATTCTCGGCCAAGGGCTCAAGACAGGGAGCAGGGAGGAGGAATCCCTGCTCCTCCCCTGCTTGCTAAGAACAGAAACCAACTTTTGCTAGAGCTCAAAAATGCTGCAAATTATTAAGGCATTAGTTCATCCTGCTTCCCTGCAGGGACAGGCCATTCGCATGGAGCTGCCCCAGCCCCACACCGTATGCGAAGTGCCCCGTGGTGCATGTGTTATCTCAAGGAGTGTGCCTAACCCTGTGTGCTGGGCTGTGCACCGCAGCTGTCTGCAGAGCCGTGCTGCCGGCAACGTTGGGGCACACGGCCAGGCACCCCCTCCTCACTCTGGGACTGCAAGTGGCACCCTGGAGACTCACAGGTGAGCAATCATGTGCCCTCAGGTCCAGGGGGATGTGTCCCACCACTCAACTCACAAAAAATGGTGCTACCATGAAGCCTGGGTGAGCCACAAGGAACTAGTGCATCATGCTCCCAAGGGTGACTCCAGCCCCAGCAGCATCTCATGGGTGGGATTTCACATCCTCTTTCCCAATCTCCCTTTCAGATGCTCTTGCAGTGTCTTCTGCCAGTCCCACCCCAGTCCCTGGCTCCCACGTTCAGCTCCCTTTCGGTCCTCATCCCATCTGGGGTGAAAGCCCGTGTCACAGCTCTCCTTGCAGCATCTCCCCCAGCACTTCCCCCTTCTTGCTGGCCCCCAACCTAACCATCCGCTTCACCCAGCAGGACCTTGGCCAAGCCAAATTATTTTCAAATTCCTGCCTGGCAATAATCCGCAGCACACCAGGTGATTCACAGACTCGGGCAGGCAAGCCAGAGGGCAAATCGTCCTGCTGCCACACCAAGTTTCTATTCTTGCTCCCCTTCCATTTCCTTTTCTTGTCTTCAGATGTGCCCTTCAGTAGGCATGAGTCAAGCTCCAAAAATTCTGGGGGAAAGAGCCAGCACCGTGGTCACCAATTCCTGAAACACACCAGGGCAGCACGTACTTCTGGTGGGTTACTCTTGATATTTGCCCTGCTCTAATCCGCCCTGATCTTTCCCTCGATTAGCCTCTGGAAGAGATTAAACTCTCACATTGCCTAAGGAGCTTATGTGTCAGCTCCACTCCTTCCCGGCACCATACCTCCCTGCCTGAGCCTGGCAAGAGCAGGACAACCTGTCCTCTCCTCCCAGCTACGCAGCCAGATGTTCAGCAGGTGTACGTGACTTTTTTAGCCTCTCTCCTTGCTTTTTCTCCTGCCTTCTTGAAAAACCCATTGCTTTTGCCCATCGTGGTCCTGCCTGGGGTAAAATAAGTGTCTAATTTTCTTCGTGTGCTTTGATGCCCTCCAAACCGGGGCCATACTGCTTGAGCAGGAGATTAAAAAGCAGAGACTTTTGCCTGCAGTGCCATTATTTTGGTTTGGGATTTGCTTTTTTGTTCAAAGCTCACATTTTGCTTTGGGCTCACTAAAAAAATGAAAGAGATCCACCCATGGTAGATGTGGGTAAAACTTAGTCCTTCTTGGCCAGAGAGGGATAGAAATTTTCCACCCAATACAGAGACACAAAGCAGTTGGTGTTAAGAGCTATCCAAAAATATTACCCAACCGTGGCCACATCTGGGTGCTATTTTCATACATTCCCTGTCTCTTTTTTTTTCTGTTGTTTTTTTTGTGATCCATCTTCATAACACACGCGGTGAGGTGCGTGGGCAGGGGTGAAATCAGGCACACCGAGCTGTGAACGGCCACTTCAACACAAAGGCACCGGCATGCAGATGAGAGGACAAAGCGGATCGAGTTGATCTGGCAAACACGACGTTGGTACGAAATAATGACAGGAGACCTGTTTTGAGTCCACAAGTGGAGCCACACGATCTCATACATAAAGGCGGTGCCTTGCCCAGATGCCCACACGTGCCCCTGGCCAGCCGTTACCTGCTGTCTTTGGTAGGCGGAGAACGTCCTTTCCAGGTCTTCGAGATCCAGGATTTTGAACACTTTTGCATCATCTATGTCGGTCCACACGGTACCTGCCAGCTTGTTCTGCAAGACAGTGGGAGAATTGAGGGTTAAGGGTCCCCTCCCCACCTGCCCCTGTGGCACCAGGTGGCCATCTGGCACCTCTGGTTTCACTGCCTGAATTATTGCCTGGCTTACCTCTGGCAGCTTGGACCAGTTGAAGGACTTGAGGGCGTTTGTTGGTTGTGGGATGCTCTTCTTCTTGAGGGCCAAGCCCAGCGGTGCTCCGGGGGGAGGCATCACCCCATCCAGGGGTGGGGGGCCAGGGGGGGGTGGGGGACCGCCTGGAGGGGGTGGAGGCGGGGGAGGTGGTGGGGGACATCCCCCTGGAGGCGGTGGTGGTGGTGGAGGGGGAAGGAGGGATCCAGGAGCTGGAGAAGGTAATGGGCCACCAGGAGCTCCTGGTGGTAAGGGAGGTCCTCCAGGGCCAGCAGCACAGATCGCTCTCTGGGAGAGAAAGAGGAGGGTGGACCAGTCATATGGAGCTGGGGGACACCACCCCAAGAATGTCCCCCTGCCGATTTTTAGGTTTTTTTTGCCAAAATTTAACCAGCATAGGAAGCACCCAAAGGCTTCAGCACTCCTGACTAAGGTCTGATGCAGCCAGAGATGAAATGACCTCATCACCAGTGACAGACATCTTGGTGGCCCTCCCAACAAACACCTTTCTCAGTCCCCTGTGTAGCTCGGCCTCCAGAAATTGCCCAGCGGCGTTTGCAGGGGGTTTGGGACTGGGCCACGAAGGGGAGGAGGTTCGGGGCCTCACCCTGCTCATCTCGTGGAGTTGTGCCGTGAGATCCGCCACCTGCTGCTTGACCTGCTTGTGCTCGCTGGACTCCTTCTCCAGCTTCTCCTTCATCTTGTTCAGCGTCTGCATCATTTCTTCCTTCTCCTGGGCCTTGGCGTCGCACTCCCGCTCCTTCTTCTCCAGCTTCTGCTGAAGCTCAGTGTGCTCTGCAACAGCCCCATGAGACCACTTCTGAGGTGACAAACACTCCCTTTCGGCAAACGGCAGCACGCGGGGGACTAACCCCCATGCTGCCCTATGGAGAAGCTGCACAGTTAAGGGAAGGGAGTGTGTGTTGTGCCTTAACGCCCCGGCCAGGGCTTCCCCACGAAAAAATTAATATCTACTTTGCTTATTTCCCTTGTGAGCCCCATAGCGTGATACTATCTCAGCCACTCAATAAAGCCTGCAGAGTCCATCCAGCTAAATACATGTATACGTTATCTGTTTATTTTACTGTGCACGCTAAAGTTAAAGCTGTATCTCTCTCTCCTCATCACTCACCTTTTCGCATTTTTTCTGCTTGCTCTTTCCACTGTTTCACTTCATTTTCATTGACTAACCTAAAAGGAAAAGACAAGTAGTGCGATGAGACAATACTACTGCAGTAAACAAGCGGCCATCGCCAGCAAGAAACACAACTGAGCAAGCCTGGGCAGTGGGATCTAAGGGTCCCAAACTGGTATTTCTAACAACACCTCCACTCTGCCTCCCCCGGCAGGGTTTTGCGGGCTGGGATGCAGTGCCATCTCAACAGCTCCAGGGATGCTGGCTTGTCCAACCAAGGAGCGGAAACATCACTGGGTGACAGTAAGTGATGAATAAGGAATAGTGACAGCAGCAGTCAGGGGAAATAGCTCACTGAGGACACAGAGGTTGAGCTTAATTCACCTGGACATTGTGCTTAAGAGGTCAAAGTGGTGCCAACCTGTCAGGGATAACCCCCAGTCCTGGCCCTCTTGCCCGCCGGAGCGGGAGGCAGCAAAGCCACAGCGGCCCATGTTGGTGCTGCTCGTCAGCCAGCCCTGGGAAAGGTGGGTGAGCACTTACATTCGGACGACGTTTTTAATATTGAAGTTTTCCAGGGGAGTGGCGTCAGGGTCCTGCCCTTTGTCACTCTGGATGACGATCTGCTGCACAATCCTGTCGAGCAGCAGCCAGTACTGGACAGTGTTGCCACTTCTTTTATCTGGAGGGGAAGAAGGGGAAAGACTGAGGGGAGCTGCAGGGAGGTCGCTGCCACCGCCGGGGAGGAGATGTGGGCTGCCAAGCCCCTGGCAGCCGCAGGTTTCCTCCCCTCCCCTGGGACTCACAAGGCATTTGGAGACAGTGGTGCAGGATAGACATAAAGTGCGGGTACGCCTCGGTGTGTGTCAGCCTCTTTCTCGTCAGCTCGAACATCTGAGTCGCACTTTTGGTGTCGATGTGGACCTGTGGACAGGAGCGAACTGAGGTCAGGCCATCGGACGGGCGATGGCACCGCCTGTTCCCCGAGTCTCAGCTCCAAAACCCATGAGCCATCCCCGCCCCAAGCCTGATGGACAGACAAGCCCCACTGCCCTGCAAGAGGCAAACAGCGCTGGTTGGCAGCCGGGGAGAAAAGGGATGAAGCAGGCTGTCGGATGGCATTTGCAACAGAGCAGGGCAACAGGAGACAGATTTCCAACCTCCAAATTTTATCCAAAAAACCACACTTAGTCCCAGACCACATAGGTGCTTATAAAAGGAACCGTGACATTCAGTGCTGGTGTCTGTATCAGCAACGTTCATACTCACCAGCTCAAATCTTTTGGCAAATTCCAGTTCGTCTTCATTTCTAAGCATTTCGAAAAAATCTAAATGCCTGAGGAGAGAAAGGGAAAAAAAAAAGGACGGTTAAAAGCAGATATGAATGTGCCAATTAATAAATTGCAGGCAGCCAGCCTGGCAGCGGCCCAGAGACAAGCAGAGCTTGAAACATCAACTGGATCTTCAGTCTCGAGCTCATGACAGCCTGTCCAAGGAGCCTTTTGGGACAAGAAGAGGAGGAGGAGGGTTGGCAGCATCCCCAAGGTCCCCCAAGGTACATCCTTCCCGGCTCAACCCTACGTTAGAGTCTGGTAAAATAGCACCGGGGGTTTTTCCCTCCCTCTCTGGCAAAGAACTTCCTTAAGAGGGGCCAGATCTACAGTCTAAACCCACATGCTTTCCCGAAAAGCCAAGTCCAAAACCCAGAAAGTAAGGGCGCAAGGCAAGGTCAAATATAACCGGCAGACTGTGGGTCAACACTCACCGGTCGAGGGTTGAATTTTCATGCTCTCGTAGTTTATCAATGACTGGCTGGATCCCGAGCATGAGAAATTCGTATCTCAAGTGGAGTCTGAAATCCAGGCTTTCCTGCAAGGGACAGTTGTGGGGTCAACACAGCAAGATGCACACCCTCAGAAACTTTATTGAAATAACCCCCCCGCAAACCCACCAAAACACCTCCCTCTCCCAGAGCCCCGGTGCTCACCACGCCTGCCCCCTGGCTCAGGACTGCGTTGATGAAGGACATGATGGCTGTCTTGAGGCTCACTTCATCCCGATACCGCCCCGTGCTCTTGTCCAAGTCATTGATCAGCGTCTGCCAAACATGCAACATCAGTTAAACGCCCAGTGACAGCCCCAAGCTGCACGAACGGCCAGGGGACGCATGCAGGAACAACTCCTCGTGGTGCTCCTACAGCCCCTGTAAGCGACCTGCTGGTGATGGATCATCAGCTGCCGCCTGCTGTAACGCAGCCCACCCCAGCACACATTTCGGTTAACATCAGCCCATCCAGATGTGCTACAGCCTTGCAGAGCTGCAATCCCACCGACCCTGCACAAGCAAGCATTTTTTTTTTTAGGGGGTGCTGCCTTAAGTAACTGGTTCCTCGCTCTTTGCTCAGCTGCAGACCTCATCAGACATGGTTCTGGGATAATTCCCAGGGTATCTAAGTTGCAAATGGCCATAATAAATCATTTGCAAGAGGCATTTAGATATCCAGGAGGAGGAAGGGACAAGAACGCTGAATTTTGGGAGCCAAGGGGCAAGTTGAGACCCACCTACCTGAAAACGAGTCCGTTCGCTGGCATATTTCTGGTAGTGCAGCATCGCCTCCAGTACCTTTTTGTGGCCCCCAGGAACCAGGCACACAGCGCCCATGATTTCCAGCACTGCCACCTTCGTCTTAATATTCTCCGTGCTCAGACTCTGAGCGATTACGTTAATACTCTCTGAATGGGCCAGGACGTGAGCCCGGCCCAGGGAGTTGTTCATTAGTGCTTTTATACATCCAATGAGCGAGGTATGTATTCGAGACTCTGCCGTCTCATAGTCCATGCTTTTGAGAAAGTTCAGAATACACGACAAGCCATCCAGGTCGATGAACCGGGTTACAAACCTGTCAGAAAGAGGGTTTTTAGCTTTAAAACCAAATGCTAAAGGACCCTTTTACCCTCAAACAGGGCTGGCTTGTCTGTTGATGTAAACCCAGGACCTTCTCACATATTTTTTCCTGGACTTTGGATAGCAGAAAGCCTGCAGGACTCCTACGGCCCAGAGACAGGGATGGGGTTGCAAAAATCAATTTAGTCAGTGCCTGGTAGCGTAGGCAACTAGGCATCATCTGCACAAGGTTGTCCAGAGCTGGGATATTTGGAAGAGGACCAGCTAACCCAGCCATCAGCACAAGCCCCAGGGTGGAGGTTAGGAGTCTGCAGCCTTGCTGATGTAAAACCTTCCCAGTCTCCAATCTGAGTCTTATATCTCACTCGCTTGGGACCAGTTTTGCGGGACTGGAAGAAGCTCCTGAGCCCTGGAGTTGCCTCCTCGTCAGCTGCAGACACCCCAACGTCAGCTCAGCGCGTGATGCTCGTCAGACTTTCTGCCTCCTGCTACCTCTCCTGCCTCACCACCCACATCTTTCTCCTCCCTTAGGCACATCTCACCAATTTTAAGGGATTTCTGATTTTTATGATGACTTACAACACCACTAAATAGAAAGCAGACAGCAAATGCACGGCAATGCCCCAGGCAGACTCAGTAGAGCAGGCAGACATAGCACTGCACACTGCTCAGGCATTTTAGAACCTCCCTGCCCGATGCCATCCAGGCTGGGTGTATTCTGGTTTGGCAAAAGGCACAGGCTCGGAAAGCAAATGAGCCAAGAACATCCCAGCATTGGGATGATTTTATTTTGCAACAAGCCATGCTGATGCGCAGCAACAAAAGGGGTAATTGTAGGCTCAGGCAAAACCGATTTCTCTGCTTCAAAGCCTGCTCTTCTTCCAGCCAAAGTCAATAGGAAATTTGATGTTCACTTCCCTGGGAGCAAAAGCAGGTCCAACAGGTAAAATTTTCTATAGAGCCTTCCAGTGAGACAGACTCACAAACCACTTTTAAGGAGTTTGCAAAGTTTCATGGCTGGGTACCAGCCCTGCTCCCAGGACACTGCGGGGAGCCAGCACCCAAGAGGTCCAGGTTTCACAGAAATTGGGTGCTCACCTTTGACCCTGGGAATTTCTTACCAAGTACCATCACCAGAACCATTGCAAAAGAGAAATGGAAGAGGGGAATGTATTTGCAAGCAATAGCAAATTTGTTTCTTCCATAACCAGACCAGGTCACGCATTTCTTAATAAAACATTTTCCCATCAGAAAACGTTGACCTTAAGCATCTTAAAGGTTTTGCAGATGTGTGCATGCAGACTCCAAAGAAACTGAATGTAGGAAAAACTACAGACATTCAGAAAGAGTCCCACCCTTTCTTTATTCTCCCCATCAAAACCTCCTAGCAACACTTTTTTTTGTATTTCATAAAAGCCTGAAGATTCATGTGATTTTATTCCTTTAAAAACTGCAAGAGAAGTTGAAACAAAGGGCCTGGTTGACCAACAAAAATTGGATTTTTTTTTGAAAAATTAAATCTGGAAGGAATTTTTACATTCTCTTCCAATGAGCACAAAAGCAAATTTGAAAAAAAGAAAAAAAAAGAAGTTGCCTCATTTGCCTGAACAGATGTGAAGGTCCTGGTGGCTCTTGGCCACTAAAAGGATGGAGGAAAAGGAAAAAAATGACAAGAGGTGAAACGAAAAAAGCAAGGGGCGTTTCAGGGTCCTTGCCTCCCTCATCCTGTGCAGCCCCCATTTATATTCTATTTAACCCCCTGCTCCGCCAGAGAACTCAAATCCAAAGCCATGACCACGGCGATAAAGCCAGGAAACGGAAGGGAATTGCCTCATTGGTTTCGTCCGCAGTGCAGTCTTCAAACTTTCGATTGTTTTATTTCTCTCCTCTTCGTCTTCTTTTTCCAAGGCGATCAGTGATTTTCTCTGTGAAAGGAGAAAGGCAGATGTGAGCGAGGAGATTTCCCTGTGAAGTTCATGCCTGAGGAGCGGGAGTGCCTGCGGCCTCGCCGTACCAAGCCGTGGTGACGGAGCTGGGACCCTAAACTGACTTTGGAAGTCTAAAAGTCCAGATCCTTATGGCAATTGCGGAACTTGGGAAAAGGGGCAGTCTGGAAAAAACCCTGAGGTCTGCAAGGAGACAGCCTGGATTGGGGACAGCAGGGTGAACGTGTCGCTTTAGGCTGAAGACGCTGCCTGCAAGCACCCAGACAACTCGCTAGCACACGTAAAATTAAGCTGTGAGTGTTTCAGCCATCACAAGTCAGTGACACCCCAGAATCACAGAATCACTCACTAAGGTTGGAAAAGACCTGTAAGATCATCAAGTCCAACCTGGGGGGAAAAAAAAAAAAACCAAACCCACACAACACACCAAAAACCAACCCACCCAACACCACACAGCACCATGCCCATCAAGCCACATCCCACAATGCCACATCCACACGCTCCTTGAATACCTCCAGGGAGGGTGACTCCACCACCTCCCTGGGCAGCCTATTCCAATGTTTCACTACTCTCTCAGTAAAGAACTTTTTCCTAACATCCAGCCTGAACCTCCCCTGGCGCAACTTGAGGCCATTTCCTCTCGTCCTGTCACTTGTCACTTGGGAGAAGAGACCAACACCCACCTCTCTGCAACCCCCTTTCAGGTAGTTGTAGAGAGCGATAAGGTCTCCCCTCAGCCTCCTGTTGGCTTTGGAGCAGCGTTGCGGATGGCCTTGCATCTCCCCGGCCACTTGGATTTTGTTTCAAAGCAGAGGGAAATGATCATCGGCCGGTGCTGAGCGAAGCTGCAGGAACCCAGCACCCTCTTCCCCAAACCGGTCCCCAGCAAGACCTGACAACATGCCGGACTCCACAGCCCTGAGATGACTGGAAGAGCTGGATCACCACTTCGAGAGGACACACTTAGCATTGTCCTGTGTGATCATTAAGTTCCAGAGTTAATGCCCTGTAGGCAGGAGTGGTGTCACCCCAAATTGCTGACCTGCAACTCATCCAGACACGCCTGTGTTGGAGGATGCTCGCGACTGCCCCCCTGCAACCCTCAGACTCAGAGCAGAGAGAGAAAGGCTGCAATTCAGGCACAGAGCATCCCAACTCATGGACTCTGGATGTAAATCCTGGCATGTCCCCTACAGCCCACAACACTCCAGGAAACACGCTTTGTAAAAGGAAGAGGTAAATAAGCGCATCAGAGTATCCCATAAGAAAGTGTCTGGCTGAAGCCTGCTCAGAGATGCTGCAGGTGACATCCGGGTGACGTGAATCTCGGTGCATTTCCAGAGGATGATCCCAGGGCTGGAGGGGGCTGTGAGGATGCAGTGGGCTAAGCCAATGCTAATTGGGGGTCCACAGAGGGAAGGTGCTAAATTGGGGCAGGGGAGAAGGAGGTGTCCTTTAGCCTTCCCTGGTACCCATGCATCCCAACAGGTATCCATGTGCCCCTGCAGAGAAGGTGGGGTGCTCAGGGGATGCCCCGCAGCCTGGAGGGGACAGGATGCTGCAGCCATGCTCGGGGTCAGCCAGGGTGGGTCCTGCCAACCCTGTTGCTCCCAGGTCTCCCAATACAACCCACTGATGTGCATCCAGGCTGGGGACAGCAGCTGTGTGCACAGAATGCCCTTGGCATCTCCCACACTGGATTTTGCTTTCAGGCTGGCACTGGGGGCTGGGACCCCGGCTCCTGCAGCTCTACCCGGGCAGCATGGCTGCCTGCAGCCCTGCGCATGCATGCGGTATGGCTTGCTCACCCCAACTCATGCAACCAAGGACACAGCTAAAGAAACACCCCAGGTGCCTTCTGCACCATCTAACAGTGCTGGGCCCTCGGAAGTGTCAGGGTGAGCCCTGCCAGCACCAGCCGAGGCTAAAGCAAAGGAGGGAGAAAGGGTCCCAGCAGACATAAAGAGCTGCGCTGACCCCCACATTTATCCCAGTTCCTCGTCGGCAGCATGTCAGGGAGATCAAAGCCACCCTCCAGGCATCTGTCAGGCTTTGATCACAAGCTCTGCTCAGGCTCAGGGCTTCGACCAGCCGGCAGCCCGTGGCCAGCCCTGGGCATCCCTGCCTTCCCAGAGGGAAGCAGCACGCTGCCTTCCTGGCTCGCAGCCCCCTGCTCCCCTACTCTGCCCCTGCTCTCCCACCCAGCCCTACCTTCCCTGTCACCCTGGCCCTGTGACAGCAGGGCAAACACAGGGGGAAAAAAACCCAGAAAAACAATGATTTCTTCATTTTCCATGCTGCTCCCATCCCTTGTCCACAAACCACAGCAACCTTCAGCCTCTGAAAGCAGGAGAGAAGACGAAGGGGCTCTGAACTGTGCAGCCCTGCAGGAAATTTCTGTATCTCCTACAGAAAACAGTGCTATTTCTGTCTCACCTGGCACGATGTCGACAAGGAAGTATTTAATAAAATTACATCTAAGCACGTCCCTTGTTGGACAAGACAAACCGCAGCATCGTGTTTCGCTGTGGCCGCCTGGCACAGAAGGGTGTCTCGGGAGCAAGGCATCCATGAAAAAGCACAGGAGCTATTGACTTCAAAGCAACCACAGCAGCTTCGTGCCCCAGTGGCACTGCACAGTCAAACGGGGTCTTTAAAAAACAGCCTGGTGGCTTTATACCAAAAGCTGCTGCTTGCCATCCATCTTGCAGCTTCCCAGCCCGGGCCCTTCCTGCCATAGAAAATGCCTCCATTTTCCAACTGTATCTGTTGGTCTAATAGAGGATATCCTTACATCCTTACATGAGGGGTTTCTGAACTGCTGGGACAAATTGCAAGCTACTGCCAACTCCAAGTTGTCAAGAGATCCGCAGACCCGAAAGGCTGAAAACAGCCAGGTCACACCTTTGTGGCTACAACACTCGTCGCCCTCTCGGGCGCGACGCTGTCCATGCCGCAGACTGTCACTGCTGTGCTGCTGCCCCATATGCGGTTCGCAAGCACCAAAGCGTTGGGGAAATACTTACAGCAGCCATTGAATTCAGCTGATCGATATAAAACTCTGGCCAGCTGGTGGCTCCTTTATTTTCTTCCTGGTCCTGGAGGGAGGGGAAAAAGGGAAACAAAGACAGCAGATTAGTAGAAATAGCGTTAACATCCCCTGCCCTTCATGATCGACCACCTCTGAAGTGCCCTTGAGCTCTTGCATTACTTTATATCAATATAAGCATGACTTTCTACATTCTGAGCTCACCACCAACAGCTCCAGCTACGGGAACATTACCTGATTTATTGAACTAGCATATTTTATATATGATCTACATTACACCATCCGCCTGTGACCAAACTCTGCCCCAATGATACTGCATCAGTCTTGTGGTTATCAGCTTCGGAGAAACCACACTGAAATTTTACATTCAGATTTCTCTTGTACCAACTCTACAGTGCCCTTGAAAGTTTTGGCTGCACAGCCTTGAAGAATGTGCTTTGGGGGGAAAAAAAAAGAGTCTCTTACAAGTAGTGAAGAGTGAATACATGTGACATGAACTAGGCTCCACTCTTGGAGCAGGACCATGACTTAGCAACATCCTAAGAGAGACTCCAGGCACAACAGACAACTCTTCTGGGGGTTTCCTTAGGTGTTAGGAGGGAACATGCACCTGGCAATGTCCCCTGTTAAAGGATGTCACCCATGGCCCATGATCTATGACACTGAATGATGCACAGCCTCATTTGGTCATCCTGGTCTACAATGCCCTGTGTCTGGTGGGATGCACAAGGGGTTTTAAGGTTCTACCATGTTCTTGCAGGACATCACCAAAGGACCTCTGAGCCCAGCTCAGATAAATTACGCTGCATGTCACCAGGGACTGCTTGGAGCAAATAGGCAGATTTTGAGGGAATACTTCAAGATCAACCCTTTCCCCCACCGTATTTTCCTAAAAAACTTATACCAAAAGAAGAAAAAGGATTCACAGAAGAAATGCCACACAGGTCTAGGCTGGAGAGTCAACCGATACTACACAAATCCCAGACATCTCTCAGTAACAGTCTTCAGTTCACAGCCCAACTCGCTGCACAGCTTTGCCCCCTACCTAACTTTAAGTGATGTTTGCAGACGTCATCCTACACTGCAACTGCCTGCAACGGTGGGAGCTGGACAACCTACTTTTCTGCCCCCACATCCGTGCATGCAGACAGCTACTGATCCTCTGGATGATTTCAGCAAGCCCAAGGAGCAGAGTCCCAAATATTTACTCTGGTTCAAGAGGAGTACATGGGGAATGTTTGTGCATCCAAACTTCCCAAGCTGCAGCTTGCCAAAATGAGAACACACGGAGTCAGCGATAGGTAATTTGGACAGGACCCAGTTCCCCCAAGGGCAGCCCATCCCTGCTGACCTGACCCTTTGCTGTGCCTGGCTCTGGGATGGGAACAAAAGAATTCTGGGACCAACAAGGGACCTGGCAACCCCTTGGGCATCTCCTGTGACATGCTGAGGCCAAGAGAAGCTGCTTGTCCACTGTTGTGGCCACCTCCAGCCCTCTCCGAGTGGTCGTGATCCAGCCTGGCAGTAACCAGAATGCCCTGAGCAGCTCTCCATGCTGGCTGCCCATGTACACGGTTAGGAAACACATCCCTTGGGCAGGCTGCCCACTGATGGACGCACATCCGTGAGCCTCACTTTTTTTTTTATCTTCTGCAGATCTGGTCAAATTTAAAGCAAATAAAATAACTTTCCTGAGCAAGAAGACTGCATTCAGCTCTCCCTGCCCTCTGCTTTAATACTTTGGGTTGTTCTCCCCTCCTTCTCCGGCCAAGAACTGACGTTTTGAATGAAACACTTGATTCACCTGCCCTCCACATTTCTTTTTTTTTTTAACCAAGCAGGAATCAGCAAAGAGCAAGAATTTTTCTGAGATGTTAGAAAAACAACAAAAAAATCTGTCCTATCCATGCTAGTGCCAAATCTAATAAACCTGAAGGAGGTCCCACCGCCTGCCTCCGCATGCTCTGATTGTTAGTTTTTGCCAGCAACAAATAAAACTGTCCCCATCCTGTCCAAACAGTGCTTAAAAAAAGAGTAACACTCATCTGCTGGCTGAGCGTGCAACATCCAGCCTGATGGGGAGAGACAGGGATGCCTTTGGTCTTCTCACAGCCAGGAAAAACGGGATGCTCTGGCTTCTCTCTGCTTTCCCCTCTCTCAAAAACTCGCCGCCAGCAAAGGCAAGAGGACGGAGGGGCAGGGACCTCTCGCTATCTGCTGGCAAATGGACTCAGTGAGGCAATCCTCTCCAAATAACCCGGGGACCGTCCGGCTGCCTATCCTGCCGCATTTCTGGCCATGTCTGGGACCACGTGCAGGGACTGTCACCTGCCAGCATCAAGTTTGGCCACCCGAAACCATGGCCAGAGGGAGGTTTCCACCGCAGTGTGGGAAACCCAATGCCTTCCAAGGGGCTGGGAAGAGGACACCCATTTGCAGCTGTCTGGTCGGTCAGAGCTTCCTACTAGATTGTGCAGAGAAGCACCTGCCGTGCCCGCAGGAATCCTGGCAGCCGGCATGTCCACTCACACACAGCCTGCCGAAAGACATCCAGGTTGTTGAAAAGATGTTCAGCAGCACGGAGGAAGTGTCAGGGGGCTTGAGAAACAGGGGTGTAATTTATATTTACGTGTTGAATGGAAAGGCACAAATTATACCACCACCTCTCACAGAGCCGAGGGAAAGTCTTCTGCTTCTCCTGAGCAGGGTGGGAAAAGTAAACTGTCATATTTTGCAAAGTATTTGTCACCCTAGGGAAACACACATCATTTCTGCAACCTGTGAGTTAGTGCTGTCAGTTTAACCCAGGTGGGACCACCAGCCCCTGGGGGCGAGGTTGGAGCAGGATACAGGGGAACTGCCCATGACCAGCCACCGTGGGGACGTGGGGATGTGAGGTCAGGCTGCACCCGATGGCAGGTTCAATCTGCAGAGCATCGCTTGCACTATTTTCCTGCAACCAAAGGGCAGTTTCTTGGTGGTGGCCCTATTCACTGCCGCCCACCTCTCCTGCTGGATGACCCCCTGGTCCCTCAGAGGTGCCAAGCAGCTGGGGTGAGGCTCAGGCCACCTTCCTGCTCAGTGATGATTCCATCTGACATAGGCAGCCAGGTTTTTCTGGTTTCTCAGCTCACATCGCATGCCTTCCTAAAGGACACTCTCATCTGCTCCTGTGTGCAAAAGCACACCCCTCCCTGGTACACACAGCCGTACACAGCATGCCATCTATATGCACCAGAAACAGAAGAGCATGTACACAGAATCACAGAATCACAGAATCACAACAGTTGGAAAAGACCTGTAAGATCATCAAGTCCAACCATCAACCCAACCCCACTATGCCCATTAAACCATGTCCCACACTGCCACGTCCACACGTTCCTTGAACACCTCCAGGGATGGTGACTCCACCACCTCCCTGGGCAGCTTATTCCAGTGTTTCACCACTCTCTCAGTAAAGAAATTTTTCCTAATATCCAATCTGAACCTCCCCTGGTGCAACTTGAGGCAGTTTCCTCTTGTCCTGTCGCTAGTCACTTGGGAGAAGAGGCCAACACCCACCTCTCTGCAGCCCCTTTTCAGGTAATTGTAGAGAGCAAGAAGGTCTCCCCTCAGCCTCCTCTTCTCCAGACTGAACAACCCCAGCTCCCTCAGCCGCTCCTCATAAGACTTGTGCTCCAGACCCCTCACCAGCTTCATTGCCCTTCTCTGGACACGCTCCAGCACCTCTATACCTTTCTTGTAGTGAGGGGCCCAAAACTGAACACAGTATTCGAGGGGCGGCCTCACCAGTGCCGAGTACAGACGCACGATCACCTCCCTGCTCCTGCTGGCCACACCATTTCTGATACAGGCCAGGATGCCATTGGCCTTCTTGGCCACCTGGGCACACTGCTGGCTCATATTCAGCCGGCTGTCGATCAACACCCCCAGGTCCTTTTCTGCAGGGCAGCCTTCCAGCCACTCATCCCCCAGCCTGTAGCATTGCATAGGGTTGAAGCCACTGAAGAAGGAGGGAGGGATGCCAGGGAGCCACAAGCCCTGTGCATGTCTGCCAACCCACCCCTCCAATCCATCCTACGCTCTGCCATGGGAAGGCTCTGCACAAACCCTGCAGGCAAAGATTGTGATTTTCCCAGCTTTCCTGCCCTGCTTTAGAGGCTGGTGTGCAAACGGTGCCCCGGGGGACGGCGGAACCATGGCACCGACATGGGCCTTGAACGTGGTCCAAAAAGGGACCAGCTCCTGTCACCTCCTGGAGACATCACTGGAGGTCCTCCCCATCACCCTGGGTTACAAGGAGCATCCCTCTCTCACCAGTGCTCCCAGCAGCAACACCAGCTGGGAAGGGTGGTGACGTCTCCACCACTGCACAGCACCAAGAGATGATGGGCTGTATCCAGTTGGGAGATTTGGGCAGGGAGCAAGACCCGTGCCAAGGAATGGGGTGGGAAAGCAGCGGGGCCGGCTCATCTCATATTCCAGGGCCTTTCCACATGGTGCAAACACCTGTGAGGCGGGCAGGGATCCGGACCTGCTGCTCATTTAAGGCTGAAAGGAAGCGGTGGAGCAAAAAAATAAAGGTCTCTGGGGGGCGGAGGGGAGGCTGAACAACAAAATTGGCTAAACTGCTCATTTATAATTAATGTGCTGCATTATAAATATTTCCCTTTGCTCGGCTCCCTCGGGCTCTTGCATTTCCTCCCTGAAACCCCCAATTTAGAGAGCGCTCTCAATTAAGTGCAGCAGAACCTCATTAATTCAGATGAGCAGCCGGGCAGGCTTGTCGGAAAGCAGCTTCCCAGGCAAGGGGGGACAGCACAATAAAGCAGGCAAAGATCAGGGCACGGGCTTCCCTCCTCTCACTGCAGGACATTGCTCACTGGTAATTACTGTGGCTAATGGTCTACAGCACACTGATAAGTGTCCTTTAGTGCATTCGGTGGCAGTAAAGAAATCTCCTGACAAAGCAAGGAGCCTGGAGGGAAGTGACTCACAGGCTTTGCTCAGAACCAGGAGGAGGGAGGAACCTCTCCAGGCATCCTGGTTTTAAAGGGTGGATTTGTAAGACTGTTTCCCAGCACCCAGGGTGGGTTTTGGGGATGTGAATTTTGCAGTCTGCCTTTGACAAGGGATGCCTGGACACAGAGCTGCGTACCACCAACATCAGCTCTCCAGGATGCTCCATCGCATCCTGCCCAGCTGGCACTGGGGAAACGAACATCTCCCAATTTCTTCTTCTGTGGGCCGCATTTAGGTCTTCACTGTGTTCGCTCTCAGGAAGCACAGAAATGAGGGCTGATCCGAACCCCACTGACAGCCCAGTGCCATGCTGCGGCTTACTATGAGTTGCTCTTCTAGAGGCAGGCTGATGGCTGTAATTGCACAGTGCAGGGACGGATATCCCTTCTCATCGGTAACATTTGCATCAACATCCCTTGCTGTCCTCTGGAAAGCGGCCCCGACGTGCCACCACACACGTGCTCTGCTGCAAAAATTAGGAAATGCCAAAGTTGTGCACCCAAGGGCAATCTTTACCCTGTCCCCTGCTTTGTTCCCACCTGCTCCCCCCAACATCCACTTCTTCCTTCCAGGGACCTGGCAAAAATACAAAAAATCACGTCAGCTGCGGCCCTGGCATTGCTGTGCCCTCTCCTCGCCTGCGCTGCCCTTTCGCCCCAGTCTCCATGCACGGGGCTGACGGATGCTGCCGCTCGGCTGTCTGCACTGCGGTGGCAGTGGCGGGGGGGTGTTGTGGTGTGAACCTGATGAACAAGCTCCATCCCCTCCATCAGCGCCGGGTGCCGCGGGGAAAGCAGCACCCAGTCAAGATACCTCATTAGCAGGATCTTTTCCAAGTGAAGGTCACTGATCTGCCAGCTCCAGCCATCGCTTTGCTCTTCCTGCGGAGATTTCATGCTCCCCAGCCCTGCCACGTCTTGGTGACAAGCCTGACACTTCCACAGCCCGCACGCCTCCCCCTCGGCGTGTCGGCAGCCCCCACAGCCAGACTGCCCTTGCTGTTCCCAGTGACCATCCTTGGGACACCAGGCAGCAGCACAGAGGAGGTGGTGGCTCCGCCAGCAGTGGCATGAAAGCAGTTCGCAGGCCGGTCTTGGCCCTGTTTGGGCACTGTGATTTACACTGGGAGCATGCATCTCCATGAGCTCCTGCCCCTCTGACCTGCAGGAACACAGCCGCCGGGAGCAATGCACCCTCCTGCTCACAGCATGTTCCCATGGCAGTGGGGAGAAAGATGTCTGAGAAGCTCCTCTGTGCTTTGCTACAGCTGCTTTTCTTCCAAATCAAGCTTCTGGCAATGCCTTTCAGGTGCCCAGCCTGTGGGTGATGTCTGTGTCTGAGCCAGCAGCCTCCTTCCTGCACCCGCAGCCTGTGGTGGTGGTAATGGATCTGGAGCTGCTCTGGGATAACTGAGCCCCGGAGGGCGGCTGGCCGGGTTCCCCGGCCGCCTGATGTCCAACATACCAGGTTAAATCCTCCAAGGTGAAACCAAGTCAGAAGGAAAGGGCTGGCTTGCAACAGCCAGCTCCAAGCAAACCCCAGAGAGCCCTTCAGCGACAACGCTCATGACTGATGGTTCACCTCCCTCTTGGCACCACCTGCAAGGCTGGTCTACCCCAGGAGAACTTCACACTGGGAAAGTCACAGCAAGGGGTTAAAAAAAAACCCTCTTCAAGCTGGCACCTGCTGCAAAAACAGAAGCAACCCCCTTCATTTTTACGCATCCTCCTGATTGCATTTTTATTTTGCACAGTGTTCCCCACCCCTCCTTGCTGCTCTGTAACGGCCGAGCAAGGGAAAGCTGGCGGCAGCTGGCAGCCCACTGCGTTTCGGACACCCCTGCTTCCTTTCTGCCGTGGATGATCCACCAGGATGCTGTTTGCAAGGTCAAAAAAGAATCAGACAGCAGTGCGGACGGGTTTTAAAACCGACAGGCCTGCAGCCTGTACGGGGGGGTTTAAATCCAGCCCAGCTCCGCCGACATGGCACGCCAGGCATGCGCTGGCGGAGGTTTTGGCCCACTGTAGCTCTCCGTGTTTTCCTCATCCCTCCAGCTACTTAACTCACCCAGGTATCCCTGCAACAAAACCTAAACGATGCAACTAAAGCCGCCTCCCCTGGACCGATGCTGCTGTAATTTCATCAGATTCTCCTTGAGTTGGGATCTCAGATTCCGAAATGTCCCATCCCAGAACTCTGGTTTTCTGTATGCTAACACTCCTCTCCTCTACAAATACACACATGCCCTCGTACACTTTTCCCAGGGTTTAAAAATTATGCTCCCCATAAGCAAATATAGCATGACCAGATGCCTTTCATAGTCAGCTGGTTCACTGCTTGAAAAGCTTCGCTTTAAAATCCAAAAAGATTGCGAACAGATGCATTTTTTGGCTGGAGAGGGAGAAAAACCTCGCTTAAACAAAAGTGTGTTGTGATTGGGACTAAAAAGGGAATTACCTTTAAAGATAAAAACTATAACCATTTCCTATTGAAAAATACCCCCAGCCATGCAAACAGCCCGTTTCTCTCAGTCAGCCCGAGAAAATGACACCCGAGATGAAATTTCAACCTGCTGCTGCAGTAACCACAGGTATATCTGGATGCTCAGCGGCCGTGGAACGTTTCTCATCCATCCCAGGTGACCCAGGAGCATAGCAAAACGCCGAGCTATTTTTTCCTCCTTCCCCTGCATGCCATCTTTGTCAGCTTTTGCTCTTAGTTCTGCTACTGCAGCTTTTTGCTTGACATTTTTTTAAAATAATTGATGGTTTTTAAATGAAGGAAATAGATGGAAACACAAGCCCCGTGAACCAGCCACAGGACTGAGCTACAAGTGGAAGAGCGAGCTGGAAAGTGAAGCTCTCTGGAGAGAGCGAGTGGAAGGCGCAGTTAGAAAGAGGCTGTCTGGCTGGGAAAATAGTGTTACTGGAGAGCCATCACTCATTTCCCTATTTATCCCATTTTTTCCCATTCTCCCCTGCAAACACACCATCGCTGCCTTCTCCTAATGTGAAGGGATCCTGCTTTTATATCTGATGTCTGAGGAAATTTTAGATGTAAGCTTTGCTTGCTGGGAACAGCTTAACGCTGCCAAGAGCTACACACCCAGCGTTAGCGATGCCAGCGGGTTTTCAACATGAGCTTAGAGAGTGCAGCATCACTTGGCATCCCTGAAGGTCATTTTTCCCCTACCCCGGCTTTACAGATGTTCAGAGGGCTCAGCCAAATCGAAAGGGAGGGGAGCAGAGTCAGACCCTGCATTCGCGTGAGCTGCTTTTTGCTACCGATCCCTTCCACCTGGTTATTTATGCTGAGCTTCTGCCTGAACACCCCTGTATCCACCCATATTTTGAGGCTCATAAAAATCACCCGATGAGCTCCTTTAATAGCTTGGTGTTACGTACATCAGCTGGCAGGAGCCAAACCTCCTGTAATTAAGAGGTGCTGCAGAATAAGCACAAAGTGTTAATTATTAACTCCCTTCGGAGCGTGGCCTCCTGAGAAAGGCCATCCTGAGTCACCCTCTTCCACTGAAGCAAACCCACAGCCAAAGAAACGATAAAGCTGGAAACCCTCCTGCTTCCTCCCTGCGCTTCCGAACAATATCCTCTCCTGGAGAGCGGGGCCAGCAGGGAGTGAAATATTTCGGGATGAGGTATGAAACAAGTCATCATCCAGAAATACCACTTCTAAAAGCAGATTTCATCCCGCTGTTAATGCATCTCCACCTTCGCATTTCCCTGCTTTATTACAGCCGTAGAGGGGGCTGACGACTTCAAAGAAGGTCTCTCCAATAATCTTTAAATCTCTCTCCTGATTTAAGCGCTGCACAACTGCTGGATTTAATGCAGATTTCAGTTCCCATGTGGGTCGCTGCCGACAGAGTCGCCAGCCCCCATCACAAGATGCTTTTTATCCCTCTACCCCAACCCAGAGCATCACAGGGTGATGCAGGTGGGACAGAACCATGGGGAATTCATCTAGTGCATCCCCCTGCTCCGAGCAGGGTCTGGGCTGGGATCAGACCTGGTGTCTCCATGGATGGAGAATCAGGGAGGACAAAACCTCTGCCCTGACAAGCTGGTACTGTGGGCTGGGATAAAAACAGCTGCTTGCAGGGCAGAGAAACCAGGATACGGAGCTGCAGGGCAGGGGGAAATATTCCAGGGAAGGAAATATGATAGTTTTCCCTAATTTCCTCTCGACAAGCACTGCCGAGGCCAGGTGCTGCCAAATCCCTTGCCAGGACAACCCAGCACAACAATGTCTCGTTTTGGTCACCTTTTACCAAATCTTACCTATCATGGGAATATATAAAATGTGCCATCACTGGGACACGCTCTGCAGAGCTGAGTATGTCTGCCGCTGCCTATGGCAAAGCAGAAGTGCCAGAGATGGCACACAGCAGCAGGGAACGTGCTGAAGGGACAGATATTCAGATGCTTTCTGCACTGCACAGACCTTTGCTGTCCATGGAGGCAGGGGAATGCCCTGGCTGCCCGGGCTACAGCCACCGGGCTACAGCCACAGCAGGAGATATTTTGGAGCCTGGCAAAGCTGATTTTCAAGGAAAGCCCCTGGGAGAAGGTTGGGCAGCGTTCTGTCCTGATTTGTGCTGCTTTTTCGAGGGGAAGCTTGTTGCAACTGGTCTCAAACTGGACTTTCAGACTCAAAGTCTGACCGACCGAAGTTGCCTGACTCTTAACAGTCTGTTTCCAACGGGAGCCAAAATTGGCAGCAGAGGAAAGAGCAAACACTGCTCAGGGGCCAATTTTGGATCCTTGGTAAGTCAGGCAGCTAGCTGCCTGTGACTGATGTTTGCCTTTGCCACTGGCACCCACCAGGTGAAACTGGATGTTACCAGCAACTCCAGCAACAACTTGCTATTAAACACAGGCAGGCCAAAGGGTTGGGGTGCACCCTGGACTTCCCTGCAGCCGGGGCAGGGAGGTAGGACCCCTGCCCTGTCTCCAGCTCTACTGCCCCGGCCAAAACCCAGCCATTGCTCTCAGCTGGAGAAGCCCAGCCCCTCTCCTCGATGCCAGGCTACCCTGTAGGTGATTTGTCCTCATAAAAACATAGGTACATGAGTAAGATTTACCACGAGCCGCTGGGATAGCCATCAATGTTTCTGCTGCCTACCGGTCCTCTTCACATAGGAGCAGGACTGCCTAGAGCCTGCCATGCATACAGACACATTCGCCAGCCCACATGATTCCTGGTTTCCTCCACTGCTGGAGCCTCTGTTGATATGGTCTCGCTCATTTTTAATTAAAAATCACAGAATCACAGAATCACTAAGGTTGGAAAATACCTGTAAGATCATCAAGTCCAACCATCAACTAACACCACCATGCCCATTAAACCATGAAAAGCAGGAGTAAAACATTCATCTCCACCAGCACATCTCCTTCAGAGCAAGCAGTGGCACATACACTTTGCAGTACCGAGATGGCACAAGTAGGGAAGGAGTGGCTGAGAGCAGCCAGAGGAACGAGGACCAGGGCAGAACAGCAGCCAGGATCCAGCCTCGGATGGGTGCCTGCTCTGAGGACCCCTGAGGATGCCACGGGGCACTTCTATGGCTCCTTCCTTCAACACCCCCCCCGGAGCAGGGAGTTTCTCAGCATGGTTTTTAAAAAACCCTGAGCGCAAGGAGGTGCTGGAATGGGAAAAAGGCACCATCAGCCCCATCTAAACCCTTCTCCATGAGATTAGATAGTACATAATCTCCACTCACATTAATAATTACACGGCTTTGCGTGATTTAAGTCTCTGTTTTCTCCCCTTAACCAGACTCACCAGAGCACGGCTCTGCTTATTTGACAGGCAGTGACGAGCGAGCATCCCCTGCCCGTTTTCTTGTTGATTCAGACCAGTGCCTGTAATTTGTTAACATCTCTTCTCCCCTCCGATTTAAATCTCGGGCATGGCGGGCCTCCGTCTAACAATAACACAGGGATTTCAGGGGTATTCATGAGAGGCTTAAAACTTAATCCTACATGAGCAAGGTAAGCCTGCTCTTGGCCTAAAACACGCCTGAAAATCTGGTGCCATTGCTACAGCAGGAGAAAAGAGGCATTAACAGCAGCAAGCGCGCTTCGAGCAGGGCCAGGCGACCGCCAGCACTGCCGAGCCAACTCCTGCAGCCAGGTCAGGGGACGCAGCAGCAAATTTGGGGACTGAGTCACAGAATCATAGAACTGTAGAATGGTTTGGGTTGGAAGGGACCTTTGAAGGTCATCTAGTCCAACCCTCCTGCAATACGCAGGGACATCTTCAACCAGACCAGGTTGCTCAGAGCCCCGTCCAACCTGACCTTGAAGGTTTCCAGGGATGGGGCATCTCCCACCTCTCTGGGCAACCTGTGCCAGTGCCTCACCACCCTCATTGTAAAAAATGTCTTCCTTACATCTAGTCTGAATTTACCCTCTTTTAGTTTAAAACCATTACCCCTTGTCCTGTTGCAACAGGCCCTACTAAAAAGTCTGTCCCCATCTTTCTTCTAAGCCCCCTTTAACTACTGGAAGGCTGCAATAAGGTCTCCCTGGAGCCTTCTCTTCTCCAGGCTGAACAACCCCAACTCTCTCAGCCTGTCCTCCTCATAGGAGAGGCGTTCCAGCCCTGGGATCAATTTTGTGGCCCTCCTCTGGACCTGCTCTAACAGGTCCATGCCCCCAACTGGGGGCATTTCCCTTGCAGGCCTCAACGTCCTCCCGAGATTGAAGATTTTTGCCCCATTTCTCCCCACGGTGGTATGGCCTGCAGGACCTCTGCTTTGGCCAAGGCTGGGAGGGAAAATGGGTTCCAGCACAGATAGCTGGGGGGTAACTCCTGTGCCAACACACAGCGGCAAAAAAATTCAGTTTACTGGGGAAGAAAAGATTGATTTTGGCCACCTGGCAGGTGGACAGCCTGTGGTACCCCGTGCCACCTGGGCTGCCTGACCCCAGGAGCAAAAGCAAATGAACCAAGGGAGAAAGGTGGTGAGGCAGTCTCCCCCGTGCTGGACGGACCGTGAGAGCCAGCACCAGCATCGCTGCATGCCACAATCACGAACCTGCCACAGCCACCACAGGCTGTGGCATATCGGTCTCCTGGGCGTTGATTTGCTGCAGATGAACCTCAGATCTTGACCAAGCTGAGACGTCAGCATATCTCAGCATTGGGAAGATGTCCGTGCATGTTCTCAGCTTGAGAAACGTGGCCGCGAGGGCAACAACGCAGAGCGGACGCATCATGCTGGGAGCTCAGCAGACAGATCAGCGACTCACGTCAACCCTGGTCTCTTATCAGCGGTATCTCGGTTCTGCCTGTGAACCTAGAGCCCTTCATTGCCCCAGGGGTCACACAGCTTCACCCTAAAAGCAACCGCTGGGCCAAATCTCTCACAGGCTGCGCTGCGGGGGCACAGCTTCCCCAGCGGCACTTTCCATTTGTGCCATCCTCTGGGAAGAGCCGGTGGGAGGACAAAAATGACGCCCCAGCCTGTTTCATGGCAGCAAACTGGAAACCCAGGGGAGGGGGAGGCTTTCGGGCAGGTTGTAACTGGGCCCCGAGACAACAGCAGAGGAGAACGGGGCCAAGAGAGATGGTGACCAGAGCAGCCCCTTGCTGCCGCAATGCCAACCTCAATGGCCATGGAGCTGCACGTGGCCCTGCTTGTGCTGGCAGGGATGAGTATGGGGTGGGGGACACCCATGCAGGGTGTGGGGACACCTCCTCCAGCCTGAATGGGCTAGGGAGGAAGGGCTCGGCATTTCAGAGACTGAAGGAACAGATGCGTTTCTGTGACACCCCAAACACCACTCAGCATGTCAAGAGACCTGTGTCCCGCCCCACATCTCCTCCCCACCCTGCATGGGAGGGAAGGGACTCAGCCCCCAACCACAGAGCGGACGGGTCTCTTACTTTCTTCTTGCTGCAGTAGATCTGCCACTTCTTCTCCGCCGGCAGCGCGAACATGGCCTCTCTGTGCTTGTCCGTGAGGTCAAGTTCATCCTGGAAAGGGGAAAAAAACCCACAAAACATGCAACATGAGTACACAAACTGGTGATGGCACAGACGCAACCCCCCAGATAAGTGGTGTAAATCAATGTGGGGCCACACCACAGTGCAGCGATGGTCCTGCAGCATCGCCCCGTGACTATTGATTTGTCAGGGCAATGATGCTAATTCTCGTCCTGCTGTTGCTGACCTCCCCCTGACTCCTGGGCTACAGCTGGCTGCCGGGAGGACAGGGCTGCAAACCTCTCTGCCTCGTTCCTCCCAGACATTGCCTCCGTTGCTTTTAAAGGCAGCAAGTGTTTTAGAAAGGACACCCATGAAGCTGGTACAGCTGCCTGCAAGCTAGCCTTGCACAGAGGATTGAGACCTCCGGATGATAGAACACATCTAAGATACGTACAGTGAAGAAAAATTCAAATTGGACCTTTCTTTTTTACCACCCCAGATAATGGCTTCACCACTGAGCAACCTGAGTTGTCCAGCCCATTTCCATCACCGACACCCTCATATCATCAAAAATTGAGGGGTTTTTTTGGCTTTTGGTTTGTTTTCCTATAACTAAAAACAGAAAGAGCTTTTCCTAATATCTACAGTTCATAAAGAGGTACATCCTCTCCATCAAAACTGGACTACATATTTTCTGGCAGAGATAAAGCTGTTTACTGACTGAAACCTTTATTGGTTTATCTGATTTTGTTTTAAAGGACACATCCATCTTTGGCTTTGAGGCTCGGTTAGCAGCATGCCCTCCGCCGGGATGCCCGAGTATTATCAAAGCCTTGTCGCTTCCTGGTGCTAGATGTAGGTCAAAGCTTTTATCAGAGAACTAAATAAAATATTCAGGCAGGGCTGGGAGGCTCATTGCTAAAGCCAACATTGATCTTACAACCATGGATGTCTCTTAAAATCACCACCACTGATGACAACCCTTGTGCTGGAGGGGTGTTGGCACAGTGGTGGGACCACTGTAGATGCTGTAGAAGGTCACAGGAGAGCCCTGCCGTGGCCTCCAGCCAACTCATCCCACCCAGCCAGTGGATTTAATTAAAAGGCTCTCCATTAAAAATTACAGACTTAATTCCAGCAACTAAAAAAGGAAAAAAAAGAAAGACCCATTGAAGTTTCCCTGCCTGAATAATAACACTTATCAACTCAAGCTGGTAGCCCCTGATACCCCAGTCAAAGGTAAAAGCCCCATTTGGCGAAGGCTGAACAAGATGCCTATGGGGAAAGACAGGTCCCTGCATCAGTAACCCCACAGGCCAGGAAGAAATTCAGCTGATCTAAGTACAGCTCATATTGCACCCAGTAGCCAAGGAAGGGAGCCTTCAGCTATCTTGTAACCCAAACCCAAGGGCCCGCCAGCGCAACACGCAGCAACGGAGTGCTGCAGGCGGTCCTGTGAACATCTCAGAGAGGCTTATACATCCACTTCAGGTATCAATTTCACTTCCCGATGAAATTACTCCTCGAAAGGAAAGGTGTCATAGAGCTTTTTCTGTTACATATACAAAGAGGAGCTTTGCCTCTTCCTTGACTTTTTCCCCCCATATTGAGTGACTCTTCAAACCACCGTGCTGCGCAGAGCTGACGTCGGTGGAGCTCTGGAAGCAGACTTGCAAGATGCCCTTACAACAGAAATAAACGTGCTGCCGTGAGAGAGGCTTGGAAAAAAGTGAGGACTGAGAGAGCCTGAGCCCAATCTGAGACCTGGCTTAGGGACTCCTCCAACGAGCGCTGCTTTCAAATATCCCCCGCCCCTATAATTTGGGAGGTCAGGGATTCATATCCAGCAACCGATCTCCTTCCCAGCCTTGGGCAAGTCTTGTCAGCCTTCCACGTCTTGTGCATGTGAAAAACAGAAATTGCACTTGATGTCTTTCTCCCTTTGTGTCTCCTCAGGCTACCAGCCGGTCAGACACCCAAGCTCTGCTTCAGCCCAAATTCTGCAGGTCTAAAGGTGGCCAACAGGATGACACCTGACACTGGGAAATTCAGCTTGTTAGAAAAGTACATCTGGGAGTGTGGGAGAGGACAAGGGTCTCCTGATGAATATTTACCTCTGCAGTGAGGGTTTGAGTGCAGGAAAATGCTTCCACTGCGATCCCATGTCCCTGCCACAGGAATCTGGGATTCAAGCATGAAAGCACCAGCCACACACTTCTGTACTTAGGTTCTTAGAAAAATATTTATTGAAACTTTCAAAATACACATACCCTAAAAATACAACTTGTGCAAACGTGAAGATTTATTAACCAAGAAAAAAAATCTAAACGGAGCTGAAGCCTAAGCAGGAGCAAGAAGGAATAAAGCAGAAGTACATATTAGGTGCTGGTACATGACAACGTGCAAACACATCCAAAAAAGGTGCAGAAATGCTTCTGAGCCCTACACAGCACGTTTCATTGTGCCCCGGCTCCAATATGCTCAGTCATCGCAGCCCTGCATCACTCAGCAACACCTACCTAATGATATCTTGCAGGATGCTTGGGAGAGGTGTTAAATAAATACTACGTGGCACCCAGTGAATACAACAATCCTCATAATCAAACAATGACTAATGACTGTTATTCCGAGCTGTAACAGTGACTTAACCGTGAAGAGTCAGGTCTTTGCTGTATTTATGTGCATGGGGATTCCTGCACCCACCTCTAGCCCTTCGTTTACGCTCAGTAATGGGTATTTCAGTACTCCTTGGCCCCAGGCAGGTTGCTCATAAACTGCCCTTCAAACTCCAAAAGATCAAGAGGGGACAGGAACATCAGCCATCGCCCAGTGGCTCACAGACCACCGTACAAACAGAGCTCTGACAGAGCCTTTTGCAATTGCACAGCGGAGTTGAAACGCGGCAGAGAAGCTGTGCATAACCTCAAACCCATATGCACCTTCCATTAATCATCATGAGCTCGATTAGGTGATTCTAACTGGCAATTAATTTTATAGGCTATTGGCAAGCCATGCACTCCCGCTACAGCGTGCAATGTTGGTGGATGTTGAAGAGTGAGAAGATAACCAGTAAGTCAGTGTCCCTCACCCCTCACTTCAGCCTCACCTTTCACGGCTCTGCCCCTTCCACCTGGCTGCCTCCCACGGCAAGATCTGCCAACTTCACTATTTTAAATACTTTTTTGGAATCGGGTCAAAGGCACGTAAAATAACAGCCTCATTTTGCTACCAAAAGGAAGTCTCTGCCCAGAGTGTTTTTACTGGAAAGAGATATGCTCCTCTTAAATATTTATCCTGTACAGTTAAACTATTCACCTTTAGATCAGGAAACATGTTTCAACATTAAATCTTCATTTGAATATGACTTAAAAAAAAACTCATGGGGAGATTTGATTCTCGGCATGTAGTTGCTGTTTCTAGGAGGTAAAATACTTCCATGCGGCTTGCTTTGCTGATGGCTCTCCGTTCAAGCCAAGCAAACCTCCTCCTCTCTCTGAGCACAGCACGAGCTCCAGTGAAGGTGATCCCACGCCATTCTCCTAAAGCTACCTCAGAAACATGTGGCTCAGCTCAGCACGCTGTGAGCAGGACCCCATGGGCTAAACAAGTTTTCATCCCTCCCTACACCTTTGCCTTGGAGGTGCTCAGCAGGGAGCTGTTCCCATGGTCCCTACTTTCCTCAGCTGGCAATTGGGTGGTATGAGGAGACCCGGTCACCGGAGGTCCTCTGGTCCAACCCCCTGATCAAGCACGGCCACCTAGAGCCATTGCCCAGGACAATGTCCAGGCAGATTTTGAACATCTCCAAAGATGGAGACTCTACCACCTCTCTGGTTTGCAGTCAAGGTAGTCTCCAACCACCTTCCGAAGGCAAAGCCAGATCAAGCACAAATGCAAGGCACTGCCGCTGGAAGAAATATTTGAGCCTCCCAGCAGAGAAGGCATCAAGTCTAGCCACAGGCTGTTGCAGGGACACTCACAGCACGATGGCGTGGTCCTTCAGTGCAAGCTCCTGTCCCTGCTGCTTCACCCATGCCACGGAGGATGTTTTAATGAGCATCTTCCATGGGCCGAGAGCCATGGGCTTTAATGGGGGCAACGGCAGAAAGCCGGCAGGATGCTGCAAATCTCTGACCTCGGAAACAAGCTCCAGGATGGGCTCTCGGAGCTGGATAAGCCCGCGTACTGCCCATCCATGGCTGCAACACCCCAGCACGGCTATCACCGGTTCTTCCCCTACAGCCCACAGGTGCTGTGGGCCACCAAAAATTCTGCAAGAAGTAGCTGGGGAGTAGAGTTTAAGTAAGGGATGATTCCCTTTACAGAGGTCTGCACCTCCGGAGTATCTTCAGAGGGGGTAGGAAAAAAGATGAAAAACTTATCAGTCTAATGCACCTTTCTGGCTGATAAATTGTGTAACAGTAATAAATGGAGGTGACAGGGAAAAATAAGGAGGTTATCCATTGTCATAATTGAAATAAAAATTAATTAAAATTTGCTGTCTTGTTCTGGGTTTATATATACATACATATGTGTGCATATATATATACACACACACACACATACAGAAAGACGTCACTAGGTCAATAAATGACCAACATAATAAAGAGAAAGTTAATTTACTCCTGATGGATGGATGCACAGAGTTTAGAAACTTCTGCAAGTGAGACTACAGCACGTAAAGGCAAGATGTTCTGCATCCTCAAATAAAGCATGAGAGATCCAAGATTGCTCAAAAAAGAAAAAAAAAATAGAAAGAAAGAAAGAAGCAGGAACTTTTTTGGCAACATTTGGCATTAACTGGTACAGCATGGGAATTAATAAATAAATAAATAATGGCCTGTTGAAGCCTGCACCAGCTTCCTTTCTCAGGGGTCATATCACTTTTTCACCCTCTTCCAGGCATTCTTCTCCAAGTTCATCAATTTGATTTATCCCAGAATGCTGCAGTGTCAAGGGAAACGGCAATCAGCATTTTTCCCCCGTACCTCATCTAATCGTCTTCCGCTGCGCCAAGGCGCTGCCCGCACGGCCAGCTGGGCGGCTGCCTGCCCGCGACTGCCAGCCCTGACGGCGATCTGCACCGGCGTGCCATAAACCTCCACATAAACCTCCACCTCAGAATCGATCTTACTTAGCTCGTTATTTTCTTTTTAAGCTGTTTTCCTAAAGAAACAGATTTATTAATCAGTGGCTGTTACAGTGCAAACAACAACAGCCGTCGCACGCATCCTGCACCGCAGGAGGAGCTCCTCCATCTGCAACATTTATTTAGGAGATTATAATTCTCGATGTATGCAGATTTATCTTAGGTTTGGTTTTTTTTTTAAATAGGAAGGTAGCAGATGAATTCTTTTATTTTTAGTATTAGTAATAAAAATGCCTCCTCCCTAGCACACGTCTTTTCATAGGACCTTGAGAACTTAAAAACAACCTTCCAGACAAACGGGTGCCAGCCAATATTATCATGATGTATTTGTAATTTACCCATGACAACCTGCAGCTGGAATTACAGAACGTGAACAAAATGCAACTATTCATATTTATTAATGAATAAGCCTAAAGGATAGAAGATTTTTATTAATTTTGCCTTTATCACGTAATGAATTTTTTTAATAAAGGAAATGGCCCACAGCAAGAGAATTAACAGCAGCAACGAGGAATAACGTGTAAGCACTTTGAAGCGCTCACACCTAGTCGACCTCTTCCCACATTGAATTTTTAGCCCCAGACTGGAAAAGGAAAGACCCCAATCCACCCTGCTCTGCAGTTTTCACTTATTGACCTGAACGCATTGGACCGACGTAAATAAAATACGTGTTCCTTTCTTCTTCTGCAGGAAAGATTACGGCCATCAATAGCTGATTTAGCTCCTCAATAAAGTCTAGCTGCAGCTGGTTCATGTTCCCATCAGTTCAAACACCTGAGGCAGACAGTACATACTGCTTTATTATTATTTCATTTAATTAATTATTTTAACACGCTAAAGGTTTTAAAGGTGTTCATATTCCAATAGTAATGTCTTTTAAAAGAGAAGTATCTACTTAGGTTTCTCAATCTTTTTTGTTGTAATAGATATCTATAACCGCATATATACTTTTTTTTTTATTTATTGAGCTCAGCCTTCTGTGACCTTTTCACCGACATCATCTGGAAAACCCTTCTCCCATTTTGATTAACACAGGGTACTTTTACAGCCTGAGTTATTGATCTATGCAGTTTTACCCTGAAGAGCGCTCTCCGATCTAGAAGCCCCGCAAGTGGATCACCAGTGCACTTTTTCCACACAATTGTACATAAACCCTGAAAACAAAAACGATGTATTGGCCCATTATTTACTACTGTGATCGCTAAAATGGATTAAATTCAAGTCAACCACAGCTGGGCATGACTGCCCTTTGGTGGGTGTACCTTGTACCATAATAAAGCACAGACCTGGCAAATAAATAAGAAGGTTTCGGATGTGGATTTCCCAGCTATTTACAGACCCAAAGAAGCAGCTCCCTTTTCAATCAGTTTTTAGATGCCACCTTCGCTGCTGGTGTCCCTGAGAGCTACTGAAGTTGTAGGACAAACCAACGGGTCAAGTGTGGCTGCAGATGTCCCCTGCCCGATGCGGATGCTCACTTAGGAAAGCTGTGCATGGTTGGTCTGGGGCTAAAGTGCTCCAAGGTTTCCCCAGCTAAGGCCCTAGGAAAGACATTGAAAAGGAGCTGGATGGGAATTAGTGGCTGCAAAGAAAGCCCCACGTCAACTCGATCCTGAAAGCTTCCCAAGATTTACTGCTCTGGGACCCTAAGGATGTGGCTGAGGGGAGCAGGAGCCAGCTACAGCCCGATGCTGATGGCAGCGTAAGGTGGAAGTGGGTTCCTTGCATACATGTGGCTTGGGTGGGACAAGTAGTCCTCACTTCCCCACAACCATGGCTTTGGTCAGACCCGGCACCCTAAGGTAATTTTTAAGAACTCGAGCAGCTGCAAAGCAGAGTCATCCTGCGAGGAGGCGATTTCTGACCGAGGTTTGACATCCAGCAAGATGCCTAGTGCAAGCAGGCATCGGATGGGCTTACAGATTTGAGGTGCTGTTGGGGAAGGGAAGCTGATCCCCATAAATAACAGTATTGATTTGAACACTGGAGTTGATGGGAATTAGGATGACCGGATGCTGAGGCAGGATCCTGCCTGCAGGGCTGCAGAAAGCCTCGGCTGCCGAGAGCCGACCTCAGTGATGCTCACACGCGCCAACCTCCGTGATGCTCGCACGCCAAGGAACGTTCACACTCTGCCGGCGACAGACACTACAGCGGTACGAACAGCTTTCATTTGCATCTGCCAATGGATACGAGGCAGGCATGGGCTATTCCCAGCAGGAACGCTTCCTGCTGAGGTTGGTGATGAAGCACAACCCACGTGCTGCTCAATCCTGCCCATAACTGCAGCAACACCACCCAACCACCAAGCAATCAGGAAGGAGAAGACCACTGCTGGAGCAGATGCCCCATCCAACGAGGCCGGTACCCTCTGTGGTGACCTGTGCCAGAAACATTTGGAGCCAGTGCAAGCCAAAAACTTAAATGCCCCGATTAAGGTCACTGACGCGTTACCGAATGAGCTGCCCAGGCATCTCCCAGGGGTGTGGCCTCCTTTTTTACGAAGTGCGAAGTGGAAAGCACTTAGCAGGTAGACCATATAATTTTTCCACTTCAGCTGTAATTCTCATGGAAACAAAGGGGTTTCTTGTTTGCTCTCTGCCTTCAGCTGGGGTTCACATTGTGCTATAACACAGCTCCTTCATAAAATTACGGGTCGGGAACACCATGGTTTTTAGGCAAGCCCCCACCCTGGTTTGTACCTGTAACAGATATTGCAATTACACGAATGCTTCAGCTGAAATACAGTGTTCCTCAGTGGATTACTTCATTCAGGTCCGTGGAACGCATGTGGGCAGAAAATGCCTATTTTCTTGCTGAGTAGGTGTGCGACTTCTGTATCAGATGCTTACCTATCAAAACATATGTTTAAGAGATTATCTGCCAGGGTGTAATGCCGCGACATGACAAAAACAAACGCCGTGAGTGGCAGGCTGGGACGGGAGCATGGCAGGTCCAGGCTGTTCACATCTAATGAGCAGAACCTGGGCAGCCCAGTAAAAGTGTCCACATGGTTCCCTGCAGAGTGAATTTAAAAGCAGGTATTACTGAATCACTTGTTTTTCTTCCTTAAAAGTGATTCATAAGCTCAAGGGAGCTTGGTCTTGGGAGACGGTGGTGGGATGGGGTCAGGAGCCCCGTGCTGCCTGTCTGGCCCTGGATAGACTCTGCAGGAAGGCGTGTTTTACCCAGGACACAAGGGTTATTGCAATCGTATTTTTTCTGGGTACCAACTGTATGCTTTTCTTTGCAGATATAGAGGAAAATGGCTTTGGCCACCATTCAGTGGTTCCCAAAATCCTGAAGTCCTTAATGCTGCAAAGACTGGGCAGCAAAAAACAACAGCTGACCTGCAAGCATGAAATGCAAAGCTTGGCTTTGCAGCTGATCCCTCAGCTGTTACTTAAAAGCCGTGTTGTTTGGCAAGGCCCAAAACCTCATATTTTTTCCTTGTTAGATTAGAAACTGGGGGAAAAACACATTACTTAAGTTCCTAAGTAAAACTGGACATCACTAGCAACGAGTTCCCAACCCTGCGCTGCTATTAACACATAACAGCGTTTACACTGACGGCACCACTGCTGAGCCCTCACATTGGGGTTGTCCTCCGCTCCCTGTTCCAGCAGTATATAAAATAGCAATCATCCCGGCATGCCGGGAGGGTGGGAAGGCATGGCTCTGCAGGGCAGTTACGCATGAAGCATCTTACCCAAGCACCCCACATCGTGAGCCACAGACTGATCGCCCACCATGAAGCATTTCAAAGGCGACACAGAATTAATCTCTGTGACGGGGGGGATGTTATCTCCTAACAGATAGCATCCAAAGAGCGGCTATGAAGAAATGCATTAGTTGCCCCAAGTACAGCAAAAACAAATGCTATGACAAATCTTGTAAGCTGCCAGAGACCTTTTTTTGTGTTCCCCAGGCTCTCGAGTTTCCACTACTTTATAAAGCAGCAGGGAGGGATGGAGCAGCATTCAACGTCGCAGGAGGGAAAGGCATAAAGCCGGCACTTTGGAGACCGTGTGTGAATATCTCCCCCCCAGCAGATCCCAGTGAAGGCAGTCACTAACACCGTGCAATGTCAGCGGGCAAGGGTCTGCACCCGTCCTGAGCCCGGGGGGCTGGGGACACTGCACAGCCACTCGCCTCCCGGCAGCACCTCCCCAGGTCTCTGAAAACTCGTCAGCTGCTGGAGTCCGGGTGGAGGGACCTGGGGAAGGTTACCTGCTCTGGTTTCACAGGCTAAAATGGGCTGCTGCGCATCACAGGCAGGATGCAGGGCTAGACAGGGCCTGCTCTAATTTCTTCTGCATTGCTAATGACAAGTCAGAGGTGAAAAGTCTGAGAAGCCCCATTGGGAGCAGTAACTGGAATTTCCTCAAAGCCAGGTATTTGGGAGGACAAGCCTCGAGAGGCAGCTGGGGCAGCATCTCCTCTGAGCCCACCCCTCCGCCTGGAAGCGAGGTGCGGGACCAGGGAGAGGCAGCACCTCATGCTCCAGGTGCAAGCAAAGCCATGCCGGATCCAGCAGCTCCTCTGAGCATCCAGGCGGTCTGAGGAGTCGCCGGAGCATCACTCTCATACTGCCGGGATGGAGATGCCACTGAGACCCGGCCCACCAGGAAGAGAGCCAGCGAGGGGTCCTGGGTCACGCCAGGGCTCCCGCTGCCCTCTCCAGACCAACCCATTCAATCCCCTCGTGCCTCCACCCCCTGGCCCGGCGCACGTCCCGCGGGGCTGATGCACACCACCACACACAGAGCATTTCATTACAAACCTCAGAGTGACAAGGAGTGTTAAGCAGATATAAAGGACATCAGTCATTTACCCATCTGGTGGAAAGTCTAGTTGCTGGCAGAAAATAGAGAGGATTGTTACGGCAAGATCTACCATATGGCACCATTATGTGGAGCTTTGCAAGTGCTTTCTCTGAGCGTGCAAGCAAGATTTCAGCCTTTGAAGAAACGCCGTATTGTTAGCCTGGATACGCAGGAGCCTCTTGAAAGAAGCCGTGGCAGATGGCACAGCTTTGTTCTCTTGGTTCGCAGGCAGCTCGTGCAGCCCCAGATATTCCCCCTCACCGGGGATGAGCAGCCTCACGGCACAGCGATCCTCCTGATGTGTCCTACGGGAGGACCGATGGCTCCTGAACTCCTTCAATCTGAGTCATGTTGTGTGGCGGGTACCACACCGCTGCACGAGCCCCACGAAGCAAACACCACCGACCCAAGCCGGTGGGATGCACCAGTGTCCATGAAAGGAGAACTGAACGAAATTGCACAGCCTTGTCCCAGTGAAGGGAGCTGCAAATTAGTAAATCCTCCTGGAATACCCCACTTTTGTCTGCACCTCCCTGCCAGCACCTGCTCCTCCCTGGGTGGCTGAGCCTGGCTGGAGCCCCGGCAGGACAGCAGACAAAGAAAAGCCTTTCAGACCAGGTCGGTGCCTGCTTGAGCGACATCCCAACAATACCCCGATGAAAACCCATTCAGCCCAGGCAGGAGGAAAGGAAGGGAAAGGGAAAAGGTTCCTCCAGGAGGACGCAGTGATCAGTCATTGACCACAGCAACAACATCTGCATCTGCCCTGTGCCAGGGAAAAGCCATTGCCTGCTGCGTACCGCTGGCTGGGACAGGGTGCATCATCCCTGCAGCTGGGATGGAAATTGGGCATTTCTTAAAGGCTAATTGCTTCTGTTTGTAGCCAGGCAAAAAAACCCCATCCCCTGTTTCCCTATTGTTCCTCCTGAGAAACACTTACACGGCCACAGAATAAAACCCTAACTATTTAACTATTCTATTGAACTATTCTAGCTAAAATCTGAAGTGCCCATATACCACATAACCGGCCATGAAACACACACTGGGAGAGCAGATCGAGCCTTTAGCTGACCTTGGAGTCAGCTGCTCCAAGTCCCTCTGCAGCTCAGGCTCTCGTCCTCTGCCGCTAGCATGGGATGGTCACTGATTTCTCATGCTACGGATGTTTCCTGACTCAGATGAACAGGCACGCTTAAAAACAGCCAAAGCCCAGAGGATATTTTGTGGGATAGCTCCAAAAAGAAAAAGGTTTTGCCCTTTGATGTATGCAGCAGGCTGGGATCTGCGGAGCAGGGACCCTGTTGGATTGTTGGTCTCTGTGGAGGACTGTCCATCCCGGTGATCAAACCCACTGCTGCAACGTCCCCAAAGATACTGCCCATCCCAGGCCTGAAATCTTCCCCCGCTGCTGCTCCGAGTCCCTAATGGGAACAAATGGGGCAGAAAAGTCACTGTTAAGCTGCAAGAGAAGAGTTGGCCAAGGACCAACCCGAGCTGGCAAAGCCTCCAGATACCCTCCAGCCCCTTTGACTTCCCTCAACCCAATCGACTGAGACAACCAAGAACTTCGGAGGGAGCCCTGGTCCCACAGAGCAGGCACAAGCCATCCTGCCCCGGGTTGGTCAAGCATGATAGGCCGAGTGGCATTGGGCTCCCGCAGGCGTAAAAATCAGCCCAGTGCCTCTGAGTGCTTTCTCTGTCTCTCTTCCAAATGTTACACAGTGGGTTTATACAGAAACAGTCGGACACTTTCCAAACCATTTAACTAATGCTGAAATTTAATACCCGACACCAACAGGTTACTGAGAGCAAGAAGGAGCTGTTGTAATGGAGTGGGGGAATTTGCAACTTCTCTCTCCCCAGATAGGAATATGCCCTTTTGCACCCACAGGGCAGAGCTCGGCTTCCCCCTCCCTCCCACCCGGCACTGGCTCGGGTTGACATCTGCCTGATGGGTTTTTTGGGGAGCCAGGGGGTTGCAGCTGCTTTCACGGGAGCACGGTGAGCACCCACTGTCCCCCCTCCCTATATGACTTCAGTCCCTGGGGAGCCAGCACGGCTCCTGCTGCTGGTGTTCCCTGGAGCAGCAGCTGCCTCCAAGCCTTATTCTCACCCTTGGCTGGGGATAAAACAACAAAATCCCAGCAGCACGGAGCAAGGGATGGACAGCAGAAGGGCCACACCAGGGCATGCCCCGGGCCTGAGTGGTCCCTGCGAACGCTGCTGGGCTCCTGCCTTGCCACACACACAGCACTTCCCTGCGGCACAGCCTCTGCATGAAGCATTCGGCTGAATCTGGGGGAGATGCTTTGAAAATCCCGGGCTGAGGAAAGCACTGCGGGTGTACAGGTTTGACGGGGCTCCAGTGCATGACCCTCTGTAGATGCCTCATTCAGCCCAGCTGGCAACACCAAGCTGCAGCGCAACAAGCCCTTACGCTGCCTTTGCCTGGGGCACGGCGGGAGTTTTCCATGGGAAAGAACTTCCCCAGAAAAATCTGATTTGGCCAAGTTATCAGTGGAGAAAAACGTGGAACAGAGGCAGTCACTGCACCTGAACAAACCAGGACTGGCAGCGTTTTGCAGGACTGCTGCAAGAAGAGTCCTGCTGCAGGGGCATCTCATCCCCACCGTGCTGTGTCGGGTGTCCCAGTCTGCCTTCTCATCCCGCCCATGGAGAAGGACATCTGGGCAAAACTGGCTATCGTAATACAACCTGGAGCTCTCCTCTACTAAGTGGCCTGGCTCACCAAAACCATGCTGCCTGGTATCTAATGGGACGTACTATACCATGAGGTGTGACTGACCAGCATCACGACTCCCAGCTCCCTCTACGCATCAAAGCACCGTAGAGAAACCCCATTCCATCGCTGAATCAACTCAAAGTGGAGCACTCTGGGTCCATCCAACAAACCACACCAAAATGTTTTCGCTTAGAGGAAATTAAAGCTTTTTTTGGCTGAGCGTTTTTTTTTAAATCCACGTTTTCCAGAGTTTTAGTACCAAGGGATAAAGAAACAATATCCTGACTTTCCAAATCTCAATTTAGCCTGCACCCAAGGATTTCTGTGAAGCAGAGTGCCCAGCAAGTGAAGTCACTTTGCGCCTATGGGGGACAAGCTGCTTTCTTGGCTCGGACACCCCTGCATCATCCCAGAGGTGCACAAAGTCAGACCAGCCCCCAAGCCCTGCTCTAAGAAATCACGGCTTTCTAACGAGAAAGAGAAACCACCCCAAACTGGCAGGGCTTCAGGGAAGGAGCAGAGCTCAATGTTCAGTGCAGAACTGCTCCCAACAGCAGCCCCGATGCTCCCTTCACAGCAAAGCTTGCCTGAAAACTCAAAACCAAACCTGGGGAGACTAGAAAGAAGGAGGAAATAAAAGGGGGGAAAAAAATAAAAATAAAAAGCATCCATCCTACTTACCACCAGCTCGGTGAACATGACGTCCAGCTCCTCCACCGGCGGCATGGGCAGTGCGGGCTCCATGGTCTGCAGGGCGAAGCTACTGTCATTGCGCAGCCGGTACGTGATCTCGGGGTGGTCGCTGCTGCGAAAGCAGCAGAAGATGAAGGAGATCCCCCGACCGCTCCTCTTCCTTGGGGCCATGGCCGAAATCCTCTGCGTCCCTCCCTCCTGGGCACTAGATCCTGAGGGGAAAAGAAGAGAGAAGGCTCAAGCAGCCGCACCACAGTGCTGCGCTCCTGTCCCGCCGCGGGGAAGAGGAATCAAAGCCACCCACACGCTCGGCGCGGAGGGGAAGAGCGGAGACTGTTTACTTGCCAAATATTTCTGCTCAGATTTGACATTTACAGTCCTGGCAACCTCAATGACCACATGAATTAAAAAGATGCATTTGCTTGCCTTGTGCCGAAGCTGGCAGCGGCAGGGGGATGCACCACCATTGCTGTGGGGAGAGGGGTCCTGGACCCCCACCACTGCTTCAAATCCCTGCCGACCTCCCCGTGCCGTGGCAGCCAGGCCAGCCTCCATCTCAGTCCGGCCAGGGCTATGGCAAACTTGGGAGGCTGCTGCCAGGAACAGCTGGATGTGCTCGGGGCCACCAGGTATGCGGTCCCCAGCACAGGTGACTCGGTGCTTGAAGACCTCATGTGGCTCAGGATGCCCCAAGCCACAGATGGCAGAGCTAAGAAAATATCCCGTATTCTCCCCCCAGCTCTTAAACGTGTCCCTTAACATCCACCGGCAAACACTGGTTGGGCAGCTCTTTTTCATGGAAAGTTTTACTTGGCTTTAATTAGATAAACCCTACTTGAAATTCCAGTAAATATTTACAAGACGCGATTTCAGCTGATAAAAATCACAAAGTGCCGGTAGCTCAGACTTTCCTACGCAGTGCTTACGTTGGGCATTGCTCGCGCCGGCGGTCACTTGGGTTTTGTTGATTTCTGAAACCTAGGTTGGGAGCAAAGCTCAGGGCAGGAGACAAGTGTCTTGCCTGACCGATGATGGCAAGAACCAGGCAAATAGCGCACCAAAATTGGGACCATCAAGCGAACGATACAAGAGGAGGGTCACCTACAAGGAATAAGGATGGCAGAGAAACACCCTAACAAGAAAAATCCACCAGCAAAGTAGAAATTTTTTAAAAAGCCTAAACATTTGTCTTGTAAATCCACACACCCACACATTTTATCTCTGCGAAACAAGACGGCGAGATGTTAAGAGACAGGACAAACAGCCAAGGTTAATACAGAAGGTTGAAATATGGATGACTCAGATCTATTAACAAAGCTATGAAGAGACTTGGGAAAAAAGGTCGGCATTTGGAGAGGAGTGTCTGATCTCCCTGGAGCCAGTCATGTGCCTTCGACTACAGATTTATACACCCAAATAAACAGCCGCTGTGCCCCACGGAGAGCCAGCGCCGGAGGTAGGTTGGGGGCAGACCTGGGGTCGGACCATGCACCACCGCTTGCATGGCAAACACTGCCCTCTCAAAATAGGGACCTTGCAGAAAATTCAGGCTCTACCCACATTACTTTAACTGACCCTTGAAATAATTGTCTTCAATTGCATATTTTTAGCACACGGTGTAATCGTCTGCTGAACCACAAATGACAGGAAACAGCTATCGGGTCTTCACGCGGGACAATCCCAGGCTGCGCAACTGCTCCGTGCCCAGTCTGGAGGGTCCCCCCTTCCTGAAGAGTCCCAAATCTCATTTCACATTTAGCATCTTGGATGTAGAAAAATGCAGCCGCTGGAGGAATTTCAGCTGCCATGAAAGCTCTCTCATCACGGCTCCCCAGCAGCCAGCACCGCAGCAAATCCATTAGCAGCCCGCTGGCATCCCTTCAGTGTTAGGAGGGTTTTGGGACCTGCTGGGGAGTTTCTTTCCTAAAGGAGGGAGGGAAACAAAAAACCAAAGGCACGCAGACCTCAGTCCCCTCTAAAGTAGAGGAAAATGTTGCAGGTTTGGGTTTTAAAGAGCCCTGAGGAGCAGGGCACAGGGAGAGATGCTGGTGGCTGCCCAGCGCTTTGCGCCTGTCGTGGGAGCTCGGTTCTGACCCACACATCCTCAGCTGTGCAAAGTTTGGTCACTTGGTCATTCCCAGTCTGTGGGTATGGCCATGTGTGCCCAGAGCAGGGCCTGATCCTGCTCCTGCAGCTGGTCCAGAGCAAACGGACCCATTCTCCGCTTCCATGGGGTGTTTTCCATCCCCTTTTTAACACCACATCAACCTCATCCTTGAAACCCACTGCTACGTACAATCTCTGACTTGGGCTTGCAAAAATGTATGGAAAACTTTTATCAGAACAACACCTGCTCTTCAGAGATACACACTCCTGATGATGTTTTACGAGGAGTTTGAATGACAGACCAAAAGGCAAGATTTTATTTTGGGTTTTAAAGCAGACAGTCATGTAGCAACCAAGACAAGGCATTTTTGAGCTGCTTCCAGCTTTGGAGCTACTGAGGTTCCTCATTTTCATCTATAAACAATTAAAAAACTCAAACCACCCTATAGTGCAGGCTGAGTGGGTTGTATTAGCCTTCATTATTAGCAACGAAGGCTAAAAAGGGTTAGAGAGAGAATATGTTAGCTACCAGGCAAATAGCATTAAACCTTCAGAAGGCTGATGAATATTGATGCGATGGATCAAAATCAGAACACGGCTCCCTGGCAGGTTGTCAGGAGCTGCAGACAGCGCAGATTGCATCGTCAGTACAAAGTCCAGCTAAGCAGCCTCCTCCTTCCCTGCAAATCCTACAGAAATCGGTTATTCATGGAGAAAAAATGACAGCCCCTGGCAACCTGGAAACTTGTGTTAAGGAGAGCAGAAGGGACCAGCTCCACATAGCATCACATGTCAAGTGTCCTGCTCCCACCTCCCATTTATACCTTTGAGCACTAATTAGATCAATAAATTTAAGTCAGATTGTGATCTAATGCTGCCTTCTGGCCTTTACTATTGAGCGGGCCAGAATAAATTAAGTTTAATTGCCCCTGTACATACAGAGCCAGGGAAGATAGGATGGGAAAGGTCATTGAGGGAACTTGTAGCCAAACCCCAAATCCCAAGGAAGGACTGATGGGGCTGAATCATTCCCAAACAACTTCTCTTTCATAGAAACAGGGGTGGAAATGTGTGTGCGATGGGGTCAGCCTGGAAGCCCAGCGAGAGGAGGACAAGGAGAAGGAGGAGGAGAAGGAGCTTAGCCCACGCGTGCCACTGAGAAGAGCCAGGGTCCCTGCACAGGACAGAGGCCACGGGCTGCAGCTCAGTGATGCACAGAGAGACAAGCTCTGTTGTTTTTCCCAGCCCTAAAAAAAAAGGATCAAGCCTACATCGCCCTGAGCAGTGCTTAAACGAAATCAGTCATTAGGAGAAAATTGGACCCCGGTGTCTCTTCCGCCCTTGCTTTAAGGAAACGAGAGCAGCAATTACCGCTTGCATATTCAACAGCCTCCTTAGCAAGCTAAATTAGCCCGCGTGGAGCAACATGCTGCCAAAGCCTGTCTGCGACCGATGCCCCAACAGGCTGGTTTAAAGCCAGCACTGGCATTGCAGTGTTGCGGTCTGCAGCCTAAAAATACCCAGCAAGGGTACAAACGCATGCAAAGGAGCGTGCACGCTCCCCTTCACACCCGCCTCCAAACCCGCCCAGAAGCTAGGAGCTAAATCTTCAAATATGAATATTAGCGTGTTGTTTTTCTGGCTCCTCTCCCATCCCCTCCCAAAAGAAAGATGCAAGATCCCGAGCGAGCTCTTTCTCAACGGCAAGCTTTATTTCAGTGCGTTGCACAAGAGGACAGTATTTTTGTGCAGGTGCAGTAATGCTCACCGACTGTCTCTGCCAAGCCCTGACCGATTTCAGCATCTTGGTGACAGCAAGCTTTGTCTACCCCCAGCCCGCAGTTTCAGCGCAGCCTGGGCTGCTCTCGACCGATGGAAATTTTCTGACTCTCTTCCAATGCTGCAAAGTGACCTCCTTGGCTGGCGGTGGCTGGGAGGCACTTGGCCTCGGCAGGCAGTTTCGGAAGATACCGTCATCCCCGCCAAGTGCTAGAGCCAGGTGTCCTGGACCACTTTCTACAGCACATAGAAGGCAGCAACTTGGCATCCCACACATTGCACCCTATGCTTGTCCCATCCCGCTGCTGAACAATGGTGCACCCTCCCTTGGTGCTTCTCCCCATGCATCTAATACCCAGCACAGGGCACAGTGCTGGGGTGCACATCAAACCCACTAGTTACTTTGCATCACTTTTTTAAACAAACAATTCTAAATTATTTTCCTCCCATGATAAGCAACGTCGAGACCTCCATAGCAATAAAAGCTAGATGCTCCCACAGCATTTTTCAGACCGCCTGTATGTTTGAGGCAACCCCTGAGAAGCATCAAAGCCTTCCCTGGGCACGTTTTGATTTTTCACCTTATGGACCCAAGACAGCCAGCACCCTCCTTGGCTCTGCTCACTAACCCGACCTCTTCTCAGGTTCAGTCCCTTTTACGAGCCCTCCGAAATGTGTGCCCAGTACTCTGCCCATCTGATCAGGTGGCAGCATTTGGGCTTATCCCTCTCAAGAGCAAGAAGTGCTGCTCTGTTTCATGTTGGCACCAAAACCAGTGCAAAGAAACCCTTTTTAATGAGGGGGATCCAAGCATTATTTAATTTTAAAAATAAAAGCTTCGAAACAGACCCATGTGTGGATGAAAAGCTCAGAAACAAGATTGCCTTCCCCTAAGCAGGTGCCACCTTCCCTCCAGCACAGAAGCCTGAAGGACCTGAGCCCATCACCAGAATTTCCAGCATGGACCCCATGCTAAGCATGGTGCCGGCATCACCAGCATGGCCGTTCCTGTTAAAAGCAAGCAGGATGATTTTTTGGCCACAAGCTCCCATGCCGATTGCCAAAAACCCCCTTCTCCAGTGTAAAGCTGTTTTCAGGCACAGGCTGCAAAGGAGGGGAATGTTTGCGTTTGGTGGAAATCCGTGCGTATCAGCAGGAGGGGGAAAAAAGCCAAAACCCTCGGCTAAAAGGCTTTAAACTGTTTGATGATTGCCTTTTCCCCCTCCATCCATCCATGAAACAGCAACCACGAAAGCGGATGGGGACAGGACCCTTCCAGCGATGCCAAAGGAAAATCAGCTGCCAGGAGGAGCCTGACTCATCGCTAAATCACAAGAACCGTAATTCTCAGCGTAAGCAAATCTCAAAGACTTCGGTTTCATGGATTTATAAATATATCTGCTAAATCCTAAATTACCCCAGATCCTCCTCCCCCTTCCCAGAAATCCTGTTATACTCCATGAACCCAACAAAGAGCATTTTGCACCTCCAAACCTTGCTCAGGCTACCCGGTACCCGAAAGGCACCGGGATACCGCTGGAGCTGGCTGCAGTCACAGGCTCTCGGCTCGCTCCCGGAAGGCCCCATCTGCCAGCATCGTCAAAACCCCAAAGCTCGCCTAAAACGTGTCGCCTCCTCTTTGTATTCTTTCCTTTTATTGTGGCATTCATCACAACCTAAAGCATACACCCGGGCCTGCTGTCTCACGAGAAAACATTTTGTTCTGCTCAAGAACAGATGAGATTCGGGGGCTCAATGGTGAAATTTAGGGTGCAGCAAGAAAAATCAAACCAGTTTATTCACAGAGCCAGCAAACACTCATACGTTCACCAGTGAAGGAAAAAAATAGTTTCACAAATTTGTAACACACCAGAAAAAGCCCTCCTTTTCCCATCTAAACAAAATTTACACCTACCGCAAGCAGCAAAAGTGCCAGGAGAGACTTTTTTGTACGTGTCTGCATGGGGCTCCCATCTGGAGGTGTTGATGATGCTACTCAGGGAAAAAAGCAACAACCTCCATCACACTGTGAGAATATTACAGCCTGGCTTGCAAGCCACCTCTCCAGCACACGAGCGAGCTCCCCACCAAGGGAAGCACACGTGCTATTGACTCTGCAATCCACTTTTCGGGGGGAAGAGCGTGGTGCGCAGCAGGGTGGGACGAGATCTGTCTTAGCGCTCTCCAACCAAAATCAAACCTTGGAGCAGTACTGCTCGGCTTGGCAAGCCAGCAAAAGTCTGGAGCAGGGGATGGTTGCTGGTGTGTTGCAGGACCACGACTGTCCCAGGGCATGGAGATAAGCTTGGGTCCAAGGAGAAGATGCTGAGGGCTTGCGGCATCCATCCCCCGCAGTGGGACCTGCCCCGGGGATCCCCACACAGCCCTTTACCCCCCTGCAGTTGTGGAGACCAGCACAGCTCAGTGCACAAATGAATCTGACCAGGGACGATGCTGCTGGAGCAAAACTTTGTTTAGTTTTTGAGGATTAAAAATCAAACCCTGCTGGAAGTTTCCCAGTCAGCTAGATGGCAAGCAGTAACACCGAAGGAGGTCACGAGTTCTCCGCTAAAAGGGTAAACTTAATCAGTGACGAGCTGAGCGCCAGATCCGCTAAACCGCTACAGACGGCTTCTTATAGGAGCTCCAGCAGATCAGCTCGGGCAAATGCCATTTATTTCAGGAACAAGGACAACAAGCGAGGAACCACAGACAAGACCCAGTTTGGGAACCTATATAAATATATATATATTTTTCTTAATACTCACTAGGGTGCTAAATGACCCAATTCTACAAATGCACACATGCCTTTTTTCCAGCAGCCGGGCGGATTTGTGGTCCTCTTTAGCAAACCAAAAACCGGGGTGGGTTGGCGGTGGGAGGAAGAGAGGGTTTTCAACTCACATATTCCTCCCTTAAATGAACCGAATGATTCGCATCCCGGAACGCAGGCACAACACTTGTTGGAGGTGGGTTAAGCCCAAGAGACTTCCCAGGAAGGCAGAGGGAGGTGAAGACGATGGGGGGACTCCCCAGGAAGGATGCTGGAGCATCCCCCTTGCCCTGCCCGTGCCCCAGCCCGGCTTCAAAAGGCAGCACAGAAAAACCCAGCAGAAAGGAAAGGAGATGCGAGGGGCCACCCCTCCCGGTGCTCCCCTCACCCTGCTCTTGTTTCAGGGTGGCAGCTGCCGGCCCTGCATTGTGGTGGGGCTCAAAGGGGCAGAGATAGTCCTTTCAGAGCCGAGGTCACGCGCGGGGAGGGATTAGCGCGGACCCGGGGCTCTCCTGAAAGCCTTCAGCCTTGCAGAGAAGACCCTCACAAAAGTTGTTCTTTGCCATTTGAACCTGGTCTCTCAAGAAGCCTTTGCGGGCGTCTGGCCCTGCAGCGCTGCAGACGTCCGGGCTGGGCAATGCCAAATCTTGGCCGGGCAGCCCTCGAGGCCAAAAACAGTCAAGAGAGGGATGCAAGATCCCCTGGACAGGTCAGGGGGCTGCTACAGCCCCGCCGAGCATCCCAGGGCAAGCATCCTCCTCCATCCTGGCTCCATCCCCATGACCTGGCACAAGCACAAGCCAACATCCAGCCCCACTCCATTTCCACCGCTGGTTTTGGCCCCAGCTGGGGGAAAACACTCACACAAAGCTCAAAACAGCTCCAGGAGGCTGATAATACCGAGCTGTGAATCCAACCCCAGCGCATCACAAGTTACATATAATTAGCCAGGAAGACCAGCTTCGGTGAGCAGAAACCTCCTGAGATGTTGGGCGCCAGGACCACCTCCCAGCCCGGCCGCTAGAAGAAGACCTCCCCTCCCAGTACTTCCCTCTCCAACTTCAAGGACATGGATTTAAGTCACTTCATTTCTGAGGTCGCTCCTGACTCCAACTACTCCCTTTGATGATGCAAAGCTTTTGTCAATAAAAACTCAACAGCCTGGCAAGCAGGGAGAGAGGAGCTGTATTTCCCACTGGAAGAGGATATTTGTTTGCCAATTAACCTTTTCCCAGAGAACAATAGTTCAATAAAAGCTGTCCTTTATTTTAATTCTCTCTTTCTTCCTCCCCCCACCCCCCGCCTCAAGCCCGGCTCCTCCAGTGAATATTTGGGCTTTGACTTTGATTTATCGTATGCAAAGCCTCACTGCTGAGCTTTCCATGTCACTGCTCCCCATTTCAGCAGTAATCCCCGGGGTGAGACAGGCTCTCCGAGTGTAAAACTGAGGGAGAAGGCAGGCAGGTTTTTCCTCTCTTAAAGCCTCTTAATTAATTTGGCTTAGGAAACTGGAGTTTCCAAGCTACTCAGCAGCAGACGCTTCCAGTCCATCAGCACAGCAACGTCTGCTGTGGGGCCACCACCACGGCAAGGCAACCAGGAGCTGCTGGCTGAGTCCCGACACGTTAGTTTTGGGTTGTGTTTGGAGATTTTTAGGATTATCCATTCTTAAGGTGAGGCTACTGGAACCACTGGTGTTCATGCAGCTTGTGGTGTGTAGCAAGCTGGGTTTTTTCACTTTCAAAATGGAAACTCGGTGGAGGCTGCTGTAAATAGGAGTCCTTCCTAACAGGGACCCTGATGGGTAGATATCATTAAATTTCAAGATATCATTAAACCTGTAGTTCAGAAAGTGCCCAAAGCAAACAAACCACATTTGTCAGATCTCTCAGCTGCCTACCCACCTGCCATGCTGATTTCCCTTTAAAGATTTTGAAATCCTGATGTTAATCCAGAGTGATTTTTCCCCCTAAAGTACGAACCTGGGGTTAAGAATTCCTTGATAAATATGTCTGATGGCAGAAATGGCCCGCCAGCCTCTTTCCTTCCAGTACGACACACATACCTCCCCATGCTTCAGCAGATGAATACCGAAAAACAATACACGTGAGCTCGCGTCAGGCACAACACAATCCCAACAGCTCCAGCACGATGCCTACTCCCACCCGGCCTGGGAAAAAGCAGCAATTTTTACCACATTACACTAAAAGACTGTTTGCATTTAAACATCATAAAGAAAAGCAGGTGAGCACAGCAGGCGAGACTAATTGGAAGGCTTGATTATGTTCTTCTTACGTAGATGCAACACAATGTAGCTTATGGTAAAAGTCCCGCTTTGACAAGGATGGAGCTGCACCACCCCATGCCACAGGACAGCGGGACTCAGGTTTCCCAGGAGAGCTGCTCAAACCCACCACCCGCAATTCAGAGGACCCGGTTTAACGGAGGCACACCATTTCAATTGCCTAACTATCCTGCCTCCCACAGACGGCAGGGAGCAAGGAAGGGCTTGCTCCCAAGTCAGCCGACCCATCGCTGCCGGGGATGGACTGAAGGACCATCCCTCTTCCCTGGCAGGAGCATCCAGAGGGGAACATCCATCCAGTGGAGATCCCAAGGGGATGCATTTAAAAATCAATAGAGGCTATTTTAACGCTTAATCCAGGAAAGTATCAGGATCAGCAGCATCAATACAAACTAAATTTGAACACACTGAGTACATGCACAGGATTATTTTTTTCTTTTGTGCATTGATTTAACCAAATCTGTTTTTCCCCAGACACTCTGAAGTCCAAACAGGGCATCCGTAGCATCCCTAATGCTTCAGGCATCCTGCCTGCCTCCATCTCTACATGCTGCTTAAAAAATGAGTCTCTCCACCCCTCCGGAGCAAACGTTTCAGTCAGGAAACCCCCCTTGAAGGTGCAATAACGCAGTGATAGTGGCCACCTCCCTGCCAGGGCTATTTACAGAAGTGGATTTCTCTTCTTTGCAGGTTTTTTCACACTGTACCCGCCACAAATTGCAACACAGGCTTCCCATCCCTGTAGAAATTTGTACAATGATCTCTCTCTTTTCATCAAAAAAAAAAAAAACAACCAACCCAACAGCCTCACAATCACAAAGAAATGCTTGAAAAAGTGACCCAAGGGGATCCTGAGAGGCTCAGATACCCCGAGAGAAGATAACTGTGTTTGAATTTTTTAATTTAATCTCATCTGCTGCAGGAGGGCAGTCTGGGTGTTCATATATTTGGGACTAGCCACACTCCAGACACACCCACAAGCACAGACGTACCTTCCCAGTGGCCAACGCAGGCACAATATGGGCTCAGAAAGCCATAATGTCACCCATTTCTGTTGGGGTACAGCACAGTGCTCTGCCCTCTTCCATCCGCCAGCTCCCTCCTGTGTGCCCACTGCAATCTCTGCAGAGATGCTCCACGGTTCAACACCATCACTTCGCTCGCCTTCCTAAGTCTTCAAACCAGTCCTCGATGCTCCTGGCCCTTTTCAAGCTCACAACTCCTTGCAGATGACTTCTTGCTTGGGGTTGGAGTCCACCACTCTGGCTAGCAAAGTGAAAGTACTTCTCCCCATCGACACCAGTCCAGTTTACTCACTATCTGAAGCAATGGAGAACTTCACCTCTTTGAGGGTTCCTGAGTCCTGGTGGTGGCAGGGTCTTGCAAAGGTCTTCATATCTGCCACCTGGGCAAGGCTTCACGGTACCACCAAGGTGACCAGTGCCTTCGTGACATTCCTTCAAAACTCACCTCTTTTCCTGGCTTCAGGGCTATGTATTTGACTGACATCAGGTCTGTCCAGCTCTCCAGTGAGAAAGTGTGTCCCCAACATCCCAAAACACACCCCCATTCCTTTAGCAGCTTTGAAGCTGAAACATCTCTAGCAGCAGAGGTGGTGACTGAGTTTGCTGGTAGGAGCCACGCAGGGTTGCATCTTTCCATTAACCAGCTCACCAGATCTTTCAACACGGCCCAGACAACACCACTGATAAGGAACTGGGGCCCAGGAGGTCTAACTGAGCTTGAAACCCAGTGAGCTGAGCCCTGTTCCTCAATTTGTACTTCCTCATGCCCATGCTATGAGGGTCACAAGCCAGCCAAGCAAAGGCTTCAAGTGGGGCAAGCCATGTTCATTGGGCTCCCGAAGTGGCTAAGCAGAGCCCTGACAACCAAAAAGCAAAGCCAAGCCACTGGCTCAGGGGCTGCAACGACGTCAGAGCATCTCTGCTGAGACACCCAAAGGTACCATTGCTCTACGCTTTGCCACAAAACAGAGGTCGCCATGAGAACGGGCTGGGTAAGGCTGTTTTCTGCTTAGCTCTTAGCACAAGCACATCCATCTCAAACCCTCCCCCAAATGGAACAAGAACCTCCAACATCCAGAACCTCCAACTCAAACCCCTCCCTACAACGGAGGGCCTCCAGGTTTGCTGGCTAGCCACTGCCCTAAACCTTGAAAAACTTTTTCCTCCGTGTCTAACCTTGGTAGCCCATTGCTCCAAATTAACACTGCAGTTTGGATGCCCTAAACACATGCTAATGAAATAACTCAAAGAGAGAGCGACCATGAGATCATCCACAATCTCGTGACTGTCCACAGGGGAAGGAAATTAAATGGCTTTTGGATAACAAATCTTCACAGCATTTTCCAGCACAAGACCTGTAATATTGCAGCGAAAGCTTGAAGAAGCTGCAAATTGGATTTAGGTACCTGAAAACTCCAGGTTCACTCCACTACCACCAGAGATACCACAGGAAGAGAAAACACCCTGAAATAACTGCCTCTACAGACAAAAACTTTCAAAACTCCATTAATGCAGGGTTTTAGAGCTGGCAAGAGCTACCCATCCGCACTGACTGCAACATGAGCTGTGAGAGCAGGAGGAGGAGAGAAAAAGCATCTTCCAGGCAATCACAGGCATTTTTCGTCCAGTTGAGTCCCTCGTGGGGAGAGCAACCCATGCATCAACAGGAGCACTTGAAGCATGCCAGCGCTGTATAAATTCACTTTCAGTAGATTTACCAACACGTCATATGGAAAAGGAATGCGTGCTATGCAAATCCAGCCCCAGACTGTTCCCTGCCTAATCTAGCTTTAGATTCAAATGCTTATTACCATGGCGTCTAATCGGGTAATGCGTAATAGACAGGTTTAGTTTGGGCTCCCAGTACTTCAGCTGTGTTCTTACTAAGGCACCCAACGGAGGGGGGAAAAAAAAAAAAAAGAGAAACAAAGAGAAAAAACCCCAACACTGCAAAGAATTCATGCTCTGGTGGAAAGCAGAGAACAAAAACCAGGCGTGGAAAAAAGTATTGACACCTACCAGTAAAGGCCAGGCAGATATGCAAACATTTGGCAGCTCACCAAGAACACAATGAACATTGAGTCCTGTTCGCACCCCATCGTATCCCTGCAGGGAAGTAGGTGGCTGGTCTTTCAGGGTCTCTCCCTTCTGCCCCCTCCGTGAGACATAAGGTGATGCAAGGATCTCACACACCCACGTAGGACCCATCTACCAGCAGGTACCTCCCAGCAGCACCGAGCACAGCTGGTCACACTGTAACCTCCGGAGTACCTTATGGATGCTCTGGCACCCATGCCAGGACCTCCAGAGCCTGGGTAACACGTGCCAACCAGGAGCTGTTTGCTGGTTTGGGAAGGAAGGGGTTCCCTTACTGCATCAGGGTCTGCAGCTGGACACAGGGACCACGGGAAGGTCACTCCCGGAGGCCACGACCTCCCTGTTTGCTGGCACCAGCCACACAGCAGGGCTCACGCCACAGCCAAGGTCATCTCTGCCCTTACCCACACCAGGCAAGATGATTCATTTCACTTCTAAGTTTGTCAAATACAGTCAGTCTGCCCAAGCCATACGTCACCCCTGGTACCTCCAGGATGCAACCCAGATGCCAACCTCTTACCTCCACCATGCAGCTACAACTCAGCCTCTGTGCACCAGAGAGGACCCAGGGGCAGGGACACAGGACCCACCACTCAGGCTTGACAGGTTCTCCTCTCCATCTGCTGCTCATCTGCCACGCTAAGTTTTCCTGTGATAGAAGATGGTGAGGTTTTCAACACCATCGTCCAGCTCCCACCTTCAGCATGCCGAATCCCAGCAGCTTGTCCCCCCGCCTCCGCAACGCCGAATGGCATGCAGACCTGCAACCAGCTTCAGCAAAGGGTCAAGACATGGAAATGTTGCTACCAGCCTCTCTACAAGACTGCATTGACCCTGCTACACTACAGAAACTACACTCGGTGGGGTAAGCAGCACTAGGAATACCAACACTAACAAAGAGGTTTCCCTCTGTGAACCTAAACAATATAAGCCACATTTATATTAAGGCTGCAGGATGAACTTACATTTATTAGACATCAGAGAATTCACATAGGCGAACATCCCCCCTGCAACACGTACATGTCTGTGCAAGTCCTGCAGCATGGGCTCTCTGGTGTCTCGTAACGTGGTAAATCCAACTAAAGCACTCTTTATGGCTTGGATGTTCATAACATTTATGTGTATTCCCTGGTATCTAGTACAGACTCAGTTTTCATTGCATCCTTTCCCTTAATAAAAAAACTCCACAACACCCTTCTAACCCAACGACTATTTTGACAAAACTTGCAGCGGCTCCACATATTTGAGATGAAAATCAACGTGGAAGAAGGGACAAAACCAGCCAATGGACTTGATGAATTGTCAGTGACAGGGGAGGAGGAGCAGATGGACCCACCAACTTTAAAGCTTCCTTTCATTAGGAAACTAAGCTAAAATCATAGGTTAACTTTCCACGATGCATGTTATTACTGCGGAAAGTGAGGTGGTTGCTATTCTGCCTCTCAGGCACATGTGCTCTATGCTTCATCATTTGCTGAATGAATATTCAAATGCTTTGAAAGGAGAAGGAAAACAAACCCAAAGAAACCAGTGGTTGCAGCTTGCAGTATTTTCATAAGCCTGTTCAAAGTCCACGCCAGATCTACCATCGCCTGCTTTGCTGCCTGGCTGCGTGGGTGACTGGCCGGGCTCTCCCTCCGGCCCCGCACCTTCCCAGCTCACAGCAGTGCCTGGAGCTGGTCTGGGGGACTTTCTTCCTCGCTCCTGCAGCCGACGTGACAGCAGGGATGGTTAAACAAATTGGAAAGACCCCCTTTCTCACGCAGCCCACCCCACGGCGCAGAGGGAAGAAACCCTTTGCGAGACTCCCCATCCGAGGACATGGAAGGAGATGCTCGCGGGGAAGTCCTTCCCAGCACCAAAGGAGCCACCCAAATAGTATTTACCTGGCCACAGGGACTAAATACCCTAGCAAAGTCATACTCATTTGTGAGCCAAAAAAGAAAGAGTTCACATTCCCGTATTTATAGCCACTTCCACTTCTGGAGCTCTGTCTACAACAGTCTCCAGGACAGGGTCATTCCCAGTGGTGACTGTGAAGAGGTCCCAGTGAAAAGGTCCTTCATCCCACTGTGGCACAGGGACTTACGGATAGTTCACACATACATATTTCCAAGGGAAAAAATATTTCAAAGCCTCAAGAAGCTGCATTTCTGGAGCTGTGGATAACACACATGCGAAGAGCATGCTTCACTTATGATAACCCAGGATTGGCAACCCATTTGAGATGTAAAAATAATTTAATGAATAAGTATATTTAGATTTATAACCCCACAGCAGCTTTATTTATAGGGATGCCAATCACTTTTACACAGATATAAAACTGGCTGGCAGAATGCCTTAGACTATATCCAGAAACCCATCTGTAACAAATCTAAGCCGTGATATCTCTACATACGTTTGGCCAAAGAATAACGCTAATGCCAGTCATCTTGACTTTAAATGTACAGATGGGCTGGGGGGGGCTTGCCAAGCCTGCCACATGGCCAAAGATGGATGAATTTTGCTATCACCTACTATAAACTGGTTGGGGAAAGGACCAGATGAAGGAAAACCAGTCACTGTCTGGGCTGTGTGGATGCTAATACCAACGCAACGCTGGCTGGAGAGCAAGCCAGCATCCAGCTGGCTACAGGTGAACCTCTTTCAAAGCCTTTCACCACTGAAATGGGGAGCTATAAGCAAGGAAAAAAGACCCACAGGAGCTCTGCAGCACCTTTAAAAGGCGAGGGGTTTAAGCTAGGGCTCTTGCGTATAGTTTTTTTGATCCACCGCTCAAGACACAAAGCTGGAACAGCGGAAGATGCAGGAGAAATTAATTGAAAGTCATCGCTTGGCTCTCGATCTCAAAGCAGGTGAGGATTTCTAGTGAGACCTCTCCTCTCCCACCACTGCCCAGGATCTCACAGCTTTATCTAAACCTGCAGACATCAAGGGGAGAGGTTGCCATTGATTTCCACGGGGCTGGCGTTGCAGCATCCCAAACTACCCCGTGTTGTTGGGGTGGGTCTGGGGGCTTTCTGTTGCTGCCTCTCCAGCTCAAGCGGGAACCACCTGGAGACCTGAAAAGTTGTGTCTAATTCACAAGAAACAAAGAAAAAAATGCTCTTTGTCCCATTGGGGCTTCTGGGGTCTGGTTGTCTCAGAAATGGGGCAAAACAGGGATGGCTCCATGTCAAATACAGACTATGGGTAAATGCATCTCATCCACGGAAGCTGCAGTATTTTGGCAAATGCCAAGACGGAAAAGGTTACTCTGGAATATTATTTTGAATAGCTCTGGGAACAAACCCAGCATTAATTTTCAACACTTATTCAGCAAACGATTTGAATAAACTGAGGGAGGCTTGCGCACACATACCGACAGCATTATTTCGTAGATTTTTGCCTCTGCTCCTCAGATAATTTATGAGAAAACAACTCCCAGCAAACACGATCGCCTTCCAGTTCGACGCATGGATTCAACTGACCCTGCCTTGGGGACGAGGTAACCTCTCAAGATCCCTTCCAGCCTAATTTTAATACCATTTTACACCGCAAACTGTTTACATGCTGGCATTTGCTCTGATTAATCCCTGGAAATAAATACGTCTAAAAGAGTAACCGATGGAAAGAAAAAACAGAAACCCAACAGCAGTTCCCTCTCTCAAGGACAAAGCAAAGGAAAACAACCAGACGCGGAGCTACGACATCCTCGATTCAAATGTTTTCCAAAACATTTCCAAATGTTTTCCAAAGCCTCCAGCTGAAGCTTTCACAGCTAAGCTGCGACTCCACCAAAGCCTTGGGCTATGGTTACAGCCTGTGCCGTTATTTGAGTGCGGCATCACGGCGAGTTGTGGCACACACTGAGGAGATGGTTGGCGATGACTTTTCCAGTGACGCACCTGCCAAAACACACAGAAGACCCTCGTGCAGAAAACACAGCATTTCAAAGAAAACCTGCCTCTGCTTTCTCAATGGGGCATCTTCCAGCGTGATGGAGCTCAATTGCTATGTGGGCTTTCAGGAAGAGAGAGTCAGTGAATGCACGTGGCCAGATGCCCTCACCTTCACGGCAGGCTTTTGAGTTCATTCCAAGCACCTTCGGAAATCACTCCTCTGCCTCTAATCCTTTGGAAATATGGAAAATAATAAAATAAAAAATAAAATAATAAAATAACAATAAAAAATATTTTAAAAGCCCACTTATGGAAAGTAAAGAGAGAAAAACATACATTTTCTACACTTAAGCAAGAAATGCTGAAGTTCTGTCCAAACACCAAGAAACATGGACATTATTTATGGTTATTACACAGCCAAAACTGAGATGGTTGTGGGAGATGCTGGTCTGAGCAGCTGACCCCAACCGCAGCAGCCAAAGGACAAGCAGCGAAGTCTCAGCAGTGCTCAGCTGCAAGAACTGCCTGCTCCGGTGACCGGGGGACTGGCACATGGCAGGTCCCCGTCCCCAGCCTCCTCACCCTGCTGCTGACACAACAGCTTCCACCCATGCCAACGGCCTCGTCAGAAATGGCAGCGCCTGTAAAGCCGAGTCTCAGAGGTCCTTCAAAATCCAAAGCTGATCTCCACCTCTTTCAACTTGATTCTGGACACAATAAAAACCCAGAGCAGGCTCCTTTCTGAAGGAGCCCTCCTATCAACTGTACGTGGGCTTTTGATTAGACCTTTTGTAGAGTTGAAAAAAAAAAAGCCTTGCTTGAGGATGATAAAGTCTAGACACTACAATATATTTTCCAGCTGATCTAGCAAACCTAAAAAGCCCTCCCTTGATCTTGGACTGCCACGATCAAAGCCATTATCCCATTCGGAGCCCTTCTGAAACTTTAGCTTCCAAATGTGCAAGTTATTTTAAAAATCTAAACCAGGCCAAGCCTCTTGTTTGGAGTTTTACGAGAAAAAACGGGGTGTGCTCCTCCCAAAACTTCCCCTGCTGGAAATGGATGGTGGGCACATGGCGGAGGGCGAGAGCAGGAAAGCGGCCCCAGTCCTGGGGGCACTGTGTCTGGGGGCACCTCAGTAGCACCCAGTGGCCACAGTCTGCTTGCATGGAGGGACACAGCCTGTCCCCCGAGGGTGGCTATGGAGTGGGGGAATATTCCCTGTCCTTGACTGAGATGAAATTTCTTGGAGAGCAAACATCCTTTGCATCCCCATCCTTAGGATTTGTGCCTGCCTTTGGTATCCTCCATCACAGGGGTGTGTTATTCTGGGGTGCAAGAAGAGGAAACAGCTTGAAATACTTCCATTTTCTACAGGAATTAAATAAAACTAAGTGCTACGAATTTCCTTTACCAGGTAGCGGGATGCCCAAACGCACAAAGAACATCCAGTTCTGCACCAAGGGACAACCAGGGAAATAAGGTATTTCAGGAAAAAAATGATTCTCCAGTCTCTTGGAGGAGTGTTTCAGGTGGCTGAAAGGAAAGAAGAAACACACAGCCCTGCAAAAGCGTAAGAAAGCCAAAGGGCCATCAGCTCTGCCTTAAGTGGGATGCTCAAAGAGAGGTGATGGAAGACCAGCCAGCTCATCCCAGACCAGCCAGTGCCATGTGGTGAGCACCAAACCTCCTGGCACACAGTGGCCTCCGCAGCAGAGGGAACCCATGGTCAGTCCCGATCACCAACGCTCGTAGCAGCCAGACTGGGAGAAGTCAAGGGATGGGTGGTCTGGAGTGACAAGGAGCTTGGGGAGAACTGGCAGGGCTTTTTCAAAGCATACGGCCACCAAGCTGCACCTCCCGTCTCCCAAGGTGGACTTCTAACAGGGGGACGTTCTTCCAAGAGAGATGGGGACAGGAGGTGACTCCCGCCACGGAAAGGAGAAGAGAGCAACGCGGAGCACTCACATGCTCCAAAGCTATTTAAATGCCAAATGTAGCTCCCTAGTGAATGCTGCATTTAACTAAGCAGCTTTTAAAGCACTGGGCAAACAAGCCTTTTCCTCCCAGCATCCACTTCCACGATGCTACCCACCTCCCTTCCCCTCTGTGCTTTCACCCTCCTCAACTCCCAGCAGCTCTGCTCCTCCTATCCACCTCCCCCTCCTCCAAAGCAAGCAGATCTGTAAAAGGCTGAGTGAAGCGGGCAGGCACGTGCCGGGAGGATGGTGATTAGAGACCCGCCACCCCCTTCGGCATCGCTTGCTGCGGCTGGAGGGGCTGTACCGCGCAGGAGCAATGGCCGCGGTGCACATCACACATCCCCAGCGCTTCGGGAAGTGTCGTCTGAACCTCCACCAGCTTTCTAGCTGAGTAAGCGTCAAAGAAAAAAATCAGGTCAACAGCCCTCCCTCCTTGAGAACGTTTCCATCAAACCGGACTTTTCCCACCCCAACACACACCGAAGCAGAAAAAGCGAGGGCTGCTGGCTGTGACAGCCGCCACGTCGGTTCCAGAGGGGACAGAGGATTTGCCAGCATCTCCCCAAAATGTTGCTTGGGAGCTGGGTGAGGCGGGCATGACATGGGAAATCTGTCCAGCTTCATCTCTGCCGCGGCACAGAGTCCAACACATGCCCCAACGTAGTGGTCCAATCTTTACTCTCCCAAACAAATACAGAGAGGAGGTGGACTTCAACCTTAGCCTCCAAGTAAGCGTGTTTCACTGGGTCTACTGAAGCCACCAAAGCCCCGTACATCCCGATGTTCCCACCTTGCCCTCGCCCTGGCCCCTTCCCTCTAACGAGCTTCTCCCAGGGAAGGACAGCAAAGCCCCACTGCGCATCCGTAATCCCCAAGGACGGCTAACACAAAGTTACTGACCTCGAAAATTTATGGTCCCCATCACACAGGAGAGCAGAGAAGCTGATGGCAATGGCTGCTTCTGGATTTAAAAGGATCTAAACTCCTCACGGAAGCAGCCTGCACCCCAAACCCTCACCCCCAGAGTTTGCACGCCTGACGTGATAAATGAGGCAGGGAGGGCAGCCGACGAGCCAGCATCCCGGCATCCAACCCCTACCACCCCAGCTGGGGAAGGAAGGGAAACCAAAGGCAAAAAAGCAAATCGTCCAGCCTTACACTGCCATCAGCATGGCGGCTGCCCTCAGCTGCTCTTGGTGATAAATATTGAAGGGAAAACATCATGCGATTCATTTAGGCGCCAAGCATAAACCAGGAGTGCGTTCAGCACCACATCTGTCACGTGGCGGGGCTTTCCAGCCATCCCATCCTCTTCTGCAGTGTTTTTCTGTGTCTTTCTCATCTCCCGTGTTAAAGAGATGGGAAATGTGTGCATCGCCGGTCCCCCCTTCCCAAACCAAACGTGCAAATACAGGCTGAAAAACACCCAGTTTCCAATCCTGGCAAACTTACAGCAGTAACTTATTTCCAGGCAGAGCTGTGATTTTTATAAGGGATACTACCTAAGGAGTCAAAGGTGTAACTGTACAAGCAAACGCAAAAGCTCTTTATTTCTGTAAAGTCTGTTTGGTTTTTTTTTTTTCCCCTCTTGAAACGACAGGGAGTAACACAGCTCTTGCCAGTTTAGTGGGGTATACATGAAGGCTTGGCTGAAAGCAACCTCATTAAACTGGCTGCGTTGTTAAGCGCCAATCCAAACACACAGTCCTCTGATCACCGCATGACAGGCTGAGAACCAAAGGCAGTTCGCAATTAAACCCATAATAATCAGGAAAAATCCTTATCCCCCCCCCCCCAACAGAATCCAACACCATCCCCACCCTCCTTTCTTTTTTTTTTTAAATTTACTTACATAATCAGCATGACAGATAACTTGGAGGAAATCAGATGCTTAATGATTAAGAGACACTTAGGCAGCACTCTGGAAGATAAATACACCCTTTGGAAACCCTGCAACAAAAACAGAAGGTATAAACAGAGAGTAACTAGTTATTCTGATTAAATCTTGGAAGACCTGAAATACCCGACTGCAGCAGAACAAAGCCAGTGTGCGCCTGGGCTGCTCATAAAAATAAGTCACACCCTTTTTTTAAAGAATTCACCCAAATAAACCTAAGTGCTTCTGTGTTGTTTTTGTTTGTGTGCGTGTTTCTTAAGGTCTAGGCTGACAGGAAAACTCCGCCGTACCCTGGAGGGATCCCGTCGCCTTCAGCTAAAATTAGACTTCAAGGAAAGCGGGCAAAGGCGAGCGTCTCCAACCTGCGCCAGCACAGCGAGGCTCCCACTGCGCGCCTGAGGAGCGGTGCATCAGGGTTTTCCCTCCCCTCCCATCGAAACCAAAAAGAGAGGGGGTTTTGGATGAAAAGAAATTAAGGAAAAGAAATAAATAAGGCATGCACTGAGGGAGAAGGGAGGGGACAGCAGATCTATCCCACTGCCGGGCTCGGAGGGACCCGAGCGAGGACGTGAGGATGCAGCTGAGCCACGGGGACAGGACAGGGTGCGATGGGATGCTCGACCCAGCGGTGAGAGAAACCGGCAAAGCCCACCAGCAGCTCACCCACCATCGTGGATGCAGAATAAGGCACCTGCTTTATCGTGGTCCGTGACACCAGCGCCGGGAGCCTCTCTTACAGCAGATGGCATGCAGAGCAAGACAAGGGGATGTGCTCAGTAGACATTCCCCTGCTTTCCTCGCCCGATGGTTTTCCTCCTCCACTTCTCTCTGCCCTCCCCCCCACCACATTAAATGCCAGCGAAGCTCCGGGGAATATTTAATCTCAAAACTCAGTAATCAATCAGTTCACCCTCACGCATGAGAAAGAGTCACAGCAGTAAGCACCAAATCCCATTTCTACCCAGCAATACGACGTTTTAATTACGTACATAAAATTTCCCTTTTAACATAAATCCTGAACAGATCCAGGCAGCCCCCGGGTTGTGGGTGGGGAAGGACACACTGCCGGGGAAGAACACAGGGATGGGGGTGAGGGGAAAGAGAGGAGAAACCATGCCGGCAATTACTTAAATCGACAACTCTATATGGCTGCTCCACTTTGCCATTGGCACCACGACGCTTTGACCTTGCGTTCACCATCCCAGAGGAAGGGCAGCAGCGTGGCGAGCAGCAAGTCCGCATCCAGCCCTGCCACCAGCAGATGCATTGGTTTTATCCCATCACACCAGCAAGCATGCGGGAAAATGGGAAACGCACGACAGACACACGCGGAAAGGTTTGGGCCAGGCTGCGACACAAATAACAACAACCGGGCCTCGCCACCGGTGCTGCGAGACTTACTCCAAAAACTGTTCACATCAGAGGAAGCCTTTCTAGCTGGGTTTGAGCAAGTTTGGCGTAGTTCCCTGTAAACACTTGGTTTTTCCCAAGCTCAAGCACAGCCGGACCAGCAGGACCATCAGACAGCTGCCAGTGCAATAAGTAGGCAGCATCCTGCTGCAAGCAACATCCCTCCTTCGCCCAACCAGACCAGTCCTGAGTGGCATAGCTCACAAACAGCTATGTTAAAATATATACTTCTTTTTTTAAATATAAACACATGCACAGACGTTTCTCATATATAGGAACAAAAGAGGGGACACCCCGCTGAAACCCCATGTGCAGCTCAACTGCTCTCTGAAGCAACGAAGGAAATTAGAAGCAGAGACCAGGCACACACGCGCTCGCCATGGCGTGGTTTGGCTCTGGGAACGTTTCTGGATTCCCCAGCACGAGCTCTGACCTCTGAGAGCTGCAAAACAGTCTCGGAACCACTCTGGAGGGGAAGTGGAGGGGTCCTTGGGTGCTCAGCAGGGCAGGCAGAGCAGTATGGAGAGCCAGGCTCTGGGTGCCCATGGGGACGGCTGACCCCAGTCCGTGCCCCATCAGCTCAGAGGTCCCCAAAACACCCATCGTGCCCCAAGAACAAGTCAGAAACCACCTCCCACACACAGCAACAGCCTTGCACCCCTCAGCACAAACAAAACACCCCAATCTCACAGCATGCAGCAGAAAGCAAGGTCCCCTCCCAGGGGATGAACCCACCCATGACCACCGCTCCAGCCCCACCAGACCATGGTGCTCAGAGAAAGCAAGGGAAACAAGCTCAGGATTGGGGATCTCGGAGTTATCTTTGACTTCTCTATGTGTAGCAGGGCTGGGTTTTTGAACATTCTTTTTTCAGGCACATCCCGTGGTGGGCTTCTTCAACATGTGTGCAATGCTTTCAAAAGATGTGCACTCCTTGGCTCGCAAAAGCAGTTTTTGGAAGGGGAGGTGGCGCGGTGCAACAGGAATTTTTCAATTCCTCTCAACAGGAAACATCACGCAGAGATCTGCAAGGGAAACCTACCTGTAACTGAGATTTCCACACAGTGGTCTCCTTCCAAAGGCCAATGCTCCCTCCCCTCCTTTAATCTTTGGCTTCAGTTTCCCCAAGCCCTGTAACATCAGGAATTGCTTGGCATAAGGGACAAATTCCTCAAGCTCCACATGCATACCTAGAGAAACTATTGCACTTACACCCTCCCTAACCTCTTTAGCCCACATTGGAAGATGCACAATTAAGAGGGACCGGGCACCATCAGCTGCCCGCAGCGTGTTCCTGGAGGATCCAGCCGTATCCCCATCCTCTCCCAAAGAGCAGGACTTCGCAGTGCAATTCAGGACAGAGCTACTCGGTACAGTATCTAGAGCAAATTAAACCTCCTGGGCACAGCAGTAAGCATGGATTTATTGATTCATGGAAAAACGTCCTTATAAATTACTTCATTCAGATCAACGGGACAAGACAAAACGAGGGCTATCCTTGGCAGTGAGAGGCTGCAGCGCTACCATTTCCCGTACTCCAGAAGAAACCACTCTTACGGAGCAGACACTTCTAACAGGGCTTCGTGGGGCTGACAGAGGACGATACAGAGGCCAGCGCGGATCTATGCCATGTCTCACCCAGTCCCCACCTCTCCGCCCCACAGCAGGCAGAGCCAACGGATGATTTTTGCAAGCAAATAGGTACAAATGCTGCTTGACATCTGCTTCACACCTGCCTGTTGGCTTGTGTAGGGCTGCAGCCGCCAGGCAAGGTGGGATGCAGGGTCTGGATGCAGAGGTTGCTGCTGCCGACGGCATCCCATGTGCCGCTCATCCGAATGGGTCTGCCTGCCGTGGGGCAGGGAAGTGGGGATCTGGTGAGACATGGCATGAAGGCCCATCAGAAGTGTCTGCTCTGAAAGAGTGATTTCTACTGCAGTATGGGACTCCCAAGCATTGCAGCCTGTTAATCTTATCTGCTTTCTTGATACTGAGGGCTGAAGGCACTTTTGTCAAGCTCAAGCTTCCTCCTGGAGCCACCAGCAGCATCGATCCAGCATGTCAAGATGAGGCTGAGGCCATTTTCTGCGAATGTTTGTTCTAGTGCTTAAATGCAGTTCAAAAATAAACAAATACACAGATGTACCTGTGCCTTGCTCTAGATAGCACACATCTGGCTTTGGCTTCCAGACACGGGCTGTTTGCTAGACTGAAGAGCCGCTGGATGCCCACCACCACCCCCCTGACAAAGCGATAGAAGCTCACATTTTTCAGCTTCTTGATGAAAAGGCAAGAGGACCGCTCACGTTCCCCCAGCATGAAGCATTTCCCCAGCTTTTATGCACGTGTGGCACTTCCCCGCACCCTCATCAGTCAAAGCAGCCCTGTCAAACGCCGAGGGCAGGGCCACGTGCTGCCCTTCCACCACAGGCTCAGCAGCAGCCATGCTCCCCAACTGCCTTTTCCAGGAGCATGTGCAGCTGATCACGGCTCAAAGCCCTTTCCAGGGCTCCAAATCACCTCCTGGGATCACTTCCCAGCATCCCCATCTTCAGATCATCTCCTAGTTTTTAAAATCGGCGCCAATTTGAGACCTACTTTAAAAAACCACGAGCGAAGAAGCTGAGTCACATTGTTGGATGCCTCCAGGACGGTACCTGTGGAGGTCTTCTAGGAACGCCTCCGCCTCACGCGAACTCCTCCGCTGGTAACAGTAAAACTACAATTATCTCTGCAGATTAATAAAGGGTACCGCATCTCTGGCAGCAATCCGAGGCAGGGACTCCCAGCAGCAATAAGTTCAAGTTATCAGGGCGCGCAGGCACACACAGCTGTGTTTGCGGTCCCCATGGCTCGCAGTCACCCACCCCCGCCACGCTGCCTCACCCGTTCCCCAAAACACACCCCATCCCCCCGGCACCGATTAGTATTTTGATAAACAAACATGTCTCCTCACATCTATTCACTTAACTCACCATCGAGGGGTTGCCATTCCCATGCGCATTGGCTTTGCAGAATAAAACAGTGATGGGGTTTCGCATCCCGGTGTGCCACTGTCCCTCCTCCCAGCCCCAGGGCACAGCTCCCAGCTCCACAGCATCCTTCTGGCTCAGGGACTGGGAACTGCCATGCTGGATGGACCACCTGCCCTCACCCTGCTATTTGGGGGTGGTGGGGAGAAAACAGCTCCTTTACGTGGTGAGAATTAAAAAGAAAAATCAATGGATTTGTACCACTGCAGCGGCCCGGGATGTTTGCAATCATCCCCTTATAGCAGACGGGCTGTGCGCAGCACCGGGGAGCATCCAACATGAGTGCAGGTGATTGAAATGGAGGGCACCGGCCGCTGCTCATAGCTCTTGGGAACACAATAAATAATGCCACAGAGCCCAGAGCTAGGAGCTGGGAAGGCTGCAAGCCCTGTCAGCCCTTCCCATCCTGGGCGAGAGGGAGAGCGAGCTGGCACGTGTGCTTTGTGCAGGTCCTTACACTCCTGGCTGCTGGGTCCAGGCACTTTCTGGTTGCGCCATCTCAGAAATTGCCCTCACCGTGAGTATCTTTGAGACCAGGCACAGCAGCCTTCGGGGACTATTGCTCTCCGCTGCACTCCTAAAACGAGCTCTGCGCTCTCGCCGTGGTGCGGCTGGTACCCAGATGAGGTAGGTGAGCCCGTGAGCATCACTGAGCACTGCGCGCTTCCCTTCAGCTGCTGCCCGTGCACACCTGAAGCAATACAGAACAGGCACAAATATACCCTTAAAGTCAGTGTCACGCCAGAGTGAACCACGAAGGTGTCACGCAGGAATATGCAGCCAGCAAATATCTACTTCTTCGCTCACTGGAAATCATTTAAAATGGCAAAGAGGAAAGGCAGAGCGTGGGGCTGGAGCCAAGCCCAGCAAACGCTGAGGGGATGAAGGGGCAGAGGGCTGAGGACGTGCCACCACTCGCTGCCGCTTTCACCCTCACCAGGGGACCTTCTTCCAACCCTAATTGTGGAAACACCTCTGCTTTCAGAGCAGCCCATGCAAGGGCAGGGAGATGAGATCTCACCCCGCCCCGCACCTTTCAGTGTGAAAACAGGCACCACGGTGGAACGCTGCTCTGCTCCCGAGACACCAGGAAAGCACCGACCGCCCCGCCTCTGGAAAGCCATTCTCTGCTTTCCTTAACTCACTCAGGCATGGCCACAGAAGGCAAGGAGTTGATCTTTCAAGGATAAAGCTGATTCCCCCTGCTTTTATCTAAAATTTGCCTCCCCTCTCCATCTGTAAGCCAAATCAGGGATAAAGCAGGTCAGTGGCTCATTATTTTAGGTGCCATGATGAGATGTATATATATATATATATTTGGGTTTTTTTTAATTAAAGGGAAATTCATTCACTTAAACACTTCAATCAGCTTAATTATCCCTCTCCAGGAGTTGTTTTTGGTTTTTTTATTTTCTTATTTTTTTTAATAACAGAAGCAATCAATCATCCCATGGAGGGCAATCACCCATTTCCCCCGGAAGCCCCCACCTCCAGCCATGGCTGCAGCCATCCGGGCTCCTCCCGGCATGCCGGCGCGGAGGAGCAGGACAGCGCGGTGGGCCGGCATGGCACACGCTGCCAACACACAGGCGGATAAGGGGGTTAAATCCAGCTGCTCAAGGATAAGCTGGTCACAAACTGCAGATAAGAAAATGGGGAATAGCGGTTTGCCAGCCTACAGCAAATACCAGCACAAGCCACTTGCGTGACTGTCACCGGGTGTTTAACTCAGAAGTTGCCGGTATCGGAGACCGTGAAGCCACATTTTGTTAAAGCTCTCCTGTTGAACTGCTTTCATGGCTATTTTGAAGCCTGCAGTAGAGAAGGCTGAAAAGATAAAGCAACTCTTGGCTTTGAGGCTGGCACCCCAGAGAAGACGCAGCAGCGCTTTTTACCTGTTGCTGTGACTTTTTGGCCTTTCAAGGACTCTCGTGGGGCCAAACACAGAAGAACCTGAGTCACACCAGAGAAACCTCAGGAGATAAAGCAACCAGAGACCCACCCAGCAGCTCCTGCAGAGCACAAACACAACCACACCAGCGGCCCCCAACATGCACAGAGCCACAACTTGCTGATCTTAATCCCAGGCACATAAATTCCCAGGTGGCACCTTTGGACTAATACATTAAATTTCCCCACTGACATTTAATTTCCTTTTTGCCTTCCAAGACTAAAACTTCTTCCAATTGCTGCTCAAAAATAAAAGCAACAGCTTTTTATTCCTTTGCATCCAGAAATACTGAACTGCTGCCTCTGGGGATTCTGCAAAGATGGAGAGGACCCTTTTCTCTGCACTGAAGCCACCAGCCGTGCCCAGGTAGCTGCAGCACAGCCACTAAACTTTAAAACCTGTCAGACAATGGAAAGCTTATGGCTATGCTGCAATACCTAGTGCTTCCAAAATCTGCATCGCCCAAAACCCCAGAGCTAGAGATCACCACGCAGCTGCCTATCGAGCATCCCGCACCTCAGCTGTGGTCCAGATACAGGTTAGCAGGAGAGAGCAACGCAAGTCTTGGCCATGGGATGCCCCATTCCGCTCTCCTCCCAGCTCCGTTCGGAGGCAGCCAGCTGCATCCCGCGTTAGCGTGTTTTGCAAAACGAAAATGGGAGTTAACCTCCGTAACCACAACTCGAAGGGTATATTTAACTCAACTAGAAGCCAAAGGAGATTGGGTCCACCGCAGATTAAATTAGCTGAGCCTGCTTACGCCAGGAGCTCCGGTCTGGCATCAGCCACACCTCCCACAGACTTATTCCTCCTAGCTCCACGATTTAGTGTTCCCCCAATGAGGAACGGACCTGCTCCATCAAAGCTCTGAAAAGGAAAATACACAGAAAAGAGGCAGCAGAGTGGGTCCAACAGGTTCCCAAAGCCTTGTGCAGGACACAGTCCTGCAAGGGTTTATATCACCCATCTAGACTCCGGAGCCACGGTGCGGGATGAGGTGCGGTAACCTGCGTGGTGTTGCCCCTCCTTCAGCCCAAGGGGAGGAAGAGGAGGATGGAGGACAATGGGGAACCCCCTCAGACCACTCCAGAGCCCAGCTCCAGTGTGTCCCCTGCACCCCAGCACAGTATGGGGGGAGGGTGAGGACGTTTCCCTTGTGGTCTTCTGGACCTTTGTTTCAGATCTGCCTCCCAGGAAAAGGCTCATTTTTCCTGCCTAATTTCCACTGGTAACGTTTCATCCCCCATCTCCCTTCACTGCGGTCTCACGCAACGTGGTTATTTTTACATTTTCCTCCCAGGAGATGGTATCTCCACGGGGCACGGCTGCCACACTACATCAGATCACTGCACCATGCCAGCTCAGCCCTACGACAGTAGGATGAAGTCTTGGGGGAAACCCTGCCGCTGGGTATTTTTCTGTCTCACCGGTGTTAAAACTCCCCAGTTTTTCAGTCATGGGCATCCCAAAAAGCAAAACAGTCCCAGCCCTAAAAGGTAGCAAGGTGCTGTCCCACCCCCTCTCTCCATAGCCCCCCACCCAAGCACCAAAACCATCTTCCAGTCATCCTAGTTTTGGATTTTTCTGAGGCTTTTGCATTTGTCATGGCACCCTGCGAGGCACTTGCTTCACCCAGATCTGGGTCTTTGTGGATCCAGGACTTCCAGCTTGACCCAAATTTCCTCCCCACAGGGAGGGACTGGGTTTGGCCATGCCAAGATGACCATCCTCCTCAACGTGGCATGTGGGCTTCAGCATGACATGGGATTTCTTTAGACCCGCATCGCTTATTGGGTACTTTTATACTGGGAGAAGAAAAAAAGCAGCACTTCCACAAGTAATCTAAGAGCTTTTGGTCTTTAAAGAGCAGGGCAATGGAGAGCAAAGCTGGCAAAGGGAAAGGCTGGTTTGTACACCCATGGGAGACCACCAAGCGGTGCAGGACGGTCTCCCGCACGCTACAGCGCGTCCGTATGGTGCAGCTACACCCCTTCACAGGCACAACATCACAATCCCACCGCCAACCTCCCATAACCCACCGCTGGCAGAGCCCACACTCCTGGCTTGGAGTTGGGGTGGCAGCAGTGAGTGGCAGCCAGGAGCACTGGGATGGGGAAAACGGGATCCTTTCCAACAAAAGGAGGACAGTTCGCCCAGGGTTTGCTTTCCTTCCTTCCCTTGAGATCACTCTCCCCACGATTTGGGCAAGACAGAGAAGCCTGGTGATCAGGGAAGAAGATATTAGGCTGTGCACTGCTTGTTTACGATTACTTTACAAATAAAGGTGACCATAAAGAATGTTTGCATCCTAAAAAAAAATCCCAGCGCCCTTCCCCCATCTACGCCTCCCAAAGCGGAGCACAAATCCAGCTGCTCTGCAATCTTATCTTGACACAGAAGCAGCCTGGGACAGAGATATAAGAACTCCCCGAAGGCACGGTTTATTAAAGGCATCTTTATTTAGTCGGTTCTCTTCAAAAACACCACACTGAAGTGCCATTCCCGGACCGGTTTTCATTGCAGCAGCAGCAAACACCACCCAGGCAGGGTCCCCCAGCCTGGCGATGCAACGTGCCCCCCCCAAAAAGCTGTGGGGTTTTCCCAGGCTAAAAAGCAACTTAAGACCGGAGGGTACACCCAGGCCAAGGCACTTTGGGGGACCCACAGCTGAGAGTCGCCAGGAGCTCCAGAACACGCCCTGCTCTCTCCCCGGGGATATTACAAGGATGGAGACCAGCACATTAATGAAGTCAGCGGGATGTTCCCTATTTATCCAGCAGCTCTGCCTCCGACCCCACGACAGGCACGCTACCATGGAGGTTTGCACACCAGCAGCCAAATATACCTAAGCCCAGATTTCAAGAACCAGAGCTACAAAACAACCACACAAAGAGGCAGCGGTTCACACGCATCCCGGGGAACCTCCCCGCAACCAACGCCTCTCTATTTATCCAACACGCAATCTTTACACGTTCAGCTATTTTCATCCCACCCTGCTATTAATGGATGCAAAAAGCAGTTGGGTAAAGCGTTCGACAAAAATCTCATTTAGAGATCAAGACAAACTTAATTGGTTTCTAGCCAGACCTGCACAAAGATGGGTTACTCCACAAATACAGTTGCTAATCTGCCCATTATACTCCCTAAGCTCTCACCGACAAAGCAAAAGAAAATAAAGGAAAGATGCACAAAGAAAGGCAGTATTTTCAGCATGTTACTTCCAGGGAGTAACACATCAGAAGCGATGAATTCTGCAAGAACAAGGGCTTTGCTTTTCTTTGAATGATAAGGAAAACCAAGTGGTAAACAAAATAACAAAAAGACCTAACGTAGATCAAATCTGCATTTTCCACAGGCAATCCCCTTCCATTTCAGATTCTTGAAGAGCATTTCCAGCAGCTATTGTTTCTGCAGCCGGGCAGTAGCAGGGGAAAAGCTTGTGACATGACGGCTCCTCAGCCATGTAAGTGACGGAGTAAAAAGGATGGAAAACCTTGTGATTAAAAAGCACAAGACTGAAACCCTGGAGAGCTGAATTCACTTCCTAACTTAGCTGTGGAAAAAAAAAATAAAATATGGCGAGTTTCCTGTGTGATCACATCCTAGATGATTTATTCAAAAACCTGGTGTTGAAAAGCAAGGGAGGGGGAGGAAGCAGGAGGAGGAAGGGGAAGACGCGGTCCTGTGGGCTTTAAATAGGCTTGGTGTTAGACCAGCACTGGCAAGCGGTTAACATACATCTGCATTGGGCGCTGCGTGACCTGGAGCTGGTGCTGGGAAAGCAGCGAGCATCCCACGAGCTCAGGTAAGAGACCACTCTGCTCCTCCGCCCAGATGTGCGGCACGAGCTCGCCAACCCCACATCCCCAACAGCAGCGTCCCACAAGCTTGCACAACGCGGAACTCTGAACAGAAACAAAATCACATGCAAAATGGAAAGGTTAGCGGTAATTTCCCGTCTTGGAGCTATGCAAGAGTTTAGAAACAAGAATATAAAGCTGTCCTCCAAATGCAGCATATTATAAATTAGACGGCAACGCAATCACAGCGCTGCAGAGCCAGTTGCAGCAGCAGCACAGGTAGAGAAGCGATGAAAGGGCTGTTTGGCTACAAGCTTCTCCCCTTGTGCAACAGCCCAGGACTCCCAGCTCTGGTGTAGGCGGCGTTGGAAGTCTGTTTATTTTCCCGAATCCAAGCCAATTCTGCTCGGTGGGAAGTGCTGCACCCAAGGGAGAGCGGAGCTGCGGATCCTCTGGCAGGACAGAGCTGAAAGCAAGGCCCGCACCGGAAAGGACGGCAGTCGTGTGTTTTCGACCTTTACAGCAACATTCCTCAAGGTCCAGAGCATCTTTGCAAGAGCCTTTTGTAGCAGGTGGGTTCTCTATAGGGCAGAGAGCCAGAGAGGTGTTTTTCCAAGACCTTCCTCAACCGTGACACGTGCTCGCAAATCCAAGGCTTGGTGCGAGCAAAGGGCAGCCCGATCCCTGGCCTTGGACAAGGGCTGCCAGGCATGGAGATATGGGGCTGGTGCCATCCCAAAAAGCTGCCGTGGGAACCCCAGAGCGAACAGATTCAAACTGTCACTTTCAGCAGCGAGAGAAGCTGTAATTAGCAGCACCAAGTACAGCCCAGATGCTGGGTATGGACATCCCCGTGATGTTTGCTTACAAGGCGACTGCTGGATATATTTGGTTTGGCTTTCCACCCCGCCACCCACCCCCGGAAAAACGAGCACCCATTTTTCACGGGTCTTTCTCCCCCCTCCCTGTGTTGCCCAAAGAGTCGATTTCCCAGAGCAAGAACATGCATCTCAGGACACACCGTAACCACCCATTGCCATAGCTGGAGCTCAGCCCTTGGCATCCCCAGGGACGGGTCCCTCCTTAATTGCTCCAATGCCCCACGGCATACCGGGGATGCCAGACCCCAAAGACACAGTCTCGCCCCTGACTCCCACCAAAATGAAAGATGTAGACCAAACACGAGGCAAAGGGAAGAAAATGTGGACATGAGGCAACTGAGCTACAGCTGTGAGACACATCGTCACCACTGTCTCACGCGTTTCTCACCTACTTCAGCCTCATCCCCGGTGCAAAGTCAACAGAGCTTCCTCTGATGCAACTACAAGCGATCCTTTGGAAATCGATCTGGTAAGTATTTTGAGGTTAAAGTCCCTCTTTACTCTCTTTTTTCTCATGCTGAAAGCTGTCACACTATAGGATGGCTTGAAAAGCCAGGGAGATACTGTATTTTATGGGTGCAAGGAAAGTCTTGTCATGCCAGCTAAGAGAACAGCAGAATTTCACAACTATGTAACACAAATCACAGCCCATCGCATATCACTGCAGTTTGAACGCAACTATGACCACCGCTGCATCACTTAACAAATGGCAAATTTTGTTGAACCCAGTGAACGAAGAGCAGCATTTAATACAAAAGTAAATGTGAGAAAATGATGAGCATAAAGATTAATTTCCAGCTCCATACCCAAAAGCAAACCGACTGTAGGGGTTACAATATTTAGCATACTCCCAGAATTTTCCTTGACATCATTTTGCTTTGTGTGATGGGTAGAGATATCTCGTGGCTCCAGAGCCACCAGCTACTTCACATGCAACTTGCCAGGCAGCACTCTCCACAGAAGAAAAAAGAAGCTGGAGTTTATAAATGGATCCAAGTTGTCCCCAAAAAGCCTCCAGCCTCTTTGCAGGATGCCTCCAAAATGCCTGGGTGAGGAGGCAGCACGTGGGCTGAGGTCTCAAATCCAACCTCTCATACCCAGAGAACTTTGGTAAGCAAACGCCTTACGTAAAATAGCTGTCAGGATACCCAACTGAAGCACCAGCTCTTGTAAACAAGGTTCCTCTGGAGGCAGCGGGGATTAGCACAGTTCAAACAGTCCTTGGCATGACTTACCGGAGCGCCCAGGAACAGATTTGCAAGTTCAGCTTTTCTCCTGCCCGACACCACCAAGCAACACCCAGGCTCCTAACAGCCTTAACCCTGTGACTCCTGCACATGGAGGCTGAGAAACAGGGCCAGGAGAAGCCCTGTGCTTGACCACAGGACCTGACGGCGGAAGAAAACCCAAGGTGGCATCGCCACGGGGCTGCTCTTTTCCCTTGCAGCTGGAGGAGCTCCAACAGCAGGGTGTCCCTGCGCAAGCTGGGTGAGCATCCCTCGGCGGAGGAACGGCAGCCGAAAGTTATGCATCGGATATGCAAGGAGAACAGTGCCAAGCAAAACAGGGCAGCTGAAAGTCACCATGCATCCAAAAGGCTTAACCTGATATTAAGGCAGAGAGCAGCCTCTCTTCCCTGCACCGGGCACACAGCTGCAGCCAAGACACCCCTAGCACCTTGAGGCCAGAGGGGAGAAAACATCAGCAAATGAAGCGTCCTTTGCACGCGATTTCTGTGAAAGCCAGGCATGGCGAGGGTATCCAGCCTCCCAGCCGCCTCTCCCCTGCCCTCAGCTCTGGCTTGGTTGAGACGGTGCTGCGGTTTCCAGGAGCGGCAGCATGCAGGAATGGGAGCGCAAAGGGCGCCTGGCAGCCACGGGAGAGAAAGCTTTACACAAACAGATTTACAGTCGCTTACATCCACACAAGCATCCTTGAAGGAAACAGCTGCACCGGACCTCAGCTACCACAGACTCTCCAGAGTGGCACGCAAGAGTTCCCAGCTCCTCTAAGCACTGTTCGCTTAGAAGATACTGATGCCAAGCAAGTAACAGGCACCCAGAAAAAGAAATAATAAAATCTCATGACTAGGCGAAAGTCAGATGGATGTGCAGCTCCAGAGAGCCGCCTCGGAAAGATCTGCACAAAAGAAACACTCAGGAGCAGCAGCGGGGCAGACCCACCACAGCCTAAGCTAAATAGCATGCAACACATCTGAGCCAGAAAACATCCCGGCTGTGCTGCCTCCACAGCCGTGCCATAGCAAGCAATTCATCTTGCTTGTTTGGGGAAATGGTCTCCGGACTGTTCCTCCATCCTCCTCCTCCCTGCTAGAGCTGGGCACAAGATCTGCTGCCATCAGAGGATGCCGGTAACAGGCACCGAGCAGGTAGGACATGGCCTGAGCAGCATAGCACAAAACACTGTGGGTCTTTCCACGACCCCGACCTGCTGTGCTCACCCCAGACCTGAGAGACTGCGCGTCCCACCCCAGAACGATGCCCCTCTGCATCCCCCATTCTCACACTCCATTTTTCTTTGATTTTTAGGACAAGTATTGTCCTCTCCTCTGGGCTGAAGCAGTGCAAAGCTGGGTCCTGGGTGCAGAGCGCAGCCCCAGCTCCCCTACCCTGCAGCATCAGGGTACGGGCAGTTTTGCTCCTGTCCAAAAACGGTACATGCACTTTCCTGCTTGTTGATAGTCTACCCTCAAACGCTCAACCCTAAAATCTCCAAGGATGCCCCGCTTACTAGAAGGGCCTCCATCGGGAAGGATCCTCACTCCTGCGAAGCAGGATCTTCACTGATCCTCACTCCTGCGAAGCACTGAAGGAACCAATGCTCCATAGCTAAGTTTTGCATATCGGTACAGAGCCCAGCTGTTGGTCTTTCACGCAACCTCTCCCAAGTCAGCTTCTGAATGGCACAATTTGGAATTGCCTTCCTCCTGCTATAGTGCCCCGGGGCAGGATCTGCCAGCAGCCCAGCCCGTCTCACAGGGAGACAGGCATGAGAGTCCCATGCGGAAGACGAGCAGCAGGGAGCAACGAACACCTGGAGATCCCACTGCCTTCTCCTCTGCTCTCCTGAGGATGGGCACAGGTCAGATGAATTAATTGGGTCCTTCCCCTCTCTTTATCTCACCGGTGTCTGGCTGCTGCTGGGTTGCTTTGAGCTTTGGCATTGCTGCTTTCCTCCCGGGGCCGGTGCCAGAAGGGATGAGGAGCCTCAGTGCAAAACTCCTGGCAACAGCCCAAATCCAGAGGTTGGGAACTGGGTCACTGGGTTCAGCTTCTGAAAACCGTCCCTTCAGGAGGGGTGGTAAAAGCAGCAACAGTCGCCTTCACCACCGAAGCCAGCACTGGACACTTCTGCTGCTCCTCCACCACACCCTCCCCGTGTTATTTCATTTACACTCTTGTAAAAACACTCGCATGTCGATGGAGCAGCCTGGAGAGGGACAGCCCTGACTTCCAGGGGATGAAGCTGTGTGCACAGGGAAGACATGATTCAGGTAAGCAGCACGTAGCTGAAAGCACATCGCTATGCAATGCTCACCCCGAGGAATGCAGAAGGCGAAACATGAAGCCACTTGTCTGGCAAGGCAAATAACCCTTCAATCATCCGCCAGGCCCTGCAAGTGCTGGGGAGCTCGGCACTCTGGGTTGAGAAAGACGAGGACGCCTCCAGCCAGCAACACACCACCTCTTACTAACCGCACTGTGGACGTGCTGCTGCATTTCCTCAGTGCCGAGTCCAGAAGAGTTCAGCGAGACAGCTCCGAAATGATGTAAAAGAAAAATCCAAACAGCAGCAAAGCAACTGGCACGTCCTCTGGGAAGAGACGAGGCGTGAAGAGCAACCCTGCTCTGGTGGGTTGACACGCTAGCGCCAGTCAGCACTGCTGCGATGACCAGCTGGCGTGTGCCGTGGGGGGTGGGAACATGCCCGTCCGCCAACACTGCCCCTCCAGTGGGTCAAGGTGATGTTTTGAACACAAAGACTCTCAAGGCAACTCAGTCCATGAGGAGTAATATACTGAGTAATTTATTGAGTCACAATAATACTGACTCATCAATGACTGTCACTAGGTTGGGCCATGCCATCCGTATGGCTGATTTAGGAACAGACAGGGAGCGACCTCCTCACCCAGGTGCTGGAATTCAGCAAATTCACAACAAAGGGCTGGGTGTGAACGCAGGAGGGAGCGCGAACAGGACGGGGTGATCGGAGATTCATACAGAGCACACAGAGGTTGCTCCAGACCTGGGCGCAGCGTGGGTCGGGATGCCCTTGGGAATGACCCCACCCAAATTCACCACAAGGAAAACACGGGCCAGATGTTCAGACAACTTCACGCGTTAATTTGGTTAATTTGCTGTAATTCAGGTGGCTGGTGCTCAGGCCACACCAATCACAAAACAAAGCACTGTCAGCTCAGATCATGAAACTCTCCAGTCAACTAACCACGTCTTCATGGTGTGCCAGGCCGCTTCTCTCATCTCCACCTCCTTTGGTTTTCTTCTGAGCGGCCACAAAGATTTTAAAGCTTTATGACTCACTGAGCTGAGATTTTCTACGCTACCCCAGAACTCCTGGTTCTTCAACGTATTCCAAAACATTACGACACGCCACGAGGACAGGAGATACCAAGTGCAAATGATCTCCTGAGAGGGCAGGAGGGTAAGAAGGCACCAGCACAGCTTTCCTCCCAACCCAGCTCAGGTTGAAGAAGGCAGCGGGGGGGGGGGGGGAGGTGGGGAAGCGGGAAGAAGACTCAAAGGCAAACAGCAAGTCACAAAGTCACACTCAGCGCCTTGCAAGGGGCTGAGGACCATCTATTTTTTGCATGAAATACAAAGTTGGAAATATGTCACTAAGGGTGCGGGAGCTAATGCAATATGCAGAAGAGCTTTTGCTAGCATATTTAACCTCTTTCCAACCCTTTACTAGTTGTTTCTCTTATCCCCTAGTATGGTGAGCACATACAGTAAGAAAATCTATATGGCTTAGCATCTAGATTAACCACCGCAGAAGTCAGGATCAGACATTCAGTATTTCTTCCCCAACATACAGCCCTTTGTTCAGATCACCTCTTTTTTCAGCACAGCGCTGACATCTGTCGTGGTGCAGGAGTGAAAAGTACACATATGATTACCTTAAAGGGGGGGGGGGGGGGAATCAATATGGACATGATTTGAATTTTACAGCATTCAGCTACCACGATTTGCAAATAAACAGCTGTCCCAGCAGGTCCATGCAAGCTTAACAGCACAGCAGTAAAACACAGGATTTTTCTACCCCTTTTTAAGAGAGTTTTACTTATATAAAAAAGTATATTTAAAAAAAAAAAAAATCACAGCCTGAAGAACGTAGTTAGGTCACGCTCAATTCCTGCAGAACAAGCACATCCTGCTTCACATGGCCTCACCAGTCACTCCATGGCAGTGGCAGCTTTCCGAAGCCAAGTTAAGATATTTAATTACCAGCATCAAGTCAGAAACCAAAGCATCCAACAAAATCCTCATTTGTGAGCGAAGCCTGCAGAAATCTTGTTGAGCAGGCTTTGGCAATCTCCAAAGCTGACAGCTGGATGCCCTGGCTTATCGACTGCTAGAGCACGCACAAAAAAAGCTCTGAATACTTGCAGTGCCGAGCAAGCCTTCAAGGCAGCCCTGCCGGCCTCTTGAAAAGGCTCCCATAAATAGGCAAGCTTCATTTATTAATACTTCTGAGATAAAAGTGTCTGTGTAGGAGCGGCTCAGTGCGTATCTGCACAGCAGGATGGGCAGAAGAGGACCACCCGCTCTGGGTGGTGGATCTATCAGCATCCCCAGCCAGTTTTTAACCAGTTCAGGTTATAAACGCAGCAGGTAAATTTGCTACCTGTGCACGTGGTGGGCTGGCATAAGCGCGTCAGCCAAAGATCTTCAGGCATCAAGCCAGCGCCGATGGTCGACGCACACAGACTGTGGAGCGGGAGTATAGAGTGAGAGGGGACGCGCTCCTGGCTGACTGGTAAAGACTATTTGCAAGGAGCCTGGCTGCCCAGCAGCTCTGTGCCTCCCCTGTGCTGGCTTCCTCCGCTGTGGCAATGACAGCACGGGAGAAGAGGGGGGAGAAACCGAAACAAAGCACAGAACCAAGGGAGATAAACATGACCCAGTTAGACCGGCTGTCCCCAGCTCCTGCCCACCCTCGCAGGAGGGCTCATCTGGGACCAGAGGAGCCGGCCCGCCATGGCCATCCCTTTCCTGCTCCCTCCCGCACCCCTGCTGCAAACAAAGGGTCAGATAAGGAGCCAGCTCAGGTCAAGACCGGTTTGACTCCGTTTCAAGCCCAGGGGAGCGGATTCGGCGCTGATTTTACACCTCACCCATCCTGTTTGCCTGCCTGGGGCGGAGGCCGAGATGAAGAGCAGCATGCAGGCCTGGCTGGCTGGACCCAAAAACTCTGGGGCCATGACAGGGGCACCACCGGCAGAGCCACACGCCAGCCAAGAGCTGGCCGGAGCCAGGAAGCATCAGTACTTCCTGCTGTCCTGCTGTCACACATTGTCAGGCGGTCGGAGATCGCGGACTTTGGCTTTTGCTTCCTGCTCCCAATGGAGCAGGGGCAGGTCCCGGCGTACGGCCACGGGGAGAGCAAGACGAGTCACTCATTAATCGAGGAACAGCAAGGTGGATGGATGCCTGACCCTGCGTGCCGAAATGAACCCCAGCACCCACAGAAAAAGGTCCAGACACTGCAGGACCCATTTACTCCTGGTGGGACTGAAAGAGGGGCAGGCAGGGAAGGCCGATGGCTTCGGCATACATTGTTTTCAGCGAGGGATGATAAAGAGGTTACATTGCGGTTCACCATGGTGGCCTTAATAGACACCACCACCCAATTTTGTATGCAGTATCAGAACCAGCCTCTAGAGAGGAAGAAAAAAAAACCACCAAAGAAGCCTTGTTCTGCCATCCCTCTCGGTGCAGCCAGGAGAAGCCGGCTGGTTGCACAATGCTGAGTGCCTGCAGTGCTCGGGACTGGCTGAAATCACCAGGGCAGCCCATGCCCACGGGTTCCCCTCGCCCCAGCACCTGGCAACGGGGGCTCGGCCGTGCTGCCTCCGATTTCCACGGGGAGCTCCTCGTCCCTGGCTTGGCAGCACACAGCCCCGCCAGTTCAAGCGGCTTTTATCAGGAGGAGAATTGTCATCTGTTATTGCCTTAAATTAACCTTAATCACTTAAAGATGCAGAAAGCCTGTTTCACACAGGCAGCAACACACTAGGCAGCACAGCTGTCCACAAGCGGTGCAGACCCCATGGATGAAACCCCACTGCTAATACTGATGACTTTGTGCCAAGCGAGTCAAGACCTGGCAGGATCCAACCGCAGCCATCGCATGCCAGTGGCAGCGGGTGCCAACCCCCAAGGCTCGCATGCAGCAAGGGCATTATCCTACCTCCATGCAGGCCCCCTGACCCGAATCTCCCTGAATTTCCAGCCCGGTGCAGCCAGTGACAGACCCGACCTCCCCATCTGGCAGCTCTCCAGCTGGTACCTGAGCCACAAACCCGCTCGTCCTCCACCACTGACGCAGCCATAGCCCGACACCGAGACACGCCGAACTCCTACTCCCACCCCGGCTCCCACATCAGAGCAGTGGGCTGGACCAGAGCGCGCCCGCAGCGACGTGTTTTACACCAGCACTGGTGTCTCGGCACATACTGACGATTAGGCAGCCCCAAATTGCTGTGCCTAGTGGGGAGGCATGGGGGCATGGCAGAGACCCACCAAACCCCCTTTTGCTCAGCCAGGGGAACCCCATCCCTGGAGCTCTGCGGGTAAGCAGAGGGTCGCATCCCGCCCCTGCGGGGCCCAAGCCCGGTTTGGGAGCTGCCGCAGAGGTAGGAGCCACCGTGCCAGCAAGAGCCGGGGACGAAGCAGCCCTCGGAGGCGTTGCCATGGAGAAGGCAGCGCAGCAGCATCCCGCATCCCACGCCCGCGGGTGGGCGCCCCCTGCCCGGCGTCCACAGGGGCGGGCACCGCCCGGGCGCAGCGGCGGGGCCCCGCTCCTCTCCCCGCGCCCCCCCCACCTCCACCCCGCCCAGGCCACACCGGGGCCGGAGGGCACGCCAGGCCCCGCGGGACCGCAGACCCGGGATGCCGGGTAGGGGGGGGGCGGTGGGCGCCGCAGGGCCTGGCCGCTCCCCACCCGAGGGGACAACCCCACGCAGCGCCCCGGAGTGGGGCGTGGGCTCGGCTCCCGCCCTCCCCACCTCCGCCACGGCGGGGGAAAGGCAGCCCCCGAGCGGAGAGAAGCCCCGGCCCCCCGCCCCGCTGCCAGCGCACCCGACCGCCCCCCCCCCCCGCCCCGGCACGGCCAGCGCCCCCGGGGCACGGGAGAAAGGCAACCCCCCCGCCAAAAACCAGCCAGCCGAAAGGGAAGAAGAGGCGAGCGGCGGCAGAGCCGCTGCCCGGGCGCGGTAGACTCACCCCCGGGCGCGGACGGCCGTACCTGCCGGCGCGGCGCTGCGCTGCGCGGCGCGGAGCCCGCCCGGCCCCTGCCCACAATGGGCCGCGGCCGCCCCGCCCGCACGGCCCGGCCCCGCCCCGCGCGCTGACGTCACCCCGTCGCCGCCACGCCCCCTCAAGCCGCCGCCGCCGCCGGGAGTTGTAGTGAAGCGCGGGCAGCGGCACTGGCGCGGCGGTGCCGGTGTCCCGAGCAAGGGGTACCGCATCGGAGGACGGCCTTGCGCAGAGCAGGAGGTACGGTGCGGGCGTCCCGCCCTTGCCTGTGCTGCAGAGGAACCGCAGGCCATCTCCCGGCGGCGGGATGGCAGCAGGGCGGGGAGGGTGCAGCTCCCTCCCGGACGAGCAGCGAAGATAAAGTTTCATCTGACTGGCGACATGGGTGATCGTGGACACGCAGGCTCAGCGTCCCGGCTGCCTGACAAAGTTCCCCCAAGCTGCAACATTCCCTGCTGCTCAGCTCGGATTTAAGAAATCAATTTTCCAGGGGTTCCCATTTCATGAAAATCAGAGCAGCAATCTGATACATGGCTGGATTCCCACATGCACGGGAATAACCTCCTTGCACGAGATAAGGCTGTGGGCTTCATGCAGAAGTAGTTACTGCTTTTGGTGCAAATCAAAACTCCAGATCAAATTAATAGCGTGTAACATTTTAGCCTAAGTAAACATTTTTTCCTGGATAAGAGGTCAAGCTATTTATATCTTGTATGAATTTTTTTCTCAGCAACAACCGTATAGGAAGGTCTGAAAGGCTGGAAGGGATTTACAGGGATTGTTTTTATATGGAGTCCGCACAAATTGATACAGAGACAGAGGAAGAGCCAGTGATGGGAAAGTAAAGAAGGAGCGTCCTGAGGGGAGTTGATACCAAAGCATGGAACAAAAATATAATGTGGGAACTGGGATAGCTTATACACAGCCGTCCAAACTCCTAGGTGGCCTTCTGTACGAGGGAGAGAGACAGAAATCTATGTATGTATAGAGTCATGCAAGTGCTAGACAGATTAAGCACCTACAGGCCTGACACTGGCTTTCTCTGCCCATCTAAGCTCCATCACAGGACTTGATCTGCAAAATAAAACCAGGGTAGGACCCATAGAGTTTCAACCCATCCCCTACAGTTTCATCCCCAAACCCCGCACTTCCTACCAAAATCCAGGTTCCAAACAACCAGTCAATACCACCCCTGGAGGAAAATGCAATAGAGTCTCAGGAATGGTTATGCCCATTCAAGAAATTTGTTAAGAAGTCAGCTGGACTTTTTAAAGCAAGAAGGTGTATTTATCTCAACAAATCCACACTTTCATAAAATGGATTTTCTCCTTCTCATCATGCCCAGTCCTTTTCCTAACATATTCTAGTCTCCTGTAGCAATGAGCTCCACAGGATAAGTGTGACTTAGAATCATAGAATGGTTTGGGTTGAAAGGGACCTTACAGATCATCTAGTTCCAACCCCCCTGCCATGGGCAGGGACACCTTCCACTAGACCAGGTTGCTCAGAGCCCCCTCCAACCTGGCCTTGAACACTTCCAGGGTTGGGGCATCCACAACTTCTCTGGGCAACCTGTTCTAGTGCCTCACCACTCTCATAGTGAAGAATTTATTCCTTATATCTAATCTAAATCTACCCTCTTTCAGCTTAAAGCCACTAACCCTTGTCTTATCACTACAAGCCCTTACAAAAAAGTCCCTCTCCAGCTTTCTTGTAGGCCCCTTCAGGTACTGGAAGGCTGCTATAAGGTTTCCCTGACGCCTTCTCTTTTCCAGGCTGCACAACCCCAACTCTCTCAACCTGTCCTCATAGACGAGGTGCTCCAGCCCTCTGATCATCTTTGTGGCCCTCATCTGGACTTGCTCCAACAGGTCCACGTCCTTCTTATGTTGGGGGCCCCAGAGCTGGATGCAGTACTCCAGGTGGGGTCTCACAAGAGCAGAGTAGAGGGAGAGAATCAGCTCCCTTGACCTGCTGGTTACGCTTCTTTTGATGCAGCCCAGGATACGGTTGGTTTTCTGGGCTGCGAGCGCATGCTGCAGACTCATATTGAGCTTTTCATCAACCAACACTCCCAAGCCCTTCTCCTCAGGGCTGCTCTCAATCCATTTTCCACCCAGCCTGTATTTGTGCTTGGGATTGCCCAGACCCACGTGCAGGACCTTGCACTTGGCCTTGTTGAACTTCATGAGGTTTGTATGGGCCCACCTCTCAAGGCTGTCAAGGTCCCTCTGGATGGCATCCCTTCCCTCCAGCGTCTTGACCACACCACACAGCTAGGTGTCATCAGCAAACTTGCTGAGGGTGCACTCAATCCCACTGTCCATGTCGCTGACAAAGATGTTGTTAAGCAGTGCTGGTCCCAGTATCGATCCCTGAGGAATGCCACTCATCACTGGTCGCCACTTGGACATCGAGCTGCTGACCACAACTCTTTGACTTGCCAAGAAAAAAACTATTTCACTTTATTGGTTGTGAATTTCAAAGTCATCCCAGTTCCCTGTTACTGGGCTGACTTCACCTCTAAGCTTTTTTAAATCACTCTTCACAGCCTAGCCTTTGGCAGACAACCACCAGCTGCCGTCCTGAGAATGAATCTTCCAGCAGGTGATACATCTTGCACCTTCCTGGAAACTAGTGAATACTCTGAAACCTGAAATAACCCCTCTGAAACCACTGACACCTTTCTATAGACGTGCTTGTCTTGCCAAGGACTTAACCATTCCCCAGAAGCACGAGAAGATGCAAACTGCTGGAGATTCCCCAGAATCTCTCTGTGTCCGTGCTAGCCCACAGCAAGAGATGCATTACTGTAATTCCTGTTGTAATGCAATGTGCTGCATGAGGTGTCCTATCTGGGTCATGGTGGGACTTGGGAGATTCCCAATGCTGGGACCCTTCTTTGCAGAGGGACGTGTTGGAGGCTTCATCTCAAGCTGAAGTACCAGAAAAAGGGCTCACAGATCATACTGGCAAAAGGAATAATTACAAATTGCCACAACCAACTGTATTTTGCACAGGGGTACTGCAGGGACCCAAGGTGCAAATGGCAACATACTCATTGTAGCATGCACGTGCTCTCTTAATGTTACCTCGGTATTGGAGCAATGGGAGGTGGCAATCACGGAGGCGGTTTTGGGATAAAAGGTGTCAAGGGCAGCTTATTTGGAGCAGTAAGCCCAAGGATGGTGCTGCGAAACTGGTGGGACACGAGGATAAGCATATCTGTACTGGGGAAGAGCCAGCACAGCTTTTGGCAAGAGAAACTATAACTCACAAAATCTACTGCAGTCCTTGGATGGAGCCAAAGATTTGGCAGACAACAGAGATCTAATGGATATAACAGAGATGGATTTCCCAAAGGCTCTGACAAAAACCTTCATCAAAGGCTCTTAAGAAGAGTAAGGAGCCATGAAAAATTAAGTGGTTTAAAGACAGAAACCACAAAGGCCGGACAGGCATGGTCAGTCTTCACAGTGGAGGGATGCCCAGGGGAGTTTGGTGGAGATCTGTGCAGGGGTCTGTGCTGCTCAGTGTCTTCATCAATGATGTGGAATTGGGGGCGGGGGGGAGGTGGCAATGGTTGCTAGTGACACCGTGCTGCTCAGAAAGGCCGACAGCAGCAAACCGCAGAAGGACCTCGGAACACTCGGTGATAAAATGACAGATGAAATACAGTGGACATAAATGCAAGTGATGAACCTCAGAGGAGGCACTCCTAATGTCATGCACACAGTGATGGGCTCTGAACTGACTGTCATCCCACAGGAAAAGGATCCTGGGGTTATAACAGGAAATCTGATGAAAGCATCAACTCATTGCTGAGCAGCAGTCAAGAAAGCAAATAGATGGGTAGGAGTTAATGAGGAAAGAGGAAAAACTACTGTACAAATTCCTGGTTTGCTCTCCTTTTGAATACTGTGAGCAGTTCTGGTCTCTGTTCTCACCAAAGAGCTAATGATCAAAGATATGGAGCATTTTTCAGCTAGGTAACTGGTTAGGCTAGGACTATTCAATACAGTATTTCTATACAAGCCTCGGGCTCAGGGAGTCCTGGAGCTGCAGCCTGCTGCAGACCTGGAGAGTTTACAGGAAAATATCCATATACACTTCTCATACCCTTGGCTTATCATGTACTGTTGGCTATGGGAGAGAGAGGATGCTGGGCGGGATGGTCTCCATGTCTGACCCAGCACAGCTTTTCTTACGCTTTTGCATTCATCTTTTTTCCTCCAAAAAATGTCCACCAAGACTCCCCTTCCCACTCCTCTCCTCAAGGACATTTGTTAACCATGTAGTGATGGTTTGATCTGGAAGCTCCCAGCCTGGGCAAGCAGCTGTGTAACGGTTGGCATCTGGAAGTGCATCTTCCTCATCGAAATGGCTCAGCCATTTTCTTGTAATTGCCTCCTCAGAGCTTATTTGGAGGCTGCTTATCAAGTCCCATCGTGTTGCTTTTGTGCTTGTTTTTCCAACAGCCGCCTATTAAATTAAGCTCCTATATTCAGACAGGAAAGCCCAATAACCAGCTGCCCAGAGCCTCTCTGGCTAAGTAGGACACATGCAATAGTCGTATGAGACAGATGAGCATCCAGCCCTGAGAAGGGGAGAACGTGGGTACCAAGCCTGCCTGGAGAATAATCCCTATAATGCGTTGTAACAGGAGGTTTTTGATAGGGTTTGTTCATTGGATGCAAAACTAAACCAGGACTTTCTCTGAGCTGAGGGAAAGAAAATGGGTTTCTTGTTCTAAATCTGTAAGAATATACTTGGCATTGTTCATCGTTAGCTGCTCACTAGACCCTATGAATGTTCTCTGAGCACGATTCATGTGAGATCAATACTGTCTTATCCCTGGGGGAGAGTTTTTATGTGTCTGCTCTAGTGAAACTTAAAAGGACACTCTTGCTTCAGCTGAGAGTAATAGAATATGGAACCCATCCCCTTACAAAAATTAAATAAAATTGATTTTGGAAGAAAAAAGCCCTCTATTCTTGAGGTTATAGTCTTTCATGATGCACAGATGATCTGCTCAGCAGAAAAATGGGCCGTAGCTTTTATTTAATTGCTGTTTTGGTCTAAGCTGAAGACTTGCGCCAAATGAACAAAACCACACTCTGAGCTGCTACCACCATCCTGCTCCGCTGGAGCTTATGGGAAGATTTCCATCAGCTGCAATTAGGGCTGGTTTTAGCTCAAAGGTAGGAGACAGCGTTAAGCTTTTTGCTCTTTCTTTGATATGAGGCTTTTAGAGTACATAGAGGACCTTTTGTGGCTCTGTATCTGAGCTGGGAGGTTCTGCTTGAAAACAAACCGCACCCTAAGCCAGCATTATCTCTAACAGCGCTGAGCCCAATCTCACCCCAGGATTCACATCAGCTCCCGGCAGCTGGCAGGGGGAGGCGAAGCTTCGGCGTAATGTTTCATAGCCTCGAAAGGGAAAATAAATGCATTCCCAAGGCAGGACTCAGCCATGCCTGTGTTGGCTGGGAGCATTAGCAGAGACTCAGTGGATTTAGGCCCTGATTCTGCAAAGTCCTTAAGCTTGTAAGGAATTTGTAATTTGCTTGTAAGCAAATTCCCGTTCGCTTCAATGGCATTTAATCACATGCATATAAATGCTTTATAGCGTGCAAGGGAGTTGTACCTTGGTGGAGGTGGGGATATTTAGCCCAAGCAACCGACTTCTTTTCCAATGTGTTCAGAGAAGGGTAAAATGTAGGAAATAATTAGAGAGCACATTGTGAGACTTCTTGCAAACAGCTACTGCCTCTAGTTGAGGTCTTCCTCCAGACCTGCCCTGTCCAAGCTCACTCTCTGCTGGGAGATACTGGGAGAGCACAGCCTCTGCCGGCCCTGCACAAACAGCCATGCCCTGCGGGGAATGGATGACTCAGACGAGTGGCAGCGAGATATAAAGCACTTGCAGGCATGCTGGTATAGGAAGCCATTAATAATCTCAGTGCCTTGGCCAGGGTCTTTCACCCTGCACCTCTCTGCGGCTCCTGTGGTTGCCTTCCTCCCCTCTTGTCTACTTTCTACAGCTGCCAGAAGCACCTTGTGCTGCCCTCGTCATCCATCCTCCCGGCTGTCTTCTGCGATATGCTGCGCGTGTGGCCATGCCCTAGTTTGGATCATCTTGCTTGTCTTCGGCAGGCTCCTGCTGTGCAGCTCCTGACTGCTCGTGAAGCCAAGGGTGAATCCTCCTCCCCAGATCCTCCTGCTGGTGCCAGGCTTCACTTGCAGCTTTGTGCCAGCATCAGATGCTGGGTCTGGGGGGAAATGTGCTGCTGAGGGTGGGTCAAGGGCACTGTCTCTTCCCCCCTAAACTCCTCAACTCTGCTAGAAAACAAGCCATTCCTGATTAGGGATCTGTAACTTTGCCCACATCTTTTTTCTCCCCCCTATTCCTGGAGGTGACCTTTCTTGCACTGAATTGCTTTCAAAGGTACCAGACAAAAAAATCCTCCTGTTTCAAGGTAGACAAAGCAAATTCTCAATGGATGAAAGTTCAGTGCCCCCTTATCTTTCTCACATCCAGGATTACTTATCTCCCAAGAGCAGGGAAAGAGGTAAGGTGAGGGGTAGCAGCCAGGGAAGATGTGGAGCAGGAGGAAGAGAAGGGGTGGGAGAGGGGTGTAAATCAGTGCCTCTCTCTCAAGCCCAGAGACTGCTGCAGGTTTACACCAGCTGTTGCTTGGGCTGTCAGAGAAGGGTTTAACAGGGATGTGTGCATACACAGCCTACAGGGAGAGTTGCTTTCATTTGTTCACGTCTAGTAGGGGTTGAATTTATTGCCTTTGCAGAGGGGCCAGGAAAAAGCCAGGGCGTCACTTAAATCCCATTTAAAACCTCAGATTAAGGCTTTACAGGAAGTCCTAAATGGGGAGGTGAAAGTGGCCTGGCCAAATGCTGGCTCCATTGCTTGGGGCAGCAGGCTACAAACCCAGCTCCACGAGGTGGCCAGGGAGCCAAGTGAGGCTGTTACCTTATCAGTAGAGCATCCTTTGCTCCAGAGCTGTAGCAGACAGAGTGAAGAAGTGCCAATTCACCTTAGGCTCATGCTGAGCCTCCATCCTATTAATGGAGCATAAAACAGTTAACCCCCAGGTCACCAGGTGCATCCCAGCCCAACTCCGCCATCGGTTAGGAAGAGGAGCTTATCCGACGGGAATTAGGAGCCCTCATCAAGGGCCTAGCTGCATTTGAAGTATCTTAATCCTGATTTTTGATATGATTCAGTCTTCTAAGTACCTATCTTACTTCTGCAAGATGCCTAAGCCAATTCTTGGCAGCGTTTGTCCCTAGTGACTCAGCCAAGGTGACACATGGAGCCTGTGGTCAACCTGGGAACTGCTCCCAGATACCCCGAGTCCTGGCCGAGCCCATTAAATCACAAGACCATCTCTGTCTTGCTCGCTATTTTGGTCACCGTGATTTGTTCTGCATCATTAAATTTTTACAGCGCCTGACTTCAGATGACTTCAAGTTTGTGCCTCCTGTCTCTAGTAAGTGCAGAGCTAAGAGGTTTTGTTCCTCCCAGCACAGGGGCTGGAATGTGAAGACTCAGCGACCAGCACAGGCAGGAAAATTTCTGCCATCCCTGACAGCTGTGTTACTGGACGTACATGCTCCCAGTATCTTTCAAAGCATCAGTGTAGCTTTTTCAGGTCCTCATACTGCATTTTTTTTGGTAATGGTTGGACTTGATGATCTTACAGGTCTTTTCCAACCTTAGTGATTCTGTGATTCTGTGATTCTGTGATTTCTTTCTAATAAGCAGGATTCGGGACAGATCTGATGCAAGACTTGAATAACGATGTTACAGTCAGCAGAGCCGTGGGTCCTGTCACATCCCTGTTGAGAGACGGCAGGGCAGGCATCCTGCGTGGACGGAGTGAGCACAGGACTGCTCCAGCCTCCCTGCTCTATCCCTGGGCACTCTGGGGGTGACACCAGCACCCTGAGATCATCTCTCTTGGCTTGGTATATTTGCTTATGGGTTTTCCCTGGAGGGCTTCTGGTTGCTTTCCAGTTGTAGTTTCTCTGCTGGGAGGACTTTTGCAGGCTCACATGCCCTTTTCCATGGCACCCAGATGCTGCTCCACCCCAGGGTCTCTGTGCTGCTGTGACTTCATCAGCTCGTCAGAGCCACTCTGCTGGGAGCTGTGTTTGCAATGGGGAAGGAGAAGTATTGCAGCTACCTATGGCTGCTCCGGGCCACACCTGCAGGAATAGCCCTACTAGAAAGTTTTCCTGGCTGGGCATGAGGTTGGACACTGCAGGAAAACTTTTATCTTTCCTCTGCTCAGCCTTTTCCCTGATTGCCCAAGCACATAAACCTCTCCTCCTCCTCCGTCTGTCTACCTTGCAATAATTTTAGGTCCATGCACAAGGCTCTGTCCGATATCCTGGTGGGACTGATGTCCTGAGTATCTAAAAGCTGTCCATGGCTGGTGCTGCTCAGAGGTTTCAAGCTTAGACTGCAGCCTTGGGAGAGCATCACCTCCCCGGCACAGAAGGAGCCCCTGGGAGAGCAGAGGGGAGCAGCTCTGCCATGCGGCGGAGGGCTGGCGGCAGTAGGAGACGCAGCGGTGACAGCAGCCTCCCTGCACAACCTGCCCCAGCAAGCTGGATGGACCCTGGCCATGCCCTCCCTGCCCCAAATCGCTGGTGATACAAGGGTGTTGCCAAGCTGGCAGAGAGGGAAATCATGGTCACACCAACAGCAAGGGGGACCTCCCCAGTTGCAACCTCCTTAGTCACAGCTGGATTACTAACCCCATTCTTATATTTTCCACGGGGGCGGCATGAGTAAGAGCTGACTCCTAGGGCTGGTTGTTGCCTCCAGAAACCCTTAAGGAGAGAAATGCTGATGGGACTATCAGGTTGTTTAAGTTTTGGGCCAAATCAGGGGGCTGAACAGTTGTGCTAGGAGTGGGATGCTGACTTAGGCACAGGACAGAGCCAGCCCAGGGGGACCGGGATGGAGAGGGCTGCCCCAAGCATCCTCCAAGGCAGTGTCACTAGGAGGGAATGGGCATGCATAGCTCAGCCTTCTCCACCATCTCTGAAACACCTAAGTCCCTCCAGAGATTATATTTGGGACACAGATTTGTTTTGGAGAAGAGTCTCCAGCTCCTGCAGCAAGACTGCTCTGTTCATGGCTCTCCCTGTTTTGACCCATAGTGAGTTGAGGGTAAGATGAGGTCTTGGGCGTGTTTTTACACCTCCCAGATGCCTGGCTTATATATAAGGGACAATGCAAGTGATCAGCATAGGTTACAGGTTTCAGGGCTCAAACACATGCCAAGTCTCGCACGTCTCCTGCAGCTCCCAGCCCCGGGCTCCTGGCTCCAGCCTCCGTGCAGCTGGCTGGGCGTTTGCAGTGCAGGAGGTGGGAGATGGTGGCCCCCCAGGTCCCTCTGGGGCTGCAGTCAGGGTCTGCCCCCAGACCCCAGGGGGATTCCCCTCCCTGTGCAGACCTGAGAAGGGGAGGAAAGGGGAAGAAAAACTTTCCCACTTGGACTGAAACGATGGGAATGAAACCTCGCTCCCCCGGCACCGACTGCCACTGCCGAGGCGGTGGGAACGTGAGCTCAGCCCCTAGGCGACTTATGGGCTTTTAAAAAACCCCTTTGTGTCGGATCCATTCTTCTTCCCAAAGCTTGCTGGCTCCGCTCCAAGGGGAAACCTTTGATTCTGCAAATACACCACAATTATCATCCTGAGGAGTCTCAGCTATCAGGCTCCCCGCCTCCGAAAGATCAGCAGGATGCCAGAGAGGTGCTTAAATCATTTCATCCTAAGAAAGCCTTGGGCTGTAACAGCTTCCCTGTTGCTCAGAAAAAGCCACCCCTCTCCCAACAGCTTGGCTCCATTTTTCTTCCAATGATACCGTGGCTAGTGGAGGCAGGGCAGGCAGCGCTGCGGAAACCAGGCCACCGGGGTTCCCGGTGATTTCATCAGTCCTGAGACCGGGGCTTGCAGTGATTTATGAGCTCACAAGCATCTCGCCGTGGAGTTATCTCCCCCTCCCCGCTTTTTATCGCTGTGCAGATAGGGATTCAGTGATAGAGCTCTTCTGGGTACTGTAGCAAGCTCCGTCTGTTTGACAGTTGCAAATATTTTTCTCCAACATTGCACAGTTCCACGTGCACAGGCTGCTTTCGCCAGCGTTGCCATCGCCCAGCACTGAGAAGCTCAGCTCAGCCTGGGGGAGCCCAAAATCAAAAGCCTGCCAAGCACAGCACCCACTCCCTGACTCCTATCCCTTGCTCATGACTCCCCTAAGCTCTCCCCATCTCCTCAAGGTAGGTTTTTATTACTTTTAAATTGCTGGCATTTTTTTTTAGGAGGTATTTTTATTTTCTTCAGATTATACAAATCCTGCCCTTCTGCAGTGCTCTCAAGTCTAAGGCTGGGATTTTTGAAGGGGATTTAGGGGAGTTAGGTGCTCCGCTTCCAGCAGGAGCCCAGCGCTTCTCTCCTTGTCGAAATCCCCCTTTAAAGCAGGTCATCAGTATTTTTCTGCAGCTGTTTTTCTTAGCAGTCCAAATAAAGCTTTCAAGTTACGACTCATTGATGTGAGGCCAGATTCAGAGGCTGTCAGTTCCTTTGTGTATCCTCAACTTGTCTGGGGGTGTTTTGTTTTGTTTTGGGGTGGCTGCTTGCTTCTGGGGCTTGCTGCAAAGCTGTGCCTTTAGCAGCCCCCTCCTGCCACATTCTCCCACTTGCCAGTGACGGTGTAAGCTCACAGCACTGCTGAATCCGGCCCCTGCAACTCCCTTGCACCGTGCCTGCCTTTCTGCAAGGGCAAAGGATTTTGCAAGTAGGAATTTGCTCCCGCCACAGGATCACCCTCCCTTTGCCATCACAGGAGCCCCAGGGAAAGGTGTGCTTCACTCTAGCTAAGCAGCCAAGGCCAGTGTCCTTCCCAAGCTGCAGTCACAGCCCTCACGGTCTGGGACACAGATGGAGTTTCTTCCTCATGTAAATTAATTATATGGGTAAGGCTGGTCCCCTTTGGTGACACACAGCTACTGCCATGTGGGTCCAGCAGAGGCTGAAAAGGGGACTGAAACCATTCGGCGTTCCCTTCTCCTCCCCATCCCCGTCCTGTCTCCATGTGCTCGCCCCGGCCATGTGCCACTCACTTGGTCACGCTGGTGTGGCCAAGCCAGCCAGTTCCCCAGGCCAGCCCAAGATGAAGGCAACGGGAGTGCAGGAGGCTGAGCCAGCTCTGCCACCAGGAGAAATGTAGACCCACAGCTTAGGGACCAACACAGCTCACCCCAGAAATCTATAGGCAAGCAACAGTCTGAAACCAAAATTCCACTCCTATCCTTTATCAAAACCACTGCCGCTTACTTAGGATGCTCCAGGCATGATTCAACACTCATTATCTTCATTGTGCTGCAGATTAGGCTGCAATCTTTCCAGATAATAGCTTTATTAGCTCTGTATTATTCTTTCTACATCATTTATTTACACTAAGTCCAGAACACTCAAAGCTTTCACTGGGACAGTAAGATCAGTTCAGTGGGACAACCAACAACCATGGTGCAGCTCACCAGGGGCTCTTTCTTGGGCTCCCATGACCTGTCTGCCTCCATCCATCCTGCTCCAGCACAGGCTGACACCAACCGTCTTTTGGCTGGGACAAGCTTGCACTCTCCCCCACCTCTTCTGAAGCAAGCCCTGGAAAAGAAATTAGATTCCACTAATTACTGATTTAATGATAATTGCATGGGCTCCTGGCTTTGGCCTTGCTCATCAGAAAAGACAGCACATGGGCCACTGCAAACCTGTGGCAGCCCAGTGCACCAGTCCTGGGTACGCGGGCTGGTTTGAGTCGGCCTGGGGAAGGGCTGTCTGGGAGGTCCTGCTGTATATGCTGGCTAAATTACTCAGACCAGATTTTCCTCTGACTTGGCATCACTGCAGAGGATGACTGTGGGGCATGACAGCAGATGAGTATCCATTCACCTTTGCCCTGTCCTTGACAACCTCGGCATAAAAGCCAGGAGCTGACAACCTGACCCTCCGGACAACCAGCTCCTCTCTGGGATGCAAGGGTCATTTTCTGGCACAAGATACTCGACTCCCTCCATTCTTTTCTAAGTGACTCTTCTTGCAATCAGAGGTGCCAACCATGCCAACCTCCAAGTCTGGATTAAAGGGACCAACATGAGGTTGGCTGTTTTTTTGGCTCACATTCTCCCTATCAGCTCTTGGTACCCATTGCTTCTGGTGCTGAGCACTGTCCTGCATGACCCCGACACGCTCCCTGGGGAGGATGCTCCAGGAATGTCATACCACCCACCTGAGTTCAGTAAATGCAAAAGCAGAGCTAGAGACGGGCACTTCATGCATGTTCTTGATATCCTCAAATGGCCCCGTTCTCCCCTGTTCACTCCTGGAAGAGCGATTCCCGCTCAGGGAGTGAACGCTTGTGATGTACCCATGACACAGGTGCTGCAGCTCCCCCAACAAACCTGGCAGATGCTGTGGGCTAGCTTTGATGTTTATTTCTTTGCTATTTGAAACAGTCTCTCCTGGAAGGGCTTGGATTGGAGGCTGTATATAAAAGCTGCTGTTGTTTTTATTGGGCTACCATCCATCTGTTTAAAACACGGATGCCCTGAGCGATTCTGCTGGCGGGAAGCAGAGGTGAAGAGGCTCCTTTGGATGTTCTCAGAAATTGTCTCTGCATCCAAGATTCCTTTTAGAGATGTTTAACATCATCCATCTTTCAAGCCTCTCAAAGCACTGCCATGCCTCTGGGGTTTGGTATAAACACTCGGCTTCAGAGGCAGTGAAAGAGAGCGGGGCAGGTGGCACAGTTACGAGATGTCCTGCGTCAGAAGTGGTGCAATTTGTAGCTGCATGGAAACACCCTGTCAGAGAAACAGGGGATCTGGGAGACACACCTCTCTGTTCCTGGCCCAGCCCAGAGGCAGCCTGCCAGCCCCAGAGCTGGTGCAGCAATGCTGCCTGCTGCTCTGAGGGCACGGGGACGAAGCTCTAATGGAGCTACAATAGAGACTGTGCTTGTTTGTCTTTGCTTGCTCTCTGTATTCCGTATCAACCAGAGCTGTCTGGAAGCAAGCTCTGGATAATATTTCCTGGACTGTGTCTCTTCAAAAGCCCAGCTCCAGCTTTCTGGAGCTGCCAGCAATGTACTGTCCCAGCACTGCCACTAACTGAAGCTCTAGTCAGCCAAGAAGGGATGAGTTGGCTGGTACCTCCTTTTGAACTGCAGGAGGGGACTCTCCATCCCTCTCCCCACCTGTGGTCCGCCTGCCTGTATCCCACCTTGGACTCTGCTACCCAAAAGCCAGCTGCCACTACCTAGCCCAGCTCCATCTGCTCCTCTCTCCCGTACCCGTCCCTTTGCCATAGGGACATACATTCCCTGGGTGCAGATGTCCAGGGAGGCTGCACAGCAGCACGAAGAGAGTCCTGGTCCCCCTTATGCCTCCTGCAGCCATGGCTCCTGGGACTCAGACTGCAGCTAGATGACTTGCCCAAGACCAAAGAGTGGATCAGTGTCAGAGGAGGGATGGTGACATCCCTCCTTGCGCTGTGCCTCCGACCCGGCCTCATTCTATGTGAAAAGCGTACAAACTGGACATTCAACTTACCACGTCTTTGCAGAAGGCTGTCCATGGTTGGGCCTGCCAGGAAATTATCAGATGCTCTTGTGGCTCTGCAGAGAAGCTAGGAGTCTAAGGGAAGGGTTACTGATTGCATTTTGTCTCTGGGGAGCTGTGTTGGACAAACTGCTGTATAATCACTGCACAATCCAGCCTGCAGAACAGTATTGTAATGTTTTTCTCTTATCGTCGTGCAGCTTTGGAGGCTCTTATTTGATCTCCTGTATTCATGTGAATGTGTCCAAGAACGCAGCAGCCTCTGCCTGCAGAATGGCTCCTATTGTTCCCTTTGTTCATGCGTCTGGGCTGTTCCTCAGCCTCCTCTCTCCCTTCCTGCAAAGAGACAAACTCTGTGTGGTCAAAAAATATCTTTACAGCTTGATTTTATATAGGAGCTCAGCCATGGAAAAGGCAGAGGGCATATTTTCCTGCATTTTACAGAAAGGCTTTCTGTGATCCAGAGGGGAGTGTGGTGAAAGGTACCCTGAGTTCACACGGTGGATTAGCTGCATTTAACTTCATCCAGGACCATGAGTGAGTACTCATGCCCACTGCAAGCTACTCTGAACTAATGCTGAAAACAGATGGCATCGGATTGGGCATTTTGGCTGATCTATCTATTCCTCCTGAAGTGCTGACCCTTTTTGTTTGAGTAAATTCACAATAACACAGTAAATCAGTTTTGAAGAGAAACAAAGAATCTGAGGGACATGAGAAATATAGCTCCACATTTGAATGTCTTTTCATGCTTTTTCCAATACAAAACCTTTTACATGCCTTCATGCTGAAAACAGGCTGGAATCAACTTAGATTTTAGAAGTGTTTAATTCAGAGGCAGTTTTTTTGTGAGCATGGAACTGAATTCAGTGCTTTTTGAAACCAGACCTTCAGCTTTGCAAAAAAGTCTCTCCGATTTCTAGATCAGCCCTTTCCACTTCTCGTTTCGGACAGGTGTGCAGCAGTTTATCCTAATGCGATCTGCACAATCTTTATACCCTGTTGAGTGCACAGTTTCAAAACAAACCTCAAACAAACCTCAGCTGCCTCTGAAAACCCATCTTCTCTTAATCCTCCTCATGGAGAACCTGTAGGAAGATGTCAAATTATACAAATGAGAACTTTGGCACAGCTTGGTTAGAGCAGGCTGAATTAGTCATCAAAGTTACAGCTTGAGGTTGTTAATCTGTTGGTGACTTCCAAGCAAATTATTTTTATTTTCTGTTTACAAAATGAGAGAATGAGATTATTGGTTAGGCCTTCAGGCACAATGCATCACCAGCGGTGGTAAAACAAAGATGACGTGGAGCTTTCTCGCACACAGATGAAGGTGTGCTCCTTCATTAAGCCTGAGTCATCGCTTCCATTAGGAGCAGGATTGAAGGACGGCGCAGAAAGGCACACACCAGAGCCGCTTGCTGCCACGGGGCTGCTGGCAGCCGCCAGTGCCTGCTGAAAGCCCTGATCCTGCACTTTGCAACGCTCTGGCTGTGGCACACACAACTGGTGAGACAGGTTGGAAATCGCTGGCTCAAGGCTGGATGCATGCTTTAGCTTCCCATCTGCCTTGCTGGGAATTGCTCTTTAGACTGAGCTTATGTGGGCTGGAGGCCAAAGATTTTTTTTTTTTTTTGTCTTGTTACTTTTTTGTACTGAATTAAGCAGGGGAAAGCACTTTTTGCTGTTCAAGTCTCATGGATATGCAGTGCTGTTCATCTCAGACTTCACAAATTGTAAAATAAGCTTCCCCAAATCATGAGGTTTGGGGATTTTTTTAAATAACAGAAGTTGGCTGTCTTCATTGGGGTTTTGTGCTTTCAGGACATGTCTTGGCTTTTTTCCCTGCACATGTAGCAGCAGAAACAACCCCTTCTGCAAAAGTTAAAACCTATAACACAATTGTCTGACTCCTGAAACAGGAATTTAGAAAAACACCTCTTCCTAAAGACCCAAATTAGACCTTTGGACATGGGCGGTATAGGTAGGAGCAGTCATTTTGGTGCCCAGGGGCGAAGCTCTTTCTGACCTGATCTCATTGCTCTTAGCAGAGGACTCTTTGAGAATGCCATTGCTGGGCACCCATTATTTGACCTGCAGATTGAGGAGGCAAAAAACCCCAAAGAGCAGCTGATTTTCAATGTGACCTCTCCTCTGTCTTGTGGCAAAGCCCCTTCCTGCAGTGCAGAAAGCAGCAAAACCCTCCCAACCTGGCACTTCTATTTTCAAGCAATGTCAAGGTGAACTGTCCCCCAAGGTAATGTGGTTTGCATATCGGTCACCCAGTTTTTCACAGGCTTGCCTGCCAGTGAGGAAGAGCTGGTGCTGCATTCCCCAAGCTGGTTGCTGGAATGGGAGCACCAAGGTGAGTGAAATGCCTTGGCAGAGGGACAAAGGAGCAAATAACCACCCGCCAGCTGAGCCCTGAGTGTCTCTTTCCTCTGCTCAGTTCACAAAGCAAGAGCGAAGAAAAAACCTCCTTTCCTGTCCGTCCTACCTCCTCAAATCCCTTCTCATTAAGGAAAAAAATAGTCAATATCGACGGTGTTGAAATGAAGCACAAGGACTGAAACACCTCCTGCGCCTGGTGCAGGGCGCTGAAAGAGCCAAGTGTGAACCAACATTTTCCAGATCCTCTATCAGCATGGGGTGACTGTTTTGGCTTGCCATTGTGCAAGGAAGGAGCCTGATTTCAGGAAGCAGTTTGCAACCAGGCCTTTAGGATGCTAGGGGAAAAAAAAATCACCTGTGAGTGGGTCATAGCTTGGCCTCCCCAAACAGAGGTTTGAAAAGTGTCTGGCAATTTGGGAAATTCAAGAGGTGGTGGACAACCCCCACCAGGAGGATCTCGCCACACCAGAGAGTCCTTGGCGAGACTCCCCCAGCTCAGCCCAAGGCACCCGCTTCCCTCCCTGCAGCATCTGTTTGCCAATCCATCCGTGCAGCAAAGCCCCCAAGGCCTGTGTTGTCCTCAGCACGAGCGCATCTTCTCAAATGCTGCATGAGGAGATGGTGTTTCCCACCCCACCACTTTACTCACCCACCTCATCTCTCTGCAGCTGTCTGCCAGCTCAGCTCTCCCCAGCACATCATAGCTTCTTGCTTCATCTCCATGGCCCAGCAGATGCTCTCCTGGCCAAGCATGGATTTGGTCAATAGTAACCGTCTTGCTCCACTTTTGTTCCACTGCCTTCCTGTTTTCTCCTGTGCTTCCTCTCACACTTCCTGTTGACATCTCGTCACCCTTTTTGAGACCTGCCCATGGATCATCTGCAGTGATGGCTGCAGAGATGACAACTGGTAGCGGCACCTAAGGTGTTGAGGCTGTGCCCTCACGGAGAGTAGACTCTTCTGTGTCCTTGTGTTTTTCTGTCTGTCCATCTCCATCCACCACTCGTCTCTGCTCTTAAATCCCTAGGCATCCTGGGTGGAAGGAGATGCCCCTTTGGTCTGTATGTATCCATCATCGCTTACGATACTGTCCTGGGTCCCAAGCAGAGCCTGTCGGGCTCTGTGCAATGGAGACTTCAAGGATGACTTGAAACAACAGAGCGCCAGGCTCGCACATTTGTGCTGGGCAATTAGCTGGAGCTCACTTTCTCCTACAGCTGGTCAAGGATTTCTTGCTGAAAGGCATCTGTGAAGGAAATGCCTGTTGCTGCAAACAGATATATCCTATGGGATGGTGCCAATTTTGCTGACATTTTCCCATTTCTTATCTTAACCTGAAAATAAAACATTTTTTTCCCCACTTGGTCTTTCCAGGCTTCACTGTTTCAGATTGGACAGCTGCTTTTAGCTGCCGTGAGTTTGATGTAAATCTGCATCCATCTAAGTTGCTTTTTACTTGGGTGCATTGTGAGAGATATTGCCTAAGTCTGGGTGAAAAACAGGGGCAAAAGCCCCTTGGGACCAGCACTGCAGTGAACAGCTTGTATATTGCAAACTGAGCAGGGCTGGAAGGTTTAAAGACGCCCAGAACTTTGTGACAAATATTGTTCTGTGAAAAACAAGATTATTTTCCCTTTTCTTGCCCTGATTTGGTATCAAACCAAGTGTTTAAAGAACCTGACTTCTCCCTAGGAATGGAGAATTTGATTTTCAACCAACCTCTCACTTGCAACCTTCAATCCATTCTAGAAGGAACCTTTTTTTTTATTCAGTGACAACAGACATAATTCGTATACCCCCAAAATACTCCTTTCTTGTGTACCAACAATGCAAGACATTTACCTTGGCCTACCAGGTACAATGGTGCCCTGAGGGAAGCTGAATTAAGCCCTGGTGATGAGTTACAGTGCATGACACTTCCCAAACACAGTCGCTGTGATTTACGACTGCTGACATGACAAAGATTTTGTTTGGTAGTGAGGAGTGATGGCTGATGTCCCTCTAAATGCTTATCATTTCTGGCAGCTTAATTGAATCCCGTTAACAGATGCAACAAAACATTTCTCCTGCTAGCAGTCCTCGTTGGACCAGCAAAGCCCAGCTTTACCCTTATTTCCCTGTTTTCAGGTATTTCCCTTCGAAGTCAGAGGGTGCAGAAATGATCTTCCTAAAAGAAATATGCTAGCAAAGGACCATATTATTAATGTATTGGATGTTAGGACACCCTGGTGGGAGAGCAACCTCCCATGATGAGTGGTAAGAGGGGACCCTTGGAGAGTTGCTGCAGTTTTCCACCATGGATTGATGTGTTCCTTATTCAGCATGCAGAGGACTTGGGCATAAGTCTTACCCAGAGCCTTGCCCTCTTCTTGGGGTTTTTGAAGCTCTTCGGACCAGTTGAGCAAAAACTCAGGTGACTGTGACAGCAAGGGCGCCCAGCCCTGGCCTGCGAGGTGTTTTGGGAGCAGCTCTGCAACACAAGAGCTCTGACAGATGGGGTAGGGGAAGCCAGGCATTTCTGGCAGACTTGCAGGCAGCTGGGAGCTGTGCAGGAGATCCCACTCCCTTTGGGTGGCCTGAGCACTGCAGGAGGACAGCTTTTGCTCAGCACCCAAGAGAGCAGCAAACCCTGTCCCACCAGAGGCAGATGGAGGGAGAAAGCTCATTACATGAAAGATGCTGTGTGCAGGAAGAGGCTAAAACGTGGGAGATGATGGTTTTTAACAGGGTTCATCTATAGCAGCAATGGACACCTGTGGCCCGGAATGACTTTTAGGAAAGATTAAGTTATGCATACAGCGGGTCCTCTTGCAGCAGTTGAGCCAGACTAGCCTTTCATCCAACTTCATGCACCAGGGTATCTTTTTCTCGGGAGAGCCATGGAACTGGGTAGAATTTAAATTATACCCCAGAGAAGTTGGCTCACTTCTCTGATGGAGGTCGTAATGAGGGAGTTGGGATTCCAGTTATAGCTTGGCACAGCAGATGTAGCTGGTTTTGCAGATGATAAAAATACAGCCTTGTCTCAGGAATGCTGCAGAAGTGAGGCACGCGTGTGGTTTTTTTTTTCAGAGCAGTTCTTTAACTCTGGCTGTACTGTACAACAGTTGTTCCCATTGGGAAATCAATATTTACAGAGTAAACAGTGATGAGACATGGGCTGGGTGCCATCCAAGCACGTAGCAGGACCTGCTCTGTCAAATGCCTGCACCTCAAACAGTGGAAAATGTTACTCTTCTCTCTTTTGGGATAGGAGTAGTTTTTTATTACCAGCGATGAACACTATTTTATTTTTACTCTGCTCTGTATGCTTTTCAAGGTCTGCTTGCAAGGAAGAAGGCAGCCACTGAAATATAAAAAGCTACACTATATACTCTCCTATATCATGCACAACTCCTCTTCTGATCAGAATTCAAGGCCTGGTGCACAGAATTAGCCATCCCCTCAAATAAAAGCCATTTATCGCAGAGATGCAATGAGAATTGACACTTCAAATGTACTAAACTTCTAGCTCAACTTGAGCTCCTGCTTGATCTCATCTCTATATCAGGGACCTCCTCAGGGCTCCTGCATCTCCACTGCCTACAGAGACCTTCACCCTGGGGGGCAAACACTGCCCTGCAAGGAGCACGTCACTGCTGGGGTGGGCCTCAGCTGGGACTAACACAAACCCAGCTATGTGGGCTTGGTGCCTTGCTGGTCCACAAGGCATTGCCAGTGGAAGAATGCACTGCAGGCAGAGCAGCACTGCTGTTCTCACTTTACCTGGATGCTATGATGAGTTCACGTCCTCCCGTTTTGCAACAACACTCTTGAAGCTGGCTGTGTAATACTGCCTAGCACTGTATTCCCTCCTGTTTGCAGAAGTGGCTCGCTGCTGTAAGAAAAACTTAACTGTTCTGTCTCTAATCTCTGTTTACACAGGATGGTGATAAAGAAATTCCTCAACAATCACTTAATCTCTCTTTGGGCTGACACTACCATCTTTGCTCAGCCCAGCTCCAAAGCAGCAAGACATGCAAACACACCACAGTGCTTTGTGGACTAGGGAAGGACCATCATGTGAAAACAAGCTCTGTACCAAAGTCTTTTCCTGAGCACGATGAGTGAGCAGCCCTGTGTGCTGCAAATTTCCCCCGAAACAGGCAGGATGATGCTGAGAGGAAGGGCAGCCCCATCTTCTGGAAGCTGACATGTGTTTGAAGCTCTTGTCCATTTTTGGCACATGATTTGAAGCAAGCAGCCTGCTTTTGGGTGGGTTTCTGCTGTAAATTCTGCTGGTTGTCCACAGCAGTGAGGCGCCACTAGTAGACGTGCTGTCCCCACCGTGAGCTGGCCTACTCCTGTAAGTAAGCTCTGAGCAAGCTCTGCGCGAACTCACCGCTTGGCCCTAAAGGGTCGGAAAAACAGGAAACTCTTTCAAAGGTGTCTAAGGATCTGATGTTGACATTTGAATTTCCCTTTCATATCACTGCAACATTTTTGTTCAGGCGCTTTATCCCTGCACTGTGAAGCTGTCATTTATTTCTAGTCAGAGATTTTGTGCTTTTGAAAATAAAGCCAAGGAGGACAGAAACTGAAAGTGTTCCAAGACACTTTAGTGCATTAGATAAGCATTTATTATGGGAAGCTGAGCCTTTCCAACCCTTGGGAAAAAGCATATCTTGTGTACAAATAATTTAGCAAAAAGACAAAGCTGTTCTGCCTACTGAGATTTTTGGTGCTATGCAGATTGGGGAAAAAACAGAACGTACTCATCAGTAGTAACAGAGTTATAACACAGTGACAATAACCTAGAAGGAGCTGAAGGAGACCGAGGACAATGTAGACTGCATGGGCACGCAGCTGGGAAAGTGGCATCCTTGCTCAACTAGGCCCTGAAACAAGCAGATGGCCTGAGAAAACACGGCAGGGTTACTTTGGGGGCTCCTCTGGTGACAGTCTCACCTGTGAAATGGGCTCCATTTGCTGGCAGCTTGTGATCATGGATGCTGCCGGCATGGGAGCAGGCAGAGAGCATCTCATCCTCTTCCCAGGAGCTGCTGGGAACCAGCTCCCAGCCCAGCAACTGGCTGCGACGGTTATTTAAAAATGCCCCCTTGATGCTGCAGCTGGAGCTGGCCACATTTTCCTGCCGGGAAATTGCGCATTAGGAGGAACTGTGGAAAAAAAAATCCACCAAGAATCTATGAATGTAATCCCTTAGGTGAAACTCCATCCCACTTATAACCCAACTCAGCAAATGTTAATGCCCTGTCCCTGCATTTGCATCCCCATCAGAGCCGTTTTCCCCAGACAATGGCCTTCTTTGCCCTGGTAAACACAGAAAGTAGGTATTTCCTCAGAGGAAGCTTATTTGGAGTTTTAGACCAAAAAAAATAGGAGGAGTGGGAAACAAAATCTTTTCAGTAATCTGGGAAAGTATTATCAGGCAAGATCTTTTCTGCTAAAGGGAAACACTTTCCCTGGGCCATTGAGTTGCTAAGGACCAACATTTTACTTTATCTTTAAATGATGAAAATTAGATGGACCTGCATTTTATTTTACCAGTACACATACCATAGTCATTGAAGTCCTGAATTTATTTGAAAAGAGTAATTCATGAATTTAGCTTTTAGTTCATTTCTGTCTTAGTTTTGGAGCCACAATAAATCTCACTTTGGAGGTGCAGAATGATTAATTTCTCAACCACATTTTTGCTTTGAAGTGTCTATTGGCTGTTAATAAAATAAGCCCTTTTACATTCTCTTCAAAGTCACAAAACACAAACACACGCGGATGCTTTGTGCCAAAGGAGGGAGCTGAAAATCTGTCTGGCAGTGAGAATTCAGTTGAAATGAGGAGGGGGGCTCCTATCTCAGCACCCTGCATTTGTTCAGCCAAAACCGCTGCTTGCGGAGGCAATGGGAAAGTCTGGACTCTGGGTCTCTGGAGCTCCTGATTTAGAGAGTGGAGTCTGGGGGAATGAACATTACATTTTGTTAGAAAACCACCAGTGTTTTTACAGCACAGATTTAATAAAGCTAATTTATGTCTGACTGAAAGTTAAATACCTTACAACCCTGCACTTAGCGTTTGCTTAGTGGCATATACTGTAGGGTCTGTGTCTGACCCACAGTTGGTTTAATGATGTGTCTAGAAAGACTCATACCTCTGAGACGTGGAGAAACAGGCGGCAATCAGAGGAGCAAATTCCCGGCTGGCGTAGCTGGGCAGCCACCCTCTGAAGCTACCAGCTCAGGCTGGCTGGGAACGAGCTTCAGGCACTCGGGCGTTAGATTTTTTACAAAGGGCAGAGTAAGAACAAAATGCCGAACTCGGGGGCTGCTGCTCTGGGCTGCTGCAGTTGTGCAAAGGTCCCCCCAACCTTGGGAAAGGATTTCTCCAGGAAAACAGGTGGTGCACAGCAACCTCCATCCCAGGTCAGCAGCTGCACTGCCGGCATGGCACAGAAGTGGGAGGAAGGGGGAAAAAAATCAAAGCAAGCTGGAATTAGGTCAGGGCTATCCCATCGAAAGAGCTCTCTGGAAGTTGTAGTTCTCAAAAAGAAAAAAAATCTTCCTTTTGCTAAAATGTTTCCCGTTTATATTAGGGAAAGCCACATTAGCTGTTTCGTTTCAGTCACTTAGCTCTAAACCAGAACATGCCACTGAACACAACATGTTTCAGTTTTAAAAGAGCTTAAGATTATCTGACAGTACTTTCCCATGATGCATCTGACCTACAAGAGCCACCTTCCAGAGCCCAAGCCCCTTCTTACGGGAAGGACACTTTGGAAGGCTACATCTCTTATAAATACCCCACTGCTAAAATTGTGTGATGCAGTATGGGAACTGCCTGACTTTTGGTGTATGGTGGGAGAGGAGGTTTGGGCTGGGAAGCCAGCTCATCAGAGAGAAGGGGAAGGTGATGCTCTTGGACTACAGTTCCCATGACCCAGTGAGAAATGGGGTGGGGGAGGGCAAGAGATTCAGGCTGCCAAAAAGTGTTTCCATGTGAGGAGAACCTTTCTACTAGGTGCATGAAACAAGGGAATCCATTGCTATAAAAGCAGAAGGAAAAAGCTGAATTTTCCTTGTACAAAATTTAAGGGTTTGGAGTGAAAGTAAGTGCTGGAATGTTCCAGGATGTCAGTATGAATTTTGCTAACCTGCAAGGCCAGACTTTACAGATGGGGTCCCTGCACCCAAGAAATCCCCACTCTCTTTGTCGCCTCCATGGGACTGCCAACTGCCAGGACAAGTGAGAGCCCTTCCTTGGTCCTTGCATTCAGCAAGGCCCCAGTTTGGGCAAACCCTGAATTCCCTATCAAAGCACGTCAGATTTACACTGGTGTGAAGGATGATGACAGGGGACAGGCGAGCTTGACAAGCTGCTAATGCAATACAGCTTAGGCTACAGCTTTCTGCCTTTGTATTTCTGGAGACTTTTCGGGGAAGTTTGGCTCATATTTGGGGCAGGCTGACTTTTGCCAGCTGTCCTGCTAACAGTACAGGGTGTTTTGTCTCACCTGGAGTCTCAGCAGAGACAAGAACCTAAATAAACCCACAGGAGCTTTCTCATTTGCAGTAGTGGCAGGATGGACTAGAGCAGTGCCAGCAGCAGCAGCCATGAACCACAGCAGAGGCTGAGCACCGCTGCCAAAATTAACCAAAGTGCCTATGAGAAGCAACTGTATAAGATCCTCACACCCACCCCGCTGTACAGGTGTGCCCTCTACGTCCTCGCTCTGCTCTCAACATGTCCATTTTCTCCAGCTGAGGGTCACCTGAGGGATGGGTCCTAACCTGGGTGGTCCAAGAAGCCCCAGGGCTGAGCTAACCAGAGATCCTCACCCAAATCTTACACTCAGGCACTGGTGAACAGCTCTGAAATCACTCAGCAATGAACACCCCTCCATATTAGCAACTGTGAGTATTTAGACACATCAGAGCAATAGCAAAGTGCAACATGTGCTGCAGGACCAGCTCAGACCTATAGCTGGGGAAGCAGGAGAAATGATAGAGACATTATTTATTAAGGACTGAGCAAAAAAAACCCCCATCCTCCAGGCCCAAGTGTTTCATTCATTCCACTGCTAAAGAGAAGCCGCTGCTAATGACAGGATGAACAACTCAACAAAATATATACTATGGAGCCAAAGGTCCTCATGACAGAGAAATCCGACTCCCCTGTCACAGAGCGAGGCCGGAGCAAACATTACCTATGCTGCTGCAGGTCCAGCGTCCTTTCCCCAAGTGGTCTCTGGCACTGCTTCAGCCTCCTGCCTGCCTGGCAGGGAGGACACAGGTGAATTCCATCTCTGCCTTCACAGACCCCTGAGCCAAGTGAGAAAGAGGAGTGTGCAGGGAAGAGGCCATCAGCTGTGCGCAGCAGCTTTTCACAGCCATAAATCCCAGAAACTGCAAACACTTATTAATGTTTGTTGGTTTTGGTTTTTGGTTTTTGTTTGTTTTTTTCTTTTTTTGACAATAAGACCTATGGCATTTTCAGTGCTGGAGACCTGGATTTGACTTTTCTGCTCTCAGTCCTGCTTAGATCAGTCTCCAAAAGGTGCCTCTACCCACCTCTTTTCTTTGTTACGGTGTCTGGTTTTAATGGTAACACCAATTCTCTCTCCCCAGCTTGTGCTCAGGAGCTGGGAGAGCAGCTCACCCACCCAGCTTTAACCTGAAAGCAGGCAGGGTTGAGCCATAGGGTAACTGAGCTGTGGCATATTGCTGTCGGGTTAGCTGCCAGCACCATTCCCAAAGCCATGTCCTAGCCTATCTGGAAGACTCATCTGTATGGCTGGAGTCAACTCACAGTTGCCAGTATTTGGGCTATATCCTGCCCCACATTCATCCTGCCAATAATTCAGAGGGCTGCAGCAGGATGGCAGGGTGGAAATCAAAAGTGACTTGCAAATCAAGTCTCCTTCAAGCCTGGGCTGTCTCTTTCTTCCTCTGCTCCCATGGCCAGCTTGTCAAAGCCTTACCCTATGTAAGAAATATTGAAATATTATTGTAATAATTTTAATAATACATAATAATACACAATAATAATATTGTAATAACTCTATTGTATGATAAACAATATTGAAACAATACAGGGTCTTAACACTTGCACAGCAGTTTCCATTAATTGTTACATGAAACATGCATGATTCCAGGAAGCATGTTGTTTGGAAATAGCAACTATTCCACCATTCCCTACCAGTGTTTTGTGTACATGTCATTTTAATCTGCTTGGCAAACACAGGCTGTGATTGATGTGGCTAAGAGACTTTATCCTTTCAATCGCTCACCCTGTTTTTAGATCTGTGCATTCTGTGATCTGTCTTCAGCTTGCCAAACATCTCTTGCAGCTTGTAACTCAACTTGGAGCAGTCAAAGCATGTGAATAGGGACCACAGGGATCACAGCCTTTTCTGGAGGAAGGTCTAGCCGTGGCAGAAATAAACCAACTCACCACCCCCTGCCATGAGACTTTTCCACTATCTCTGACCCCATCAAACCTTATTCTCCTGTCCCAAGGGTAAGGGTAGAAATCAAGATGAGGACAGCACATGGAAAAGTCGCTGCATAAACTGTAGTGTCAGAGTGAAGTTGCTACTAATGACTTTATGAAATGACTCCTCAAAACACTATTTTGGTCAAAACCTGATCCTCATCATGCCTCTAGCTCTCACCCACAGCTTGCCAAACTCATTGGGAATGCTTCAGCAGTGTCATCAGTCACTGGTTTCAATAGTGTCCTGCAGAAATACAAAGACATATTCTCCTCTGAGGTGATGCTTTGGCCAGAACTTAACCCTGAGGAGATGCAAGTGCCCACAGGCAGCAGGTGCTGTGGACAAGTCAGTATAGCACCATGAGGGGTATTGCTGTATTGTGCCCAGAGAGGAATTCGAGCCACAGTGGTTGCACTCAGGCCAGGATTCAGCTTTGCCCCCCTGCCAAAGTCTGGAGACCTCGATCTGGTTCAAGTTTGTCCTTGGGAGCTGCCAATTGCACCTCCAGTGGGACTGGCTCAATGGTGACCAAAAGCCCCTGGCAGCATGTATGTATGCTTTACTCCTTCCTTCTGCTGGGGCAGTCAGGTCTTTCATGCCATTGCTGCTGTGGCTGTTACAGCGCTCCATGCTCAACACAGGCATGTTTCACTCTACCCTGTTCTGTGCAATGGATTAACCCTTGATCTTTGCAGTGACCTAACTTGTAGTCTGATTAATGTCTCTACTTGTTTTCTTGCATTTTGCATGACCAACACAAGAGAAAGGATCACCATACAAAAGAAACAGCTGCTAGAGAGGAGGAAAGAAAGTCAGCAAGTATTTTATGGGCAATTTCCATCCTTTGTTCCATAGTAGGTGTGATTTGGGGTAGACAAACATTTGGAAATGGCTGTTACTCTCTCTTCCCCAGCTCATGTTGCTTTAACAAGACTAGGGACGAACTATAGACAACGGAAGATTGATATTTTGGAGAGGGCAAGAATGTCTTTAACCATTCACTTCTTACGCTTTTTTGGGACGATAGTGGAATACATAAATCTCTGGCTCCAGCTAGAGGCCATTCATGGCTAGGTTTCTAACCTGAAAGGAGCTCTCATTATAAAGTATTGCTATGCTGTGTTAAGGTGCATGGTGCAATATACCAAATACATGAAAGAGAATGAGAAGAGCAGAGACCATGGAGACTTTCACATGCTGTCCATCCCAGACAGCAGGACTTTCCTCCTTGTCTATAAAGCAACAAGACGGGATGTTATTCCCTTCCCTCCATCTATGTTATCAAGCCAATGTGGCTTGTAATGTATTAACCCTACTTGATGTTGTAAAACAAGACCTCTGTTTGATTGAGCTATTGCCCTGGTAGTTAAGCACAAAGTCTGGCTGCTCTGTTAAAGATGAAGCCCTGTGAGCGCAGTGCCTGCCTTCCTCAGCTGGGCAGGAATCAGGTAGGACTTGATTCCTGGGCAAGACTTGTGGTATTGCTCAAGCCTCACTGCAAGTAGCGAGCAGGGCGCCCAAGCCAAAGACCAGCATCATTAAGGAGAGCTGATGGCCAGCCAGTTCAGCCCCATTTCTATCCTCTGGTGGGCGAAGCAGTGCCTGGGCAAGGGGATGTGCTGAGGCATGCTGGCACACAGGGTCACACTGTGAGGAGTGGTAGCAATACAAGGGGATGTGCCAGTGAGCCCACTGGGCAGAGACTCACCCCATGGGGTGTTACCACAGCTAGAAGCCAGCCCAGCTGGGATATGCGCAGTATGCTTAGACACCGAAGGAGGGAGGCTGATTTTCCCCAGGAGCTCACATCGCGAGACCAGAGAGAACAGAGGAAGAACAAGTTGTCCATGTCAGTGCTGAGAGCTGAGTCAACTCCTCGGGTGCAAGGGGGGCGAGTCAACATATTTGGAGGTCTGGGACCTCAGAGCAGTAACTATGAACCTCACCCCCGACAGTGTGATGCAATCACCCCGTGACAGGTTTGGGTGGCCAAGGCTGGAATTGTAGGCAATATGCATGAGAATTACCAAGAGAATTAGGACTGTGAAAAATCAAAGACCAGGGCAAAAAGCCTTAATGGGATGTAACTGACAAAGGTGCAGAGGGGGAACAAGAGGACCAAACCATCTTGCTGGAGACTCCTGATCAGCACTTGTAGTTTGGGGAGTTTTCAGGGGACAGTGCGGGTGTTTGGGAGCCCAGAGGGAACACCAGTCCAGGTGAAGTATGAGAGTAACCTGAGAAGTCTGACACAGAGGAGGGTATCTTCTGGGATCTTAAAGGAAAAGCAACCCTGCCAGGGGAAACAAGCCTGCCATATGAGGAAAGGCTGAGAGAACTGGGTTTGTTCAGCCTTGAGAAAAGAAGGCCTATGGGAGACATTATCACCATGTTCCGGTGTTTAAAGGGTGGCTACAAAGAAAATCGAGACTCCATTTTTACAAGGAGTCACATGGAAAAGACAAGGGGTAATGGGTACAAGTTACTCCTGGGGACATTCCAGTTGAACGCAAGAGGAAAATTTTTCACAATGAGAACAATCAGGCATTGGAATAATCTCCCCAGGTAAGTGGTGGATTTCCCAACAATGGACACTTTTAAGATTTGGCTGGACAGGGTGCCGGACCATCTTGTCTAAACCATGCTTTTGCCAACAAAGGTTGGACCAGATGATCCTTGAGGTCCCTTCCAACCTGGTATTCTATGATTCTACAAATTGTTTTCCTCTATATCCATCAATATCCCCCTCTCAAAACACAACAGTTCCTTTAAGTCCACTCAAGTGCTAAGAAAAATCTACACCGAACCAGAAAGCCTGTAGGAGTTCTGCTGGCTGACTGGGACTGTCCCTCTTTGCAACGGGATCACGAGCAGGGTTTGCAGCAGAGTTTGCTGGAGCTGCTGCTGAGAATAGTTGGGTTTTCTAGAGACACCCTCCATCTGTAATATGTACAGCCACTTGGCAGCAGAGTGGTTCATTACTCCCACATGTGAACCCATCTGGAGTGTACCTTTAAAGCCCTGGTGTTCAAAAAGGTTCTCCTACCCATCATAGTTACCAGTGCAGTTTTCCTCTTTGGGGACAGAAACTAATTTCAGAGTTAAAATAGAGGGAGTATCAGATGCCTTGGCATATGCCTTGGGCAGGAGGGATGCCACAGGCTGTGATGTTTACTGGCCTCTGCCATAAATAGGGGGGAAATGAAACACCATATAAATACAATGCAACTAAATAGCGCTAAACTGGGTGTGTGATAAATATCCAGACAAAGAGTCAGACAGCTCCCACATGCTAGCTCTAGCTACTCTGGGTGGTACATTTCCTGCTAAAGACAATCTAAAACCAAAAGATACAGCTTAAAATCCAAAGGACCCATGAAGGATGAATATGATTATCATGAGATGACCAAATGATACTTGAAAAGTAAATCCTATCAGAGAGGAAGCAAAAGCCAGTAAAGCCGGCCTTGGCCTACCAGATGCTTAGGAAGATGTCTGAGTTGCCTTTCTCCCCACCAAACATCAGCACAATGAAAACAGTCCTCCTGAAGGTGTCAGCTAGCCCGAGGTTGCAGTAGTGGGAGGAGGGCAGCGGCATTACCTGGAAGAGGGGTGAAACAGGTAAAATTACTCAGTGCATCCTCAGGGTGGTGGAGGAAGCACGGCATGTTCTCCACCATCTACTGCTTCATGCAGATACACTCCAGCACCACACGGATGCAGGAGTCTCTTGCTGGCATCTCCTCCACGGTGCCCAGATTAAGGTGAAAGGCGTGCCCAAGGAGAGGATGCAGGGGCACAAGCAGGTGGTAGACAGCACTGTCCTCATGAGGACTCCACCCTTCAAAGACGCTGCCCACTCTGATGGCTGGCTGCAGCACCAGGAAGAAACTATTGAAGACCAACAATCTGAAAACATGGAGAAAGTCGCCATCAGCTCCTCTGGCAACTTGCATTTGTTGGCCAGGTTCTGCACTGGACACTAAATGCGCTTTCCAAGAACCATGCCCAAATCGCTATTATAATAGGGATCTTCTTCACTTTCTTCTTCCTCCTGCCCCTCACTCCATCCTCATCTTCCTCCCCCACTTCCTCTTCCTGCTCCATGTCACTGCTGGAGCTCTCCTCTTCATTGCTGCTGACACCCTCACAGATCCTTTTCTGGAGCTGCCAGCAGAGCCCAAAGAGCAGGACAAGGATAAGAGGAAAGGCCCAGACCCGCCACTGCTGCAAGGCATCAAAAAGCAGGACTCCCCAGGCCATGCCGCTCCGCTCTTGGACCTCTGATCCTGGGTCCTCTGCTCTGTTTGCTGCACTGGAAGAGTTATCTTCCGTTCTCCACAGCGGTACAGGGTGATGAGCTATTGTCATTACCCCAGCGCAGGAGCATGGGCAGGTAAGGGAGCCTGAGTTACAGAATCAGTGAAACCAGAGCTCACCGCATCAGCTCTTCTGCAAAACGCTCCCTGACTCTGTGGCAGCTCAGCAGTCAGCACCCAATGCCCACATTCCCCGACAAAGTGAGACATGGACACCCAGAAACGCAGCGCTTCCTCAAACACACCATTTATTGGCAACTTTGCACAGAGTAAAGCTCCCAGAGGGAATGGACTCTCTCGAAGAGGCAGGGGCGGTCACTGTCCAGGTGGTAACGGGAGTCTCTGTCACAAGCCTCCTTGCAACAGCCTCTTCAGCTGCATCGGCTCAGACTCCCCAGAGTGTGCTTTTGCTCTGGAGGAAAGGTGTGTTCAGCAGTTCCCACTGCCAACTGAGCAGTGTCTTCTCCATATGGCGTCGTGCTCAGTTCTGCAGCACCAGCCTCCCGGGAAGCGTCTAGGATGGGTAGACTCTCCACCCGGCCCCCAGTGAGCACACCGAGGCACATCAGCGGTGCCTCTTGCTTGGTCCTTGCACAGCCGGAGCTGCCAGCAGGAATGTCTGGGCCCCTGTGAAATGCCATCCCGGCCGCAGCCAGTGCGAGGGGGAAGCAGGGCGAAACTCGTCTTTTTCGCCACCATCGTCATCACCGTCTGCTGCGCTGGGGACACCATTGAGAGGAGAACGCTGCTGCTCTTGGCAGAGGGCTGCTGTGCACGGGGTTTCCCTTTCCTTTCTGTGTCCAGCCTTCTCCCCTCTTTTTCCCTGGGGTATGACGTGGTCGTGTGCCATCAGCTGTGAGCCCTGGAAACACAGCTCTGCATGAAGACCTCTTTCATTGTCCATAGAACAGCAGCCTCGTGAGCCTATCTTGCAGCTCATGGAACTCACGCAGTGCCTCAGCGTGGGCAGCAGGATCCTGTGCCAGGTGCTGGAAGAGGTTGAGTGGCTCGGCCGTTTGGAAGGCTGGGGGCAAGGTTATTTCCTTGGGCACATTCTCATTGCCAAAGAAGAAGTGATCAAGGTTTTTCTGCTCCAGGCAGCAGCGCAGGTACCGCATGATATCCTGCAGCCGCGGCAGGAAATCCCTCCTGTGCCAGCCTGACAGGGGTATGGAGGTCAGGAGGTGCATCACAACTATCTTCAATATATAGGCGGAAAAGCCTGTGCCCACCAGGATGTGGGCGCAGATCTGCAGGCGTTTGAGGTGGCAGCTGTCATGCGGGGCCTGCCTGGCGATATGCCTGAAGAACTTCACCTCTGCCATAGCGTAGCTCTCTGGCCCTGCCGTGCTGCTGGTAACAACTGCCTCTGCCTACTCGATGCTCAGGAAGATGTCCGACTTGCCTTGCTGCACCCCAAAAATCATCTCAATCAGGAGGGATCTCTTGAAGGCATTTGTGATTTGGAGCTGGCAGGAGCGGCTGCGGGGCAGCACCGTTAGCCTGCATTTAGATGACAGAGGCAAAACTTCCCAGGTTGTTGTCAGCAGCTCTTGGAACCAGCAGGCAGTTTTCTCTATATCTAGGTAGGACCCGGTGCAGAGGGTGCGTAGGAGGCTGGGACCCTGTTTTTTTCTCAGCTCCTCCTCGTTGTGGTGGAGGAAGCACAGCATGTCCCCCACCAGCCACTCCCTCGTGCAGGTACAAACCAGCTCCACGCAGAGGAATGAGTTCTTTGCTGGTAGCTCCCCTGCAGTGCTCAGCTTCAGGTGGAAGGCCTGCCCAGTGGGGGCCTTCAGGGGTACCATGAAGCGGTAGACAGCATCATGCTTACGAGGAGTCCAGACATTGATGGCTCTGCTCACACTGATGGCTGGCTGCAGTTATGACATGAAATCTTCCCTGGAAAATATCTGACATGCAGAGAGAAGAGTGTCCACCAGGTCCTCAATGAGTTTGGAACTGTAGGTCAGGTCCTGCACGTGCTCCTGGAAGCGATTTTTCAAAAATCTTCCCACTTCTAATGAAACAGCGGGGTTTTCTTCTTCCTCCTCCTTATCCTCTGTGCTTCTGGAGCTGCTCTCCTTGCTGCTGTTGGCTGGCTGACGGCTCCCTTTCCTGAGCCACCAGCAGAGCCCAAAGAGCAGGACCAGGACTCCAGCAACGGCCCAGAACTGCCACTGCTGCAAGGCAGCAAAGAGCAGGGCTCCCCAGGCAAAGGCGCTCTGCTCCTGGCTCCTCTGCTCCAGCTCCTGCAGCAGCCGAGTCATCTCCTGGCTCAGCTGCTCCACACGCTGCTGCATGCGCTCGCGCGTGGCCTCATCCAGCTCATCACCGACCACGTGCGGGTACTGGATGATGCTTTGCACAATGAGTGCGAGGAGATTTGCGACAGCCATGGCCTGCAGGAGGAGGGAGAGAAGGGGTTCAGTGGGGCTGGGAGGGAGGGAGCTGCTGGTGGTGGGGGGGGCAGGGATGAGAGCCGCAGGGATCTGGGGACATGTAGGAGAGGGGGCGAGGCATCGTGGGAGGCAGGAAGGCCTGCTGTCAGCCCCGGCGGCGGCAGCAGCACAGTGCCCTGCCCAAGGCGCTCCCACGAGTGTCTGGGCCCTCGAGGCAGGGTGAGAACCCACCCCCCTGGGGCTCCGCGTTCCTGCCCACGCCCTCCTCCAGCTCAGCCTCCCCCCGCGTGCGCACTCACCGCTGGCCCAGGCCGGACTGGGGCAGCGCTGCCTGCTGGCGCCCCTGATAACCACCCCCATTGTGACTCGTGCCCTGTGCTGTCACAAGCGCCAGAGCGCATCACAGGCACGCCCGCCAGCCAGCCCCAGCCTTTGGCCCTACCCCGGCTCAGCGACTCACAGCTGCCCCAGGCAGCCAAAGCCCCGACACCCACAAAGTACAGACCCACCCAGCAGGACGTGGCTCCCAGGGGCTCCCTTTACAAAGCAGACAGAAGCCTCCCAAGCCCTTACCAAACATAAAATCGGGTGACGTGACTGGTGGATGCTTTGTTCCTTGAGATGCCATCCTGTGAGATGGGATCGGCTCCCTTGGTGCTGACCTCTGTGCTTGTGGACATGGGTGTGCTCTTGGTGCCTTCGTGACACCGATGGTGGGTGGTGGTGTATATCCTGGTGGTGGGGTGGGACCTGCCCACGGCAGGACCTCTGCTCCTGCTGTGCCACTGCGAGAGGACAGGGACCCTCAGATTGATAAGGGATCAAGTACGGTCCGATGAGCAGTCCACGAAAAGAGGGGGTGGAAGCCGGCCGGAACAGGTGAGCGCTACCCTAGGACTCGGGAAAATTTAGCGCGCTAAGAAAACAAAGGGAATCTTGCTCTGATCAAGCGAGCGGCCGGGAGGAGAATGGGGTCTTCTTTGTCAAAGGAAGAGGCGGCAGTGCTCAAGTTTCTCCTACATATACTCTCTACGAGAGGACTGAGTTATGACCTGTGTATGGGATCACCCGGCTAAACCTGTTTCGGAGCACCAAGGCAAGATGCAGGGAGTTGTGATTGGACTCAGCTTTGTCTCACCTTGACAAATCCTTATCTATGCAGAGAGGACCTGGGGGGAGCTGTGGAAACGGCTCAGCCCGGGGTTGTCTGAACACTGCCCGAACCCGAAACCCAAAACCCAAATGGAGCCTGAATGATCCCTTAACAAACAAAATGCCCTGAGTACCATTCCACCACTATTCAGTAACTGTGTGCTAGACATCACTAAATTACCACATAGACTAAGGAGCCGAGCCATCAAGGCACCAGAGATAAACATTTGTGCATAAGCCTGCCCCCACCCATCAAATCAGGGAATAAAAAAACCCGTAAGGTTTGGGCAGAAAAATGGGGAGAGTCGCTTTTCCAAGGGTACAGCTGGCCTGTAGGAGATTCTTTCCCCCTTGTCCAGGACGCTGTACAAAGTAACTTCCCAGGGATTAAGAGGCCTTACCTGAGAGAGGGGGTAAGTGATTAAGAAACATACGTATGGTATTTGGCATGCTTTAAGACTGTGATTAGTGCACTCTTTTTTTTGTAAGGTATTAATATCTAGCACGCTTGTGAATTGTGTATTTAATTGCAATAGTGCATTCCTCCATTGTATCCATAAAAGAACCTGCAATAGTGGCGTATTGGACCTGTGAGTGAAGTTCAAATAAATTGTTAATTTGAACCTGACAGTGAAGTCTTTCTCTCCGTCACAACCTGTCTACCTCGAAGGCGCTGTTAATTTGGGCGCGCAATAAAAGACTTATCCCCACGATTGAGGCTGCCTATGCTCAGGACACTTGGTCCAAAATTGGGGCTGTACTGTGGGATGAAGTTAGTACAGGATCCAGGGAGGCGGTCAAATTCTCCACTGCGCGGAGGTTCATCTCAGAGACTTCGACGGAAATGCAGCAGAGCGACGTGCTGCTGCTGCGGCGTTCATGGCTCTGGCTCCTGAGAAGGAAACCAACCCTACAGGACTGTCTTTTGGTGCGCTGCCCACGGCACCCGCCAGCCAAACCCAGCTGGACAGACGTGGCCTCCGGCAGCGTGGCGGTGCGGGTGCGGGTGCGGGGCCGCCGTGCCGGGCGCGCAGCGCGGCGGAGGCGGGCGGCCGCCATGGGCCCGGCCGCCATGGGCCCGGCCCTCCCCGCTGGTGCGCGGCCCCGCCGCCCAGGGATGCACAATCAAAGCCGCAGCACATCGATCCGCCGGCGCTCGCTGAACTGAGCGCGGCGGCTCGCCGGTGAACTTGGACAAAAAAAAAAGAAAAAAAAAAAAAAAGTCTGCCGCGGAAGCCCTTGCAGGACGCGGAAAAAGCGGCAGTGAGCTGTTCTAAGCCAAAACGGAGAAATACTACGCGGAAGTGCCTCCTCCTCAAACTCTACCGGAGGAGGGACCCGAGCACCTGCTGAGCTCTGTTACAGGGCATTTTGAGAAACAAGGGTTAAAAGTAAGAAAGAAAAGTTTAGAGAAGATACTTTGTAACAACTGCACCTGGTACTTAGACATATTAGAGATAAAGACTGTCTCCACTGAGTCTCTGCTGATAAAGTTTGTCTTCACTGACTCTCTGCTAACTAGCAATAATGATTAGCGCAAGGACGAATCGTAGAAAAATAGAAAAGACTGCCAAAATAGTGCCCTAGAGTTAACTTGTCTCATTATAATCTCATTTTAATACTAAAAAACACACCTCCTAGCTAGAGAAGCCTCAACCCAATTGAGCCCCCTACTCTCTGAGCATGCGTGGTGAATTAAAAGAGAACTGTAACTTTAAGATGAAGTAAGAAAAGTATTAACCAATAGTTAATTAAGGGGTAGCACCAGTAGGCGTAACTATCTTTGTTAACTGTTTTAAATACCTGTCATGATTTTAACCCGGTGTGCAAGCTTTGTGGAGAAATCCCCTTGCACCCGGCGCCACAATAAACATGCCTGCTTTATAACTGTGTGTGAGTTGTGAAGTTCGTTTCCGCGCGTCAATTTTGGCGACCCAGGTGGGACCCTCTCTGCCCGGCTGCAGGACCGGCTGAGAGGGGGACATCCTTGGCGCGCCCCGAGATTTCTCGGAGGACCTCCCTCGCTCGCCCGATCACTGCAGGGACAGACAAGGACCATCAGCGGACCAGGTATGTTCAGGAAGGGGAACCTGTAAGTCGTGAGGAGACGTCCTACGCGAGGTAAAGAGCATTGGTGCTCGCCCCAGGAGGGATTCGAATCCAGTAGTGAGGTCGCGGGAATCCCTGATTGAGGGAAGTACGCGGGAGTGCTCTCTGCTGAAATTGCGGGGAGTATGGGATAGCTACCTGAACGCGGGAATCCCTGATTAAGGGAAGTACGTGGGGCTGCTATCGTTTGGATCAACTATTATAACCCATGGGAACTGAAATTTATATTATTGTGGCTATAATTGGTATTTTATGATAGTCATTACAATCTATATACTTAAGAAGTTTTGTTTCCGGTACCGTGTATTCTGTGAAAAGTGCTTCATTATATACAATTAATGTTGTTGTAAGTTGTTGTAAGTTGGGTGAGTGTTTGAGTGAGTGAGACTCTGTCGGACTGCGGGGCGAGTGCGGAGTCCTGATCCACGGTTCCGAGTTCTCCGTGAGGAAAGCGGCCAGAGATGGACGAAGTGTATGACAGACTGTGTTAATCGACCTGATTGTTAACCCTTATTGTCTTATACACAGATATCAGGATTTTTTCATGCAACCGAATATGTTTTTGAATGTTTTTGTTGTAAACAGAACGTTTGAGTACAGTTTGGGGACGAGATGATTTTTGGCACAGTGAGTGTCAAGGAAGCAGGTGCTTTGTGGAAATATAAAAGGTATAAGGAATCAGTAAAAATGTTGCTGGTATGTGTGGGGGGGAAATGTAGAACAGAATAGTGACGGGTTTATTTGGCGTGGAGCAGTGTCTGATTTGCCATTGGTGTTGCTTGTTTGTTTGTGCTGTGTTTGGAGTGTCATAAATACAGTATTTCCTTTTGACAATTGTCTTGAATTTAGGTGCATTCGCTGTGGGGCGAGTACGTCCTTGCATCTTTAGCCTTGGACAAGGTATTATTGTTGTCAATTCAATCCAGTTGTATTCTTAGGCTGAGGAATAAGCCCCTGCGGGCAGGGTGTTCATTATGGGAAGTAAACAAAGTGGCGGAATATTGAAAAGGAGCCTTCTAGGCTGTATTTTAGCTCACTGGAAGGAGATAGGAGAGCTGCCAGGAGGAAGCGTGAGCAGAAAGACTTTAATAAAAATGATGAGAAGAAATGGCCCTTTAAGGGAACCTTGAATTATAATACCTTGTTGCAACTGATGTTGTTTTTGAGGGGGAGCCAGTACCGCGTTTCCCAGATGGGGTGGAAGCAGGGAAACGGTCCCGCAGCCTCCCCCGGCTGGGGAGGGAGCTGGAGCCCAGTAAAACCGCTGTGAGGAGGCCCGAGCTCGGTGCTGCGTGGTGTGTGCCCAAGGGGGCCCCTCCTGCCTCAAAGGTGCTTCTCGGAGGCAGCAGCCCAGCTGCTCAGAAGCACAGAGAAAGGGTAGACCCTGTCCTTGATTTTATTTTTTTTTCTCAAGATGAAACCTATTAACCAAGCTTTAACACCTACGGATGATGATTTTGTAACGGTAAAGGAGCTACTGGCCAAAGTGAAAAGGCGTACTTTTCAAAGCCTCTTAAATTTAGATTGGGAAAACAATTGGGAATACACAAATTCTTATATATGCCTAACTCACCAAAACGTCTATTGGGGCGAGACTTATTGGAACAACTAAAAGCGAAAATAAAATTTGAGAAAGCAAAAATAGAGCTTCAAGTGGGGGATGACCAGCTAATTGAACTTGTGAGTCTGGCCCTCATAGATACTCCTGTTAGCTCAGAAATATCTGACGAAATCCAGAACCAAGTATATCCAGGAGTATGGGCCTCAGAAATACCAGGAAAAGCAAAAAATGCCTCCCCAATAATGGTCAGGCTCAAATCAGGGGCGCGGCCTGTAAGAATTAAGCAATATCCCCTCAGAACTGAAGATAGGGAAGGAATCCGACCAATAATCAACCGGTTTATCAAATATGGGCTACTAACAGAGTGTGAATCGGAATATAACACTCCCATTTTACCTGTCAAAAAGCCAGATGGTAATTATCGAATAGTACAGGACCTCAGAGCTATTAATAAAATTGTTGAGGATCTGCATCCTGTAGTGGCAAACCCATATACATTATTAACTAAATTGACACTTGAATTGGCCTGGTTTACCGTATTGGACCTAAAAGACGCCTTCTTTTGCCTACCTTTGAGTCCAGAGAGCCAGTTGCTGTTTGCATTCGAGTGGGAAAACTCGGACTCTGGGAGAAAGACACAATTAACGTGGACTGTGTTACCACAGGGGTTTAAAAATAGCCCCACTCTTTTTGGGAACCAACTAGCCAAAGACTTCGAACAGTGGGAGCGACCACATGGAGATGGAATAATGTTACAATATGTAGATGATCTATTGATAGCCACTAAAACAAAAGAACTATGTATACTATGGACAGTCAGTCTGCTGAATTTCCTTGGACTTAATGGCTATCGAGTCTCTCCACAGAAAGCCCAAATAGCTCAGCAGCAGGTAACTTACCTCGGGTACGAGATAACTGCTGGCCAAAGGACCCTAGGAACAGCAAGAAAGGAGGCCATCTGCCAAACTCCTCGACCACAGATGGCTAAAGAACTCCGTACGTTTTTAGGGATGACGGGATGGTGTTGTCTATGGATCTATAACTACGGACTCTTGGTAAGACCACTCTATAAACTGTTGAAATCTAATCCAAAAGACCTCACCTGGAATGGGGAAGCAGAAAGAGCATTTCAGCAGCTGAAAAGGAAATTAATGGAAGCCCCTGCCTTGGGGTTACCAGATATTACTAAGATGTTCTGGTTGTTCTCCCATGAGAAACAGGGAATAGCTCTGGGAATCCTAGCCCAAAACTTGGGACCATATAGAAGAGCAGTGGTGTATTTCTCCAGAGAACTTGATGAAGTAAGTAAAGGTTGGCCTAGCTGCTTAAGGGCGGTAGCAGCATTGGTGTTAAATATTCAAGAAGCACGTAAATTTACATTGGGCCAAAAGATTACAGTGCTGACATCTCATACTGTATCCACAGTATTAGAGATAAAAGGGGGGCATTGGCTCTCACCACAGAGATTCCTTAAATATCAAGCTGTTCTGGTGGAACAGGATGATGTGGAAATAATTGTTACTAATATTGTCAATCCAGCAACTTTCCTCAGTGGAACCACAGGAGAACCGGTATCACATGACTGCCTGGACGATTGAAGCGGTCTATTCCAGCCGACCAGATCTAAAGGAGGAGCCACTGGAAGACGCTGAGGATTCCTGGTACACAGATGGAAGTAGCTTTGCTCGACAAGGTGTCCGCAGAGCAGGGTATGCAATAACCACCGTGAATCAGGTAATAGAATCCGCAGCCCTTGCCCCAAATACTTCAGCACAAAAAGCAGAAATAATCGCTTTAACCCGAACGTTGGAGCTAGCCAAAGACACAAAAGATTAATATCTGGACAGACTCCAAATATGCTTTTGGGGTAGTCCATGCCCATGGAGCCATATGGAAAGAAAGAGGACTCCTATCCACCCAAGGGAAACATATAAAACATGCTGAAAAAATTCTTAGGCTCCTGGAAGCAGTACAGCAACCTGAAAAAGTGACTATCATGCATTGCAAGGATCATCAGAAAGGAGATACCGCTCAAGAATTGGGCAATGCTATGGCAGACTGAGAAGCCAAAAGAGCAGCTGAGAAAGGTGAATTAGAGGTGCAGTCTTTGGTCCCAGACGGTAAAATACAAATTGATTGTGAACCCAGGTATTCCAAAGAAGATCAGAAATTAGTTGAAGACGTAGGGGGAGAAGTAGAGAAAGGTAAGTGGGCAAAGACCCCACAGGGCAAAATAATAATCCCATTTGTGTTATCGTGGGTCATAGTTATAGCAGAACACAGGAAATCCCACTGGGGAGCTGAGGCCTTGTATAAACATTTGAGTCAGCGTATAGTTGCCCGGAACCTCTACACCACTGTTAAACAAGTGACACAGCAGTGTGAAATATGTTTGAAAAATAATCCTAAGGTAAGCCCTAAAGTCCAACTTAGACAGATAGGGAAAGGAAACTATCCAGGACAGCAGTGGCAAATTGATTTCTCAGAACTTCCAAGAAAAGGGGGGTTTCGATATCTGCTGGTTCCAACAGACACCTTTTCAGGCTGGCCAGAAGCATTCCCTTGCCGAACTAATAAGGCTAGGGAAGTAACTAAAGCACTATTACAAGAAATAATACCAAGATTTGGAATTCCTGCAACAATCTCCTTGGATAGAGGATCACATTTCATTACAAAAATTGTTCAACAAGTTAGTAAACTCTTGGGATTGGCAGTTACATACCTCATATAGGCCACAAGCAAGTGGTCAAGTGGAAAAGATGAACCACTTAATTAAGTTACAGATTGTAAAATTGGGGCGGGAGGCAGGATTGCCTTGGCCACAATTATTATCTTTGGCACTCCTGAGGATTAGAACTAAGCCAAGAACTAAAGAGGGGTTGAGCCCTTTTGAAATACTGTACGGGAGGCCCTATATTGTACAGGTGGGAATATCAACTCAGATTGGAGATGAAATGTTATCTGATTATATTGTAAACCTGCAAAAACAACTTCGGGAGATAGAGAAACTTGTCTTAGGAACCAGAGCCCGAGGTCTTGATGGGCTGGTGCATAATGTTAAGCCTGGTGATTATGTGTATGTGAAGTCCTTTACAGATTCACCTCTGAAACCGAAATGGGAAGGCCCCTTCCAGGTGCTGCTGACAACCCATACAGCGATCAAGATTAAAGAGCAGACCTTGTGGGTACATCACACCAGAGTGAAGAAAGCCCCTAAGCCACGATGGGAATCGACACCTATGGGACCATTGAAGCTTCACATTCGAAAGCGGTGATATGGATTCTTACGACTCTGCTGAACTGTAACCACTGTTGGGAGTGGCTTTGGACAAACACTTATTTTGGGTATACGGGAAGCTCGGGAACGGGTTGAATTTGGCAACTGTGGCAATATGTAATAATAACATGACACTGTGACCAACTGAATGGGAAAGAATAGAGTCGGTCTATACCTGGACGATTGAGAAAGGAAAGGAGGTTCAGATAGATTGTAGACTCCTTAAAGTAAGTAACCCGCCTCCTCTCCAGACCCAAATTACTGTCAAGAACGGTCTGGGATTCTGCCAATCGAACAGGCAGCACGATATGTAAAAGAAAGGACATTTGCTGGTATCCCTTCAATATAACTCAAACGGTGACCATAGTATGTCTGGGGGCAACTCAAGAGGGGGCCCAAGCTCTAACTTTTAGATTTCGGTTGCAGACACCAGAGGAAACCACTACTCCCCCTGCCTACACTACCTCGACTCAGGCTACTAAATCAAGCCCCACAGAGCCTGAGCAAATAGGACCATATGTGTATCCGACAGGACCATACGTAATTAAATATGTCAGTCAGCAACAGGTAATGTCTAATCCAATATGGTCTCTTAAGCGAGTGGAATTATTAATACAGAACCATCCTGTTCATCATTTATAAGACTCTTACACATAGGGTGGACGTCATGGTTACATAAGAGGACCCTTCCTTCCCGAATGAGAAAAAGGAGACATGTGATTGGTGCAGTAGGAACAGGACTGGGAGTTTTAAATAGTATAGATACTGAGATAATAAGGAACAAACTCGAAACGGTGACCAGTGATCTAAACAAAATACAGAACCCTTTAAGATCTTCCCTCCTAACTTTAGGAACCAGCCAATGGCTTACAGCAAATATGTTACCACAGTGGGAAAAGCTTAATGAAAAGGACAATGAATTGATTATAAATGCATTAGACGTGACTCAGACTAACATTTCTACAGCACTCAGTTGTATCCAAGCCCAATTATGGTTACAGACAATAGCAGCTGCAATCATTAGGGAAGGTGAAGACGGAATCCTACCAAAAGAAATCCGAAAGGTGATTTGGAATAACGCAACAAAATTTGAAAGGAGATTCCAATCGTGGTGGCATTTGGTTAATTTTACCTTTGACCCTACTAACAACACAGCTACAGCTTTTGTACTGACAATATACAAAGCTTTAGTGTATAACATATACCCGATTGTTGCACTAGGATTAAATTACCATGGAACTGTACTTTATCCCCTAGGACATAGGGTATGGGCTATGAAAATAAGGAATAAGTGGCAAACTATTAATGTCGAGGCCTGTATCGTACGAGACCAACAAGGATTTATTTGTGAAGGAAACACCATCAAAGGGCAAGATATTTGTCTTGACACTGAACAAAATGTTTGTCACTTTGAGGTGCATCCCAACGAGACCCTAAGAACCATCATAATTTACAGGGGTATGGGATGTGTTTGTCTGAGAACTCAATGTGATTTTGTACAAGTAGATGATCAAATGGTGGACATGAGAAACCATTCAAATATTTGCATTTGCAACTTTGTTAGTCTTACAGGATGTGATTTTAACTACACGGCTCCTGTTACTACTTATCAATTGCTACAATTTAATTATACATTGATTCAGGATATACAGCCCACCCCTATTGGAATGAATCTCACTCTAATAAGAAAACTATTACATCATGAAAATTTAAAAAGGTTGTTAAAACAAGTTCAAGAAAGTGGAAGAAAGACTTTAATTACTGCCCATCATGATACAGAGGAAATACACCAAGTAGTGGAACGAGTGAAGTTAGACGGAGAGCACAATTGGTGGAATGTGTTTAGGGGTTATTCCCCGTCAGCTACCAAATGACCCACCCGATATTGGTGTTACTAATAGCCACCTCAACATTAACAATAGTGAATCTTATCCTTTGGTGTAAACTGAAGGAAATTATTGGGCAAGTATGGACACTAAAAGTAATGATGAAACATAACGAACCACTTTTAAAAGCAAAAGAATTTGCTTAAGGGAAAGAAAAGGGGGGAATGTTACAGGGCATCTTGAGAAACAAGGGTTAAAAGTAAGAAAGAAAAGTTTAGAGAAGATACTTTGTAACAACTGCACCCGGTACTTAGACATATTAGAGATAAAGACTGTCTTCACTGACTCTCTGCTAACTAGCAATAATGATTAGCGCAAGGACGAATCGTAGAAAAATAGAAAAGACTGCCAAAATAGTGCCCTAGAGTTAACTTGTCTCATTATAATCTCATTTTAATACTAAAAAACACACCTCCTAGCTAGAGAAGCCTCAACCCAATTGAGCCCCCTACTCTCTGAGCATGCGTGGTGAATTAAAAGAGAACTGTAACTTTAAGATGAAGTAAGAAAAGTATTAACCAATAGTTAATTAAGGGGTAGCACCAGTAGGCGTAACTATCTTTGTTAACTGTTTTAAATACCTGTCATGATTTTAACCCGGTGTGCAAGCTTTGTGGAGAAATCCCCTTGCACCCGGCGCCACAATAAACATGCCTGCTTTATAACTGTGTGTGAGTTGTGAAGTTCGTTTCCGCGCGTCAGCTCATCGATTGGGGACACGCAAATGTCGCGCGGTCCCTCACAAAGACTTCGCAAATGTTGATGGCTCTGCTCCTTCTGTGCGTCCCACAGTAGCGCGAAAGGCTGTGTTAGGCTTTATTCGGGAAGGAAAAACCTGCGCCAGCACGTGGCGCGAAGTGGGGAGCGGGGAGGGGGTGAACATCTCTCTGCCGCAGCCCGGGCCCGGCTGTGCCGCCGCCGCCGCTGCGCGTGCGCCCGTCCTGCGTGCGCCCGGCGCCCCCGCCCCCCCCCCGCCCTCCCTCCGGCCCCCGCCCCTCCCCCGAAAAAACCCCCAAAACCCTCAGTTCAGAAGTTGCAGCATTCTCAACCCCCCCACTCTCTTCAGCACTCAAGAGAGGCATCACCTTAGTGCTTCTGAACACAAACAGGAGAAGCAATAGATAAAGTTAGTTATAAAGGGTTTACCGCTCAAAATTTTATTTGACAAAATAGACTTCTAGAAAGCAATTTGTATTAAGAGGTTTGAAAAGCAACTGAAGTGTTTTCTCCAGGAGAAATTAAGAACAAGTCTATCAGGAGCTTATGTGAAACAAAGAATGAACCAGTCTGTCAAGTACTTATCCCAAACTTCAAGTTTTCCTACATATTTCGGACATCACAAATCTTGGTTTCTTCCAGCAACAGGTAAGAAGGACACGCTTGGCCTGTTTCAAGGATCCACACATCCTCTAAGCTTAAGTTTAGACAGTTCCTGCTCGTGTATCATTACATGGGTGACATTTTAGTTGCTGGGAAACATTTAGATGTTGAAAAAACATTGCAAGATTTGACCGTTACGGTAGAGAGAAAAGGTTTAAAAATCGCACCTGAAAAGGTTCAAAAGGGTCCTCCATGGCATTATTTGGGTTGGATCATCACACAGGGTACTGTGAGGCCACAGAAAATACAGCTGACCACACAGATAACAACATTAACAGATGTGCAGATATTATTGGGGGACATTCAATGGGTACGCTCCATTGTTGGCATTACCAATGATGACCTAGAACCTTTAATGCCTCTGTTAGGGACTTCTGCATCTGCTGATGCATCGAGAACTTTATCGATGCAGCAACAGCAAGCTTTGCAAAAGATAACCAAGAAATTAGTCAGTGGGGCATCACAACGATTCATTACAGAACTACCTATGCACTTACTTATTGTTAATTCCAGTAAAAGTAGGAACCATGTTTTAGGTCTCTTAATCCAGCAATCACCAAAAAGTGTTGTAATATTAGAATGGCTTTTCTTGTCATATCAGCCTAAGACAACAGTGTCTACTAGAATAGAACTGCTTGCAAATATCATCATAAAGGGAAGGCGTCGCAGTATTGATTTAACAGGGCAGGATCCAGAACGAATTTATATTCCTGTTAAGCAATCCTATTTAGATTGGCTTTTGTCCTCTTCTGATATTTTACAATATGCTTTTGCAGAATATACTGGTCAGATTACTAATGCTTACCCACCCACAAGACTTTTACCGTTGTTACAGGACCAAGCGTTTGAAGAATCTCCGCAATTATGAGAAACGCCTGTCCCAGGGCTTACCATTTTTACCGATGCAGGAAAAAAGTCAAAACGAGCCGCTATTACTTGGTGTGTTCAGGGACAATGGCATTCCCAATTGCTTACGGGTTGTCCGCAAGATTCGTTGCAAACATTAGAGCTAAAGGCCGTGGTTTGGGCTTTTCAGAATTGGGCAACTCAACCTCTTAACATTGTTTCTGATTCTTTGTATGCGGTGGGTACTGTTAAACGGATTGAACGATCTATGGTACGTGAGGTGAAAAACCCGATATTATACCAGTTGTTGTTACAGATGTTGCATTTGTTAAATCAGCGAACCAATCCTCATTTTATTACGCATATTCACAGCCATCAGTTTGACTCTGGTCTGGCCATTGGCAATAACAGAGCAGATGACTTAGTTGCCGCCGCTTGGGAAAATCGCCAAACTAACCTGTTTGCGCAAGCCCGGAGTTCCCATGAATTTTTTCACCAATCGGCTAAAGTTTTAGTGAGACAATTTAATCTTTCTATTTCTGATGCCCGTGGCATTGTGCAATCATGTCCGGACTGCCAAATTACAGGTCTGGGATTGGGTTTAGGAGTCAATCCTCGTGGATTGCATGCTTTACAATTGTGGCAGATGGACGTCACTCATATTCCTGAATTTGGGCGTCAAAAATATGTTCATGTAAGCATTGACACATATTCTCTGGCTATGTGGGCAACGGCGCAGACAGGTGAAATGGCGAGACATGTGATTAGACATATGTGTGCATCCATCGCTGTGTTAGGTGTACCTAATGAAATTAAAACCGATAACGGGCCTGCTTCTGTTTCGCATCGCTTCGCACATTTTTGTACCCAGTGGGGCATCCGTAGGTCTACGGGTATTCCACATTCCCTGACGGGACAGGCCATAGTAGAACGTGCTCATGCTAGGCTGAAATCGCTTTTGCAAAAACAAAAAGGGGGAGACTCATCCCTGTGTCCAGCTGAACAGCTTGCAAAAGCGCTGTGTGTGTTAATTTTTTTACACTTAACGGGCAATCGCAAGTCCCCCCCAATAGTGATACATCATTTATCGCTGAAATCTGGCCTGCAGCCCTCGACACCTGTGCGGGTACAGTTCAAGGACCCAATTTCTGGGGAATGGAAAGGTCCTGCTGAAGTTAAAATGACTGGGAGAGGTTATGCTTGGATCTTAACAGATCAGGGTCCACGGTGGATCCCAGCACGGTGGATTAGACCATGGAAAGAACCTCCTCCTTCGATTGACCCCGTCCAGTTGAATGACAACTGAATACGTGCACTGTGCCACCTGCGGACGACAAGAATTTCGTTGTCGAGGATTAGCGGGACATTGGTGTCATGACTGTTTAGAAGGACAATACCAAATCGGTTCGCAATGCTTCTCGCATCATGGTAGCAACACGTCACGAGCCTGAGGCCAACTCTGACAGACTGCTCCAACAGACTCAGTTATGGTATACGCGGATCTGGCAGCAAATGAATTCCGGGAACTCATCCACATAAGACTGGCCTTTTTAGAATTCTGATGAATATGTATGATTTTTCTGTATATGAACTGAGGTGCTTTGCTAACCCGTTGGAGCACTCATGGTGGACAAATCCCCAGTGCTGCCCAGCGCTGTATTAAAGAATGCCTGCTTAATAACAAACTAGTTGTTATTAAGTTATTCATCTTGGAAAACCGTCCTGATCGCGGGCTTGGTACCGACTTTGTTGTTTCAGTTTTAGATGGGACAATCTCTGTCCGGCTGCAGGAACCTCTGAATCGGCGACTCCCTAGGCCAGCCCCAGAGATTTCTCTGGAGAGACTCACCGATTCAGTGGATCCTTGCGGGGGCAGACAAGGACCTCTGGTAAGAATAAGGCATTCTTTTTTGTTAGAGACCAGTCATTTGAAGCTGCTCATAAGTCACGGTTTGTGAGAACCCCGCCGGGTGGCATACAATTGCATATATGATTTGTATTAATCACTTGGTTACTACGTTGCATGATTTGTATTGATCATTTGGTTAGTACTGTCATTTGGTTGTGAATGAATGGGAACAAACTAAATCAAAGTGTGCTGATTTGTTTAAATATAATAGGGATAGACGAAGGAACAGATAAATATGGAGCGGTGGTTGTTATTTATGGGCTTGTTAGCGTTACCTGGTGGAAGCCTTACTGCTTTCTCCGGTAATTCGTTTGTCACCTCACTTCAAAAGGTAAATATCACTGGGTTGAAGGAATGTTGGGTTTGTGGTACGGCTGATCAATATCAGAACCCCGTAACTGGTATTCCGATAACGAATTGGAGTGCATACAATACCTATGAACTACTCAACACTAGTGGTCAATGTAGAAATTTATCTAGCCCCTTACAGGATCATCCCTAGTCATTACAGCTACTCAATAAGTCTGTTGTTTTTATCAATTATACTTATGATAACAAGGCAGTAACCTGGAATGAAATGTCCTCACCCTATTATGGGAATTTTAATACCTCGAAGGGGAATTGGACGAGAGTGCGGTTGAAATACGGTCCATTTAATGCACTTAGACAAGGTCCACAAAACAACACGTTGGGTATAGATCTCCAACAGTGGACCGACTTTCTCTATGCTCTCACTGGGCAGAATAAAAGCCTCGTGATCACGGTCACCTGTGACCTACAACCAGGCCTATGGTGGCTGTGTGGTGATTTGATAGCCAGAAAGCAGTTGCCTGGCAACTGGACTGGGCACTATACTCTTGGAATGTTAATACCAAACCTCCAAGTTTTTAATCATTCTGACATGCATGGTATCGTGCGTGGTGTTTGGACGCGGTCACGATGTCGGAGAAGCCGAGAGAATCCCTTGAGCATTTACAATACCTGTTTTCACAGCTTTGTTAGGGCAATCTTTCCTACATTGGGTATTCAACAGTTAGAGCAAGCCCTGGTAAATATTTCCACAGAAATGGAGCTCATTGCCAATGCTACAGCCGCAGCCATCACTGCGTTGCAGATGGAAGTTCCATCCTTGAAAGAGGTTGTATGGCAGAATCGCCGAGCCCTTGACCTCCTCACCGCCCAGGTGGGAGGAGTCTGTACCCTTATAAACGAGTCTTGTTGTGCTTATGTAGATCAGTCAGGGGTAATTTTATCCAATGTACAACAAATATGGGATCACACAAAAATCTTACATGCTGTCACCCAGGACAACGTTTCATGGTTAGAATCATTGTTTAAATCGTAGGGCATTACAGGATGGTTAGCAACCCTGGTTAAAACTGGGCTGTTTATATTGCTTGTCATTTTTGTAGCATTGCTTGTGTTGCCTTGTTTATTTCAATGTTTTCAAAAGGCATTAGAAGGAATGGTGCGAAGAGTATGGTTCAACCAAGTGCCAGTTCTCTCCGATGAGCCTTGGAGTGTTCAAAAAAAAGAAGGGGGAATTGTGGGAGATTTTCTGGTAAGAAATGGACATCCTGTGAACACTCCAAGCACTGAAAATCTGTACTTAACTTGTATATAGGCCTCTGTACTCAAAGGTTATGAGCGAACAATGATTTGGACTGAAAGGTTACCTTCGGGCAGCATGAATGCTGTGTAATCTAAAAGCAGAACAAGAAAAGGGAGGAAAGCATGATAAAGACAGAACTTCAGCCAGGATATAGGCGGGAGCCACGTTCGTGTGAACAGCTAGCTTTAACCAATGGTGGAATGCTTAGAGTCGCGTGCTTGCTTGCTGAAAACCAATCATAAGGCTGACGGCGCGTGTAATGCGATAACAGAAGGTATATTAACTGAGCTATCTGCGCAATAAAGTGGCATCAAACTGATCATATTGGTCGTCGTGTTGTTGTCCGTGACTTCCGCGTCAACAGCTAGTACCTCTGCGAACAGCTTTTCCCATATCGCAAATGGTTTTAAACGCAACCTTTTCATGATCACTATGGCCCAGACAGTCACCAACCATCACTTCACCCACGAGACCATCTCTATGTACAAACAGCAGGTCTAGGAGGGCACCTTTCCTACTCGGCTCCCTTAGTACCCTTAGTAATCAAAACGTTATCTTCAGCGTGGCCTTCAGGAATTTCCTGGGCCTGTTCGTGTCTGTCCCATGACAGTCCCAATTTGCAGCTGGGAAGTTGAAGTCTCCCGTAAGGACAACATAGGGCGACTGATCCAGAGATTTCCCTTGATTCCTTAGAGAGTAATACATCGGTGCCGTCATCCTGGCTGGGTGATCCATAGTAGAGTCCTGCAAGAACATCTGCTTTATTAGCTTTTCCCCTAATCTTTACGCAAAGGCTCTCGACCATGTCGTCCCCAACTGCAAGCGCTGTACAGCCCAACCCCTCCTTTACATACAGCACTACCCCACCGCCTCGCCTGCCCTGCCCTGCCTCTCTCTCCTGAAGAGCCTGTAACAGTCCATCAGAGCACTCCAGTCACAGGACTCTTGCCAACAAGTCTCACTGAGGCCAATGATGTCGTAGCTCTGGGACTGAGCCAAGACCTCTAGTCCCTCCTGTCTATCCCTCACACCGTGTGCATTAGTGTACAAACATTTCAAAAGCGCTCCAGTGTACTCACCACATCGTGGAGTAGAGGGAAAGCTCTCACTAGCACACCGTCCCTCAAACATTGTCATGCCGTCCCTTAGCTTATCACTAGTAAGCCTGATTTTTTCCCTTCCCCCCTTCAAAGCTAGTTTAAAACTCTTTCAATCAGCCCCGCTAACTGGTGAGCAAAAATACTTTTCCCCCATGGAGAACGGTGAATCTCGTCAGGCCCCAGCAGGCCTGGAGTCAGGTAGACCATCCCGTGATGGAAAAACCCCAAATTCTGCTAGTGACGCTAGCCCCAGAGCCAGGTATTGATAAGCTGTGTCCGCCTGCTTGTTTCGATGTCATTCCCTACGACTGCGAGGACAGAGGAGAACACTACCTGTGCTCCTGATCCCTTTACCAATCTCCCCGAGGCCCTGAAGTCTCTTTTGACCGCCCTTGGGCTTCTCATCGCGACTTTGTTGGTACCCACATGAAAAAGCAAGAGTGGCTAATAATCTGAGGGCCGTACTAGGTTAGGAAGTTTCCTGGTAACGCCTTCACCCTGAGCCGCAGGGAGGCAGAACGCTTCCCGAAAAGGCAGGTGTGCTCAGCAGAGCAGGGGAGTAGTGAATGAATTCTTTATTTTGCTTGGCCTGGGCATGTAGCTCTTGCTTTACGTACTAAACTGTCCTCTCTCAACCCACACGTTTTCCCACTTTTATGCTTCAGAGTCTCTCCTCCATCCCACTGGGGGAAAGGGATTGAGCAGCAGCGTGATGCCAAGCTGCCTACTGGCATTAACCCACAACACCTGGGAAGCCAAAGCCCAGGAAATCATTGAAACCAGAGCCCACTGCATCAGCTCTTCTGCAAAATGCTCGCTGACTCTGCCGCAGCTGAGCTGTCAGCACCCTATGCCCGCGTTCGCCATCAAAGTGATGCACAGAGACTCATGGATGCAGCGTTTCTTCAAACAAGTGATTTATTGCCATCTTTGTCCACGGCCAATCTCCCGGAGGGAATGGACTCTCTCGAAGAGGGAGGGCAGTCACCGTCCAGGTGGTAACGGGAGTCTCTGTCACAAGCCTTCTTGCAACAGCCTCTTCAGCTGCATCGGCTCAGACTCCCCAGAGTGTGCTTTTGCTCTGGAGGAAAGGTGTGTTCAGCAGTTCCCGCTGCCAACTGAGCAGTGTCTTCTCCATATGCTGCGTGCTCGGTTCTGCGGCACCAGCCTCCCGGGGAGCGTCTAGGATGGGTAGACTCTCCACCCGGCCCCCAGTGAGCACACCGAGGCACATCAGCAGTGCCTCTTGCTTGGTCCTTGCACAGCCGGAGCTGCCAGCAAGAATGTCTGAGCCCCTGTGAAATGCCTTCCCGGCCGCAGCCAGTGCGAGGGGAAAGCAGGGCGAAACTCGTCTTTGTCGCCACCATCGTCATCACCGTCTGCTGCGCTGGGGACACCATTGAGAGGAGAACGCTGCTGCTCTTGGCAGAGGGCTGCTGCGCACGGGGTTTTCCCTTTCCTTCCTGTGTCCAGCCTTCTCCCCTCTTTTTCCCTGGGGTACGAGGTGGTTGTGTGCCATCAGCTGTGAGCCGCGCAAACATAGCTCTGTGCATGAAGACCTCTTTCATTGTCCATAGAACAGCAGCCTCGTGAGCCTATCTTGCAGCTCATCGAACTCACGCAGTGCCTCAGCGTGGGCAGCAGGATCCTGTGCCAGGTGCTGGAAGAGGTTGAGTGGCTCGGCCGTTTGGAAGGCTGGGGGCAAGGTGATCTCCTCGGGCACGGTCTCATTGCCAAAGAAGAAGTGATCAAGGCGTTTCTCCTCCAGGCAGCAGCGCAGGTACTGCATGATATCCTGCAGCCGCGGCAGGAAATCCCTCCTGCGCCAGCTTGACAGGGGTATGGAGGTCAGGAGGTGCATCACAACTGTCTTCAATATATAGGTGGAAAAGCCTGTGCCCACCAGGATGCGGGCGCAGATATGCAGGCATTTGAGGTGGCAGCTGTCATGTGGGGCTTGCCTGGCGATATGCCTGAAGAACTTCACCTCTGCCACAGCGTAGCTCTCTGGCCATGTCGTGCTTGGGGTGAAGATGGCCTCCGTAGTCTGGCTGCTCAGGAAGATGTCCGAGTCACCTTGCTGCACCCCAACCATCATCTCAATGGTGAGGCTCTCCGTGTGGCCTTTTGTCACCTGGAATTTGCAGGAGCGGCTGGAGGGCAGCACTTTTAAACAGCATTGGCACGACAGAGGCAAAATCACCCATGCTGCTTTCACCAATTGATGGAACTAGCGGGCAGTTTTTGCCCATCTAGGTAGGATTCAGTGCAGAGGGTGCGTAGGAGGCTGGGGTCCTGATTCCTCCTCAGCTCCTCCTCGGGGTGGTGGAGAAAGCACAGCATCTGTCCTGCCAGCCACTCCCTCATGCAGATGCATACCAGCTCTACACCCATGGAGAAGGTCCTTGCCAGCATCTCCCCTGCAGTGCCCAGCTCCAGGTGGAAGGCATGCCCACGGGGGGGCTTGAGGGGCACAAGCAGGCGGTAGACAATGTCTTTCTCACGGGGACTCCAGCATTCAAAGGCGCTGCCCACCCCAATGGCTGATTGCAGCACTGGGAAGAAACTCTTTGACAAGAGCTGTTGAAGGCAAGGATGAAGTTGCCCATGAGCTCCTCTGCCAGCTGCCTCTCTTTGGCCATGTTCTGAACTGGCCACTGTATGTGCTCCTCCAAAAACCTTCCCACGTCATTTGCATCATCATTGTCATTATCTTCTTCCTCCTCCGCCTCCACCGGCTCCCTGTCGCTGCTGGAGCTTTCCTCGTCGCTGCTGATGTCTGGCTCATGTCTCTTTTTCCTGAGCCACCAGCAGAACCCAAAGAGCAGGACCAGGACTCCAGCAACGGCCCAGAATTGCCACTGCTGCAAGGCAGCAAAGAGCAGGGCTTCCCAGGCAAAGCCGCTCTGCTCCTGGCTACTCAGCTCCTGGCTCCTCAGCTCCTGGCTCCTTTGCTCCAGCTCCTGCAGCAGCCGAGTCATCTCCTGGCTCAGCTGCTCCGCACGCTGCTGCATGCGCTCGCGTGTGGCCTCATCCAGCTCATCACCGACCATCTGCGGGTACTGGAGGAGGCTTTGCACAATGAGTGCGAAGAATTCTGTGACAGCCATGGCCTGCAGGAGGAGGGAGAGAAGGGGTTCAGTGGGGCTGGGAGGGAGGGAGCTGGGGGGGGGGACGGGGACAGGGACGGGAGTCACAGGGATCTAGGGGAAGGTAGGAGAGGGGGCAAGGCATCTGGGAGGCAGCAAGGCCTGCTCTCAGCCCCGGCGGTGGCGGCGGCACAGCGCCCTGCTGCAGGAGCTCCCACGAGCGTGGTGAGAACCCACCCCCCTGGGGCTCCGCGTTCCTGCCCACGCCCTCCTCCAGCTCAGCCTCCCCCCGCGTGCGCACTCACCGCTGGCCCAGGCCGGACTGGGGCAGCGCTGCCTGCTGGCGCCCCTTATAACCACCCCCATTGTGACTCGTGCCCTGTGCTGTCACAGGCACCAGAGCGCGTCACAGGCGCCAGAGCGCATCACAGGCACGCCCGCCAGCCAGCCCCAGCCTTTGGCCCTACCCCGGCTCAGCGACTCACAGCTGCCCCAGGCAGCCGAAGCCCCGACACCCACAAAGTGCAGACCCACCCGGCAGGACGTGGCTCCCAGGGGCTCCCTTTACAAAGCAGACAGAAGCCTCCCAAGCCCTTACCAAACATAAAATCGGGTGACGTAACCCGTGGATGCTTTGTTCCTTGAGATGCCATCCTGTGAGATGGGATCGGCTCCCTCGGTGCTGACCTCTGTGCTTGTGGACATGGGTGTGCTCTTGGTGCCTTCGTGACACCGATGGGGGGTGGTGGTGTATATCCTGGTGGTGGGGTGGGACCTGCCCATGGCAGGACCTCTGCTCCTGCTGTGCCACTGCGAGAGGACATTGCTTCCAAAGAGACATTTCCCAGGGTGATGAGGGGGTGCGGGTGGAGATTTCCCAGTGGGCAACTCATCCTGCTGATAGAGCAGCGTCTTCTCCATGTCCAGCATGTTCAGCTCTGCAGTACCAAGTCCCTGGGGAGTGTCTGGGACAGGCAGATTCTCTACCCGGAGCCCAGTGAACAAGCCTCTTGCTTGGTCCCTGCCCAGACGGAGCTGCCAGGGAGTTTCTCGGCCCTTGTGAAATCAGCACCATGGCCATGGCAGTGCGAGGGGAAAGCAGGCAAAAATCATCTTCGTAGCCACTGTGGTCTGCACCGGCTGCTGCGCTGGGGAGACCATTGAGAGGAGGATGGTGCCGCTCTCGGCAGAGGGCTGCTGTGCAGGGATTTCCCTTTCCTTTCTGTGTCCCACGTTCTCCCCTCTTTTTCCCTGGGGTATGGGGTCAGGTGAATGCCATCAGCTCCCAACAAACCTGGCTTCTCAAAGGTAGAGCCATGACCAGAGAAGCCAAAACCTTGAGTACCAGCTACGCAGCCAGACATTCAGTGCTCAGTTTGTCTGCTCCTTCCCGAACCCCTTCCTCCTCCTGGCGGGATAGAGGAGAACACCACCTGTGCTCCTGATCCTTTTAGCATTGCTCCGAGGGACACGCAGCCTCTTTTGCTGCTTCTAAGTTGCCTCGTCACAGTATTGTTTGACCCTACTTTGCGTAGCAGGACTGGATGATATCCTGTACCATTCAGCAGGCTTGGCAGCCTCTCAGTGGCGTCAGGAATGTGAGCTGCTGGTGGGCAGCAAACTTCTCTAGACAAATGGTCTGGATGGCAAACAGGTGCTTCAGTGCCCCTCAGTAAGGAATCTCCAGTTGCTAATAGCTTACGCGCTTTCCTGGTGGCACTGGTTCTAATGCGGGCGGGTGGGTGGCTCACCTTTCCCTGCTTGACTTTTCCGGGATCCTGTCCCTTACTCACGTGCTCTGAATTCTCCAATCCCAGACTATCATGCCTGCTTCCTAGCCCCTGGAACACCTCTGTGAAACCCTCCCCGTATCTGGCATCATTGATAAGTAACTGTAGCAAGACCAACTCAGGGTCGTTTAGATCAAGAAGGAAGCAGGGGGATGGTGACGCCGCAGATTTATAGCTGCTTTGCAAAATAGTACTACGCGTGTGTTAAGTAGCGATTGGTCAAATCCTGTTGTACCTGGTCGCCCAGGAAAGGTATAAGAACCTCGTGTAAAACCTCGTTCGGGGTGCCCCAATTTGAATAGGACACCTCATGCGCACGAATAAAGAATTGGTGCTGCACGGGGTTTTCCCTTTCCTTCCTGTGTCCCACCTACTCCCCTCTTTTCCCTGGGGTACGAGGTGGTCATGTGCCATCAGCTGTGAGCCGCGCCAACACAGCTCTGTGCATGAAGACCTCTTTCATTGTCCATAGAACAGCAGCCTCGTGAGCCTATCTTGCAGCTCATCGAACTCACGCAGTGCCTCAGCGTGGGCAGCAGGATCCTGTGCCAGGTGCTGGAAGAGGTTGAGTGGCTCGGCCGTTTGGAAGGCTGGGGCAAGGTGATCTCCTCGGGCACGGTCTCATTGCCAAAGAAGAAGTGATCAAGGCGTCTCTCCTCCAGGCAGCAGCGCAGGTACCGCATGATATCCTGCAGCCGCGGCAGGAAATCCCTCCTGCGCCAGCCTGACAGGGGTATGGAGGTCAGGAGGTGCATCACAACTGTCTTCAAAGTATAGGTGGAAAAGCCTGTGCCCACCAGGATGCGGGCGCAGATCTGCAGGCATTTGAGGTGGCAGCTGTCATGCGGGGCGTGCCTGGTGATATGCCTGAAGAACTACTGCCACAGCGTAGCTCTCTGGCCACATCGTGCTTGGGGTGAAGATGGCCTCCGTAGTCTGGCTTCTCCAGAAGATGTCCAAGTCGCATTTCTGCACCCCAATCTTCACCTCAATGAAGAGGCTATACTTGCTTCCTTTTGTCACCTGGAGTTTGGAGGAGTGGCTGGACGGCAGCACTGTTATATGGCATTTGGACAACAGAGTCAAAACCACCCATGCTGCTTCAGAGGCATGAGCAGGCAATAGTTGATGTCTGACCTGGCCACTGTATGTGGTCCTTCCCTGAGGCTCATGTTAAAGCTGTGATTAGAAATGTTCCCAGTCTGGTATGGCCCTCAGTTTATTATCTGTTATTGTTTTTTTATGTAGGCAGCGATGAAGTTGCAATAAGAAGACCAAGGGTGATCAAAAGAGACTTCAGAGCCTTGGGACGAATGGTTAAGGGATCAGGAGCACAAGCAGGGTTTTACTTTGTGCTTAAGTAGTGTTTTCCTCTGTGCCTTCAGTTGCAGGGAATGAAGAGGGAAGAAACAAGAAGACCCAGCTGATCAATACCTGGCTCTGTGACTCGTGTCACCAGCAGAATTTTGGGGTTTTTGATCACAGGTCAGTCTCCATGACACTTGGCCAGCTAGCGACAGATGGGGTTCACCTTTCTCAAAGCGGGAAATGGTTGAGAGCCTCTCTGTAAAGATTCAGAGAAAAGCTAATAAAGCAGATGTTCTTGCAGGACTCTACTATAGATCACCCAGCCAGGATGACAGCACCGATGTATTACTCTCTAAGGAATCAAGGGAAATTTCTAGATCAGTCACCCTAGATTGTCCTTATGGGCGACTTCAATGTCCCAGCTGCGAACTGGGACTGTCATAGAGCAGACACGAACAGGCCCAGGAAATTCCTGAAGGCCACGTTGATGATAACGTTTTGATATGGGTACTAAGGGAGCCGACTAGGAAAGACGCCCTCCTAGATTTGTTGTTTGTGAACAGAGAGGGACTCGTGGGCAAAGTGGTGATTGGTGGCATTCTTGGTCACAGTGACCACGAAATAGCTGAGTTTCCAGTTGTTGGCAACAGGAGGAAAACTGCCAGCAAAACTTCGAGCCTGGCTGTGGGGACAGCAGACTTCAGGCTGCTCAAGGAACTAGTTAGTAAGGTCCCCTGGGCCTCTTCGTTAGAGGGTATTGGGGTCCATTAGTGCTGGTCACTTTTTAAGAGCCATCTCTTAAGAGTGCCGGACCAGGCAATTACAAAGTGTTGGAAGTCAAGCAAGCAGTGCAGAAGGCTGTTTTTGCTGAGCAGGGATCTTCTTCTAGAACATAGGTGCAGAAGGAAAAGTGTATAGCCACTGGAAGCAAGGGCAGGCAACACGGGAGGACTACAGAGATGCTGTTCGCCACTGTAGGGAGAAATTCATGCGGCCAAAGCTTGATTAGAGTTCAAGCTGTCTAGCACTGTGAAGGACAACAAAAATGGCTTTTTTAAATATGTTAACAGCAAAAGGAGGATCAGAGATAACATTGGTCCCTTACTTGATGAGGTTGGTCACGTCACAAATAGGGATGTAGACAAAGCAGAGAAGTTTAACGCCTTCTTGGCTTCTGTCTTTAACACCAATGATGGGCCCTGGGACCCCCGGAGCCTTGTGTTGGAAGATCGTGACTGGGGGGATGATGAGCTCCCAGCTGACTCTGAACTTGTTTGAGACTTGCTGCTCCAGCTGAATGCGAAAAAATCTATGCAGCCTGACGGGATTCATACCAGGGTACTGAAAGAGCTGGCCAATGTTATCGCAGGACCTTTCTCGATTATTTTTCAGCAGTCTGGGGAGTCTGGAGAGGTTGCAGTTGACTGGAAGCTGGTAAATGTTGTCCCAATTTTCAAGAATGGAAAGAAGGAAGACCCTGGTAATTACAGGCCTGTCAGTCTCACTTCAGTGCCTGGTAAAATTACGGAGAAGGTTATTCTGGGAGTTACTGAAAAACACTTGAGAGACAATGCAGTCATTGGTCATAGCCAACATGGGTTCACGAGGGGAAAGTTCTGCTTAACTGACTTAATTTCCTTTTATGACAAGGTCACCCATTTAATTGACCAAGGGAAGCCAGTAAATGTGGGGTTTTTTGGATTTTAGCAAAGCTTTTGGTACTGTCTCTCCCAGTATCCTTCCGGACAAAATGTCCAGCACACAGCTAGACAAGTCCATAATATGTTGGGTGAGCAACTGGCTGATGGGTTGGGCTCAAAGAGTTATGGTAAATGGGGTTACATGAGGCTGGTGACCAGTCACCAGTGGGGTCCCACAGGGCTTGATTTTAGGGCCAGCGCTCTTTAATGTTTTTATAAATGATCTGGGTGCAGCAATCGAATGTACATTAATTAAGTTTGCTGATGATACTGAACTAGGAGGAGCTGTGGACTCCCTCAAGGGTAGAGAGGCCTTACAGAGAGATCTGGATAGACTAGAGAGCTGGGCAATCACCAGCCGTATGAAATGTAACAAGAGCAAGTGCGCGATTCTCCACCTGGAATGGGGTAATCAAATCGGGGGATGAGAGGCTGGAGAGCAGCGCTGCAGAATGAGATCTGGGGGTTTGGGTTGAATGCAAATTTAATAGGAGTCAACAGCGTGCCCTGGCAGCCCAAAGGGCCAACTGGGTCCTGGGCTGCATCGAGCACAGCATAGCTAGCTGGTTGAGGGAGGAGATTGTCCCACTCGACACTGCACTGGTGCAGCCCCACCTCGAGTACTGTGTGCAGTTTTGGGCGCCTCAATGTAAGAAGGACATCAGACTATTAGAGTGTGTCTAGGTGTCTAGAGGAGGGCGACCAAGATGGTGAAAGGCCTCGAGGGTAAGGCTTAGGAGGAGCAGCTGAGGTCGCTTGGCTTGATCAGCTTGGAGAAGAGAAGGCTGAGGGGTGACCTCATCACAGTCTACAACTTCCCCAAGGCAGGCAGCAGAGAGGCAGGTGCTGATCTCCTCTCTCTGGTGACCAGCGACAGGACACGAGGAAATAGAATAATGCTGTGTCAGGGGAAATTCAGACTGGGCCTTAGGAAAAGGTTCTTCCCTAAGAGGGTGGTTGGTCACTGGAACAGGCTCCCCAGGGAAGCGGTCATGGCACTAAGCCTGTCAGAGTTCAAGGAGCCTCTGGATGATGCTCTTAGTCATATGATATAGTTTTAGATAGTCCTGCAAGGAGCAGGGACTCAGACTCAATGATGCTTATGGGTCCCATCCAACTTGAGATATTCTATGAGTCTATGATTCTATGATAACAAACTGAGGGACATAAAAGACTAGGAAATTTCATGGTAACCTGAGCCGCAGGGAGGCAGGCGGCTTCCTAAAAAGGTAGGTCTGCTCAGCAGACCAGAGGAGTAGTGAATGAATTCTTTATTTTGCTTGGCCTGGGCATGTAGCTCTTGCTTTACGTACTAAACTGTCCTCTCTCAACCCACACGTTTTCCCACTTTTATGCTTCAGAGTCTCTCCTCCATCCCACTGGGGGAAAGGGACTGAGTAGCTGTGTGATGCCAAGCTGCCTACTGGCATTAACCCACAACACCTGGGAAGCCAAAGCCCAGGGAATCATTGAAACCAGAGCCCACTGCATCAGCTCTTCTGCAAAATGCTCGCTGACTCTGCCGCAGCTGAGCTGTCAGCACCCTATGCCCGCGTTCGCCATCAAAGTGATGCACAGAGACTCATGGATGCAGCGTTTCTTCAAACAAGTGATTTATTGCCATCTTTGTCCACGGCCAATCTCCCGGAGGGAATGGACTCTCTCGAAGAGGGAGGGGCAGTCACCGTCCAGGTGGTAACGGAGTCTCTGTTGCAAGGCTCCTTGCAATGGCCCCTTCAGCTGCATCGGGTCCCACTCCCCAGAGTGTGCTTCTGCTGTGGAGGAAAGATGCGGCAGCAATTCCCACTGCCGCATGAGCAGCGTGTTCTCTGTGTCCAGCCTGCTCAGTTCTGCAGCACGAGCTCTCCGGGGAGTGTCCTCAGGCCTGGCCCTGTGCTTGGAGAACTGCTCGTCTGGCACAGCACAGCTCTCTGGCCACGTCCTGCTGCTGGTAACACTGGCCTCTACCTACTCGATGCTCAGGAAGGTGTCTGAGCCATCTTGCTGCACCCCAAACATCACCTCAATCAGGAGGGTAATATCGTCAGTGTTTGTCAGCCGGAGCTTGCCTGAGCGCCTGGAAGGTAGCACTGTTAGACGGCAGTGTTGCGACAGAGGCAAAGCCACCCAGGCTGCTTTTACCAATATCTGGAACCAGAGGGTGGTTTTCTCCATGTCTAGGTAGGGGCCGGTGCAGAGGGTGTCTAGGAGGCTGGCGCCCTGATTCCTCCTCAGCTCCTCCTCGGGGTGGTGGAGGAAGCACAGCATGTCCTCCACCAGCTGCTCCCTCGTGCAGGTGCACTCGAGCTCCACGCGGAGACTGGCATGCCTCGCTGGCATCTCCTCCATGGTGCCCAGTTCCAGGTGGAAGGTGTGCCCACGGGGGGGCTTCAGGGGCACAAGCAGGCAGAAGACAGCATCATGCTTATGAGGACTCCAACTTTCTAAGGCACTGCCCACCCCAATGGCTGGCTTCAGTTGCGGCATGAAAGTATTCCTGGAAAGCTTTCGGCAGATGCGGAGAAGTTCATCCACCAGCTCCTCCACCATCACGAACGATTCTGGCAGGTCCAGGAGGCGACTGGACAAAACTCTGCCCACATGCAGTGCAACACTGGGTTTTACTGCCTGCTCCTTATTATGTGCCTTCTTTCTGGAGCTGCCCTCCTTGCGGCTGCTGGCTGGCTGACGGCTCCCTTTCCTGAGCCACCAGCAGAGCCCAAAGAGCAGGACCAGGACTCCAGCAACGGCCCAGAATTGCCACTGCTGCAAGGCAGCAAAGAGCAGGGCTCCCCAGCCAAAGGCGCTCTGCTCCTGGCTCCTCTGCTCCAGCTCCTGCAGCAGCCGAGTCATCTCCTGGCTCAGCTGCTCCGCACACTGCTGCATGCACTCGGGCGTGGCCTCATCCAGCTCATCCCTGACCATCTGCGGGTACTGGAGGAGGCTTTGCACAATGAGTGCGAGGAATATTGCGACAGCCATGGCCTGCAGGAGGAGGGAGAGAAGGGGTTCAGTGGGGCTGGGAGGGAGGGAGCTGCTGGTGGTGGGGGGGCAGAGATGAGAGCCGCAGGGATCTGGGGACATGTAGGAGAGGGGGCGAGGCATCGTGGGAGGCAGGAAGGCCTGCTGTCAGCCCCGGCGGCGGCAGCAGCACAGTGCCCTGCCCAAGGCGCTCCCACGAGTGTCTGGGCCCTCGAGGCAGGGTGAGAACCCACCCCCCTGGGGCTCCGCGTTCCTGCCCACGCCCTCCTCCAGCTCAGCCTCCCCCCGCGTGCGCACTCACCGCTGGCCCAGGCCGGACTGGGGCAGCGCTGCCTGCTGGCGCCCCTTATAACCACCCCCATTGTGACTCCTGCCCTGTGCTGTCACAGGCGCCAGAGCGCATCACAGGCACGCCCGCCAGCCAGCCCCAGCCTTTGGCCCTACCCCGGCTCAGCGACTCACAGCTGCCCCAGGCAGCCGAAGCCCCGACACCCACAAAGTGCAGACCCACCCGGCAGGACGTGGCTCCCAGGGGCTCCCTTTACAAAGCAGACAGAAGCCTCCCAAGCCCTTACCAAACATAAAATCGGGTGACGTAACCCATGGATGCTTGTTCCTTGAGATGCCATCCTGTGAGATGGGATCGGCTCCCTTGGTGCTGACCTCTGTGCTTGTGGACATGGGTGTGCTCTTGGTGCCTTCGTGACACCGATGGTGGGTGGTGGTGTATATCCTGGTGGTGGGGTGGGACCTGCCCACGGCAGGACCTCTGCTCCTGCTGTGCCACTGCGAGAGGACAGGGACCCTCAGATTGATAAGGGATCAAGTACGGTCCGATGAGCAGTCCACGAAAAGAGGGGGTGGAAGCCGGCCGGAACAGGTGAGCGCTACCCTAGGACTCGGGAAAATTTAGCGCGCTAAGAAAACAAAGGGAATCTTGCTCTGATCAAGCGAGCGGCCGGGAGGAGAATGGGGTCTTCTTTGTCAAAGGAAGAGGCGGCAGTGCTCAAGTTTCTCCTACATATACTCTCTACGAGAGGACTGAGTTATGATCTGTGTATGGGATCACCCGGCTAAACCTGTTTCAGAGCACCAAGGCAAGATGCAGGGAGTTGTGATTGGACTCAGCTTTGTCTCACCTTGACAAATCCTTATCTATGCAGAGAGGACCTGGGGGGAGCTGTGGAAACGGCTCAGCCCGGGGTTGTCTGAACACTGCCGGAACCCGAAACCCAAAACCCAAATGGAGCCTGAATGATCCCTTAACAAACAAAATGCCCTGAGTACCATTCCACCACTATTCAGTAACTGTGTGCTAGACATCACTAAATTACCACATAGACTAAGGAGCCGAGCCATCAAGGCACCAGAGATAAACATTCGTGCATAAGCCAGCCCCCACCCATCAAATCAGGGAATAAAAAAACCCGTAAGGTTTGGGCAGAAAAATGGGGAGAGTCGCTTTTCCAAGGGTACAGCTGGCCTGTAGGAGATTCTTTCCCCCTTGTCCAGGACGCTGTACAAAGTAACTTCCCAGGGATTAAGAGGCCTTACCTGAGAGAGGGGGTAAGTGATTAAGAAACATACGTATGGTATTTGGCATGCTTTAAGACTGTGATTAGTGCACTCTTTTTTTTGTAAGGTATTAATATCTAGCACGCTTGTGAATTGTGTATTTAATTGCAATAGTGCATTCCTCCATTGTATCCATAAAAGAACCTGCAATAGTGGCGTATTGGACCTGTGAGTGAAGTTCAAATAAATTGTTAATTTGAACCTGACAGTGAAGTCTTTCTCTCCGTCACAACCTGTCTACCTCGAAGGCGCTGTTAATTTGGGCGCGCAATAAAAGACTTATCCCCACGATTGAGGCTGCCTATGCTCAGGACACTTGGTCTCATTTATCGATGCAGCAACAGCAAGCTTTGCAAAAGATAACCAAGAAATTAGTCAGTGGGGCATCACAACGATTCATTACAGAACTACCTATGCACTTACTTATTGTTAATTCCAGTAAAAGTAGGAACCATGTTTTAGGTCTCTTAATCCAGCAATCACCAAAAAGTGTTGTAATATTAGAATGGCTTTTCTTGTCATATCAGCCTAAGACAACAGTGTCTACTAGAATAGAACTGCTTGCAAATATCATCATAAAGGGAAGGCGTCGCAGTATTGATTTAACAGGGCAGGATCCAGAACGAATTTATATTCCTGTTAAGCAATCCTATTTAGATTGGCTTTTGTCCTCTTCTGATATTTTACAATATGCTTTTGCAGAATATACTGGTCAGATTACTAATGCTTACCCACCCACAAGACTTTTACCGTTGTTACAGGACCAAGCGTTTGAAGAATCTCCGCAATTATGAGAAACGCCTGTCCCAGGGCTTACCATTTTTACCGATGCAGGAAAAAAGTCAAAACGAGCCGCTATTACTTGGTGTGTTCAGGGACAATGGCATTCCCAATTGCTTACGGGTTGTCCGCAAGATTCGTTGCAAACATTAGAGCTAAAGGCCGTGGTTTGGGCTTTTCAGAATTGGGCAACTCAACCTCTTAACATTGTTTCTGATTCTTTGTATGCGGTGGGTACTGTTAAACGGATTGAACGATCTATGGTACGTGAGGTGAAAAACCCGATATTATACCAGTTGTTGTTACAGATGTTGCATTTGTTAAATCAGCGAACCAATCCTCATTTTATTACGCATATTCACAGCCATCAGTTTGACTCTGGTCTGGCCATTGGCAATAACAGAGCAGATGACTTAGTTGCCGCCGCTTGGGAAAATCGCCAAACTAACCTGTTTGCGCAAGCCCGGAGTTCCCATGAATTTTTTCACCAATCGGCTAAAGTTTTAGTGAGACAATTTAATCTTTCTATTTCTGATGCCCGTGGCATTGTGCAATCATGTCCGGACTGCCAAATTACAGGTCTGGGATTGGGTTTAGGAGTCAATCCTCGTGGATTGCATGCTTTACAATTGTGGCAGATGGACGTCACTCATATTCCTGAATTTGGGCGTCAAAAATATGTTCATGTAAGCATTGACACATATTCTCTGGCTATGTGGGCAACGGCGCAGACAGGTGAAACGGCGAGACATGTGGTTAGACATATGTGTGCATCCATCGCTGTGTTAGGTGTACCTAATGAAATTAAAACCGATAACGGGCCTGCTTCTGTTTCGCATCGCTTCGCACATTTTTGTACCCAGTGGGGCATCCGTAGGTCTACGGGTATTCCACATTCCCTGACGGGACAGGCCATAGTAGAACGTGCTCATGCTAGGCTGAAATCGCTTTTGCAAAAACAAAAAGGGGGAGACTCATCCCTGTGTCCAGCTGAACAGCTTGCAAAAGTGCTGTGTGTGTTAATTTTTTTACACTTAACGGGCGATCGCAAGTCCCCCCCAATAGTGATACATCATTTATCGCTGAAATCTGGCCTGCAGCCCTCGACACCTGTGCGGGTACAGTTCAAGGACCCAATTTCTGGGGAATGGAAAGGTCCTGCTGAAGTTAAAATGACTGGGAGAGGTTATGCTTGGATCTTAACAGATCAGGGTCCACGGTGGATCCCAGCACGGTGGATTAGACCGTGGAAAGAACCTCCTTCTTCGATTGACCCCGTCCAGTTGAATGACAACTGAATACGTGCACTGTGCCACCTGCGGACGACAAGAATTTCGTTGTCGAGGATTAGCGGGACATTGGTGTCATGACTGTTTAGAAGGACAATACCAAATCGGTTCGCAATGCTTCTCGCATCATGGTAGCAACACGTCACGAGCCTGAGGCCAACTCTGACAGACTGCTCCAACAGACTCAGTTATGGTATACGCGGATCTGGCAGCAAATGAATTCCGGGAACTCATCCACATAAGACTGGCCTTTTTAGAATTCTGATGAATATGTATGATTTTTCTGTATATGAACTGAGGTGCTTTGCTAACCCATTGGAGCACTCATGGTGGACAAATCCCCAGTGCTGCCCAGCGCTGTATTAAAGAATGCCTGCTTAATAACAAACTAGTTGTTATTAAGTTATTCATCTTGGAAAACCGTCCTGATCGCGGGCTTGGTACCGACTTTGTTGTTTCAGTTTTAGATGGGACAATCTCTGTCCGGCTGCAGGAACCTCTGAATCGGCGACTCCCTAGGCCAGCCCCAGAGATTTCTCTGGAGGGACTCACCGATTCAGTGGATCCTTGCGGGGGCAGACAAGGACCTCTGGTAAGAATAAGGCATTCTTTTTTGTTAGAGACCAGTCATTTGAAGCTGCTCATAAGTCACGGTTTGTGAGAACCCCGCCGGGTGGCATACAATTGCATATATGATTTGTATTAATCACTTGGTTACTACGTTGCATGATTTGTATTGATCATTTGGTTAGTACTGTCATTTGGTTGTGAATGAATGGGAACAAACTAAATCAAAGTGTGCTGATTTGTTTAAATATAATAGGGATAGACGAAGGAACAGATAAATATGGAGCGGTGGTTGTTATTTATGGGCTTGTTAGCGTTACCTGGTGGAAGCCTTACTGCTTTCTCCGGTAATTCGTTTGTCACCTCACTTCAAAAGGTAAATATCACTGGGTTGAAGGAATGTTGGGTTTGTGGTACGGCTGATCAATATCAGAACCCCGTAACTGGTATTCCGATAACGAATTGGAGTGCATACAATACCTATGAACTACTCAACACTAGTGGTCAATGTAGAAATTTATCTAGCCCCTTACAGGATCATCCCTAGTCATTACAGCTACTCAATAAGTCTGTTGTTTTTATCAATTATACTTATGATAACAAGGCAGTAACCTGGAATGAAATGTCCTCACCCTATTATGGGAATTTTAATACCTCGAAGGGGAATTGGACGAGAGTGCGGTTGAAATACGGTCCATTTAATGCACTTAGACAAGGTCCACAAAACAACACGTTGGGTATAGATCTCCAACAGTGGACCGACTTTCTCTATGCTCTCACTGGGCAGAATAAAAGCCTCGTGATCACGGTCACCTGTGACCTACAACCAGGCCTATGGTGGCTGTGTGGTGATTTGATAGCCAGAAAGCAGTTGCCTGGCAACTGGACTGGGCACTATACTCTTGGAATGTTAATACCAAACCTCCAAGTTTTTAATCATTCTGACATGCATGGTATCGTGCGTGGTGTTTGGACGCGGTCACGATGTCGGAGAAGCCGAGAGAATCCCTTGAGCATTTACAATACCTGTTTTCACAGCTTTGTTAGGGCAATCTTTCCTACATTGGGTATTCAACAGTTAGAGCAAGCCCTGGTAAATATTTCCACAGAAATGGAGCTCATTGCCAATGCTACAGCCGCAGCCATCACTGCGTTGCAGATGGAAGTTCCATCCTTGAAAGAGGTTGTATGGCAGAATCGCCGAGCCCTTGACCTCCTCACCGCCCAGGTGGGAGGAGTCTGTACCCTTATAAACGAGTCTTGTTGTGCTTATGTAGATCAGTCAGGGGTAATTTTATCCAATGTACAACAAATATGGGATCACACAAAAATCTTACATGCTGTCACCCAGGACAACGTTTCATGGTTAGAATCATTGTTTAAATCGTAGGGCATTACAGGATGGTTAGCAACCCTGGTTAAAACTGGGCTGTTTATATTGCTTGTCATTTTTGTAGCATTGCTTGTGTTGCCTTGTTTATTTCAATGTTTTCAAAAGGCATTAGAAGGAATGGTGCGAAGAGTATGGTTCAACCAAGTGCCAGTTCTCTCCGATGAGCCTTGGAGTGTTCAAAAAAAAGAAGGGGGAATTGTGGGAGATTTTCTGGTAAGAAATGGACATCCTGTGAACACTCCAAGCACTGAAAATCTGTACTTAACTTGTATATAGGCCTCTGTACTCAAAGGTTATGAGCGAACAATGATTTGGACTGAAAGGTTACCTTCGGGCAGCATGAATGCTGTGTAATCTAAAAGCAGAACAAGAAAAGGGAGGAAAGCATGATAAAGACAGAACTTCAGCCAGGATATAGGCGGGAGCCACGTTCGTGTGAACAGCTAGCTTTAACCAATGGTGGAATGCTTAGAGTCGCGTGCTTGCTTGCTGAAAACCAATCATAAGGCTGACGGCGCGTGTAATGCGATAACAGAAGGTATATTAACTGAGCTATCTGCGCAATAAAGTGGCATCAAACTGATCATATTGGTCGTCGTGTTGTTGTCCGTGACTTCCGCGTCAACAGCTAGTACCTCTGCGAACAGCTTTTCCCATATCGCAAATGGTTTTAAACGCAACCTTTTCATGATCACTATGGCCCAGACAGTCACCAACCATCACTTCACCCACGAGACCATCTCTATGTACAAACAGCAGGTCTAGGAGGGCACCTTTCCTACTCGGCTCCCTTAGTACCCTTAGTAATCAAAACGTTATCTTCAGCGTGGCCTTCAGGAATTTCCTGGGCCTGTTCGTGTCTGTCCCATGACAGTCCCAATTTGCAGCTGGGAAGTTGAAGTCTCCCGTAAGGACAACATAGGGCGACTGATCCAGAGATTTCCCTTGATTCCTTAGAGAGTAATACATCGGTGCCGTCATCCTGGCTGGGTGATCCATAGTAGAGTCCTGCAAGAACATCTGCTTTATTAGCTTTTCCCCTAATCTTTACGCAAAGGCTCTCGACCATGTCGTCCCCAACTGCAAGCGCTGTACAGCCCAACCCCTCCTTTACATACAGCACTACCCCACCGCCTCGCCTGCCCTGCCCTGCCTCTCTCTCCTGAAGAGCCTGTAACAGTCCATCAGAGCACTCCAGTCACAGGACTCTTGCCAACAAGTCTCACTGAGGCCAATGATGTCGTAGCTCTGGGACTGAGCCAAGACCTCTAGTCCCTCCTGTCTATCCCTCACACCGTGTGCATTAGTGTACAAACATTTCAAAAGCGCTCCAGTGTACTCACCACATCGTGGAGTAGAGGGAAAGCTCTCACTAGCACACCGTCCCTCAAACATTGTCATGCCGTCCCTTAGCTTATCACTAGTAAGCCTGATTTTTTCCCTTCCCCCCTTCAAAGCTAGTTTAAAACTCTTTCAATCAGCCCCGCTAACTGGTGAGCAAAAATACTTTTCCCCCATGGAGAACGGTGAATCTCGTCAGGCCCCAGCAGGCCTGGAGTCAGGTAGACCATCCCGTGATGGAAAAACCCCAAATTCTGCTAGTGACGCTAGCCCCAGAGCCAGGTATTGATAAGCTGTGTCCGCCTGCTTGTTTCGATGTCATTCCCTACGACTGCGAGGACAGAGGAGAACACTACCTGTGCTCCTGATCCCTTTACCAATCTCCCCGAGGCCCTGAAGTCTCTTTTGACCGCCCTTGGGCTTCTCATCGCGACTTTGTTGGTACCCACATGAAAAAGCAAGAGTGGCTAATAATCTGAGGGCCGTACTAGGTTAGGAAGTTTCCTGGTAACGCCTTCACCCTGAGCCGCAGGGAGGCAGAACGATTCCCGAAAAGGCAGGTGTGCTCAGCAGAGCGGGGGAGTAGTGAATGAATTCTTTAATTTGCTTGGCCTGGGCATGTAGCTCTTGCATTACCTACTAAGCTGTCCTCTCTCAACCCACACGTTTTCCCACTTTTATGCTTCAGAGTCTCTCCTCCATCCCACTGGGGGAAAGGGATTGAGCAGCAGCGTGATGCCAAGCTGCCTACTGGCATTAACCCACAACACCTGGGAAGCCAAAGCCCAGGAAATCATTGAAACCAGAGCCCACTGCATCAGCTCTTCTGCAAAATGCTCGCTGACTCTGCCGCAGCTGAGCTGTCAGCACCCTATGCCCGCGTTCGCCATCAAAGTGATGCACAGAGACTCATGGATGCAGCGTTTCTTCAAACAAGTGATTTATTGCCATCTTTGTCCACGGCCAATCTCCCGGAGGGAATGGACTCTCTCGAAGAGGGAGGGCAGTCACCGTCCAGGTGGTAACGGGAGTCTCTGTCACAAGCCTTCTTGCAACAGCCTCTTCAGCTGCATCGGCTCAGACTCCCCAGAGTGTGCTTTTGCTCTGGAGGAAAGGTGTGTTCAGCAGTTCCTGCTGCCAACTGAGCAGTGTCTTCTCCATATGCTGCGTGCTCGGTTCTGCGGCACCAGCCTCCCGGGGAGCGTCTAGGATGGGTAGACTCTCCACCCGGCCCCCAGTGAGCACACCGAGGCACATCAGCAGTGCCTCTTGCTTGGTCCTTGCACAGCCGGAGCTGCCAGCAAGAATGTCTGAGCCCCTGTGAAATGCCTTCCCGGCCGCAGCCAGTGCGAGGGGAAAGCAGGGCGAAACTCGTCTTTGTCGCCACCATCGTCATCACCGTCTGCTGCGCTGGGGACACCATTGAGAGGAGAACGCTGCTGCTCTTGGCAGAGGGCTGCTGCGCACGGGGTTTTCCCTTTCCTTCCTGTGTCCAGCCTTCTCCCCTCTTTTTCCCTGGGGTACGAGGTGGTTGTGTGCCATCAGCTGTGAGCCGCGCAAACATAGCTCTGTGCATGAAGACCTCTTTCATTGTCCATAGAACAGCAGCCTCGTGAGCCTATCTTGCAGCTCATCGAACTCACGCAGTGCCTCAGCGTGGGCAGCAGGATCCTGTGCCAGGTGCTGGAAGAGGTTGAGTGGCTCGGCCGTTTGGAAGGCTGGGGCAAGGTGATCTCCTCGGGCACGGTCTCATTGCCAAAGAAGAAGTGATCAAGGCGTTTCTCCTCCAGGCAGCAGCGCAGGTACTGCATGATATCCTGCAGCCGCGGCAGGAAATCCCTCCTGCGCCAGCTTGACAGGGGTATGGAGGTCAGGAGGTGCATCACAACTGTCTTCAAAGTATAGGTGGAAAAGCCTGTGCCCACCAGGATGCGGGCGCAGATATGCAGGCATTTGAGGTGGCAGCTGTCATGTGGGGCTTGCCTGGCGATATGCCTGAAGAACTTCACCTCTGCCACAGCGTAGCTCTCTGGCCATGTCGTGCTTGGGGTGAAGATGGCCTCCGTAGTCTGGCTGCTCAGGAAGATGTCCGAGTCACCTTGCTGCACCCCAAACATCATCTCAATGGTGAGGCTCTCCGTGTGGCCTTTTGTCACCTGGAATTTGCAGGAGCGGCTGGAGGGCAGCACTTTTAAACAGCATTGGCACGACAGAGGCAAAATCACCCATGCTGCTTTCACCAATTGATGGAACTAGCGGGCAGTTTTTGCCCATCTAGGTAGGATTCAGTGCAGAGGGTGCGTAGGAGGCTGGGGTCCTGATTCCTCCTCAGCTCCTCCTCGGGGTGGTGAAGAAAGCACAGCATCTGTCCTGCCAGCCACTCCCTCATGCAGATGCATACCAGCTCTACACCCATGGAGAAGGTCCTTGCCAGCATCTCCCCTGCAGTGCCCAGCTCCAGGTGGAAGGCATGCCCACGGGGGGGCTTGAGGGGCACAAGCAGGCGGTAGACAATGTCTTTCTCACGGGGACTCCAGCATTCAAAGGCGCTGCCCACCCCAATGGCTGATTGCAGCACTGGGAAGAAACTCTTTGACAAGAGCTGTTGAAGGCAAGGATGAAGTTGCCCATGAGCTCCTCTGCCAGCTGCCTCTCTTTGGCCATGTTCTGAACTGGCCACTGTATGTGCTCCTCCAAAAACCTTCCCACGTCATTTGCATCATCATTGTCATTATCTTCTTCCTCCTCCGCCTCCACCGGCTCCCTGTCGCTGCTGGAGCTTTCCTCGTCGCTGCTGATGTCTGGCTCATGTCTCTTTTTCCTGAGCCACCAGCAGAACCCAAAGAGCAGGACCAGGACTCCAGCAACGGCCCAGAATTGCCACTGCTGCAAGGCAGCAAAGAGCAGGGCTTCCCAGGCAAAGCCGCTCTGCTCCTGGCTACTCAGCTCCTGGCTCCTCAGCTCCTGGCTCCTTTGCTCCAGCTCCTGCAGCAGCCGAGTCATCTCCTGGCTCAGCTGCTCCGCACGCTGCTGCATGCGCTCGCGTGTGGCCTCATCCAGCTCATCACCGACCATCTGCGGGTACTGGAGGAGGCTTTGCACAATGAGTGCGAAGAATTCTGTGACAGCCATGGCCTGCAGGAGGAGGGAGAGAAGGGGTTCAGTGGGGCTGGGAGGGAGGGAGCTGGGGGGGGGGACGGGGACAGGGACGGGAGTCACAGGGATCTAGGGGAAGGTAGGAGAGGGGGCAAGGCATCTGGGAGGCAGCAAGGCCTGCTCTCAGCCCCGGCGGTGGCGGCGGCACAGCGCCCTGCTGCAGGAGCTCCCACGAGCGTGGTGAGAACCCACCCCCCTGGGGCTCCGCGTTCCTGCCCACGCCCTCCTCCAGCTCAGCCTCCCCCCGCGTGCGCACTCACCGCTGGCCCAGGCCGGACTGGGGCAGCGCTGCCTGCTGGCGCCCCTTATAACCACCCCCATTGTGACTCCTGCCCTGTGCTGTCACAGGCGCCAGAGCGCATCACAGGCACGCCCGCCAGCCAGCCCCAGCCTTTGGCCCTACCCCGGCTCAGCGACTCACAGCTGCCCCAGGCAGCCGAAGCCCCGACACCCACAAAGTGCAGACCCACCCGGCAGGACGTGGCTCCCAGGGGCTCCCTTTACAAAGCAGACAGAAGCCTCCCAAGCCCTTACCAAACATAAAATCGGGTGACGTAACCCGTGGATGCTTTGTTCCTTGAGATGCCATCCTGTGAGATGGGATCGGCTCCCTCGGTGCTGACCTCTGTGCTTGTGGACATGGGTGTGCTCTTGGTGCCTCCGTGACACCGATGGGGGGTGGTGGTGTATATCCTGGTGGTGGGGTGGGACCTGCCCATGGCAGGACCTCTGCTCCTGCTGTGCCACTGCGAGAGGACATTGCTTCCAAAGAGACATTTCCCAGGGTGATGAGGGGGTGCGGGTGGAGATTTCCCAGTGGGCAACTCATCCTGCTGATAGAGCAGCGTCTTCTCCATGTCCAGCATGTTCAGCTCTGCGGTACCAAGTCCCTGGGGAGTGTCTGGGACAGGCAGATTCTCTACCCGGAGCCCAGTGAACAAGCCTCTTGCTTGGTCCCTGCCCAGACGGAGCTGCCAGGGAGTTTCTCGGCCCTTGTGAAATCAGCACCATGGCCATGGCAGTGCGAGGGGAAAGCAGGCAAAAATCATCTTCGTAGCCACTGTGGTCTGCACCGGCTGCTGCGCTGGGGAGACCATTGAGAGGAGGATGGTGCCGCTCTCGGCAGAGGGCTGCTGTGCAGGGATTTCCCTTTCCTTTCTGTGTCCCACGTTCTCCCCTCTTTTTCCCTGGGGTACGGGGTCAGGTGAATGCCATCAGCTCCCAACAAACCTGGCTTCTCAAAGGTAGAGCCATGACCAGAGAAGCCAAAACCTTGAGTACCAGCTACGCAGCCAGGCATTCAGTGCTCAGTTTGTCTGCTCCTTCCCGAACCCCTTCCTCCTCCTGGCGGGATAGAGGAGAACACCACCTGTGCTCCTGATCCTTTTAGCATTGCTCCGAGGGACACGCAGCCTCTTTTGCTGCTTCTAAGTTGCCTCGTCACAGTATTGTTTGACCCTACTTTGCGTAGCAGGACTGGATGATATCCTGTACCATTCAGCAGGCTTGGCAGCCTCTCAGTGGCGTCAGGAATGTGAGCTGCTGGTGGGCAGCAAACTTCTCTAGACAAATTGTCTGGATGGCAAACAGGTGCTTCAGTGCCCCTCAGTAAGGAATCTCCAGTTGCTAATAGCTTACGCGCTTTCCTGGTGGCACTGGTTCTAATGCGGGCGGGTGGGTGGCTCACCTTTGCCTGCTTGACTTTTCCGGGATCCTGTCCCTTACTCACGTGCTCTGAATTCTCCAATCCCAGACTATCATGCCTGCTTCCTAGCCCCTGGAACACCTCTGTGAAACCCTCCCCGTATCTGGCATCATTGATAAGTAACTGTAGCAAGACCAACTCAGGGTCGTTTAGATCAAGAAGGAAGCAGGGGGATGGTGACGCCGCAGATTTATAGCTGCTTTGCAAAATAGTACTACGCGTGTGTTAAGTAGCGATTGGTCAAATCCTGTTGTACCTGGTCGCCCAGGAAAGGTATAAGAACCTCGTGTAAAACCTCGTTCGGGGTGCCCCAATTTGAATAGGACACCTCATGCGCACGAATAAAGAATTGGTGCTGCACGGGGTTTTCCCTTTCCTTCCTGTGTCCCACCTACTCCCCTCTTTTCCCTGGGGTACGAGGTGGTCATGTGCCATCAGCTGTGAGCCGCGCCAACACAGCTCTGTGCATGAAGACCTCTTTCATTGTCCATAGAACAGCAGCCTCGTGAGCCTATCTTGCAGCTCATCGAACTCACGCAGTGCCTCAGCGTGGGCAGCAGGATCCTGTGCCAGGTGCTGGAAGAGGTTGAGTGGCTCGGCCGTTTGGAAGGCTGGGGCAAGGTGATCTCCTCGGGCATGGTCTCATTGCCAAAGAAGAAGTGATCAAGGCGTTTCTCCTCCAGGCAGCAGCGCAGGTACCGCATGATATCCTGCAGCCGTGGCAGGAAATCCCTCCTGCGCCAGCCTGACAGGGGTATGGAGGTCAGGAGGTGCATCACAACTGTCTTCAAAGTATAGGTGGAAAAGCCTGTGCCCACCAGGATGCGGGCGCAGATCTGCAGGCATTTGAGGTGGCAGCTGTCATGCGGGGCGTGCCTGGTGATATGCCTGAAGAACTACTGCCACAGCGTAGCTCTCTGGCCGCATTGTTCTTGGGGTGAAGATGGCCTCCGTAGTCTGGCTTCTCCAGAAGATGTCCAAGTCGCATTTCTGCACCCCAATCTTCACCTCAATGAAGAGGCTATACTTGCTTCCTTTTGTCACCTGGAGTTTGGAGGAGTGGCTGGACGGCAGCACTGTTATATGGCATTTGGACAACAGAGTCAAAACCACCCATGCTGCTTCAGAGGCATGAGCAGGCAATAGTTGATGTCTGACCTGGCCACTGTATGTGGTCCTTCCCTGAGGCTCATGTTAAAGATGTGATTAGAAATGTTCCCAGTCTGGTATGGCCCTCAGTTTATTATCTGTTATTGTTTTTTTATGTAGGCAGCGATGAAGTTGCAATAAGAAGACCAAGGGTGATCAAAAGAGACTTCAGAGCCTTGGGACGAATGGTTAAGGGATCAGGAGCACAAGCAGGGTTTTACTTTGTGCTTAAGTAGTGTTTTCCTCTGTGCCTTCAGTTGCAGGGAATGAAGAGGGAAGAAACAAGAAGACCCAGCTGATCAATACCTGGCTCTGTGACTCGTGTCACCAGCAGAATTTTGGGGTTTTTGATCACAGGTCAGTCTCCATGACACTTGGCCAGCTAGCGACAGATGGGGTTCACCTTTCTCAAAGCGGGAAATGGTTGAGAGCCTCTCTGTAAAGATTCAGAGAAAAGCTAATAAAGCAGATGTTCTTGCAGGACTCTACTATAGATCACCCAGCCAGGATGACAGCACCGATGTATTACTCTCTAAGGAATCAAGGGAAATTTCTAGATCAGTCACCCTAGATTGTCCTTATGGGCGACTTCAATGTCCCAGCTGCGAACTGGGACTGTCATAGAGCAGACACGAACAGGCCCAGGAAATTCCTGAAGGCCACGTTGATGATAACGTTTTGATATGGGTACTAAGGGAGCCGACTAGGAAAGACGCCCTCCTAGATTTGTTGTTTGTGAACAGAGAGGGACTCGTGGGCAAAGTGGTGATTGGTGGCATTCTTGGTCACAGTGACCACGAAATAGCTGAGTTTCCAGTTGTTGGCAACAGGAGGAAAACTGCCAGCAAAACTTCGAGCCTGGCTGTGGGGACAGCAGACTTCAGGCTGCTCAAGGAACTAGTTAGTAAGGTCCCCTGGGCCTCTTCGTTAGAGGGTATTGGGGTCCATTAGTGCTGGTCACTTTTTAAGAGCCATCTCTTAAGAGTGCCGGACCAGGCAATTACAAAGTGTTGGAAGTCAAGCAAGCAGTGCAGAAGGCTGTTTTTGCTGAGCAGGGATCTTCTTCTAGAACATAGGTGCAGAAGGAAAAGTGTATAGCCACTGGAAGCAAGGGCAGGCAACACGGGAGGACTACAGAGATGCTGTTCGCCACTGTAGGGAGAAATTCATGCGGCCAAAGCTTGATTAGAGTTCAAGCTGTCTAGCACTGTGAAGGACAACAAAAATGGCTTTTTTAAATATGTTAACAGCAAAAGGAGGATCAGAGATAACATTGGTCCCTTACTTGATGAGGTTGGTCACGTCACAAATAGGGATGTAGACAAAGCAGAGAAGTTTAACGCCTTCTTGGCTTCTGTCTTTAACACCAATGATGGGCCCTGGGACCCCCGGAGCCTTGTGTTGGAAGATCGTGACTGGGGGGATGATGAGCTCCCAGCTGACTCTGAACTTGTTTGAGACTTGCTGCTCCAGCTGAATGCGAAAAAATCTATGCAGCCTGACGGGATTCATACCAGGGTACTGAAAGAGCTGGCCAATGTTATCGCAGGACCTTTCTCGATTATTTTTCAGCAGTCTGGGGAGTCTGGAGAGGTTGCAGTTGACTGGAAGCTGGTAAATGTTGTCCCAATTTTCAAGAATGGAAAGAAGGAAGACCCTGGTAATTACAGGCCTGTCAGTCTCACTTCAGTGCCTGGTAAAATTACGGAGAAGGTTATTCTGGGAGTTACTGAAAAACACTTGAGAGACAATGCAGTCATTGGTCATAGCCAACATGGGTTCACGAGGGGAAAGTTCTGCTTAACTGACTTAATTTCCTTTTATGACAAGGTCACCCATTTAATTGACCAAGGGAAGCCAGTAAATGTGGGGTTTTTTGGATTTTAGCAAAGCTTTTGGTACTGTCTCTCCCAGTATCCTTCCGGACAAAATGTCCAGCACACAGCTAGACAAGTCCATAATATGTTGGGTGAGCAACTGGCTGATGGGTTGGGCTCAAAGAGTTATGGTAAATGGGGTTACATGAGGCTGGTGACCAGTCACCAGTGGGGTCCCACAGGGCTTGATTTTAGGGCCAGCGCTCTTTAATGTTTTTATAAATGATCTGGGTGCAGCAATCGAATGTACATTAATTAAGTTTGCTGATGATACTGAACTAGGAGGAGCTGTGGACTCCCTCAAGGGTAGAGAGGCCTTACAGAGAGATCTGGATAGACTAGAGAGCTGGGCAATCACCAGCCGTATGAAATGTAACAAGAGCAAGTGCGCGATTCTCCACCTGGAATGGGGTAATCAAATCGGGGGATGAGAGGCTGGAGAGCAGCGCTGCAGAATGAGATCTGGGGGTTTGGGTTGAATGCAAATTTAATAGGAGTCAACAGCGTGCCCTGGCAGCCCAAAGGGCCAACTGGGTCCTGGGCTGCATCGAGCACAGCATAGCTAGCTGGTTGAGGGAGGAGATTGTCCCACTCGACACTGCACTGGTGCAGCCCCACCTCGAGTACTGTGTGCAGTTTTGGGCGCCTCAATGTAAGAAGGACATCAGACTATTAGAGTGTGTCTAGGTGTCTAGAGGAGGGCGACCAAGATGGTGAAAGGCCTCGAGGGTAAGGCTTAGGAGGAGCAGCTGAGGTCGCTTGGCTTGATCAGCTTGGAGAAGAGAAGGCTGAGGGGTGACCTCATCGCAGTCTACAACTTCCCCAAGGCGGGCAGCAGAGAGGCAGGTGCTGATCTCCTCTCTCTGGTGACCAGCGACAGGACACGAGGAAATAGAATAATGCTGTGTCAGGGGAAATTCAGACTGGGCCTTAGGAAAAGGTTCTTCCCTAAGAGGGTGGTTGGTCACTGGAACAGGCTCCCCAGGGAAGCGGTCATGGCACTAAGCCTGTCAGAGTTCAAGGAGCCTCTGGATGATGCTCTTAGTCATATGATATAGTTTTAGATAGTCCTGCAAGGAGCAGGGACTCAGACTCAATGATGCTTATGGGTCCCATCCAACTTGAGATATTCTATGAGTCTATGATTCTATGATAACAAACTGAGGGACATAAAAGGCTAGGAAATTTCATGGTAACCTGAGCCGCAGGGAGGCAGGCGGCTTCCTAAAAAGGTAGGTCTGCTCAGCAGACCAGAGGAGTAGTGAATGAATTCTTTATTTTGCTTGGCCTGGGCATGTAGCTCTTGCTTTACGTACTAAACTGTCCTCTCTCAACCCACACGTTTTCCCACTTTTATGCTTCAGAGTCTCTCCTCCATCCCACTGGGGGAAAGGGACTGAGTAGCTGTGTGATGCCAAGCTGCCTACTGGCATTAACCCACAACACCTGGGAAGCCAAAGCCCAGGGAATCATTGAAACCAGAGCCCACTGCATCAGCTCTTCTGCAAAATGCTCGCTGACTCTGCCGCAGCTGAGCTGTCAGCACCCTATGCCCGCGTTCGCCATCAAAGTGATGCACAGAGACTCATGGATGCAGCGTTTCTTCAAACAAGTGATTTATTGCCATCTTTGTCCACGGCCAATCTCCCGGAGGGAATGGACTCTCTCGAAGAGGGAGGGGCAGTCACCGTCCAGGTGGTAACGGAGTCTCTGTTGCAAGGCTCCTTGCAATGGCCCCTTCAGCTGCATCGGGTCCCACTCCCCAGAGTGTGCTTCTGCTGTGGAGGAAAGATGCGGCAGCAATTCCCACTGCCGCATGAGCAGCGTGTTCTCTGTGTCCAGCCTGCTCAGTTCTGCAGCACGAGCTCCCCGGGGAGTGTCCTCAGGCCTGGCCCTGTGCTTGGAGAACTGCTCGTCTGGCACAGCACAGCTCTCTGGCCACGTCCTGCTGCTGGTAACACTGGCCTCTACCTACTCGATGCTCAGGAAGGTGTCTGAGCCATCTTGCTGCACCCCAAACATCACCTCAATCAGGAGGGTAATATCGTCCGTGTTTGTCAGCCGGAGCTTGCCTGAGCGCCTGGAAGGTAGCACTGTTAGACGGCAGTGTTGCGACAGAGGCAAAGCCACCCAGGCTGCTTTTACCAATATCTGGAACCAGAGGGTGGTTTTCTCCATGTCTAGGTAGGGGCCGGTGCAGAGGGTGTCTAGGAGGCTGGCGCCCTGATTCCTCCTCAGCTCCTCCTCGGGGTGGTGGAGGAAGCACAGCATGTCCTCCACCAGCTGCTCCCTCGTGCAGGTGCACTCGAGCTCCACGCGGAGACTGGCATGCCTCGCTGGCATCTCCTCCATGGTGCCCAGTTCCAGGTGGAAGGTGTGCCCACGGGGGGGCTTCAGGGGCACAAGCAGGCAGAAGACAGCATCATGCTTATGAGGACTCCAACTTTCTAAGGCACTGCCCACCCCAATGGCTGGCTTCAGTTGCGGCATGAAAGTATTCCTGGAAAGCTTTCGGCAGATGCGGAGAAGTTCATCCACCAGCTCCTCCACCATCACGAACGATTCTGGCAGGTCCAGGAGGCGACTGGACAAAACTCTGCCCACATGCAGTGCAACACTGGGTTTTACTGCCTGCTCCTTATTATGTGCCTTCTTTCTGGAGCTGCCCTCCTTGCGGCTGCTGGCTGGCTGACGGCTCCCTTTCCTGAGCCACCAGCAGAGCCCAAAGAGCAGGACCAGGACTCCAGCAACGGCCCAGAATTGCCACTGCTGCAAGGCAGCAAAGAGCAGGGCTCCCCAGGCAAAGGCGCTCTGCTCCTGGCTCCTCTGCTCCAGCTCCTGCAGCAGCCGAGTCATCTCCTGGCTCAGCTGCTCCGCACACTGCTGCATGCACTCGGGCGTGGCCTCATCCAGCTCATCCCTGACCATCTGCGGGTACTGGAGGAGGCTTTGCACAATGAGTGCGAGGAATATTGCGACAGCCATGGCCTGCAGGAGGAGGGAGAGAAGGGGTTCAGTGGGGCTGGGAGGGAGGGAGCTGCTGGTGGTGGGGGGGCAGAGATGAGAGCCGCAGGGATCTGGGGACATGTAGGAGAGGGGGCGAGGCATCGTGGGAGGCAGGAAGGCCTGCTGTCAGCCCCGGCGGCGGCAGCAGCACAGTGCCCTGCCCAAGGCGCTCCCACGAGTGTCTGGGCCCTCGAGGCAGGGTGAGAACCCACCCCCCTGGGGCTCCGCGTTCCTGCCCACGCCCTCCTCCAGCTCAGCCTCCCCCCGCGTGCGCACTCACCGCTGGCCCAGGCCGGACTGGGGCAGCGCTGCCTGCTGGCGCCCCTTATAACCACCCCCATTGTGACTCGTGCCCTGTGCTGTCACAGGCGCCAGAGCGCATCACAGGCACGCCCGCCAGCCAGCCCCAGCCTTTGGCCCTACCCCGGCTCAGCGACTCACAGCTGCCCCAGGCAGCCGAAGCCCCGACACCCACAAAGCGCAGACCCACCCGGCAGGACGTGGCTCCCAGGGGCTCCCTTTACAAAGCAGACAGAAGCCTCCCAAGCCCTTACCAAACATAAAATCGGGTGACGTAACCCATGGATGCTTGTTCCTTGAGATGCCATCCTGTGAGATGGGATCGGCTCCCTTGGTGCTGACCTCTGTGCTTGTGGACATGGGTGTGCTCTTGGTGCCTTCGTGACACCGATGGTGGGTGGTGGTGTATATCCTGGTGGTGGGGTGGGACCTGCCCACGGCAGGACCTCTGCTCCTGCTGTGCCACTGCGAGAGGACAGGGACCCTCAGATTGATAAGGGATCAAGTACGGTCCGATGAGCAGTCCACGAAAAGAGGGGGTGGAAGCCGGCCGGAACAGGTGAGCGCTACCCTAGGACTCGGGAAAATTTAGCGCGCTAAGAAAACAAAGGGAATCTTGCTCTGATCAAGCGAGCGGCCGGGAGGAGAATGGGGTCTTCTTTGTCAAAGGAAGAGGCGGCAGTGCTCAAGTTTCTCCTACATATACTCTCTACGAGAGGACTGAGTTATGATCTGTGTATGGGATCACCCGGCTAAACCTGTTTCAGAGCACCAAGGCAAGATGCAGGGAGTTGTGATTGGACTCAGCTTTGTCTCACCTTGACAAATCCTTATCTATGCAGAGAGGACCTGGGGGGAGCTGTGGAAACGGCTCAGCCCGGGGTTGTCTGAACACTGCTGGAACCCGAAACCCAAAACCCAAATGGAGCCTGAATGATCCCTTAACAAACAAAATGCCCTGAGTACCATTCCACCACTATTCAGTAACTGTGTGCTAGACATCACTAAATTACCACATAGACTAAGGAGCCGAGCCATCAAGGCACCAGAGATAAACATTCGTGCATAAGCCTGCCCCCACCCATCAAATCAGGGAATAAAAAAACCCGTAAGGTTTGGGCAGAAAAATGGGGAGAGTCGCTTTTCCAAGGGTACAGCTGGCCTGTAGGAGATTCTTTCCCCCTTGTCCAGGACGCTGTACAAAGTAACTTCCCAGGGATTAAGAGGCCTTACCTGAGAGAGGGGGTAAGTGATTAAGAAACATACGTATGGTATTTGGCATGCTTTAAGACTGTGATTAGTGCACTCTTTTTTTTGTAAGGTATTAATATCTAGCACGCTTGTGAATTGTGTATTTAATTGCAATAGTGCATTCCTCCATTGTATCCATAAAAGAACCTGCAATAGTGGCGTATTGGACCTGTGAGTGAAGTTCAAATAAATTGTTAATTTGAACCTGACAGTGAAGTCTTTCTCTCCGTCACAACCTGTCTACCTCGAAGGCGCTGTTAATTTGGGCGCGCAATAAAAGACTTATCCCCACGATTGAGGCTGCCTATGCTCAGGACACTTGGTCTCATTTATCGATGCAGCAACAGCAAGCTTTGCAAAAGATAACCAAGAAATTAGTCAGTGGGGCATCACAACGATTCATTACAGAACTACCTATGCACTTACTTATTGTTAATTCCAGTAAAAGTAGGAACCATGTTTTAGGTCTCTTAATCCAGCAATCACCAAAAAGTGTTGTAATATTAGAATGGCTTTTCTTGTCATATCAGCCTAAGACAACAGTGTCTACTAGAATAGAACTGCTTGCAAATATCATCATAAAGGGAAGGCGTCGCAGTATTGATTTAACAGGGCAGGATCCAGAACGAATTTATATTCCTGTTAAGCAATCCTATTTAGATTGGCTTTTGTCCTCTTCTGATATTTTACAATATGCTTTTGCAGAATATACTGGTCAGATTACTAATGCTTACCCACCCACAAGACTTTTACCGTTGTTACAGGACCAAGCGTTTGAAGAATCTCCGCAATTATGAGAAACGCCTGTCCCAGGGCTTACCATTTTTACCGATGCAGGAAAAAAGTCAAAACGAGCCGCTATTACTTGGTGTGTTCAGGGACAATGGCATTCCCAATTGCTTACGGGTTGTCCGCAAGATTCGTTGCAAACATTAGAGCTAAAGGCCGTGGTTTGGGCTTTTCAGAATTGGGCAACTCAACCTCTTAACATTGTTTCTGATTCTTTGTATGCGGTGGGTACTGTTAAACGGATTGAACGATCTATGGTACGTGAGGTGAAAAACCCGATATTATACCAGTTGTTGTTACAGATGTTGCATTTGTTAAATCAGCGAACCAATCCTCATTTTATTACGCATATTCACAGCCATCAGTTTGACTCTGGTCTGGCCATTGGCAATAACAGAGCAGATGACTTAGTTGCCGCCGCTTGGGAAAATCGCCAAACTAACCTGTTTGCGCAAGCCCGGAGTTCCCATGAATTTTTTCACCAATCGGCTAAAGTTTTAGTGAGACAATTTAATCTTTCTATTTCTGATGCCCGTGGCATTGTGCAATCATGTCCGGACTGCCAAATTACAGGTCTGGGATTGGGTTTAGGAGTCAATCCTCGTGGATTGCATGCTTTACAATTGTGGCAGATGGACGTCACTCATATTCCTGAATTTGGGCGTCAAAAATATGTTCATGTAAGCATTGACACATATTCTCTGGCTATGTGGGCAACGGCGCAGACAGGTGAAACGGCGAGACATGTGGTTAGACATATGTGTGCATCCATCGCTGTGTTAGGTGTACCTAATGAAATTAAAACCGATAACGGGCCTGCTTCTGTTTCGCATCGCTTCGCACATTTTTGTACCCAGTGGGGCATCCGTAGGTCTACGGGTATTCCACATTCCCTGACGGGACAGGCCATAGTAGAACGTGCTCATGCTAGGCTGAAATCGCTTTTGCAAAAACAAAAAGGGGGAGACTCATCCCTGTGTCCAGCTGAACAGCTTGCAAAAGTGCTGTGTGTGTTAATTTTTTTACACTTAACGGGCGATCGCAAGTCCCCCCCAATAGTGATACATCATTTATCGCTGAAATCTGGCCTGCAGCCCTCGACACCTGTGCGGGTACAGTTCAAGGACCCAATTTCTGGGGAATGGAAAGGTCCTGCTGAAGTTAAAATGACTGGGAGAGGTTATGCTTGGATCTTAACAGATCAGGGTCCACGGTGGGTCCCAGCACGGTGGATTAGACCATGGAAAGAACCTCCTCCTTCGATTGACCCCGTCCAGTTGAATGACAACTGAATACGTGCACTGTGCCACCTGCGGACGACAAGAATTTTGTTGTCGAGGATTAGCGGGACATTGGTGTCATGACTGTTTAGAAGGACAATACCAAATCGGTTCGCAATGCTTCTCGCATCATGGTAGCAACACGTCACGAGCCTGAGGCCAACTCTGACAGACTGCTCCAACAGACTCAGTTATGGTATACGCGGATCTGGCAGCAAATGAATTCCGGGAACTCATCCACATAAGACTGGCCTTTTTAGAATTCTGATGAATATGTATGATTTTTCTGTATATGAACTGAGGTGCTTTGCTAACCCGTTGGAGCACTCATGGTGGACAAATCCCCAGTGCTGCCCAGCGCTGTATTAAAGAATGCCTGCTTAATAACAAACTAGTTGTTATTAAGTTATTCATCTTGGAAAACCGTCCTGATCGCGGGCTTGGTACCGACTTTGTTGTTTCAGTTTTAGATGGGACAATCTCTGTCCGGCTGCAGGAACCTCTGAATCGGCGACTCCCTAGGCCAGCCCCAGAGATTTCTCTGGAGGGACTCACCGATTCAGTGGATCCTTGCGGGGGCAGACAAGGACCTCTGGTAAGAATAAGGCATTCTTTTTTGTTAGAGACCAGTCATTTGAAGCTGCTCATAAGTCACGGTTTGTGAGAACCCCGCCGGGTGGCATACAATTGCATATATGATTTGTATTAATCACTTGGTTACTACGTTGCATGATTTGTATTGATCATTTGGTTAGTACTGTCATTTGGTTGTGAATGAATGGGAACAAACTAAATCAAAGTGTGCTGATTTGTTTAAATATAATAGGGATAGACGAAGGAACAGATAAATATGGAGCGGTGGTTGTTATTTATGGGCTTGTTAGCGTTACCTGGTGGAAGCCTTACTGCTTTCTCCGGTAATTCGTTTGTCACCTCACTTCAAAAGGTAAATATCACTGGGTTGAAGGAATGTTGGGTTTGTGGTACGGCTGATCAATATCAGAACCCCGTAACTGGTATTCCGATAACGAATTGGAGTGCATACAATACCTATGAACTACTCAACACTAGTGGTCAATGTAGAAATTTATCTAGCCCCTTACAGGATCATCCCTAGTCATTACAGCTACTCAATAAGTCTGTTGTTTTTATCAATTATACTTATGATAACAAGGCAGTAACCTGGAATGAAATGTCCTCACCCTATTATGGGAATTTTAATACCTCGAAGGGGAATTGGACGAGAGTGCGGTTGAAATACGGTCCATTTAATGCACTTAGACAAGGTCCACAAAACAACACGTTGGGTATAGATCTCCAACAGTGGACCGACTTTCTCTATGCTCTCACTGGGCAGAATAAAAGCCTCGTGATCACGGTCACCTGTGACCTACAACCAGGCCTATGGTGGCTGTGTGGTGATTTGATAGCCAGAAAGCAGTTGCCTGGCAACTGGACTGGGCACTATACTCTTGGAATGTTAATACCAAACCTCCAAGTTTTTAATCATTCTGACATGCATGGTATCGTGCGTGGTGTTTGGACGCGGTCACGATGTCGGAGAAGCCGAGAGAATCCCTTGAGCATTTACAATACCTGTTTTCACAGCTTTGTTAGGGCAATCTTTCCTACATTGGGTATTCAACAGTTAGAGCAAGCCCTGGTAAATATTTCCACAGAAATGGAGCTCATTGCCAATGCTACAGCCGCAGCCATCACTGCGTTGCAGATGGAAGTTCCATCCTTGAAAGAGGTTGTATGGCAGAATCGCCGAGCCCTTGACCTCCTCACCGCCCAGGTGGGAGGAGTCTGTACCCTTATAAACGAGTCTTGTTGTGCTTATGTAGATCAGTCAGGGGTAATTTTATCCAATGTACAACAAATATGGGATCACACAAAAATCTTACATGCTGTCACCCAGGACAACGTTTCATGGTTAGAATCATTGTTTAAATCGTAGGGCATTACAGGATGGTTAGCAACCCTGGTTAAAACTGGGCTGTTTATATTGCTTGTCATTTTTGTAGCATTGCTTGTGTTGCCTTGTTTATTTCAATGTTTTCAAAAGGCATTAGAAGGAATGGTGCGAAGAGTATGGTTCAACCAAGTGCCAGTTCTCTCCGATGAGCCTTGGAGTGTTCAAAAAAAAGAAGGGGGAATTGTGGGAGATTTTCTGGTAAGAAATGGACATCCTGTGAACACTCCAAGCACTGAAAATCTGTACTTAACTTGTATATAGGCCTCTGTACTCAAAGGTTATGAGCGAACAATGATTTGGACTGAAAGGTTACCTTCGGGCAGCATGAATGCTGTGTAATCTAAAAGCAGAACAAGAAAAGGGAGGAAAGCATGATAAAGACAGAACTTCAGCCAGGATATAGGCGGGAGCCACGTTCGTGTGAACAGCTAGCTTTAACCAATGGTGGAATGCTTAGAGTCGCGTGCTTGCTTGCTGAAAACCAATCATAAGGCTGACGGCGCGTGTAATGCGGTAACAGAAGGTATATTAACTGAGCTATCTGCGCAATAAAGTGGCATCAAACTGATCATATTGGTCGTCGTGTTGTTGTCCGTGACTTCCGCGTCAACAGCTAGTACCTCTGCAAACAGCTTTTCCCATATCGCAAATGGTTTTAAACGCAACCTTTTCATGATCACTATGGCCCAGACAGTCACCAACCATCACTTCACCCACGAGACCATCTCTATGTACAAACAGCAGGTCTAGGAGGGCACCTTTCCTACTCGGCTCCCTTAGTACCCTTAGTAATCAAAACGTTATCTTCAGCGTGGCCTTCAGGAATTTCCTGGGCCTGTTCGTGTCTGTCCCATGACAGTCCCAATTTGCAGCTGGGAAGTTGAAGTCTCCCGTAAGGACAACATAGGGCGACTGATCCAGAGATTTCCCTTGATTCCTTAGAGAGTAATACATCGGTGCCGTCATCCTGGCTGGGTGATCCATAGTAGAGTCCTGCAAGAACATCTGCTTTATTAGCTTTTCCCCTAATCTTTACGCAAAGGCTCTCGACCATGTCGTCCCCAACTGCAAGCGCTGTACAGCCCAACCCCTCCTTTACATACAGCACTACCCCACCGCCTCGCCTGCCCTGCCCTGCCTCTCTCTCCTGAAGAGCCTATAACCGTCCATCAGAGCACTCCAGTCACAGGACTCTTGCCAACAAGTCTCACTGAGGCCAATGATGTCGTAGCTCTGGGACTGAGCCAAGGCCTCTAGTCCCTCCTGTCTATCCCTCACACCGCGTGCATTAGTGTACAAACATTTCAAAAGCGCTCCAGTGTACTCACCACATCGTGGAGTAGAGGGAAAGCTCTCACTAGCACACCGTCCCTCAAACATTGTCATGCCGTCCCTTAGCTTATCACTAGTAAGCCTGATTTTTTCCCTTCCCCCCTTCAAAGCTAGTTTAAAACTCTTTCAATCAGCCCCGCTAACTGGTGAGCAAAAATACTTTTCCCCCATGGAGAACGGTGAATCTCGTCAGGCCCCAGCAGGCCTGGAGTCAGGTAGACCATCCCGTGATGGAAAAACCCCAAATTCTGCTAGTGACGCTAGCCCCAGAGCCAGGTATTGATAAGCTGTGTCCGCCTGCTTGTTTCGATGTCATTCCCTACGACTGTGAGGACAGAGGAGAACACTACCTGTGCTCCTGATCCCTTTACCAATCTCCCCGAGGCCCTGAAGTCTCTTTTGACCGCCCTTGGGCTTCTCATCGCGACTTTGTTGGTACCCACATGAAAAAGCAAGAGTGGCTAATAATCTGAGGGCCGTACTAGGTTAGGAAGTTTCCTGGTAACGCCTTCACCCTGAGCCGCAGGGAGGCAGAACGCTTCCCGAAAAGGCAGGTGTGCTCAGCAGAGCAGGGGAGTAGTGAATGAATTCTTTAATTTGCTTGGCCTGGGCATGTAGCTCTTGCATTACCTACTAAGCTGTCCTCTCTCAACCCACACGTTTTCCCACTTTTATGCTTCAGAGTCTCTCCTCCATCCCACTGGGGGAAAGGGATTGAGCAGCAGCGTGATGCCAAGCTGCCTACTGGCATTAACCCACAACACCTGGGAAGCCAAAGCCCAGGGAATCATTGAAACCAGAGCCCACTGCATCAGCTCTTCTGCAAAATGCTCGCTGACTCTGCCGCAGCTGAGCTGTCAGCACCCTATGCCCGCGTTCGCCATCAAAGTGATGCACAGAGACTCATGGATGCAGCGTTTCTTCAAACAAGTGATTTATTGCCATCTTTGTCCACGGCCAATCTCCCGGAGGGAATGGACTCTCTCGAAGAGGGAGGGCAGTCACCGTCCAGGTGGTAACGGGAGTCTCTGTCACAAGCCTTCTTGCAACAGCCTCTTCAGCTGCATCGGCTCAGACTCCCCAGAGTGTGCTTTTGCTCTGGAGGAAAGGTGTGTTCAGCAGTTCCCGCTGCCAACTGAGCAGTGTCTTCTCCATATGCTGCGTGCTCGGTTCTGCGGCACCAGCCTCCCGGGGAGCGTCTAGGATGGGTAGACTCTCCACCCGGCCCCCAGTGAGCACACCGAGGCACATCAGCAGTGCCTCTTGCTTGGTCCTTGCACAGCCGGAGCTGCCAGCAAGAATGTCTGAGCCCCTGTGAAATGCCTTCCCGGCCGCAGCCAGTGCGAGGGGAAAGCAGGGCGAAACTCGTCTTTGTCGCCACCATCGTCATCACCGTCTGCTGCGCTGGGGACACCATTGAGAGGAGAACGCTGCTGCTCTTGGCAGAGGGCTGCTGCGCACGGGGTTTTCCCTTTCCTTCCTGTGTCCAGCCTTCTCCCCTCTTTTTCCCTGGGGTACGAGGTGGTTGTGTGCCATCAGCTGTGAGCCGCGCAAACATAGCTCTGTGCATGAAGACCACTTTCATTGTCCATAGAACAGCAGCCTCGTGAGCCTATCTTGCAGCTCATCGAACTCACGCAGTGCCTCAGCGTGGGCAGCAGGATCCTGTGCCAGGTGCTGGAAGAGGTTGAGTGGCTCGGCCGTTTGGAAGGCTGGGGGCAAGGTGATCTCCTCGGGCACGGTCTCATTGCCAAAGAAGAAGTGATCAAGGCGTTTCTCCTCCAGGCAGCAGCGCAGGTACTGCATGATATCCTGCAGCCGCGGCAGGAAATCCCTCCTGCGCCAGCTTGACAGGGGTATGGAGGTCAGGAGGTGCATCACAACTGTCTTCAATATATAGGTGGAAAAGCCTGTGCCCACCAGGATGCGGGCGCAGATATGCAGGCATTTGAGGTGGCAGCTGTCATGTGGGGCTTGCCTGGCGATATGCCTGAAGAACTTCACCTCTGCCACAGCGTAGCTCTCTGGCCATGTCGTGCTTGGGGTGAAGATGGCCTCCGTAGTCTGGCTGCTCAGGAAGATGTCCGAGTCACCTTGCTGCACCCCAACCATCATCTCAATGGTGAGGCTCTCCGTGTGGCCTTTTGTCACCTGGAATTTGCAGGAGCGGCTGGAGGGCAGCACTTTTAAACAGCATTGGCACGACAGAGGCAAAATCACCCATGCTGCTTTCACCAATTGATGGAACTAGCGGGCAGTTTTTGCCCATCTAGGTAGGATTCAGTGCAGAGGGTGCGTAGGAGGCTGGGGTCCTGATTCCTCCTCCGCTGCTCCTCGGGGTGGTGGAGAAAGCACAGCATCTGTCCTGCCAGCCACTCCCTCATGCAGATGCATACCAGCTCTACACCCATGGAGAAGGTCCTTGCCAGCATCTCCCCTGCAGTGCCCAGCTCCAGGTGGAAGGCATGCCCACGGGGGGGCTTGAGGGGCACAAGCAGGCGGTAGACAATGTCTTTCTCACGGGGACTCCAGCATTCAAAGGCGCTGCCCACCCCAATGGCTGATTGCAGCACTGGGAAGAAACTCTTTGACAAGAGCTGTTGAAGGCAAGGATGAAGTTGCCCATGAGCTCCTCTGCCAGCTGCCTCTCTTTGGCCATGTTCTGAACTGGCCACTGTATGTGCTCCTCCAAAAACCTTCCCACGTCATTTGCATCATCATTGTCATTATCTTCTTCCTCCTCCGCCTCCACCGGCTCCCTGTCGCTGCTGGAGCTTTCCTCGTCGCTGCTGATGTCTGGCTCATGTCTCTTTTTCCTGAGCCACCAGCAGAACCCAAAGAGCAGGACCAGGACTCCAGCAACGGCCCAGAATTGCCACTGCTGCAAGGCAGCAAAGAGCAGGGCTTCCCAGGCAAAGCCGCTCTGCTCCTGGCTACTCAGCTCCTGGCTCCTCAGCTCCTGGCTCCTTTGCTCCAGCTCCTGCAGCAGCCGAGTCATCTCCTGGCTCAGCTGCTCCGCACGCTGCTGCATGCGCTCGCGTGTGGCCTCATCCAGCTCATCACCGACCATCTGCGGGTACTGGAGGAGGCTTTGCACAATGAGTGCGAAGAATTCTGTGACAGCCATGGCCTGCAGGAGGAGGGAGAGAAGGGGTTCAGTGGGGCTGGGAGGGAGGGAGCTGGGGGGGGGGGACGGGGACAGGGACGGGAGTCACAGGGATCTAGGGGAAGGTAGGAGAGGGGGCAAGGCATCTGGGAGGCAGCAAGGCCTGCTCTCAGCCCCGGCGGTGGCGGCGGCACAGCGCCCTGCTGCAGGAGCTCCCACGAGCGTGGTGAGAACCCACCCCCCTGGGGCTCCGCGTTCCTGCCCACGCCCTCCTCCAGCTCAGCCTCCCCCCGCGTGCGCACTCACCGCTGGCCCAGGCCGGACTGGGGCAGCGCTGCCTGCTGGCGCCCCTTATAACCACCCCCATTGTGACTCGTGCCCTGTGCTGTCACAGGCACCAGAGCGCGTCACAGGCGCCAGAGCGCATCACAGGCACGCCCGCCAGCCAGCCCCAGCCTTTGGCCCTACCCCGGCTCAGCGACTCACAGCTGCCCCAGGCAGCCGAAGCCCCGACACCCACAAAGTGCAGACCCACCCGGCAGGACGTGCCTCCCAGGGGCTCCCTTTACAAAGCAGACAGAAGCCTCCCAAGCCCTTACCAAACATAAAATCGGGTGACGTAACCCGTGGATGCTTGTTCCTTGAGATGCCATCCTGTGAGATGGGATCGGCTCCCTTGGTGCTGACCTCTGTGCTTGTGGACATGGGTGTGCTCTTGGTGCCTTCGTGACACCGATGGGGGGTGGTGGTGTATATCCTGGTGGTGGGGTGGGACCTGCCCATGGCAGGACCTCTGCTCCTGCTGTGCCACTGCGAGAGGACATTGCTTCCAAAGAGACATTTCCCAGGGTGATGAGGGGGTGCGGGTGGAGATTTCCCAGTGGGCAACTCATCCTGCTGATAGAGCAGCGTCTTCTCCATGTCCAGCATGTTCAGCTCTGCGGTACCAAGTCCCTGGGGAGTGTCTGGGACAGGCAGATTCTCTACCCGGAGCCCAGTGAACAAGCCTCTTGCTTGGTCCCTGCCCAGACGGAGCTGCCAGGGAGTTTCTCGGCCCTTGTGAAATCAGCACCATGGCCATGGCAGTGCGAGGGGAAAGCAGGCAAAAATCATCTTCGTAGCCACTGTGGTCTGCACCGGCTGCTGCGCTGGGGAGACCATTGAGAGGAGGATGGTGCCGCTCTCGGCAGAGGGCTGCTGTGCAGGGATTTCCCTTTCCTTTCTGTGTCCCACGTTCTCCCCTCTTTTTCCCTGGGGTATGGGGTCAGGTGAATGCCATCAGCTCCCAACAAACCTGGCTTCTCAAAGGTAGAGCCATGACCAGAGAAGCCAAAACCTTGAGTACCAGCTACGCAGCCAGGCATTCAGTGCTCAGTTTGTCTGCTCCTTCCCGAACCCCTTCCTCCTCCCGGCGGGATAGAGGAGAACACCGCCTGTGCTCCTGATCCTTTTAGCATTGCTCCGAGGGACACGCGGCCTCTTTTGCTGCTTCTAAGTTGCCTCGTCACAGTATTGTTTGACCCTACTTTGCGTAGCAGGACTGGATGATATCCTGTACCATTCAGCAGGCTTGGCAGCCTCTCAGTGGCGTCAGGAATGTGAGCTGCTGGTGGGCAGCAAACTTCTCTAGACAAATGGTCTGGATGGCAAACAGGTGCTTCAGTGCCCCTCAGTAAGGAATCTCCAGTTGCTAATAGCTTACGCGCTTTCCTGGTGGCACTGGTTCTAATGCGGGCGGGTGGGTGGCTCACCTTTGCCTGCTTGACTTTTCCGGGATCCTGTCCCTTACTCACGTGCTCTGAATTCTCCAATCCCAGACTATCATGCCTGCTTCCTAGCCCCTGGAACACCTCTGTGAAACCCTCCCCGTATCTGGCATCATTGATAAGTAACTGTAGCAAGACCAACTCAGGGTCGTTTAGATCAAGAAGGAAGCAGGGGGATGGTGACGCCGCAGATTTATAGCTGCTTTGCAAAATAGTACTACGCGTGTGTTAAGTAGCGATTGGTCAAATCCTGTTGTACCTGGTCGCCCAGGAAAGGTATAAGAACCTCGTATAAAACCTCGTTCGGGGTGCCCCAATTTGAATGGGACACCTCATGCGCACGAATAAAGAATTGGTGCTGCACGGGGTTTTCCCTTTCCTTCCTGTGTCCAGCCTTCTCCCCTCTTTTTCCCTGGGGTACGAGGTGGTCGTGTGCCATCAGCTGTGAGCCGCGCAAACACAGCTCTGTGCATGAAGACCTCTTTCATTGTCCATAGAACAGCAGCCTCGTGAGCCTATCTTGCAGCTCATCGAACTCACGCAGTGCCTCAGCGTGGGCAGCAGGATCCTGTGCCAGGTGCTGGAAGAGGTTGAGTGGCTCGGCCGTTTGGAAGGCTGGGGCAAGGTGATCTCCTCGGGCACGGTCTCATTGCCAAAGAAGAATGATCAAGGCGTTTCTCCTCCAGGCAGCCGCACAGGTACCGCATGATATCCTGCAGCCGCGGCAGGAAATCCCTCCTGCGCCAGCCTGACAGGGGTATGGAGGTCAGGAGGTGCATCACAACTGTCTTCAAAGTATAGGTGGAAAAGCCTGTGCCCACCAGGATGCGGGCGCAGTTCTGCAGGCATTTGAGGTGGCAGCTGTCATGCGGGGCGTGCCTGGTGATATGCCTGAAGAACTACTGCCACAGCGTAGCTCTCTGGCCGCATTGTTCTTGGGGTGAAGATGGCCTCCGTAGTCTGGCTTCTCCAGAAGATGTCCAAGTCGCATTTCTGCACCCCAATCTTCACCTCAATGAAGAGGCTATACTTGCTTCCTTTTGTCACCTGGAGTTTGGAGGAGTGGCTGGACGGCAGCACTGTTATATGGCATTTGGACAACAGAGTCAAAACCACCCATGCTGCTTCAGAGGCATGAGCAGGCAATAGTTGATGTCTGACCTGGCCACTGTATGTGGTCCTTCCCTGAGGCTCATGTTAAAGCTGTGATTAGAAATGTTCCCAGTCTGGTATGGCCCTCAGTTTATTATCTGTTATTGTTTTTTTATGTAGGCAGCGATGAAGTTGCAATAAGAAGACCAAGGGTGATCAAAAGAGACTTCAGAGCCTTGGGACGAATGGTTAAGGGATCAGGAGCACAAGCAGGGTTTTACTTTGTGCTTAAGTAGTGTTTTCCTCTGTGCCTTCAGTTGCAGGGAATGAAGAGGGAAGAAACAAGAAGACCCAGCTGATCAATACCTGGCTCTGTGACTGGTGTCACCAGCAGAATTTTGGGGTTTTTGATCACAGGTCAGTCTCCATGACACTTGGCCAGCTAGCGACAGATGGGGTTCACCTTTCTCAAAGCGGGAAATGGTTGAGAGCCTCTCTGTAAAGATTCAGAGAAAAGCTAATAAAGCAGATGTTCTTGCAGGACTCTACTGTAGATCACCCAGCCAGGATGACAGCACCGATGTATTACTCTCTAAGGAATCAGGGGAAATTTCTAGATCAGTCACCCTAGATTGTCCTTATGGGCGACTTCAATGTCCCAGCTGCGAACTGGGACTGTCATAGAGCAGACACGAACAGGCCCAGGAAATTCCTGAAGGCCACGTTGATGATAACGTTTTGATATGGGTACTAAGGGAGCCGACTAGGAAAGACGCCCTCCTAGATTTGTTGTTTGTGAACAGAGAGGGACTCGTGGGCAAAGTGGTGATTGGTGGCATTCTTGGTCACAGTGACCACGAAATAGCTGAGTTTCCAGTTGTTGGCAACAGGAGGAAAACTGCCAGCAAAACTTCGAGCCTGGCTGTGGGGACAGCAGACTTCAGGCTGCTCAAGGAACTAGTTAGTAAGGTCCCCTGGGCCTCTTCATTAGAGGGTATTGGGGTCCATTAGTGCTGGTCACTTTTTAAGAGCCATCTCTTAAGAGTGCCGGACCAGGCAATTACAAAGTGTTGGAAGTCAAGCAAGCAGTGCAGAAGGCTGTTTTTGCCGAGCAGGGATCTTCTTCTAGAACATAGGTGCAGAAGGAAAAGTGTATAGCCACTGGAAGGAAGGGCAGGCAACACGGGAGGACTACAGAGATGCTGTTCGCCACTGTAGGGAGAAATTCATGCGGCCAAAGCTTGATTAGAGTTCAAGCTGTCTAGCACTGTGAAGGACAACAAAAATGGCTTTTTTAAATATGTTAACAGCAAAAGGAGGATCAGAGATAACATTGGTCCCTTACTTGATGAGGTTGGTCACGTCACAAATAGGGATGTAGACAAAGCAGAGAAGTTTAACGCCTTCTTGGCTTCTGTCTTTAACACCAATGATGGGCCCTGGGACCCCCGGAGCCTTGTGTTGGAAGATCGTGACTGGGGGGATGATGAGCTCCCAGCTGACTCTGAACTTGTTTGAGACTTGCTGCTCCAGCTGAATGCGAAAAAATCTATGCAGCCTGACGGGATTCATACCAGGGTACTGAAAGAGCTGGCCAATGTTATCGCAGGACCTTTCTCGATTATTTTTCAGCAGTCTGGGGAGTCTGGAGAGGTTGCAGTTGACTGGAAGCTGGTAAATGTTGTCCCAATTTTCAAGAATGGAAAGAAGGAAGACCCTGGTAATTACAGGCCTGTCAGTCTCACTTCAGTGCCTGGTAAAATTACGGAGAAGGTTATTCTGGGAGTTACTGAAAAACACTTGAGAAGACAATGCAGTCATTGGTCATAGCCAACATGGGTTCACGAGGGGAAAGTTCTGCTTAACTGACTTAATTTCCTTTTATGACAAGGTCACCCATTTAATTGACCAAGGGAAGCCAGTAAATGTGGGGTTTTTTGGATTTTAGCAAAGCTTTTGGTACTGTCTCTCCCAGTATCCTTCCGGACAAAATGTCCAGCACACAGCTAGACAAGTCCATAATATGTTGGGTGAGCAACTGGCTGATGGGTTGGGCTCAAAGAGTTATGGTAAATGGGGTTACATGAGGCTGGTGACCAGTCACCAGTGGGGTCCCACAGGGCTTGATTTTAGGGCCAGCGCTCTTTAATGTTTTTATAAATGATCTGGGTGCAGCAATCGAATGTACATTAATTAAGTTTGCTGATGATACTGAACTAGGAGGAGCTGTGGACTCCCTCAAGGGTAGAGAGGCCTTACAGAGAGATCTGGATAGACTAGAGAGCTGGGCAATCACCAGCCGTATGAAATGTAACAAGAGCAAGTGCGCGATTCTCCACCTGGAATGGGGTAATCAAATCGGGGGATGAGAGGCTGGAGAGCAGCGCTGCAGAATGAGATCTGGGGGTTTGGGTTGAATGCAAATTTAATAGGAGTCAACAGCGTGCCCTGGCAGCCCAAAGGGCCAACTGGGTCCTGGGCTGCATCGAGCACAGCATAGCTAGCTGGTTGAGGGAGGAGATTGTCCCACTCGACACTGCACTGGTGCAGCCCCACCTCGAGTACTGTGTGCAGTTTTGGGCGCCTCAATGTAAGAAGGACATCAGACTATTAGAGTGTGTCTAGGTGTCTAGAGGAGGGCGACCAAGATGGTGAAAGGCCTCGAGGGTAAGGCTTAGGAGGAGCAGCTGAGGTCGCTTGGCTTGATCAGCTTGGAGAAGAGAAGGCTGAGGGGTGACCTCATCGCAGTCTACAACTTCCCCAAGGCGGGCAGCAGAGAGGCAGGTGCTGATCTCCTCTCTCTGGTGACCAGCGACAGGACACGAGGAAATAGAATAATGCTGTGTCAGGGGAAATTCAGACTGGGCCTTAGGAAAAGGTTCTTCCCTAAGAGGGTGGTTGGTCACTGGAACAGGCTCCCCAGGGAAGCGGTCATGGCACTAAGCCTGTCAGAGTTCAAGGAGCCTCTGGATGATGCTCTTAGTCATATGATATAGTTTTAGATAGTCCTGCAAGGAGCAGGGACTCAGACTCAATGATGCTTATGGGTCCCATCCAACTTGAGATATTCTATGATTCTATGATTCTATGATAACAAACTGAGGGACATAAAAGGCTAGGAAATTTCATGGTAACCTGAGCCGCAGGGAGGCAGGCGGCTTCCTAAAAAGGTAGGTCTGCTCAGCAGACCAGAGGAGTAGTGAATGAATTCTTTATTTTGCTTGGCCTGGGCATGTAGCTCTTGCTTTACGTACTAAACTGTCCTCTCTCAACCCACACGTTTTCCCACTTTTATGCTTCAGAGTCTCTCCTCCATCCCACTGGGGGAAAGGGACTGAGTAGCTGTGTGATGCCAAGCTGCCTACTGGCATTAACCCACAACACCTGGGAAGCCAAAGCCCAGGGAATCATTGAAACCAGAGCCCACTGCATCAGCTCTTCTGCAAAATGCTCGCTGACTCTGCCGCAGCTGAGCTGTCAGCACCCTATGCCCGCGTTCGCCATCAAAGTGATGCACAGAGACTCATGGATGCAGCGTTTCTTCAAACAAGTGATTTATTGCCATCTTTGTCCACGGCCAGTCTCCCGGAGGGAACGGACTCTCTCGAAGAGGGAGGGCAGTCACCGTCCAGGTGGTAACGGAGTCTCTGTTGCAAGGCTCCTTGCAATGGCCCCTTCAGCTGCATCGGGTCCCACTCCCCAGAGTGTGCTTCTGCTGTGGAGGAAAGATGCGGCAGCAATTCCCACTGCCGCATGAGCAGCGTGTTCTCTGTGTCCAGCCTGCTCAGTTCTGCAGCACGAGCTCCCCGGGGAGTGTCCTCAGGCCTGGCCCTGTGCTTGGAGAACTGCTCGTCTGGCACAGCACAGCTCTCTGGCCACGTCCTGCTGCTGGTAACACTGGCCTCTACCTACTCGATGCTCAGGAAGGTGTCTGAGCCATCTTGCTGCACCCCAAACATCACCTCAATCAGGAGGGTAATATCGTCCGTGTTTGTCAGCCGGAGCTTGCCTGAGCGCCTGGAAGGTAGCACTGTTAGACGGCAGTGTTGCGACAGAGGCAAAGCCACCCAGGCTGCTTTTACCAATATCTGGAACCAGAGGGTGGTTTTCTCCATGTCTAGGTAGGGGCCGGTGCAGAGGGTGTCTAGGAGGCTGGCGCCCTGATTCCTCCTCAGCTCCTCCTCGGGGTGGTGGAGGAAGCACAGCATGTCCTCCACCAGCTGCTCCCTCGTGCAGGTGCACTCGAGCTCCACGCGGAGACTGGCATGCCTCGCTGGCATCTCCTCCATGGTGCCCAGTTCCAGGTGGAAGGTGTGCCCACGGGGGGGCTTCAGGGGCACAAGCAGGCAGAAGACAGCATCATGCTTATGAGGACTCCAACTTTCTAAGGCACTGCCCACCCCAATGGCTGGCTTCAGTTGCGGCATGAAAGTATTCCTGGAAAGCTTTCGGCAGATGCGGAGAAGTTCATCCACCAGCTCCTCCACCATCACGAACGATTCTGGCAGGTCCAGGAGGCGACTGGACAAAACTCTGCCCACATGCAGTGCAACACTGGGTTTTACTGCCTGCTCCTTATTATGTGCCTTCTTTCTGGAGCTGCCCTCCTTGCGGCTGCTGGCTGGCTGACGGCTCCCTTTCCTGAGCCACCAGCAGAGCCCAAAGAGCAGGACCAGGACTCCAGCAATGGCCCAGAATTGCCACTGCTGCAAGGCAGCAAAGAGCAGGGCTCCCCAGGCAAAGGCGCTCTGCTCCTGGCTCCTCTGCTCCAGCTCCTGCAGCAGCCGAGTCATCTCCTGGCTCAGCTGCTCCGCACACTGCTGCATGCACTCGGGCGTGGCCTCATCCAGCTCATCCCTGACCATCTGCGGGTACTGGAGGAGGCTTTGCACAATGAGTGCGAGGAATATTGCGACAGCCATGGCCTGCAGGAGGAGGGAGAGAAGGGGTTCAGTGGGGCTGGGAGGGAGGGAGCTGCTGGTGGTGGGGGGGCAGGGATGAGAGCCGCAGGGATCTGGGGACATGTAGGAGAGGGGGCGAGGCATCGTGGGAGGCAGGAAGGCCTGCTGTCAGCCCCGGCGGCGGCAGCAGCACAGTGCCCTGCCCAAGGTGCTCCCACGAGTGTCTGGGCCCTCGAGGCAGGGTGAGAACCCACCCCCCTGGGGCTCCGCGTTCCTGCCCATGCCCTCCTCCAGCTCAGCCTCCCCCCGCGTGCGCACTCACCGCTGGCCCAGGCCGGACTGGGGCAGCGCTGCCTGCTGGCGCCCCTTATAACCACCCCCATTGTGACTCGTGCCCTGTGCTGTCACAGGCGCCAGAGCGCATCACAGGCACGCCCGCCAGCCAGCCCCAGCCTTTGGCCCTACCCCGGCTCAGCGACTCACAGCTGCCCCAGGCAGCCGAAGCCCCGACACCCACAAAGTGCAGACCCACCCGGCAGGACGTGGCTCCCAGGGGCTCCCTTTACAAAGCAGACAGAAGCCTCCCAAGCCCTTACCAAACATAAAATCGGGTGACGTAACCCGTGGATGCTTGTTCCTTGAGATGCCATCCTGTGAGATGGGATCGGCTCCCTTGGTGCTGACCTCTGTGCTTGTGGACATGGGTGTGCTCTTGGTGCCTCCGTGACACCGATGGTGGGTGGTGGTGTATATCCTGGTGGTGGGGTGGGACCTGCCCATGGCAGGACCTCTGCTCCTGCTGTGCCACTGCGAGAGGACATTGCTTCCAAAGAGACATTTCCCAGGGTGATGAGGGGGTGCGGGTGGAGATTTCCCAGGGGGAAACTCGCTCTGCCGATAGAGCAGCGTCTTCTCCATGTCCAGCATGTTCAGCTCTGCGGTACCAAGTCCCTGGGGAGTGTCTGGGACAGGCAGATTCTCTACCCGGAACCCAGTGAACAAGCCTCTTGCTTGGTCCCTGCCCAGACGGAGCTGCCAGGGAGTTTCCCGGCCCTTGTGAAATCAGCACCATGGCCGTGACAGTGCGAGGGGAAAGCAGGCGAAAATCATCTTCGTAGCCACTGTGGTCTTCACCGGCTGCTGCGCTGGGGAGACCATTGAGAGGAGGATGGTGCCGCTCTCGGCAGAGGGCTGCTGTGCAGGGATTTCCCTTTCCTTTCTGTGTCCCACGTTCTCCCCTCTTTTTCCCTGGGGTATGGGGTCAGGTGAATGCCATCAGCTCCCAACAAACCTGGCTTCTCAAAGGTAGAGCCATGACCAGAGAAGCCAAAACCTTGAGTACCAGCTACGCAGCCAGGCATTCAGTGCTCAGTTTGTCTGCTCCTTCCCGAACCCCTTCCTCCTCCTGGCGGGATAGAGGAGAACACCGCCTGTGCTCCTGATCCTTTTAGCATTGCTCCGAGGGACACGCGGCCTCTTTTGCTGCTTCTAAGTTGCCTCGTCACAGTATTGTTTGACCCTACTTTGCGTAGCAGGACTGGATGATATCCTGTACCATTCAGCAGGCTTGGCAGCCTCTCAGTGGCGTCAGGAATGTGAGCTGCTGGTGGGCAGCAAACTTCTCTAGACAAATTGTCTGGATGGCAAACAGGTGCTTCAGTGCCCCTCAGTAAGGAATCTCCAGTTGCTAATAGCTTACGCGCTTTCCTGGTGGCACTGGTTCTAATGCGGGCGGGTGGGTGGCTCACCTTTGCCTGCTTGACTTTTCCGGGATCCTGTCCCTTACTCACGTGCTCTGAATTCTCCAATCCCAGACTATCATGCCTGCTTCCTAGCCCCTGGAACACCTCTGTGAAACCCTCCCCGTATCTGGCATCATTGATAAGTAACTGTAGCAAGACCAACTCAGGGTCGTTTAGATCAAGAAGGAAGCAGGGGGATGGTGACGCCGCAGATTTATAGCTGCTTTGCAAAATAGTACTACGCGTGTGTTAAGTAGCGATTGGTCAAATCCTGTTGTACCTGGTCGCCCAGGAAAGGTATAAGAACCTCGTGTAAAACCTCGTTCGGGGTGCCCCAATTTGAATGGGACACCTCATGCGCACGAATAAAGAATTGGTGCTGCACGGGGTTTTCCCTTTCCTTCCTGTGTCCCGCCTACTCCCCTCTTTTCCCTGGGGTATGAGGTGGTCGTGTGCCATCAGCTGTGAGCCGCGCAAACACAGCTCTGTGCATGAAGACCTCTTTCATTGTCCATAGAACAGCAGCCTCGTGAGCCTATCTTGCAGCTCATCGAACTCACGCAGTGCCTCAGCGTGGGCTTCAGGATCCTGTGCCAGGTGCTGGAAGAGGTTGAGTGGCTCGGCCGTTTGGAAGGCTGGGGCAAGGTGATCTCCTCGGGCACGGTCTCATTGCCAAAGAAGAAGTGATCAAGGCGTTTCTCCTCCAGGCAGCAGCACAGGTACCGCATGATATCCTGCAGCCGCGGCAGGAAATCCCTCCTGCGCCAGCCTGACAGGGGTATGGAGGTCAGGAGGTGCATCACAACTGTCTTCAAAGTATAGGTGGAAAAGCCTGTGCCCACCAGGATGCGGGCGCAGATCTGCAGGCATTTGAGGTGGCAGCTGTCATGCGGGGCGTGCCTGGTGATATGCCTGAAGAACTACTGCCACAGCGTAGCTCTCTGGCCGCATTGTTCTTGGGGTGAAGATGGCCTCCGTAGTCTGGCTTCTCCAGAAGATGTCCAAGTCGCATTTCTGCACCCCAATCTTCACCTCAATGAAGAGGCTATACTTGCTTCCTTTTGTCACCTGGAGTTTGGAGGAGTGGCTGGACGGCAGCACTGTTATATGGCATTTGGACAACAGAGTCAAAACCACCCATGCTGCTTCAGATGCATGAGCAGGCAATAGTTGATGTCTGACCTGGCCACTGTATGTGGTCCTTCCCTGAGGCTCATGTTAAAGCTGTGATTAGAAATGTTCCCAGTCTGGTATGGCCCTCAGTTTATTATCTGTTATTGTTTTTTTATGTAGGCAGCGATGAAGTTGCAATAAGAAGACCAAGGGTGATCAAAAGAGACTTCAGAGCCTTGGGACGAATGGTTAAGGGATCAGGAGCACAAGCAGGGTTTTACTTTGTGCTTAAGTAGTGTTTTCCTCTGTGCCTTCAGTTGCAGGGAATGAGGAGGGAAGAAACAAGAAGACCCAGCTGATCAATACCTGGCTCTGTGACTGGTGTCACCAGCAGAATTTTGGGGTTTTTGATCACAGGTCAGTCTCCATGACACTTGGCCAGCTAGCGACAGATGGGGTTCACCTTTCTCAAAGCGGGAAATGGTTGAGAGCCTCTCTGTAAAGATTCAGAGAAAAGCTAATAAAGCAGATGTTCTTGCAGGACTCTACTGTAGATCACCCAGCCAGGATGACAGCACCGATGTATTACTCTCTAAGGAATCAGGGGAAATTTCTAGATCAGTCACCCTAGATTGTCCTTATGGGCGACTTCAATGTCCCAGCTGCGAACTGGGACTGTCATAGAGCAGACACGAACAGGCCCAGGAAATTCCTGAAGGCCACGTTGATGATAACGTTTTGATATGGGTACTAAGGGAGCCGACTAGGAAAGACGCCCTCCTAGATTTGTTGTTTGTGAACAGAGAGGGACTCGTGGGCAAAGTGGTGATTGGTGGCATTCTTGGTCACAGTGACCACGAAATAGCTGAGTTTCCAGTTGTTGGCAACAGGAGGAAAACTGCCAGCAAAACTTCGAGCCTGGCTGTGGGGACAGCAGACTTCAGGCTGCTCAAGGAACTAGTTAGTAAGGTCCCCTGGGCCTCTTCGTTAGAGGGTATTGGGGTCCATTAGTGCTGGTCACTTTTTAAGAGCCATCTCTTAAGAGTGCCGGACCAGGCAATTACAAAGTGTTGGAAGTCAAGCAAGCAGTGCAGAAGGCTGTTTTTGCCGAGCAGGGATCTTCTTCTAGAACATAGGTGCAGAAGGAAAAGTGTATAGCCACTGGAAGGAAGGGCAGGCAACACGGGAGGACTACAGAGATGCTGTTCGCCACTGTAGGGAGAAATTCATGCGGCCAAAGCTTGATTAGAGTTCAGGCTGTCTAGCACTGTGAAGGACAACAAAAATGGCTTTTTTAAATATGTTAACAGCAAAAGGAGGATCAGAGATAACATTGGTCCCTTACTTGATGAGGTTGGTCACGTCACAAATAGGGATGTAGACAAAGCAGAGAAGTTTAACGCCTTCTTGGCTTCTGTCTTTAACACCAATGATGGGCCCTGGGACCCCCGGAGCCTTGTGTTGGAAGATCGTGACTGGGGGGATGATGAGCTCCCAGCTGACTCTGAACTTGTTTGAGACTTGCTGCTCCAGCTGAATGCGAAAAAATCTATGCAGCCTGACGGGATTCATACCAGGGTACTGAAAGAGCTGGCCAATGTTATCGCAGGACCTTTCTCGATTATTTTTCAGCAGTCTGGGGAGTCTGGAGAGGTTGCAGTTGACTGGAAGCTGGTAAATGTTGTCCCAATTTTCAAGAATGGAAAGAAGGAAGACCCTGGTAATTACAGGCCTGTCAGTCTCACTTCAGTGCCTGGTAAAATTACGGAGAAGGTTATTCTGGGAGTTACTGAAAAACACTTGAGAAGACAATGCAGTCATTGGTCATAGCCAACATGGGTTCACGAGGGGAAAGTTCTGCTTAACTGACTTAATTTCCTTTTATGACAAGGTCACCCATTTAATTGACCAAGGGAAGCCAGTAAATGTGGGGTTTTTTGGATTTTAGCAAAGCTTTTGGTACTGTCTCTCCCAGTATCCTTCCGGACAAAATGTCCAGCACACAGCTAGACAAGTCCATAATATGTTGGGTGAGCAACTGGCTGATGGGTTGGGCTCAAAGAGTTATGGTAAATGGGGTTACATGAGGCTGGTGACCAGTCACCAGTGGGGTCCCACAGGGCTTGATTTTAGGGCCAGCGCTCTTTAATGTTTTTATAAATGATCTGGGTGCAGCAATCGAATGTACATTAATTAAGTTTGCTGATGATACTGAACTAGGAGGAGCTGTGGACTCCCTCAAGGGTAGAGAGGCCTTACAGAGAGATCTGGATAGACTAGAGAGCTGGGCAATCACCAGCCGTATGAAATGTAACAAGAGCAAGTGCGCGATTCTCCACCGGGAATGGGGTAATCAAATCGGGGGATGAGAGGCTGGAGAGCAGCGCTGCAGAATGAGATCTGGGGGTTTGGGTTGAATGCAAATTTAATAGGAGTCAACAGCGTGCCCTGGCAGCCCAAAGGGCCAACTGGGTCCTGGGCTGCATCGAGCACAGCATAGCTAGCTGGTTGAGGGAGGAGATTGTCCCACTCGACACTGCACTGGTGCAGCCCCACCTCGAGTACTGTGTGCAGTTTTGGGCGCCTCAATGTAAGAAGGACATCAGACTATTAGAGTGTGTCTAGGTGTCTAGAGGAGGGCGACCAAGATGGTGAAAGGCCTCGAGGGTAAGGCTTAGGAGGAGCAGCTGAGGTCGCTTGGCTTGATCAGCTTGGAGAAGAGAAGGCTGAGGGGTGACCTCATCGCAGTCTACAACTTCCCCAAGGCGGGCAGCAGAGAGGCAGGTGCTGATCTCCTCTCTCTGGTGACCAGCGACAGGACACGAGGAAATAGAATAATGCTGTGTCAGGGGAAATTCAGACTGGGCCTTAGGAAAAGGTTCTTCCCTAAGAGGGTGGTTGGTCACTGGAACAGGCTCCCCAGGGAAGCGGTCATGGCACTAAGCCTGTCAGAGTTCAAGGAGCCTCTGGATGATGCTCTTAGTCATATGATATAGTTTTAGATAGTCCTGCAAGGAGCAGGGACTCAGACTCAATGATGCTTATGGGTCCCATCCAACTTGAGATATTCTATGAGTCTATGATTCTATGATAACAAACTGAGGGACATAAAAGGCTAGGAAATTTCATGGTAACCTGAGCCGCAGGGAGGCAGGCGGCTTCCTAAAAAGGTAGGTCTGCTCAGCAGACCAGAGGAGTAGTGAATGAATTCTTTATTTTGCTTGGCCTGGGCATGTAGCTCTTGCTTTACGTACTAAACTGTCCTCTCTCAACCCACACGTTTTCCCACTTTTATGCTTCAGAGTCTCTCCTCCATCCCACGGGGGGAAAGGGACTGAGTAGCTGTGTGATGCCAAGCTGCCTACTGGCATTAACCCACAACACCTGGGAAGCCAAAGCCCAGGGAATCATTGAAACCAGAGCCCACTGCATCAGCTCTTCTGCAAAATGCTCGCTGACTCTGCCGCAGCTGAGCTGTCAGCACCCTATGCCCGCGTTCGCCATCAAAGTGATGCACAGAGACTCATGGATGCAGCGTTTCTTCAAACAAGTGATTTATTGCCATCTTTGTCCACGGCCAGTCTCCCGGAGGGAACGGACTCTCTCGAAGAGGGAGGGCAGTCACCGTCCAGGTGGTAACGGAGTCTCTGTTGCAAGGCTCCTTGCAATGGCCCCTTCAGCTGCATCGGGTCCCACTCCCCAGAGTGTGCTTCTGCTGTGGAGGAAAGATGCGGCAGCAATTCCCACTGCCGCATGAGCAGCGTGTTCTCTGTGTCCAGCCTGCTCAGTTCTGCAGCACGAGCTCTCCGGGGAGTGTCCTCAGGCCTGGCCCTGTGCTTGGAGAACTGCTCGTCTGGCACAGCACAGCTCTCTGGCCACGTCCTGCTGCTGGTAACACTGGCCTCTACCTACTCGATGCTCAGGAAGGTGTCTGAGCCATCTTGCTGCACCCCAAACATCACCTCAATCAGGAGGGTAATATCGTCAGTGTTTGTCAGCCGGAGCTTGCCTGAGCGCCTGGAAGGTAGCACTGTTAGACGGCAGTGTTGCGACAGAGGCAAAGCCACCCAGGCTGCTTTTACCAATATCTGGAACCAGAGGGTGGTTTTCTCCATGTCTAGGTAGGGGCCGGTGCAGAGGGTGTCTAGGAGGCTGGCGCCCTGATTCCTCCTCAGCTCCTCCTCGGGGTGGTGGAGGAAGCACAGCATGTCCTCCACCAGCTGCTCCCTCGTGCAGGTGCACTCGAGCTCCACGCGGAGACTGGCATGCCTCGCTGGCATCTCCTCCATGGTGCCCAGTTCCAGGTGGAAGGTGTGCCCACGGGGGGGCTTCAGGGGCACAAGCAGGCAGAAGACAGCATCATGCTTATGAGGACTCCAACTTTCTAAGGCACTGCCCACCCCAATGGCTGGCTTCAGTTGCGGCATGAAAGTATTCCTGGAAAGCTTTCGGCAGATGCGGAGAAGTTCATCCACCAGCTCCTCCACCATCACGAACGATTCTGGCAGGTCCAGGAGGCGACTGGACAAAACTCTGCCCACATGCAGTGCAACACTGGGTTTTACTGCCTGCTCCTTATTATGTGCCTTCTTTCTGGAGCTGCCCTCCTTGCGGCTGCTGGCTGGCTGACGGCTCCCTTTCCTGAGCCACCAGCAGAGCCCAAAGAGCAGGACCAGGACTCCAGCAATGGCCCAGAATTGCCACTGCTGCAAGGCAGCAAAGAGCAGGGCTCCCCAGGCAAAGGCGCTCTGCTCCTGGCTCCTCTGCTCCAGCTCCTGCAGCAGCCGAGTCATCTCCTGGCTCAGCTGCTCCGCACACTGCTGCATGCACTCGGGCGTGGCCTCATCCAGCTCATCCCTGACCATCTGCGGGTACTGGAGGAGGCTTTGCACAATGAGTGCGAGGAATATTGCGACAGCCATGGCCTGCAGGAGGAGGGAGAGAAGGGGTTCAGTGGGGCTGGGAGGGAGGGAGCTGCTGGTGGTGGGGGGGCAGGGATGAGAGCCGCAGGGATCTGGGGACATGTAGGAGAGGGGGCGAGGCATCGTGGGAGGCAGGAAGGCCTGCTGTCAGCCCCGGCGGCGGCAGCAGCACAGTGCCCTGCCCAAGGTGCTCCCACGAGTGTCTGGGCCCTCGAGGCAGGGTGAGAACCCACCCCCCTGGGGCTCCGCGTTCCTGCCCATGCCCTCCTCCAGCTCAGCCTCCCCCCGCGTGCGCACTCACCGCTGGCCCAGGCCGGACTGGGGCAGCGCTGCCTGCTGGCGCCCCTTATAACCACCCCCATTGTGACTCGTGCCCTGTGCTGTCACAGGCGCCAGAGCGCATCACAGGCACGCCCGCCAGCCAGCCCCAGCCTTTGGCCCTACCCCGGCTCAGCGACTCACAGCTGCCCCAGGCAGCCGAAGCCCCGACACCCACAAAGTGCAGACCCACCCGGCAGCACGTGGCTCCCAGGGGCTCCCTTTACAAAGCAGACAGAAGCCTCCCAAGCCCTTACCAAACATAAAATCGGGTGACGTAACCCGTGGATGCTTGTTCCTTGAGATGCCATCCTGTGAGATGGGATCGGCTCCCTTGGTGCTGACCTCTGTGCTTGTGGACATGGGTGTGCTCTTGGTGCCTCCGTGACACCGATGGGGGGTGGTGGTGTATATCCTGGTGGTGGGGTGGGACCTGCCCATGGCAGGACCTCTGCTCCTGCTGTGCCACTGCGAGAGGACATTGCTTCCAAAGAGACATTTCCCAGGGTGATGAGGGGGTGCGGGTGGAGATTTCCCAGGGGGAAACCCGCTCTGCCGATAGAGCAGCGTCTTCTCCATGTCCAGCATGTTCAGCTCTGCGGTACCAAGTCCCTGGGGAGTGTCTGGGACAGGCAGATTCTCTACCCGGAACCCAGTGAACAAGCCTCTTGCTTGGTCCCTGCCCAGACGGAGCTGCCAGGGAGTTTCCCGGCCCTTGTGAAATCAGCACCATGGCCGTGACAGTGCGAGGGGAAAGCAGGCGAAAATCATCTTCGTAGCCACTGTGGTCTTCACCGGCTGCTGCGCTGGGGAGACCATTGAGAGGAGGATGGTGCCGCTCTCGGCAGAGGGCTGCTGTGCAGGGATTTCCCTTTCCTTTCTGTGTCCCACGTTCTCCCCTCTTTTTCCCTGGGGTATGGGGTCAGGTGAATGCCATCAGCTCCCAACAAACCTGGCTTCTCAAAGGTAGAGCCATGACCAGAGAAGCCAAAACCTTGAGTACCAGCTACGCAGCCAGGCATTCAGTGCTCAGTTTGTCTGCTCCTTCCCGAACCCCTTCCTCCTCCTGGCGGGATAGAGGAGAACACCGCCTGTGCTCCTGATCCTTTTAGCATTGCTCCGAGGGACACGCGGCCTCTTTTGCTGCTTCTAAGTTGCCTCGTCACAGTATTGTTTGACCCTACTTTGCGTAGCAGGACTGGATGATATCCTGTACCATTCAGCAGGCTTGGCAGCCTCTCAGTGGCGTCAGGAATGTGAGCTGCTGGTGGGCAGCAAACTTCTCTAGACAAATGGTCTGGATGGCAAACAGGTGCTTCAGTGCCCCTCAGTAAGGAATCTCCAGTTGCTAATAGCTTACGCGCTTTCCTGGTGGCACTGGTTCTAATGCGGGCGGGTGGGTGGCTCACCTTTGCCTGCTTGACTTTTCCGGGATCCTGTCCCTTACTCACGTGCTCTGAATTCTCCAATCCCAGACTATCATGCCTGCTTCCTAGCCCCTGGAACACCTCTGTGAAACCCTCCCCGTATCTGGCATCATTGATAAGTAACTGTAGCAAGACCAACTCAGGGTCGTTTAGATCAAGAAGGAAGCAGGGGGATGGTGACGCCGCAGATTTATAGCTGCTTTGCAAAATAGTACTACGCGTGTGTTAAGTAGCGATTGGTCAAATCCTGTTGTACCTGGTCGCCCAGGAAAGGTATAAGAACCTCGTGTAAAACCTCGTTCGGGGTGCCCCAATTTGAATGGGACACCTCATGCGCACGAATAAAGAATTGGTGCTGCACGGGGTTTTCCCTTTCCTTCCTGTGTCCCGCCTACTCCCCTCTTTTCCCTGGGGTATGAGGTGGTCGTGTGCCATCAGCTGTGAGCCGCGCAAACACAGCTCTGTGCATGAAGACCTCTTTCATTGTCCATAGAACAGCAGCCTCGTGAGCCTATCTTGCAGCTCATCGAACTCACGCAGTGCCTCAGCGTGGGCTTCAGGATCCTGTGCCAGGTGCTGGAAGAGGTTGAGTGGCTCGGCCGTTTGGAAGGCTGGGGCAAGGTGATCTCCTCGGGCACGGTCTCATTGCCAAAGAAGAAGTGATCAAGGCGTTTCTCCTCCAGGCAGCAGCACAGGTACCGCATGATATCCTGCAGCCGCGGCAGGAAATCCCTCCTGCGCCAGCCTGACAGGGGTATGGAGGTCAGGAGGTGCATCACAACTGTCTTCAAAGTATAGGTGGAAAAGCCTGTGCCCACCAGGATGCGGGCGCAGATCTGCAGGCATTTGAGGTGGCAGCTGTCATGCGGGGCGTGCCTGGTGATATGCCTGAAGAACTACTGCCACAGCGTAGCTCTCTGGCCGCATTGTTCTTGGGGTGAAGATGGCCTCCGTAGTCTGGCTTCTCCAGAAGATGTCCAAGTCGCATTTCTGCACCCCAATCTTCACCTCAATGAAGAGGCTATACTTGCTTCCTTTTGTCACCTGGAGTTTGGAGGAGTGGCTGGACGGCAGCACTGTTATATGGCATTTGGACAACAGAGTCAAAACCACCCATGCTGCTTCAGATGCATGAGCAGGCAATAGTTGATGTCTGACCTGGCCACTGTATGTGGTCCTTCCCTGAGGCTCATGTTAAAGCTGTGATTAGAAATGTTCCCAGTCTGGTATGGCCCTCAGTTTATTATCTGTTATTGTTTTTTTATGTAGGCAGCGATGAAGTTGCAATAAGAAGACCAAGGGTGATCAAAAGAGACTTCAGAGCCTTGGGACGAATGGTTAAGGGATCAGGAGCACAAGCAGGGTTTTACTTTGTGCTTAAGTAGTGTTTTCCTCTGTGCCTTCAGTTGCAGGGAATGAGGAGGGAAGAAACAAGAAGACCCAGCTGATCAATACCTGGCTCTGTGACTGGTGTCACCAGCAGAATTTTGGGGTTTTTGATCACAGGTCAGTCTCCATGACACTTGGCCAGCTAGCGACAGATGGGGTTCACCTTTCTCAAAGCGGGAAATGGTTGAGAGCCTCTCTGTAAAGATTCAGAGAAAAGCTAATAAAGCAGATGTTCTTGCAGGACTCTACTGTAGATCACCCAGCCAGGATGACAGCACCGATGTATTACTCTCTAAGGAATCAGGGGAAATTTCTAGATCAGTCACCCTAGATTGTCCTTATGGGCGACTTCAATGTCCCAGCTGCGAACTGGGACTGTCATAGAGCAGACACGAACAGGCCCAGGAAATTCCTGAAGGCCACGTTGATGATAACGTTTTGATATGGGTACTAAGGGAGCCGACTAGGAAAGACGCCCTCCTAGATTTGTTGTTTGTGAACAGAGAGGGACTCGTGGGCAAAGTGGTGATTGGTGGCATTCTTGGTCACAGTGACCACGAAATAGCTGAGTTTCCAGTTGTTGGCAACAGGAGGAAAACTGCCAGCAAAACTTCGAGCCTGGCTGTGGGGACAGCAGACTTCAGGCTGCTCAAGGAACTAGTTAGTAAGGTCCCCTGGGCCTCTTCATTAGAGGGTATTGGGGTCCATTAGTGCTGGTCACTTTTTAAGAGCCATCTCTTAAGAGTGCCGGACCAGGCAATTACAAAGTGTTGGAAGTCAAGCAAGCAGTGCAGAAGGCTGTTTTTGCTGAGCAGGGATCTTCTTCTAGAACATAGGTGCAGAAGGAAAAGTGTATAGCCACTGGAAGGAAGGGCAGGCAACACGGGAGGACTACAGAGATGCTGTTCGCCACTGTAGGGAGAAATTCATGCGGCCAAAGCTTGATTAGAGTTCAGGCTGTCTAGCACTGTGAAGGACAACAAAAATGGCTTTTTTAAATATGTTAACAGCAAAAGGAGGATCAGAGATAACATTGGTCCCTTACTTGATGAGGTTGGTCACGTCACAAATAGGGATGTAGACAAAGCAGAGAAGTTTAACGCCTTCTTGGCTTCTGTCTTTAACACCAATGATGGGCCCTGGGACCCCCGGAGCCTTGTGTTGGAAGATCGTGACTGGGGGGATGATGAGCTCCCAGCTGACTCTGAACTTGTTTGAGACTTGCTGCTCCAGCTGAATGCGAAAAAATCTATGCAGCCTGACGGGATTCATACCAGGGTACTGAAAGAGCTGGCCAATGTTATCGCAGGACCTTTCTCGATTATTTTTCAGCAGTCTGGGGAGTCTGGAGAGGTTGCAGTTGACTGGAAGCTGGTAAATGTTGTCCCAATTTTCAAGAATGGAAAGAAGGAAGACCCTGGTAATTACAGGCCTGTCAGTCTCACTTCAGTGCCTGGTAAAATTACGGAGAAGGTTATTCTGGGAGTTACTGAAAAACACTTGAGAAGACAATGCAGTCATTGGTCATAGCCAACATGGGTTCACGAGGGGAAAGTTCTGCTTAACTGACTTAATTTCCTTTTATGACAAGGTCACCCATTTAATTGACCAAGGGAAGCCAGTAAATGTGGGGTTTTTTGGATTTTAGCAAAGCTTTTGGTACTGTCTCTCCCAGTATCCTTCCGGACAAAATGTCCAGCACACAGCTAGACAAGTCCATAATATGTTGGGTGAGCAACTGGCTGATGGGTTGGGCTCAAAGAGTTATGGTAAATGGGGTTACATGAGGCTGGTGACCAGTCACCAGTGGGGTCCCACAGGGCTTGATTTTAGGGCCAGCGCTCTTTAATGTTTTTATAAATGATCTGGGTGCAGCAATCGAATGTACATTAATTAAGTTTGCTGATGATACTGAACTAGGAGGAGCTGTGGACTCCCTCAAGGGTAGAGAGGCCTTACAGAGAGATCTGGATAGACTAGAGAGCTGGGCAATCACCAGCCGTATGAAATGTAACAAGAGCAAGTGCGCGATTCTCCACCTGGAATGGGGTAATCAAATCGGGGGATGAGAGGCTGGAGAGCAGCGCTGCAGAATGAGATCTGGGGGTTTGGGTTGAATGCAAATTTAATAGGAGTCAACAGCGTGCCCTGGCAGCCCAAAGGGCCAACTGGGTCCTGGGCTGCATCGAGCACAGCATAGCTAGCTGGTTGAGGGAGGAGATTGTCCCACTCGACACTGCACTGGTGCAGCCCCACCTCGAGTACTGTGTGCAGTTTTGGGCGCCTCAATGTAAGAAGGACATCAGACTATTAGAGTGTGTCTAGGTGTCTAGAGGAGGGCGACCAAGATGGTGAAAGGCCTCGAGGGTAAGGCTTAGGAGGAGCAGCTGAGGTCGCTTGGCTTGATCAGCTTGGAGAAGAGAAGGCTGAGGGGTGACCTCATCGCAGTCTACAACTTCCCCAAGGCGGGCAGCAGAGAGGCAGGTGCTGATCTCCTCTCTCTGGTGACCAGCGACAGGACACGAGGAAATAGAATAATGCTGTGTCAGGGGAAATTCAGACTGGGCCTTAGGAAAAGGTTCTTCCCTAAGAGGGTGGTTGGTCACTGGAACAGGCTCCCCAGGGAAGCGGTCATGGCACTAAGCCTGTCAGAGTTCAAGGAGCCTCTGGATGATGCTCTTAGTCATATGATATAGTTTTAGATAGTCCTGCAAGGAGCAGGGACTCAGACTCAATGATGCTTATGGGTCCCATCCAACTTGAGATATTCTATGAGTCTATGATTCTATGATAACAAACTGAGGGACATAAAAGGCTAGGAAATTTCATGGTAACCTGAGCCGCAGGGAGGCAGGCGGCTTCCTAAAAAGGTAGGTCTGCTCAGCAGACCAGAGGAGTAGTGAATGAATTCTTTATTTTGCTTGGCCTGGGCATGTAGCTCTTGCTTTACGTACTAAACTGTCCTCTCTCAACCCACACGTTTTCCCACTTTTATGCTTCAGAGTCTCTCCTCCATCCCACTGGGGGAAAGGGACTGAGTAGCTGTGTGATGCCAAGCTGCCTACTGGCATTAACCCACAACACCTGGGAAGCCAAAGCCCAGGGAATCATTGAAACCAGAGCCCACTGCATCAGCTCTTCTGCAAAATGCTCGCTGACTCTGCCGCAGCTGAGCTGTCAGCACCCTATGCCCGCGTTCGCCATCAAAGTGATGCACAGAGACTCATGGATGCAGCGTTTCTTCAAACAAGTGATTTATTGCCATCTTTGTCCACGGCCAGTCTCCCGGAGGGAACGGACTCTCTCGAAGAGGGAGGGCAGTCACCGTCCAGGTGGTAACGGAGTCTCTGTTGCAAGGCTCCTTGCAATGGCCCCTTCAGCTGCATCGGGTCCCACTCCCCAGAGTGTGCTTCTGCTGTGGAGGAAAGATGCGGCAGCAATTCCCACTGCCGCATGAGCAGCGTGTTCTCTGTGTCCAGCCTGCTCAGTTCTGCAGCACGAGCTCTCCGGGGAGTGTCCTCAGGCCTGGCCCTGTGCTTGGAGAACTGCTCGTCTGGCACAGCACAGCTCTCTGGCCACGTCCTGCTGCTGGTAACACTGGCCTCTACCTACTCGATGCTCAGGAAGGTGTCTGAGCCATCTTGCTGCACCCCAAACATCACCTCAATCAGGAGGGTAATATCGTCAGTGTTTGTCAGCCGGAGCTTGCCTGAGCGCCTGGAAGGTAGCACTGTTAGACGGCAGTGTTGCGACAGAGGCAAAGCCACCCAGGCTGCTTTTACCAATATCTGGAACCAGAGGGTGGTTTTCTCCATGTCTAGGTAGGGGCCGGTGCAGAGGGTGTCTAGGAGGCTGGCGCCCTGATTCCTCCTCAGCTCCTCCTCGGGGTGGTGGAGGAAGCACAGCATGTCCTCCACCAGCTGCTCCCTCGTGCAGGTGCACTCGAGCTCCACGCGGAGACTGGCATGCCTCGCTGGCATCTCCTCCATGGTGCCCAGTTCCAGGTGGAAGGTGTGCCCACGGGGGGGCTTCAGGGGCACAAGCAGGCAGAAGACAGCATCATGCTTATGAGGACTCCAACTTTCTAAGGCACTGCCCACCCCAATGGCTGGCTTCAGTTGCGGCATGAAAGTATTCCTGGAAAGCTTTCGGCAGATGCGGAGAAGTTCATCCACCAGCTCCTCCACCATCACGAACGATTCTGGCAGGTCCAGGAGGCGACTGGACAAAACTCTGCCCACATGCAGTGCAACACTGGGTTTTACTGCCTGCTCCTTATTATGTGCCTTCTTTCTGGAGCTGCCCTCCTTGCGGCTGCTGGCTGGCTGACGGCTCCCTTTCCTGAGCCACCAGCAGAGCCCAAAGAGCAGGACCAGGACTCCAGCAATGGCCCAGAATTGCCACTGCTGCAAGGCAGCAAAGAGCAGGGCTCCCCAGGCAAAGGCGCTCTGCTCCTGGCTCCTCTGCTCCAGCTCCTGCAGCAGCCGAGTCATCTCCTGGCTCAGCTGCTCCGCACACTGCTGCATGCACTCGGGCGTGGCCTCATCCAGCTCATCCCTGACCATCTGCGGGTACTGGAGGAGGCTTTGCACAATGAGTGCGAGGAATATTGCGACAGCCATGGCCTGCAGGAGGAGGGAGAGAAGGGGTTCAGTGGGGCTGGGAGGGAGGGAGCTGCTGGTGGTGGGGGGGCAGGGATGAGAGCCGCAGGGATCTGGGGACATGTAGGAGAGGGGGCGAGGCATCGTGGGAGGCAGGAAGGCCTGCTGTCAGCCCCGGCGGCGGCAGCAGCACAGTGCCCTGCCCAAGGTGCTCCCACGAGTGTCTGGGCCCTCGAGGCAGGGTGAGAACCCACCCCCCTGGGGCTCCGCGTTCCTGCCCATGCCCTCCTCCAGCTCAGCCTCCCCCCGCGTGCGCACTCACCGCTGGCCCAGGCCGGACTGGGGCAGCGCTGCCTGCTGGCGCCCCTTATAACCACCCCCATTGTGACTCGTGCCCTGTGCTGTCACAGGCGCCAGAGCGCATCACAGGCACGCCCGCCAGCCAGCCCCAGCCTTTGGCCCTACCCCGGCTCAGCGACTCACAGCTGCCCCAGGCAGCCGAAGCCCCGACACCCACAAAGTGCAGACCCACCCGGCAGGACGTGGCTCCCAGGGGCTCCCTTTACAAAGCAGACAGAAGCCTCCCAAGCCCTTACCAAACATAAAATCGGGTGACGTAACCCGTGGATGCTTGTTCCTTGAGATGCCATCCTGTGAGATGGGATCGGCTCCCTTGGTGCTGACCTCTGTGCTTGTGGACATGGGTGTGCTCTTGGGGCCTTCGTGACACCGATGGTGGGTGGTGGTGTATATCCTGGTGGTGGGGTGGGACCTGCCCATGGCAGGACCTCTGCTCCTGCTGTGCCACTGCGAGAGGACATTGCTTCCAAAGAGACATTTCCCAGGGTGATGAGGGGGTGCGGGTGGAGATTTCCCAGGGGGAAACTCGCTCTGCCGATAGAGCAGCGTCTTCTCCATGTCCAGCATGTTCAGCTCTGCGGTACCAAGTCCCTGGGGAGTGTCTGGGACAGGCAGATTCTCTACCCGGAACCCAGTGAACAAGCCTCTTGCTTGGTCCCTGCCCAGACGGAGCTGCCAGGGAGTTTCCCGGCCCTTGTGAAATCAGCACCATGGCCGTGACAGTGCGAGGGGAAAGCAGGCGAAAATCATCTTCGTAGCCACTGTGGTCTTCACCGGCTGCTGCGCTGGGGAGACCATTGAGAGGAGGATGGTGCCGCTCTCGGCAGAGGGCTGCTGTGCAGGGATTTCCCTTTCCTTTCTGTGTCCCACGTTCTCCCCTCTTTTTCCCTGGGGTATGGGGTCAGGTGAATGCCATCAGCTCCCAACAAACCTGGCTTCTCAAAGGTAGAGCCATGACCAGAGAAGCCAAAACCTTGAGTACCAGCTACGCAGCCAGGCATTCAGTGCTCAGTTTGTCTGCTCCTTCCCGAACCCCTTCCTCCTCCTGGCGGGATAGAGGAGAACACCGCCTGTGCTCCTGATCCTTTTAGCATTGCTCCGAGGGACACGCGGCCTCTTTTGCTGCTTCTAAGTTGCCTCGTCACAGTATTGTTTGACCCTACTTTGCGTAGCAGGACTGGATGATATCCTGTACCATTCAGCAGGCTTGGCAGCCTCTCAGTGGCGTCAGGAATGTGAGCTGCTGGTGGGCAGCAAACTTCTCTAGACAAATGGTCTGGATGGCAAACAGGTGCTTCAGTGCCCCTCAGTAAGGAATCTCCAGTTGCTAATAGCTTACGCGCTTTCCTGGTGGCACTGGTTCTAATGCGGGCGGGTGGGTGGCTCACCTTTGCCTGCTTGACTTTTCCGGGATCCTGTCCCTTACTCACGTGCTCTGAATTCTCCAATCCCAGACTATCATGCCTGCTTCCTAGCCCCTGGAACACCTCTGTGAAACCCTCCCCGTATCTGGCATCATTGATAAGTAACTGTAGCAAGACCAACTCAGGGTCGTTTAGATCAAGAAGGAAGCAGGGGGATGGTGACGCCGCAGATTTATAGCTGCTTTGCAAAATAGTACTACGCGTGTGTTAAGTAGCGATTGGTCAAATCCTGTTGTACCTGGTCGCCCAGGAAAGGTATAAGAACCTCGTGTAAAACCTCGTTCGGGGTGCCCCAATTTGAATGGGACACCTCATGCGCACGAATAAAGAATTGGTGCTGCACGGGGTTTTCCCTTTCCTTCCTGTGTCCCGCCTACTCCCCTCTTTTCCCTGGGGTATGAGGTGGTCGTGTGCCATCAGCTGTGAGCCGCGCAAACACAGCTCTGTGCATGAAGACCTCTTTCATTGTCCATAGAACAGCAGCCTCGTGAGCCTATCTTGCAGCTCATCGAACTCACGCAGTGCCTCAGCGTGGGCTTCAGGATCCTGTGCCAGGTGCTGGAAGAGGTTGAGTGGCTCGGCCGTTTGGAAGGCTGGGGCAAGGTGATCTCCTCGGGCACGGTCTCATTGCCAAAGAAGAAGTGATCAAGGCGTTTCTCCTCCAGGCAGCAGCACAGGTACCGCATGATATCCTGCAGCCGCGGCAGGAAATCCCTCCTGCGCCAGCCTGACAGGGGTATGGAGGTCAGGAGGTGCATCACAACTGTCTTCAAAGTATAGGTGGAAAAGCCTGTGCCCACCAGGATGCGGGCGCAGATCTGCAGGCATTTGAGGTGGCAGCTGTCATGCGGGGCGTGCCTGGTGATATGCCTGAAGAACTACTGCCACAGCGTAGCTCTCTGGCCGCATTGTTCTTGGGGTGAAGATGGCCTCCGTAGTCTGGCTTCTCCAGAAGATGTCCAAGTCGCATTTCTGCACCCCAATCTTCACCTCAATGAAGAGGCTATACTTGCTTCCTTTTGTCACCTGGAGTTTGGAGGAGTGGCTGGACGGCAGCACTGTTATATGGCATTTGGACAACAGAGTCAAAACCACCCATGCTGCTTCAGATGCATGAGCAGGCAATAGTTGATGTCTGACCTGGCCACTGTATGTGGTCCTTCCCTGAGGCTCATGTTAAAGCTGTGATTAGAAATGTTCCCAGTCTGGTATGGCCCTCAGTTTATTATCTGTTATTGTTTTTTTATGTAGGCAGCGATGAAGTTGCAATAAGAAGACCAAGGGTGATCAAAAGAGACTTCAGAGCCTTGGGACGAATGGTTAAGGGATCAGGAGCACAAGCAGGGTTTTACTTTGTGCTTAAGTAGTGTTTTCCTCTGTGCCTTCAGTTGCAGGGAATGAGGAGGGAAGAAACAAGAAGACCCAGCTGATCAATACCTGGCTCTGTGACTGGTGTCACCAGCAGAATTTTGGGGTTTTTGATCACAGGTCAGTCTCCATGACACTTGGCCAGCTAGCGACAGATGGGGTTCACCTTTCTCAAAGCGGGAAATGGTTGAGAGCCTCTCTGTAAAGATTCAGAGAAAAGCTAATAAAGCAGATGTTCTTGCAGGACTCTACTGTAGATCACCCAGCCAGGATGACAGCACCGATGTATTACTCTCTAAGGAATCAGGGGAAATTTCTAGATCAGTCACCCTAGATTGTCCTTATGGGCGACTTCAATGTCCCAGCTGCGAACTGGGACTGTCATAGAGCAGACACGAACAGGCCCAGGAAATTCCTGAAGGCCACGTTGATGATAACGTTTTGATATGGGTACTAAGGGAGCCGACTAGGAAAGACGCCCTCCTAGATTTGTTGTTTGTGAACAGAGAGGGACTCGTGGGCAAAGTGGTGATTGGTGGCATTCTTGGTCACAGTGACCACGAAATAGCTGAGTTTCCAGTTGTTGGCAACAGGAGGAAAACTGCCAGCAAAACTTCGAGCCTGGCTGTGGGGACAGCAGACTTCAGGCTGCTCAAGGAACTAGTTAGTAAGGTCCCCTGGGCCTCTTCATTAGAGGGTATTGGGGTCCATTAGTGCTGGTCACTTTTTAAGAGCCATCTCTTAAGAGTGCCGGACCAGGCAATTACAAAGTGTTGGAAGTCAAGCAAGCAGTGCAGAAGGCTGTTTTTGCTGAGCAGGGATCTTCTTCTAGAACATAGGTGCAGAAGGAAAAGTGTATAGCCACTGGAAGGAAGGGCAGGCAACACGGGAGGACTACAGAGATGCTGTTCGCCACTGTAGGGAGAAATTCATGCGGCCAAAGCTTGATTAGAGTTCAGGCTGTCTAGCACTGTGAAGGACAACAAAAATGGCTTTTTTAAATATGTTAACAGCAAAAGGAGGATCAGAGATAACATTGGTCCCTTACTTGATGAGGTTGGTCACGTCACAAATAGGGATGTAGACAAAGCAGAGAAGTTTAACGCCTTCTTGGCTTCTGTCTTTAACACCAATGATGGGCCCTGGGACCCCCGGAGCCTTGTGTTGGAAGATCGTGACTGGGGGGATGATGAGCTCCCAGCTGACTCTGAACTTGTTTGAGACTTGCTGCTCCAGCTGAATGCGAAAAAATCTATGCAGCCTGACGGGATTCATACCAGGGTACTGAAAGAGCTGGCCAATGTTATCGCAGGACCTTTCTCGATTATTTTTCAGCAGTCTGGGGAGTCTGGAGAGGTTGCAGTTGACTGGAAGCTGGTAAATGTTGTCCCAATTTTCAAGAATGGAAAGAAGGAAGACCCTGGTAATTACAGGCCTGTCAGTCTCACTTCAGTGCCTGGTAAAATTACGGAGAAGGTTATTCTGGGAGTTACTGAAAAACACTTGAGAGACAATGCAGTCATTGGTCATAGCCAACATGGGTTCACGAGGGGAAAGTTCTGCTTAACTGACTTAATTTCCTTTTATGACAAGGTCACCCATTTAATTGACCAAGGGAAGCCAGTAAATGTGGGGTTTTTTGGATTTTAGCAAAGCTTTTGGTACTGTCTCTCCCAGTATCCTTCCGGACAAAATGTCCAGCACACAGCTAGACAAGTCCATAATATGTTGGGTGAGCAACTGGCTGATGGGTTGGGCTCAAAGAGTTATGGTAAATGGGGTTACATGAGGCTGGTGACCAGTCACCAGTGGGGTCCCACAGGGCTTGATTTTAGGGCCAGCGCTCTTTAATGTTTTTATAAATGATCTGGGTGCAGCAATCGAATGTACATTAATTAAGTTTGCTGATGATACTGAACTAGGAGGAGCTGTGGACTCCCTCAAGGGTAGAGAGGCCTTACAGAGAGATCTGGATAGACTAGAGAGCTGGGCAATCACCAGCCGTATGAAATGTAACAAGAGCAAGTGCGCGATTCTCCACCGGGAATGGGGTAATCAAATCGGGGGATGAGAGGCTGGAGAGCAGCGCTGCAGAATGAGATCTGGGGGTTTGGGTTGAATGCAAATTTAATAGGAGTCAACAGCGTGCCCTGGCAGCCCAAAGGGCCAACTGGGTCCTGGGCTGCATCGAGCACAGCATAGCTAGCTGGTTGAGGGAGGAGATTGTCCCACTCGACACTGCACTGGTGCAGCCCCACCTCGAGTACTGTGTGCAGTTTTGGGCACCTCAATGTAAGAAGGACATCAGACTATTAGAGTGTGTCTAGGTGTCTAGAGGAGGGCGACCAAGATGGTGAAAGGCCTCGAGGGTAAGGCTTAGGAGGAGCAGCTGAGGTCGCTTGGCTTGATCAGCTTGGAGAAGAGAAGGCTGAGGGGTGACCTCATCGCAGTCTACAACTTCCCCAAGGCGGGCAGCAGAGAGGCAGGTGCTGATCTCCTCTCTCTGGTGACCAGCGACAGGACACGAGGAAATAGAATAATGCTGTGTCAGGGGAAATTCAGACTGGGCCTTAGGAAAAGGTTCTTCCCTAAGAGGGTGGTTGGTCACTGGAACAGGCTCCCCAGGGAAGCGGTCATGGCACTAAGCCTGTCAGAGTTCAAGGAGCCTCTGGATGATGCTCTTAGTCATATGATATAGTTTTAGATAGTCCTGCAAGGAGCAGGGACTCAGACTCAATGATGCTTATGGGTCCCATCCAACTTGAGATATTCTATGATTCTATGATTCTATGATAACAAACTGAGGGACATAAAAGGCTAGGAAATTTCATGGTAACCTGAGCCGCAGGGAGGCAGGCGGCTTCCTAAAAAGGTAGGTCTGCTCAGCAGACCAGAGGAGTAGTGAATGAATTCTTTATTTTGCTTGGCCTGGGCATGTAGCTCTTGCTTTACGTACTAAACTGTCCTCTCTCAACCCACACGTTTTCCCACTTTTATGCTTCAGAGTCTCTCCTCCATCCCACTGGGGGAAAGGGACTGAGTAGCTGTGTGATGCCAAGCTGCCTACTGGCATTAACCCACAACACCTGGGAAGCCAAAGCCCAGGGAATCATTGAAACCAGAGCCCACTGCATCAGCTCTTCTGCAAAATGCTCGCTGACTCTGCCGCAGCTGAGCTGTCAGCACCCTATGCCCGCGTTCGCCATCAAAGTGATGCACAGAGACTCATGGATGCAGCGTTTCTTCAAACAAGTGATTTATTGCCATCTTTGTCCACGGCCAGTCTCCCGGAGGGAACGGACTCTCTCGAAGAGGGAGGGCAGTCACCGTCCAGGTGGTAACGGAGTCTCTGTTGCAAGGCTCCTTGCAATGGCCCCTTCAGCTGCATCGGGTCCCACTCCCCAGAGTGTGCTTCTGCTGTGGAGGAAAGATGCGGCAGCAATTCCCACTGCCGCATGAGCAGCGTGTTCTCTGTGTCCAGCCTGCTCAGTTCTGCAGCACGAGCTCCCCGGGGAGTGTCCTCAGGCCTGGCCCTGTGCTTGGAGAACTGCTCGTCTGGCACAGCACAGCTCTCTGGCCACGTCCTGCTGCTGGTAACACTGGCCTCTACCTACTCGATGCTCAGGAAGGTGTCTGAGCCATCTTGCTGCACCCCAAACATCACCTCAATCAGGAGGGTAATATCGTCCGTGTTTGTCAGCCGGAGCTTGCCTGAGCGCCTGGAAGGTAGCACTGTTAGACGGCAGTGTTGCGACAGAGGCAAAGCCACCCAGGCTGCTTTTACCAATATCTGGAACCAGAGGGTGGTTTTCTCCATGTCTAGGTAGGGGCCGGTGCAGAGGGTGTCTAGGAGGCTGGCGCCCTGATTCCTCCTCAGCTCCTCCTCGGGGTGGTGGAGGAAGCACAGCATGTCCTCCACCAGCTGCTCCCTCGTGCAGGTGCACTCGAGCTCCACGCGGAGACTGGCATGCCTCGCTGGCATCTCCTCCATGGTGCCCAGTTCCAGGTGGAAGGTGTGCCCACGGGGGGGCTTCAGGGGCACAAGCAGGCAGAAGACAGCATCATGCTTATGAGGACTCCAACTTTCTAAGGCACTGCCCACCCCAATGGCTGGCTTCAGTTGCGGCATGAAAGTATTCCTGGAAAGCTTTCGGCAGATGCGGAGAAGTTCATCCACCAGCTCCTCCACCATCACGAACGATTCTGGCAGGTCCAGGAGGCGACTGGACAAAACTCTGCCCACATGCAGTGCAACACTGGGTTTTACTGCCTGCTCCTTATTATGTGCCTTCTTTCTGGAGCTGCCCTCCTTGCGGCTGCTGGCTGGCTGACGGCTCCCTTTCCTGAGCCACCAGCAGAGCCCAAAGAGCAGGACCAGGACTCCAGCAACGGCCCAGAATTGCCACTGCTGCAAGGCAGCAAAGAGCAGGGCTCCCCAGGCAAAGGCGCTCTGCTCCTGGCTCCTCTGCTCCAGCTCCTGCAGCAGCCGAGTCATCTCCTGGCTCAGCTGCTCCGCACACTGCTGCATGCACTCGCGCGTGGCCTCATCCAGCTCATCCCTGACCATCTGCGGGTACTGGAGGAGGCTTTGCACAATGAGTGCGAGGAATATTGCGACAGCCATGGCCTGCAGGAGGAGGGAGAGAAGGGGTTCAGTGGGGCTGGGAGGGAGGGAGCTGCTGGTGGTGGGGGGGCAGAGATGAGAGCCGCAGGGATCTGGGGACATGTAGGAGAGGGGGCGAGGCATCGTGGGAGGCAGGAAGGCCTGCTGTCAGCCCCGGCGGCGGCAGCAGCACAGTGCCCTGCCCAAGGCGCTCCCACGAGTGTCTGGGCCCTCGAGGCAGGGTGAGAACCCACCCCCCTGGGGCTCCGCGTTCCTGCCCACGCCCTCCTCCAGCTCAGCCTCCCCCCGCGTGCGCACTCACCGCTGGCCCAGGCCGGACTGGGGCAGCGCTGCCTGCTGGCGCCCCTTATAACCACCCCCATTGTGACTCGTGCCCTGTGCTGTCACAGGCGCCAGAGCGCATCACAGGCACGCCCGCCAGCCAGCCCCAGCCTTTGGCCCTACCCCGGCTCAGCGACTCACAGCTGCCCCAGGCAGCCGACGCCCCGACACCCACAAAGTGCAGACCCACCCGGCAGGACGTGGCTCCCAGGGGCTCCCTTTACAAAGCAGACAGAAGCCTCCCAAGCCCTTACCAAACATAAAATCGGGTGACGTAACCCATGGATGCTTGTTCCTTGAGATGCCATCCTGTGAGATGGGATCGGCTCCCTTGGTGCTGACCTCTGTGCTTGTGGACATGGGTGTGCTCTTGGTGCCTTCGTGACACCGATGGTGGGTGGTGGTGTATATCCTGGTGGTGGGGTGGGACCTGCCCACGGCAGGACCTCTGCTCCTGCTGTGCCACTGCGAGAGGACAGGGACCCTCAGATTGATAAGGGATCAAGTACGGTCCGATGAGCAGTCCACGAAAAGAGGGGGTGGAAGCCGGCCGGAACAGGTGAGCGCTACCCTAGGACTCGGGAAAATTTAGCGCGCTAAGAAAACAAAGGGAATCTTGCTCTGATCAAGCGAGCGGCCGGGAGGAGAATGGGGTCTTCTTTGTCAAAGGAAGAGGCGGCAGTGCTCAAGTTTCTCCTACATATACTCTCTACGAGAGGACTGAGTTATGATCTGTGTATGGGATCACCCGGCTAAACCTGTTTCAGAGCACCAAGGCAAGATGCAGGGAGTTGTGATTGGACTCAGCTTTGTCTCACCTTGACAAATCCTTATCTATGCAGAGGGGACCTGGGGGGAGCTGTGGAAACGGCTCAGCCCGGGGTTGTCTGAACACTGCCGGAACCCGAAACCCAAAACCCAAATGGAGCCTGAATGATCCCTTAACAAACAAAATGCCCTGAGTACCATTCCACCACTATTCAGTAACTGTGTGCTAGACATCACTAAATTACCACATAGACTAAGGAGCCGAGCCATCAAGGCACCAGAGATAAACATTCATGCATAAGCCTGCCCCCACCCATCAAATCAGGGAATAAAAAAACCCGTAAGGTTTGGGCAGAAAAATGGGGAGAGTCGCTTTTCCAAGGGTACAGCTGGCCTGTAGGAGATTCTTTCCCCCTTGTCCAGGACGCTGTACAAAGTAACTTCCCAGGGATTAAGAGGCCTTACCTGAGAGAGGGGGTAAGTGATTAAGAAACATACGTATGGTATTTGGCATGCTTTAAGACTGTGATTAGTGCACTCTTTTTTTTGTAAGGTATTAATATCTAGCACGCTTGTGAATTGTGTATTTAATTGCAATAGTGCATTCCTCCATTGTATCCATAAAAGAACCTGCAATAGTGGCGTATTGGACCTGTGAGTGAAGTTCAAATAAATTGTTAATTTGAACCTGACAGTGAAGTCTTTCTCTCCGTCACAACCTGTCTACCTCGAAGGCGCTGTTAATTTGGGCGCGCAATAAAAGACTTATCCCCACGATTGAGGCTGCCTATGCTCAGGACACTTGGTCTCATTTATCGATGCAGCAACAGCAAGCTTTGCAAAAGATAACCAAGAAATTAGTCAGTGGGGCATCACAACGATTCATTACAGAACTACCTATGCACTTACTTATTGTTAATTCCAGTAAAAGTAGGAACCATGTTTTAGGTCTCTTAATCCAGCAATCACCAAAAAGTGTTGTAATATTAGAATGGCTTTTCTTGTCATATCAGCCTAAGACAACAGTGTCTACTAGAATAGAACTGCTTGCAAATATCATCATAAAGGGAAGGCGTCGCAGTATTGATTTAACAGGGCAGGATCCAGAACGAATTTATATTCCTGTTAAGCAATCCTATTTAGATTGGCTTTTGTCCTCTTCTGATATTTTACAATATGCTTTTGCAGAATATACTGGTCAGATTACTAATGCTTACCCACCCACAAGACTTTTACCGTTGTTACAGGACCAAGCGTTTGAAGAATCTCCGCAATTATGAGAAACGCCTGTCCCAGGGCTTACCATTTTTACCGATGCAGGAAAAAAGTCAAAACGAGCCGCTATTACTTGGTGTGTTCAGGGACAATGGCATTCCCAATTGCTTACGGGTTGTCCGCAAGATTCGTTGCAAACATTAGAGCTAAAGGCCGTGGTTTGGGCTTTTCAGAATTGGGCAACTCAACCTCTTAACATTGTTTCTGATTCTTTGTATGCGGTGGGTACTGTTAAACGGATTGAACGATCTATGGTACGTGAGGTGAAAAACCCGATATTATACCAGTTGTTGTTACAGATGTTGCATTTGTTAAATCAGCGAACCAATCCTCATTTTATTACGCATATTCACAGCCATCAGTTTGACTCTGGTCTGGCCATTGGCAATAACAGAGCAGATGACTTAGTTGCCGCCGCTTGGGAAAATCGCCAAACTAACCTGTTTGCGCAAGCCCGGAGTTCCCATGAATTTTTTCACCAATCGGCTAAAGTTTTAGTGAGACAATTTAATCTTTCTATTTCTGATGCCCGTGGCATTGTGCAATCATGTCCGGACTGCCAAATTACAGGTCTGGGATTGGGTTTAGGAGTCAATCCTCGTGGATTGCATGCTTTACAATTGTGGCAGATGGACGTCACTCATATTCCTGAATTTGGGCGTCAAAAATATGTTCATGTAAGCATTGACACATATTCTCTGGCTATGTGGGCAACGGCGCAGACAGGTGAAACGGCGAGACATGTGGTTAGACATATGTGTGCATCCATCGCTGTGTTAGGTGTACCTAATGAAATTAAAACCGATAACGGGCCTGCTTCTGTTTCGCATCGCTTCGCACATTTTTGTACCCAGTGGGGCATCCGTAGGTCTACGGGTATTCCACATTCCCTGACGGGACAGGCCATAGTAGAACGTGCTCATGCTAGGCTGAAATCGCTTTTGCAAAAACAAAAAGGGGGAGACTCATCCCTGTGTCCAGCTGAACAGCTTGCAAAAGTGCTGTGTGTGTTAATTTTTTTACACTTAACGGGCGATCGCAAGTCCCCCCCAATAGTGATACATCATTTATCGCTGAAATCTGGCCTGCAGCCCTCGACACCTGTGCGGGTACAGTTCAAGGACCCAATTTCTGGGGAATGGAAAGGTCCTGCTGAAGTTAAAATGACTGGGAGAGGTTATGCTTGGATCTTAACAGATCAGGGTCCACGGTGGGTCCCAGCACGGTGGATTAGACCATGGAAAGAACCTCCTCCTTCGATTGACCCCGTCCAGTTGAATGACAACTGAATACGTGCACTGTGCCACCTGCGGACGACAAGAATTTCGTTGTCGAGGATTAGCGGGACATTGGTGTCATGACTGTTTAGAAGGACAATACCAAATCGGTTCGCAATGCTTCTCGCATCATGGTAGCAACACGTCACGAGCCTGAGGCCAACTCTGACAGACTGCTCCAACAGACTCAGTTATGGTATACGCGGATCTGGCAGCAAATGAATTCCGGGAACTCATCCACATAAGACTGGCCTTTTTAGAATTCTGATGAATATGTATGATTTTTCTATATATGAACTGAGGTGCTTTGCTAACCCGTTGGAGCACTCATGGTGGACAAATCCCCAGTGCTGCCCAGCGCTGTATTAAAGAATGCCTGCTTAATAACAAACTAGTTGTTATTAAGTTATTCATCTTGGAAAACCGTCCTGATCGCGGGCTTGGTACCGACTTTGTTGTTTCAGTTTTAGATGGGACAATCTCTGTCCGGCTGCAGGAACCTCTGAATCGGCGACTCCCTAGGCCAGCCCCAGAGATTTCTCTGGAGGGACTCACCGATTCAGTGGATCCTTGCGGGGGCAGACAAGGACCTCTGGTAAGAATAAGGCATTCTTTTTTGTTAGAGACCAGTCATTTGAAGCTGCTCATAAGTCACGGTTTGTGAGAACCCCGCCGGGTGGCATACAATTGCATATATGATTTGTATTAATCACTTGGTTACTACGTTGCATGATTTGTATTGATCATTTGGTTAGTACTGTCATTTGGTTGTGAATGAATGGGAACAAACTAAATCAAAGTGTGCTGATTTGTTTAAATATAATAGGGATAGACGAAGGAACAGATAAATATGGAGCGGTGGTTGTTATTTATGGGCTTGTTAGCGTTACCTGGTGGAAGCCTTACTGCTTTCTCCGGTAATTCGTTTGTCACCTCACTTCAAAAGGTAAATATCACTGGGTTGAAGGAATGTTGGGTTTGTGGTACGGCTGATCAATATCAGAACCCCGTAACTGGTATTCCGATAACGAATTGGAGTGCATACAATACCTATGAACTACTCAACACTAGTGGTCAATGTAGAAATTTATCTAGCCCCTTACAGGATCATCCCTAGTCATTACAGCTACTCAATAAGTCTGTTGTTTTTATCAATTATACTTATGATAACAAGGCAGTAACCTGGAATGAAATGTCCTCACCCTATTATGGGAATTTTAATACCTCGAAGGGGAATTGGACGAGAGTGCGGTTGAAATACGGTCCATTTAATGCACTTAGACAAGGTCCACAAAACAACACGTTGGGTATAGATCTCCAACAGTGGACCGACTTTCTCTATGCTCTCACTGGGCAGAATAAAAGCCTCGTGATCACGGTCACCTGTGACCTACAACCAGGCCTATGGTGGCTGTGTGGTGATTTGATAGCCAGAAAGCAGTTGCCTGGCAACTGGACTGGGCACTATACTCTTGGAATGTTAATACCAAACCTCCAAGTTTTTAATCATTCTGACATGCATGGTATCGTGCGTGGTGTTTGGACGCGGTCACGATGTCGGAGAAGCCGAGAGAATCCCTTGAGCATTTACAATACCTGTTTTCACAGCTTTGTTAGGGCAATCTTTCCTACATTGGGTATTCAACAGTTAGAGCAAGCCCTGGTAAATATTTCCACAGAAATGGAGCTCATTGCCAATGCTACAGCCGCAGCCATCACTGCGTTGCAGATGGAAGTTCCATCCTTGAAAGAGGTTGTATGGCAGAATCGCCGAGCCCTTGACCTCCTCACCGCCCAGGTGGGAGGAGTCTGTACCCTTATAAACGAGTCTTGTTGTGCTTATGTAGATCAGTCAGGGGTAATTTTATCCAATGTACAACAAATATGGGATCACACAAAAATCTTACATGCTGTCACCCAGGACAACGTTTCATGGTTAGAATCATTGTTTAAATCGTAGGGCATTACAGGATGGTTAGCAACCCTGGTTAAAACTGGGCTGTTTATATTGCTTGTCATTTTTGTAGCATTGCTTGTGTTGCCTTGTTTATTTCAATGTTTTCAAAAGGCATTAGAAGGAATGGTGCGAAGAGTATGGTTCAACCAAGTGCCAGTTCTCTCCGATGAGCCTTGGAGTGTTCAAAAAAAAGAAGGGGGAATTGTGGGAGATTTTCTGGTAAGAAATGGACATCCTGTGAACACTCCAAGCACTGAAAATCTGTACTTAACTTGTATATAGGCCTCTGTACTCAAAGGTTATGAGCGAACAATGATTTGGACTGAAAGGTTACCTTCGGGCAGCACGAATGCTGTGTAATCTAAAAGCAGAACAAGAAAAGGGAGGAAAGCATGATAAAGACAGAACTTCAGCCAGGATATAGGCGGGAGCCACGTTCGTGTGAACAGCTAGCTTTAACCAATGGTGGAATGCTTAGAGTCGCGTGCTTGCTTGCTGAAAACCAATCATAAGGCTGACGGCGCGTGTAATGCGGTAACAGAAGGTATATTAACTGAGCTATCTGCGCAATAAAGTGGCATCAAACTGATCATATTGGTCGTCGTGTTGTTGTCCGTGACTTCCGCGTCAACAGCTAGTACCTCTGCAAACAGCTTTTCCCATATCGCAAATGGTTTTAAACGCAACCTTTTCATGATCACTATGGCCCAGACAGTCACCAACCATCACTTCACCCACGAGACCATCTCTATGTACAAACAGCAGGTCTAGGAGGGCACCTTTCCTACTCGGCTCCCTTAGTACCCTTAGTAATCAAAACGTTATCTTCAGCGTGGCCTTCAGGAATTTCCTGGGCCTGTTCGTGTCTGTCCCATGACAGTCCCAATTTGCAGCTGGGAAGTTGAAGTCTCCCGTAAGGACAACATAGGGCGACTGATCCAGAGATTTCCCTTGATTCCTTAGAGAGTAATACATCGGTGCCGTCATCCTGGCTGGGTGATCCATAGTAGAGTCCTGCAAGAACATCTGCTTTATTAGCTTTTCCCCTAATCTTTACGCAAAGGCTCTCGACCATGTCGTCCCCAACTGCAAGCGCTGTACAGCCCAACCCCTCCTTTACATACAGCACTACCCCACCGCCTCGCCTGCCCTGCCCTGCCTCTCTCTCCTGAAGAGCCTGTAACAGTCCATCAGAGCACTCCAGTCACAGGACTCTTGCCAACAAGTCTCACTGAGGCCAATGATGTCGTAGCTCTGGGACTGAGCCAAGACCTCTAGTCCCTCCTGTCTATCCCTCACACCGTGTGCATTAGTGTACAAACATTTCAAAAGCGCTCCAGTGTACTCACCACATCGTGGAGTAGAGGGAAAGCTCTCACTAGCACACCGTCCCTCAAACATTGTCATGCCGTCCCTTAGCTTATCACTAGTAAGCCTGATTTTTTCCCTTCCCCCCTTCAAAGCTAGTTTAAAACTCTTTCAATCAGCCCCGCTAACTGGTGAGCAAAAATACTTTTCCCCCATGGAGAACGGTGAATCTCGTCAGGCCCCAGCAGGCCTGGAGTCAGGTAGACCATCCCGTGATGGAAAAACCCCAAATTCTGCTAGTGACGCTAGCCCCAGAGCCAGGTATTGATAAGCTGTGTCCGCCTGCTTGTTTCGATGTCATTCCCTACGACTGTGAGGACAGAGGAGAACACTACCTGTGCTCCTGATCCCTTTACCAATCTCCCCGAGGCCCTGAAGTCTCTTTTGACCGCCCTTGGGCTTCTCATCGCGACTTTGTTGGTACCCACATGAAAAAGCAAGAGTGGCTAATAATCTGAGGGCCGTACTAGGTTAGGAAGTTTCCTGGTAACGCCTTCACCCTGAGCCGCAGGGAGGCAGAACGCTTCCCGAAAAGGCAGGTGTGCTCAGCAGAGCAGGGGAGTAGTGAATGAATTCTTTAATTTGCTTGGCCTGGGCATGTAGCTCTTGCATTACCTACTAAGCTGTCCTCTCTCAACCCACACGTTTTCCCACTTTTATGCTTCAGAGTCTCTCCTCCATCCCACTGGGGGAAAGGGATTGAGCAGCAGCGTGATGCCAAGCTGCCTACTGGCATTAACCCACAACACCTGGGAAGCCAAAGCCCAGGAAATCATTGAAACCAGAGCCCACTGCATCAGCTCTTCTGCAAAATGCTCGCTGACTCTGCCGCAGCTGAGCTGTCAGCACCCTATGCCCGCGTTCGCCATCAAAGTGATGCACAGAGACTCATGGATGCAGCGTTTCTTCAAACAAGTGATTTATTGCCATCTTTGTCCACGGCCAATCTCCCGGAGGGAATGGACTCTCTCGAAGAGGGAGGGCAGTCACCGTCCAGGTGGTAACGGGAGTCTCTGTCACAAGCCTTCTTGCAACAGCCTCTTCAGCTGCATCGGCTCAGACTCCCCAGAGTGTGCTTTTGCTCTGGAGGAAAGGTGTGTTCAGCAGTTCCCGCTGCCAACTGAGCAGTGTCTTCTCCATATGCTGCGTGCTCGGTTCTGCGGCACCAGCCTCCCGGGGAGCGTCTAGGATGGGTAGACTCTCCACCCGGCCCCCAGTGAGCACACCGAGGCACATCAGCAGTGCCTCTTGCTTGGTCCTTGCACAGCCGGAGCTGCCAGCAAGAATGTCTGAGCCCCTGTGAAATGCCTTCCCGGCCGCAGCCAGTGCGAGGGGAAAGCAGGGCGAAACTCGTCTTTGTCGCCACCATCGTCATCACCGTCTGCTGCGCTGGGGACACCATTGAGAGGAGAACGCTGCTGCTCTTGGCAGAGGGCTGCTGCGCACGGGGTTTTCCCTTTCCTTCCTGTGTCCAGCCTTCTCCCCTCTTTTTCCCTGGGGTACGAGGTGGTTGTGTGCCATCAGCTGTGAGCCGCGCAAACATAGCTCTGTGCATGAAGACCTCTTTCATTGTCCATAGAACAGCAGCCTCGTGAGCCTATCTTGCAGCTCATCGAACTCACGCAGTGCCTCAGCGTGGGCAGCAGGATCCTGTGCCAGGTGCTGGAAGAGGTTGAGTGGCTCGGCCGTTTGGAAGGCTGGGGGCAAGGTGATCTCCTCGGGCACGGTCTCATTGCCAAAGAAGAAGTGATCAAGGCGTTTCTCCTCCAGGCAGCAGCGCAGGTACTGCATGATATCCTGCAGCCGCGGCAGGAAATCCCTCCTGCGCCAGCTTGACAGGGGTATGGAGGTCAGGAGGTGCATCACAACTGTCTTCAATATATAGGTGGAAAAGCCTGTGCCCACCAGGATGCGGGCGCAGATATGCAGGCATTTGAGGTGGCAGCTGTCATGTGGGGCTTGCCTGGCGATATGCCTGAAGAACTTCACCTCTGCCACAGCGTAGCTCTCTGGCCATGTCGTGCTTGGGGTGAAGATGGCCTCCGTAGTCTGGCTGCTCAGGAAGATGTCCGAGTCACCTTGCTGCACCCCAAACATCATCTCAATGGTGAGGCTCTCCGTGTGGCCTTTTGTCACCTGGAATTTGCAGGAGCGGCTGGAGGGCAGCACTTTTAAACAGCATTGGCACGACAGAGGCAAAATCACCCATGCTGCTTTCACCAATTGATGGAACTAGCGGGCAGTTTTTGCCCATCTAGGTAGGATTCAGTGCAGAGGGTGCGTAGGAGGCTGGGGTCCTGATTCCTCCTCCGCTGCTCCTCGGGGTGGTGGAGAAAGCACAGCATCTGTCCTGCCAGCCACTCCCTCATGCAGATGCATACCAGCTCTACACCCATGGAGAAGGTCCTTGCCAGCATCTCCCCTGCAGTGCCCAGCTCCAGGTGGAAGGCATGCCCACGGGGGGGCTTGAGGGGCACAAGCAGGCGGTAGACAATGTCTTTCTCACGGGGACTCCAGCATTCAAAGGCGCTGCCCACCCCAATGGCTGATTGCAGCACTGGGAAGAAACTCTTTGACAAGAGCTGTTGAAGGCAAGGATGAAGTTGCCCATGAGCTCCTCTGCCAGCTGCCTCTCTTTGGCCATGTTCTGAACTGGCCACTGTATGTGCTCCTCCAAAAACCTTCCCACGTCATTTGCATCATCATTGTCATTATCTTCTTCCTCCTCCGCCTCCACCGGCTCCCTGTCGCTGCTGGAGCTTTCCTCGTCGCTGCTGATGTCTGGCTCATGTCTCTTTTTCCTGAGCCACCAGCAGAACCCAAAGAGCAGGACCAGGACTCCAGCAATGGCCCAGAATTGCCACTGCTGCAAGGCAGCAAAGAGCAGGGCTTCCCAGGCAAAGCCGCTCTGCTCCTGGCTACTCAGCTCCTGGCTCCTCAGCTCCTGGCTCCTTTGCTCCAGCTCCTGCAGCAGCCGAGTCATCTCCTGGCTCAGCTGCTCCGCACGCTGCTGCATGCGCTCGCGTGTGGCCTCATCCAGCTCATCACCGACCATCTGCGGGTACTGGAGGAGGCTTTGCACAATGAGTGCGAAGAATTCTGTGACAGCCATGGCCTGCAGGAGGAGGGAGAGAAGGGGTTCAGTGGGGCTGGGAGGGAGGGAGCTGGGGGGGGGGACGGGGACAGGGACGGGAGTCACAGGGATCTAGGGGAAGGTAGGAGAGGGGGCAAGGCATCTGGGAGGCAGCAAGGCCTGCTCTCAGCCCCGGCGGTGGCGGCGGCACAGCGCCCTGCTGCAGGAGCTCCCACGAGCGTGGTGAGAACCCACCCCCCTGGGGCTCCGCGTTCCTGCCCACGCCCTCCTCCAGCTCAGCCTCCCCCCGCGTGCGCACTCACCGCTGGCCCAGGCCGGACTGGGGCAGCGCTGCCTGCTGGCGCCCCTTATAACCACCCCCATTGTGACTCGTGCCCTGTGCTGTCACAGGCACCAGAGCGCATCACAGGCACGCCCGCCAGCCAGCCCCAGCCTTTGGCCCTACCCCGGCTCAGCGACTCACAGCTGCCCCAGGCAGCCGAAGCCCCGACACCCACAAAGTGCAGACCCACCCGGCAGGACGTGGCTCCCAGGGGCTCCCTTTACAAAGCAGACAGAAGCCTCCCAAGCCCTTACCAAACATAAAATCGGGTGACGTAACCCGTGGATGCTTGTTCCTTGAGATGCCATCCTGTGAGATGGGATCGGCTCCCTTGGTGCTGACCTCTGTGCTTGTGGACATGGGTGTGCTCTTGGGGCCTTCGTGACACCGATGGTGGGTGGTGGTGTATATCCTGGTGGTGGGGTGGGACCTGCCCATGGCAGGACCTCTGCTCCTGCTGTGCCACTGCGAGAGGACATTGCTTCCAAAGAGACATTTCCCAAGGGTGATGAGGGGGTGCGGGTGGAGATTTCCCAGGGGGAAACTCGCTCTGCCGATAGAGCAGCGTCTTCTCCATGTCCAGCATGTTCAGCTCTGCGGTACCAAGTCCCTGGGGAGTGTCTGGGACAGGCAGATTCTCTACCCGGAACCCAGTGAACAAGCCTCTTGCTTGGTCCCTGCCCAGACGGAGCTGCCAGGGAGTTTCCCGGCCCTTGTGAAATCAGCACCATGGCCGTGACAGTGCGAGGGGAAAGCAGGCGAAAATCATCTTCGTAGCCACTGTGGTCTTCACCGGCTGCTGCGCTGGGGAGACCATTGAGAGGAGGATGGTGCCGCTCTCGGCAGAGGGCTGCTGTGCAGGGATTTCCCTTTCCTTTCTGTGTCCCACTTTCTCCCCTCTTTTTCCCTGGGGTATGGGGTCAGGTGAATGCCATCAGCTCCCAACAAACCTGGCTTCTCAAAGGTAGAGCCATGACCAGAGAAGCCAAAACCTTGAGTACCAGCTACGCAGCCAGGCATTCAGTGCTCAGTTTGTCTGCTCCTTCCCGAACCCCTTCCTCCTCCCGGCGGGATAGAGGAGAACACCGCCTGTGCTCCTGATCCTTTTAGCATTGCTCCGAGGGACACGCGGCCTCTTTTGCTGCTTCTAAGTTGCCTCGTCACAGTATTGTTTGACCCTACTTTGCGTAGCAGGACTGGATGATATCCTGTACCATTCAGCAGGCTTGGCAGCCTCTCAGTGGCGTCAGGAATGTGAGCTGCTGGTGGGCAGCAAACTTCTCTAGACAAATGGTCTGGATGGCAAACAGGTGCTTCAGTGCCCCTCAGTAAGGAATCTCCAGTTGCTAATAGCTTACGCGCTTTCCTGGTGGCACTGGTTCTAATGCGGGCGGGTGGGTGGCTCACCTTTGCCTGCTTGACTTTTCCGGGATCCTGTCCCTTACTCACGTGCTCTGAATTCTCCAATCCCAGACTATCATGCCTGCTTCCTAGCCCCTGGAACACCTCTGTGAAACCCTCCCCGTATCTGGCATCATTGATAAGTAACTGTAGCAAGACCAACTCAGGGTCGTTTAGATCAAGAAGGAAGCAGGGGGATGGTGACGCCGCAGATTTATAGCTGCTTTGCAAAATAGTACTACGCGTGTGTTAAGTAGCGATTGGTCAAATCCTGTTGTACCTGGTCGCCCAGGAAAGGTATAAGAACCTCGTGTAAAACCTCGTTCGGGGTGCCCCAATTTGAATGGGACACCTCATGCGCACGAATAAAGAATTGGTGCTGCACGGGGTTTTCCCTTTCCTTCCTGTGTCCAGCCTTCTCCCCTCTTTTTCCCTGGGGTACGAGGTGGTCGTGTGCCATCAGCTGTGAGCCGCGCAAACACAGCTCTGTGCATGAAGACCTCTTTCATTGTCCATAGAACAGCAGCCTCGTGAGCCTATCTTGCAGCTCATCGAACTCACGCAGTGCCTCAGCGTGGGCAGCAGGATCCTGTGCCAGGTGCTGGAAGAGGTTGAGTGGCTCGGCCGTTTGGAAGGCTGGGGCAAGGTGATCTCCTCGGGCACGGTCTCATTGCCAAAGAAGAATGATCAAGGCGTTTCTCCTCCAGGCAGCCGCACAGGTACCGCATGATATCCTGCAGCCGCGGCAGGAAATCCCTCCTGCGCCAGCCTGACAGGGGTATGGAGGTCAGGAGGTGCATCACAACTGTCTTCAAAGTATAGGTGGAAAAGCCTGTGCCCACCAGGATGCGGGCGCAGTTCTGCAGGCATTTGAGGTGGCAGCTGTCATGCGGGGCGTGCCTGGTGATATGCCTGAAGAACTACTGCCACAGCGTAGCTCTCTGGCCGCATTGTTCTTGGGGTGAAGATGGCCTCCGTAGTCTGGCTTCTCCAGAAGATGTCCAAGTCGCATTTCTGCACCCCAATCTTCACCTCAATGAAGAAGCTATACTTGCTGCCTTTTGTCACCTGGAGTTTGGAGGAGTGGCTGGACGGCAGCACTGTTATATGGCATTTGGACAACAGAGTCAAAACCACCCATGCTGCTTCAGAGGCATGAGCAGGCAATAGTTGATGTCTGACCTGGCCACTGTATGTGGTCCTTCCCTGAGGCTCATGTTAAAGCTGTGATTAGAAATGTTCCCAGTCTGGTATGGCCCTCAGTTTATTATCTGTTATTGTTTTTTTATGTAGGCAGCGATGAAGTTGCAATAAGAAGACCAAGGGTGATCAAAAGAGACTTCAGAGCCTTGGGACGAATGGTTAAGGGATCAGGAGCACAAGCAGGGTTTTACTTTGTGCTTAAGTAGTGTTTTCCTCTGTGCCTTCAGTTGCAGGGAATGAAGAGGGAAGAAACAAGAAGACCCAGCTGATCAATACCTGGCTCTGTGACTGGTGTCACCAGCAGAATTTTGGGGTTTTTGATCACAGGTCAGTCTCCATGACACTTGGCCAGCTAGCGACAGATGGGGTTCACCTTTCTCAAAGCGGGAAATGGTTGAGAGCCTCTCTGTAAAGATTCAGAGAAAAGCTAATAAAGCAGATGTTCTTGCAGGACTCTACTATAGATCACCCAGCCAGGATGACAGCACCGATGTATTACTCTCTAAGGAATCAGGGGAAATTTCTAGATCAGTCACCCTAGATTGTCCTTATGGGCGACTTCAATGTCCCAGCTGCGAACTGGGACTGTCATAGAGCAGACACGAACAGGCCCAGGAAATTCCTGAAGGCCACGTTGATGATAACGTTTTGATATGGGTACTAAGGGAGCCGACTAGGAAAGACGCCCTCCTAGATTTGTTGTTTGTGAACAGAGAGGGACTCGTGGGCAAAGTGGTGATTGGTGGCATTCTTGGTCACAGTGACCACGAAATAGCTGAGTTTCCAGTTGTTGGCAACAGGAGGAAAACTGCCAGCAAAACTTCGAGCCTGGCTGTGGGGACAGCAGACTTCAGGCTGCTCAAGGAACTAGTTAGTAAGGTCCCCTGGGCCTCTTCGTTAGAGGGTATTGGGGTCCTTTAGTGCTGGTCACTTTTTAAGAGCCATCTCTTAAGAGTGCCGGACCAGGCAATTACAAAGTGTTGGAAGTCAAGCAAGCAGTGCAGAAGGCTGTTTTTGCCGAGCAGGGATCTTCTTCTAGAACATAGGTGCAGAAGGAAAAGTGTATAGCCACTGGAAGGAAGGGCAGGCAACACGGGAGGACTACAGAGATGCTGTTCGCCACTGTAGGGAGAAATTCATGCGGCCAAAGCTTGATTAGAGTTCAGGCTGTCTAGCACTGTGAAGGACAACAAAAATGGCTTTTTTAAATATGTTAACAGCAAAAGGAGGATCAGAGATAACATTGGTCCCTTACTTGATGAGGTTGGTCACGTCACAAATAGGGATGTAGACAAAGCAGAGAAGTTTAACGCCTTCTTGGCTTCTGTCTTTAACACCAATGATGGGCCCTGGGACCCCCGGAGCCTTGTGTTGGAAGATCGTGACTGGGGGGATGATGAGCTCCCAGCTGACTCTGAACTTGTTTGAGACTTGCTGCTCCAGCTGAATGCGAAAAAATCTATGCAGCCTGACGGGATTCATACCAGGGTACTGAAAGAGCTGGCCAATGTTATCGCAGGACCTTTCTCGATTATTTTTCAGCAGTCTGGGGAGTCTGGAGAGGTTGCAGTTGACTGGAAGCTGGTAAATGTTGTCCCAATTTTCAAGAATGGAAAGAAGGAAGACCCTGGTAATTACAGGCCTGTCAGTCTCACTTCAGTGCCTGGTAAAATTACGGAGAAGGTTATTCTGGGAGTTACTGAAAAACACTTGAGAGACAATGCAGTCATTGGTCATAGCCAACATGGGTTCACGAGGGGAAAGTTCTGCTTAACTGACTTAATTTCCTTTTATGACAAGGTCACCCATTTAATTGACCAAGGGAAGCCAGTAAATGTGGGGTTTTTTGGATTTTAGCAAAGCTTTTGGTACTGTCTCTCCCAGTATCCTTCCGGACAAAATGTCCAGCACACAGCTAGACAAGTCCATAATATGTTGGGTGAGCAACTGGCTGATGGGTTGGGCTCAAAGAGTTATGGTAAATGGGGTTACATGAGGCTGGTGACCAGTCACCAGTGGGGTCCCACAGGGCTTGATTTTAGGGCCAGCGCTCTTTAATGTTTTTATAAATGATCTGGGTGCAGCAATCGAATGTACATTAATTAAGTTTGCTGATGATACTGAACTAGGAGGAGCTGTGGACTCCCTCAAGGGTAGAGAGGCCTTACAGAGAGATCTGGATAGACTAGAGAGCTGGGCAATCACCAGCCGTATGAAATGTAACAAGAGCAAGTGCGCGATTCTCCACCGGGAATGGGGTAATCAAATCGGGGGATGAGAGGCTGGAGAGCAGCGCTGCAGAATGAGATCTGGGGGTTTGGGTTGAATGCAAATTTAATAGGAGTCAACAGCGTGCCCTGGCAGCCCAAAGGGCCAACTGGGTCCTGGGCTGCATCGAGCACAGCATAGCTAGCTGGTTGAGGGAGGAGATTGTCCCACTCGACACTGCACTGGTGCAGCCCCACCTCGAGTACTGTGTGCAGTTTTGGGCGCCTCAATGTAAGAAGGACATCAGACTATTAGAGTGTGTCTAGGTGTCTAGAGGAGGGCGACCAAGATGGTGAAAGGCCTCGAGGGTAAGGCTTAGGAGGAGCAGCTGAGGTCGCTTGGCTTGATCAGCTTGGAGAAGAGAAGGCTGAGGGGTGACCTCATCGCAGTCTACAACTTCCCCAAGGCGGGCAGCAGAGAGGCAGGTGCTGATCTCCTCTCTCTGGTGACCAGCGACAGGACACGAGGAAATAGAATAATGCTGTGTCAGGGGAAATTCAGACTGGGCCTTAGGAAAAGGTTCTTCCCTAAGAGGGTGGTTGGTCACTGGAACAGGCTCCCCAGGGAAGCGGTCATGGCACTAAGCCTGTCAGAGTTCAAGGAGCCTCTGGATGATGCTCTTAGTCATATGATATAGTTTTAGATAGTCCTGCAAGGAGCAGGGACTCAGACTCAATGATGCTTATGGGTCCCATCCAACTTGAGATATTCTATGATTCTATGATTCTATGATAACAAACTGAGGGACATAAAAGGCTAGGAAATTTCATGGTAACCTGAGCCGCAGGGAGGCAGGCGGCTTCCTAAAAAGGTAGGTCTGCTCAGCAGACCAGAGGAGTAGTGAATGAATTCTTTATTTTGCTTGGCCTGGGCATGTAGCTCTTGCTTTACGTACTAAACTGTCCTCTCTCAACCCACACGTTTTCCCACTTTTATGCTTCAGAGTCTCTCCTCCATCCCACTGGGGGAAAGGGACTGAGTAGCTGTGTGATGCCAAGCTGCCTACTGGCATTAACCCACAACACCTGGGAAGCCAAAGCCCAGGGAATCATTGAAACCAGAGCCCACTGCATCAGCTCTTCTGCAAAATGCTCGCTGACTCTGCCGCAGCTGAGCTGTCAGCACCCTATGCCCGCGTTCGCCATCAAAGTGATGCACAGAGACTCATGGATGCAGCGTTTCTTCAAACAAGTGATTTATTGCCATCTTTGTCCACGGCCAGTCTCCCGGAGGGAACGGACTCTCTCGAAGAGGGAGGGCAGTCACCGTCCAGGTGGTAACGGAGTCTCTGTTGCAAGGCTCCTTGCAATGGCCCCTTCAGCTGCATCGGGTCCCACTCCCCAGAGTGTGCTTCTGCTGTGGAGGAAAGATGCGGCAGCAATTCCCACTGCCGCATGAGCAGCGTGTTCTCTGTGTCCAGCCTGCTCAGTTCTGCAGCACGAGCTCCCCGGGGAGTGTCCTCAGGCCTGGCCCTGTGCTTGGAGAACTGCTCGTCTGGCACAGCACAGCTCTCTGGCCACGTCCTGCTGCTGGTAACACTGGCCTCTACCTACTCGATGCTCAGGAAGGTGTCTGAGCCATCTTGCTGCACCCCAAACATCACCTCAATCAGGAGGGTAATATCGTCCGTGTTTGTCAGCCGGAGCTTGCCTGAGCGCCTGGAAGGTAGCACTGTTAGACGGCAGTGTTGCGACAGAGGCAAAGCCACCCAGGCTGCTTTTACCAATATCTGGAACCAGAGGGTGGTTTTCTCCATGTCTAGGTAGGGGCCGGTGCAGAGGGTGTCTAGGAGGCTGGCGCCCTGATTCCTCCTCAGCTCCTCCTCGGGGTGGTGGAGGAAGCACAGCATGTCCTCCACCAGCTGCTCCCTCGTGCAGGTGCACTTGAGCTCCACGCGGAGACTGGCATGCCTCGCTGGCATCTCCTCCATGGTGCCCAGTTCCAGGTGGAAGGTGTGCCCACGGGGGGGCTTCAGGGGCACAAGCAGGCAGAAGACAGCATCATGCTTATGAGGACTCCAACTTTCTAAGGCACTGCCCACCCCAATGGCTGGCTTCAGTTGCGGCATGAAAGTATTCCTGGAAAGCTTTCGGCAGATGCGGAGAAGTTCATCCACCAGCTCCTCCACCATCACGAACGATTCTGGCAGGTCCAGGAGGCGACTGGACAAAACTCTGCCCACATGCAGTGCAACACTGGGTTTTACTGCCTGCTCCTTATTATGTGCCTTCTTTCTGGAGCTGCCCTCCTTGCGGCTGCTGGCTGGCTGACGGCTCCCTTTCCTGAGCCACCAGCAGAGCCCAAAGAGCAGGACCAGGACTCCAGCAACGGCCCAGAATTGCCACTGCTGCAAGGCAGCAAAGAGCAGGGCTCCCCAGGCAAAGGCGCTCTGCTCCTGGCTCCTCTGCTCCAGCTCCTGCAGCAGCCGAGTCATCTCCTGGCTCAGCTGCTCCGCACACTGCTGCATGCACTCGCGCGTGGCCTCATCCAGCTCATCCCTGACCATCTGCGGGTACTGGAGGAGGCTTTGCACAATGAGTGCGAGGAATATTGCGACAGCCATGGCCTGCAGGAGGAGGGAGAGAAGGGGTTCAGTGGGGCTGGGAGGGAGGGAGCTGCTGGTGGTGGGGGGGCAGAGATGAGAGCCGCAGGGATCTGGGGACATGTAGGAGAGGGGGCGAGGCATCGTGGGAGGCAGGAAGGCCTGCTGTCAGCCCCGGCGGCGGCAGCAGCACAGTGCCCTGCCCAAGGCGCTCCCACGAGTGTCTGGGCCCTCGAGGCAGGGTGAGAACCCACCCCCCTGGGGCTCCGCGTTCCTGCCCACGCCCTCCTCCAGCTCAGCCTCCCCCCGCGTGCGCACTCACCGCTGGCCCAGGCCGGACTGGGGCAGCGCTGCCTGCTGGCGCCCCTTATAACCACCCCCATTGTGACTCGTGCCCTGTGCTGTCACAGGCGCCAGAGCGCATCACAGGCACGCCCGCCAGCCAGCCCCAGCCTTTGGCCCTACCCCGGCTCAGCGACTCACAGCTGCCCCAGGCAGCCATAGCCCCGACACCCACAAAGTGCAGACCCACCCGGCAGGACGTGGCTCCCAGGGGCTCCCTTTACAAAGCAGACAGAAGCCTCCCAAGCCCTTACCAAACATAAAATCGGGTGACGTAACCCGTGGATGCTTGTTCCTTGAGATGCCATCCTGTGAGATGGGATCGGCTCCCTTGGTGCTGACCTCTGTGCTTGTGGACATGGGTGTGCTCTTGGTGCCTTCGTGACACCGATGGTGGGTGGTGGTGTATATCCTGGTGGTGGGGTGGGACCTGCCCATGGCAGGACCTCTGCTCCTGCTGTGCCACTGCGAGAGGACATTGCTTCCAAAGAGACATTTCCCAAGGGTGATGAGGGGGTGCGGGTGGAGATTTCCCAGGGGGAAACTCGCTCTGCCGATAGAGCAGCGTCTTCTCCATGTCCAGCATGTTCAGCTCTGCGGTACCAAGTCCCTGGGGAGTGTCTGGGACAGGCAGATTCTCTACCCGGAACCCAGTGAACAAGCCTCTTGCTTGGTCCCTGCCCAGACGGAGCTGCCAGGGAGTTTCCCGGCCCTTGTGAAATCAGCACCATGGCCGTGACAGTGCGAGGGGAAAGCAGGCGAAAATCATCTTCGTAGCCACTGTGGTCTTCACCGGCTGCTGCGCTGGGGAGACCATTGAGAGGAGGATGGTGCCGCTCTCGGCAGAGGGCTGCTGTGCAGGGATTTCCCTTTCCTTTCTGTGTCCCACTTTCTCCCCTCTTTTTCCCTGGGGTATGGGGTCAGGTGAATGCCATCAGCTCCCAACAAACCTGGCTTCTCAAAGGTAGAGCCATGACCAGAGAAGCCAAAACCTTGAGTACCAGCTACGCAGCCAGGCATTCAGTGCTCAGTTTGTCTGCTCCTTCCCGAACCCCTTCCTCCTCCCGGCGGGATAGAGGAGAACACCACCTGTGCTCCTGATCCTTTTAGCATTGCTCCGAGGGACACGCGGCCTCTTTTGCTGCTTCTGAGTTGCCTCGTCACAGTATTGTTTGACCCTACTTTGCGTAGCAGGACTGGATGATATCCTGTACCATTCAGCAGGCTTGGCAGCCTCTCAGTGGCGTCAGGAATGTGAGCTGCTGGTGGGCAGCAAACTTCTCTAGACAAATGGTCTGGATGGCAAACAGGTGCTTCAGTGCCCCTCAGTAAGGAATCTCCAGTTGCTAATAGCTTACGCGCTTTCCTGGTGGCACTGGTTCTAATGCGGGCGGGTGGGTGGCTCACCTTTGCCTGCTTGACTTTTCCGGGATCCTGTCCCTTACTCACGTGCTCTGAATTCTCCAATCCCAGACTATCATGCCTGCTTCCTAGCCCCTGGAACACCTCTGTGAAACCCTCCCCGTATCTGGCATCATTGATAAGTAACTGTAGCAAGACCAACTCAGGGTCGTTTAGATCAAGAAGGAAGCAGGGGGATGGTGACGCCGCAGATTTATAGCTGCTTTGCAAAATAGTACTACGCGTGTGTTAAGTAGCGATTGGTCAAATCCTGTTGTACCTGGTCGCCCAGGAAAGGTATAAGAACCTCGTGTAAAACCTCGTTCGGGGTGCCCCAATTTGAATGGGACACCTCATGCGCACGAATAAAGAATTGGTGCTGCACGGGGTTTTCCCTTTCCTTCCTGTGTCCAGCCTTCTCCCCTCTTTTTCCCTGGGGTACGAGGTGGTCGTGTGCCATCAGCTGTGAGCCGCGCAAACACAGCTCTGTGCATGAAGACCTCTTTCATTGTCCATAGAACAGCAGCCTCGTGAGCCTATCTTGCAGCTCATCGAACTCACGCAGTGCCTCAGCGTGGGCTTCAGGATCCTGTGCCAGGTGCTGGAAGAGGTTGAGTGGCTCGGCCGTTTGGAAGGCTGGGGCAAGGTGATCTCCTCGGGCACGGTCTCATTGCCAAAGAAGAATGATCAAGGCGTTTCTCCTCCAGGCAGCCGCACAGGTACCGCATGATATCCTGCAGCCGCGGCAGGAAATCCCTCCTGCGCCAGCCTGACAGGGGTATGGAGGTCAGGAGGTGCATCACAACTGTCTTCAAAGTATAGGTGGAAAAGCCTGTGCCCACCAGGATGCGGGCGCAGTTCTGCAGGCATTTGAGGTGGCAGCTGTCATGCGGGGCGTGCCTGGTGATATGCCTGAAGAACTACTGCCACAGCGTAGCTCTCTGGCCGCATTGTTCTTGGGGTGAAGATGGCCTCCGTAGTCTGGCTTCTCCAGAAGATGTCCAAGTCGCATTTCTGCACCCCAATCTTCACCTCAATGAAGAGGCTATACTTGCTTCCTTTTGTCACCTGGAGTTTGGAGGAGTGGCTGGACGGCAGCACTGTTATATGGCATTTGGACAACAGAGTCAAAACCACCCATGCTGCTTCAGAGGCATGAGCAGGCAATAGTTGATGTCTGACCTGGCCACTGTATGTGGTCCTTCCCTGAGGCTCATGTTAAAGCTGTGATTAGAAATGTTCCCAGTCTGGTATGGCCCTCAGTTTATTATCTGTTATTGTTTTTTTATGTAGGCAGCGATGAAGTTGCAATAAGAAGACCAAGGGTGATCAAAAGAGACTTCAGAGCCTTGGGACGAATGGTTAAGGGATCAGGAGCACAAGCAGGGTTTTACTTTGTGCTTAAGTAGTGTTTTCCTCTGTGCCTTCAGTTGCAGGGAATGAAGAGGGAAGAAACAAGAAGACCCAGCTGATCAATACCTGGCTCTGTGACTGGTGTCACCAGCAGAATTTTGGGGTTTTTGATCACAGGTCAGTCTCCATGACACTTGGCCAGCTAGCGACAGATGGGGTTCACCTTTCTCAAAGCGGGAAATGGTTGAGAGCCTCTCTGTAAAGATTCAGAGAAAAGCTAATAAAGCAGATGTTCTTGCAGGACTCTACTGTAGATCACCCAGCCAGGATGACAGCACCGATGTATTACTCTCTAAGGAATCAGGGGAAATTTCTAGATCAGTCACCCTAGATTGTCCTTATGGGCGACTTCAATGTCCCAGCTGCGAACTGGGACTGTCATAGAGCAGACACGAACAGGCCCAGGAAATTCCTGAAGGCCACGTTGATGATAACGTTTTGATATGGGTACTAAGGGAGCCGACTAGGAAAGACGCCCTCCTAGATTTGTTGTTTGTGAACAGAGAGGGACTCGTGGGCAAAGTGGTGATTGGTGGCATTCTTGGTCACAGTGACCACGAAATAGCTGAGTTTCCAGTTGTTGGCAACAGGAGGAAAACTGCCAGCAAAACTTCGAGCCTGGCTGTGGGGACAGCAGACTTCAGGCTGCTCAAGGAACTAGTTAGTAAGGTCCCCTGGGCCTCTTCATTAGAGGGTATTGGGGTCCATTAGTGCTGGTCACTTTTTAAGAGCCATCTCTTAAGAGTGCCGGACCAGGCAATTACAAAGTGTTGGAAGTCAAGCAAGCAGTGCAGAAGGCTGTTTTTGCCGAGCAGGGATCTTCTTCTAGAACATAGGTGCAGAAGGAAAAGTGTATAGCCACTGGAAGGAAGGGCAGGCAACACGGGAGGACTACAGAGATGCTGTTCGCCACTGTAGGGAGAAATTCATGCGGCCAAAGCTTGATTAGAGTTCAAGCTGTCTAGCACTGTGAAGGACAACAAAAATGGCTTTTTTAAATATGTTAACAGCAAAAGGAGGATCAGAGATAACATTGGTCCCTTACTTGATGAGGTTGGTCACGTCACAAATAGGGATGTAGACAAAGCAGAGAAGTTTAACGCCTTCTTGGCTTCTGTCTTTAACACCAATGATGGGCCCTGGGACCCCCGGAGCCTTGTGTTGGAAGATCGTGACTGGGGGGATGATGAGCTCCCAGCTGACTCTGAACTTGTTTGAGACTTGCTGCTCCAGCTGAATGCGAAAAAATCTATGCAGCCTGACGGGATTCATACCAGGGTACTGAAAGAGCTGGCCAATGTTATCGCAGGACCTTTCTCGATTATTTTTCAGCAGTCTGGGGAGTCTGGAGAGGTTGCAGTTGACTGGAAGCTGGTAAATGTTGTCCCAATTTTCAAGAATGGAAAGAAGGAAGACCCTGGTAATTACAGGCCTGTCAGTCTCACTTCAGTGCCTGGTAAAATTACGGAGAAGGTTATTCTGGGAGTTACTGAAAAACACTTGAGAGACAATGCAGTCATTGGTCATAGCCAACATGGGTTCACGAGGGGAAAGTTCTGCTTAACTGACTTAATTTCCTTTTATGACAAGGTCACCCATTTAATTGACCAAGGGAAGCCAGTAAATGTGGGGTTTTTTGGATTTTAGCAAAGCTTTTGGTACTGTCTCTCCCAGTATCCTTCCGGACAAAATGTCCAGCACACAGCTAGACAAGTCCATAATATGTTGGGTGAGCAACTGGCTGATGGGTTGGGCTCAAAGAGTTATGGTAAATGGGGTTACATGAGGCTGGTGACCAGTCACCAGTGGGGTCCCACAGGGCTTGATTTTAGGGCCAGCGCTCTTTAATGTTTTTATAAATGATCTGGGTGCAGCAATCGAATGTACATTAATTAAGTTTGCTGATGATACTGAACTAGGAGGAGCTGTGGACTCCCTCAAGGGTAGAGAGGCCTTACAGAGAGATCTGGATAGACTAGAGAGCTGGGCAATCACCAGCCGTATGAAATGTAACAAGAGCAAGTGCGCGATTCTCCACCTGGAATGGGGTAATCAAATCGGGGGATGAGAGGCTGGAGAGCAGCGCTGCAGAATGAGATCTGGGGGTTTGGGTTGAATGCAAATTTAATAGGAGTCAACAGCGTGCCCTGGCAGCCCAAAGGGCCAACTGGGTCCTGGGCTGCATCGAGCACAGCATAGCTAGCTGGTTGAGGGAGGAGATTGTCCCACTCGACACTGCACTGGTGCAGCCCCACCTCGAGTACTGTGTGCAGTTTTGGGCGCCTCAATGTAAGAAGGACATCAGACTATTAGAGTGTGTCTAGGTGTCTAGAGGAGGGCGACCAAGATGGTGAAAGGCCTCGAGGGTAAGGCTTAGGAGGAGCAGCTGAGGTCGCTTGGCTTGATCAGCTTGGAGAAGAGAAGGCTGAGGGGTGACCTCATCGCAGTCTACAACTTCCCCAAGGCGGGCAGCAGAGAGGCAGGTGCTGATCTCCTCTCTCTGGTGACCAGCGACAGGACACGAGGAAATAGAATAATGCTGTGTCAGGGGAAATTCAGACTGGGCCTTAGGAAAAGGTTCTTCCCTAAGAGGGTGGTTGGTCACTGGAACAGGCTCCCCAGGGAAGCGGTCATGGCACTAAGCCTGTCAGAGTTCAAGGAGCCTCTGGATGATGCTCTTAGTCATATGATATAGTTTTAGATAGTCCTGCAAGGAGCAGGGACTCAGACTCAATGATGCTTATGGGTCCCATCCAACTTGAGATATTCTATGATTCTATGATTCTATGATAACAAACTGAGGGACATAAAAGGCTAGGAAATTTCATGGTAACCTGAGCCGCAGGGAGGCAGGCGGCTTCCTAAAAAGGTAGGTCTGCTCAGCAGACCAGAGGAGTAGTGAATGAATTCTTTATTTTGCTTGGCCTGGGCATGTAGCTCTTGCTTTACGTACTAAACTGTCCTCTCTCAACCCACACGTTTTCCCACTTTTATGCTTCAGAGTCTCTCCTCCATCCCACTGGGGGAAAGGGACTGAGTAGCTGTGTGATGCCAAGCTGCCTACTGGCATTAACCCACAACACCTGGGAAGCCAAAGCCCAGGGAATCATTGAAACCAGAGCCCACTGCATCAGCTCTTCTGCAAAATGCTCGCTGACTCTGCCGCAGCTGAGCTGTCAGCACCCTATGCCCGCGTTCGCCATCAAAGTGATGCACAGAGACTCATGGATGCAGCGTTTCTTCAAACAAGTGATTTATTGCCATCTTTGTCCACGGCCAGTCTCCCGGAGGGAACGGACTCTCTCGAAGAGGGAGGGCAGTCACCGTCCAGGTGGTAACGGAGTCTCTGTTGCAAGGCTCCTTGCAATGGCCCCTTCAGCTGCATCGGGTCCCACTCCCCAGAGTGTGCTTCTGCTGTGGAGGAAAGATGCGGCAGCAATTCCCACTGCCGCATGAGCAGCGTGTTCTCTGTGTCCAGCCTGCTCAGTTCTGCAGCACGAGCTCTCCGGGGAGTGTCCTCAGGCCTGGCCCTGTGCTTGGAGAACTGCTCGTCTGGCACAGCACAGCTCTCTGGCCACGTCCTGCTGCTGGTAACACTGGCCTCTACCTACTCGATGCTCAGGAAGGTGTCTGAGCCATCTTGCTGCACCCCAAACATCACCTCAATCAGGAGGGTAATATCGTCAGTGTTTGTCAGCCGGAGCTTGCCTGAGCGCCTGGAAGGTAGCACTGTTAGACGGCAGTGTTGCGACAGAGGCAAAGCCACCCAGGCTGCTTTTACCAATATCTGGAACCAGAGGGTGGTTTTCTCCATGTCTAGGTAGGGGCCGGTGCAGAGGGTGTCTAGGAGGCTGGCGCCCTGATTCCTCCTCAGCTCCTCCTCGGGGTGGTGGAGGAAGCACAGCATGTCCTCCACCAGCTGCTCCCTCGTGCAGGTGCACTCGAGCTCCACGCGGAGACTGGCATGCCTCGCTGGCATCTCCTCCATGGTGCCCAGTTCCAGGTGGAAGGTGTGCCCACGGGGGGGCTTCAGGGGCACAAGCAGGCAGAAGACAGCATCATGCTTATGAGGACTCCAACTTTCTAAGGCACTGCCCACCCCAATGGCTGGCTTCAGTTGCGGCATGAAAGTATTCCTGGAAAGCTTTCGGCAGATGCGGAGAAGTTCATCCACCAGCTCCTCCACCATCACGAACGATTCTGGCAGGTCCAGGAGGCGACTGGACAAAACTCTGCCCACATGCAGTGCAACACTGGGTTTTACTGCCTGCTCCTTATTATGTGCCTTCTTTCTGGAGCTGCCCTCCTTGCGGCTGCTGGCTGGCTGACGGCTCCCTTTCCTGAGCCACCAGCAGAGCCCAAAGAGCAGGACCAGGACTCCAGCAATGGCCCAGAATTGCCACTGCTGCAAGGCAGCAAAGAGCAGGGCTCCCCAGGCAAAGGCGCTCTGCTCCTGGCTCCTCTGCTCCAGCTCCTGCAGCAGCCGAGTCATCTCCTGGCTCAGCTGCTCCGCACACTGCTGCATGCACTCGGGCGTGGCCTCATCCAGCTCATCCCTGACCATCTGCGGGTACTGGAGGAGGCTTTGCACAATGAGTGCGAGGAATATTGCGACAGCCATGGCCTGCAGGAGGAGGGAGAGAAGGGGTTCAGTGGGGCTGGGAGGGAGGGAGCTGCTGGTGGTGGGGGGGCAGGGATGAGAGCCGCAGGGATCTGGGGACATGTAGGAGAGGGGGCGAGGCATCGTGGGAGGCAGGAAGGCCTGCTGTCAGCCCCGGCGGCGGCAGCAGCACAGTGCCCTGCCCAAGGTGCTCCCACGAGTGTCTGGGCCCTCGAGGCAGGGTGAGAACCCACCCCCCTGGGGCTCCGCGTTCCTGCCCATGCCCTCCTCCAGCTCAGCCTCCCCCCGCGTGCGCACTCACCGCTGGCCCAGGCCGGACTGGGGCAGCGCTGCCTGCTGGCGCCCCTTATAACCACCCCCATTGTGACTCGTGCCCTGTGCTGTCACAGGCGCCAGAGCGCATCACAGGCACGCCCGCCAGCCAGCCCCAGCCTTTGGCCCTACCCCGGCTCAGCGACTCACAGCTGCCCCAGGCAGCCGAAGCCCCGACACCCACAAAGTGCAGACCCACCCGGCAGGACGTGGCTCCCAGGGGCTCCCTTTACAAAGCAGACAGAAGCCTCCCAAGCCCTTACCAAACATAAAATCGGGTGACGTAACCCGTGGATGCTTGTTCCTTGAGATGCCATCCTGTGAGATGGGATCGGCTCCCTTGGTGCTGACCTCTGTGCTTGTGGACATGGGTGTGCTCTTGGGGCCTTCGTGACACCGATGGTGGGTGGTGGTGTATATCCTGGTGGTGGGGTGGGACCTGCCCATGGCAGGACCTCTGCTCCTGCTGTGCCACTGCGAGAGGACATTGCTTCCAAAGAGACATTTCCCAGGGTGATGAGGGGGTGCGGGTGGAGATTTCCCAGGGGGAAACTCGCTCTGCCGATAGAGCAGCGTCTTCTCCATGTCCAGCATGTTCAGCTCTGCGGTACCAAGTCCCTGGGGAGTGTCTGGGACAGGCAGATTCTCTACCCGGAACCCAGTGAACAAGCCTCTTGCTTGGTCCCTGCCCAGACGGAGCTGCCAGGGAGTTTCCCGGCCCTTGTGAAATCAGCACCATGGCCGTGACAGTGCGAGGGGAAAGCAGGCGAAAATCATCTTCGTAGCCACTGTGGTCTTCACCGGCTGCTGCGCTGGGGAGACCATTGAGAGGAGGATGGTGCCGCTCTCGGCAGAGGGCTGCTGTGCAGGGATTTCCCTTTCCTTTCTGTGTCCCACGTTCTCCCCTCTTTTTCCCTGGGGTATGGGGTCAGGTGAATGCCATCAGCTCCCAACAAACCTGGCTTCTCAAAGGTAGAGCCATGACCAGAGAAGCCAAAACCTTGAGTACCAGCTACGCAGCCAGGCATTCAGTGCTCAGTTTGTCTGCTCCTTCCCGAACCCCTTCCTCCTCCTGGCGGGATAGAGGAGAACACCGCCTGTGCTCCTGATCCTTTTAGCATTGCTCCGAGGGACACGCGGCCTCTTTTGCTGCTTCTAAGTTGCCTCGTCACAGTATTGTTTGACCCTACTTTGCGTAGCAGGACTGGATGATATCCTGTACCATTCAGCAGGCTTGGCAGCCTCTCAGTGGCGTCAGGAATGTGAGCTGCTGGTGGGCAGCAAACTTCTCTAGACAAATTGTCTGGATGGCAAACAGGTGCTTCAGTGCCCCTCAGTAAGGAATCTCCAGTTGCTAATAGCTTACGCGCTTTCCTGGTGGCACTGGTTCTAATGCGGGCGGGTGGGTGGCTCACCTTTGCCTGCTTGACTTTTCCGGGATCCTGTCCCTTACTCACGTGCTCTGAATTCTCCAATCCCAGACTATCATGCCTGCTTCCTAGCCCCTGGAACACCTCTGTGAAACCCTCCCCGTATCTGGCATCATTGATAAGTAACTGTAGCAAGACCAACTCAGGGTCGTTTAGATCAAGAAGGAAGCAGGGGGATGGTGACGCCGCAGATTTATAGCTGCTTTGCAAAATAGTACTACGCGTGTGTTAAGTAGCGATTGGTCAAATCCTGTTGTACCTGGTCGCCCAGGAAAGGTATAAGAACCTCGTGTAAAACCTCGTTCGGGGTGCCCCAATTTGAATGGGACACCTCATGCGCACGAATAAAGAATTGGTGCTGCACGGGGTTTTCCCTTTCCTTCCTGTGTCCCGCCTACTCCCCTCTTTTCCCTGGGGTATGAGGTGGTCGTGTGCCATCAGCTGTGAGCCGCGCAAACACAGCTCTGTGCATGAAGACCTCTTTCATTGTCCATAGAACAGCAGCCTCGTGAGCCTATCTTGCAGCTCATCGAACTCACGCAGTGCCTCAGCGTGGGCTTCAGGATCCTGTGCCAGGTGCTGGAAGAGGTTGAGTGGCTCGGCCGTTTGGAAGGCTGGGGCAAGGTGATCTCCTCGGGCACGGTCTCATTGCCAAAGAAGAAGTGATCAAGGCGTTTCTCCTCCAGGCAGCAGCACAGGTACCGCATGATATCCTGCAGCCGCGGCAGGAAATCCCTCCTGCGCCAGCCTGACAGGGGTATGGAGGTCAGGAGGTGCATCACAACTGTCTTCAAAGTATAGGTGGAAAAGCCTGTGCCCACCAGGATGCGGGCGCAGATCTGCAGGCATTTGAGGTGGCAGCTGTCATGCGGGGCGTGCCTGGTGATATGCCTGAAGAACTACTGCCACAGCGTAGCTCTCTGGCCGCATTGTTCTTGGGGTGAAGATGGCCTCCGTAGTCTGGCTTCTCCAGAAGATGTCCAAGTCGCATTTCTGCACCCCAATCTTCACCTCAATGAAGAGGCTATACTTGCTTCCTTTTGTCACCTGGAGTTTGGAGGAGTGGCTGGACGGCAGCACTGTTATATGGCATTTGGACAACAGAGTCAAAACCACCCATGCTGCTTCAGATGCATGAGCAGGCAATAGTTGATGTCTGACCTGGCCACTGTATGTGGTCCTTCCCTGAGGCTCATGTTAAAGCTGTGATTAGAAATGTTCCCAGTCTGGTATGGCCCTCAGTTTATTATCTGTTATTGTTTTTTTATGTAGGCAGCGATGAAGTTGCAATAAGAAGACCAAGGGTGATCAAAAGAGACTTCAGAGCCTTGGGACGAATGGTTAAGGGATCAGGAGCACAAGCAGGGTTTTACTTTGTGCTTAAGTAGTGTTTTCCTCTGTGCCTTCAGTTGCAGGGAATGAGGAGGGAAGAAACAAGAAGACCCAGCTGATCAATACCTGGCTCTGTGACTGGTGTCACCAGCAGAATTTTGGGGTTTTTGATCACAGGTCAGTCTCCATGACACTTGGCCAGCTAGCGACAGATGGGGTTCACCTTTCTCAAAGCGGGAAATGGTTGAGAGCCTCTCTGTAAAGATTCAGAGAAAAGCTAATAAAGCAGATGTTCTTGCAGGACTCTACTGTAGATCACCCAGCCAGGATGACAGCACCGATGTATTACTCTCTAAGGAATCAGGGGAAATTTCTAGATCAGTCACCCTAGATTGTCCTTATGGGCGACTTCAATGTCCCAGCTGCGAACTGGGACTGTCATAGAGCAGACACGAACAGGCCCAGGAAATTCCTGAAGGCCACGTTGATGATAACGTTTTGATATGGGTACTAAGGGAGCCGACTAGGAAAGACGCCCTCCTAGATTTGTTGTTTGTGAACAGAGAGGGACTCGTGGGCAAAGTGGTGATTGGTGGCATTCTTGGTCACAGTGACCACGAAATAGCTGAGTTTCCAGTTGTTGGCAACAGGAGGAAAACTGCCAGCAAAACTTCGAGCCTGGCTGTGGGGACAGCAGACTTCAGGCTGCTCAAGGAACTAGTTAGTAAGGTCCCCTGGGCCTCTTCATTAGAGGGTATTGGGGTCCATTAGTGCTGGTCACTTTTTAAGAGCCATCTCTTAAGAGTGCCGGACCAGGCAATTACAAAGTGTTGGAAGTCAAGCAAGCAGTGCAGAAGGCTGTTTTTGCTGAGCAGGGATCTTCTTCTAGAACATAGGTGCAGAAGGAAAAGTGTATAGCCACTGGAAGGAAGGGCAGGCAACACGGGAGGACTACAGAGATGCTGTTCGCCACTGTAGGGAGAAATTCATGCGGCCAAAGCTTGATTAGAGTTCAGGCTGTCTAGCACTGTGAAGGACAACAAAAATGGCTTTTTTAAATATGTTAACAGCAAAAGGAGGATCAGAGATAACATTGGTCCCTTACTTGATGAGGTTGGTCACGTCACAAATAGGGATGTAGACAAAGCAGAGAAGTTTAACGCCTTCTTGGCTTCTGTCTTTAACACCAATGATGGGCCCTGGGACCCCCGGAGCCTTGTGTTGGAAGATCGTGACTGGGGGGATGATGAGCTCCCAGCTGACTCTGAACTTGTTTGAGACTTGCTGCTCCAGCTGAATGCGAAAAAATCTATGCAGCCTGACGGGATTCATACCAGGGTACTGAAAGAGCTGGCCAATGTTATCGCAGGACCTTTCTCGATTATTTTTCAGCAGTCTGGGGAGTCTGGAGAGGTTGCAGTTGACTGGAAGCTGGTAAATGTTGTCCCAATTTTCAAGAATGGAAAGAAGGAAGACCCTGGTAATTACAGGCCTGTCAGTCTCACTTCAGTGCCTGGTAAAATTACGGAGAAGGTTATTCTGGGAGTTACTGAAAAACACTTGAGAAGACAATGCAGTCATTGGTCATAGCCAACATGGGTTCACGAGGGGAAAGTTCTGCTTAACTGACTTAATTTCCTTTTATGACAAGGTCACCCATTTAATTGACCAAGGGAAGCCAGTAAATGTGGGGTTTTTTGGATTTTAGCAAAGCTTTTGGTACTGTCTCTCCCAGTATCCTTCCGGACAAAATGTCCAGCACACAGCTAGACAAGTCCATAATATGTTGGGTGAGCAACTGGCTGATGGGTTGGGCTCAAAGAGTTATGGTAAATGGGGTTACATGAGGCTGGTGACCAGTCACCAGTGGGGTCCCACAGGGCTTGATTTTAGGGCCAGCGCTCTTTAATGTTTTTATAAATGATCTGGGTGCAGCAATCGAATGTACATTAATTAAGTTTGCTGATGATACTGAACTAGGAGGAGCTGTGGACTCCCTCAAGGGTAGAGAGGCCTTACAGAGAGATCTGGATAGACTAGAGAGCTGGGCAATCACCAGCCGTATGAAATGTAACAAGAGCAAGTGCGCGATTCTCCACCTGGAATGGGGTAATCAAATCGGGGGATGAGAGGCTGGAGAGCAGCGCTGCAGAATGAGATCTGGGGGTTTGGGTTGAATGCAAATTTAATAGGAGTCAACAGCGTGCCCTGGCAGCCCAAAGGGCCAACTGGGTCCTGGGCTGCATCGAGCACAGCATAGCTAGCTGGTTGAGGGAGGAGATTGTCCCACTCGACACTGCACTGGTGCAGCCCCACCTCGAGTACTGTGTGCAGTTTTGGGCGCCTCAATGTAAGAAGGACATCAGACTATTAGAGTGTGTCTAGGTGTCTAGAGGAGGGCGACCAAGATGGTGAAAGGCCTCGAGGGTAAGGCTTAGGAGGAGCAGCTGAGGTCGCTTGGCTTGATCAGCTTGGAGAAGAGAAGGCTGAGGGGTGACCTCATCGCAGTCTACAACTTCCCCAAGGCGGGCAGCAGAGAGGCAGGTGCTGATCTCCTCTCTCTGGTGACCAGCGACAGGACACGAGGAAATAGAATAATGCTGTGTCAGGGGAAATTCAGACTGGGCCTTAGGAAAAGGTTCTTCCCTAAGAGGGTGGTTGGTCACTGGAACAGGCTCCCCAGGGAAGCGGTCATGGCACTAAGCCTGTCAGAGTTCAAGGAGCCTCTGGATGATGCTCTTAGTCATATGATATAGTTTTAGATAGTCCTGCAAGGAGCAGGGACTCAGACTCAATGATGCTTATGGGTCCCATCCAACTTGAGATATTCTATGATTCTATGATTCTATGATAACAAACTGAGGGACATAAAAGGCTAGGAAATTTCATGGTAACCTGAGCCGCAGGGAGGCAGGCGGCTTCCTAAAAAGGTAGGTCTGCTCAGCAGACCAGAGGAGTAGTGAATGAATTCTTTATTTTGCTTGGCCTGGGCATGTAGCTCTTGCTTTACGTACTAAACTGTCCTCTCTCAACCCACACGTTTTCCCACTTTTATGCTTCAGAGTCTCTCCTCCATCCCACTGGGGGAAAGGGACTGAGTAGCTGTGTGATGCCAAGCTGCCTACTGGCATTAACCCACAACACCTGGGAAGCCAAAGCCCAGGGAATCATTGAAACCAGAGCCCACTGCATCAGCTCTTCTGCAAAATGCTCGCTGACTCTGCCGCAGCTGAGCTGTCAGCACCCTATGCCCGCGTTCGCCATCAAAGTGATGCACAGAGACTCATGGATGCAGCGTTTCTTCAAACAAGTGATTTATTGCCATCTTTGTCCACGGCCAGTCTCCCGGAGGGAACGGACTCTCTCGAAGAGGGAGGGCAGTCACCGTCCAGGTGGTAACGGAGTCTCTGTTGCAAGGCTCCTTGCAATGGCCCCTTCAGCTGCATCGGGTCCCACTCCCCAGAGTGTGCTTCTGCTGTGGAGGAAAGATGCGGCAGCAATTCCCACTGCCGCATGAGCAGCGTGTTCTCTGTGTCCAGCCTGCTCAGTTCTGCAGCACGAGCTCTCCGGGGAGTGTCCTCAGGCCTGGCCCTGTGCTTGGAGAACTGCTCGTCTGGCACAGCACAGCTCTCTGGCCACGTCCTGCTGCTGGTAACACTGGCCTCTACCTACTCGATGCTCAGGAAGGTGTCTGAGCCATCTTGCTGCACCCCAAACATCACCTCAATCAGGAGGGTAATATCGTCAGTGTTTGTCAGCCGGAGCTTGCCTGAGCGCCTGGAAGGTAGCACTGTTAGACGGCAGTGTTGCGACAGAGGCAAAGCCACCCAGGCTGCTTTTACCAATATCTGGAACCAGAGGGTGGTTTTCTCCATGTCTAGGTAGGGGCCGGTGCAGAGGGTGTCTAGGAGGCTGGCGCCCTGATTCCTCCTCAGCTCCTCCTCGGGGTGGTGGAGGAAGCACAGCATGTCCTCCACCAGCTGCTCCCTCGTGCAGGTGCACTCGAGCTCCACGCGGAGACTGGCATGCCTCGCTGGCATCTCCTCCATGGTGCCCAGTTCCAGGTGGAAGGTGTGCCCACGGGGGGGCTTCAGGGGCACAAGCAGGCAGAAGACAGCATCATGCTTATGAGGACTCCAACTTTCTAAGGCACTGCCCACCCCAATGGCTGGCTTCAGTTGCGGCATGAAAGTATTCCTGGAAAGCTTTCGGCAGATGCGGAGAAGTTCATCCACCAGCTCCTCCACCATCACGAACGATTCTGGCAGGTCCAGGAGGCGACTGGACAAAACTCTGCCCACATGCAGTGCAACACTGGGTTTTACTGCCTGCTCCTTATTATGTGCCTTCTTTCTGGAGCTGCCCTCCTTGCGGCTGCTGGCTGGCTGACGGCTCCCTTTCCTGAGCCACCAGCAGAGCCCAAAGAGCAGGACCAGGACTCCAGCAATGGCCCAGAATTGCCACTGCTGCAAGGCAGCAAAGAGCAGGGCTCCCCAGGCAAAGGCGCTCTGCTCCTGGCTCCTCTGCTCCAGCTCCTGCAGCAGCCGAGTCATCTCCTGGCTCAGCTGCTCCGCACACTGCTGCATGCACTCGGGCGTGGCCTCATCCAGCTCATCCCTGACCATCTGCGGGTACTGGAGGAGGCTTTGCACAATGAGTGCGAGGAATATTGCGACAGCCATGGCCTGCAGGAGGAGGGAGAGAAGGGGTTCAGTGGGGCTGGGAGGGAGGGAGCTGCTGGTGGTGGGGGGGCAGGGATGAGAGCCGCAGGGATCTGGGGACATGTAGGAGAGGGGGCGAGGCATCGTGGGAGGCAGGAAGGCCTGCTGTCAGCCCCGGCGGCGGCAGCAGCACAGTGCCCTGCCCAAGGTGCTCCCACGAGTGTCTGGGCCCTCGAGGCAGGGTGAGAACCCACCCCCCTGGGGCTCCGCGTTCCTGCCCATGCCCTCCTCCAGCTCAGCCTCCCCCCGCGTGCGCACTCACCGCTGGCCCAGGCCGGACTGGGGCAGCGCTGCCTGCTGGCGCCCCTTATAACCACCCCCATTGTGACTCGTGCCCTGTGCTGTCACAGGCGCCAGAGCGCATCACAGGCACGCCCGCCAGCCAGCCCCAGCCTTTGGCCCTACCCCGGCTCAGCGACTCACAGCTGCCCCAGGCAGCCGAAGCCCCGACACCCACAAAGTGCAGACCCACCCGGCAGCACGTGGCTCCCAGGGGCTCCCTTTACAAAGCAGACAGAAGCCTCCCAAGCCCTTACCAAACATAAAATCGGGTGACGTAACCCGTGGATGCTTGTTCCTTGAGATGCCATCCTGTGAGATGGGATCGGCTCCCTTGGTGCTGACCTCTGTGCTTGTGGACATGGGTGTGCTCTTGGGGCCTTCGTGACACCGATGGTGGGTGGTGGTGTATATCCTGGTGGTGGGGTGGGACCTGCCCATGGCAGGACCTCTGCTCCTGCTGTGCCACTGCGAGAGGACATTGCTTCCAAAGAGACATTTCCCAGGGTGATGAGGGGGTGCGGGTGGAGATTTCCCAGGGGGAAACTCGCTCTGCCGATAGAGCAGCGTCTTCTCCATGTCCAGCATGTTCAGCTCTGCGGTACCAAGTCCCTGGGGAGTGTCTGGGACAGGCAGATTCTCTACCCGGAACCCAGTGAACAAGCCTCTTGCTTGGTCCCTGCCCAGACGGAGCTGCCAGGGAGTTTCCCGGCCCTTGTGAAATCAGCACCATGGCCGTGACAGTGCGAGGGGAAAGCAGGCGAAAATCATCTTCGTAGCCACTGTGGTCTTCACCGGCTGCTGCGCTGGGGAGACCATTGAGAGGAGGATGGTGCCGCTCTCGGCAGAGGGCTGCTGTGCAGGGATTTCCCTTTCCTTTCTGTGTCCCACGTTCTCCCCTCTTTTTCCCTGGGGTATGGGGTCAGGTGAATGCCATCAGCTCCCAACAAACCTGGCTTCTCAAAGGTAGAGCCATGACCAGAGAAGCCAAAACCTTGAGTACCAGCTACGCAGCCAGGCATTCAGTGCTCAGTTTGTCTGCTCCTTCCCGAACCCCTTCCTCCTCCTGGCGGGATAGAGGAGAACACCGCCTGTGCTCCTGATCCTTTTAGCATTGCTCCGAGGGACACGCGGCCTCTTTTGCTGCTTCTAAGTTGCCTCGTCACAGTATTGTTTGACCCTACTTTGCGTAGCAGGACTGGATGATATCCTGTACCATTCAGCAGGCTTGGCAGCCTCTCAGTGGCGTCAGGAATGTGAGCTGCTGGTGGGCAGCAAACTTCTCTAGACAAATTGTCTGGATGGCAAACAGGTGCTTCAGTGCCCCTCAGTAAGGAATCTCCAGTTGCTAATAGCTTACGCGCTTTCCTGGTGGCACTGGTTCTAATGCGGGCGGGTGGGTGGCTCACCTTTGCCTGCTTGACTTTTCCGGGATCCTGTCCCTTACTCACGTGCTCTGAATTCTCCAATCCCAGACTATCATGCCTGCTTCCTAGCCCCTGGAACACCTCTGTGAAACCCTCCCCGTATCTGGCATCATTGATAAGTAACTGTAGCAAGACCAACTCAGGGTCGTTTAGATCAAGAAGGAAGCAGGGGGATGGTGACGCCGCAGATTTATAGCTGCTTTGCAAAATAGTACTACGCGTGTGTTAAGTAGCGATTGGTCAAATCCTGTTGTACCTGGTCGCCCAGGAAAGGTATAAGAACCTCGTGTAAAACCTCGTTCGGGGTGCCCCAATTTGAATGGGACACCTCATGCGCACGAATAAAGAATTGGTGCTGCACGGGGTTTTCCCTTTCCTTCCTGTGTCCCGCCTACTCCCCTCTTTTCCCTGGGGTATGAGGTGGTCGTGTGCCATCAGCTGTGAGCCGCGCAAACACAGCTCTGTGCATGAAGACCTCTTTCATTGTCCATAGAACAGCAGCCTCGTGAGCCTATCTTGCAGCTCATCGAACTCACGCAGTGCCTCAGCGTGGGCTTCAGGATCCTGTGCCAGGTGCTGGAAGAGGTTGAGTGGCTCGGCCGTTTGGAAGGCTGGGGCAAGGTGATCTCCTCGGGCACGGTCTCATTGCCAAAGAAGAAGTGATCAAGGCGTTTCTCCTCCAGGCAGCAGCACAGGTACCGCATGATATCCTGCAGCCGCGGCAGGAAATCCCTCCTGCGCCAGCCTGACAGGGGTATGGAGGTCAGGAGGTGCATCACAACTGTCTTCAAAGTATAGGTGGAAAAGCCTGTGCCCACCAGGATGCGGGCGCAGATCTGCAGGCATTTGAGGTGGCAGCTGTCATGCGGGGCGTGCCTGGTGATATGCCTGAAGAACTACTGCCACAGCGTAGCTCTCTGGCCGCATTGTTCTTGGGGTGAAGATGGCCTCCGTAGTCTGGCTTCTCCAGAAGATGTCCAAGTCGCATTTCTGCACCCCAATCTTCACCTCAATGAAGAGGCTATACTTGCTTCCTTTTGTCACCTGGAGTTTGGAGGAGTGGCTGGACGGCAGCACTGTTATATGGCATTTGGACAACAGAGTCAAAACCACCCATGCTGCTTCAGATGCATGAGCAGGCAATAGTTGATGTCTGACCTGGCCACTGTATGTGGTCCTTCCCTGAGGCTCATGTTAAAGCTGTGATTAGAAATGTTCCCAGTCTGGTATGGCCCTCAGTTTATTATCTGTTATTGTTTTTTTATGTAGGCAGCGATGAAGTTGCAATAAGAAGACCAAGGGTGATCAAAAGAGACTTCAGAGCCTTGGGACGAATGGTTAAGGGATCAGGAGCACAAGCAGGGTTTTACTTTGTGCTTAAGTAGTGTTTTCCTCTGTGCCTTCAGTTGCAGGGAATGAGGAGGGAAGAAACAAGAAGACCCAGCTGATCAATACCTGGCTCTGTGACTGGTGTCACCAGCAGAATTTTGGGGTTTTTGATCACAGGTCAGTCTCCATGACACTTGGCCAGCTAGCGACAGATGGGGTTCACCTTTCTCAAAGCGGGAAATGGTTGAGAGCCTCTCTGTAAAGATTCAGAGAAAAGCTAATAAAGCAGATGTTCTTGCAGGACTCTACTGTAGATCACCCAGCCAGGATGACAGCACCGATGTATTACTCTCTAAGGAATCAGGGGAAATTTCTAGATCAGTCACCCTAGATTGTCCTTATGGGCGACTTCAATGTCCCAGCTGCGAACTGGGACTGTCATAGAGCAGACACGAACAGGCCCAGGAAATTCCTGAAGGCCACGTTGATGATAACGTTTTGATATGGGTACTAAGGGAGCCGACTAGGAAAGACGCCCTCCTAGATTTGTTGTTTGTGAACAGAGAGGGACTCGTGGGCAAAGTGGTGATTGGTGGCATTCTTGGTCACAGTGACCACGAAATAGCTGAGTTTCCAGTTGTTGGCAACAGGAGGAAAACTGCCAGCAAAACTTCGAGCCTGGCTGTGGGGACAGCAGACTTCAGGCTGCTCAAGGAACTAGTTAGTAAGGTCCCCTGGGCCTCTTCATTAGAGGGTATTGGGGTCCATTAGTGCTGGTCACTTTTTAAGAGCCATCTCTTAAGAGTGCCGGACCAGGCAATTACAAAGTGTTGGAAGTCAAGCAAGCAGTGCAGAAGGCTGTTTTTGCTGAGCAGGGATCTTCTTCTAGAACATAGGTGCAGAAGGAAAAGTGTATAGCCACTGGAAGGAAGGGCAGGCAACACGGGAGGACTACAGAGATGCTGTTCGCCACTGTAGGGAGAAATTCATGCGGCCAAAGCTTGATTAGAGTTCAGGCTGTCTAGCACTGTGAAGGACAACAAAAATGGCTTTTTTAAATATGTTAACAGCAAAAGGAGGATCAGAGATAACATTGGTCCCTTACTTGATGAGGTTGGTCACGTCACAAATAGGGATGTAGACAAAGCAGAGAAGTTTAACGCCTTCTTGGCTTCTGTCTTTAACACCAATGATGGGCCCTGGGACCCCCGGAGCCTTGTGTTGGAAGATCGTGACTGGGGGGATGATGAGCTCCCAGCTGACTCTGAACTTGTTTGAGACTTGCTGCTCCAGCTGAATGCGAAAAAATCTATGCAGCCTGACGGGATTCATACCAGGGTACTGAAAGAGCTGGCCAATGTTATCGCAGGACCTTTCTCGATTATTTTTCAGCAGTCTGGGGAGTCTGGAGAGGTTGCAGTTGACTGGAAGCTGGTAAATGTTGTCCCAATTTTCAAGAATGGAAAGAAGGAAGACCCTGGTAATGACAGGCCTGTCAGTCTCACTTCAGTGCCTGGTAAAATTACGGAGAAGGTTATTCTGGGAGTTACTGAAAAACACTTGAGAAGACAATGCAGTCATTGGTCATAGCCAACATGGGTTCACGAGGGGAAAGTTCTGCTTAACTGACTTAATTTCCTTTTATGACAAGGTCACCCATTTAATTGACCAAGGGAAGCCAGTAAATGTGGGGTTTTTTGGATTTTAGCAAAGCTTTTGGTACTGTCTCTCCCAGTATCCTTCCGGACAAAATGTCCAGCACACAGCTAGACAAGTCCATAATATGTTGGGTGAGCAACTGGCTGATGGGTTGGGCTCAAAGAGTTATGGTAAATGGGGTTACATGAGGCTGGTGACCAGTCACCAGTGGGGTCCCACAGGGCTTGATTTTAGGGCCAGCGCTCTTTAATGTTTTTATAAATGATCTGGGTGCAGCAATCGAATGTACATTAATTAAGTTTGCTGATGATACTGAACTAGGAGGAGCTGTGGACTCCCTCAAGGGTAGAGAGGCCTTACAGAGAGATCTGGATAGACTAGAGAGCTGGGCAATCACCAGCCGTATGAAATGTAACAAGAGCAAGTGCGCGATTCTCCACCTGGAATGGGGTAATCAAATCGGGGGATGAGAGGCTGGAGAGCAGCGCTGCAGAATGAGATCTGGGGGTTTGGGTTGAATGCAAATTTAATAGGAGTCAACAGCGTGCCCTGGCAGCCCAAAGGGCCAACTGGGTCCTGGGCTGCATCGAGCACAGCATAGCTAGCTGGTTGAGGGAGGAGATTGTCCCACTCGACACTGCACTGGTGCAGCCCCACCTCGAGTACTGTGTGCAGTTTTGGGCGCCTCAATGTAAGAAGGACATCAGACTATTAGAGTGTGTCTAGGTGTCTAGAGGAGGGCGACCAAGATGGTGAAAGGCCTCGAGGGTAAGGCTTAGGAGGAGCAGCTGAGGTCGCTTGGCTTGATCAGCTTGGAGAAGAGAAGGCTGAGGGGTGACCTCATCGCAGTCTACAACTTCCCCAAGGCGGGCAGCAGAGAGGCAGGTGCTGATCTCCTCTCTCTGGTGACCAGCGACAGGACACGAGGAAATAGAATAATGCTGTGTCAGGGGAAATTCAGACTGGGCCTTAGGAAAAGGTTCTTCCCTAAGAGGGTGGTTGGTCACTGGAACAGGCTCCCCAGGGAAGCGGTCATGGCACTAAGCCTGTCAGAGTTCAAGGAGCCTCTGGATGATGCTCTTAGTCATATGATATAGTTTTAGATAGTCCTGCAAGGAGCAGGGACTCAGACTCAATGATGCTTATGGGTCCCATCCAACTTGAGATATTCTATGATTCTATGATTCTATGATAACAAACTGAGGGACATAAAAGGCTAGGAAATTTCATGGTAACCTGAGCCGCAGGGAGGCAGGCGGCTTCCTAAAAAGGTAGGTCTGCTCAGCAGACCAGAGGAGTAGTGAATGAATTCTTTATTTTGCTTGGCCTGGGCATGTAGCTCTTGCTTTACGTACTAAACTGTCCTCTCTCAACCCACACGTTTTCCCACTTTTATGCTTCAGAGTCTCTCCTCCATCCCACTGGGGGAAAGGGACTGAGTAGCTGTGTGATGCCAAGCTGCCTACTGGCATTAACCCACAACACCTGGGAAGCCAAAGCCCAGGGAATCATTGAAACCAGAGCCCACTGCATCAGCTCTTCTGCAAAATGCTCGCTGACTCTGCCGCAGCTGAGCTGTCAGCACCCTATGCCCGCGTTCGCCATCAAAGTGATGCACAGAGACTCATGGATGCAGCGTTTCTTCAAACAAGTGATTTATTGCCATCTTTGTCCACGGCCAGTCTCCCGGAGGGAACGGACTCTCTCGAAGAGGGAGGGCAGTCACCGTCCAGGTGGTAACGGAGTCTCTGTTGCAAGGCTCCTTGCAATGGCCCCTTCAGCTGCATCGGGTCCCACTCCCCAGAGTGTGCTTCTGCTGTGGAGGAAAGATGCGGCAGCAATTCCCACTGCCGCATGAGCAGCGTGTTCTCTGTGTCCAGCCTGCTCAGTTCTGCAGCACGAGCTCTCCGGGGAGTGTCCTCAGGCCTGGCCCTGTGCTTGGAGAACTGCTCGTCTGGCACAGCACAGCTCTCTGGCCACGTCCTGCTGCTGGTAACACTGGCCTCTACCTACTCGATGCTCAGGAAGGTGTCTGAGCCATCTTGCTGCACCCCAAACATCACCTCAATCAGGAGGGTAATATCGTCAGTGTTTGTCAGCCGGAGCTTGCCTGAGCGCCTGGAAGGTAGCACTGTTAGACGGCAGTGTTGCGACAGAGGCAAAGCCACCCAGGCTGCTTTTACCAATATCTGGAACCAGAGGGTGGTTTTCTCCATGTCTAGGTAGGGGCCGGTGCAGAGGGTGTCTAGGAGGCTGGCGCCCTGATTCCTCCTCAGCTCCTCCTCGGGGTGGTGGAGGAAGCACAGCATGTCCTCCACCAGCTGCTCCCTCGTGCAGGTGCACTCGAGCTCCACGCGGAGACTGGCATGCCTCGCTGGCATCTCCTCCATGGTGCCCAGTTCCAGGTGGAAGGTGTGCCCACGGGGGGGCTTCAGGGGCACAAGCAGGCAGAAGACAGCATCATGCTTATGAGGACTCCAACTTTCTAAGGCACTGCCCACCCCAATGGCTGGCTTCAGTTGCGGCATGAAAGTATTCCTGGAAAGCTTTCGGCAGATGCGGAGAAGTTCATCCACCAGCTCCTCCACCATCACGAACGATTCTGGCAGGTCCAGGAGGCGACTGGACAAAACTCTGCCCACATGCAGTGCAACACTGGGTTTTACTGCCTGCTCCTTATTATGTGCCTTCTTTCTGGAGCTGCCCTCCTTGCGGCTGCTGGCTGGCTGACGGCTCCCTTTCCTGAGCCACCAGCAGAGCCCAAAGAGCAGGACCAGGACTCCAGCAATGGCCCAGAATTGCCACTGCTGCAAGGCAGCAAAGAGCAGGGCTCCCCAGGCAAAGGCGCTCTGCTCCTGGCTCCTCTGCTCCAGCTCCTGCAGCAGCCGAGTCATCTCCTGGCTCAGCTGCTCCGCACACTGCTGCATGCACTCGGGCGTGGCCTCATCCAGCTCATCCCTGACCATCTGCGGGTACTGGAGGAGGCTTTGCACAATGAGTGCGAGGAATATTGCGACAGCCATGGCCTGCAGGAGGAGGGAGAGAAGGGGTTCAGTGGGGCTGGGAGGGAGGGAGCTGCTGGTGGTGGGGGGGCAGGGATGAGAGCCGCAGGGATCTGGGGACATGTAGGAGAGGGGGCGAGGCATCGTGGGAGGCAGGAAGGCCTGCTGTCAGCCCCGGCGGCGGCAGCAGCACAGTGCCCTGCCCAAGGTGCTCCCACGAGTGTCTGGGCCCTCGAGGCAGGGTGAGAACCCACCCCCCTGGGGCTCCGCGTTCCTGCCCATGCCCTCCTCCAGCTCAGCCTCCCCCCGCGTGCGCACTCACCGCTGGCCCAGGCCGGACTGGGGCAGCGCTGCCTGCTGGCGCCCCTTATAACCACCCCCATTGTGACTCGTGCCCTGTGCTGTCACAGGCGCCAGAGCGCATCACAGGCACGCCCGCCAGCCAGCCCCAGCCTTTGGCCCTACCCCGGCTCAGCGACTCACAGCTGCCCCAGGCAGCCGAAGCCCCGACACCCACAAAGTGCAGACCCACCCGGCAGGACGTGGCTCCCAGGGGCTCCCTTTACAAAGCAGACAGAAGCCTCCCAAGCCCTTACCAAACATAAAATCGGGTGACGTAACCCGTGGATGCTTGTTCCTTGAGATGCCATCCTGTGAGATGGGATCGGCTCCCTTGGTGCTGACCTCTGTGCTTGTGGACATGGGTGTGCTCTTGGGGCCTTCGTGACACCGATGGTGGGTGGTGGTGTATATCCTGGTGGTGGGGTGGGACCTGCCCATGGCAGGACCTCTGCTCCTGCTGTGCCACTGCGAGAGGACATTGCTTCCAAAGAGACATTTCCCAGGGTGATGAGGGGGTGCGGGTGGAGATTTCCCAGGGGGAAACTCGCTCTGCCGATAGAGCAGCGTCTTCTCCATGTCCAGCATGTTCAGCTCTGCGGTACCAAGTCCCTGGGGAGTGTCTGGGACAGGCAGATTCTCTACCCGGAACCCAGTGAACAAGCCTCTTGCTTGGTCCCTGCCCAGACGGAGCTGCCAGGGAGTTTCCCGGCCCTTGTGAAATCAGCACCATGGCCGTGACAGTGCGAGGGGAAAGCAGGCGAAAATCATCTTCGTAGCCACTGTGGTCTTCACCGGCTGCTGCGCTGGGGAGACCATTGAGAGGAGGATGGTGCCGCTCTCGGCAGAGGGCTGCTGTGCAGGGATTTCCCTTTCCTTTCTGTGTCCCACGTTCTCCCCTCTTTTTCCCTGGGGTATGGGGTCAGGTGAATGCCATCAGCTCCCAACAAACCTGGCTTCTCAAAGGTAGAGCCATGACCAGAGAAGCCAAAACCTTGAGTACCAGCTACGCAGCCAGGCATTCAGTGCTCAGTTTGTCTGCTCCTTCCCGAACCCCTTCCTCCTCCTGGCGGGATAGAGGAGAACACCGCCTGTGCTCCTGATCCTTTTAGCATTGCTCCGAGGGACACGCGGCCTCTTTTGCTGCTTCTAAGTTGCCTCGTCACAGTATTGTTTGACCCTACTTTGCGTAGCAGGACTGGATGATATCCTGTACCATTCAGCAGGCTTGGCAGCCTCTCAGTGGCGTCAGGAATGTGAGCTGCTGGTGGGCAGCAAACTTCTCTAGACAAATTGTCTGGATGGCAAACAGGTGCTTCAGTGCCCCTCAGTAAGGAATCTCCAGTTGCTAATAGCTTACGCGCTTTCCTGGTGGCACTGGTTCTAATGCGGGCGGGTGGGTGGCTCACCTTTGCCTGCTTGACTTTTCCGGGATCCTGTCCCTTACTCACGTGCTCTGAATTCTCCAATCCCAGACTATCATGCCTGCTTCCTAGCCCCTGGAACACCTCTGTGAAACCCTCCCCGTATCTGGCATCATTGATAAGTAACTGTAGCAAGACCAACTCAGGGTCGTTTAGATCAAGAAGGAAGCAGGGGGATGGTGACGCCGCAGATTTATAGCTGCTTTGCAAAATAGTACTACGCGTGTGTTAAGTAGCGATTGGTCAAATCCTGTTGTACCTGGTCGCCCAGGAAAGGTATAAGAACCTCGTGTAAAACCTCGTTCGGGGTGCCCCAATTTGAATGGGACACCTCATGCGCACGAATAAAGAATTGGTGCTGCACGGGGTTTTCCCTTTCCTTCCTGTGTCCCGCCTACTCCCCTCTTTTCCCTGGGGTATGAGGTGGTCGTGTGCCATCAGCTGTGAGCCGCGCAAACACAGCTCTGTGCATGAAGACCTCTTTCATTGTCCATAGAACAGCAGCCTCGTGAGCCTATCTTGCAGCTCATCGAACTCACGCAGTGCCTCAGCGTGGGCTTCAGGATCCTGTGCCAGGTGCTGGAAGAGGTTGAGTGGCTCGGCCGTTTGGAAGGCTGGGGCAAGGTGATCTCCTCGGGCACGGTCTCATTGCCAAAGAAGAAGTGATCAAGGCGTTTCTCCTCCAGGCAGCAGCACAGGTACCGCATGATATCCTGCAGCCGCGGCAGGAAATCCCTCCTGCGCCAGCCTGACAGGGGTATGGAGGTCAGGAGGTGCATCACAACTGTCTTCAAAGTATAGGTGGAAAAGCCTGTGCCCACCAGGATGCGGGCGCAGATCTGCAGGCATTTGAGGTGGCAGCTGTCATGCGGGGCGTGCCTGGTGATATGCCTGAAGAACTACTGCCACAGCGTAGCTCTCTGGCCGCATTGTTCTTGGGGTGAAGATGGCCTCCGTAGTCTGGCTTCTCCAGAAGATGTCCAAGTCGCATTTCTGCACCCCAATCTTCACCTCAATGAAGAGGCTATACTTGCTTCCTTTTGTCACCTGGAGTTTGGAGGAGTGGCTGGACGGCAGCACTGTTATATGGCATTTGGACAACAGAGTCAAAACCACCCATGCTGCTTCAGATGCATGAGCAGGCAATAGTTGATGTCTGACCTGGCCACTGTATGTGGTCCTTCCCTGAGGCTCATGTTAAAGCTGTGATTAGAAATGTTCCCAGTCTGGTATGGCCCTCAGTTTATTATCTGTTATTGTTTTTTTATGTAGGCAGCGATGAAGTTGCAATAAGAAGACCAAGGGTGATCAAAAGAGACTTCAGAGCCTTGGGACGAATGGTTAAGGGATCAGGAGCACAAGCAGGGTTTTACTTTGTGCTTAAGTAGTGTTTTCCTCTGTGCCTTCAGTTGCAGGGAATGAGGAGGGAAGAAACAAGAAGACCCAGCTGATCAATACCTGGCTCTGTGACTGGTGTCACCAGCAGAATTTTGGGGTTTTTGATCACAGGTCAGTCTCCATGACACTTGGCCAGCTAGCGACAGATGGGGTTCACCTTTCTCAAAGCGGGAAATGGTTGAGAGCCTCTCTGTAAAGATTCAGAGAAAAGCTAATAAAGCAGATGTTCTTGCAGGACTCTACTGTAGATCACCCAGCCAGGATGACAGCACCGATGTATTACTCTCTAAGGAATCAGGGGAAATTTCTAGATCAGTCACCCTAGATTGTCCTTATGGGCGACTTCAATGTCCCAGCTGCGAACTGGGACTGTCATAGAGCAGACACGAACAGGCCCAGGAAATTCCTGAAGGCCACGTTGATGATAACGTTTTGATATGGGTACTAAGGGAGCCGACTAGGAAAGACGCCCTCCTAGATTTGTTGTTTGTGAACAGAGAGGGACTCGTGGGCAAAGTGGTGATTGGTGGCATTCTTGGTCACAGTGACCACGAAATAGCTGAGTTTCCAGTTGTTGGCAACAGGAGGAAAACTGCCAGCAAAACTTCGAGCCTGGCTGTGGGGACAGCAGACTTCAGGCTGCTCAAGGAACTAGTTAGTAAGGTCCCCTGGGCCTCTTCATTAGAGGGTATTGGGGTCCATTAGTGCTGGTCACTTTTTAAGAGCCATCTCTTAAGAGTGCCGGACCAGGCAATTACAAAGTGTTGGAAGTCAAGCAAGCAGTGCAGAAGGCTGTTTTTGCCGAGCAGGGATCTTCTTCTAGAACATAGGTGCAGAAGGAAAAGTGTATAGCCACTGGAAGGAAGGGCAGGCAACACGGGAGGACTACAGAGATGCTGTTCGCCACTGTAGGGAGAAATTCATGCGGCCAAAGCTTGATTAGAGTTCAGGCTGTCTAGCACTGTGAAGGACAACAAAAATGGCTTTTTTAAATATGTTAACAGCAAAAGGAGGATCAGAGATAACATTGGTCCCTTACTTGATGAGGTTGGTCACGTCACAAATAGGGATGTAGACAAAGCAGAGAAGTTTAACGCCTTCTTGGCTTCTGTCTTTAACACCAATGATGGGCCCTGGGACCCCCGGAGCCTTGTGTTGGAAGATCGTGACTGGGGGGATGATGAGCTCCCAGCTGACTCTGAACTTGTTTGAGACTTGCTGCTCCAGCTGAATGCGAAAAAATCTATGCAGCCTGACGGGATTCATACCAGGGTACTGAAAGAGCTGGCCAATGTTATCGCAGGACCTTTCTCGATTATTTTTCAGCAGTCTGGGGAGTCTGGAGAGGTTGCAGTTGACTGGAAGCTGGTAAATGTTGTCCCAATTTTCAAGAATGGAAAGAAGGAAGACCCTGGTAATTACAGGCCTGTCAGTCTCACTTCAGTGCCTGGTAAAATTACGGAGAAGGTTATTCTGGGAGTTACTGAAAAACACTTGAGAAGACAATGCAGTCATTGGTCATAGCCAACATGGGTTCACGAGGGGAAAGTTCTGCTTAACTGACTTAATTTCCTTTTATGACAAGGTCACCCATTTAATTGACCAAGGGAAGCCAGTAAATGTGGGGTTTTTTGGATTTTAGCAAAGCTTTTGGTACTGTCTCTCCCAGTATCCTTCCGGACAAAATGTCCAGCACACAGCTAGACAAGTCCATAATATGTTGGGTGAGCAACTGGCTGATGGGTTGGGCTCAAAGAGTTATGGTAAATGGGGTTACATGAGGCTGGTGACCAGTCACCAGTGGGGTCCCACAGGGCTTGATTTTAGGGCCAGCGCTCTTTAATGTTTTTATAAATGATCTGGGTGCAGCAATCGAATGTACATTAATTAAGTTTGCTGATGATACTGAACTAGGAGGAGCTGTGGACTCCCTCAAGGGTAGAGAGGCCTTACAGAGAGATCTGGATAGACTAGAGAGCTGGGCAATCACCAGCCGTATGAAATGTAACAAGAGCAAGTGCGCGATTCTCCACCTGGAATGGGGTAATCAAATCGGGGGATGAGAGGCTGGAGAGCAGCGCTGCAGAATGAGATCTGGGGGTTTGGGTTGAATGCAAATTTAATAGGAGTCAACAGCGTGCCCTGGCAGCCCAAAGGGCCAACTGGGTCCTGGGCTGCATCGAGCACAGCATAGCTAGCTGGTTGAGGGAGGAGATTGTCCCACTCGACACTGCACTGGTGCAGCCCCACCTCGAGTACTGTGTGCAGTTTTGGGCGCCTCAATGTAAGAAGGACATCAGACTATTAGAGTGTGTCTAGGTGTCTAGAGGAGGGCGACCAAGATGGTGAAAGGCCTCGAGGGTAAGGCTTAGGAGGAGCAGCTGAGGTCGCTTGGCTTGATCAGCTTGGAGAAGAGAAGGCTGAGGGGTGACCTCATCGCAGTCTACAACTTCCCCAAGGCGGGCAGCAGAGAGGCAGGTGCTGATCTCCTCTCTCTGGTGACCAGCGACAGGACACGAGGAAATAGAATAATGCTGTGTCAGGGGAAATTCAGACTGGGCCTTAGGAAAAGGTTCTTCCCTAAGAGGGTGGTTGGTCACTGGAACAGGCTCCCCAGGGAAGCGGTCATGGCACTAAGCCTGTCAGAGTTCAAGGAGCCTCTGGATGATGCTCTTAGTCATATGATATAGTTTTAGATAGTCCTGCAAGGAGCAGGGACTCAGACTCAATGATGCTTATGGGTCCCATCCAACTTGAGATATTCTATGATTCTATGATTCTATGATAACAAACTGAGGGACATAAAAGGCTAGGAAATTTCATGGTAACCTGAGCCGCAGGGAGGCAGGCGGCTTCCTAAAAAGGTAGGTCTGCTCAGCAGACCAGAGGAGTAGTGAATGAATTCTTTATTTTGCTTGGCCTGGGCATGTAGCTCTTGCTTTACGTACTAAACTGTCCTCTCTCAACCCACACGTTTTCCCACTTTTATGCTTCAGAGTCTCTCCTCCATCCCACTGGGGGAAAGGGACTGAGTAGCTGTGTGATGCCAAGCTGCCTACTGGCATTAACCCACAACACCTGGGAAGCCAAAGCCCAGGGAATCATTGAAACCAGAGCCCACTGCATCAGCTCTTCTGCAAAATGCTCGCTGACTCTGCCGCAGCTGAGCTGTCAGCACCCTATGCCCGCGTTCGCCATCAAAGTGATGCACAGAGACTCATGGATGCAGCGTTTCTTCAAACAAGTGATTTATTGCCATCTTTGTCCACGGCCAGTCTCCCGGAGGGAACGGACTCTCTCGAAGAGGGAGGGCAGTCACCGTCCAGGTGGTAACGGAGTCTCTGTTGCAAGGCTCCTTGCAATGGCCCCTTCAGCTGCATCGGGTCCCACTCCCCAGAGTGTGCTTCTGCTGTGGAGGAAAGATGCGGCAGCAATTCCCACTGCCGCATGAGCAGCGTGTTCTCTGTGTCCAGCCTGCTCAGTTCTGCAGCACGAGCTCTCCGGGGAGTGTCCTCAGGCCTGGCCCTGTGCTTGGAGAACTGCTCGTCTGGCACAGCACAGCTCTCTGGCCACGTCCTGCTGCTGGTAACACTGGCCTCTACCTACTCGATGCTCAGGAAGGTGTCTGAGCCATCTTGCTGCACCCCAAACATCACCTCAATCAGGAGGGTAATATCGTCAGTGTTTGTCAGCCGGAGCTTGCCTGAGCGCCTGGAAGGTAGCACTGTTAGACGGCAGTGTTGCGACAGAGGCAAAGCCACCCAGGCTGCTTTTACCAATATCTGGAACCAGAGGGTGGTTTTCTCCATGTCTAGGTAGGGGCCGGTGCAGAGGGTGTCTAGGAGGCTGGCGCCCTGATTCCTCCTCAGCTCCTCCTCGGGGTGGTGGAGGAAGCACAGCATGTCCTCCACCAGCTGCTCCCTCGTGCAGGTGCACTCGAGCTCCACGCGGAGACTGGCATGCCTCGCTGGCATCTCCTCCATGGTGCCCAGTTCCAGGTGGAAGGTGTGCCCACGGGGGGGCTTCAGGGGCACAAGCAGGCAGAAGACAGCATCATGCTTATGAGGACTCCAACTTTCTAAGGCACTGCCCACCCCAATGGCTGGCTTCAGTTGCGGCATGAAAGTATTCCTGGAAAGCTTTCGGCAGATGCGGAGAAGTTCATCCACCAGCTCCTCCACCATCACGAACGATTCTGGCAGGTCCAGGAGGCGACTGGACAAAACTCTGCCCACATGCAGTGCAACACTGGGTTTTACTGCCTGCTCCTTATTATGTGCCTTCTTTCTGGAGCTGCCCTCCTTGCGGCTGCTGGCTGGCTGACGGCTCCCTTTCCTGAGCCACCAGCAGAGCCCAAAGAGCAGGACCAGGACTCCAGCAATGGCCCAGAATTGCCACTGCTGCAAGGCAGCAAAGAGCAGGGCTCCCCAGGCAAAGGCGCTCTGCTCCTGGCTCCTCTGCTCCAGCTCCTGCAGCAGCCGAGTCATCTCCTGGCTCAGCTGCTCCGCACACTGCTGCATGCACTCGGGCGTGGCCTCATCCAGCTCATCCCTGACCATCTGCGGGTACTGGATGATGCTTTGCACAATGAGTGCGAGGAATATTGCGACAGCCATGGCCTGCAGGAGGAGGGAGAGAAGGGGTTCAGTGGGGCTGGGAGGGAGGGAGCTGCTGGTGGTGGGGGGGCAGGGATGAGAGCCGCAGGGATCTGGGGACATGTAGGAGAGGGGGCGAGGCATCGTGGGAGGCAGGAAGGCCTGCTGTCAGCCCCGGCGGCGGCAGCAGCACAGTGCCCTGCCCAAGGTGCTCCCACGAGTGTCTGGGCCCTCGAGGCAGGGTGAGAACCCACCCCCCTGGGGCTCCGCGTTCCTGCCCATGCCCTCCTCCAGCTCAGCCTCCCCCCGCGTGCGCACTCACCGCTGGCCCAGGCCGGACTGGGGCAGCGCTGCCTGCTGGCGCCCCTTATAACCACCCCCATTGTGACTCGTGCCCTGTGCTGTCACAGGCGCCAGAGCGCATCACAGGCACGCCCGCCAGCCAGCCCCAGCCTTTGGCCCTACCCCGGCTCAGCGACTCACAGCTGCCCCAGGCAGCCGAAGCCCCGACACCCACAAAGTGCAGACCCACCCGGCAGGACGTGGCTCCCAGGGGCTCCCTTTACAAAGCAGACAGAAGCCTCCCAAGCCCTTACCAAACATAAAATCGGGTGACGTAACCCGTGGATGCTTGTTCCTTGAGATGCCATCCTGTGAGATGGGATCGGCTCCCTTGGTGCTGACCTCTGTGCTTGTGGACATGGGTGTGCTCTTGGGGCCTTCGTGACACCGATGGTGGGTGGTGGTGTATATCCTGGTGGTGGGGTGGGACCTGCCCATGGCAGGACCTCTGCTCCTGCTGTGCCACTGCGAGAGGACATTGCTTCCAAAGAGACATTTCCCAGGGTGATGAGGGGGTGCGGGTGGAGATTTCCCAGGGGGAAACTCGCTCTGCCGATAGAGCAGCGTCTTCTCCATGTCCAGCATGTTCAGCTCTGCGGTACCAAGTCCCTGGGGAGTGTCTGGGACAGGCAGATTCTCTACCCGGAACCCAGTGAACAAGCCTCTTGCTTGGTCCCTGCCCAGACGGAGCTGCCAGGGAGTTTCCCGGCCCTTGTGAAATCAGCACCATGGCCGTGACAGTGCGAGGGGAAAGCAGGCGAAAATCATCTTCGTAGCCACTGTGGTCTTCACCGGCTGCTGCGCTGGGGAGACCATTGAGAGGAGGATGGTGCCGCTCTCGGCAGAGGGCTGCTGTGCAGGGATTTCCCTTTCCTTTCTGTGTCCCACGTTCTCCCCTCTTTTTCCCTGGGGTATGGGGTCAGGTGAATGCCATCAGCTCCCAACAAACCTGGCTTCTCAAAGGTAGAGCCATGACCAGAGAAGCCAAAACCTTGAGTACCAGCTACGCAGCCAGGCATTCAGTGCTCAGTTTGTCTGCTCCTTCCCGAACCCCTTCCTCCTCCTGGCGGGATAGAGGAGAACACCGCCTGTGCTCCTGATCCTTTTAGCATTGCTCCGAGGGACACGCGGCCTCTTTTGCTGCTTCTAAGTTGCCTCGTCACAGTATTGTTTGACCCTACTTTGCGTAGCAGGACTGGATGATATCCTGTACCATTCAGCAGGCTTGGCAGCCTCTCAGTGGCGTCAGGAATGTGAGCTGCTGGTGGGCAGCAAACTTCTCTAGACAAATGGTCTGGATGGCAAACAGGTGCTTCAGTGCCCCTCAGTAAGGAATCTCCAGTTGCTAATAGCTTACGCGCTTTCCTGGTGGCACTGGTTCTAATGCGGGCGGGTGGGTGGCTCACCTTTGCCTGCTTGACTTTTCCGGGATCCTGTCCCTTACTCACGTGCTCTGAATTCTCCAATCCCAGACTATCATGCCTGCTTCCTAGCCCCTGGAACACCTCTGTGAAACCCTCCCCGTATCTGGCATCATTGATAAGTAACTGTAGCAAGACCAACTCAGGGTCGTTTAGATCAAGAAGGAAGCAGGGGGATGGTGACGCCGCAGATTTATAGCTGCTTTGCAAAATAGTACTACGCGTGTGTTAAGTAGCGATTGGTCAAATCCTGTTGTACCTGGTCGCCCAGGAAAGGTATAAGAACCTCGTGTAAAACCTCGTTCGGGGTGCCCCAATTTGAATGGGACACCTCATGCGCACGAATAAAGAATTGGTGCTGCACGGGGTTTTCCCTTTCCTTCCTGTGTCCCGCCTACTCCCCTCTTTTCCCTGGGGTATGAGGTGGTCGTGTGCCATCAGCTGTGAGCCGCGCAAACACAGCTCTGTGCATGAAGACCTCTTTCATTGTCCATAGAACAGCAGCCTCGTGAGCCTATCTTGCAGCTCATCGAACTCACGCAGTGCCTCAGCGTGGGCTTCAGGATCCTGTGCCAGGTGCTGGAAGAGGTTGAGTGGCTCGGCCGTTTGGAAGGCTGGGGCAAGGTGATCTCCTCGGGCACGGTCTCATTGCCAAAGAAGAAGTGATCAAGGCGTTTCTCCTCCAGGCAGCAGCACAGGTACCGCATGATATCCTGCAGCCGCGGCAGGAAATCCCTCCTGCGCCAGCCTGACAGGGGTATGGAGGTCAGGAGGTGCATCACAACTGTCTTCAAAGTATAGGTGGAAAAGCCTGTGCCCACCAGGATGCGGGCGCAGATCTGCAGGCATTTGAGGTGGCAGCTGTCATGCGGGGCGTGCCTGGTGATATGCCTGAAGAACTACTGCCACAGCGTAGCTCTCTGGCCGCATTGTTCTTGGGGTGAAGATGGCCTCCGTAGTCTGGCTTCTCCAGAAGATGTCCAAGTCGCATTTCTGCACCCCAATCTTCACCTCAATGAAGAGGCTATACTTGCTTCCTTTTGTCACCTGGAGTTTGGAGGAGTGGCTGGACGGCAGCACTGTTATATGGCATTTGGACAACAGAGTCAAAACCACCCATGCTGCTTCAGATGCATGAGCAGGCAATAGTTGATGTCTGACCTGGCCACTGTATGTGGTCCTTCCCTGAGGCTCATGTTAAAGCTGTGATTAGAAATGTTCCCAGTCTGGTATGGCCCTCAGTTTATTATCTGTTATTGTTTTTTTATGTAGGCAGCGATGAAGTTGCAATAAGAAGACCAAGGGTGATCAAAAGAGACTTCAGAGCCTTGGGACGAATGGTTAAGGGATCAGGAGCACAAGCAGGGTTTTACTTTGTGCTTAAGTAGTGTTTTCCTCTGTGCCTTCAGTTGCAGGGAATGAGGAGGGAAGAAACAAGAAGACCCAGCTGATCAATACCTGGCTCTGTGACTGGTGTCACCAGCAGAATTTTGGGGTTTTTGATCACAGGTCAGTCTCCATGACACTTGGCCAGCTAGCGACAGATGGGGTTCACCTTTCTCAAAGCGGGAAATGGTTGAGAGCCTCTCTGTAAAGATTCAGAGAAAAGCTAATAAAGCAGATGTTCTTGCAGGACTCTACTGTAGATCACCCAGCCAGGATGACAGCACCGATGTATTACTCTCTAAGGAATCAGGGGAAATTTCTAGATCAGTCACCCTAGATTGTCCTTATGGGCGACTTCAATGTCCCAGCTGCGAACTGGGACTGTCATAGAGCAGACACGAACAGGCCCAGGAAATTCCTGAAGGCCACGTTGATGATAACGTTTTGATATGGGTACTAAGGGAGCCGACTAGGAAAGACGCCCTCCTAGATTTGTTGTTTGTGAACAGAGAGGGACTCGTGGGCAAAGTGGTGATTGGTGGCATTCTTGGTCACAGTGACCACGAAATAGCTGAGTTTCCAGTTGTTGGCAACAGGAGGAAAACTGCCAGCAAAACTTCGAGCCTGGCTGTGGGGACAGCAGACTTCAGGCTGCTCAAGGAACTAGTTAGTAAGGTCCCCTGGGCCTCTTCATTAGAGGGTATTGGGGTCCATTAGTGCTGGTCACTTTTTAAGAGCCATCTCTTAAGAGTGCCGGACCAGGCAATTACAAAGTGTTGGAAGTCAAGCAAGCAGTGCAGAAGGCTGTTTTTGCTGAGCAGGGATCTTCTTCTAGAACATAGGTGCAGAAGGAAAAGTGTATAGCCACTGGAAGGAAGGGCAGGCAACACGGGAGGACTACAGAGATGCTGTTCGCCACTGTAGGGAGAAATTCATGCGGCCAAAGCTTGATTAGAGTTCAGGCTGTCTAGCACTGTGAAGGACAACAAAAATGGCTTTTTTAAATATGTTAACAGCAAAAGGAGGATCAGAGATAACATTGGTCCCTTACTTGATGAGGTTGGTCACGTCACAAATAGGGATGTAGACAAAGCAGAGAAGTTTAACGCCTTCTTGGCTTCTGTCTTTAACACCAATGATGGGCCCTGGGACCCCCGGAGCCTTGTGTTGGAAGATCGTGACTGGGGGGATGATGAGCTCCCAGCTGACTCTGAACTTGTTTGAGACTTGCTGCTCCAGCTGAATGCGAAAAAATCTATGCAGCCTGACGGGATTCATACCAGGGTACTGAAAGAGCTGGCCAATGTTATCGCAGGACCTTTCTCGATTATTTTTCAGCAGTCTGGGGAGTCTGGAGAGGTTGCAGTTGACTGGAAGCTGGTAAATGTTGTCCCAATTTTCAAGAATGGAAAGAAGGAAGACCCTGGTAATTACAGGCCTGTCAGTCTCACTTCAGTGCCTGGTAAAATTACGGAGAAGGTTATTCTGGGAGTTACTGAAAAACACTTGAGAAGACAATGCAGTCATTGGTCATAGCCAACATGGGTTCACGAGGGGAAAGTTCTGCTTAACTGACTTAATTTCCTTTTATGACAAGGTCACCCATTTAATTGACCAAGGGAAGCCAGTAAATGTGGGGTTTTTTGGATTTTAGCAAAGCTTTTGGTACTGTCTCTCCCAGTATCCTTCCGGACAAAATGTCCAGCACACAGCTAGACAAGTCCATAATATGTTGGGTGAGCAACTGGCTGATGGGTTGGGCTCAAAGAGTTATGGTAAATGGGGTTACATGAGGCTGGTGACCAGTCACCAGTGGGGTCCCACAGGGCTTGATTTTAGGGCCAGCGCTCTTTAATGTTTTTATAAATGATCTGGGTGCAGCAATCGAATGTACATTAATTAAGTTTGCTGATGATACTGAACTAGGAGGAGCTGTGGACTCCCTCAAGGGTAGAGAGGCCTTACAGAGAGATCTGGATAGACTAGAGAGCTGGGCAATCACCAGCCGTATGAAATGTAACAAGAGCAAGTGCGCGATTCTCCACCTGGAATGGGGTAATCAAATCGGGGGATGAGAGGCTGGAGAGCAGCGCTGCAGAATGAGATCTGGGGGTTTGGGTTGAATGCAAATTTAATAGGAGTCAACAGCGTGCCCTGGCAGCCCAAAGGGCCAACTGGGTCCTGGGCTGCATCGAGCACAGCATAGCTAGCTGGTTGAGGGAGGAGATTGTCCCACTCGACACTGCACTGGTGCAGCCCCACCTCGAGTACTGTGTGCAGTTTTGGGCGCCTCAATGTAAGAAGGACATCAGACTATTAGAGTGTGTCTAGGTGTCTAGAGGAGGGCGACCAAGATGGTGAAAGGCCTCGAGGGTAAGGCTTAGGAGGAGCAGCTGAGGTCGCTTGGCTTGATCAGCTTGGAGAAGAGAAGGCTGAGGGGTGACCTCATCGCAGTCTACAACTTCCCCAAGGCGGGCAGCAGAGAGGCAGGTGCTGATCTCCTCTCTCTGGTGACCAGCGACAGGACACGAGGAAATAGAATAATGCTGTGTCAGGGGAAATTCAGACTGGGCCTTAGGAAAAGGTTCTTCCCTAAGAGGGTGGTTGGTCACTGGAACAGGCTCCCCAGGGAAGCGGTCATGGCACTAAGCCTGTCAGAGTTCAAGGAGCCTCTGGATGATGCTCTTAGTCATATGATATAGTTTTAGATAGTCCTGCAAGGAGCAGGGACTCAGACTCAATGATGCTTATGGGTCCCATCCAACTTGAGATATTCTATGATTCTATGATTCTATGATAACAAACTGAGGGACATAAAAGGCTAGGAAATTTCATGGTAACCTGAGCCGCAGGGAGGCAGGCGGCTTCCTAAAAAGGTAGGTCTGCTCAGCAGACCAGAGGAGTAGTGAATGAATTCTTTATTTTGCTTGGCCTGGGCATGTAGCTCTTGCTTTACGTACTAAACTGTCCTCTCTCAACCCACACGTTTTCCCACTTTTATGCTTCAGAGTCTCTCCTCCATCCCACTGGGGGAAAGGGACTGAGTAGCTGTGTGATGCCAAGCTGCCTACTGGCATTAACCCACAACACCTGGGAAGCCAAAGCCCAGGGAATCATTGAAACCAGAGCCCACTGCATCAGCTCTTCTGCAAAATGCTCGCTGACTCTGCCGCAGCTGAGCTGTCAGCACCCTATGCCCGCGTTCGCCATCAAAGTGATGCACAGAGACTCATGGATGCAGCGTTTCTTCAAACAAGTGATTTATTGCCATCTTTGTCCACGGCCAGTCTCCCGGAGGGAACGGACTCTCTCGAAGAGGGAGGGCAGTCACCGTCCAGGTGGTAACGGAGTCTCTGTTGCAAGGCTCCTTGCAATGGCCCCTTCAGCTGCATCGGGTCCCACTCCCCAGAGTGTGCTTCTGCTGTGGAGGAAAGATGCGGCAGCAATTCCCACTGCCGCATGAGCAGCGTGTTCTCTGTGTCCAGCCTGCTCAGTTCTGCAGCACGAGCTCTCCGGGGAGTGTCCTCAGGCCTGGCCCTGTGCTTGGAGAACTGCTCGTCTGGCACAGCACAGCTCTCTGGCCACGTCCTGCTGCTGGTAACACTGGCCTCTACCTACTCGATGCTCAGGAAGGTGTCTGAGCCATCTTGCTGCACCCCAAACATCACCTCAATCAGGAGGGTAATATCGTCAGTGTTTGTCAGCCGGAGCTTGCCTGAGCGCCTGGAAGGTAGCACTGTTAGACGGCAGTGTTGCGACAGAGGCAAAGCCACCCAGGCTGCTTTTACCAATATCTGGAACCAGAGGGTGGTTTTCTCCATGTCTAGGTAGGGGCCGGTGCAGAGGGTGTCTAGGAGGCTGGCGCCCTGATTCCTCCTCAGCTCCTCCTCGGGGTGGTGGAGGAAGCACAGCATGTCCTCCACCAGCTGCTCCCTCGTGCAGGTGCACTCGAGCTCCACGCGGAGACTGGCATGCCTCGCTGGCATCTCCTCCATGGTGCCCAGTTCCAGGTGGAAGGTGTGCCCACGGGGGGGCTTCAGGGGCACAAGCAGGCAGAAGACAGCATCATGCTTATGAGGACTCCAACTTTCTAAGGCACTGCCCACCCCAATGGCTGGCTTCAGTTGCGGCATGAAAGTATTCCTGGAAAGCTTTCGGCAGATGCGGAGAAGTTCATCCACCAGCTCCTCCACCATCACGAACGATTCTGGCAGGTCCAGGAGGCGACTGGACAAAACTCTGCCCACATGCAGTGCAACACTGGGTTTTACTGCCTGCTCCTTATTATGTGCCTTCTTTCTGGAGCTGCCCTCCTTGCGGCTGCTGGCTGGCTGACGGCTCCCTTTCCTGAGCCACCAGCAGAGCCCAAAGAGCAGGACCAGGACTCCAGCAATGGCCCAGAATTGCCACTGCTGCAAGGCAGCAAAGAGCAGGGCTCCCCAGGCAAAGGCGCTCTGCTCCTGGCTCCTCTGCTCCAGCTCCTGCAGCAGCCGAGTCATCTCCTGGCTCAGCTGCTCCGCACACTGCTGCATGCACTCGGGCGTGGCCTCATCCAGCTCATCCCTGACCATCTGCGGGTACTGGAGGAGGCTTTGCACAATGAGTGCGAGGAATATTGCGACAGCCATGGCCTGCAGGAGGAGGGAGAGAAGGGGTTCAGTGGGGCTGGGAGGGAGGGAGCTGCTGGTGGTGGGGGGGCAGGGATGAGAGCCGCAGGGATCTGGGGACATGTAGGAGAGGGGGCGAGGCATCGTGGGAGGCAGGAAGGCCTGCTGTCAGCCCCGGCGGCGGCAGCAGCACAGTGCCCTGCCCAAGGTGCTCCCACGAGTGTCTGGGCCCTCGAGGCAGGGTGAGAACCCACCCCCCTGGGGCTCCGCGTTCCTGCCCATGCCCTCCTCCAGCTCAGCCTCCCCCCGCGTGCGCACTCACCGCTGGCCCAGGCCAGACTGGGGCAGCGCTGCCTGCTGGCGCCCCTTATAACCACCCCCATTGTGACTCGTGCCCTGTGCTGTCACAGGCGCCAGAGCGCATCACAGGCACGCCCGCCAGCCAGCCCCAGCCTTTGGCCCTACCCCGGCTCAGCGACTCACAGCTGCCCCAGGCAGCCGAAGCCCCGACACCCACAAAGTGCAGACCCACCCGGCAGGACGTGGCTCCCAGGGGCTCCCTTTACAAAGCAGACAGAAGCCTCCCAAGCCCTTACCAAACATAAAATCGGGTGACGTAACCCGTGGATGCTTGTTCCTTGAGATGCCATCCTGTGAGATGGGATCGGCTCCCTTGGTGCTGACCTCTGTGCTTGTGGACATGGGTGTGCTCTTGGGGCCTTCGTGACACCGATGGTGGGTGGTGGTGTATATCCTGGTGGTGGGGTGGGACCTGCCCATGGCAGGACCTCTGCTCCTGCTGTGCCACTGCGAGAGGACATTGCTTCCAAAGAGACATTTCCCAGGGTGATGAGGGGGTGCGGGTGGAGATTTCCCAGGGGGAAACTCGCTCTGCCGATAGAGCAGCGTCTTCTCCATGTCCAGCATGTTCAGCTCTGCGGTACCAAGTCCCTGGGGAGTGTCTGGGACAGGCAGATTCTCTACCCGGAACCCAGTGAACAAGCCTCTTGCTTGGTCCCTGCCCAGACGGAGCTGCCAGGGAGTTTCCCGGCCCTTGTGAAATCAGCACCATGGCCGTGACAGTGCGAGGGGAAAGCAGGCGAAAATCATCTTCGTAGCCACTGTGGTCTTCACCGGCTGCTGCGCTGGGGAGACCATTGAGAGGAGGATGGTGCCGCTCTCGGCAGAGGGCTGCTGTGCAGGGATTTCCCTTTCCTTTCTGTGTCCCACGTTCTCCCCTCTTTTTCCCTGGGGTATGGGGTCAGGTGAATGCCATCAGCTCCCAACAAACCTGGCTTCTCAAAGGTAGAGCCATGACCAGAGAAGCCAAAACCTTGAGTACCAGCTACGCAGCCAGGCATTCAGTGCTCAGTTTGTCTGCTCCTTCCCGAACCCCTTCCTCCTCCTGGCGGGATAGAGGAGAACACCGCCTGTGCTCCTGATCCTTTTAGCATTGCTCCGAGGGACACGCGGCCTCTTTTGCTGCTTCTAAGTTGCCTCGTCACAGTATTGTTTGACCCTACTTTGCGTAGCAGGACTGGATGATATCCTGTACCATTCAGCAGGCTTGGCAGCCTCTCAGTGGCGTCAGGAATGTGAGCTGCTGGTGGGCAGCAAACTTCTCTAGACAAATTGTCTGGATGGCAAACAGGTGCTTCAGTGCCCCTCAGTAAGGAATCTCCAGTTGCTAATAGCTTACGCGCTTTCCTGGTGGCACTGGTTCTAATGCGGGCGGGTGGGTGGCTCACCTTTGCCTGCTTGACTTTTCCGGGATCCTGTCCCTTACTCACGTGCTCTGAATTCTCCAATCCCAGACTATCATGCCTGCTTCCTAGCCCCTGGAACACCTCTGTGAAACCCTCCCCGTATCTGGCATCATTGATAAGTAACTGTAGCAAGACCAACTCAGGGTCGTTTAGATCAAGAAGGAAGCAGGGGGATGGTGACGCCGCAGATTTATAGCTGCTTTGCAAAATAGTACTACGCGTGTGTTAAGTAGCGATTGGTCAAATCCTGTTGTACCTGGTCGCCCAGGAAAGGTATAAGAACCTCGTGTAAAACCTCGTTCGGGGTGCCCCAATTTGAATGGGACACCTCATGCGCACGAATAAAGAATTGGTGCTGCACGGGGTTTTCCCTTTCCTTCCTGTGTCCCGCCTACTCCCCTCTTTTCCCTGGGGTATGAGGTGGTCGTGTGCCATCAGCTGTGAGCCGCGCAAACACAGCTCTGTGCATGAAGACCTCTTTCATTGTCCATAGAACAGCAGCCTCGTGAGCCTATCTTGCAGCTCATCGAACTCACGCAGTGCCTCAGCGTGGGCTTCAGGATCCTGTGCCAGGTGCTGGAAGAGGTTGAGTGGCTCGGCCGTTTGGAAGGCTGGGGCAAGGTGATCTCCTCGGGCACGGTCTCATTGCCAAAGAAGAAGTGATCAAGGCGTTTCTCCTCCAGGCAGCAGCACAGGTACCGCATGATATCCTGCAGCCGCGGCAGGAAATCCCTCCTGCGCCAGCCTGACAGGGGTATGGAGGTCAGGAGGTGCATCACAACTGTCTTCAATATATAGGTGGAAAAGCCTGTGCCCACCAGGATGCGGGCGCAGATCTGCAGGCATTTGAGGTGGCAGCTGTCATGCGGGGCGTGCCTGGTGATATGCCTGAAGAACTACTGCCACAGCGTAGCTCTCTGGCCGCATTGTTCTTGGGGTGAAGATGGCCTCCGTAGTCTGGCTTCTCCAGAAGATGTCCAAGTCGCATTTCTGCACCCCAATCTTCACCTCAATGAAGAGGCTATACTTGCTTCCTTTTGTCACCTGGAGTTTGGAGGAGTGGCTGGACGGCAGCACTGTTATATGGCATTTGGACAACAGAGTCAAAACCACCCATGCTGCTTCAGATGCATGAGCAGGCAATAGTTGATGTCTGACCTGGCCACTGTATGTGGTCCTTCCCTGAGGCTCATGTTAAAGCTGTGATTAGAAATGTTCCCAGTCTGGTATGGCCCTCAGTTTATTATCTGTTATTGTTTTTTTATGTAGGCAGCGATGAAGTTGCAATAAGAAGACCAAGGGTGATCAAAAGAGACTTCAGAGCCTTGGGACGAATGGTTAAGGGATCAGGAGCACAAGCAGGGTTTTACTTTGTGCTTAAGTAGTGTTTTCCTCTGTGCCTTCAGTTGCAGGGAATGAGGAGGGAAGAAACAAGAAGACCCAGCTGATCAATACCTGGCTCTGTGACTGGTGTCACCAGCAGAATTTTGGGGTTTTTGATCACAGGTCAGTCTCCATGACACTTGGCCAGCTAGCGACAGATGGGGTTCACCTTTCTCAAAGCGGGAAATGGTTGAGAGCCTCTCTGTAAAGATTCAGAGAAAAGCTAATAAAGCAGATGTTCTTGCAGGACTCTACTGTAGATCACCCAGCCAGGATGACAGCACCGATGTATTACTCTCTAAGGAATCAGGGGAAATTTCTAGATCAGTCACCCTAGATTGTCCTTATGGGCGACTTCAATGTCCCAGCTGCGAACTGGGACTGTCATAGAGCAGACACGAACAGGCCCAGGAAATTCCTGAAGGCCACGTTGATGATAACGTTTTGATATGGGTACTAAGGGAGCCGACTAGGAAAGACGCCCTCCTAGATTTGTTGTTTGTGAACAGAGAGGGACTCGTGGGCAAAGTGGTGATTGGTGGCATTCTTGGTCACAGTGACCACGAAATAGCTGAGTTTCCAGTTGTTGGCAACAGGAGGAAAACTGCCAGCAAAACTTCGAGCCTGGCTGTGGGGACAGCAGACTTCAGGCTGCTCAAGGAACTAGTTAGTAAGGTCCCCTGGGCCTCTTCATTAGAGGGTATTGGGGTCCATTAGTGCTGGTCACTTTTTAAGAGCCATCTCTTAAGAGTGCCGGACCAGGCAATTACAAAGTGTTGGAAGTCAAGCAAGCAGTGCAGAAGGCTGTTTTTGCTGAGCAGGGATCTTCTTCTAGAACATAGGTGCAGAAGGAAAAGTGTATAGCCACTGGAAGGAAGGGCAGGCAACACGGGAGGACTACAGAGATGCTGTTCGCCACTGTAGGGAGAAATTCATGCGGCCAAAGCTTGATTAGAGTTCAGGCTGTCTAGCACTGTGAAGGACAACAAAAATGGCTTTTTTAAATATGTTAACAGCAAAAGGAGGATCAGAGATAACATTGGTCCCTTACTTGATGAGGTTGGTCACGTCACAAATAGGGATGTAGACAAAGCAGAGAAGTTTAATGCCTTCTTGGCTTCTGTCTTTAACACCAATGATGGGCCCTGGGACCCCCGGAGCCTTGTGTTGGAAGATCGTGACTGGGGGGATGATGAGCTCCCAGCTGACTCTGAACTTGTTTGAGACTTGCTGCTCCAGCTGAATGCGAAAAAATCTATGCAGCCTGACGGGATTCATACCAGGGTACTGAAAGAGCTGGCCAATGTTATCGCAGGACCTTTCTCGATTATTTTTCAGCAGTCTGGGGAGTCTGGAGAGGTTGCAGTTGACTGGAAGCTGGTAAATGTTGTCCCAATTTTCAAGAATGGAAAGAAGGAAGACCCTGGTAATTACAGGCCTGTCAGTCTCACTTCAGTGCCTGGTAAAATTACGGAGAAGGTTATTCTGGGAGTTACTGAAAAACACTTGAGAAGACAATGCAGTCATTGGTCATAGCCAACATGGGTTCACGAGGGGAAAGTTCTGCTTAACTGACTTAATTTCCTTTTATGACAAGGTCACCCATTTAATTGACCAAGGGAAGCCAGTAAATGTGGGGTTTTTTTGATTTTAGCAAAGCTTTTGGTACTGTCTCTCCCAGTATCCTTCCGGACAAAATGTCCAGCACACAGCTAGACAAGTCCATAATATGTTGGGTGAGCAACTGGCTGATGGGTTGGGCTCAAAGAGTTATGGTAAATGGGGTTACATGAGGCTGGTGACCAGTCACCAGTGGGGTCCCACAGGGCTTGATTTTAGGGCCAGCGCTCTTTAATGTTTTTATAAATGATCTGGGTGCAGCAATCGAATGTACATTAATTAAGTTTGCTGATGATACTGAACTAGGAGGAGCTGTGGACTCCCTCAAGGGTAGAGAGGCCTTACAGAGAGATCTGGATAGACTAGAGAGCTGGGCAATCACCAGCCGTATGAAATGTAACAAGAGCAAGTGCGCGATTCTCCACCTGGAATGGGGTAATCAAATCGGGGGATGAGAGGCTGGAGAGCAGCGCTGCAGAATGAGATCTGGGGGTTTGGGTTGAATGCAAATTTAATAGGAGTCAACAGCGTGCCCTGGCAGCCCAAAGGGCCAACTGGGTCCTGGGCTGCATCGAGCACAGCATAGCTAGCTGGTTGAGGGAGGAGATTGTCCCACTCGACACTGCACTGGTGCAGCCCCACCTCGAGTACTGTGTGCAGTTTTGGGCGCCTCAATGTAAGAAGGACATCAGACTATTAGAGTGTGTCTAGGTGTCTAGAGGAGGGCGACCAAGATGGTGAAAGGCCTCGAGGGTAAGGCTTAGGAGGAGCAGCTGAGGTCGCTTGGCTTGATCAGCTTGGAGAAGAGAAGGCTGAGGGGTGACCTCATCGCAGTCTACAACTTCCCCAAGGCGGGCAGCAGAGAGGCAGGTGCTGATCTCCTCTCTCTGGTGACCAGCGACAGGACACGAGGAAATAGAATAATGCTGTGTCAGGGGAAATTCAGACTGGGCCTTAGGAAAAGGTTCTTCCCTAAGAGGGTGGTTGGTCACTGGAACAGGCTCCCCAGGGAAGCGGTCATGGCACTAAGCCTGTCAGAGTTCAAGGAGCCTCTGGATGATGCTCTTAGTCATATGATATAGTTTTAGATAGTCCTGCAAGGAGCAGGGACTCAGACTCAATGATGCTTATGGGTCCCATCCAACTTGAGATATTCTATGATTCTATGATTCTATGATAACAAACTGAGGGACATAAAAGGCTAGGAAATTTCATGGTAACCTGAGCCGCAGGGAGGCAGGCGGCTTCCTAAAAAGGTAGGTCTGCTCAGCAGACCAGAGGAGTAGTGAATGAATTCTTTATTTTGCTTGGCCTGGGCATGTAGCTCTTGCTTTACGTACTAAACTGTCCTCTCTCAACCCACACGTTTTCCCACTTTTATGCTTCAGAGTCTCTCCTCCATCCCACTGGGGGAAAGGGACTGAGTAGCTGTGTGATGCCAAGCTGCCTACTGGCATTAACCCACAACACCTGGGAAGCCAAAGCCCAGGGAATCATTGAAACCAGAGCCCACTGCATCAGCTCTTCTGCAAAATGCTCGCTGACTCTGCCGCAGCTGAGCTGTCAGCACCCTATGCCCGCGTTCGCCATCAAAGTGATGCACAGAGACTCATGGATGCAGCGTTTCTTCAAACAAGTGATTTATTGCCATCTTTGTCCACGGCCAGTCTCCCGGAGGGAACGGACTCTCTCGAAGAGGGAGGGCAGTCACCGTCCAGGTGGTAACGGAGTCTCTGTTGCAAGGCTCCTTGCAATGGCCCCTTCAGCTGCATCGGGTCCCACTCCCCAGAGTGTGCTTCTGCTGTGGAGGAAAGATGCGGCAGCAATTCCCACTGCCGCATGAGCAGCGTGTTCTCTGTGTCCAGCCTGCTCAGTTCTGCAGCACGAGCTCTCCGGGGAGTGTCCTCAGGCCTGGCCCTGTGCTTGGAGAACTGCTCGTCTGGCACAGCACAGCTCTCTGGCCACGTCCTGCTGCTGGTAACACTGGCCTCTACCTACTCGATGCTCAGGAAGGTGTCTGAGCCATCTTGCTGCACCCCAAACATCACCTCAATCAGGAGGGTAATATCGTCAGTGTTTGTCAGCCGGAGCTTGCCTGAGCGCCTGGAAGGTAGCACTGTTAGACGGCAGTGTTGCGACAGAGGCAAAGCCACCCAGGCTGCTTTTACCAATATCTGGAACCAGAGGGTGGTTTTCTCCATGTCTAGGTAGGGGCCGGTGCAGAGGGTGTCTAGGAGGCTGGCGCCCTGATTCCTCCTCAGCTCCTCCTCGGGGTGGTGGAGGAAGCACAGCATGTCCTCCACCAGCTGCTCCCTCGTGCAGGTGCACTCGAGCTCCACGCGGAGACTGGCATGCCTCGCTGGCATCTCCTCCATGGTGCCCAGTTCCAGGTGGAAGGTGTGCCCACGGGGGGGCTTCAGGGGCACAAGCAGGCAGAAGACAGCATCATGCTTATGAGGACTCCAACTTTCTAAGGCACTGCCCACCCCAATGGCTGGCTTCAGTTGCGGCATGAAAGTATTCCTGGAAAGCTTTCGGCAGATGCGGAGAAGTTCATCCACCAGCTCCTCCACCATCACGAACGATTCTGGCAGGTCCAGGAGGCGACTGGACAAAACTCTGCCCACATGCAGTGCAACACTGGGTTTTACTGCCTGCTCCTTATTATGTGCCTTCTTTCTGGAGCTGCCCTCCTTGCGGCTGCTGGCTGGCTGACGGCTCCCTTTCCTGAGCCACCAGCAGAGCCCAAAGAGCAGGACCAGGACTCCAGCAATGGCCCAGAATTGCCACTGCTGCAAGGCAGCAAAGAGCAGGGCTCCCCAGGCAAAGGCGCTCTGCTCCTGGCTCCTCTGCTCCAGCTCCTGCAGCAGCCGAGTCATCTCCTGGCTCAGCTGCTCCGCACACTGCTGCATGCACTCGGGCGTGGCCTCATCCAGCTCATCCCTGACCATCTGCGGGTACTGGAGGAGGCTTTGCACAATGAGTGCGAGGAATATTGCGACAGCCATGGCCTGCAGGAGGAGGGAGAGAAGGGGTTCAGTGGGGCTGGGAGGGAGGGAGCTGCTGGTGGTGGGGGGGCAGGGATGAGAGCCGCAGGGATCTGGGGACATGTAGGAGAGGGGGCGAGGCATCGTGGGAGGCAGGAAGGCCTGCTGTCAGCCCCGGCGGCGGCAGCAGCACAGTGCCCTGCCCAAGGTGCTCCCACGAGTGTCTGGGCCCTCGAGGCAGGGTGAGAACCCACCCCCCTGGGGCTCCGCGTTCCTGCCCATGCCCTCCTCCAGCTCAGCCTCCCCCCGCGTGCGCACTCACCGCTGGCCCAGGCCGGACTGGGGCAGCGCTGCCTGCTGGCGCCCCTTATAACCACCCCCATTGTGACTCGTGCCCTGTGCTGTCACAGGCGCCAGAGCGCATCACAGGCACGCCCGCCAGCCAGCCCCAGCCTTTGGCCCTACCCCGGCTCAGCGACTCACAGCTGCCCCAGGCAGCCGAAGCCCCGACACCCACAAAGTGCAGACCCACCCGGCAGGACGTGGCTCCCAGGGGCTCCCTTTACAAAGCAGACAGAAGCCTCCCAAGCCCTTACCAAACATAAAATCGGGTGACGTAACCCGTGGATGCTTGTTCCTTGAGATGCCATCCTGTGAGATGGGATCGGCTCCCTTGGTGCTGACCTCTGTGCTTGTGGACATGGGTGTGCTCTTGGTGCCTCCGTGACACCGATGGTGGGTGGTGGTGTATATCCTGGTGGTGGGGTGGGACCTGCCCATGGCAGGACCTCTGCTCCTGCTGTGCCACTGCGAGAGGACATTGCTTCCAAAGAGACATTTCCCAGGGTGATGAGGGGGTGCGGGTGGAGATTTCCCAGGGGGAAACTCGCTCTGCCGATAGAGCAGCGTCTTCTCCATGTCCAGCATGTTCAGCTCTGCGGTACCAAGTCCCTGGGGAGTGTCTGGGACAGGCAGATTCTCTACCCGGAACCCAGTGAACAAGCCTCTTGCTTGGTCCCTGCCCAGACGGAGCTGCCAGGGAGTTTCCCGGCCCTTGTGAAATCAGCACCATGGCCGTGACAGTGCGAGGGGAAAGCAGGCGAAAATCATCTTCGTAGCCACTGTGGTCTTCACCGGCTGCTGCGCTGGGGAGACCATTGAGAGGAGGATGGTGCCGCTCTCGGCAGAGGGCTGCTGTGCAGGGATTTCCCTTTCCTTTCTGTGTCCCACGTTCTCCCCTCTTTTTCCCTGGGGTATGGGGTCAGGTGAATGCCATCAGCTCCCAACAAACCTGGCTTCTCAAAGGTAGAGCCATGACCAGAGAAGCCAAAACCTTGAGTACCAGCTACGCAGCCAGGCATTCAGTGCTCAGTTTGTCTGCTCCTTCCCGAACCCCTTCCTCCTCCTGGCGGGATAGAGGAGAACACCGCCTGTGCTCCTGATCCTTTTAGCATTGCTCCGAGGGACACGCGGCCTCTTTTGCTGCTTCTAAGTTGCCTCGTCACAGTATTGTTTGACCCTACTTTGCGTAGCAGGACTGGATGATATCCTGTACCATTCAGCAGGCTTGGCAGCCTCTCAGTGGCGTCAGGAATGTGAGCTGCTGGTGGGCAGCAAACTTCTCTAGACAAATGGTCTGGATGGCAAACAGGTGCTTCAGTGCCCCTCAGTAAGGAATCTCCAGTTGCTAATAGCTTACGCGCTTTCCTGGTGGCACTGGTTCTAATGCGGGCGGGTGGGTGGCTCACCTTTGCCTGCTTGACTTTTCCGGGATCCTGTCCCTTACTCACGTGCTCTGAATTCTCCAATCCCAGACTATCATGCCTGCTTCCTAGCCCCTGGAACACCTCTGTGAAACCCTCCCCGTATCTGGCATCATTGATAAGTAACTGTAGCAAGACCAACTCAGGGTCGTTTAGATCAAGAAGGAAGCAGGGGGATGGTGACGCCGCAGATTTATAGCTGCTTTGCAAAATAGTACTACGCGTGTGTTAAGTAGCGATTGGTCAAATCCTGTTGTACCTGGTCGCCCAGGAAAGGTATAAGAACCTCGTGTAAAACCTCGTTCGGGGTGCCCCAATTTGAATGGGACACCTCATGCGCACGAATAAAGAATTGGTGCTGCACGGGGTTTTCCCTTTCCTTCCTGTGTCCCGCCTACTCCCCTCTTTTCCCTGGGGTATGAGGTGGTCGTGTGCCATCAGCTGTGAGCCGCGCAAACACAGCTCTGTGCATGAAGACCTCTTTCATTGTCCATAGAACAGCAGCCTCGTGAGCCTATCTTGCAGCTCATCGAACTCACGCAGTGCCTCAGCGTGGGCTTCAGGATCCTGTGCCAGGTGCTGGAAGAGGTTGAGTGGCTCGGCCGTTTGGAAGGCTGGGGCAAGGTGATCTCCTCGGGCACGGTCTCATTGCCAAAGAAGAAGTGATCAAGGCGTTTCTCCTCCAGGCAGCAGCACAGGTACCGCATGATATCCTGCAGCCGCGGCAGGAAATCCCTCCTGCGCCAGCCTGACAGGGGTATGGAGGTCAGGAGGTGCATCACAACTGTCTTCAAAGTATAGGTGGAAAAGCCTGTGCCCACCAGGATGCGGGCGCAGATCTGCAGGCATTTGAGGTGGCAGCTGTCATGCGGGGCGTGCCTGGTGATATGCCTGAAGAACTACTGCCACAGCGTAGCTCTCTGGCCGCATTGTTCTTGGGGTGAAGATGGCCTCCGTAGTCTGGCTTCTCCAGAAGATGTCCAAGTCGCATTTCTGCACCCCAATCTTCACCTCAATGAAGAGGCTATACTTGCTTCCTTTTGTCACCTGGAGTTTGGAGGAGTGGCTGGACGGCAGCACTGTTATATGGCATTTGGACAACAGAGTCAAAACCACCCATGCTGCTTCAGATGCATGAGCAGGCAATAGTTGATGTCTGACCTGGCCACTGTATGTGGTCCTTCCCTGAGGCTCATGTTAAAGCTGTGATTAGAAATGTTCCCAGTCTGGTATGGCCCTCAGTTTATTATCTGTTATTGTTTTTTTATGTAGGCAGCGATGAAGTTGCAATAAGAAGACCAAGGGTGATCAAAAGAGACTTCAGAGCCTTGGGACGAATGGTTAAGGGATCAGGAGCACAAGCAGGGTTTTACTTTGTGCTTAAGTAGTGTTTTCCTCTGTGCCTTCAGTTGCAGGGAATGAGGAGGGAAGAAACAAGAAGACCCAGCTGATCAATACCTGGCTCTGTGACTGGTGTCACCAGCAGAATTTTGGGGTTTTTGATCACAGGTCAGTCTCCATGACACTTGGCCAGCTAGCGACAGATGGGGTTCACCTTTCTCAAAGCGGGAAATGGTTGAGAGCCTCTCTGTAAAGATTCAGAGAAAAGCTAATAAAGCAGATGTTCTTGCAGGACTCTACTGTAGATCACCCAGCCAGGATGACAGCACCGATGTATTACTCTCTAAGGAATCAGGGGAAATTTCTAGATCAGTCACCCTAGATTGTCCTTATGGGCGACTTCAATGTCCCAGCTGCGAACTGGGACTGTCATAGAGCAGACACGAACAGGCCCAGGAAATTCCTGAAGGCCACGTTGATGATAACGTTTTGATATGGGTACTAAGGGAGCCGACTAGGAAAGACGCCCTCCTAGATTTGTTGTTTGTGAACAGAGAGGGACTCGTGGGCAAAGTGGTGATTGGTGGCATTCTTGGTCACAGTGACCACGAAATAGCTGAGTTTCCAGTTGTTGGCAACAGGAGGAAAACTGCCAGCAAAACTTCGAGCCTGGCTGTGGGGACAGCAGACTTCAGGCTGCTCAAGGAACTAGTTAGTAAGGTCCCCTGGGCCTCTTCATTAGAGGGTATTGGGGTCCATTAGTGCTGGTCACTTTTTAAGAGCCATCTCTTAAGAGTGCCGGACCAGGCAATTACAAAGTGTTGGAAGTCAAGCAAGCAGTGCAGAAGGCTGTTTTTGCTGAGCAGGGATCTTCTTCTAGAACATAGGTGCAGAAGGAAAAGTGTATAGCCACTGGAAGGAAGGGCAGGCAACACGGGAGGACTACAGAGATGCTGTTCGCCACTGTAGGGAGAAATTCATGCGGCCAAAGCTTGATTAGAGTTCAGGCTGTCTAGCACTGTGAAGGACAACAAAAATGGCTTTTTTAAATATGTTAACAGCAAAAGGAGGATCAGAGATAACATTGGTCCCTTACTTGATGAGGTTGGTCACGTCACAAATAGGGATGTAGACAAAGCAGAGAAGTTTAACGCCTTCTTGGCTTCTGTCTTTAACACCAATGATGGGCCCTGGGACCCCCGGAGCCTTGTGTTGGAAGATCGTGACTGGGGGGATGATGAGCTCCCAGCTGACTCTGAACTTGTTTGAGACTTGCTGCTCCAGCTGAATGCGAAAAAATCTATGCAGCCTGACGGGATTCATACCAGGGTACTGAAAGAGCTGGCCAATGTTATCGCAGGACCTTTCTCGATTATTTTTCAGCAGTCTGGGGAGTCTGGAGAGGTTGCAGTTGACTGGAAGCTGGTAAATGTTGTCCCAATTTTCAAGAATGGAAAGAAGGAAGACCCTGGTAATTACAGGCCTGTCAGTCTCACTTCAGTGCCTGGTAAAATTACGGAGAAGGTTATTCTGGGAGTTACTGAAAAACACTTGAGAAGACAATGCAGTCATTGGTCATAGCCAACATGGGTTCACGAGGGGAAAGTTCTGCTTAACTGACTTAATTTCCTTTTATGACAAGGTCACCCATTTAATTGACCAAGGGAAGCCAGTAAATGTGGGGTTTTTTGGATTTTAGCAAAGCTTTTGGTACTGTCTCTCCCAGTATCCTTCCGGACAAAATGTCCAGCACACAGCTAGACAAGTCCATAATATGTTGGGTGAGCAACTGGCTGATGGGTTGGGCTCAAAGAGTTATGGTAAATGGGGTTACATGAGGCTGGTGACCAGTCACCAGTGGGGTCCCACAGGGCTTGATTTTAGGGCCAGCGCTCTTTAATGTTTTTATAAATGATCTGGGTGCAGCAATCGAATGTACATTAATTAAGTTTGCTGATGATACTGAACTAGGAGGAGCTGTGGACTCCCTCAAGGGTAGAGAGGCCTTACAGAGAGATCTGGATAGACTAGAGAGCTGGGCAATCACCAGCCGTATGAAATGTAACAAGAGCAAGTGCGCGATTCTCCACCTGGAATGGGGTAATCAAATCGGGGGATGAGAGGCTGGAGAGCAGCGCTGCAGAATGAGATCTGGGGGTTTGGGTTGAATGCAAATTTAATAGGAGTCAACAGCGTGCCCTGGCAGCCCAAAGGGCCAACTGGGTCCTGGGCTGCATCGAGCACAGCATAGCTAGCTGGTTGAGGGAGGAGATTGTCCCACTCGACACTGCACTGGTGCAGCCCCACCTCGAGTACTGTGTGCAGTTTTGGGCGCCTCAATGTAAGAAGGACATCAGACTATTAGAGTGTGTCTAGGTGTCTAGAGGAGGGCGACCAAGATGGTGAAAGGCCTCGAGGGTAAGGCTTAGGAGGAGCAGCTGAGGTCGCTTGGCTTGATCAGCTTGGAGAAGAGAAGGCTGAGGGGTGACCTCATCGCAGTCTACAACTTCCCCAAGGCGGGCAGCAGAGAGGCAGGTGCTGATCTCCTCTCTCTGGTGACCAGCGACAGGACACGAGGAAATAGAATAATGCTGTGTCAGGGGAAATTCAGACTGGGCCTTAGGAAAAGGTTCTTCCCTAAGAGGGTGGTTGGTCACTGGAACAGGCTCCCCAGGGAAGCGGTCATGGCACTAAGCCTGTCAGAGTTCAAGGAGCCTCTGGATGATGCTCTTAGTCATATGATATAGTTTTAGATAGTCCTGCAAGGAGCAGGGACTCAGACTCAATGATGCTTATGGGTCCCATCCAACTTGAGATATTCTATGATTCTATGATTCTATGATAACAAACTGAGGGACATAAAAGGCTAGGAAATTTCATGGTAACCTGAGCCGCAGGGAGGCAGGCGGCTTCCTAAAAAGGTAGGTCTGCTCAGCAGACCAGAGGAGTAGTGAATGAATTCTTTATTTTGCTTGGCCTGGGCATGTAGCTCTTGCTTTACGTACTAAACTGTCCTCTCTCAACCCACACGTTTTCCCACTTTTATGCTTCAGAGTCTCTCCTCCATCCCACTGGGGGAAAGGGACTGAGTAGCTGTGTGATGCCAAGCTGCCTACTGGCATTAACCCACAACACCTGGGAAGCCAAAGCCCAGGGAATCATTGAAACCAGAGCCCACTGCATCAGCTCTTCTGCAAAATGCTCGCTGACTCTGCCGCAGCTGAGCTGTCAGCACCCTATGCCCGCGTTCGCCATCAAAGTGATGCACAGAGACTCATGGATGCAGCGTTTCTTCAAACAAGTGATTTATTGCCATCTTTGTCCACGGCCAGTCTCCCGGAGGGAACGGACTCTCTCGAAGAGGGAGGGCAGTCACCGTCCAGGTGGTAACGGAGTCTCTGTTGCAAGGCTCCTTGCAATGGCCCCTTCAGCTGCATCGGGTCCCACTCCCCAGAGTGTGCTTCTGCTGTGGAGGAAAGATGCGGCAGCAATTCCCACTGCCGCATGAGCAGCGTGTTCTCTGTGTCCAGCCTGCTCAGTTCTGCAGCACGAGCTCTCCGGGGAGTGTCCTCAGGCCTGGCCCTGTGCTTGGAGAACTGCTCGTCTGGCACAGCACAGCTCTCTGGCCACGTCCTGCTGCTGGTAACACTGGCCTCTACCTACTCGATGCTCAGGAAGGTGTCTGAGCCATCTTGCTGCACCCCAAACATCACCTCAATCAGGAGGGTAATATCGTCAGTGTTTGTCAGCCGGAGCTTGCCTGAGCGCCTGGAAGGTAGCACTGTTAGACGGCAGTGTTGCGACAGAGGCAAAGCCACCCAGGCTGCTTTTACCAATATCTGGAACCAGAGGGTGGTTTTCTCCATGTCTAGGTAGGGGCCGGTGCAGAGGGTGTCTAGGAGGCTGGCGCCCTGATTCCTCCTCAGCTCCTCCTCGGGGTGGTGGAGGAAGCACAGCATGTCCTCCACCAGCTGCTCCCTCGTGCAGGTGCACTCGAGCTCCACGCGGAGACTGGCATGCCTCGCTGGCATCTCCTCCATGGTGCCCAGTTCCAGGTGGAAGGTGTGCCCACGGGGGGGCTTCAGGGGCACAAGCAGGCAGAAGACAGCATCATGCTTATGAGGACTCCAACTTTCTAAGGCACTGCCCACCCCAATGGCTGGCTTCAGTTGCGGCATGAAAGTATTCCTGGAAAGCTTTCGGCAGATGCGGAGAAGTTCATCCACCAGCTCCTCCACCATCACGAACGATTCTGGCAGGTCCAGGAGGTGACTGGACAAAACTCTGCCCACATGCAGTGCAACACTGGGTTTTACTGCCTGCTCCTTATTATGTGCCTTCTTTCTGGAGCTGCCCTCCTTGCGGCTGCTGGCTGGCTGACGGCTCCCTTTCCTGAGCCACCAGCAGAGCCCAAAGAGCAGGACCAGGACTCCAGCAATGGCCCAGAATTGCCACTGCTGCAAGGCAGCAAAGAGCAGGGCTCCCCAGGCAAAGGCGCTCTGCTCCTGGCTCCTCTGCTCCAGCTCCTGCAGCAGCCGAGTCATCTCCTGGCTCAGCTGCTCCGCACACTGCTGCATGCACTCGGGCGTGGCCTCATCCAGCTCATCCCTGACCATCTGCGGGTACTGGAGGAGGCTTTGCACAATGAGTGCGAGGAATATTGCGACAGCCATGGCCTGCAGGAGGAGGGAGAGAAGGGGTTCAGTGGGGCTGGGAGGGAGGGAGCTGCTGGTGGTGGGGGGGCAGGGATGAGAGCCGCAGGGATCTGGGGACATGTAGGAGAGGGGGCGAGGCATCGTGGGAGGCAGGAAGGCCTGCTGTCAGCCCCGGCGGCGGCAGCAGCACAGTGCCCTGCCCAAGGTGCTCCCACGAGTGTCTGGGCCCTCGAGGCAGGGTGAGAACCCACCCCCCTGGGGCTCCGCGTTCCTGCCCATGCCCTCCTCCAGCTCAGCCTCCCCCCGCGTGCGCACTCACCGCTGGCCCAGGCCGGACTGGGGCAGCGCTGCCTGCTGGCGCCCCTTATAACCACCCCCATTGTGACTCGTGCCCTGTGCTGTCACAGGCGCCAGAGCGCATCACAGGCACGCCCGCCAGCCAGCCCCAGCCTTTGGCCCTACCCCGGCTCAGCGACTCACAGCTGCCCCAGGCAGCCGAAGCCCCGACACCCACAAAGTGCAGACCCACCCGGCAGGACGTGGCTCCCAGGGGCTCCCTTTACAAAGCAGACAGAAGCCTCCCAAGCCCTTACCAAACATAAAATCGGGTGACGTAACCCGTGGATGCTTGTTCCTTGAGATGCCATCCTGTGAGATGGGATCGGCTCCCTTGGTGCTGACCTCTGTGCTTGTGGACATGGGTGTGCTCTTGGGGCCTTCGTGACACCGATGGTGGGTGGTGGTGTATATCCTGGTGGTGGGGTGGGACCTGCCCATGGCAGGACCTCTGCTCCTGCTGTGCCACTGCGAGAGGACATTGCTTCCAAAGAGACATTTCCCAGGGTGATGAGGGGGTGCGGGTGGAGATTTCCCAGGGGGAAACTCGCTCTGCCGATAGAGCAGCGTCTTCTCCATGTCCAGCATGTTCAGCTCTGCGGTACCAAGTCCCTGGGGAGTGTCTGGGACAGGCAGATTCTCTACCCGGAACCCAGTGAACAAGCCTCTTGCTTGGTCCCTGCCCAGACGGAGCTGCCAGGGAGTTTCCCGGCCCTTGTGAAATCAGCACCATGGCCGTGACAGTGCGAGGGGAAAGCAGGCGAAAATCATCTTCGTAGCCACTGTGGTCTTCACCGGCTGCTGCGCTGGGGAGACCATTGAGAGGAGGATGGTGCCGCTCTCGGCAGAGGGCTGCTGTGCAGGGATTTCCCTTTCCTTTCTGTGTCCCACGTTCTCCCCTCTTTTTCCCTGGGGTATGGGGTCAGGTGAATGCCATCAGCTCCCAACAAACCTGGCTTCTCAAAGGTAGAGCCATGACCAGAGAAGCCAAAACCTTGAGTACCAGCTACGCAGCCAGGCATTCAGTGCTCAGTTTGTCTGCTCCTTCCCGAACCCCTTCCTCCTCCTGGCGGGATAGAGGAGAACACCGCCTGTGCTCCTGATCCTTTTAGCATTGCTCCGAGGGACACGCGGCCTCTTTTGCTGCTTCTAAGTTGCCTCGTCACAGTATTGTTTGACCCTACTTTGCGTAGCAGGACTGGATGATATCCTGTACCATTCAGCAGGCTTGGCAGCCTCTCAGTGGCGTCAGGAATGTGAGCTGCTGGTGGGCAGCAAACTTCTCTAGACAAATGGTCTGGATGGCAAACAGGTGCTTCAGTGCCCCTCAGTAAGGAATCTCCAGTTGCTAATAGCTTACGCGCTTTCCTGGTGGCACTGGTTCTAATGCGGGCGGGTGGGTGGCTCACCTTTGCCTGCTTGACTTTTCCGGGATCCTGTCCCTTACTCACGTGCTCTGAATTCTCCAATCCCAGACTATCATGCCTGCTTCCTAGCCCCTGGAACACCTCTGTGAAACCCTCCCCGTATCTGGCATCATTGATAAGTAACTGTAGCAAGACCAACTCAGGGTCGTTTAGATCAAGAAGGAAGCAGGGGGATGGTGACGCCGCAGATTTATAGCTGCTTTGCAAAATAGTACTACGCGTGTGTTAAGTAGCGATTGGTCAAATCCTGTTGTACCTGGTCGCCCAGGAAAGGTATAAGAACCTCGTGTAAAACCTCGTTCGGGGTGCCCCAATTTGAATGGGACACCTCATGCGCACGAATAAAGAATTGGTGCTGCACGGGGTTTTCCCTTTCCTTCCTGTGTCCCGCCTACTCCCCTCTTTTCCCTGGGGTATGAGGTGGTCGTGTGCCATCAGCTGTGAGCCGCGCAAACACAGCTCTGTGCATGAAGACCTCTTTCATTGTCCATAGAACAGCAGCCTCGTGAGCCTATCTTGCAGCTCATCGAACTCACGCAGTGCCTCAGCGTGGGCTTCAGGATCCTGTGCCAGGTGCTGGAAGAGGTTGAGTGGCTCGGCCGTTTGGAAGGCTGGGGCAAGGTGATCTCCTCGGGCACGGTCTCATTGCCAAAGAAGAAGTGATCAAGGCGTTTCTCCTCCAGGCAGCAGCACAGGTACCGCATGATATCCTGCAGCCGCGGCAGGAAATCCCTCCTGCGCCAGCCTGACAGGGGTATGGAGGTCAGGAGGTGCATCACAACTGTCTTCAAAGTATAGGTGGAAAAGCCTGTGCCCACCAGGATGCGGGCGCAGATCTGCAGGCATTTGAGGTGGCAGCTGTCATGCGGGGCGTGCCTGGTGATATGCCTGAAGAACTACTGCCACAGCGTAGCTCTCTGGCCGCATTGTTCTTGGGGTGAAGATGGCCTCCGTAGTCTGGCTTCTCCAGAAGATGTCCAAGTCGCATTTCTGCACCCCAATCTTCACCTCAATGAAGAGGCTATACTTGCTTCCTTTTGTCACCTGGAGTTTGGAGGAGTGGCTGGACGGCAGCACTGTTATATGGCATTTGGACAACAGAGTCAAAACCACCCATGCTGCTTCAGATGCATGAGCAGGCAATAGTTGATGTCTGACCTGGCCACTGTATGTGGTCCTTCCCTGAGGCTCATGTTAAAGCTGTGATTAGAAATGTTCCCAGTCTGGTATGGCCCTCAGTTTATTATCTGTTATTGTTTTTTTATGTAGGCAGCGATGAAGTTGCAATAAGAAGACCAAGGGTGATCAAAAGAGACTTCAGAGCCTTGGGACGAATGGTTAAGGGATCAGGAGCACAAGCAGGGTTTTACTTTGTGCTTAAGTAGTGTTTTCCTCTGTGCCTTCAGTTGCAGGGAATGAGGAGGGAAGAAACAAGAAGACCCAGCTGATCAATACCTGGCTCTGTGACTGGTGTCACCAGCAGAATTTTGGGGTTTTTGATCACAGGTCAGTCTCCATGACACTTGGCCAGCTAGCGACAGATGGGGTTCACCTTTCTCAAAGCGGGAAATGGTTGAGAGCCTCTCTGTAAAGATTCAGAGAAAAGCTAATAAAGCAGATGTTCTTGCAGGACTCTACTGTAGATCACCCAGCCAGGATGACAGCACCGATGTATTACTCTCTAAGGAATCAGGGGAAATTTCTAGATCAGTCACCCTAGATTGTCCTTATGGGCGACTTCAATGTCCCAGCTGCGAACTGGGACTGTCATAGAGCAGACACGAACAGGCCCAGGAAATTCCTGAAGGCCACGTTGATGATAACGTTTTGATATGGGTACTAAGGGAGCCGACTAGGAAAGACGCCCTCCTAGATTTGTTGTTTGTGAACAGAGAGGGACTCGTGGGCAAAGTGGTGATTGGTGGCATTCTTGGTCACAGTGACCACGAAATAGCTGAGTTTCCAGTTGTTGGCAACAGGAGGAAAACTGCCAGCAAAACTTCGAGCCTGGCTGTGGGGACAGCAGACTTCAGGCTGCTCAAGGAACTAGTTAGTAAGGTCCCCTGGGCCTCTTCATTAGAGGGTATTGGGGTCCATTAGTGCTGGTCACTTTTTAAGAGCCATCTCTTAAGAGTGCCGGACCAGGCAATTACAAAGTGTTGGAAGTCAAGCAAGCAGTGCAGAAGGCTGTTTTTGCTGAGCAGGGATCTTCTTCTAGAACATAGGTGCAGAAGGAAAAGTGTATAGCCACTGGAAGGAAGGGCAGGCAACACGGGAGGACTACAGAGATGCTGTTCGCCACTGTAGGGAGAAATTCATGCGGCCAAAGCTTGATTAGAGTTCAGGCTGTCTAGCACTGTGAAGGACAACAAAAATGGCTTTTTTAAATATGTTAACAGCAAAAGGAGGATCAGAGATAACATTGGTCCCTTACTTGATGAGGTTGGTCACGTCACAAATAGGGATGTAGACAAAGCAGAGAAGTTTAACGCCTTCTTGGCTTCTGTCTTTAACACCAATGATGGGCCCTGGGACCCCCGGAGCCTTGTGTTGGAAGATCGTGACTGGGGGGATGATGAGCTCCCAGCTGACTCTGAACTTGTTTGAGACTTGCTGCTCCAGCTGAATGCGAAAAAATCTATGCAGCCTGACGGGATTCATACCAGGGTACTGAAAGAGCTGGCCAATGTTATCGCAGGACCTTTCTCGATTATTTTTCAGCAGTCTGGGGAGTCTGGAGAGGTTGCAGTTGACTGGAAGCTGGTAAATGTTGTCCCAATTTTCAAGAATGGAAAGAAGGAAGACCCTGGTAATTACAGGCCTGTCAGTCTCACTTCAGTGCCTGGTAAAATTACGGAGAAGGTTATTCTGGGAGTTACTGAAAAACACTTGAGAGACAATGCAGTCATTGGTCATAGCCAACATGGGTTCACGAGGGGAAAGTTCTGCTTAACTGACTTAATTTCCTTTTATGACAAGGTCACCCATTTAATTGACCAAGGGAAGCCAGTAAATGTGGGGTTTTTTGGATTTTAGCAAAGCTTTTGGTACTGTCTCTCCCAGTATCCTTCCGGACAAAATGTCCAGCACACAGCTAGACAAGTCCATAATATGTTGGGTGAGCAACTGGCTGATGGGTTGGGCTCAAAGAGTTATGGTAAATGGGGTTACATGAGGCTGGTGACCAGTCACCAGTGGGGTCCCACAGGGCTTGATTTTAGGGCCAGCGCTCTTTAATGTTTTTATAAATGATCTGGGTGCAGCAATCGAATGTACATTAATTAAGTTTGCTGATGATACTGAACTAGGAGGAGCTGTGGACTCCCTCAAGGGTAGAGAGGCCTTACAGAGAGATCTGGATAGACTAGAGAGCTGGGCAATCACCAGCCGTATGAAATGTAACAAGAGCAAGTGCGCGATTCTCCACCGGGAATGGGGTAATCAAATCGGGGGATGAGAGGCTGGAGAGCAGCGCTGCAGAATGAGATCTGGGGGTTTGGGTTGAATGCAAATTTAATAGGAGTCAACAGCGTGCCCTGGCAGCCCAAAGGGCCAACTGGGTCCTGGGCTGCATCGAGCACAGCATAGCTAGCTGGTTGAGGGAGGAGATTGTCCCACTCGACACTGCACTGGTGCAGCCCCACCTCGAGTACTGTGTGCAGTTTTGGGCGCCTCAATGTAAGAAGGACATCAGACTATTAGAGTGTGTCTAGGTGTCTAGAGGAGGGCGACCAAGATGGTGAAAGGCCTCGAGGGTAAGGCTTAGGAGGAGCAGCTGAGGTCGCTTGGCTTGATCAGCTTGGAGAAGAGAAGGCTGAGGGGTGACCTCATCGCAGTCTACAACTTCCCCAAGGCGGGCAGCAGAGAGGCAGGTGCTGATCTCCTCTCTCTGGTGACCAGCGACAGGACACGAGGAAATAGAATAATGCTGTGTCAGGGGAAATTCAGACTGGGCCTTAGGAAAAGGTTCTTCCCTAAGAGGGTGGTTGGTCACTGGAACAGGCTCCCCAGGGAAGCGGTCATGGCACTAAGCCTGTCAGAGTTCAAGGAGCCTCTGGATGATGCTCTTAGTCATATGATATAGTTTTAGATAGTCCTGCAAGGAGCAGGGACTCAGACTCAATGATGCTTATGGGTCCCATCCAACTTGAGATATTCTATGATTCTATGATTCTATGATAACAAACTGAGGGACATAAAAGGCTAGGAAATTTCATGGTAACCTGAGCCGCAGGGAGGCAGGCGGCTTCCTAAAAAGGTAGGTCTGCTCAGCAGACCAGAGGAGTAGTGAATGAATTCTTTATTTTGCTTGGCCTGGGCATGTAGCTCTTGCTTTACGTACTAAACTGTCCTCTCTCAACCCACACGTTTTCCCACTTTTATGCTTCAGAGTCTCTCCTCCATCCCACTGGGGGAAAGGGACTGAGTAGCTGTGTGATGCCAAGCTGCCTACTGGCATTAACCCACAACACCTGGGAAGCCAAAGCCCAGGGAATCATTGAAACCAGAGCCCACTGCATCAGCTCTTCTGCAAAATGCTCGCTGACTCTGCCGCAGCTGAGCTGTCAGCACCCTATGCCCGCGTTCGCCATCAAAGTGATGCACAGAGACTCATGGATGCAGCGTTTCTTCAAACAAGTGATTTATTGCCATCTTTGTCCACGGCCAGTCTCCCGGAGGGAACGGACTCTCTCGAAGAGGGAGGGCAGTCACCGTCCAGGTGGTAACGGAGTCTCTGTTGCAAGGCTCCTTGCAATGGCCCCTTCAGCTGCATCGGGTCCCACTCCCCAGAGTGTGCTTCTGCTGTGGAGGAAAGATGCGGCAGCAATTCCCACTGCCGCATGAGCAGCGTGTTCTCTGTGTCCAGCCTGCTCAGTTCTGCAGCACGAGCTCCCCGGGGAGTGTCCTCAGGCCTGGCCCTGTGCTTGGAGAACTGCTCGTCTGGCACAGCACAGCTCTCTGGCCACGTCCTGCTGCTGGTAACACTGGCCTCTACCTACTCGATGCTCAGGAAGGTGTCTGAGCCATCTTGCTGCACCCCAAACATCACCTCAATCAGGAGGGTAATATCGTCCGTGTTTGTCAGCCGGAGCTTGCCTGAGCGCCTGGAAGGTAGCACTGTTAGACGGCAGTGTTGCGACAGAGGCAAAGCCACCCAGGCTGCTTTTACCAATATCTGGAACCAGAGGGTGGTTTTCTCCATGTCTAGGTAGGGGCCGGTGCAGAGGGTGTCTAGGAGGCTGGCGCCCTGATTCCTCCTCAGCTCCTCCTCGGGGTGGTGGAGGAAGCACAGCATGTCCTCCACCAGCTGCTCCCTCGTGCAGGTGCACTTGAGCTCCACGCGGAGACTGGCATGCCTCGCTGGCATCTCCTCCATGGTGCCCAGTTCCAGGTGGAAGGTGTGCCCACGGGGGGGCTTCAGGGGCACAAGCAGGCAGAAGACAGCATCATGCTTATGAGGACTCCAACTTTCTAAGGCACTGCCCACCCCAATGGCTGGCTTCAGTTGCGGCATGAAAGTATTCCTGGAAAGCTTTCGGCAGATGCGGAGAAGTTCATCCACCAGCTCCTCCACCATCACGAACGATTCTGGCAGGTCCAGGAGGCGACTGGACAAAACTCTGCCCACATGCAGTGCAACACTGGGTTTTACTGCCTGCTCCTTATTATGTGCCTTCTTTCTGGAGCTGCCCTCCTTGCGGCTGCTGGCTGGCTGACGGCTCCCTTTCCTGAGCCACCAGCAGAGCCCAAAGAGCAGGACCAGGACTCCAGCAACGGCCCAGAATTGCCACTGCTGCAAGGCAGCAAAGAGCAGGGCTCCCCAGGCAAAGGCGCTCTGCTCCTGGCTCCTCTGCTCCAGCTCCTGCAGCAGCCGAGTCATCTCCTGGCTCAGCTGCTCCGCACACTGCTGCATGCACTCGCGCGTGGCCTCATCCAGCTCATCCCTGACCATCTGCGGGTACTGGAGGAGGCTTTGCACAATGAGTGCGAGGAATATTGCGACAGCCATGGCCTGCAGGAGGAGGGAGAGAAGGGGTTCAGTGGGGCTGGGAGGGAGGGAGCTGCTGGTGGTGGGGGGGCAGAGATGAGAGCCGCAGGGATCTGGGGACATGTAGGAGAGGGGGCGAGGCATCGTGGGAGGCAGGAAGGCCTGCTGTCAGCCCCGGCGGCGGCAGCAGCACAGTGCCCTGCCCAAGGCGCTCCCACGAGTGTCTGGGCCCTCGAGGCAGGGTGAGAACCCACCCCCCTGGGGCTCCGCGTTCCTGCCCACGCCCTCCTCCAGCTCAGCCTCCCCCCGCGTGCGCACTCACCGCTGGCCCAGGCCGGACTGGGGCAGCGCTGCCTGCTGGCGCCCCTTATAACCACCCCCATTGTGACTCGTGCCCTGTGCTGTCACAGGCGCCAGAGCGCATCACAGGCACGCCCGCCAGCCAGCCCCAGCCTTTGGCCCTACCCCGGCTCAGCGACTCACAGCTGCCCCAGGCAGCCGAAGCCCCGACACCCACAAAGTGCAGACCCACCCGGCAGGACGTGGCTCCCAGGGGCTCCCTTTACAAAGCAGACAGAAGCCTCCCAAGCCCTTACCAAACATAAAATCGGGTGACATAACCCATGGATGCTTGTTCCTTGAGATGCCATCCTGTGAGATGGGATCGGCTCCCTTGGTGCTGACCTCTGTGCTTGTGGACATGGGTGTGCTCTTGGTGCCTTCGTGACACCGATGGTGGGTGGTGGTGTATATCCTGGTGGTGGGGTGGGACCTGCCCACGGCAGGACCTCTGCTCCTGCTGTGCCACTGCGAGAGGACAGGGACCCTCAGATTGATAAGGGATCAAGTACGGTCCGATGAGCAGTCCACGAAAAGAGGGGGTGGAAGCCGGCCGGAACAGGTGAGCGCTACCCTAGGACTCGGGAAAATTTAGCGCGCTAAGAAAACAAAGGGAATCTTGCTCTGATCAAGCGAGCGGCCGGGAGGAGAATGGGGTCTTCTTTGTCAAAGGAAGAGGCGGCAGTGCTCAAGTTTCTCCTACATATACTCTCTACGAGAGGACTGAGTTATGATCTGTGTATGGGATCACCCGGCTAAACCTGTTTCAGAGCACCAAGGCAAGATGCAGGGAGTTGTGATTGGACTCAGCTTTGTCTCACCTTGACAAATCCTTATCTATGCAGAGAGGACCTGGGGGGAGCTGTGGAAACGGCTCAGCCCGGGGTTGTCTGAACACTGCCGGAACCCGAAACCCAAAACCCAAATGGAGCCTGAATGATCCCTTAACAAACAAAATGCCCTGAGTACCATTCCACCACTATTCAGTAACTGTGTGCTAGACATCACTAAATTACCACATAGACTAAGGAGCCGAGCCATCAAGGCACCAGAGATAAACATTCGTGCATAAGCCTGCCCCCACCCATCAAATCAGGGAATAAAAAAACCCGTAAGGTTTGGGCAGAAAAATGGGGAGAGTCGCTTTTCCAAGGGTACAGCTGGCCTGTAGGAGATTCTTTCCCCCTTGTCCAGGACGCTGTACAAAGTAACTTCCCAGGGATTAAGAGGCCTTACCTGAGAGAGGGGGTAAGTGATTAAGAAACATACGTATGGTATTTGGCATGCTTTAAGACTGTGATTAGTGCACTCTTTTTTTTGTAAGGTATTAATATCTAGCACGCTTGTGAATTGTGTATTTAATTGCAATAGTGCATTCCTCCATTGTATCCATAAAAGAACCTGCAATAGTGGCGTATTGGACCTGTGAGTGAAGTTCAAATAAATTGTTAATTTGAACCTGACAGTGAAGTCTTTCTCTCCGTCACAACCTGTCTACCTCGAAGGCGCTGTTAATTTGGGCGCGCAATAAAAGACTTATCCCCACGATTGAGGCTGCCTATGCTCAGGACACTTGGTCTCATTTATCGATGCAGCAACAGCAAGCTTTGCAAAAGATAACCAAGAAATTAGTCAGTGGGGCATCACAACGATTCATTACAGAACTACCTATGCACTTACTTATTGTTAATTCCAGTAAAAGTAGGAACCATGTTTTAGGTCTCTTAATCCAGCAATCACCAAAAAGTGTTGTAATATTAGAATGGCTTTTCTTGTCATATCAGCCTAAGACAACAGTGTCTACTAGAATAGAACTGCTTGCAAATATCATCATAAAGGGAAGGCGTCGCAGTATTGATTTAACAGGGCAGGATCCAGAACGAATTTATATTCCTGTTAAGCAATCCTATTTAGATTGGCTTTTGTCCTCTTCTGATATTTTACAATATGCTTTTGCAGAATATACTGGTCAGATTACTAATGCTTACCCACCCACAAGACTTTTACCGTTGTTACAGGACCAAGCGTTTGAAGAATCTCCGCAATTATGAGAAACGCCTGTCCCAGGGCTTACCATTTTTACCGATGCAGGAAAAAAGTCAAAACGAGCCGCTATTACTTGGTGTGTTCAGGGACAATGGCATTCCCAATTGCTTACGGGTTGTCCGCAAGATTCGTTGCAAACATTAGAGCTAAAGGCCGTGGTTTGGGCTTTTCAGAATTGGGCAACTCAACCTCTTAACATTGTTTCTGATTCTTTGTATGCGGTGGGTACTGTTAAACGGATTGAACGATCTATGGTACGTGAGGTGAAAAACCCGATATTATACCAGTTGTTGTTACAGATGTTGCATTTGTTAAATCAGCGAACCAATCCTCATTTTATTACGCATATTCACAGCCATCAGTTTGACTCTGGTCTGGCCATTGGCAATAACAGAGCAGATGACTTAGTTGCCGCCGCTTGGGAAAATCGCCAAACTAACCTGTTTGCGCAAGCCCGGAGTTCCCATGAATTTTTTCACCAATCGGCTAAAGTTTTAGTGAGACAATTTAATCTTTCTATTTCTGATGCCCGTGGCATTGTGCAATCATGTCCGGACTGCCAAATTACAGGTCTGGGATTGGGTTTAGGAGTCAATCCTCGTGGATTGCATGCTTTACAATTGTGGCAGATGGACGTCACTCATATTCCTGAATTTGGGCGTCAAAAATATGTTCATGTAAGCATTGACACATATTCTCTGGCTATGTGGGCAACGGCGCAGACAGGTGAAACGGCGAGACGTGGTTAGACATATGTGTGCATCCATCGCTGTGTTAGGTGTACCTAATGAAATTAAAACCGATAACGGGCCTGCTTCTGTTTCGCATCGCTTCGCACATTTTTGTACCCAGTGGGGCATCCGTAGGTCTACGGGTATTCCACATTCCCTGACGGGACAGGCCATAGTAGAACGTGCTCATGCTAGGCTGAAATCGCTTTTGCAAAAACAAAAAGGGGGAGACTCATCCCTGTGTCCAGCTGAACAGCTTGCAAAAGTGCTGTGTGTGTTAATTTTTTTACACTTAACGGGCGATCGCAAGTCCCCCCCAATAGTGATACATCATTTATCGCTGAAATCTGGCCTGCAGCCCTCGACACCTGTGCGGGTACAGTTCAAGGACCCAATTTCTGGGGAATGGAAAGGTCCTGCTGAAGTTAAAATGACTGGGAGAGGTTATGCTTGGATCTTAACAGATCAGGGTCCACGGTGGGTCCCAGCACGGTGGATTAGACCATGGAAAGAACCTCCTCCTTCGATTGACCCCGTCCAGTTGAATGACAACTGAATACGTGCACTGTGCCACCTGCGGACGACAAGAATTTCGTTGTCGAGGATTAGCGGGACATTGGTGTCATGACTGTTTAGAAGGACAATACCAAATCGGTTCGCAATGCTTCTCGCATCATGGTAGCAACACGTCACGAGCCTGAGGCCAACTCTGACAGACTGCTCCAACAGACTCAGTTATGGTATACGCGGATCTGGCAGCAAATGAATTCCGGGAACTCATCCACATAAGACTGGCCTTTTTAGAATTCTGATGAATATGTATGATTTTTCTATATATGAACTGAGGTGCTTTGCTAACCCGTTGGAGCACTCATGGTGGACAAATCCCCAGTGCTGCCCAGCGCTGTATTAAAGAATGCCTGCTTAATAACAAACTAGTTGTTATTAAGTTATTCATCTTGGAAAACCGTCCTGATCGCGGGCTTGGTACCGACTTTGTTGTTTCAGTTTTAGATGGGACAATCTCTGTCCGGCTGCAGGAACCTCTGAATCGGCGACTCCCTAGGCCAGCCCCAGAGATTTCTCTGGAGGGACTCACCGATTCAGTGGATCCTTGCGGGGGCAGACAAGGACCTCTGGTAAGAATAAGGCATTCTTTTTTGTTAGAGACCAGTCATTTGAAGCTGCTCATAAGTCACGGTTTGTGAGAACCCCGCCGGGTGGCATACAATTGCATATATGATTTGTATTAATCACTTGGTTACTACGTTGCATGATTTGTATTGATCATTTGGTTAGTACTGTCATTTGGTTGTGAATGAATGGGAACAAACTAAATCAAAGTGTGCTGATTTGTTTAAATATAATAGGGATAGACGAAGGAACAGATAAATATGGAGCGGTGGTTGTTATTTATGGGCTTGTTAGCGTTACCTGGTGGAAGCCTTACTGCTTTCTCCGGTAATTCGTTTGTCACCTCACTTCAAAAGGTAAATATCACTGGGTTGAAGGAATGTTGGGTTTGTGGTACGGCTGATCAATATCAGAACCCCGTAACTGGTATTCCGATAACGAATTGGAGTGCATACAATACCTATGAACTACTCAACACTAGTGGTCAATGTAGAAATTTATCTAGCCCCTTACAGGATCATCCCTAGTCATTACAGCTACTCAATAAGTCTGTTGTTTTTATCAATTATACTTATGATAACAAGGCAGTAACCTGGAATGAAATGTCCTCACCCTATTATGGGAATTTTAATACCTCGAAGGGGAATTGGACGAGAGTGCGGTTGAAATACGGTCCATTTAATGCACTTAGACAAGGTCCACAAAACAACACGTTGGGTATAGATCTCCAACAGTGGACCGACTTTCTCTATGCTCTCACTGGGCAGAATAAAAGCCTCGTGATCACGGTCACCTGTGACCTACAACCAGGCCTATGGTGGCTGTGTGGTGATTTGATAGCCAGAAAGCAGTTGCCTGGCAACTGGACTGGGCACTATACTCTTGGAATGTTAATACCAAACCTCCAAGTTTTTAATCATTCTGACATGCATGGTATCGTGCGTGGTGTTTGGACGCGGTCACGATGTCGGAGAAGCCGAGAGAATCCCTTGAGCATTTACAATACCTGTTTTCACAGCTTTGTTAGGGCAATCTTTCCTACATTGGGTATTCAACAGTTAGAGCAAGCCCTGGTAAATATTTCCACAGAAATGGAGCTCATTGCCAATGCTACAGCCGCAGCCATCACTGCGTTGCAGATGGAAGTTCCATCCTTGAAAGAGGTTGTATGGCAGAATCGCCGAGCCCTTGACCTCCTCACCGCCCAGGTGGGAGGAGTCTGTACCCTTATAAACGAGTCTTGTTGTGCTTATGTAGATCAGTCAGGGGTAATTTTATCCAATGTACAACAAATATGGGATCACACAAAAATCTTACATGCTGTCACCCAGGACAACGTTTCATGGTTAGAATCATTGTTTAAATCGTAGGGCATTACAGGATGGTTAGCAACCCTGGTTAAAACTGGGCTGTTTATATTGCTTGTCATTTTTGTAGCATTGCTTGTGTTGCCTTGTTTATTTCAATGTTTTCAAAAGGCATTAGAAGGAATGGTGCGAAGAGTATGGTTCAACCAAGTGCCAGTTCTCTCCGATGAGCCTTGGAGTGTTCAAAAAAAAGAAGGGGGAATTGTGGGAGATTTTCTGGTAAGAAATGGACATCCTGTGAACACTCCAAGCACTGAAAATCTGTACTTAACTTGTATATAGGCCTCTGTACTCAAAGGTTATGAGCGAACAATGATTTGGACTGAAAGGTTACCTTCGGGCAGCATGAATGCTGTGTAATCTAAAAGCAGAACAAGAAAAGGGAGGAAAGCATGATAAAGACAGAACTTCAGCCAGGATATAGGCGGGAGCCACGTTCGTGTGAACAGCTAGCTTTAACCAATGGTGGAATGCTTAGAGTCGCGTGCTTGCTTGCTGAAAACCAATCATAAGGCTGACGGCGCGTGTAATGCGGTAACAGAAGGTATATTAACTGAGCTATCTGCGCAATAAAGTGGCATCAAACTGATCATATTGGTCGTCGTGTTGTTGTCCGTGACTTCCGCGTCAACAGCTAGTACCTCTGCAAACAGCTTTTCCCATATCGCAAATGGTTTTAAATGCAACCTTTTCATGATCACTATGGCCCAGACAGTCACCAACCATCACTTCACCCACGAGACCATCTCTATGTACAAACAGCAGGTCTAGGAGGGCACCTTTCCTACTCGGCTCCCTTAGTACCCTTAGTAATCAAAACGTTATCTTCAGCGTGGCCTTCAGGAATTTCCTGGGCCTGTTCGTGTCTGTCCCATGACAGTCCCAATTTGCAGCTGGGAAGTTGAAGTCTCCCGTAAGGACAACATAGGGCGACTGATCCAGAGATTTCCCTTGATTCCTTAGAGAGTAATACATCGGTGCCGTCATCCTGGCTGGGTGATCCATAGTAGAGTCCTGCAAGAACATCTGCTTTATTAGCTTTTCCCCTAATCTTTACGCAAAGGCTCTCGACCATGTCGTCCCCAACTGCAAGCGCTGTACAGCCCAACCCCTCCTTTACATACAGCACTACCCCACCGCCTCGCCTGCCCTGCCCTGCCTCTCTCTCCTGAAGAGCCTGTAACAGTCCATCAGAGCACTCCAGTCACAGGACTCTTGCCAACAAGTCTCACTGAGGCCAATGATGTCGTAGCTCTGGGACTGAGCCAAGACCTCTAGTCCCTCCTGTCTATCCCTCACACCGTGTGCATTAGTGTACAAACATTTCAAAAGCGCTCCAGTGTACTCACCACATCGTGGAGTAGAGGGAAAGCTCTCACTAGCACACCGTCCCTCAAACATTGTCATGCCGTCCCTTAGCTTATCACTAGTAAGCCTGATTTTTTCCCTTCCCCCCTTCAAAGCTAGTTTAAAACTCTTTCAATCAGCCCCGCTAACTGGTGAGCAAAAATACTTTTCCCCCATGGAGAACGGTGAATCTCGTCAGGCCCCAGCAGGCCTGGAGTCAGGTAGACCATCCCGTGATGGAAAAACCCCAAATTCTGCTAGTGACGCTAGCCCCAGAGCCAGGTATTGATAAGCTGTGTCCGCCTGCTTGTTTCGATGTCATTCCCTACGACTGTGAGGACAGAGGAGAACACTACCTGTGCTCCTGATCCCTTTACCAATCTCCCCGAGGCCCTGAAGTCTCTTTTGACCGCCCTTGGGCTTCTCATCGCGACTTTGTTGGTACCCACATGAAAAAGCAAGAGTGGCTAATAATCTGAGGGCCGTACTAGGTTAGGAAGTTTCCTGGTAACGCCTTCACCCTGAGCCGCAGGGAGGCAGAACGCTTCCCGAAAAGGCAGGTGTGCTCAGCAGAGCAGGGGAGTAGTGAATGAATTCTTTAATTTGCTTGGCCTGGGCATGTAGCTCTTGCATTACCTACTAAGCTGTCCTCTCTCAACCCACACGTTTTCCCACTTTTATGCTTCAGAGTCTCTCCTCCATCCCACTGGGGGAAAGGGATTGAGAAGCAGCGTGATGCCAAGCTGCCTACTGGCATTAACCCACAACACCTGGGAAGCCAAAGCCCAGGAAATCATTGAAACCAGAGCCCACTGCATCAGCTCTTCTGCAAAATGCTCGCTGACTCTGCCGCAGCTGAGCTGTCAGCACCCTATGCCCGCGTTCGCCATCAAAGTGATGCACAGAGACTCATGGATGCAGCGTTTCTTCAAACAAGTGATTTATTGCCATCTTTGTCCACGGCCAATCTCCCGGAGGGAATGGACTCTCTCGAAGAGGGAGGGCAGTCACCGTCCAGGTGGTAACGGGAGTCTCTGTCACAAGCCTTCTTGCAACAGCCTCTTCAGCTGCATCGGCTCAGACTCCCCAGAGTGTGCTTTTGCTCTGGAGGAAAGGTGTGTTCAGCAGTTCCCGCTGCCAACTGAGCAGTGTCTTCTCCATATGCTGCGTGCTCGGTTCTGCGGCACCAGCCTCCCGGGGAGCGTCTAGGATGGGTAGACTCTCCACCCGGCCCCCAGTGAGCACACCGAGGCACATCAGCAGTGCCTCTTGCTTGGTCCTTGCACAGCCGGAGCTGCCAGCAAGAATGTCTGAGCCCCTGTGAAATGCCTTCCCGGCCGCAGCCAGTGCGAGGGGAAAGCAGGGCGAAACTCGTCTTTGTCGCCACCATCGTCATCACCGTCTGCTGCGCTGGGGACACCATTGAGAGGAGAACGCTGCTGCTCTTGGCAGAGGGCTGCTGCGCACGGGGTTTTCCCTTTCCTTCCTGTGTCCAGCCTTCTCCCCTCTTTTTCCCTGGGGTACGAGGTGGTTGTGTGCCATCAGCTGTGAGCCGCGCAAACATAGCTCTGTGCATGAAGACCTCTTTCATTGTCCATAGAACAGCAGCCTCGTGAGCCTATCTTGCAGCTCATCGAACTCACGCAGTGCCTCAGCGTGGGCAGCAGGATCCTGTGCCAGGTGCTGGAAGAGGTTGAGTGGCTCGGCCGTTTGGAAGGCTGGGGCAAGGTGATCTCCTCGGGCACGGTCTCATTGCCAAAGAAGAAGTGATCAAGGCGTTTCTCCTCCAGGCAGCAGCGCAGGTACTGCATGATATCCTGCAGCCGCGGCAGGAAATCCCTCCTGCGCCAGCTTGACAGGGGTATGGAGGTCAGGAGGTGCATCACAACTGTCTTCAATATATAGGTGGAAAAGCCTGTGCCCACCAGGATGCGGGCGCAGATATGCAGGCATTTGAGGTGGCAGCTGTCATGTGGGGCTTGCCTGGCGATATGCCTGAAGAACTTCACCTCTGCCACAGCGTAGCTCTCTGGCCATGTCGTGCTTGGGGTGAAGATGGCCTCCGTAGTCTGGCTGCTCAGGAAGATGTCCGAGTCACCTTGCTGCACCCCAACCATCATCTCAATGGTGAGGCTCTCCGTGTGGCCTTTTGTCACCTGGAATTTGCAGGAGCGGCTGGAGGGCAGCACTTTTAAACAGCATTGGCACGACAGTGGCAAAATCACCCATGCTGCTTTCACCAATTGATGGAACTAGCGGGCAGTTTTTGCCCATCTAGGTAGGATTCAGTGCAGAGGGTGCGTAGGAGGCTGGGGTCCTGATTCCTCCTCCGCTGCTCCTCGGGGTGGTGGAGAAAGCACAGCATCTGTCCTGCCAGCCACTCCCTCATGCAGATGCATACCAGCTCTACACCCATGGAGAAGGTCCTTGCCAGCATCTCCCCTGCAGTGCCCAGCTCCAGGTGGAAGGCATGCCCACGGGGGGGCTTGAGGGGCACAAGCAGGCGGTAGACAATGTCTTTCTCACGGGGACTCCAGCATTCAAAGGCGCTGCCCACCCCAATGGCTGATTGCAGCACTGGGAAGAAACTCTTTGACAAGAGCTGTTGAAGGCAAGGATGAAGTTGCCCATGAGCTCCTCTGCCAGCTGCCTCTCTTTGGCCATGTTCTGAACTGGCCACTGTATGTGCTCCTCCAAAAACCTTCCCACGTCATTTGCATCATCATTGTCATTATCTTCTTCCTCCTCCGCCTCCACCGGCTCCCTGTCGCTGCTGGAGCTTTCCTCGTCGCTGCTGATGTCTGGCTCATGTCTCTTTTTCCTGAGCCACCAGCAGAACCCAAAGAGCAGGACCAGGACTCCAGCAATGGCCCAGAATTGCCACTGCTGCAAGGCAGCAAAGAGCAGGGCTTCCCAGGCAAAGCCGCTCTGCTCCTGGCTACTCAGCTCCTGGCTCCTCAGCTCCTGGCTCCTTTGCTCCAGCTCCTGCAGCAGCCGAGTCATCTCCTGGCTCAGCTGCTCCGCACGCTGCTGCATGCGCTCGCGTGTGGCCTCATCCAGCTCATCACCGACCATCTGCGGGTACTGGAGGAGGCTTTGCACAATGAGTGCGAAGAATTCTGTGACAGCCATGGCCTGCAGGAGGAGGGAGAGAAGGGGTTCAGTGGGGCTGGGAGGGAGGGAGCTGGGGGGGGGGACGGGGACAGGGACGGGAGTCACAGGGATCTAGGGGAAGGTAGGAGAGGGGGCAAGGCATCTGGGAGGCAGCAAGGCCTGCTCTCAGCCCCGGCGGTGGCGGCGGCACAGCGCCCTGCTGCAGGAGCTCCCACGAGCGTGGTGAGAACCCACCCCCCTGGGGCTCCGCGTTCCTGCCCACGCCCTCCTCCAGCTCAGCCTCCCCCCGCGTGCGCACTCACCGCTGGCCCAGGCCGGACTGGGGCAGCGCTGCCTGCTGGCGCCCCTTATAACCACCCCCATTGTGACTCCTGCCCTGTGCTGTCACAGGCGCCAGAGCGCATCACAGGCACGCCCGCCAGCCAGCCCCAGCCTTTGGCCCTACCCCGGCTCAGCGACTCACAGCTGCCCCAGGCAGCCGACGCCCCGACACCCACAAAGTGCAGACCCACCCGGCAGGACGTGGCTCCCAGGGGCTCCCTTTACAAAGCAGACAGAAGCCTCCCAAGCCCTTACCAAACATAAAATCGGGTGACGTAACCCATGGATGCTTGTTCCTTGAGATGCCATCCTGTGAGATGGGATCGGCTCCCTTGGTGCTGACCTCTGTGCTTGTGGACATGGGTGTGCTCTTGGTGCCTTCGTGACACCGATGGTGGGTGGTGGTGTATATCCTGGTGGTGGGGTGGGACCTGCCCATGGCAGGACCTCTGCTCCTGCTGTGCCACTGCGAGAGGACATTGCTTCCAAAGAGACATTTCCCAGGGTGATGAGGGGGTGCGGGTGGAGATTTCCCAGTGGGCAACTCATCCTGCTGATAGAGCAGCGTCTTCTCCATGTCCAGCATGTTCAGCTCTGCGGTACCAAGTCCCTGGGGAGTGTCTGGGACAGGCAGATTCTCTACCCGGAGCCCAGTGAACAAGCCTCTTGCTTGGTCCCTGCCCAGACGGAGCTGCCAGGGAGTTTCTCGGCCCTTGTGAAATCAGCACCATGGCCATGGCAGTGCGAGGGGAAAGCAGGCAAAAATCATCTTCGTAGCCACTGTGGTCTGCACCGGCTGCTGCGCTGGGGAGACCATTGAGAGGAGGATGGTGCCGCTCTCGGCAGAGGGCTGCTGTGCAGGGATTTCCCTTTCCTTTCTGTGTCCCACGTTCTCCCCTCTTTTTCCCTGGGGTATGGGGTCAGGTGAATGCCATCAGCTCCCAACAAACCTGGCTTCTCAAAGGTAGAGCCATGACCAGAGAAGCCAAAACCTTGAGTACCAGCTACGCAGCCAGGCATTCAGTGCTCAGTTTGTCTGCTCCTTCCCGAACCCCTTCCTCCTCCCGGCGGGATAGAGGAGAACACCGCCTGTGCTCCTGATCCTTTTAGCATTGCTCCGAGGGACACGCGGCCTCTTTTGCTGCTTCTAAGTTGCCTCGTCACAGTATTGTTTGACCCTACTTTGCGTAGCAGGACTGGATGATATCCTGTACCATTCAGCAGGCTTGGCAGCCTCTCAGTGGCGTCAGGAATGTGAGCTGCTGGTGGGCAGCAAACTTCTCTAGACAAATGGTCTGGATGGCAAACAGGTGCTTCAGTGCCCCTCAGTAAGGAATCTCCAGTTGCTAATAGCTTACGCGCTTTCCTGGTGGCACTGGTTCTAATGCGGGCGGGTGGGTGGCTCACCTTTGCCTGCTTGACTTTTCCGGGATCCTGTCCCTTACTCACGTGCTCTGAATTCTCCAATCCCAGACTATCATGCCTGCTTCCTAGCCCCTGGAACACCTCTGTGAAACCCTCCCCGTATCTGGCATCATTGATAAGTAACTGTAGCAAGACCAACTCAGGGTCGTTTAGATCAAGAAGGAAGCAGGGGGATGGTGACGCCGCAGATTTATAGCTGCTTTGCAAAATAGTACTACGCGTGTGTTAAGTAGCGATTGGTCAAATCCTGTTGTACCTGGTCGCCCAGGAAAGGTATAAGAACCTCGTGTAAAACCTCGTTCGGGGTGCCCCAATTTGAATAGGACACCTCATGCGCACGAATAAAGAATTGGTGCTGCACGGGGTTTTCCCTTTCCTTCCTGTGTCCCACCTACTCCCCTCTTTTCCCTGGGGTACGAGGTGGTCGTGTGCCATCAGCTGTGAGCCGCGCCAACACAGCTCTGTGCATGAAGACCTCTTTCATTGTCCATAGAACAGCAGCCTCGTGAGCCTATCTTGCAGCTCATCGAACTCACGCAGTGCCTCAGCGTGGGCAGCAGGATCCTGTGCCAGGTGCTGGAAGAGGTTGAGTGGCTCGGCCGTTTGGAAGGCTGGGGCAAGGTGATCTCCTCGGGCACGGTCTCATTGCCAAAGAAGAAGTGATCAAGGCGTCTCTCCTCCAGGCAGCAGCGCAGGTACCGCATGATATCCTGCAGCCGCGGCAGGAAATCCCTCCTGCGCCAGCCTGACAGGGGTATGGAGGTCAGGAGGTGCATCACAACTGTCTTCAAAGTATAGGTGGAAAAGCCTGTGCCCACCAGGATGCGGGCGCAGATCTGCAGGCATTTGAGGTGGCAGCTGTCATGCGGGGCGTGCCTGGTGATATGCCTGAAGAACTACTGCCACAGCGTAGCTCTCTGGCCGCATTGTTCTTGGGGTGAAGATGGCCTCCGTAGTCTGGCTTCTCCAGAAGATGTCCAAGTCGCATTTCTGCACCCCAATCTTCACCTCAATGAAGAGGCTATACTTGCTGCCTTTTGTCACCTGGAGTTTGGAGGAGTGGCTGGACGGCAGCACTGTTATATGGCATTTGGACAACAGAGTCAAAACCACCCATGCTGCTTCAGAGGCATGAGCAGGCAATAGTTGATGTCTGACCTGGCCACTGTATGTGGTCCTTCCCTGAGGCTCATGTTAAAGATGCGATTAGAAATGTTCCCAGTCTGGTATGGCCCTCAGTTTATTATCTGTTATTGTTTTTTTATGTAGGCAGCGATGAAGTTGCAATAAGAAGACCAAGGGTGATCAAAAGAGACTTCAGAGCCTTGGGACGAATGGTTAAGGGATCAGGAGCACAAGCAGGGTTTTACTTTGTGCTTAAGTAGTGTTTTCCTCTGTGCCTTCAGTTGCAGGGAATGAAGAGGGAAGAAACAAGAAGACCCAGCTGATCAATACCTGGCTCTGTGACTGGTGTCACCAGCAGAATTTTGGGGTTTTTGATCACAGGTCAGTCTCCATGACACTTGGCCAGCTAGTGACAGATGGGGTTCACCTTTCTCAAAGCGGGAAATGGTTGAGAGCCTCTCTGTAAAGATTCAGAGAAAAGCTAATAAAGCAGATGTTCTTGCAGGACTCTACTATAGATCACCCAGCCAGGATGACAGCACCGATGTATTACTCTCTAAGGAATCAAGGGAAATTTCTAGATCAGTCACCCTAGATTGTCCTTATGGGCGACTTCAATGTCCCAGCTGCGAACTGGGACTGTCATAGAGCAGACACGAACAGGCCCAGGAAATTCCTGAAGGCCACGTTGATGATAACGTTTTGATATGGGTACTAAGGGAGCCGACTAGGAAAGACGCCCTCCTAGATTTGTTGTTTGTGAACAGAGAGGGACTCGTGGGCAAAGTGGTGATTGGTGGCATTCTTGGTCACAGTGACCACGAAATAGCTGAGTTTCCAGTTGTTGGCAACAGGAGGAAAACTGCCAGCAAAACTTCGAGCCTGGCTGTGGGGACAGCAGACTTCAGGCTGCTCAAGGAACTAGTTAGTAAGGTCCCCTGGGCCTCTTCGTTAGAGGGTATTGGGGTCCATTAGTGCTGGTCACTTTTTAAGAGCCATCTCTTAAGAGTGCCGGACCAGGCAATTACAAAGTGTTGGAAGTCAAGCAAGCAGTGCAGAAGGCTGTTTTTGCCGAGCAGGGATCTTCTTCTAGAACATAGGTGCAGAAGGAAAAGTGTATAGCCACTGGAAGGAAGGGCAGGCAACACGGGAGGACTACAGAGATGCTGTTCGCCACTGTAGGGAGAAATTCATGCGGCCAAAGCTTGATTAGAGTTCAAGCTGTCTAGCACTGTGAAGGACAACAAAAATGGCTTTTTTAAATATGTTAACAGCAAAAGGAGGATCAGAGATAACATTGGTCCCTTACTTGATGAGGTTGGTCACGTCACAAATAGGGATGTAGACAAAGCAGAGAAGTTTAACGCCTTCTTGGCTTCTGTCTTTAACACCAATGATGGGCCCTGGGACCCCCGGAGCCTTGTGTTGGAAGATCGTGACTGGGGGGATGATGAGCTCCCAGCTGACTCTGAACTTGTTTGAGACTTGCTGCTCCAGCTGAATGCGAAAAAATCTATGCAGCCTGACGGGATTCATACCAGGGTACTGAAAGAGCTGGCCAATGTTATCGCAGGACCTTTCTCGATTATTTTTCAGCAGTCTGGGGAGTCTGGAGAGGTTGCAGTTGACTGGAAGCTGGTAAATGTTGTCCCAATTTTCAAGAATGGAAAGAAGGAAGACCCTGGTAATTACAGGCCTGTCAGTCTCACTTCAGTGCCTGGTAAAATTACGGAGAAGGTTATTCTGGGAGTTACTGAAAAACACTTGAGAGACAATGCAGTCATTGGTCATAGCCAACATGGGTTCACGAGGGGAAAGTTCTGCTTAACTGACTTAATTTCCTTTTATGACAAGGTCACCCATTTAATTGACCAAGGGAAGCCAGTAAATGTGGGGTTTTTTGGATTTTAGCAAAGCTTTTGGTACTGTCTCTCCCAGTATCCTTCCGGACAAAATGTCCAGCACACAGCTAGACAAGTCCATAATATGTTGGGTGAGCAACTGGCTGATGGGTTGGGCTCAAAGAGTTATGGTAAATGGGGTTACATGAGGCTGGTGACCAGTCACCAGTGGGGTCCCACAGGGCTTGATTTTAGGGCCAGCGCTCTTTAATGTTTTTATAAATGATCTGGGTGCAGCAATCGAATGTACATTAATTAAGTTTGCTGATGATACTGAACTAGGAGGAGCTGTGGACTCCCTCAAGGGTAGAGAGGCCTTACAGAGAGATCTGGATAGACTAGAGAGCTGGGCAATCACCAGCCGTATGAAATGTAACAAGAGCAAGTGCGCGATTCTCCACCTGGAATGGGGTAATCAAATCGGGGGATGAGAGGCTGGAGAGCAGCGCTGCAGAATGAGATCTGGGGGTTTGGGTTGAATGCAAATTTAATAGGAGTCAACAGCGTGCCCTGGCAGCCCAAAGGGCCAACTGGGTCCTGGGCTGCATCGAGCACAGCATAGCTAGCTGGTTGAGGGAGGAGATTGGGAGATTGTCCCACTCGACACTGCACTGGTGCAGCCCCACCTCGAGTACTGTGTGCAGTTTTGGGCGCCTCAATGTAAGAAGGACATCAGACTATTAGAGTGTGTCTAGGTGTCTAGAGGAGGGCGACCAAGATGGTGAAAGGCCTCGAGGGTAAGGCTTAGGAGGAGCAGCTGAGGTCGCTTGGCTTGATCAGCTTGGAGAAGAGAAGGCTGAGGGGTGACCTCATCGCAGTCTACAACTTCCCCAAGGCGGGCAGCAGAGAGGCAGGTGCTGATCTCCTCTCTCTGGTGACCAGCGACAGGACACGAGGAAATAGAATAATGCTGTGTCAGGGGAAATTCAGACTGGGCCTTAGGAAAAGGTTCTTCCCTAAGAGGGTGGTTGGTCACTGGAACAGGCTCCCCAGGGAAGCGGTCATGGCACTAAGCCTGTCAGAGTTCAAGGAGCCTCTGGATGATGCTCTTAGTCATATGATATAGTTTTAGATAGTCCTGCAAGGAGCAGGGACTCAGACTCAATGATGCTTATGGGTCCCATCCAACTTGAGATATTCTATGATTCTATGATTCTATGATAACAAACTGAGGGACATAAAAGGCTAGGAAATTTCATGGTAACCTGAGCCGCAGGGAGGCAGGCGGCTTCCTAAAAAGGTAGGTCTGCTCAGCAGACCAGAGGAGTAGTGAATGAATTCTTTATTTTGCTTGGCCTGGGCATGTAGCTCTTGCTTTACGTACTAAACTGTCCTCTCTCAACCCACACGTTTTCCCACTTTTATGCTTCAGAGTCTCTCCTCCATCCCACGGAGGGAAAGGGACTGAGTAGCTGTGTGATGCCAAGCTGCCTACTGGCATTAACCCACAACACCTGGGAAGCCAAAGCCCAGGGAATCATTGAAACCAGAGCCCACTGCATCAGCTCTTCTGCAAAATGCTCGCTGACTCTGCCGCAGCTGAGCTGTCAGCACCCTATGCCCGCGTTCGCCATCAAAGTGATGCACAGAGACTCATGGATGCAGCGTTTCTTCAAACAAGTGATTTATTGCCATCTTTGTCCACGGCCAGTCTCCCGGAGGGAACGGACTCTCTCGAAGAGGGAGGGCAGTCACCGTCCAGGTGGTAACGGAGTCTCTGTTGCAAGGCTCCTTGCAATGGCCCCTTCAGCTGCATCGGGTCCCACTCCCCAGAGTGTGCTTCTGCTGTGGAGGAAAGATGCGGCAGCAATTCCCACTGCCGCATGAGCAGCGTGTTCTCTGTGTCCAGCCTGCTCAGTTCTGCAGCACGAGCTCCCCGGGGAGTGTCCTCAGGCCTGGCCCTGTGCTTGGAGAACTGCTCGTCTGGCACAGCACAGCTCTCTGGCCACGTCCTGCTGCTGGTAACACTGGCCTCTACCTACTCGATGCTCAGGAAGGTGTCTGAGCCATCTTGCTGCACCCCAAACATCACCTCAATCAGGAGGGTAATATCGTCCGTGTTTGTCAGCCGGAGCTTGCCTGAGCGCCTGGAAGGTAGCACTGTTAGACGGCAGTGTTGCGACAGAGGCAAAGCCACCCAGGCTGCTTTTACCAATATCTGGAACCAGAGGGTGGTTTTCTCCATGTCTAGGTAGGGGCCGGTGCAGAGGGTGTCTAGGAGGCTGGCGCCCTGATTCCTCCTCAGCTCCTCCTCGGGGTGGTGGAGGAAGCACAGCATGTCCTCCACCAGCTGCTCCCTCGTGCAGGTGCACTTGAGCTCCACGCGGAGACTGGCATGCCTCGCTGGCATCTCCTCCATGGTGCCCAGTTCCAGGTGGAAGGTGTGCCCACGGGGGGGCTTCAGGGGCACAAGCAGGCAGAAGACAGCATCATGCTTATGAGGACTCCAACTTTCTAAGGCACTGCCCACCCCAATGGCTGGCTTCAGTTGCGGCATGAAAGTATTCCTGGAAAGCTTTCGGCAGATGCGGAGAAGTTCATCCACCAGCTCCTCCACCATCACGAACGATTCTGGCAGGTCCAGGAGGCGACTGGACAAAACTCTGCCCACATGCAGTGCAACACTGGGTTTTACTGCCTGCTCCTTATTATGTGCCTTCTTTCTGGAGCTGCCCTCCTTGCGGCTGCTGGCTGGCTGACGGCTCCCTTTCCTGAGCCACCAGCAGAGCCCAAAGAGCAGGACCAGGACTCCAGCAACGGCCCAGAATTGCCACTGCTGCAAGGCAGCAAAGAGCAGGGCTCCCCAGGCAAAGGCGCTCTGCTCCTGGCTCCTCTGCTCCAGCTCCTGCAGCAGCCGAGTCATCTCCTGGCTCAGCTGCTCCGCACACTGCTGCATGCACTCGCGCGTGGCCTCATCCAGCTCATCACCGACCACGTGCGGGTACTGGATGATGCTTTGCACAATGAGTGCGAGGAGATTTGCGACAGCCATGGCCTGCAGGAGGAGGGAGAGAAGGGGTTCAGTGGGGCTGGAAGGGAGGGAGCTGCTGGTGGTGGGGGGGCAGGGATGAGAGCCGCAGGGATCTGGGGACATGTAGGAGAGGGGGCGAGGCATCGTGGGAGGCAGGAAGGCCTGCTGTCAGCCCCGGCGGCGGCAGCAGCACAGTGCCCTGCCCAAGGCGCTCCCACGAGTGTCTGGGCCCTCGAGGCAGGGTGAGAACCCACCCCCCTGGGGCTCCGCGTTCCTGCCCACGCCCTCCTCCAGCTCAGCCTCCCCCCGCGTGCGCACTCACCGCTGGCCCAGGCCGGACTGGGGCAGCGCTGCCTGCTGGCGCCCCTTATAACCACCCCCATTGTGACTCGTGCCCTGTGCTGTCACAGGCGCCAGAGCGCATCACAGGCACGCCCGCCAGCCAGCCCCAGCCTTTGGCCCTACCCCGGCTCAGCGACTCACAGCTGCCCCAGGCAGCCGAAGCCCCGACACCCACAAAGTGCAGACCCACCCGGCAGGACGTGGCTCCCAGGGGCTCCCTTTACAAAGCAGACAGAAGCCTCCCAAGCCCTTACCAAACATAAAATCGGGTGACGTAACCCGTGGATGCTTGTTCCTTGAGATGCCATCCTGTGAGATGGGATCGGCTCCCTTGGTGCTGACCTCTGTGCTTGTGGACATGGGTGTGCTCTTGGGGCCTTCGTGACACCAATGGTGGGTGGTGGTGTATATCCTGGTGGTGGGGTGGGACCTGCCCATGGCAGGACCTCTGCTCCTGCTGTGCCACTGCGAGAGGACATTGCTTCCAAAGAGACATTTCCCAGGGTGATGAGGGGGTGCGGGTGGAGATTTCCCAGGGGGAAACTCGCTCTGCCGATAGAGCAGCGTCTTCTCCATGTCCAGCATGTTCAGCTCTGCGGTACCAAGTCCCTGGGGAGTGTCTGGGACAGGCAGATTCTCTACCCGGAACCCAGTGAACAAGCCTCTTGCTTGGTCCCTGCCCAGACGGAGCTGCCAGGGAGTTTCCCGGCCCTTGTGAAATCAGCACCATGGCCGTGACAGTGCGAGGGGAAAGCAGGCGAAAATCATCTTCGTAGCCACTGTGGTCTTCACCGGCTGCTGCGCTGGGGAGACCATTGAGAGGAGGATGGTGCCGCTCTCGGCAGAGGGCTGCTGTGCAGGGATTTCCCTTTCCTTTCTGTGTCCCACGTTCTCCCCTCTTTTTCCCTGGGGTATGGGGTCAGGTGAATGCCATCAGCTCCCAACAAACCTGGCTTCTCAAAGGTAGAGCCATGACCAGAGAAGCCAAAACCTTGAGTACCAGCTACGCAGCCAGGCATTCAGTGCTCAGTTTGTCTGCTCCTTCCCGAACCCCTTCCTCCTCCTGGCGGGATAGAGGAGAACACCGCCTGTGCTCCTGATCCTTTTAGCATTGCTCCGAGGGACACGCGGCCTCTTTTGCTGCTTCTAAGTTGCCTCGTCACAGTATTGTTTGACCCTACTTTGCGTAGCAGGACTGGATGATATCCTGTACCATTCAGCAGGCTTGGCAGCCTCTCAGTGGCGTCAGGAATGTGAGCTGCTGGTGGGCAGCAAACTTCTCTAGACAAATGGTCTGGATGGCAAACAGGTGCTTCAGTGCCCCTCAGTAAGGAATCTCCAGTTGCTAATAGCTTACGCGCTTTCCTGGTGGCACTGGTTCTAATGCGGGCGGGTGGGTGGCTCACCTTTGCCTGCTTGACTTTTCCGGGATCCTGTCCCTTACTCACGTGCTCTGAATTCTCCAATCCCAGACTATCATGCCTGCTTCCTAGCCCCTGGAACACCTCTGTGAAACCCTCCCCGTATCTGGCATCATTGATAAGTAACTGTAGCAAGACCAACTCAGGGTCGTTTAGATCAAGAAGGAAGCAGGGGGATGGTGACGCCGCAGATTTATAGCTGCTTTGCAAAATAGTACTACGCGTGTGTTAAGTAGCGATTGGTCAAATCCTGTTGTACCTGGTCGCCCAGGAAAGGTATAAGAACCTCGTGTAAAACCTCGTTCGGGGTGCCCCAATTTGAATAGGACACCTCATGCGCACGAATAAAGAATTGGTGCTGCACGGGGTTTTCCCTTTCCTTCCTGTGTCCCACCTACTCCCCTCTTTTCCCTGGGGTATGAGGTGGTCGTGTGCCATCAGCTGTGAGCCGCGCCAACACAGCTCTGTGCATGAAGACCTCTTTCATTGTCCATAGAACAGCAGCCTCGTGAGCCTATCTTGCAGCTCATCGAACTCACGCAGTGCCTCAGCGTGGGCTTCAGGATCCTGTGCCAGGTGCTGGAAGAGGTTGAGTGGCTCGGCCGTTTGGAAGGCTGGGGCAAGGTGATCTCCTCGGGCACGGTCTCATTGCCAAAGAAGAAGTGATCAAGGCGTCTCTCCTCCAGGCAGCAGCACAGGTACCGCATGATATCCTGCAGCCGCGGCAGGAAATCCCTCCTGCGCCAGCCTGACAGGGGTATGGAGGTCAGGAGGTGCATCACAACTGTCTTCAAAGTATAGGTGGAAAAGCCTGTGCCCACCAGGATGCGGGCGCAGATCTGCAGGCATTTGAGGTGGCAGCTGTCATGCGGGGCGTGCCTGGTGATATGCCTGAAGAACTACTGCCACAGCGTAGCTCTCTGGCCGCATTGTTCTTGGGGTGAAGATGGCCTCCGTAGTCTGGCTTCTCCAGAAGATGTCCAAGTCGCATTTCTGCACCCCAATCTTCACCTCAATGAAGAGGCTATACTTGCTTCCTTTTGTCACCTGGAGTTTGGAGGAGTGGCTGGACGGCAGCACTGTTATATGGCATTTGGACAACAGAGTCAAAACCACCCATGCTGCTTCAGATGCATGAGCAGGCAATAGTTGATGTCTGACCTGGCCACTGTATGTGGTCCTTCCCTGAGGCTCATGTTAAAGCTGTGATTAGAAATGTTCCCAGTCTGGTATGGCCCTCAGTTTATTATCTGTTATTGTTTTTTTATGTAGGCAGCGATGAAGTTGCAATAAGAAGACCAAGGGTGATCAAAAGAGACTTCAGAGCCTTGGGACGAATGGTTAAGGGATCAGGAGCACAAGCAGGGTTTTACTTTGTGCTTAAGTAGTGTTTTCCTCTGTGCCTTCAGTTGCAGGGAATGAGGAGGGAAGAAACAAGAAGACCCAGCTGATCAATACCTGGCTCTGTGACTGGTGTCACCAGCAGAATTTTGGGGTTTTTGATCACAGGTCAGTCTCCATGACACTTGGCCAGCTAGCGACAGATGGGGTTCACCTTTCTCAAAGCGGGAAATGGTTGAGAGCCTCTCTGTAAAGATTCAGAGAAAAGCTAATAAAGCAGATGTTCTTGCAGGACTCTACTGTAGATCACCCAGCCAGGATGACAGCACCGATGTATTACTCTCTAAGGAATCAGGGGAAATTTCTAGATCAGTCACCCTAGATTGTCCTTATGGGCGACTTCAATGTCCCAGCTGCGAACTGGGACTGTCATAGAGCAGACACGAACAGGCCCAGGAAATTCCTGAAGGCCACGTTGATGATAACGTTTTGATATGGGTACTAAGGGAGCCGACTAGGAAAGACGCCCTCCTAGATTTGTTGTTTGTGAACAGAGAGGGACTCGTGGGCAAAGTGGTGATTGGTGGCATTCTTGGTCACAGTGACCACGAAATAGCTGAGTTTCCAGTTGTTGGCAACAGGAGGAAAACTGCCAGCAAAACTTCGAGCCTGGCTGTGGGGACAGCAGACTTCAGGCTGCTCAAGGAACTAGTTAGTAAGGTCCCCTGGGCCTCTTCATTAGAGGGTATTGGGGTCCATTAGTGCTGGTCACTTTTTAAGAGCCATCTCTTAAGAGTGCCGGACCAGGCAATTACAAAGTGTTGGAAGTCAAGCAAGCAGTGCAGAAGGCTGTTTTTGCTGAGCAGGGATCTTCTTCTAGAACATAGGTGCAGAAGGAAAAGTGTATAGCCACTGGAAGGAAGGGCAGGCAACACGGGAGGACTACAGAGATGCTGTTCGCCACTGTAGGGAGAAATTCATGCGGCCAAAGCTTGATTAGAGTTCAGGCTGTCTAGCACTGTGAAGGACAACAAAAATGGCTTTTTTAAATATGTTAACAGCAAAAGGAGGATCAGAGATAACATTGGTCCCTTACTTGATGAGGTTGGTCACGTCACAAATAGGGATGTAGACAAAGCAGAGAAGTTTAACACCTTCTTGGCTTCTGTCTTTAACACCAATGATGGGCCCTGGGACCCCCGGAGCCTTGTGTTGGAAGATCGTGACTGGGGGGATGATGAGCTCCCAGCTGACTCTGAACTTGTTTGAGACTTGCTGCTCCAGCTGAATGCGAAAAAATCTATGCAGCCTGACGGGATTCATACCAGGGTACTGAAAGAGCTGGCCAATGTTATCGCAGGACCTTTCTCGATTATTTTTCAGCAGTCTGGGGAGTCTGGAGAGGTTGCAGTTGACTGGAAGCTGGTAAATGTTGTCCCAATTTTCAAGAATGGAAAGAAGGAAGACCCTGGTAATTACAGGCCTGTCAGTCTCACTTCAGTGCCTGGTAAAATTACGGAGAAGGTTATTCTGGGAGTTACTGAAAAACACTTGAGAAGACAATGCAGTCATTGGTCATAGCCAACATGGGTTCACGAGGGGAAAGTTCTGCTTAACTGACTTAATTTCCTTTTATGACAAGGTCACCCATTTAATTGACCAAGGGAAGCCAGTAAATGTGGGGTTTTTTGGATTTTAGCAAAGCTTTTGGTACTGTCTCTCCCAGTATCCTTCCGGACAAAATGTCCAGCACACAGCTAGACAAGTCCATAATATGTTGGGTGAGCAACTGGCTGATGGGTTGGGCTCAAAGAGTTATGGTAAATGGGGTTACATGAGGCTGGTGACCAGTCACCAGTGGGGTCCCACAGGGCTTGATTTTAGGGCCAGCGCTCTTTAATGTTTTTATAAATGATCTGGGTGCAGCAATCGAATGTACATTAATTAAGTTTGCTGATGATACTGAACTAGGAGGAGCTGTGGACTCCCTCAAGGGTAGAGAGGCCTTACAGAGAGATCTGGATAGACTAGAGAGCTGGGCAATCACCAGCCGTATGAAATGTAACAAGAGCAAGTGCGCGATTCTCCACCTGGAATGGGGTAATCAAATCGGGGGATGAGAGGCTGGAGAGCAGCGCTGCAGAATGAGATCTGGGGGTTTGGGTTGAATGCAAATTTAATAGGAGTCAACAGCGTGCCCTGGCAGCCCAAAGGGCCAACTGGGTCCTGGGCTGCATCGAGCACAGCATAGCTAGCTGGTTGAGGGAGGAGATTGTCCCACTCGACACTGCACTGGTGCAGCCCCACCTCGAGTACTGTGTGCAGTTTTGGGCGCCTCAATGTAAGAAGGACATCAGACTATTAGAGTGTGTCTAGGTGTCTAGAGGAGGGCGACCAAGATGGTGAAAGGCCTCGAGGGTAAGGCTTAGGAGGAGCAGCTGAGGTCGCTTGGCTTGATCAGCTTGGAGAAGAGAAGGCTGAGGGGTGACCTCATCGCAGTCTACAACTTCCCCAAGGCGGGCAGCAGAGAGGCAGGTGCTGATCTCCTCTCTCTGGTGACCAGCGACAGGACACGAGGAAATAGAATAATGCTGTGTCAGGGGAAATTCAGACTGGGCCTTAGGAAAAGGTTCTTCCCTAAGAGGGTGGTTGGTCACTGGAACAGGCTCCCCAGGGAAGCGGTCATGGCACTAAGCCTGTCAGAGTTCAAGGAGCCTCTGGATGATGCTCTTAGTCATATGATATAGTTTTAGATAGTCCTGCAAGGAGCAGGGACTCAGACTCAATGATGCTTATGGGTCCCATCCAACTTGAGATATTCTATGATTCTATGATAACAAACTGAGGGACATAAAAGGCTAGGAAATTTCATGGTAACCTGAGCCGCAGGGAGGCAGGCGGCTTCCTAAAAAGGTAGGTCTGCTCAGCAGACCAGAGGAGTAGTGAATGAATTCTTTATTTTGCTTGGCCTGGGCATGTAGCTCTTGCTTTACGTACTAAACTGTCCTCTCTCAACCCACACGTTTTCCCACTTTTATGCTTCAGAGTCTCTCCTCCATCCCACTGGGGGAAAGGGACTGAGTAGCTGTGTGATGCCAAGCTGCCTACTGGCATTAACCCACAACACCTGGGAAGCCAAAGCCCAGGGAATCATTGAAACCAGAGCCCACTGCATCAGCTCTTCTGCAAAATGCTCGCTGACTCTGCCGCAGCTGAGCTGTCAGCACCCTATGCCCGCGTTCGCCATCAAAGTGATGCACAGAGACTCATGGATGCAGCGTTTCTTCAAACAAGTGATTTATTGCCATCTTTGTCCACGGCCAGTCTCCCGGAGGGAACGGACTCTCTCGAAGAGGGAGGGCAGTCACCGTCCAGGTGGTAACGGAGTCTCTGTTGCAAGGCTCCTTGCAATGGCCCCTTCAGCTGCATCGGGTCCCACTCCCCAGAGTGTGCTTCTGCTGTGGAGGAAAGATGCGGCAGCAATTCCCACTGCCGCATGAGCAGCGTGTTCTCTGTGTCCAGCCTGCTCAGTTCTGCAGCACGAGCTCCCCGGGGAGTGTCCTCAGGCCTGGCCCTGTGCTTGGAGAACTGCTCGTCTGGCACAGCACAGCTCTCTGGCCACGTCCTGCTGCTGGTAACACTGGCCTCTACCTACTCGATGCTCAGGAAGGTGTCTGAGCCATCTTGCTGCACCCCAAACATCACCTCAATCAGGAGGGTAATATCGTCCGTGTTTGTCAGCCGGAGCTTGCCTGAGCGCCTGGAAGGTAGCACTGTTAGACGGCAGTGTTGCGACAGAGGCAAAGCCACCCAGGCTGCTTTTACCAATATCTGGAACCAGAGGGTGGTTTTCTCCATGTCTAGGTAGGGGCCGGTGCAGAGGGTGTCTAGGAGGCTGGCGCCCTGATTCCTCCTCAGCTCCTCCTCGGGGTGGTGGAGGAAGCACAGCATGTCCTCCACCAGCTGCTCCCTCGTGCAGGTGCACTCGAGCTCCACGCGGAGACTGGCATGCCTCGCTGGCATCTCCTCCATGGTGCCCAGTTCCAGGTGGAAGGTGTGCCCACGGGGGGGCTTCAGGGGCACAAGCAGGCAGAAGACAGCATCATGCTTATGAGGACTCCAACTTTCTAAGGCACTGCCCACCCCAATGGCTGGCTTCAGTTGCGGCATGAAAGTATTCCTGGAAAGCTTTCGGCAGATGCGGAGAAGTTCATCCACCAGCTCCTCCACCATCACGAACGATTCTGGCAGGTCCAGGAGGCGACTGGACAAAACTCTGCCCACATGCAGTGCAACACTGGGTTTTACTGCCTGCTCCTTATTATGTGCCTTCTTTCTGGAGCTGCCCTCCTTGCGGCTGCTGGCTGGCTGACGGCTTCCTTTCCTGAGCCACCAGCAGAGCCCAAAGAGCAGGACCAGGACTCCAGCAACGGCCCAGAATTGCCACTGCTGCAAGGCAGCAAAGAGCAGGGCTCCCCAGGCAAAGGCGCTCTGCTCCTGGCTCCTCTGCTCCAGCTCCTGCAGCAGCCGAGTCATCTCCTGGCTCAGCTGCTCCGCACACTGCTGCATGCACTCGGGCGTGGCCTCATCCAGCTCATCCCTGACCATCTGCGGGTACTGGAGGAGGCTTTGCACAATGAGTGCGAGGAATATTGCGACAGCCATGGCCTGCAGGAGGAGGGAGAGAAGGGGTTCAGTGGGGCTGGGAGGGAGGGAGCTGCTGGTGGTGGGGGGGCAGAGATGAGAGCCGCAGGGATCTGGGGACATGTAGGAGAGGGGGCGAGGCATCGTGGGAGGCAGGAAGGCCTGCTGTCAGCCCCGGCGGCGGCAGCAGCACAGTGCCCTGCCCAAGGCGCTCCCACGAGTGTCTGGGCCCTCGAGGCAGGGTGAGAACCCACCCCCCTGGGGCTCCGCGTTCCTGCCCACGCCCTCCTCCAGCTCAGCCTCCCCCCGCGTGCGCACTCACCGCTGGCCCAGGCCGGACTGGGGCAGCGCTGCCTGCTGGCGCCCCTTATAACCACCCCCATTGTGACTCCTGCCCTGTGCTGTCACAGGCGCCAGAGCGCATCACAGGCACGCCCGCCAGCCAGCCCCAGCCTTTGGCCCTACCCCGGCTCAGCGACTCACAGCTGCCCCAGGCAGCCGACGCCCCGACACCCACAAAGTGCAGACCCACCCGGCAGGACGTGGCTCCCAGGGGCTCCCTTTACAAAGCAGACAGAAGCCTCCCAAGCCCTTACCAAACATAAAATCGGGTGACGTAACCCATGGATGCTTGTTCCTTGAGATGCCATCCTGTGAGATGGGATCGGCTCCCTTGGTGCTGACCTCTGTGCTTGTGGACATGGGTGTGCTCTTGGTGCCTTCGTGACACCGATGGTGGGTGGTGGTGTATATCCTGGTGGTGGGGTGGGACCTGCCCATGGCAGGACCTCTGCTCCTGCTGTGCCACTGCGAGAGGACATTGCTTCCAAAGAGACATTTCCCAGGGTGATGAGGGGGTGCGGGTGGAGATTTCCCAGGGGGAAACTCGCTCTGCCGATAGAGCAGCGTCTTCTCCATGTCCAGCATGTTCAGCTCTGCGGTACCAAGTCCCTGGGGAGTGTCTGGGACAGGCAGATTCTCTACCCGGAACCCAGTGAACAAGCCTCTTGCTTGGTCCCTGCCCAGACGGAGCTGCCAGGGAGTTTCCCGGCCCTTGTGAAATCAGCACCATGGCCGTGACAGTGCGAGGGGAAAGCAGGCGAAAATCATCTTCGTAGCCACTGTGGTCTTCACCGGCTGCTGCGCTGGGGAGACCATTGAGAGGAGGATGGTGCCGCTCTCGGCAGAGGGCTGCTGTGCAGGGATTTCCCTTTCCTTTCTGTGTCCCACGTTCTCCCCTCTTTTTCCCTGGGGTATGGGGTCAGGTGAATGCCATCAGCTCCCAACAAACCTGGCTTCTCAAAGGTAGAGCCATGACCAGAGAAGCCAAAACCTTGAGTACCAGCTACGCAGCCAGGCATTCAGTGCTCAGTTTGTCTGCTCCTTCCCGAACCCCTTCCTCCTCCTGGCGGGATAGAGGAGAACACCGCCTGTGCTCCTGATCCTTTTAGCATTGCTCCGAGGGACACGCGGCCTCTTTTGCTGCTTCTAAGTTGCCTCGTCACAGTATTGTTTGACCCTACTTTGCGTAGCAGGACTGGATGATATCCTGTACCATTCAGCAGGCTTGGCAGCCTCTCAGTGGCGTCAGGAATGTGAGCTGCTGGTGGGCAGCAAACTTCTCTAGACAAATTGTCTGGATGGCAAACAGGTGCTTCAGTGCCCCTCAGTAAGGAATCTCCAGTTGCTAATAGCTTACGCGCTTTCCTGGTGGCACTGGTTCTAATGCGGGCGGGTGGGTGGCTCACCTTTGCCTGCTTGACTTTTCCGGGATCCTGTCCCTTACTCACGTGCTCTGAATTCTCCAATCCCAGACTATCATGCCTGCTTCCTAGCCCCTGGAACACCTCTGTGAAACCCTCCCCGTATCTGGCATCATTGATAAGTAACTGTAGCAAGACCAACTCAGGGTCGTTTAGATCAAGAAGGAAGCAGGGGGATGGTGACGCCGCAGATTTATAGCTGCTTTGCAAAATAGTACTACGCGTGTGTTAAGTAGCGATTGGTCAAATCCTGTTGTACCTGGTCGCCCAGGAAAGGTATAAGAACCTCGTGTAAAACCTCGTTCGGGGTGCCCCAATTTGAATGGGACACCTCATGCGCACGAATAAAGAATTGGTGCTGCACGGGGTTTTCCCTTTCCTTCCTGTGTCCCGCCTACTCCCCTCTTTTCCCTGGGGTATGAGGTGGTCGTGTGCCATCAGCTGTGAGCCGCGCAAACACAGCTCTGTGCATGAAGACCTCTTTCATTGTCCATAGAACAGCAGCCTCGTGAGCCTATCTTGCAGCTCATCGAACTCACGCAGTGCCTCAGCGTGGGCTTCAGGATCCTGTGCCAGGTGCTGGAAGAGGTTGAGTGGCTCGGCCGTTTGGAAGGCTGGGGCAAGGTGATCTCCTCGGGCACGGTCTCATTGCCAAAGAAGAAGTGATCAAGGCGTTTCTCCTCCAGGCAGCAGCACAGGTACCGCATGATATCCTGCAGCCGCGGCAGGAAATCCCTCCTGCGCCAGCCTGACAGGGGTATGGAGGTCAGGAGGTGCATCACAACTGTCTTCAAAGTATAGGTGGAAAAGCCTGTGCCCACCAGGATGCGGGCGCAGATCTGCAGGCATTTGAGGTGGCAGCTGTCATGCGGGGCGTGCCTGGTGATATGCCTGAAGAACTACTGCCACAGCGTAGCTCTCTGGCCGCATTGTTCTTGGGGTGAAGATGGCCTCCGTAGTCTGGCTTCTCCAGAAGATGTCCAAGTCGCATTTCTGCACCCCAATCTTCACCTCAATGAAGAGGCTATACTTGCTTCCTTTTGTCACCTGGAGTTTGGAGGAGTGGCTGGACGGCAGCACTGTTATATGGCATTTGGACAACAGAGTCAAAACCACCCATGCTGCTTCAGATGCATGAGCAGGCAATAGTTGATGTCTGACCTGGCCACTGTATGTGGTCCTTCCCTGAGGCTCATGTTAAAGCTGTGATTAGAAATGTTCCCAGTCTGGTATGGCCCTCAGTTTATTATCTGTTATTGTTTTTTTATGTAGGCAGCGATGAAGTTGCAATAAGAAGACCAAGGGTGATCAAAAGAGACTTCAGAGCCTTGGGACGAATGGTTAAGGGATCAGGAGCACAAGCAGGGTTTTACTTTGTGCTTAAGTAGTGTTTTCCTCTGTGCCTTCAGTTGCAGGGAATGAGGAGGGAAGAAACAAGAAGACCCAGCTGATCAATACCTGGCTCTGTGACTGGTGTCACCAGCAGAATTTTGGGGTTTTTGATCACAGGTCAGTCTCCATGACACTTGGCCAGCTAGCGACAGATGGGGTTCACCTTTCTCAAAGCGGGAAATGGTTGAGAGCCTCTCTGTAAAGATTCAGAGAAAAGCTAATAAAGCAGATGTTCTTGCAGGACTCTACTGTAGATCACCCAGCCAGGATGACAGCACCGATGTATTACTCTCTAAGGAATCAGGGGAAATTTCTAGATCAGTCACCCTAGATTGTCCTTATGGGCGACTTCAATGTCCCAGCTGCGAACTGGGACTGTCATAGAGCAGACACGAACAGGCCCAGGAAATTCCTGAAGGCCACGTTGATGATAACGTTTTGATATGGGTACTAAGGGAGCCGACTAGGAAAGACGCCCTCCTAGATTTGTTGTTTGTGAACAGAGAGGGACTCGTGGGCAAAGTGGTGATTGGTGGCATTCTTGGTCACAGTGACCACGAAATAGCTGAGTTTCCAGTTGTTGGCAACAGGAGGAAAACTGCCAGCAAAACTTCGAGCCTGGCTGTGGGGACAGCAGACTTCAGGCTGCTCAAGGAACTAGTTAGTAAGGTCCCCTGGGCCTCTTCATTAGAGGGTATTGGGGTCCATTAGTGCTGGTCACTTTTTAAGAGCCATCTCTTAAGAGTGCCGGACCAGGCAATTACAAAGTGTTGGAAGTCAAGCAAGCAGTGCAGAAGGCTGTTTTTGCTGAGCAGGGATCTTCTTCTAGAACATAGGTGCAGAAGGAAAAGTGTATAGCCACTGGAAGGAAGGGCAGGCAACACGGGAGGACTACAGAGATGCTGTTCGCCACTGTAGGGAGAAATTCATGCGGCCAAAGCTTGATTAGAGTTCAGGCTGTCTAGCACTGTGAAGGACAACAAAAATGGCTTTTTTAAATATGTTAACAGCAAAAGGAGGATCAGAGATAACATTGGTCCCTTACTTGATGAGGTTGGTCACGTCACAAATAGGGATGTAGACAAAGCAGAGAAGTTTAACGCCTTCTTGGCTTCTGTCTTTAACACCAATGATGGGCCCTGGGACCCCCGGAGCCTTGTGTTGGAAGATCGTGACTGGGGGGATGATGAGCTCCCAGCTGACTCTGAACTTGTTTGAGACTTGCTGCTCCAGCTGAATGCGAAAAAATCTATGCAGCCTGACGGGATTCATACCAGGGTACTGAAAGAGCTGGCCAATGTTATCGCAGGACCTTTCTCGATTATTTTTCAGCAGTCTGGGGAGTCTGGAGAGGTTGCAGTTGACTGGAAGCTGGTAAATGTTGTCCCAATTTTCAAGAATGGAAAGAAGGAAGACCCTGGTAATTACAGGCCTGTCAGTCTCACTTCAGTGCCTGGTAAAATTACGGAGAAGGTTATTCTGGGAGTTACTGAAAAACACTTGAGAGACAATGCAGTCATTGGTCATAGCCAACATGGGTTCACGAGGGGAAAGTTCTGCTTAACTGACTTAATTTCCTTTTATGACAAGGTCACCCATTTAATTGACCAAGGGAAGCCAGTAAATGTGGGGTTTTTTGGATTTTAGCAAAGCTTTTGGTACTGTCTCTCCCAGTATCCTTCCGGACAAAATGTCCAGCACACAGCTAGACAAGTCCATAATATGTTGGGTGAGCAACTGGCTGATGGGTTGGGCTCAAAGAGTTATGGTAAATGGGGTTACATGAGGCTGGTGACCAGTCACCAGTGGGGTCCCACAGGGCTTGATTTTAGGGCCAGCGCTCTTTAATGTTTTTATAAATGATCTGGGTGCAGCAATCGAATGTACATTAATTAAGTTTGCTGATGATACTGAACTAGGAGGAGCTGTGGACTCCCTCAAGGGTAGAGAGGCCTTACAGAGAGATCTGGATAGACTAGAGAGCTGGGCAATCACCAGCCGTATGAAATGTAACAAGAGCAAGTGCGCGATTCTCCACCTGGAATGGGGTAATCAAATCGGGGGATGAGAGGCTGGAGAGCAGCGCTGCAGAATGAGATCTGGGGGTTTGGGTTGAATGCAAATTTAATAGGAGTCAACAGCGTGCCCTGGCAGCCCAAAGGGCCAACTGGGTCCTGGGCTGCATCGAGCACAGCATAGCTAGCTGGTTGAGGGAGGAGATTGTCCCACTCGACACTGCACTGGTGCAGCCCCACCTCGAGTACTGTGTGCAGTTTTGGGCGCCTCAATGTAAGAAGGACATCAGACTATTAGAGTGTGTCTAGGTGTCTAGAGGAGGGCGACCAAGATGGTGAAAGGCCTCGAGGGTAAGGCTTAGGAGGAGCAGCTGAGGTCGCTTGGCTTGATCAGCTTGGAGAAGAGAAGGCTGAGGGGTGACCTCATCGCAGTCTACAACTTCCCCAAGGCGGGCAGCAGAGAGGCAGGTGCTGATCTCCTCTCTCTGGTGACCAGCGACAGGACACGAGGAAATAGAATAATGCTGTGTCAGGGGAAATTCAGACTGGGCCTTAGGAAAAGGTTCTTCCCTAAGAGGGTGGTTGGTCACTGGAACAGGCTCCCCAGGGAAGCGGTCATGGCACTAAGCCTGTCAGAGTTCAAGGAGCCTCTGGATGATGCTCTTAGTCATATGATATAGTTTTAGATAGTCCTGCAAGGAGCAGGGACTCAGACTCAATGATGCTTATGGGTCCCATCCAACTTGAGATATTCTATGATTCTATGATAACAAACTGAGGGACATAAAAGACTAGGAAATTTCATGGTAACCTGAGCCGCAGGGAGGCAGGCGGCTTCCTAAAAAGGTAGGTCTGCTCAGCAGACCAGAGGAGTAGTGAATGAATTCTTTATTTTGCTTGGCCTGGGCATGTAGCTCTTGCTTTACGTACTAAACTGTCCTCTCTCAACCCACACGTTTTCCCACTTTTATGCTTCAGAGTCTCTCCTCCATCCCACTGGGGGAAAGGGACTGAGTAGCTGTGTGATGCCAAGCTGCCTACTGGCATTAACCCACAACACCTGGGAAGCCAAAGCCCAGGGAATCATTGAAACCAGAGCCCACTGCATCAGCTCTTCTGCAAAATGCTCGCTGACTCTGCCGCAGCTGAGCTGTCAGCACCCTATGCCCGCGTTCGCCATCAAAGTGATGCACAGAGACTCATGGATGCAGCGTTTCTTCAAACAAGTGATTTATTGCCATCTTTGTCCACGGCCAGTCTCCCGGAGGGAACGGACTCTCTCGAAGAGGGAGGGCAGTCACCGTCCAGGTGGTAACGGAGTCTCTGTTGCAAGGCTCCTTGCAATGGCCCCTTCAGCTGCATCGGGTCCCACTCCCCAGAGTGTGCTTCTGCTGTGGAGGAAAGATGCGGCAGCAATTCCCACTGCCGCATGAGCAGCGTGTTCTCTGTGTCCAGCCTGCTCAGTTCTGCAGCACGAGCTCCCCGGGGAGTGTCCTCAGGCCTGGCCCTGTGCTTGGAGAACTGCTCGTCTGGCACAGCACAGCTCTCTGGCCACGTCCTGCTGCTGGTAACACTGGCCTCTACCTACTCGATGCTCAGGAAGGTGTCTGAGCCATCTTGCTGCACCCCAAACATCACCTCAATCAGGAGGGTAATATCGTCCGTGTTTGTCAGCCGGAGCTTGCCTGAGCGCCTGGAAGGTAGCACTGTTAGACGGCAGTGTTGCGACAGAGGCAAAGCCACCCAGGCTGCTTTTACCAATATCTGGAACCAGAGGGTGGTTTTCTCCATGTCTAGGTAGGGGCCGGTGCAGAGGGTGTCTAGGAGGCTGGCGCCCTGATTCCTCCTCAGCTCCTCCTCGGGGTGGTGGAGGAAGCACAGCATGTCCTCCACCAGCTGCTCCCTCGTGCAGGTGCACTCGAGCTCCACGCGGAGACTGGCATGCCTCGCTGGCATCTCCTCCATGGTGCCCAGTTCCAGGTGGAAGGTGTGCCCACGGGGGGGCTTCAGGGGCACAAGCAGGCAGAAGACAGCATCATGCTTATGAGGACTCCAACTTTCTAAGGCACTGCCCACCCCAATGGCTGGCTTCAGTTGCGGCATGAAAGTATTCCTGGAAAGCTTTCGGCAGATGCGGAGAAGTTCATCCACCAGCTCCTCCACCATCACGAACGATTCTGGCAGGTCCAGGAGGCGACTGGACAAAACTCTGCCCACATGCAGTGCAACACTGGGTTTTACTGCCTGCTCCTTATTATGTGCCTTCTTTCTGGAGCTGCCCTCCTTGCGGCTGCTGGCTGGCTGACGGCTCCCTTTCCTGAGCCACCAGCAGAGCCCAAAGAGCAGGACCAGGACTCCAGCAATGGCCCAGAATTGCCACTGCTGCAAGGCAGCAAAGAGCAGGGCTCCCCAGGCAAAGGCGCTCTGCTCCTGGCTCCTCTGCTCCAGCTCCTGCAGCAGCCGAGTCATCTCCTGGCTCAGCTGCTCCGCACACTGCTGCATGCACTCGGGCGTGGCCTCATCCAGCTCATCCCTGACCATCTGCGGGTACTGGAGGAGGCTTTGCACAATGAGTGCGAGGAATATTGCGACAGCCATGGCCTGCAGGAGGAGGGAGAGAAGGGGTTCAGTGGGGCTGGGAGGGAGGGAGCTGCTGGTGGTGGGGGGGCAGAGATGAGAGCCGCAGGGATCTGGGGACATGTAGGAGAGGGGGCGAGGCATCGTGGGAGGCAGGAAGGCCTGCTGTCAGCCCCGGCGGCGGCAGCAGCACAGTGCCCTGCCCAAGGCGCTCCCACGAGTGTCTGGGCCCTCGAGGCAGGGTGAGAACCCACCCCCCTGGGGCTCCGCGTTCCTGCCCACGCCCTCCTCCAGCTCAGCCTCCCCCCGCGTGCGCACTCACCGCTGGCCCAGGCCGGACTGGGGCAGCGCTGCCTGCTGGCGCCCCTTATAACCACCCCCATTGTGACTCGTGCCCTGTGCTGTCACAGGCACCAGAGCGCATCACAGGCACGCCCGCCAGCCAGCCCCAGCCTTTGGCCCTACCCCGGCTCAGCGACTCACAGCTGCCCCAGGCAGCCGAAGCCCCGACACCCACAAAGTGCAGACCCACCCGGCAGGACGTGGCTCCCAGGGGCTCCCTTTACAAAGCAGACAGAAGCCTCCCAAGCCCTTACCAAACATAAAATCGGGTGACATAACCCATGGATGCTTGTTCCTTGAGATGCCATCCTGTGAGATGGGATCGGCTCCCTTGGTGCTGACCTCTGTGCTTGTGGACATGGGTGTGCTCTTGGTGCCTTCGTGACACCGATGGTGGGTGGTGGTGTATATCCTGGTGGTGGGGTGGGACCTGCCCACGGCAGGACCTCTGCTCCTGCTGTGCCACTGCGAGAGGACAGGGACCCTCAGATTGATAAGGGATCAAGTACGGTCCGATGAGCAGTCCACGAAAAGAGGGGGTGGAAGCCGGCCGGAACAGGTGAGCGCTACCCTAGGACTCGGGAAAATTTAGCGCGCTAAGAAAACAAAGGGAATCTTGCTCTGATCAAGCGAGCGGCCGGGAGGAGAATGGGGTCTTCTTTGTCAAAGGAAGAGGCGGCAGTGCTCAAGTTTCTCCTACATATACTCTCTACGAGAGGACTGAGTTATGATCTGTGTATGGGATCACCCGGCTAAACCTGTTTCAGAGCACCAAGGCAAGATGCAGGGAGTTGTGATTGGACTCAGCTTTGTCTCACCTTGACAAATCCTTATCTATGCAGAGAGGACCTGGGGGGAGCTGTGGAAACGGCTCAGCCCGGGGTTGTCTGAACACTGCCGGAACCCGAAACCCAAAACCCAAATGGAGCCTGAATGATCCCTTAACAAACAAAATGCCCTGAGTACCATTCCACCACTATTCAGTAACTGTGTGCTAGACATCACTAAATTACCACATAGACTAAGGAGCCGAGCCATCAAGGCACCAGAGATAAACATTCGTGCATAAGCCTGCCCCCACCCATCAAATCAGGGAATAAAAAAACCCGTAAGGTTTGGGCAGAAAAATGGGGAGAGTCGCTTTTCCAAGGGTACAGCTGGCCTGTAGGAGATTCTTTCCCCCTTGTCCAGGACGCTGTACAAAGTAACTTCCCAGGGATTAAGAGGCCTTACCTGAGAGAGGGGGTAAGTGATTAAGAAACATACGTATGGTATTTGGCATGCTTTAAGACTGTGATTAGTGCACTCTTTTTTTTGTAAGGTATTAATATCTAGCACGCTTGTGAATTGTGTATTTAATTGCAATAGTGCATTCCTCCATTGTATCCATAAAAGAACCTGCAATAGTGGCGTATTGGACCTGTGAGTGAAGTTCAAATAAATTGTTAATTTGAACCTGACAGTGAAGTCTTTCTCTCCGTCACAACCTGTCTACCTCGAAGGCGCTGTTAATTTGGGCACGCAATAAAAGACTTATCCCCACGATTGAGGCTGCCTATGCTCAGGACACTTGGTCTCATTTATCGATGCAGCAACAGCAAGCTTTGCAAAAGATAACCAAGAAATTAGTCAGTGGGGCATCACAACGATTCATTACAGAACTACCTATGCACTTACTTATTGTTAATTCCAGTAAAAGTAGGAACCATGTTTTAGGTCTCTTAATCCAGCAATCACCAAAAAGTGTTGTAATATTAGAATGGCTTTTCTTGTCATATCAGCCTAAGACAACAGTGTCTACTAGAATAGAACTGCTTGCAAATATCATCATAAAGGGAAGGCGTCGCAGTATTGATTTAACAGGGCAGGATCCAGAACGAATTTATATTCCTGTTAAGCAATCCTATTTAGATTGGCTTTTGTCCTCTTCTGATATTTTACAATATGCTTTTGCAGAATATACTGGTCAGATTACTAATGCTTACCCACCCACAAGACTTTTACCGTTGTTACAGGACCAAGCGTTTGAAGAATCTCCGCAATTATGAGAAACGCCTGTCCCAGGGCTTACCATTTTTACCGATGCAGGAAAAAAGTCAAAACGAGCCGCTATTACTTGGTGTGTTCAGGGACAATGGCATTCCCAATTGCTTACGGGTTGTCCGCAAGATTCGTTGCAAACATTAGAGCTAAAGGCCGTGGTTTGGGCTTTTCAGAATTGGGCAACTCAACCTCTTAACATTGTTTCTGATTCTTTGTATGCGGTGGGTACTGTTAAACGGATTGAACGATCTATGGTACGTGAGGTGAAAAACCCGATATTATACCAGTTGTTGTTACAGATGTTGCATTTGTTAAATCAGCGAACCAATCCTCATTTTATTACGCATATTCACAGCCATCAGTTTGACTCTGGTCTGGCCATTGGCAATAACAGAGCAGATGACTTAGTTGCCGCCGCTTGGGAAAATCGCCAAACTAACCTGTTTGCGCAAGCCCGGAGTTCCCATGAATTTTTTCACCAATCGGCTAAAGTTTTAGTGAGACAATTTAATCTTTCTATTTCTGATGCCCGTGGCATTGTGCAATCATGTCCGGACTGCCAAATTACAGGTCTGGGATTGGGTTTAGGAGTCAATCCTCGTGGATTGCATGCTTTACAATTGTGGCAGATGGACGTCACTCATATTCCTGAATTTGGGCGTCAAAAATATGTTCATGTAAGCATTGACACATATTCTCTGGCTATGTGGGCAACGGCGCAGACAGGTGAAACGGCGAGACATGTGGTTAGACATATGTGTGCATCCATCGCTGTGTTAGGTGTACCTAATGAAATTAAAACCGATAACGGGCCTGCTTCTGTTTCGCATCGCTTCGCACATTTTTGTACCCAGTGGGGCATCCGTAGGTCTACGGGTATTCCACATTCCCTGACGGGACAGGCCATAGTAGAACGTGCTCATGCTAGGCTGAAATCGCTTTTGCAAAAACAAAAAGGGGGAGACTCATCCCTGTGTCCAGCTGAACAGCTTGCAAAAGTGCTGTGTGTGTTAATTTTTTTACACTTAACGGGCGATCGCAAGTCCCCCCCAATAGTGATACATCATTTATCGCTGAAATCTGGCCTGCAGCCCTCGACACCTGTGCGGGTACAGTTCAAGGACCCAATTTCTGGGGAATGGAAAGGTCCTGCTGAAGTTAAAATGACTGGGAGAGGTTATGCTTGGATCTTAACAGATCAGGGTCCACGGTGGGTCCCAGCACGGTGGATTAGACCATGGAAAGAACCTCCTCCTTCGATTGACCCCGTCCAGTTGAATGACAACTGAATACGTGCACTGTGCCACCTGCGGACGACAAGAATTTCGTTGTCGAGGATTAGCGGGACATTGGTGTCATGACTGTTTAGAAGGACAATACCAAATCGGTTCGCAATGCTTCTCGCATCATGGTAGCAACACGTCACGAGCCTGAGGCCAACTCTGACAGACTGCTCCAACAGACTCAGTTATGGTATACGCGGATCTGGCAGCAAATGAATTCCGGGAACTCATCCACATAAGACTGGCCTTTTTAGAATTCTGATGAATATGTATGATTTTTCTGTATATGAACTGAGGTGCTTTGCTAACCCGTTGGAGCACTCATGGTGGACAAATCCCCAGTGCTGCCCAGCGCTGTATTAAAGAATGCCTGCTTAATAACAAACTAGTTGTTATTAAGTTATTCATCTTGGAAAACCGTCCTGATCGCGGGCTTGGTACCGACTTTGTTGTTTCAGTTTTAGATGGGACAATCTCTGTCCGGCTGCAGGAACCTCTGAATCGGCGACTCCCTAGGCCAGCCCCAGAGATTTCTCTGGAGGGACTCACCGATTCAGTGGATCCTTGCGGGGGCAGACAAGGACCTCTGGTAAGAATAAGGCATTCTTTTTTGTTAGAGACCAGTCATTTGAAGCTGCTCATAAGTCACGGTTTGTGAGAACCCCGCCGGGTGGCATACAATTGCATATATGATTTGTATTAATCACTTGGTTACTACGTTGCATGATTTGTATTGATCATTTGGTTAGTACTGTCATTTGGTTGTGAATGAATGGGAACAAACTAAATCAAAGTGTGCTGATTTGTTTAAATATAATAGGGATAGACGAAGGAACAGATAAATATGGAGCGGTGGTTGTTATTTATGGGCTTGTTAGCGTTACCTGGTGGAAGCCTTACTGCTTTCTCCGGTAATTCGTTTGTCACCTCACTTCAAAAGGTAAATATCACTGGGTTGAAGGAATGTTGGGTTTGTGGTACGGCTGATCAATATCAGAACCCCGTAACTGGTATTCCGATAACGAATTGGAGTGCATACAATACCTATGAACTACTCAACACTAGTGGTCAATGTAGAAATTTATCTAGCCCCTTACAGGATCATCCCTAGTCATTACAGCTACTCAATAAGTCTGTTGTTTTTATCAATTATACTTATGATAACAAGGCAGTAACCTGGAATGAAATGTCCTCACCCTATTATGGGAATTTTAATACCTCGAAGGGGAATTGGACGAGAGTGCGGTTGAAATACGGTCCATTTAATGCACTTAGACAAGGTCCACAAAACAACACGTTGGGTATAGATCTCCAACAGTGGACCGACTTTCTCTATGCTCTCACTGGGCAGAATAAAAGCCTCGTGATCACGGTCACCTGTGACCTACAACCAGGCCTATGGTGGCTGTGTGGTGATTTGATAGCCAGAAAGCAGTTGCCTGGCAACTGGACTGGGCACTATACTCTTGGAATGTTAATACCAAACCTCCAAGTTTTTAATCATTCTGACATGCATGGTATCGTGCGTGGTGTTTGGACGCGGTCACGATGTCGGAGAAGCCGAGAGAATCCCTTGAGCATTTACAATACCTGTTTTCACAGCTTTGTTAGGGCAATCTTTCCTACATTGGGTATTCAACAGTTAGAGCAAGCCCTGGTAAATATTTCCACAGAAATGGAGCTCATTGCCAATGCTACAGCCGCAGCCATCACTGCGTTGCAGATGGAAGTTCCATCCTTGAAAGAGGTTGTATGGCAGAATCGCCGAGCCCTTGACCTCCTCACCGCCCAGGTGGGAGGAGTCTGTACCCTTATAAACGAGTCTTGTTGTGCTTATGTAGATCAGTCAGGGGTAATTTTATCCAATGTACAACAAATATGGGATCACACAAAAATCTTACATGCTGTCACCCAGGACAACGTTTCATGGTTAGAATCATTGTTTAAATCGTAGGGCATTACAGGATGGTTAGCAACCCTGGTTAAAACTGGGCTGTTTATATTGCTTGTCATTTTTGTAGCATTGCTTGTGTTGCCTTGTTTATTTCAATGTTTTCAAAAGGCATTAGAAGGAATGGTGCGAAGAGTATGGTTCAACCAAGTGCCAGTTCTCTCCGATGAGCCTTGGAGTGTTCAAAAAAAAGAAGGGGGAATTGTGGGAGATTTTCTGGTAAGAAATGGACATCCTGTGAACACTCCAAGCACTGAAAATCTGTACTTAACTTGTATATAGGCCTCTGTACTCAAAGGTTATGAGCGAACAATGATTTGGACTGAAAGGTTACCTTCGGGCAGCATGAATGCTGTGTAATCTAAAAGCAGAACAAGAAAAGGGAGGAAAGCATGATAAAGACAGAACTTCAGCCAGGATATAGGCGGGAGCCACGTTCGTGTGAACAGCTAGCTTTAACCAATGGTGGAATGCTTAGAGTCGCGTGCTTGCTTGCTGAAAACCAATCATAAGGCTGACGGCGCGTGTAATGCGATAACAGAAGGTATATTAACTGAGCTATCTGCGCAATAAAGTGGCATCAAACTGATCATATTGGTCGTCGTGTTGTTGTCCGTGACTTCCGCGTCAACAGCTAGTACCTCTGCGAACAGCTTTTCCCATATCGCAAATGGTTTTAAACGCAACCTTTTCATGATCACTATGGCCCAGACAGTCACCAACCATCACTTCACCCACGAGACCATCTCTATGTACAAACAGCAGGTCTAGGAGGGCACCTTTCCTACTCGGCTCCCTTAGTACCCTTAGTAATCAAAACGTTATCTTCAGCGTGGCCTTCAGGAATTTCCTGGGCCTGTTCGTGTCTGTCCCATGACAGTCCCAATTTGCAGCTGGGAAGTTGAAGTCTCCCGTAAGGACAACATAGGGCGACTGATCCAGAGATTTCCCTTGATTCCTTAGAGAGTAATACATCGGTGCCGTCATCCTGGCTGGGTGATCCATAGTAGAGTCCTGCAAGAACATCTGCTTTATTAGCTTTTCCCCTAATCTTTACGCAAAGGCTCTCGACCATGTCGTCCCCAACTGCAAGCGCTGTACAGCCCAACCCCTCCTTTACATACAGCGCTACCCCACCGCCTCGCCTGCCCTGCCCTGCCTCTCTCTCCTGAAGAGCCTGTAACAGTCCATCAGAGCACTCCAGTCACAGGACTCTTGCCAACAAGTCTCACTGAGGCCAATGATGTCGTAGCTCTGGGACTGAGCCAAGACCTCTAGTCCCTCCTGTCTATCCCTCACACCGTGTGCATTAGTGTACAAACATTTCAAAAGCGCTCCAGTGTACTCACCACATCGTGGAGTAGAGGGAAAGCTCTCACTAGCACACCGTCCCTCAAACATTGTCATGCCGTCCCTTAGCTTATCACTAGTAAGCCTGATTTATTCCCTTCCCCCCTTCAAAGCTAGTTTAAAACTCTTTCAATCAGCCCCGCTAACTGGTGAGCAAAAATACTTTTCCCCCATGGAGAACGGTGAATCTCGTCAGGCCCCAGCAGGCCTGGAGTCAGGTAGACCATCCCGTGATGGAAAAACCCCAAATTCTGCTAGTGACGCTAGCCCCAGAGCCAGGTATTGATAAGCTGTGTCCGCCTGCTTGTTTCGATGTCATTCCCTACGACTGCGAGGACAGAGGAGAACACTACCTGTGCTCCTGATCCCTTTACCAATCTCCCCGAGGCCCTGAAGTCTCTTTTGACCGCCCTTGGGCTTCTCATCGCGACTTTGTTGGTACCCACATGAAAAAGCAAGAGTGGCTAATAATCTGAGGGCCGTACTAGGTTAGGAAGTTTCCTGGTAACGCCTTCACCCTGAGCCGCAGGGAGGCAGAACGCTTCCCGAAAAGGCAGGTGTGCTCAGCAGAGCAGGGGAGTAGTGAATGAATTCTTTAATTTGCTTGGCCTGGGCATGTAGCTCTTGCATTACCTACTAAGCTGTCCTCTCTCAACCCACACGTTTTCCCACTTTTATGCTTCAGAGTCTCTCCTCCATCCCACTGGGGGAAAGGGATTGAGCAGCAGCGTGATGCCAAGCTGCCTACTGGCATTAACCCACAACACCTGGGAAGCCAAAGCCCAGGAAATCATTGAAACCAGAGCCCACTGCATCAGCTCTTCTGCAAAATGCTCGCTGACTCTGCCGCAGCTGAGCTGTCAGCACCCTATGCCCGCGTTCGCCATCAAAGTGATGCACAGAGACTCATGGATGCAGCGTTTCTTCAAACAAGTGATTTATTGCCATCTTTGTCCACGGCCAATCTCCCGGAGGGAATGGACTCTCTCGAAGAGGGAGGGCAGTCACCGTCCAGGTGGTAACGGGAGTCTCTGTCACAAGCCTTCTTGCAACAGCCTCTTCAGCTGCATCGGCTCAGACTCCCCAGAGTGTGCTTTTGCTCTGGAGGAAAGGTGTGTTCAGCAGTTCCCGCTGCCAACTGAGCAGTGTCTTCTCCATATGCTGCGTGCTCGGTTCTGCGGCACCAGCCTCCCGGGGAGCGTCTAGGATGGGTAGACTCTCCACCCGGCCCCCAGTGAGCACACCGAGGCACATCAGCAGTGCCTCTTGCTTGGTCCTTGCACAGCCGGAGCTGCCAGCAAGAATGTCTGAGCCCCTGTGAAATGCCTTCCCGGCCGCAGCCAGTGCGAGGGGAAAGCAGGGCGAAACTCGTCTTTGTCGCCACCATCGTCATCACCATCTGCTGCGCTGGGGACACCATTGAGAGGAGAACGCTGCTGCTCTTGGCAGAGGGCTGCTGCGCACGGGGTTTTCCCTTTCCTTCCTGTGTCCAGCCTTCTCCCCTCTTTTTCCCTGGGGTACGAGGTGGTTGTGTGCCATCAGCTGTGAGCCGCGCAAACACAGCTCTGCATGAAGACCTCTTTCATTGTCCATAGAACAGCAGCCTCGTGAGCCTATCTTGCAGCTCATCGAACTCACGCAGTGCCTCAGCATGGGCAGCAGGATCCTGTGCCAGGTGCTGGAAGAGGTTGAGTGGCTCGGCCGTTTGGAAGGCTGGGGGCAAGGTGATCTCCTCGGGCACGGTCTCATTGCCAAAGAAGAAGTGATCAAGGCGTTTCTCCTCCAGGCAGCAGCGCAGGTACTGCATGATATCCTGCAGCCGTGGCAGGAAATCTCCCCCCTGGTGCCCAGCTCCAGGTGGAAGGCATGCCTACGGGGGGGCCGAAGGGGCACAAGCAGGCAGTAGACAGCATCATCCTCATGGGGACTCCAACCTTCAAAGGCACTGCCCACCCCAATGGCTGGTTGCAGCACCGGGAAGAACGTATTTGACAAGAGCACTTGGAAGACACGGAGGAGGTCACGCACCAGCTCCTCCACCAGGTTCCTGTAGGCCAGCTTTTGCACTGGCCACTGGATGCGCTTTGCAAACACCCTGCTCACATCCCTCTCATCATCAGCATCTTCTCCTTCACTTTCTTCCACCTCCTGCTCCTCTTCCTCCTCCTGCTCTGTGTTGCTGCTGGAGCTTTCCTCTTCCCCGCTGCTGTCCACCTCACGGCTTCTTTTCGTGCGCTGCCAGCAGAGCGCAAAGAGCAGGACCAGGACTCCAGCAACGGCCCAGAATTGCCACTGCTGCAAGGCAGCAAAGAGCAGGGCTCCCCAGGCAAAGCCGCTCTGCTCCTGGCTACTCAGCTCCAGGCTCCTCAGCTCCTGGCTCCTTTGCTCCAGCTCCTGCAGCAGCCGAGTCATCTCCTGGCTCAGCTGCTCCGCACGCTGCTGCATGCGCTCGCGTGTGGCCTCATCCAGCTCATCACCGACCATCTGCGGGTACTGGAGGAGGCTTTGCACAATGAGTGCGAAGAATTCTGTGACAGCCATGGCCTGCAGGAGGAGGGAGAGAAGGGGTTCAGTGGGGCTGGGAGGGAGAGAGCTGGGGGCGCGGGGGGCGGCGGGGACAGGGACGGGAGTCGCAGGGATCTAGGGGAAGGTAGGAGAGGGGGCAAGGCATCTGGGAGGCAGCAAGGCCTGCTCTCAGCCCCGGCGGTGGCGGCGGCACAGCGCCCTGCTGCAGGAGCTCCCACGAGCGTGGTGAGAACCCACCCCCCTGGGGCTCCGCGTTCCTGCCCACGCCCTCCTCCAGCTCAGCCTCCCCCCCGCGTGCGCACTCACCGCTGGCCCAGGCCGGACTGGGGCAGCGCTGCCTGCTGGCGCCCCTTATAACCACCCCCACTGTGACTCGTGCCCTGTGCTGTCACAGGCGCCAGAGCGCATCACAGGCACGCCCGCCAGCCAGCCCCAGCCTTTGGCCCTACCCCGGCTCAGCGACTCACAGCTGCCCCAGGCAGCCGAAGCCCCGACACCCACAAAGTGCAGACCCACCCGGCAGGACGTGGCTCCCAGGGGCTCCCTTTACAAAGCAGACAGAAGCCTCCCAAGCCCTTACCAAACATAAAATCTGGTGACGTAACCCATGGATGCTTTGTTCCTTGAGATGCCATCCTGTGAGATGGGATCGGCTCCCTCGGTGCTGACCTCTGTGCTTGTGGACATGGGTGTGCTCTTGGTGCCTTCGTGACACCGATGGGGGGTGGTGGTGTATATCCTGGTGGTGGGGTGGGACCTGCCCATGGCAGGACCTCTGCTCCTGCTGTGCCACTGCGAGAGGACATTGCTTCCAAAGAGACATTTCCCAGGGTGATGAGGGGGTGCGGGTGGAGATTTCCCAGGGGGAAACTCGCTCTGCCGATAGAGCAGCGTCTTCTCCATGTCCAGCATGTTCAGCTCTGCGGTACCAAGTCCCTGGGGAGTGTCTGGGACAGGCAGATTCTCTACCCGGAACCCAGTGAACAAGCCTCTTGCTTGGTCCCTGCCCAGACGGAGCTGCCAGGGAGTTTCCCGGCCCTTGTGAAATCAGCACCATGGCCGTGACAGTGCGAGGGGAAAGCAGGCGAAAATCATCTTCGTAGCCACTGTGGTCTTCACCGGCTGCTGCGCTGGGGAGACCATTGAGAGGAGGATGGTGCCGCTCTCGGCAGAGGGCTGCTGTGCAGGGATTTCCCTTTCCTTTCTGTGTCCCACATTCTCCCCTCTTTTTCCCTGGGGTATGGGGTCAGGTGAATGCCATCAGCTCCCAACAAACCTGGCTTCTCAAAGGTAGAGCCATGACCAGAGAAGCCAAAACCTTGAGTACCAGCTACGCAGCCAGGCATTCAGTGCTCAGTTTGTCTGCTCCTTCCCGAACCCCTTCCTCCTCCTGGCGGGATAGAGGAGAACACCGCCTGTGCTCCTGATCCTTTTAGCATTGCTCCGAGGGACACGCGGCCTCTTTTGCTGCTTCTAAGTTGCCTCGTCACAGTATTGTTTGACCCTACTTTGCGTAGCAGGACTGGATGATATCCTGTACCATTCAGCAGGCTTGGCAGCCTCTCAGTGGCGTCAGGAATGTGAGCTGCTGGTGGGCAGCAAACTTCTCTAGACAAATTGTCTGGATGGCAAACAGGTGCTTCAGTGCCCCTCAGTAAGGAATCTCCAGTTGCTAATAGCTTACGCGCTTTCCTGGTGGCACTGGTTCTAATGCGGGCGGGTGGGTGGCTCACCTTTGCCTGCTTGACTTTTCCGGGATCCTGTCCCTTACTCACGTGCTCTGAATTCTCCAATCCCAGACTATCATGCCTGCTTCCTAGCCCCTGGAACACCTCTGTGAAACCCTCCCCGTATCTGGCATCATTGATAAGTAACTGTAGCAAGACCAACTCAGGGTCGTTTAGATCAAGAAGGAAGCAGGGGGATGGTGACGCCGCAGATTTATAGCTGCTTTGCAAAATAGTACTACGCGTGTGTTAAGTAGCGATTGGTCAAATCCTGTTGTACCTGATCGCCCAGGAAAGGTATAAGAACCTCGTGTAAAACCTCGTTCGGGGTGCCCCAATTTGAATGGGACACCTCATGCGCACGAATAAAGAATTGGTGCTGCACGGGGTTTTCCCTTTCCTTCCTGTGTCCCGCCTACTCCCCTCTTTTCCCTGGGGTATGAGGTGGTCGTGTGCCATCAGCTGTGAGCCGCGCAAACACAGCTCTGTGCATGAAGACCTCTTTCATTGTCCATAGAACAGCAGCCTCGTGAGCCTATCTTGCAGCTCATCGAACTCACGCAGTGCCTCAGCGTGGGCAGCAGGATCCTGTGCCAGGTGCTGGAAGAGGTTGAGTGGCTCGGCCATTTGGAAGACTGGGGCAAGGTGATCTCCTCGGGCACGGTCTCATTGCCAAAGAAGAATGATCAAGGCGTTTCTCCTCCAGGCAGCCGCACAGGTACCGCATGATATCCTGCAGCCGCGGCAGGAAATCCCTCCTGCGCCAGCCTGACAGGGGTATGGAGGTCAGGAGGTGCATCACAACTGTCTTCAAAGTATAGGTGGAAAAGCCTGTGCCCACCAGGATGCGGGCGCAGATCTGCAGGCATTTGAGGTGGCAGCTGTCATGCGGGGCGTGCCTGGTGATACGCCTGAAGAACTACTGCCACAGCGTAGCTCTCTGGCCGCATTGTTCTTGGGGTGAAGATGGCCTCCGTAGTCTGGCTTCTCCAGAAGATGTCCAAGTCGCATTTCTGCACCCCAATCTTCACCTCAATGAAGAGGCTATACTTGCTTCCTTTTGTCACCTGGAGTTTGGAGGAGTGGCTGGACGGCAGCACTGTTATATGGCATTTGGACAACAGAGTCAAAACCACCCATGCTGCTTCAGATGCATGAGCAGGCAATAGTTGATGTCTGACCTGGCCACTGTATGTGGTCGTTCCCTGAGGCTCATGTTAAAGCTGTGATTAGAAATGTTCCCAGTCTGGTATGGCCCTCAGTTTATTATCTGTTATTGTTTTTTTATGTAGGCAGCGATGAAGTTGCAATAAGAAGACCAAGGGTGATCAAAAGAGACTTCAGAGCCTTGGGACGAATGGTTAAGGGATCAGGAGCACAAGCAGGGTTTTACTTTGTGCTTAAGTAGTGTTTTCCTCTGTGCCTTCAGTTGCAGGGAATGAAGAGGGAAGAAACAAGAAGACCCAGCTGATCAATACCTGGCTCTGTGACTGGTGTCACCAGCAGAATTTTGGGGTTTTTGATCACAGGTCAGTCTCCATGACACTTGGCCAGCTAGCGACAGATGGGGTTCACCTTTCTCAAAGCGGGAAATGGTTGAGAGCCTCTCTGTAAAGATTCAGAGAAAAGCTAATAAAGCAGATGTTCTTGCAGGACTCTACTGTAGATCACCCAGCCAGGATGACAGCACCGATGTATTACTCTCTAAGGAATCAGGGGAAATTTCTAGATCAGTCACCCTAGATTGTCCTTATGGGCGACTTCAATGTCCCAGCTGCGAACTGGGACTGTCATAGAGCAGACACGAACAGGCCCAGGAAATTCCTGAAGGCCACGTTGATGATAACGTTTTGATATGGGTACTAAGGGAGCCGACTAGGAAAGACGCCCTCCTAGATTTGTTGTTTGTGAACAGAGAGGGACTCGTGGGCAAAGTGGTGATTGGTGGCATTCTTGGTCACAGTGACCACGAAATAGCTGAGTTTCCAGTTGTTGGCAACAGGAGGAAAACTGCCAGCAAAACTTCGAGCCTGGCTGTGGGGACAGCAGACTTCAGGCTGCTCAAGGAACTAGTTAGTAAGGTCCCCTGGGCCTCTTCATTAGAGGTTATTGGGGTCCATTAGTGCTGGTCACTTTTTAAGAGCCATCTCTTAAGAGTGCCGGACCAGGCAATTACAAAGTGTTGGAAGTCAAGCAAGCAGTGCAGAAGGCTGTTTTTGCTGAGCAGGGATCTTCTTCTAGAACATAGGTGCAGAAGGAAAAGTGTATAGCCACTGGAAGGAAGGGCAGGCAACACGGGAGGACTACAGAGATGCTGTTCGCCACTGTAGGGAGAAATTCATGCGGCCAAAGCTTGATTAGAGTTCAGGCTGTCTAGCACTGTGAAGGACAACAAAAATGGCTTTTTTAAATATGTTAACAGCAAAAGGAGGATCAGAGATAACATTGGTCCCTTACTTGATGAGGTTGGTCACGTCACAAATAGGGATGTAGACAAAGCAGAGAAGTTTAACGCCTTCTTGGCTTCTGTCTTTAACACCAATGATGGGCCCTGGGACCCCCGGAGCCTTGTGTTGGAAGATCGTGACTGGGGGGATGATGAGCTCCCAGCTGACTCTGAACTTGTTTGAGACTTGCTGCTCCAGCTGAATGCGAAAAAATCTATGCAGCCTGACGGGATTCATACCAGGGTACTGAAAGAGCTGGCCAATGTTATCGCAGGACCTTTCTCGATTATTTTTCAGCAGTCTGGGGAGTCTGGAGAGGTTGCAGTTGACTGGAAGCTGGTAAATGTTGTCCCAATTTTCAAGAATGGAAAGAAGGAAGACCCTGGTAATTACAGGCCTGTCAGTCTCACTTCAGTGCCTGGTAAAATTACGGAGAAGGTTATTCTGGGAGTTACTGAAAAACACTTGAGAAGACAATGCAGTCATTGGTCATAGCCAACATGGGTTCACGAGGGGAAAGTTCTGCTTAACTGACTTAATTTCCTTTTATGACAAGGTCACCCATTTAATTGACCAAGGGAAGCCAGTAAATGTGGGGTTTTTTGGATTTTAGCAAAGCTTTTGGTACTGTCTCTCCCAGTATCCTTCCGGACAAAATGTCCAGCACACAGCTAGACAAGTCCATAATATGTTGGGTGAGCAACTGGCTGATGGGTTGGGCTCAAAGAGTTATGGTAAATGGGGTTACATGAGGCTGGTGACCAGTCACCAGTGGGGTCCCACAGGGCTTGATTTTAGGGCCAGCGCTCTTTAATGTTTTTATAAATGATCTGGGTGCAGCAATCGAATGTACATTAATTAAGTTTGCTGATGATACTGAACTAGGAGGAGCTGTGGACTCCCTCAAGGGTAGAGAGGCCTTACAGAGAGATCTGGATAGACTAGAGAGCTGGGCAATCACCAGCCGTATGAAATGTAACAAGAGCAAGTGCGCGATTCTCCACCTGGAATGGGGTAATCAAATCGGGGGATGAGAGGCTGGAGAGCAGCGCTGCAGAATGAGATCTGGGGGTTTGGGTTGAATGCAAATTTAATAGGAGTCAACAGCGTGCCCTGGCAGCCCAAAGGGCCAACTGGGTCCTGGGCTGCATCGAGCACAGCATAGCTAGCTGGTTGAGGGAGGAGATTGTCCCACTCGACACTGCACTGGTGCAGCCCCACCTCGAGTACTGTGTGCAGTTTTGGGCGCCTCAATGTAAGAAGGACATCAGACTATTAGAGTGTGTCTAGGTGTCTAGAGGAGGGCGACCAAGATGGTGAAAGGCCTCGAGGGTAAGGCTTAGGAGGAGCAGCTGAGGTCGCTTGGCTTGATCAGCTTGGAGAAGAGAAGGCTGAGGGGTGACCTCATCGCAGTCTACAACTTCCCCAAGGCGGGCAGCAGAGAGGCAGGTGCTGATCTCCTCTCTCTGGTGACCAGCGACAGGACACGAGGAAATAGAATAATGCTGTGTCAGGGGAAATTCAGACTGGGCCTTAGGAAAAGGTTCTTCCCTAAGAGGGTGGTTGGTCACTGGAACAGGCTCCCCAGGGAAGCGGTCATGGCACTAAGCCTGTCAGAGTTCAAGGAGCCTCTGGATGATGCTCTTAGTCATATGATATAGTTTTAGATAGTCCTGCAAGGAGCAGGGACTCAGACTCAATGATGCTTATGGGTCCCATCCAACTTGAGATATTCTATGATTCTATGATTCTATGATAACAAACTGAGGGACATAAAAGACTAGGAAATTTCATGGTAACCTGAGCCGCAGGGAGGCAGGCGGCTTCCTAAAAAGGTAGGTCTGCTCAGCAGACCAGAGGAGTAGTGAATGAATTCTTTATTTTGCTTGGCCTGGGCATGTAGCTCTTGCTTTACGTACTAAACTGTCCTCTCTCAACCCACACGTTTTCCCACTTTTATGCTTCAGAGTCTCTCCTCCATCCCACTGGGGGAAAGGGACTGAGTAGCTGTGTGATGCCAAGCTGCCTACTGGCATTAACCCACAACACCTGGGAAGCCAAAGCCCAGGGAATCATTGAAACCAGAGCCCACTGCATCAGCTCTTCTGCAAAATGCTCGCTGACTCTGCCGCAGCTGAGCTGTCAGCACCCTATGCCCGCGTTCGCCATCAAAGTGATGCACAGAGACTCATGGATGCAGCGTTTCTTCAAACAAGTGATTTATTGCCATCTTTGTCCACGGCCAATCTCCCGGAGGGAATGGACTCTCTCGAAGAGGGAGGGGCAGTCACCGTCCAGGTGGTAACGGAGTCTCTGTTGCAAGGCTCCTTGCAATGGCCCCTTCAGCTGCATCGGGTCCCACTCCCCAGAGTGTGCTTCTGCTGTGGAGGAAAGATGCGGCAGCAATTCCCACTGCCGCATGAGCAGCGTGTTCTCTGTGTCCAGCCTGCTCAGTTCTGCAGCACGAGCTCCCCGGGGAGTGTCCTCAGGCCTGGCCCTGTGCTTGGAGAACTGCTCGTCTGGCACAGCACAGCTCTCTGGCCACGTCCTGCTGCTGGTAACACTGGCCTCTACCTACTCGATGCTCAGGAAGGTGTCTGAGCCATCTTGCTGCACCCCAAACATCACCTCAATCAGGAGGGTAATATCGTCAGTGTTTGTCAGCCGGAGCTTGCCTGAGCGCCTGGAAGGTAGCACTGTTAGACGGCAGTGTTGCGACAGAGGCAAAGCCACCCAGGCTGCTTTTACCAATATCTGGAACCAGAGGGTGGTTTTCTCCATGTCTAGGTAGGGGCCGGTGCAGAGGGTGTCTAGGAGGCTGGCGCCCTGATTCCTCCTCAGCTCCTCCTCGGGGTGGTGGAGGAAGCACAGCATGTCCTCCACCAGCTGCTCCCTCGTGCAGGTGCACTCGAGCTCCACGCGGAGACTGGCATGCCTCGCTGGCATCTCCTCCATGGTGCCCAGTTCCAGGTGGAAGGTGTGCCCACGGGGGGGCTTCAGGGGCACAAGCAGGCAGAAGACAGCATCATGCTTATGAGGACTCCAACTTTCTAAGGCACTGCCCACCCCAATGGCTGGCTTCAGTTGCGGCATGAAAGTATTCCTGGAAAGCTTTCGGCAGATGCGGAGAAGTTCATCCACCAGCTCCTCCACCATCACGAACGATTCTGGCAGGTCCAGGAGGCGACTGGACAAAACTCTGCCCACATGCAGTGCAACACTGGGTTTTACTGCCTGCTCCTTATTATGTGCCTTCTTTCTGGAGCTGCCCTCCTTGCGGCTGCTGGCTGGCTGACGGCTCCCTTTCCTGAGCCACCAGCAGAGCCCAAAGAGCAGGACCAGGACTCCAGCAACGGCCCAGAATTGCCACTGCTGCAAGGCAGCAAAGAGCAGGGCTCCCCAGGCAAAGGCGCTCTGCTCCTGGCTCCTCTGCTCCAGCTCCTGCAGCAGCCGAGTCATCTCCTGGCTCAGCTGCTCCGCACACTGCTGCATGCACTCGGGCGTGGCCTCATCCAGCTCATCCCTGACCATCTGCGGGTACTGGAGGAGGCTTTGCACAATGAGTGCGAGGAATATTGCGACAGCCATGGCCTGCAGGAGGAGGGAGAGAAGGGGTTCAGTGGGGCTGGGAGGGAGGGAGCTGCTGGTGGTGGGGGGGCAGAGATGAGAGCCGCAGGGATCTGGGGACATGTAGGAGAGGGGGCGAGGCATCGTGGGAGGCAGGAAGGCCTGCTGTCAGCCCCGGCGGCGGCAGCAGCACAGTGCCCTGCCCAAGGCGCTCCCACGAGTGTCTGGGCCCTCGAGGCAGGGTGAGAACCCACCCCCCTGGGGCTCCGCGTTCCTGCCCACGCCCTCCTCCAGCTCAGCCTCCCCCCGCGTGCGCACTCACCGCTGGCCCAGGCCGGACTGGGGCAGCGCTGCCTGCTGGTGCCCCTTATAACCACCCCCATTGTGACTCGTGCCCTGTGCTGTCACAGGCGCCAGAGCGCATCACAGGCACGCCCGCCAGCCAGCCCCAGCCTTTGGCCCTACCCCGGCTCAGCGACTCACAGCTGCCCCAGGCAGCCGACGCCCCGACACCCACAAAGTGCAGACCCACCCGGCAGGACGTGGCTCCCAGGGGCTCCCTTTACAAAGCAGACAGAAGCCTCCCAAGCCCTTACCAAACATAAAATCGGGTGACGTAACCCATGGATGCTTGTTCCTTGAGATGCCATCCTGTGAGATGGGATCGGCTCCCTTGGTGCTGACCTCTGTGCTTGTGGACATGGGTGTGCTCTTGGTGCCTTCGTGACACCGATGGTGGGTGGTGGTGTATATCCTGGTGGTGGGGTGGGACCTGCCCACGGCAGGACCTCTGCTCCTGCTGTGCCACTGCGAGAGGACAGGGACCCTCAGATTGATAAGGGATCAAGTACGGTCCGATGAGCAGTCCACGAAAAGAGGGGGTGGAAGCCGGCCGGAACAGGTGAGCGCTACCCTAGGACTCGGGAAAATTTAGCGCGCTAAGAAAACAAAGGGAATCTTGCTCTGATCAAGCGAGCGGCCGGGAGGAGAATGGGGTCTTCTTTGTCAAAGGAAGAGGCGGCAGTGCTCAAGTTTCTCCTACATATACTCTCTACGAGAGGACTGAGTTATGATCTGTGTATGGGATCACCCGGCTAAACCTGTTTCAGAGCACCAAGGCAAGATGCAGGGAGTTGTGATTGGACTCAGCTTTGTCTCACCTTGACAAATCCTTATCTATGCAGAGAGGACCTGGGGGGAGCTGTGGAAACGGCTCAGCCCGGGGTTGTCTGAACACTGCTGGAACCCGAAACCCAAAACCCAAATGGAGCCTGAATGATCCCTTAACAAACAAAATGCCCTGAGTACCATTCCACCACTATTCAGTAACTGTGTGCTAGACATCACTAAATTACCACATAGACTAAGGAGCCGAGCCATCAAGGCACCAGAGATAAACATTCGTGCATAAGCCTGCCCCCACCCATCAAATCAGGGAATAAAAAAACCCGTAAGGTTTGGGCAGAAAAATGGGGAGAGTCGCTTTTCCAAGGGTACAGCTGGCCTGTAGGAGATTCTTTCCCCCTTGTCCAGGACGCTGTACAAAGTAACTTCCCAGGGATTAAGAGGCCTTACCTGAGAGAGGGGGTAAGTGATTAAGAAACATACGTATGGTATTTGGCATGCTTTAAGACTGTGATTAGTGCACTCTTTTTTTTGTAAGGTATTAATATCTAGCACGCTTGTGAATTGTGTATTTAATTGCAATAGTGCATTCCTCCATTGTATCCATAAAAGAACCTGCAATAGTGGCGTATTGGACCTGTGAGTGAAGTTCAAATAAATTGTTAATTTGAACCTGACAGTGAAGTCTTTCTCTCCGTCACAACCTGTCTACCTCGAAGGCGCTGTTAATTTGGGCGCGCAATAAAAGACTTATCCCCACGATTGAGGCTGCCTATGCTCAGGACACTTGGTCTCATTTATCGATGCAGCAACAGCAAGCTTTGCAAAAGATAACCAAGAAATTAGTCAGTGGGGCATCACAACGATTCATTACAGAACTACCTATGCACTTACTTATTGTTAATTCCAGTAAAAGTAGGAACCATGTTTTAGGTCTCTTAATCCAGCAATCACCAAAAAGTGTTGTAATATTAGAATGGCTTTTCTTGTCATATCAGCCTAAGACAACAGTGTCTACTAGAATAGAACTGCTTGCAAATATCATCATAAAGGGAAGGCGTCGCAGTATTGATTTAACAGGGCAGGATCCAGAACGAATTTATATTCCTGTTAAGCAATCCTATTTAGATTGGCTTTTGTCCTCTTCTGATATTTTACAATATGCTTTTGCAGAATATACTGGTCAGATTACTAATGCTTACCCACCCACAAGACTTTTACCGTTGTTACAGGACCAAGCGTTTGAAGAATCTCCGCAATTATGAGAAACGCCTGTCCCAGGGCTTACCATTTTTACCGATGCAGGAAAAAAGTCAAAACGAGCCGCTATTACTTGGTGTGTTCAGGGACAATGGCATTCCCAATTGCTTACGGGTTGTCCGCAAGATTCGTTGCAAACATTAGAGCTAAAGGCCGTGGTTTGGGCTTTTCAGAATTGGGCAACTCAACCTCTTAACATTGTTTCTGATTCTTTGTATGCGGTGGGTACTGTTAAACGGATTGAACGATCTATGGTACGTGAGGTGAAAAACCCGATATTATACCAGTTGTTGTTACAGATGTTGCATTTGTTAAATCAGCGAACCAATCCTCATTTTATTACGCATATTCACAGCCATCAGTTTGACTCTGGTCTGGCCATTGGCAATAACAGAGCAGATGACTTAGTTGCCGCCGCTTGGGAAAATCGCCAAACTAACCTGTTTGCGCAAGCCCGGAGTTCCCATGAATTTTTTCACCAATCGGCTAAAGTTTTAGTGAGACAATTTAATCTTTCTATTTCTGATGCCCGTGGCATTGTGCAATCATGTCCGGACTGCCAAATTACAGGTCTGGGATTGGGTTTAGGAGTCAATCCTCGTGGATTGCATGCTTTACAATTGTGGCAGATGGACGTCACTCATATTCCTGAATTTGGGCGTCAAAAATATGTTCATGTAAGCATTGACACATATTCTCTGGCTATGTGGGCAACGGCGCAGACAGGTGAAACGGCGAGACATGTGGTTAGACATATGTGTGCATCCATCGCTGTGTTAGGTGTACCTAATGAAATTAAAACCGATAACGGGCCTGCTTCTGTTTCGCATCGCTTCGCACATTTTTGTACCCAGTGGGGCATCCGTAGGTCTACGGGTATTCCACATTCCCTGACGGGACAGGCCATAGTAGAACGTGCTCATGCTAGGCTGAAATCGCTTTTGCAAAAACAAAAAGGGGGAGACTCATCCCTGTGTCCAGCTGAACAGCTTGCAAAAGTGCTGTGTGTGTTAATTTTTTTACACTTAACGGGCGATCGCAAGTCCCCCCCAATAGTGATACATCATTTATCGCTGAAATCTGGCCTGCAGCCCTCGACACCTGTGCGGGTACAGTTCAAGGACCCAATTTCTGGGGAATGGAAAGGTCCTGCTGAAGTTAAAATGACTGGGAGAGGTTATGCTTGGATCTTAACAGATCAGGGTCCACGGTGGGTCCCAGCACGGTGGATTAGACCATGGAAAGAACCTCCTACTTCGATTGACCCCGTCCAGTTGAATGACAACTGAATACGTGCACTGTGCCACCTGCGGACGACAAGAATTTTGTTGTCGAGGATTAGCGGGACATTGGTGTCATGACTGTTTAGAAGGACAATACCAAATCGGTTCGCAATGCTTCTCGCATCATGGTAGCAACACGTCACGAGCCTGAGGCCAACTCTGACAGACTGCTCCAACAGACTCAGTTATGGTATACGCGGATCTGGCAGCAAATGAATTCCGGGAACTCATCCACATAAGACTGGCCTTTTTAGAATTCTGATGAATATGTATGATTTTTCTGTATATGAACTGAGGTGCTTTGCTAACCCGTTGGAGCACTCATGGTGGACAAATCCCCAGTGCTGCCCAGCGCTGTATTAAAGAATGCCTGCTTAATAACAAACTAGTTGTTATTAAGTTATTCATCTTGGAAAACCGTCCTGATCGCGGGCTTGGTACCGACTTTGTTGTTTCAGTTTTAGATGGGACAATCTCTGTCCGGCTGCAGGAACCTCTGAATCGGCGACTCCCTAGGCCAGCCCCAGAGATTTCTCTGGAGGGACTCACCGATTCAGTGGATCCTTGCGGGGGCAGACAAGGACCTCTGGTAAGAATAAGGCATTCTTTTTTGTTAGAGACCAGTCATTTGAAGCTGCTCATAAGTCACGGTTTGTGAGAACCCCGCCGGGTGGCATACAATTGCATATATGATTTGTATTAATCACTTGGTTACTACGTTGCATGATTTGTATTGATCATTTGGTTAGTACTGTCATTTGGTTGTGAATGAATGGGAACAAACTAAATCAAAGTGTGCTGATTTGTTTAAATATAATAGGGATAGACGAAGGAACAGATAAATATGGAGCGGTGGTTGTTATTTATGGGCTTGTTAGCGTTACCTGGTGGAAGCCTTACTGCTTTCTCCGGTAATTCGTTTGTCACCTCACTTCAAAAGGTAAATATCACTGGGTTGAAGGAATGTTGGGTTTGTGGTACGGCTGATCAATATCAGAACCCCGTAACTGGTATTCCGATAACGAATTGGAGTGCATACAATACCTATGAACTACTCAACACTAGTGGTCAATGTAGAAATTTATCTAGCCCCTTACAGGATCATCCCTAGTCATTACAGCTACTCAATAAGTCTGTTGTTTTTATCAATTATACTTATGATAACAAGGCAGTAACCTGGAATGAAATGTCCTCACCCTATTATGGGAATTTTAATACCTCAAAGGGGAATTGGACGAGAGTGCGGTTGAAATACGGTCCATTTAATGCACTTAGACAAGGTCCACAAAACAACACGTTGGGTATAGATCTCCAACAGTGGACCGACTTTCTCTATGCTCTCACTGGGCAGAATAAAAGCCTCGTGATCACGGTCACCTGTGACCTACAACCAGGCCTATGGTGGCTGTGTGGTGATTTGATAGCCAGAAAGCAGTTGCCTGGCAACTGGACTGGGCACTATACTCTTGGAATGTTAATACCAAACCTCCAAGTTTTTAATCATTCTGACATGCATGGTATCGTGCGTGGTGTTTGGACGCGGTCACGATGTCGGAGAAGCCGAGAGAATCCCTTGAGCATTTACAATACCTGTTTTCACAGCTTTGTTAGGGCAATCTTTCCTACATTGGGTATTCAACAGTTAGAGCAAGCCCTGGTAAATATTTCCACAGAAATGGAGCTCATTGCCAATGCTACAGCCGCAGCCATCACTGCGTTGCAGATGGAAGTTCCATCCTTGAAAGAGGTTGTATGGCAGAATCGCCGAGCCCTTGACCTCCTCACCGCCCAGGTGGGAGGAGTCTGTACCCTTATAAACGAGTCTTGTTGTGCTTATGTAGATCAGTCAGGGGTAATTTTATCCAATGTACAACAAATATGGGATCACACAAAAATCTTACATGCTGTCACCCAGGACAACGTTTCATGGTTAGAATCATTGTTTAAATCGTAGGGCATTACAGGATGGTTAGCAACCCTGGTTAAAACTGGGCTGTTTATATTGCTTGTCATTTTTGTAGCATTGCTTGTGTTGCCTTGTTTATTTCAATGTTTTCAAAAGGCATTAGAAGGAATGGTGCGAAGAGTATGGTTCAACCAAGTGCCAGTTCTCTCCGATGAGCCTTGGAGTGTTCAAAAAAAAGAAGGGGGAATTGTGGGAGATTTTCTGGTAAGAAATGGACATCCTGTGAACACTCCAAGCACTGAAAATCTGTACTTAACTTGTATATAGGCCTCTGTACTCAAAGGTTATGAGCGAACAATGATTTGGACTGAAAGGTTACCTTCGGGCAGCATGAATGCTGTGTAATCTAAAAGCAGAACAAGAAAAGGGAGGAAAGCATGATAAAGACAGAACTTCAGCCAGGATATAGGCGGGAGCCACGTTCGTGTGAACAGCTAGCTTTAACCAATGGTGGAATGCTTAGAGTCGCGTGCTTGCTTGCTGAAAACCAATCATAAGGCTGACGGCGCGTGTAATGCGGTAACAGAAGGTATATTAACTGAGCTATCTGCGCAATAAAGTGGCATCAAACTGATCATATTGGTCGTCGTGTTGTTGTCCGTGACTTCCGCGTCAACAGCTAGTACCTCTGCAAACAGCTTTTCCCATATCGCAAATGGTTTTAAACGCAACCTTTTCATGATCACTATGGCCCAGACAGTCACCAACCATCACTTCACCCACGAGACCATCTCTATGTACAAACAGCAGGTCTAGGAGGGCACCTTTCCTACTCGGCTCCCTTAGTACCCTTAGTAATCAAAACGTTATCTTCAGCGTGGCCTTCAGGAATTTCCTGGGCCTGTTCGTGTCTGTCCCATGACAGTCCCAATTTGCAGCTGGGAAGTTGAAGTCTCCCGTAAGGACAACATAGGGCGACTGATCCAGAGATTTCCCTTGATTCCTTAGAGAGTAATACATCGGTGCCGTCATCCTGGCTGGGTGATCCATAGTAGAGTCCTGCAAGAACATCTGCTTTATTAGCTTTTCCCCTAATCTTTACGCAAAGGCTCTCGACCATGTCGTCCCCAACTGCAAGCGCTGTACAGCCCAACCCCTCCTTTACATACAGCGCTACCCCACCGCCTCGCCTGCCCTGCCCTGCCTCTCTCTCCTGAAGAGCCTGTAACAGTCCATCAGAGCACTCCAGTCACAGGACTCTTGCCAACAAGTCTCACTGAGGCCAATGATGTCGTAGCTCTGGGACTGAGCCAAGACCTCTAGTCCCTCCTGTCTATCCCTCACACCGTGTGCATTAGTGTACAAACATTTCAAAAGGGCTCCAGTGTACTCACCACATCGTGGAGTAGAGGGAAAGCTCTCACTAGCACACCGTCCCTCAAACATTGTCATGCCGTCCCTTAGCTTATCACTAGTAAGCCTGATTTATTCCCTTCCCCCCTTCAAAGCTAGTTTAAAACTCTTTCAATCAGCCCCGCTAACTGGTGAGCAAAAATACTTTTCCCCCATGGAGAACGGTGAATCTCGTCAGGCCCCAGCAGGCCTGGAGTCAGGTAGACCATCCCGTGATGGAAAAACCCCAAATTCTGCTAGTGACGCTAGCCCCAGAGCCAGGTATTGATAAGCTGTGTCCGCCTGCTTGTTTCGATGTCATTCCCTACGACTGCGAGGACAGAGGAGAACACTACCTGTGCTCCTGATCCCTTTACCAATCTCCCCGAGGCCCTGAAGTCTCTTTTGACCGCCCTTGGGCTTCTCATCGCGACTTTGTTGGTACCCACATGAAAAAGCAAGAGTGGCTAATAATCTGAGGGCCGTACTAGGTTAGGAAGTTTCCTGGTAACGCCTTCACCCTGAGCCGCAGGGAGGCAGAACGCTTCCCGAAAAGGCAGGTGTGCTCAGCAGAGCAGGGGAGTAGTGAATGAATTCTTTAATTTGCTTGGCCTGGGCATGTAGCTCTTGCATTACCTACTAAGCTGTCCTCTCTCAACCCACACGTTTTCCCACTTTTATGCTTCAGAGTCTCTCCTCCATCCCACTGGGGGAAAGGGATTGAGCAGCAGCGTGATGCCAAGCTGCCTACTGGCATTAACCCACAACACCTGGGAAGCCAAAGCCCAGGGAATCATTGAAACCAGAGCCCACTGCATCAGCTCTTCTGCAAAATGCTCGCTGACTCTGCCGCAGCTGAGCTGTCAGCACCCTATGCCCGCGTTCGCCATCAAAGTGATGCACAGAGACTCATGGATGCAGCGTTTCTTCAAACAAGTGATTTATTGCCATCTTTGTCCACGGCCAATCTCCCGGAGGGAATGGACTCTCTCGAAGAGGGAGGGCAGTCACCGTCCAGGTGGTAACGGGAGTCTCTGTCACAAGCCTTCTTGCAACAGCCTCTTCAGCTGCATCGGCTCAGACTCCCCAGAGTGTGCTTTTGCTCTGGAGGAAAGGTGTGTTCAGCAGTTCCCGCTGCCAACTGAGCAGTGTCTTCTCCATATGCTGCGTGCTCGGTTCTGCGGCACCAGCCTCCCGGGGAGCGTCTAGGATGGGTAGACTCTCCACCCGGCCCCCAGTGAGCACACCGAGGCACATCAGCAGTGCCTCTTGCTTGGTCCTTGCACAGCCGGAGCTGCCAGCAAGAATGTCTGAGCCCCTGTGAAATGCCTTCCCGGCCGCAGCCAGTGCGAGGGGAAAGCAGGGCGAAACTCGTCTTTGTCGCCACCATCGTCATCACCGTCTGCTGCGCTGGGGACACCATTGAGAGGAGAACGCTGCTGCTCTTGGCAGAGGGCTGCTGCGCACGGGGTTTTCCCTTTCCTTCCTGTGTCCAGCCTTCTCCCCTCTTTTTCCCTGGGGTACGAGGTGGTTGTGTGCCATCAGCTGTGAGCCGCGCAAACATAGCTCTGTGCATGAAGACCTCTTTCATTGTCCATAGAACAGCAGCCTCGTGAGCCTATCTTGCAGCTCATCGAACTCACGCAGTGCCTCAGCGTGGGCAGCAGGATCCTGTGCCAGGTGCTGGAAGAGGTTGAGTGGCTCGGCCGTTTGGAAGGCTGGGGCAAGGTGATCTCCTCGGGCACGGTCTCATTGCCAAAGAAGAAGTGATCAAGGCGTTTCTCCTCCAGGCAGCAGCGCAGGTACTGCATGATATCCTGCAGCCGCGGCAGGAAATCCCTCCTGCGCCAGCTTGACAGGGGTATGGAGGTCAGGAGGTGCATCACAACTGTCTTCAATATATAGGTGGAAAAGCCTGTGCCCACCAGGATGCGGGCGCAGATATGCAGGCATTTGAGGTGGCAGCTGTCATGTGGGGCTTGCCTGGCGATATGCCTGAAGAACTTCACCTCTGCCACAGCGTAGCTCTCTGGCCATGTCGTGCTTGGGGTGAAGATGGCCTCCGTAGTCTGGCTGCTCAGGAAGATGTCCGAGTCACCTTGCTGCACCCCAAACATCATCTCAATGGTGAGGCTCTCCGTGTGGCCTTTTGTCACCTGGAATTTGCAGGAGCGGCTGGAGGGCAGCACTTTTAAACAGCATTGGCACGACAGAGGCAAAATCACCCATGCTGCTTTCACCAATTGATGGAACTAGCGGGCAGTTTTTGCCCATCTAGGTAGGATTCAGTGCAGAGGGTGCGTAGGAGGCTGGGGTCCTGATTCCTCCTCCGCTGCTCCTCGGGGTGGTGGAGAAAGCACAGCATCTGTCCTGCCAGCCACTCCCTCATGCAGATGCATACCAGCTCTACACCCATGGAGAAGGTCCTTGCCAGCATCTCCCCTGCAGTGCCCAGCTCCAGGTGGAAGGCATGCCCACGGGGGGGCTTGAGGGGCACAAGCAGGCGGTAGACAATGTCTTTCTCACGGGGACTCCAGCATTCAAAGGCGCTGCCCACCCCAATGGCTGATTGCAGCACTGGGAAGAAACTCTTTGACAAGAGCTGTTGAAGGCAAGGATGAAGTTGCCCATGAGCTCCTCTGCCAGCTGCCTCTCTTTGGCCATGTTCTGAACTGGCCACTGTATGTGCTCCTCCAAAAACCTTCCCACGTCATTTGCATCATCATTGTCATTATCTTCTTCCTCCTCCGCCTCCACCGGCTCCCTGTCGCTGCTGGAGCTTTCCTCGTCGCTGCTGATGTCTGGCTCATGTCTCTTTTTCCTGAGCCACCAGCAGAACCCAAAGAGCAGGACCAGGACTCCAGCAATGGCCCAGAATTGCCACTGCTGCAAGGCAGCAAAGAGCAGGGCTTCCCAGGCAAAGCCGCTCTGCTCCTGGCTACTCAGCTCCTGGCTCCTCAGCTCCTGGCTCCTTTGCTCCAGCTCCTGCAGCAGCCGAGTCATCTCCTGGCTCAGCTGCTCCGCACGCTGCTGCATGCGCTCGCGTGTGGCCTCATCCAGCTCATCACCGACCATCTGCGGGTACTGGAGGAGGCTTTGCACAATGAGTGCGAAGAATTCTGTGACAGCCATGGCCTGCAGGAGGAGGGAGAGAAGGGGTTCAGTGGGGCTGGGAGGGAGGGAGCTGGGGGGGGGGACGGGGACAGGGACGGGAGTCACAGGGATCTAGGGGAAGGTAGGAGAGGGGGCAAGGCATCTGGGAGGCAGCAAGGCCTGCTCTCAGCCCCGGCGGTGGCGGCGGCACAGCGCCCTGCTGCAGGAGCTCCCACGAGCGTGGTGAGAACCCACCCCCCTGGGGCTCCGCGTTCCTGCCCACGCCCTCCTCCAGCTCAGCCTCCCCCCGCGTGCGCACTCACCGCTGGCCCAGGCCGGACTGGGGCAGCGCTGCCTGCTGGCGCCCCTTATAACCACCCCCATTGTGACTCGTGCCCTGTGCTGTCACAGGCACCAGAGCGCATCACAGGCACGCCCGCCAGCCAGCCCCAGCCTTTGGCCCTACCCCGGCTCAGCGACTCACAGCTGCCCCAGGCAGCCGAAGCCCCGACACCCACAAAGTGCAGACCCACCCGGCAGGACGTGGCTCCCAGGGGCTCCCTTTACAAAGCAGACAGAAGCCTCCCAAGCCCTTACCAAACATAAAATCGGGTGACGTAACCCGTGGATGCTTTGTTCCTTGAGATGCCATCCTGTGAGATGGGATCGGCTCCCTCGGTGCTGACCTCTGTGCTTGTGGACATGGGTGTGCTCTTGGTGCCTTCGTGACACCGATGGGGGGTGGTGGTGTATATCCTGGTGGTGGGGTGGGACCTGCCCATGGCAGGACCTCTGCTCCTGCTGTGCCACTGCGAGAGGACATTGCTTCCAAAGAGACATTTCCCAGGGTGATGAGGGGGTGCGGGTGGAGATTTCCCAGTGGGCAACTCATCCTGCTGATAGAGCAGCGTCTTCTCCATGTCCAGCATGTTCAGCTCTGCGGTACCAAGTCCCTGGGGAGTGTCTGGGACAGGCAGATTCTCTACCCGGAGCCCAGTGAACAAGCCTCTTGCTTGGTCCCTGCCCAGACGGAGCTGCCAGGGAGTTTCTCGGCCCTTGTGAAATCAGCACCATGGCCATGGCAGTGCGAGGGGAAAGCAGGCAAAAATCATCTTCGTAGCCACTGTGGTCTGCACCGGCTGCTGCGCTGGGGAGACCATTGAGAGGAGGATGGTGCCGCTCTCGGCAGAGGGCTGCTGTGCAGGGATTTCCCTTTCCTTTCTGTGTCCCACGTTCTCCCCTCTTTTTCCCTGGGGTATGGGGTCAGGTGAATGCCATCAGCTCCCAACAAACCTGGCTTCTCAAAGGTAGAGCCATGACCAGAGAAGCCAAAACCTTGAGTACCAGCTACGCAGCCAGGCATTCAGTGCTCAGTTTGTCTGCTCCTTCCCGAACCCCTTCCTCCTCCTGGCGGGATAGAGGAGAACACCACCTGTGCTCCTGATCCTTTTAGCATTGCTCCGAGGGACACGCAGCCTCTTTTGCTGCTTCTAAGTTGCCTCGTCACAGTATTGTTTGACCCTACTTTGCGTAGCAGGACTGGATGATATCCTGTACCATTCAGCAGGCTTGGCAGCCTCTCAGTGGCGTCAGGAATGTGAGCTGCTGGTGGGCAGCAAACTTCTCTAGACAAATGGTCTGGATGGCAAACAGGTGCTTCAGTGCCCCTCAGTAAGGAATCTCCAGTTGCTAATAGCTTACGCGCTTTCCTGGTGGCACTGGTTCTAATGCGGGCGGGTGGGTGGCTCACCTTTGCCTGCTTGACTTTTCCGGGATCCTGTCCCTTACTCACGTGCTCTGAATTCTCCAATCCCAGACTATCATGCCTGCTTCCTAGCCCCTGGAACACCTCTGTGAAACCCTCCCCGTATCTGGCATCATTGATAAGTAACTGTAGCAAGACCAACTCAGGGTCGTTTAGATCAAGAAGGAAGCAGGGGGATGGTGACGCCGCAGATTTATAGCTGCTTTGCAAAATAGTACTACGCGTGTGTTAAGTAGCGATTGGTCAAATCCTGTTGTACCTGGTCGCCCAGGAAAGGTATAAGAACCTCGTGTAAAACCTCGTTCGGGGTGCCCCAATTTGAATAGGACACCTCATGCGCACGAATAAAGAATTGGTGCTGCACGGGGTTTTCCCTTTCCTTCCTGTGTCCCACCTACTCCCCTCTTTTCCCTGGGGTACGAGGTGGTCGTGTGCCATCAGCTGTGAGCCGCGCCAACACAGCTCTGTGCATGAAGACCTCTTTCATTGTCCATAGAACAGCAGCCTTGTGAGCCTATCTTGCAGCTCATCGAACTCACGCAGTGCCTCAGCGTGGGCAGCAGGATCCTGTGCCAGGTGCTGGAAGAGGTTGAGTGGCTCGGCCGTTTGGAAGGCTGGGGCAAGGTGATCTCCTCGGGCACGGTCTCATTGCCAAAGAAGAAGTGATCAAGGCGTCTCTCCTCCAGGCAGCAGCGCAGGTACCGCATGATATCCTGCAGCCGTGGCAGGAAATCCCTCCTGCGCCAGCCTGACAGGGGTATGGAGGTCAGGAGGTGCATCACAACTGTCTTCAAAGTATAGGTGGAAAAGCCTGTGCCCACCAGGATGCGGGCGCAGATCTGCAGGCATTTGAGGTGGCAGCTGTCATGCGGGGCGTGCCTGGTGATATGCCTGAAGAACTACTGCCACAGCGTAGCTCTCTGGCCGCATTGTTCTTGGGGTGAAGATGGCCTCCGTAGTCTGGCTTCTCCAGAAGATGTCCAAGTCGCATTTCTGCACCCCAATCTTCACCTCAATGAAGAGGCTATACTTGCTGCCTTTTGTCACCTGGAGTTTGGAGGAGTGGCTGGACGGCAGCACTGTTATATGGCATTTGGACAACAGAGTCAAAACCACCCATGCTGCTTCAGAGGCATGAGCAGGCAATAGTTGATGTCTGACCTGGCCACTGTATGTGGTCCTTCCCTGAGGCTCATGTTAAAGATGCGATTAGAAATGTTCCCAGTCTGGTATGGCCCTCAGTTTATTATCTGTTATTGTTTTTTTATGTAGGCAGCGATGAAGTTGCAATAAGAAGACCAAGGGTGATCAAAAGAGACTTCAGAGCCTTGGGACGAATGGTTAAGGGATCAGGAGCACAAGCAGGGTTTTACTTTGTGCTTAAGTAGTGTTTTCCTCTGTGCCTTCAGTTGCAGGGAATGAAGAGGGAAGAAACAAGAAGACCCAGCTGATCAATACCTGGCTCTGTGACTGGTGTCACCAGCAGAATTTTGGGGTTTTTGATCACAGGTCAGTCTCCATGACACTTGGCCAGCTAGCGACAGATGGGGTTCACCTTTCTCAAAGCGGGAAATGGTTGAGAGCCTCTCTGTAAAGATTCAGAGAAAAGCTAATAAAGCAGATGTTCTTGCAGGACTCTACTATAGATCACCCAGCCAGGATGACAGCACCGATGTATTACTCTCTAAGGAATCAAGGGAAATTTCTAGATCAGTCACCCTAGATTGTCCTTATGGGCGACTTCAATGTCCCAGCTGCGAACTGGGACTGTCATAGAGCAGACACGAACAGGCCCAGGAAATTCCTGAAGGCCACGTTGATGATAACGTTTTGATATGGGTACTAAGGGAGCCGACTAGGAAAGACGCCCTCCTAGATTTGTTGTTTGTGAACAGAGAGGGACTCGTGGGCAAAGTGGTGATTGGTGGCATTCTTGGTCACAGTGACCACGAAATAGCTGAGTTTCCAGTTGTTGGCAACAGGAGGAAAACTGCCAGCAAAACTTCGAGCCTGGCTGTGGGGACAGCAGACTTCAGGCTGCTCAAGGAACTAGTTAGTAAGGTCCCCTGGGCCTCTTCGTTAGAGGGTATTGGGGTCCATTAGTGCTGGTCACTTTTTAAGAGCCATCTCTTAAGAGTGCCAGACCAGGCAATTACAAAGTGTTGGAAGTCAAGCAAGCAGTGCAGAAGGCTGTTTTTGCTGAGCAGGGATCTTCTTCTAGAACATAGGTGCAGAAGGAAAAGTGTATAGCCACTGGAAGCAAGGGCAGGCAACACGGGAGGACTACAGAGATGCTGTTCGCCACTGTAGGGAGAAATTCATGCGGCCAAAGCTTGATTAGAGTTCAGGCTGTCTAGCACTGTGAAGGACAACAAAAATGGCTTTTTTAAATATGTTAACAGCAAAAGGAGGATCAGAGATAACATTGGTCCCTTACTTGATGAGGTTGGTCACGTCACAAATAGGGATGTAGACAAAGCAGAGAAGTTTAACGCCTTCTTGGCTTCTGTCTTTAACACCAATGATGGGCCCTGGGACCCCCGGAGCCTTGTGTTGGAAGATCGTGACTGGGGGGATGATGAGCTCCCAGCTGACTCTGAACTTGTTTGAGACTTGCTGCTCCAGCTGAATGCGAAAAAATCTATGCAGCCTGACGGGATTCATACCAGGGTACTGAAAGAGCTGGCCAATGTTATCGCAGGACCTTTCTCGATTATTTTTCAGCAGTCTGGGGAGTCTGGAGAGGTTGCAGTTGACTGGAAGCTGGTAAATGTTGTCCCAATTTTCAAGAATGGAAAGAAGGAAGACCCTGGTAATTACAGGCCTGTCAGTCTCACTTCAGTGCCTGGTAAAATTACGGAGAAGGTTATTCTGGGAGTTACTGAAAAACACTTGAGAAGACAATGCAGTCATTGGTCATAGCCAACATGGGTTCACGAGGGGAAAGTTCTGCTTAACTGACTTAATTTCCTTTTATGACAAGGTCACCCATTTAATTGACCAAGGGAAGCCAGTAAATGTGGGGTTTTTTGGATTTTAGCAAAGCTTTTGGTACTGTCTCTCCCAGTATCCTTCCGGACAAAATGTCCAGCACACAGCTAGACAAGTCCATAATATGTTGGGTGAGCAACTGGCTGATGGGTTGGGCTCAAAGAGTTATGGTAAATGGGGTTACATGAGGCTGGTGACCAGTCACCAGTGGGGTCCCACAGGGCTTGATTTTAGGGCCAGCGCTCTTTAATGTTTTTATAAATGATCTGGGTGCAGCAATCGAATGTACATTAATTAAGTTTGCTGATGATACTGAACTAGGAGGAGCTGTGGACTCCCTCAAGGGTAGAGAGGCCTTACAGAGAGATCTGGATAGACTAGAGAGCTGGGCAATCACCAGCCGTATGAAATGTAACAAGAGCAAGTGCGCGATTCTCCACCTGGAATGGGGTAATCAAATCGGGGGATGAGAGGCTGGAGAGCAGCGCTGCAGAATGAGATCTGGGGGTTTGGGTTGAATGCAAATTTAATAGGAGTCAACAGCGTGCCCTGGCAGCCCAAAGGGCCAACTGGGTCCTGGGCTGCATCGAGCACAGCATAGCTAGCTGGTTGAGGGAGGAGATTGTCCCACTCGACACTGCACTGGTGCAGCCCCACCTCGAGTACTGTGTGCAGTTTTGGGCGCCTCAATGTAAGAAGGACATCAGACTATTAGAGTGTGTCTAGGTGTCTAGAGGAGGGCGACCAAGATGGTGAAAGGCCTCGAGGGTAAGGCTTAGGAGGAGCAGCTGAGGTCGCTTGGCTTGATCAGCTTGGAGAAGAGAAGGCTGAGGGGTGACCTCATCGCAGTCTACAACTTCCCCAAGGCGGGCAGCAGAGAGGCAGGTGCTGATCTCCTCTCTCTGGTGACCAGCGACAGGACACGAGGAAATAGAATAATGCTGTGTCAGGGGAAATTCAGACTGGGCCTTAGGAAAAGGTTCTTCCCTAAGAGGGTGGTTGGTCACTGGAACAGGCTCCCCAGGGAAGCGGTCATGGCACTAAGCCTGTCAGAGTTCAAGGAGCCTCTGGATGATGCTCTTAGTCATATGATATAGTTTTAGATAGTCCTGCAAGGAGCAGGGACTCAGACTCAATGATGCTTATGGGTCCCATCCAACTTGAGATATTCTATGATTCTATGATTCTATGATAACAAACTGAGGGACATAAAAGGCTAGGAAATTTCATGGTAACCTGAGCCGCAGGGAGGCAGGCGGCTTCCTAAAAAGGTAGGTGTGCTCAGCAGACCAGAGGAGTAGTGAATGAATTCTTTATTTTGCTTGGCCTGGGCATGTAGCTCTTGCTTTACGTACTAAACTGTCCTCTCTCAACCCACACGTTTTCCCACTTTTATGCTTCAGAGTCTCTCCTCCATCCCACGGGGGGAAAGGGACTGAGTAGCTGTGTGATGCCAAGCTGCCTACTGGCATTAACCCACAACACCTGGGAAGCCAAAGCCCAGGGAATCATTGAAACCAGAGCCCACTGCATCAGCTCTTCTGCAAAATGCTCGCTGACTCTGCCGCAGCTGAGCTGTCAGCACCCTATGCCCGCGTTCGCCATCAAAGTGATGCACAGAGACTCATGGATGCAGCGTTTCTTCAAACAAGTGATTTATTGCCATCTTTGTCCACGGCCAGTCTCCCGGAGGGAACGGACTCTCTCGAAGAGGGAGGGCAGTCACCGTCCAGGTGGTAACGGAGTCTCTGTTGCAAGGCTCCTTGCAATGGCCCCTTCAGCTGCATCGGGTCCCACTCCCCAGAGTGTGCTTCTGCTGTGGAGGAAAGATGCGGCAGCAATTCCCACTGCCGCATGAGCAGCGTGTTCTCTGTGTCCAGCCTGCTCAGTTCTGCAGCACGAGCTCCCCGGGGAGTGTCCTCAGGCCTGGCCCTGTGCTTGGAGAACTGCTCGTCTGGCACAGCACAGCTCTCTGGCCACGTCCTGCTGCTGGTAACACTGGCCTCTACCTACTCGATGCTCAGGAAGGTGTCTGAGCCATCTTGCTGCACCCCAAACATCACCTCAATCAGGAGGGTAATATCGTCCGTGTTTGTCAGCCGGAGCTTGCCTGAGCGCCTGGAAGGTAGCACTGTTAGACGGCAGTGTTGCGACAGAGGCAAAGCCACCCAGGCTGCTTTTACCAATATCTGGAACCAGAGGGTGGTTTTCTCCATGTCTAGGTAGGGGCCGGTGCAGAGGGTGTCTAGGAGGCTGGCGCCCTGATTCCTCCTCAGCTCCTCCTCGGGGTGGTGGAGGAAGCACAGCATGTCCTCCACCAGCTGCTCCCTCGTGCAGGTGCACTCGAGCTCCACGCGGAGACTGGCATGCCTCGCTGGCATCTCCTCCATGGTGCCCAGTTCCAGGTGGAAGGTGTGCCCACGGGGGGGCTTCAGGGGCACAAGCAGGCAGAAGACAGCATCATGCTTATGAGGACTCCAACTTTCTAAGGCACTGCCCACCCCAATGGCTGGCTTCAGTTGCGGCATGAAAGTATTCCTGGAAAGCTTTCGGCAGATGCGGAGAAGTTCATCCACCAGCTCCTCCACCATCACGAACGATTCTGGCAGGTCCAGGAGGCGACTGGACAAAACTCTGCCCACATGCAGTGCAACACTGGGTTTTACTGCCTGCTCCTTATTATGTGCCTTCTTTCTGGAGCTGCCCTCCTTGCGGCTGCTGGCTGGCTGACGGCTCCCTTTCCTGAGCCACCAGCAGAGCCCAAAGAGCAGGACCAGGACTCCAGCAACGGCCCAGAATTGCCACTGCTGCAAGGCAGCAAAGAGCAGGGCTCCCCAGGCAAAGGCGCTCTGCTCCTGGCTCCTCTGCTCCAGCTCCTGCAGCAGCCGAGTCATCTCCTGGCTCAGCTGCTCCGCACACTGCTGCATGCACTCGTGCGTGGCCTCATCCAGCTCATCCCTGACCATCTGCGGGTACTGGAGGAGGCTTTGCACAATGAGTGCGAGGAATATTGCGACAGCCATGGCCTGCAGGAGGAGGGAGAGAAGGGGTTCAGTGGGGCTGGGAGGGAGGGAGCTGCTGGTGGTGGGGGGGCAGAGATGAGAGCCGCAGGGATCTGGGGACATGTAGGAGAGGGGGCGAGGCATCGTGGGAGGCAGGAAGGCCTGCTGTCAGCCCCGGCGGCGGCAGCAGCACAGTGCCCTGCCCAAGGCGCTCCCACGAGTGTCTGGGCCCTCGAGGCAGGGTGAGAACCCACCCCCCTGGGGCTCCGCGTTCCTGCCCACGCCCTCCTCCAGCTCAGCCTCCCCCCGCGTGCGCACTCACCGCTGGCCCAGGCCGGACTGGGGCAGCGCTGCCTGCTGGCGCCCCTTATAACCACCCCCATTGTGACTCCTGCCCTGTGCTGTCACAGGCGCAGAGCGCATCACAGGCACGCCCGCCAGCCAGCCCCAGCCTTTGGCCCTACCCCGGCTCAGCGACTCACAGCTGCCCCAGGCAGCCGAAGCCCCGACACCCACAAAGTGCAGACCCACCCGGCAGGACGTGGCTCCCAGGGGCTCCCTTTACAAAGCAGACAGAAGCCTCCCAAGCCCTTACCAAACATAAAATCGGGTGACGTAACCCGTGGATGCTTGTTCCTTGAGATGCCATCCTGTGAGATGGGATCGGCTCCCTTGGTGCTGACCTCTGTGCTTGTGGACATGGGTGTGCTCTTGGTGCCTTCGTGACACCGATGGTGGGTGGTGGTGTATATCCTGGTGGTGGGGTGGGACCTGCCCATGGCAGGACCTCTGCTCCTGCTGTGCCACTGCGAGAGGACATTGCTTCCAAAGAGACATTTCCCAAGGGTGATGAGGGGGTGCGGGTGGAGATTTCCCAGGGGGAAACTCGCTCTGCCGATAGAGCAGCGTCTTCTCCATGTCCAGCATGTTCAGCTCTGCGGTACCAAGTCCCTGGGGAGTGTCTGGGACAGGCAGATTCTCTACCCGGAACCCAGTGAACAAGCCTCTTGCTTGGTCCCTGCCCAGACGGAGCTGCCAGGGAGTTTCCCGGCCCTTGTGAAATCAGCACCATGGCCGTGACAGTGCGAGGGGAAAGCAGGCGAAAATCATCTTCGTAGCCACTGTGGTCTTCACCGGCTGCTGCGCTGGGGAGACCATTGAGAGGAGGATGGTGCCGCTCTCGGCAGAGGGCTGCTGTGCAGGGATTTCCCTTTCCTTTCTGTGTCCCACTTTCTCCCCTCTTTTTCCCTGGGGTATGGGGTCAGGTGAATGCCATCAGCTCCCAACAAACCTGGCTTCTCAAAGGTAGAGCCATGACCAGAGAAGCCAAAACCTTGAGTACCAGCTACGCAGCCAGGCATTCAGTGCTCAGTTTGTCTGCTCCTTCCCGAACCCCTTCCTCCTCCCGGCGGGATAGAGGAGAACACCGCCTGTGCTCCTGATCCTTTTAGCATTGCTCCGAGGGACACGCGGCCTCTTTTGCTGCTTCTAAGTTGCCTCGTCACAGTATTGTTTGACCCTACTTTGCGTAGCAGGACTGGATGATATCCTGTACCATTCAGCAGGCTTGGCAGCCTCTCAGTGGCGTCAGGAATGTGAGCTGCTGGTGGGCAGCAAACTTCTCTAGACAAATGGTCTGGATGGCAAACAGGTGCTTCAGTGCCCCTCAGTAAGGAATCTCCAGTTGCTAATAGCTTACGCGCTTTCCTGGTGGCACTGGTTCTAATGCGGGCGGGTGGGTGGCTCACCTTTGCCTGCTTGACTTTTCCGGGATCCTGTCCCTTACTCACGTGCTCTGAATTCTCCAATCCCAGACTATCATGCCTGCTTCCTAGCCCCTGGAACACCTCTGTGAAACCCTCCCCGTATCTGGCATCATTGATAAGTAACTGTAGCAAGACCAACTCAGGGTCGTTTAGATCAAGAAGGAAGCAGGGGGATGGTGACGCCGCAGATTTATAGCTGCTTTGCAAAATAGTACTACGCGTGTGTTAAGTAGCGATTGGTCAAATCCTGTTGTACCTGGTCGCCCAGGAAAGGTATAAGAACCTCGTGTAAAACCTCGTTCGGGGTGCCCCAATTTGAATGGGACACCTCATGCGCACGAATAAAGAATTGGTGCTGCACGGGGTTTTCCCTTTCCTTCCTGTGTCCAGCCTTCTCCCCTCTTTTTCCCTGGGGTACGAGGTGGTCGTGTGCCATCAGCTGTGAGCCGCGCAAACACAGCTCTGTGCATGAAGACCTCTTTCATTGTCCATAGAACAGCAGCCTCGTGAGCCTATCTTGCAGCTCATCGAACTCACGCAGTGCCTCAGCGTGGGCAGCAGGATCCTGTGCCAGGTGCTGGAAGAGGTTGAGTGGCTCGGCCGTTTGGAAGGCTGGGGCAAGGTGATCTCCTCGGGCACGGTCTCATTGCCAAAGAAGAATGATCAAGGCGTTTCTCCTCCAGGCAGCCGCACAGGTACCGCATGATATCCTGCAGCCGCGGCAGGAAATCCCTCCTGCGCCAGCCTGACAGGGGTATGGAGGTCAGGAGGTGCATCACAACTGTCTTCAAAGTATAGGTGGAAAAGCCTGTGCCCACCAGGATGCGGGCGCAGTTCTGCAGGCATTTGAGGTGGCAGCTGTCATGCGGGGCGTGCCTGGTGATATGCCTGAAGAACTACTGCCACAGCGTAGCTCTCTGGCCGCATTGTTCTTGGGGTGAAGATGGCCTCCGTAGTCTGGCTTCTCCAGAAGATGTCCAAGTCGCATTTCTGCACCCCAATCTTCACCTCAATGAAGAGGCTATACTTGCTTCCTTTTGTCACCTGGAGTTTGGAGGAGTGGCTGGACGGCAGCACTGTTATATGGCATTTGGACAACAGAGTCAAAACCACCCATGCTGCTTCAGAGGCATGAGCAGGCAATAGTTGATGTCTGACCTGGCCACTGTATGTGGTCCTTCCCTGAGGCTCATGTTAAAGCTGTGATTAGAAATGTTCCCAGTCTGGTATGGCCCTCAGTTTATTATCTGTTATTGTTTTTTTATGTAGGCAGCGATGAAGTTGCAATAAGAAGACCAAGGGTGATCAAAAGAGACTTCAGAGCCTTGGGACGAATGGTTAAGGGATCAGGAGCACAAGCAGGGTTTTACTTTGTGCTTAAGTAGTGTTTTCCTCTGTGCCTTCAGTTGCAGGGAATGAAGAGGGAAGAAACAAGAAGACCCAGCTGATCAATACCTGGCTCTGTGACTGGTGTCACCAGCAGAATTTTGGGGTTTTTGATCACAGGTCAGTCTCCATGACACTTGGCCAGCTAGCGACAGATGGGGTTCACCTTTCTCAAAGCGGGAAATGGTTGAGAGCCTCTCTGTAAAGATTCAGAGAAAAGCTAATAAAGCAGATGTTCTTGCAGGACTCTACTGTAGATCACCCAGCCAGGATGACAGCACCGATGTATTACTCTCTAAGGAATCAGGGGAAATTTCTAGATCAGTCACCCTAGATTGTCCTTATGGGCGACTTCAATGTCCCAGCTGCGAACTGGGACTGTCATAGAGCAGACACGAACAGGCCCAGGAAATTCCTGAAGGCCACGTTGATGATAACGTTTTGATATGGGTACTAAGGGAGCCGACTAGGAAAGACGCCCTCCTAGATTTGTTGTTTGTGAACAGAGAGGGACTCGTGGGCAAAGTGGTGATTGGTGGCATTCTTGGTCACAGTGACCACGAAATAGCTGAGTTTCCAGTTGTTGGCAACAGGAGGAAAACTGCCAGCAAAACTTCGAGCCTGGCTGTGGGGACAGCAGACTTCAGGCTGCTCAAGGAACTAGTTAGTAAGGTCCCCTGGGCCTCTTCGTTAGAGGGTATTGGGGTCCATTAGTGCTGGTCACTTTTTAAGAGCCATCTCTTAAGAGTGCCGGACCAGGCAATTACAAAGTGTTGGAAGTCAAGCAAGCAGTGCAGAAGGCTGTTTTTGCCGAGCAGGGATCTTCTTCTAGAACATAGGTGCAGAAGGAAAAGTGTATAGCCACTGGAAGGAAGGGCAGGCAACACGGGAGGACTACAGAGATGCTGTTCGCCACTGTAGGGAGAAATTCATGCGGCCAAAGCTTGATTAGAGTTCAAGCTGTCTAGCACTGTGAAGGACAACAAAAATGGCTTTTTTAAATATGTTAACAGCAAAAAGAGGATCAGAGATAACATTGGTCCCTTACTTGATGAGGTTGGTCACGTCACAAATAGGGATGTAGACAAAGCAGAGAAGTTTAACGCCTTCTTGGCTTCTGTCTTTAACACCAATGATGGGCCCTGGGACCCCCGGAGCCTTGTGTTGGAAGATCGTGACTGGGGGGATGATGAGCTCCCAGCTGACTCTGAACTTGTTTGAGACTTGCTGCTCCAGCTGAATGCGAAAAAATCTATGCAGCCTGACGGGATTCATACCAGGGTACTGAAAGAGCTGGCCAATGTTATCGCAGGACCTTTCTCGATTATTTTTCAGCAGTCTGGGGAGTCTGGAGAGGTTGCAGTTGACTGGAAGCTGGTAAATGTTGTCCCAATTTTCAAGAATGGAAAGAAGGAAGACCCTGGTAATTACAGGCCTGTCAGTCTCACTTCAGTGCCTGGTAAAATTACGGAGAAGGTTATTCTGGGAGTTACTGAAAAACACTTGAGAGACAATGCAGTCATTGGTCATAGCCAACATGGGTTCACGAGGGGAAAGTTCTGCTTAACTGACTTAATTTCCTTTTATGACAAGGTCACCCATTTAATTGACCAAGGGAAGCCAGTAAATGTGGGGTTTTTTGGATTTTAGCAAAGCTTTTGGTACTGTCTCTCCCAGTATCCTTCCGGACAAAATGTCCAGCACACAGCTAGACAAGTCCATAATATGTTGGGTGAGCAACTGGCTGATGGGTTGGGCTCAAAGAGTTATGGTAAATGGGGTTACATGAGGCTGGTGACCAGTCACCAGTGGGGTCCCACAGGGCTTGATTTTAGGGCCAGCGCTCTTTAATGTTTTTATAAATGATCTGGGTGCAGCAATCGAATGTACATTAATTAAGTTTGCTGATGATACTGAACTAGGAGGAGCTGTGGACTCCCTCAAGGGTAGAGAGGCCTTACAGAGAGATCTGGATAGACTAGAGAGCTGGGCAATCACCAGCCGTATGAAATGTAACAAGAGCAAGTGCGCAATTCTCCACCGGGAATGGGGTAATCAAATCGGGGGATGAGAGGCTGGAGAGCAGCGCTGCAGAATGAGATCTGGGGGTTTGGGTTGAATGCAAATTTAATAGGAGTCAACAGCGTGCCCTGGCAGCCCAAAGGGCCAACTGGGTCCTGGGCTGCATCGAGCACAGCATAGCTAGCTGGTTGAGGGAGGAGATTGTCCCACTCGACACTGCACTGGTGCAGCCCCACCTCGAGTACTGTGTGCAGTTTTGGGCACCTCAATGTAAGAAGGACATCAGACTATTAGAGTGTGTCTAGGTGTCTAGAGGAGGGCGACCAAGATGGTGAAAGGCCTCGAGGGTAAGGCTTAGGAGGAGCAGCTGAGGTCGCTTGGCTTGATCAGCTTGGAGAAGAGAAGGCTGAGGGGTGACCTCATCGCAGTCTACAACTTCCCCAAGGCGGGCAGCAGAGAGGCAGGTGCTGATCTCCTCTCTCTGGTGACCAGCGACAGGACACGAGGAAATAGAATAATGCTGTGTCAGGGGAAATTCAGACTGGGCCTTAGGAAAAGGTTCTTCCCTAAGAGGGTGGTTGGTCACTGGAACAGGCTCCCCAGGGAAGCGGTCATGGCACTAAGCCTGTCAGAGTTCAAGGAGCCTCTGGATGATGCTCTTAGTCATATGATATAGTTTTAGATAGTCCTGCAAGGAGCAGGGACTCAGACTCAATGATGCTTATGGGTCCCATCCAACTTGAGATATTCTATGATTCTATGATTCTATGATAACAAACTGAGGGACATAAAAGGCTAGGAAATTTCATGGTAACCTGAGCCGCAGGGAGGCAGGCGGCTTCCTAAAAAGGTAGGTCTGCTCAGCAGACCAGAGGAGTAGTGAATGAATTCTTTATTTTGCTTGGCCTGGGCATGTAGCTCTTGCTTTACGTACTAAACTGTCCTCTCTCAACCCACACGTTTTCCCACTTTTATGCTTCAGAGTCTCTCCTCCATCCCACTGGGGGAAAGGGACTGAGTAGCTGTGTGATGCCAAGCTGCCTACTGGCATTAACCCACAACACCTGGGAAGCCAAAGCCCAGGGAATCATTGAAACCAGAGCCCACTGCATCAGCTCTTCTGCAAAATGCTCGCTGACTCTGCCGCAGCTGAGCTGTCAGCACCCTATGCCCGCGTTCGCCATCAAAGTGATGCACAGAGACTCATGGATGCAGCGTTTCTTCAAACAAGTGATTTATTGCCATCTTTGTCCACGGCCAGTCTCCCGGAGGGAACGGACTCTCTCGAAGAGGGAGGGCAGTCACCGTCCAGGTGGTAACGGAGTCTCTGTTGCAAGGCTCCTTGCAATGGCCCCTTCAGCTGCATCGGGTCCCACTCCCCAGAGTGTGCTTCTGCTGTGGAGGAAAGATGCGGCAGCAATTCCCACTGCCGCATGAGCAGCGTGTTCTCTGTGTCCAGCCTGCTCAGTTCTGCAGCACGAGCTCCCCGGGGAGTGTCCTCAGGCCTGGCCCTGTGCTTGGAGAACTGCTCGTCTGGCACAGCACAGCTCTCTGGCCACGTCCTGCTGCTGGTAACACTGGCCTCTACCTACTCGATGCTCAGGAAGGTGTCTGAGCCATCTTGCTGCACCCCAAACATCACCTCAATCAGGAGGGTAATATCGTCCGTGTTTGTCAGCCGGAGCTTGCCTGAGCGCCTGGAAGGTAGCACTGTTAGACGGCAGTGTTGCGACAGAGGCAAAGCCACCCAGGCTGCTTTTACCAATATCTGGAACCAGAGGGTGGTTTTCTCCATGTCTAGGTAGGGGCCGGTGCAGAGGGTGTCTAGGAGGCTGGCGCCCTGATTCCTCCTCAGCTCCTCCTCGGGGTGGTGGAGGAAGCACAGCATGTCCTCCACCAGCTGCTCCCTCGTGCAGGTGCACTCGAGCTCCACGCGGAGACTGGCATGCCTCGCTGGCATCTCCTCCATGGTGCCCAGTTCCAGGTGGAAGGTGTGCCCACGGGGGGGCTTCAGGGGCACAAGCAGGCAGAAGACAGCATCATGCTTATGAGGACTCCAACTTTCTAAGGCACTGCCCACCCCAATGGCTGGCTTCAGTTGCGGCATGAAAGTATTCCTGGAAAGCTTTCGGCAGATGCGGAGAAGTTCATCCACCAGCTCCTCCACCATCACGAACGATTCTGGCAGGTCCAGGAGGCGACTGGACAAAACTCTGCCCACATGCAGTGCAACACTGGGTTTTACTGCCTGCTCCTTATTATGTGCCTTCTTTCTGGAGCTGCCCTCCTTGCGGCTGCTGGCTGGCTGACGGCTCCCTTTCCTGAGCCACCAGCAGAGCCCAAAGAGCAGGACCAGGACTCCAGCAACGGCCCAGAATTGCCACTGCTGCAAGGCAGCAAAGAGCAGGGCTCCCCAGGCAAAGGCGCTCTGCTCCTGGCTCCTCTGCTCCAGCTCCTGCAGCAGCCGAGTCATCTCCTGGCTCAGCTGCTCCGCACACTGCTGCATGCACTCGGGCGTGGCCTCATCCAGCTCATCCCTGACCATCTGCGGGTACTGGAGGAGCTTTGCACAATGAGTGCGAGGAATATTGCGACAGCCATGGCCTGCAGGAGGAGGGAGAGAAGGGGTTCAGTGGGGCTGGGAGGGAGGCAGCTGCTGGTGGTGGGGGGGCAGAGATGAGAGCCGCAGGGATCTGGGGACATGTAGGAGAGGGGGCGAGGCATCGTGGGAGGCAGGAAGGCCTGCTGTCAGCCCCGGCGGCGGCAGCAGCACAGTGCCCTGCCCAAGGCGCTCCCACGAGTGTCTGGGCCCTCGAGGCAGGGTGAGAACCCACCCCCCTGGGGCTCCGCGTTCCTGCCCACGCCCTCCTCCAGCTCAGCCTCCCCCCGCGTGCGCACTCACCGCTGGCCCAGGCCGGACTGGGGCAGCGCTGCCTGCTGGCGCCCCTTATAACCACCCCCATTGTGACTCGTGCCCTGTGCTGTCACAGGCGCCAGAGCGCATCACAGGCACGCCCGCCAGCCAGCCCCAGCCTTTGGCCCTACCCCGGCTCAGCGACTCACAGCTGCCCCAGGCAGCCGAAGCCCCGACACCCACAAAGTGCAGACCCACCCGGCAGGACGTGGCTCCCAGGGGCTCCCTTTACAAAGCAGACAGAAGCCTCCCAAGCCCTTACCAAACATAAAATCGGGTGACGTAACCCGTGGATGCTTGTTCCTTGAGATGCCATCCTGTGAGATGGGATCGGCTCCCTTGGTGCTGACCTCTGTGCTTGTGGACATGGGTGTGCTCTTGGGGCCTTCGTGACACCGATGGTGGGTGGTGGTGTATATCCTGGTGGTGGGGTGGGACCTGCCCATGGCAGGACCTCTGCTCCTGCTGTGCCACTGCGAGAGGACATTGCTTCCAAAGAGACATTTCCCAAGGGTGATGAGGGGGTGCGGATGGAGATTTCCCAGGGGGAAACCCGCTCTGCCGATAGAGCAGCGTCTTCTCCATGTCCAGCATGTTCAGCTCTGCGGTACCAAGTCCCTGGGGAGTGTCTGGGACAGGCAGATTCTCTACCCGGAACCCAGTGAACAAGCCTCTTGCTTGGTCCCTGCCCAGACGGAGCTGCCAGGGAGTTTCCCGGCCCTTGTGAAATCAGCACCATGGCCATGGCAGTGCGAGGGGAAAGCAGGCGAAAATCATCTTCGTAGCCACTGTGGTCTTCACCGGCTGCTGCGCTGGGGAGACCATTGAGAGGAGGATGGTGCCGCTCTCGGCAGAGGGCTGCTGTGCAGGGATTTCCCTTTCCTTTCTGTGTCCCACGTTCTCCCCTCTTTTTCCCTGGGGTATGGGGTCAGGTGAATGCCATCAGCTCCCAACAAACCTGGCTTCTCAAAGGTAGAGCCATGATCAGAGAAGCCAAAACCTTGAGTACCAGCTACGCAGCCAGGCATTCAGTGCTCAGTTTGTCTGCTCTTTCCCGAACCCCTTCCTCCTCCTGGCGGGATAGAGGAGAACACCACCTGTGCTCCTGATCCTTTTAGCATTGCTCCGAGGGACACGCAGCCTCTTTTGCTGCTTCTAAGTTGCCTCGTCACAGTATTGTTTGACCCTACTTTGCGTAGCAGGACTGGATGATATCCTGTACCATTCAGCAGGCTTGGCAGCCTCTCAGTGGCGTCAGGAATGTGAGCTGCTGGTGGGCAGCAAACTTCTCTAGACAAATTGTCTGGATGGCAAACAGGTGCTTCAGTGCCCCTCAGTAAGGAATCTCCAGTTGCTAATAGCTTACGCGCTTTCCTGGTGGCACTGGTTCTAATGCGGGCGGGTGGGTGGCTCACCTTTGCCTGCTTGACTTTTCCGGGATCCTGTCCCTTACTCACGTGCTCTGAATTCTCCAATCCCAGACTATCATGCCTGCTTCCTAGCCCCTGGAACACCTCTGTGAAACCCTCCCCGTATCTGGCATCATTGATAAGTAACTGTAGCAAGACCAACTCAGGGTCGTTTAGATCAAGAAGGAAGCAGGGGGATGGTGACGCCGCAGATTTATAGCTGCTTTGCAAAATAGTACTACGCGTGTGTTAAGTAGCGATTGGTCAAATCCTGTTGTACCTGATCGCCCAGGAAAGGTATAAGAACCTCGTGTAAAACCTCGTTCGGGGTGCCCCAATTTGAATAGGACACCTCATGCGCACGAATAAAGAATTGCTCTTGTAATTCTGTCCTTTGCATCCTGGGTTCTCCCTGGGTCGGCACAGGCCCCTACAAAGTGATACACAGACACCCAGAAACGCAGCGCTTATTCAAACACACCATTTATTGGCAACTTGGCACAGAGTAAAGCTCCCAGAGGGAATAGACTCTCTCGAAGAGGCGGGGGCGGTCGCTGTCCAGGTGGTAACGGGAGTCTCTGTCACAAGCCTCCTTGCAACAGCCTCTTCAGCTGCATCGGCTCAGACTCCCCAGAGTGTGCTTTTGCTCTGGAGGAAAGGTGTGTTCAGCAGTTCCCGCTGCCAACTGAGCAGTGTCTTCTCCATATGCTGCGTGCTCGGTTCTGCGGCACCAGCCTCCCGGGGAGCATCTAGGATGGGTAGACTCTCCACCCGGCCCCCAGTGAGCACACCGAGGCACATCAGCAGTGCCTCTTGCTTGGTCCTTGCACAGCCGGAGCTGCCAGCAAGAATGTCTGAGCCCCTGTGAAATGCCATCCCGGCCGCAGCCAGTGCGAGGGGAAAGCAGGGCGAAACTCGTCTTTGTCGCCACCATCGTCATCACTGTCTGCTGCGCTGGGGACACCATTGAGAGGAGAACGCTGCTGCTCTTGGCAGAGGGCTGCTACGCACGGGGTTTTCCCTTTCCTTCCTGTGTCCAGCCTTCTCCCCTCTTTTTCCCTGGGGTACGAGGTGGTCGTGTGCCATCAGCTGTGAGCCGCGCAAACACAGCTCTGTGCATGAAGACCTCTTTCATTGTCCATAGAACAGCAGCCTCGTGAGCGGATCTTGCAGCTCATCGAACTCACGCAGTGCCTCAGCGTGGGCAGCAGGATCCTGTGCCAGGTGCTGGAAGAGGTTGAGTGGCTCGGCCGTTTGGAAGGCTGGGGCAAGGTGATCTCCTCGGGCACGGTCTCATTGCCAAAGAAGAATGATCAAGGCATTTCTCCTCCAGGCAGCCGCACAGGTACCGCATGATATCCTGCAGCCGCGGCAGGAAATCCCTCCTGCGCCAGCCTGACAGGGGTATGGAGGTCAGGAGGTGCATCACAACTGTCTTCAAAGTATAGGTGGAAAAGCCTGTGCCCACCAGGATGCGGGCGCAGATCTGCAGGCATTTGAGGTGGCAGCTGTCATGCGGGGCGTGCCTGGTGATATGCCTGAAGAACTACTGCCACAGCGTAGCTCTCTGGCCGCATTGTTCTTGGGGTGAAGATGGCCTCCGTAGTCTGGCTTCTCCAGAAGATGTCCAAGTCGCATTTCTGCACCCCAATCTTCACCTCAATGAAGAGGCTATACTTGCTTCCTTTTGTCACCTGGAGTTTGGAGGAGTGGCTGGACGGCAGCACTGTTATATGGCATTTGGACAACAGAGTCAAAACCACCCATGCTGCTTCAGAGGCATGAGCAGGCAATAGTTGATGTCTGACCTGGCCACTGTATGTGGTCCTTCCCTGAGGCTCATGTTAAAGCTGTGATTAGAAATGTTCCCAGTCTGGTATGGCCCTCAGTTTATTATCTGTTATTGTTTTTTTATGTAGGCAGCGATGAAGTTGCAATAAGAAGACCAAGGGTGATCAAAAGAGACTTCAGAGCCTTGGGACGAATGGTTAAGGGATCAGGAGCACAAGCAGGGTTTTACTTTGTGCTTAAGTAGTGTTTTCCTCTGTGCCTTCAGTTGCAGGGAATGAAGAGGGAAGAAACAAGAAGACCCAGCTGATCAATACCTGGCTCTGTGACTGGTGTCACCAGCAGAATTTTGGGGTTTTTGATCACAGGTCAGTCTCCATGACACTTGGCCAGCTAGCGACAGATGGGGTTCACCTTTCTCAAAGCGGGAAATGGTTGAGAGCCTCTCTGTAAAGATTCAGAGAAAAGCTAATAAAGCAGATGTTCTTGCAGGACTCTACTGTAGATCACCCAGCCAGGATGACAGCACCGATGTATTACTCTCTAAGGAATCAGGGGAAATTTCTAGATCAGTCACCCTAGATTGTCCTTATGGGCGACTTCAATGTCCCAGCTGCGAACTGGGACTGTCATAGAGCAGACACGAACAGGCCCAGGAAATTCCTGAAGGCCACGTTGATGATAACGTTTTGATATGGGTACTAAGGGAGCCGACTAGGAAAGACGCCCTCCTAGATTTGTTGTTTGTGAACAGAGAGGGACTCGTGGGCAAAGTGGTGATTGGTGGCATTCTTGGTCACAGTGACCACGAAATAGCTGAGTTTCCAGTTGTTGGCAACAGGAGGAAAACTGCCAGCAAAACTTCGAGCCTGGCTGTGGGGACAGCAGACTTCAGGCTGCTCAAGGAACTAGTTAGTAAGGTCCCCTGGGCCTCTTCGTTAGAGGGTATTGGGGTCCATTAGTGCTGGTCACTTTTTAAGAGCCATCTCTTAAGAGTGCCGGACCAGGCAATTACAAAGTGTTGGAAGTCAAGCAAGCAGTGCAGAAGGCTGTTTTTGCCGAGCAGGGATCTTCTTCTAGAACATAGATGCAGAAGGAAAAGTGTATAGCCACTGGAAGGAAGGGCAGGCAACACGGGAGGACTACAGAGATGCTGTTCGCCACTGTAGGGAGAAATTCATGCGGCCAAAGCTTGATTAGAGTTCAGGCTGTCTAGCACTGTGAAGGACAACAAAAATGGCTTTTTTAAATATGTTAACAGCAAAAGGAGGATCAGAGATAACATTGGTCCCTTACTTGATGAGGTTGGTCACGTCACAAATAGGGATGTAGACAAAGCAGAGAAGTTTAACGCCTTCTTGGCTTCTGTCTTTAACACCAATGATGGGCCCTGGGACCCCCGGAGCCTTGTGTTGGAAGATCGTGACTGGGGGGATGATGAGCTCCCAGCTGACTCTGAACTTGTTTGAGACTTGCTGCTCCAGCTGAATGCGAAAAAATCTATGCAGCCTGACGGGATTCATACCAGGGTACTGAAAGAGCTGGCCAATGTTATCGCAGGACCTTTCTCGATTATTTTTCAGCAGTCTGGGGAGTCTGGAGAGGTTGCAGTTGACTGGAAGCTGGTAAATGTTGTCCCAATTTTCAAGAATGGAAAGAAGGAAGACCCTGGTAATTACAGGCCTGTCAGTCTCACTTCAGTGCCTGGTAAAATTACGGAGAAGGTTATTCTGGGAGTTACTGAAAAACACTTGAGAGACAATGCAGTCATTGGTCATAGCCAACATGGGTTCACGAGGGGAAAGTTCTGCTTAACTGACTTAATTTCCTTTTATGACAAGGTCACCCATTTAATTGACCAAGGGAAGCCAGTAAATGTGGGGTTTTTTGGATTTTAGCAAAGCTTTTGGTACTGTCTCTCCCAGTATCCTTCCGGACAAAATGTCCAGCACACAGCTAGACAAGTCCATAATATGTTGGGTGAGCAACTGGCTGATGGGTTGGGCTCAAAGAGTTATGGTAAATGGGGTTACATGAGGCTGGTGACCAGTCACCAGTGGGGTCCCACAGGGCTTGATTTTAGGGCCAGCGCTCTTTAATGTTTTTATAAATGATCTGGGTGCAGCAATCGAATGTACATTAATTAAGTTTGCTGATGATACTGAACTAGGAGGAGCTGTGGACTCCCTCAAGGGTAGAGAGGCCTTACAGAGAGATCTGGATAGACTAGAGAGCTGGGCAATCACCAGCCGTATGAAATGTAACAAGAGCAAGTGCGCGATTCTCCACCTGGAATGGGGTAATCAAATCGGGGGATGAGAGGCTGGAGAGCAGCGCTGCAGAATGAGATCTGGGGGTTTGGGTTGAATGCAAATTTAATAGGAGTCAACAGCGTGCCCTGGCAGCCCAAAGGGCCAACTGGGTCCTGGGCTGCATCGAGCACAGCATAGCTAGCTGGTTGAGGGAGGAGATTGTCCCACTCGACACTGCACTGGTGCAGCCCCACCTCGAGTACTGTGTGCAGTTTTGGGCGCCTCAATGTAAGAAGGACATCAGACTATTAGAGTGTGTCTAGGTGTCTAGAGGAGGGCGACCAAGATGGTGAAAGGCCTCGAGGGTAAGGCTTAGGAGGAGCAGCTGAGGTCGCTTGGCTTGATCAGCTTGGAGAAGAGAAGGCTGAGGGGTGACCTCATCGCAGTCTACAACTTCCCCAAGGCGGGCAGCAGAGAGGCAGGTGCTGATCTCCTCTCTCTGGTGACCAGCGACAGGACACGAGGAAATAGAATAATGCTGTGTCAGGGGAAATTCAGACTGGGCCTTAGGAAAAGGTTCTTCCCTAAGAGGGTGGTTGGTCACTGGAACAGGCTCCCCAGGGAAGCGGTCATGGCACTAAGCCTGTCAGAGTTCAAGGAGCCTCTGGATGATGCTCTTAGTCATATGATATAGTTTTAGATAGTCCTGCAAGGAGCAGGGACTCAGACTCAATGATGCTTATGGGTCCCATCCAACTTGAGATATTCTATGATTCTATGATTCTATGATAACAAACTGAGGGACATAAAAGGCTAGGAAATTTCATGGTAACCTGAGCCGCAGGGAGGCAGGCGGCTTCCTAAAAAGGTAGGTCTGCTCAGCAGACCAGAGGAGTAGTGAATGAATTCTTTATTTTGCTTGGCCTGGGCATGTAGCTCTTGCTTTACGTACTAAACTGTCCTCTCTCAACCCACACGTTTTCCCACTTTTATGCTTCAGAGTCTCTCCTCCATCCCACTGGGGGAAAGGGACTGAGTAGCTGTGTGATGCCAAGCTGCCTACTGGCATTAACCCACAACACCTGGGAAGCCAAAGCCCAGGGAATCATTGAAACCAGAGCCCACTGCATCAGCTCTTCTGCAAAATGCTCGCTGACTCTGCCGCAGCTGAGCTGTCAGCACCCTATGCCCGCGTTCGCCATCAAAGTGATGCACAGAGACTCATGGATGCAGCGTTTCTTCAAACAAGTGATTTATTGCCATCTTTGTCCACGGCCAGTCTCCCGGAGGGAACGGACTCTCTCGAAGAGGGAGGGCAGTCACCGTCCAGGTGGTAACGGAGTCTCTGTTGCAAGGCTCCTTGCAATGGCCCCTTCAGCTGCATCGGGTCCCACTCCCCAGAGTGTGCTTCTGCTGTGGAGGAAAGATGCGGCAGCAATTCCCACTGCCGCATGAGCAGCGTGTTCTCTGTGTCCAGCCTGCTCAGTTCTGCAGCACGAGCTCCCCGGGGAGTGTCCTCAGGCCTGGCCCTGTGCTTGGAGAACTGCTCGTCTGGCACAGCACAGCTCTCTGGCCACGTCCTGCTGCTGGTAACACTGGCCTCTACCTACTCGATGCTCAGGAAGGTGTCTGAGCCATCTTGCTGCACCCCAAACATCACCTCAATCAGGAGGGTAATATCGTCCGTGTTTGTCAGCCGGAGCTTGCCTGAGCGCCTGGAAGGTAGCACTGTTAGACGGCAGTGTTGCGACAGAGGCAAAGCCACCCAGGCTGCTTTTACCAATATCTGGAACCAGAGGGTGGTTTTCTCCATGTCTAGGTAGGGGCCGGTGCAGAGGGTGTCTAGGAGGCTGGCGCCCTGATTCCTCCTCAGCTCCTCCTCGGGGTGGTGGAGGAAGCACAGCATGTCCTCCACCAGCTGCTCCCTCGTGCAGGTGCACTCGAGCTCCACGCGGAGACTGGCATGCCTCGCTGGCATCTCCTCCATGGTGCCCAGTTCCAGGTGGAAGGTGTGCCCACGGGGGGGCTTCAGGGGCACAAGCAGGCAGAAGACAGCATCATGCTTATGAGGACTCCAACTTTCTAAGGCACTGCCCACCCCAATGGCTGGCTTCAGTTGCGGCATGAAAGTATTCCTGGAAAGCTTTCGGCAGATGCGGAGAAGTTCATCCACCAGCTCCTCCACCATCACGAACGATTCTGGCAGGTCCAGGAGGCGACTGGACAAAACTCTGCCCACATGCAGTGCAACACTGGGTTTTACTGCCTGCTCCTTATTATGTGCCTTCTTTCTGGAGCTGCCCTCCTTGCGGCTGCTGGCTGGCTGACGGCTCCCTTTCCTGAGCCACCAGCAGAGCCCAAAGAGCAGGACCAGGACTCCAGCAACGGCCCAGAATTGCCACTGCTGCAAGGCAGCAAAGAGCAGGGCTCCCCAGGCAAAGGCGCTCTGCTCCTGGCTCCTCTGCTCCAGCTCCTGCAGCAGCCGAGTCATCTCCTGGCTCAGCTGCTCCGCACACTGCTGCATGCACTCGGGCGTGGCCTCATCCAGCTCATCCCTGACCATCTGCGGGTACTGGAGGAGCTTTGCACAATGAGTGCGAGGAATATTGCGACAGCCATGGCCTGCAGGAGGAGGGAGAGAAGGGGTTCAGTGGGGCTGGGAGGGAGGGAGCTGCTGGTGGTGGGGGGGCAGAGATGAGAGCCGCAGGGATCTGGGGACATGTAGGAGAGGGGGCGAGGCATCGTGGGAGGCAGGAAGGCCTGCTGTCAGCCCCGGCGGCGGCAGCAGCACAGTGCCCTGCCCAAGGCACTCCCACGAGTGTCTGGGCCCTCGAGGCAGGGTGAGAACCCACCGCCCTGGGGCTCCGCGTTCCTGCCCACGCCCTCCTCCAGCTCAGCCTCCCCCCGCGTGCGCACTCACCGCTGGCCCAGGCCGGACTGGGGCAGCGCTGCCTGCTGGCGCCCCTTATAACCACCCCCATTGTGACTCGTGCCCTGTGCTGTCACAAGCGCCAGAGCGCATCACAGGCACGCCCGCCAGCCAGCCCCAGCCTTTGGCCCTACCCCGGCTCAGCGACTCACAGCTGCCCCAGGCAGCCGAAGCCCCGACACCCACAAAGTGCAGACCCACCCGGCAGGACGTGGCTCCCAGGGGCTCCCTTTACAAAGCAGACAGAAGCCTCCCAAGCCCTTACCAAACATAAAATCGGGTGACGTAACCCGTGGATGCTTGTTCCTTGAGATGCCATCCTGTGAGATGGGATCGGCTCCCTTGGTGCTGACCTCTGTGCTTGTGGACATGGGTGTGCTCTTGGGGCCTTCGTGACACCGATGGTGGGTGGTGGTGTATATCCTGGTGGTGGGGTGGGACCTGCCCATGGCAGGACCTCTGCTCCTGCTGTGCCACTGCGAGAGGACATTGCTTCCAAAGAGACATTTCCCAAGGGTGATGAGGGGGTGCGGATGGAGATTTCCCAGGGGGAAACCCGCTCTGCCGATAGAGCAGCGTCTTCTCCATGTCCAGCATGTTCAGCTCTGCGGTACCAAGTCCCTGGGGAGTGTCTGGGACAGGCAGATTCTCTACCCGGAACCCAGTGAACAAGCCTCTTGCTTGGTCCCTGCCCAGACGGAGCTGCCAGGGAGTTTCCCGGCCCTTGTGAAATCAGCACCATGGCCATGGCAGTGCGAGGGGAAAGCAGGCGAAAATCATCTTCGTAGCCACTGTGGTCTTCACCGGCTGCTGCGCTGGGGAGACCATTGAGAGGAGGATGGTGCCGCTCTCGGCAGAGGGCTGCTGTGCAGGGATTTCCCTTTCCTTTCTGTGTCCCACGTTCTCCCCTCTTTTTCCCTGGGGTATGGGGTCAGGTGAATGCCATCAGCTCCCAACAAACCTGGCTTCTCAAAGGTAGAGCCATGACCAGAGAAGCCAAAACCTTGAGTACCAGCTACGCAGCCAGGCATTCAGTGCTCAGTTTGTCTGCTCCTTCCCGAACCCCTTCCTCCTCCTGGCGGGATAGAGGAGAACACCGCCTGTGCTCCTGATCCTTTTAGCATTGCTCCGAGGGACACGCGGCCTCTTTTGCTGCTTCTAAGTTGCCTCGTCACAGTATTGTTTGACCCTACTTTGCGTAGCAGGACTGGATGATATCCTGTACCATTCAGCAGGCTTGGCAGCCTCTCAGTGGCGTCAGGAATGTGAGCTGCTGGTGGGCAGCAAACTTCTCTAGACAAATTGTCTGGATGGCAAACAGGTGCTTCAGTGCCCCTCAGTAAGGAATCTCCAGTTGCTAATAGCTTACGCGCTTTCCTGGTGGCACTGGTTCTAATGCGGGCGGGTGGGTGGCTCACCTTTGCCTGCTTGACTTTTCCGGGATCCTGTCCCTTACTCACGTGCTCTGAATTCTCCAATCCCAGACTATCATGCCTGCTTCCTAGCCCCTGGAACACCTCTGTGAAACCCTCCCCGTATCTGGCATCATTGATAAGTAACTGTAGCAAGACCAACTCAGGGTCGTTTAGATCAAGAAGGAAGCAGGGGGATGGTGACGCCGCAGATTTATAGCTGCTTTGCAAAATAGTACTACGCGTGTGTTAAGTAGCGATTGGTCAAATCCTGTTGTACCTGATCGCCCAGGAAAGGTATAAGAACCTCGTGTAAAACCTCGTTCGGGGTGCCCCAATTTGAATGGGACACCTCATGCGCACGAATAAAGAACTGGTGCTGCACGGGGTTTTCCCTTTCCTTCCTGTGTCCCGCCTACTCCCCTCTTTTCCCTGGGGTACGAGGTGGTCGTGTGCCATCAGCTGTGAGCCGCGCAAACACAGCTCTGTGCATGAAGACCTCTTTCATTGTCCATAGAACAGCAGCCTCGTGAGCCTATCTTGCAGCTCATCGAACTCACGCAGTGCCTCAGCGTGGGCAGCAGGATCCTGTGCCAGGTGCTGGAAGAGGTTGAGTGGCTCGGCCGTTTGGAAGGCTGGGGCAAGGTGATCTCCTCGGGCACGGTCTCATTGCCAAAGAAGAATGATCAAGGCGTTTCTCCTCCAGGCAGCCGCACAGGTACCGCATGATATCCTGCAGCCGCGGCAGGAAATCCCTCCTGCGCCAGCCTGACAGGGGTATGGAGGTCAGGAGGTGCATCACAACTGTCTTCAAAGTATAGGTGGAAAAGCCTGTGCCCACCAGGATGCGGGCGCAGATCTGCAGGCATTTGAGGTGGCAGCTGTCATGCGGGGCGTGCCTGGTGATATGCCTGAAGAACTACTGCCACAGCGTAGCTCTCTGGCCGCATTGTTCTTGGGGTGAAGATGGCCTCCGTAGTCTGGCTTCTCCAGAAGATGTCCAAGTCGCATTTCTGCACCCCAATCTTCACCTCAATGAAGAGGCTATACTTGCTTCCTTTTGTCACCTGGAGTTTGGAGGAGTGGCTGGACGGCAGCACTGTTATATGGCATTTGGACAACAGAGTCAAAACCACCCATGCTGCTTCAGAGGCATGAGCAGGCAATAGTTGATGTCTGACCTGGCCACTGTATGTGGTCCTTCCCTGAGGCTCATGTTAAAGCTGTGATTAGAAATGTTCCCAGTCTGGTATGGCCCTCAGTTTATTATCTGTTATTGTTTTTTTATGTAGGCAGCGATGAAGTTGCAATAAGAAGACCAAGGGTGATCAAAAGAGACTTCAGAGCCTTGGGACGAATGGTTAAGGGATCAGGAGCACAAGCAGGGTTTTACTTTGTGCTTAAGTAGTGTTTTCCTCTGTGCCTTCAGTTGCAGGGAATGAAGAGGGAAGAAACAAGAAGACCCAGCTGATCAATACCTGGCTCTGTGACTGGTGTCACCAGCAGAATTTTGGGGTTTTTGATCACAGGTCAGTCTCCATGACACTTGGCCAGCTAGCGACAGATGGGGTTCACCTTTCTCAAAGCGGGAAATGGTTGAGAGCCTCTCTGTAAAGATTCAGAGAAAAGCTAATAAAGCAGATGTTCTTGCAGGACTCTACTGTAGATCACCCAGCCAGGATGACAGCACCGATGTATTACTCTCTAAGGAATCAGGGGAAATTTCTAGATCAGTCACCCTAGATTGTCCTTATGGGCGACTTCAATGTCCCAGCTGCGAACTGGGACTGTCATAGAGCAGACACGAACAGGCCCAGGAAATTCCTGAAGGCCACGTTGATGATAACGTTTTGATATGGGTACTAAGGGAGCCGACTAGGAAAGACGCCCTCCTAGATTTGTTGTTTGTGAACAGAGAGGGACTCGTGGGCAAAGTGGTGATTGGTGGCATTCTTGGTCACAGTGACCACGAAATAGCTGAGTTTCCAGTTGTTGGCAACAGGAGGAAAACTGCCAGCAAAACTTCGAGCCTGGCTGTGGGGACAGCAGACTTCAGGCTGCTCAAGGAACTAGTTAGTAAGGTCCCCTGGGCCTCTTCGTTAGAGGGTATTGGGGTCCATTAGTGCTGGTCACTTTTTAAGAGCCATCTCTTAAGAGTGCCGGACCAGGCAATTACAAAGTGTTGGAAGTCAAGCAAGCAGTGCAGAAGGCTGTTTTTGCTGAGCAGGGATCTTCTTCTAGAACATAGGTGCAGAAGGAAAAGTGTATAGCCACTGGAAGGAAGGGCAGGCAACACGGGAGGACTACAGAGATGCTGTTCGCCACTGTAGGGAGAAATTCATGCGGCCAAAGCTTGATTAGAGTTCAAGCTGTCTAGCACTGTGAAGGACAACAAAAATGGCTTTTTTAAATATGTTAACAGCAAAAGGAGGATCAGAGATAACATTGGTCCCTTACTTGATGAGGTTGGTCACGTCACAAATAGGGATGTAGACAAAGCAGAGAAGTTTAACGCCTTCTTGGCTTCTGTCTTTAACACCAATGATGGGCCCTGGGACCCCCGGAGCCTTGTGTTGGAAGATCGTGACTGGGGGGATGATGAGCTCCCAGCTGACTCTGAACTTGTTTGAGACTTGCTGCTCCAGCTGAATGCGAAAAAATCTATGCAGCCTGACGGGATTCATACCAGGGTACTGAAAGAGCTGGCCAATGTTATCGCAGGACCTTTCTCGATTATTTTTCAGCAGTCTGGGGAGTCTGGAGAGGTTGCAGTTGACTGGAAGCTGGTAAATGTTGTCCCAATTTTCAAGAATGGAAAGAAGGAAGACCCTGGTAATTACAGGCCTGTCAGTCTCACTTCAGTGCCTGGTAAAATTACGGAGAAGGTTATTCTGGGAGTTACTGAAAAACACTTGAGAGACAATGCAGTCATTGGTCATAGCCAACATGGGTTCACGAGGGGAAAGTTCTGCTTAACTGACTTAATTTCCTTTTATGACAAGGTCACCCATTTAATTGACCAAGGGAAGCCAGTAAATGTGGGGTTTTTTGGATTTTAGCAAAGCTTTTGGTACTGTCTCTCCCAGTATCCTTCCGGACAAAATGTCCAGCACACAGCTAGACAAGTCCATAATATGTTGGGTGAGCAACTGGCTGATGGGTTGGGCTCAAAGAGTTATGGTAAATGGGGTTACATGAGGCTGGTGACCAGTCACCAGTGGGGTCCCACAGGGCTTGATTTTAGGGCCAGCGCTCTTTAATGTTTTTATAAATGATCTGGGTGCAGCAATCGAATGTACATTAATTAAGTTTGCTGATGATACTGAACTAGGAGGAGCTGTGGACTCCCTCAAGGGTAGAGAGGCCTTACAGAGAGATCTGGATAGACTAGAGAGCTGGGCAATCACCAGCCGTATGAAATGTAACAAGAGCAAGTGCGCGATTCTCCACCTGGAATGGGGTAATCAAATCGGGGGATGAGAGGCTGGAGAGCAGCGCTGCAGAATGAGATCTGGGGGTTTGGGTTGAATGCAAATTTAATAGGAGTCAACAGCGTGCCCTGGCAGCCCAAAGGGCCAACTGGGTCCTGGGCTGCATCGAGCACAGCATAGCTAGCTGGTTGAGGGAGGAGATTGTCCCACTCGACACTGCACTGGTGCAGCCCCACCTCGAGTACTGTGTGCAGTTTTGGGCGCCTCAATGTAAGAAGGACATCAGACTATTAGAGTGTGTCTAGGTGTCTAGAGGAGGGCGACCAAGATGGTGAAAGGCCTCGAGGGTAAGGCTTAGGAGGAGCAGCTGAGGTCGCTTGGCTTGATCAGCTTGGAGAAGAGAAGGCTGAGGGGTGACCTCATCGCAGTCTACAACTTCCCCAAGGCGGGCAGCAGAGAGGCAGGTGCTGATCTCCTCTCTCTGGTGACCAGCGACAGGACACGAGGAAATAGAATAATGCTGTGTCAGGGGAAATTCAGACTGGGCCTTAGGAAAAGGTTCTTCCCTAAGAGGGTGGTTGGTCACTGGAACAGGCTCCCCAGGGAAGCGGTCATGGCACTAAGCCTGTCAGAGTTCAAGGAGCCTCTGGATGATGCTCTTAGTCATATGATATAGTTTTAGATAGTCCTGCAAGGAGCAGGGACTCAGACTCAATGATGCTTATGGGTCCCATCCAACTTGAGATATTCTATGATTCTATGATTCTATGATAACAAACTGAGGGACATAAAAGGCTAGGAAATTTCATGGTAACCTGAGCCGCAGGGAGGCAGGCGGCTTCCTAAAAAGGTAGGTCTGCTCAGCAGACCAGAGGAGTAGTGAATGAATTCTTTATTTTGCTTGGCCTGGGCATGTAGCTCTTGCTTTACGTACTAAACTGTCCTCTCTCAACCCACACGTTTTCCCACTTTTATGCTTCAGAGTCTCTCCTCCATCCCACTGGGGGAAAGGGACTGAGTAGCTGTGTGATGCCAAGCTGCCTACTGGCATTAACCCACAACACCTGGGAAGCCAAAGCCCAGGGAATCATTGAAACCAGAGCCCACTGCATCAGCTCTTCTGCAAAATGCTCGCTGACTCTGCCGCAGCTGAGCTGTCAGCACCCTATGCCCGCGTTCGCCATCAAAGTGATGCACAGAGACTCATGGATGCAGCGTTTCTTCAAACAAGTGATTTATTGCCATCTTTGTCCACGGCCAGTCTCCCGGAGGGAACGGACTCTCTCGAAGAGGGAGGGCAGTCACCGTCCAGGTGGTAACGGAGTCTCTGTTGCAAGGCTCCTTGCAATGGCCCCTTCAGCTGCATCGGGTCCCACTCCCCAGAGTGTGCTTCTGCTGTGGAGGAAAGATGCGGCAGCAATTCCCACTGCCGCATGAGCAGCGTGTTCTCTGTGTCCAGCCTGCTCAGTTCTGCAGCACGAGCTCCCCGGGGAGTGTCCTCAGGCCTGGCCCTGTGCTTGGAGAACTGCTCGTCTGGCACAGCACAGCTCTCTGGCCACGTCCTGCTGCTGGTAACACTGGCCTCTACCTACTCGATGCTCAGGAAGGTGTCTGAGCCATCTTGCTGCACCCCAAACATCACCTCAATCAGGAGGGTAATATCGTCAGTGTTTGTCAGCCGGAGCTTGCCTGAGCGCCTGGAAGGTAGCACTGTTAGACGGCAGTGTTGCGACAGAGGCAAAGCCACCCAGGCTGCTTTTACCAATATCTGGAACCAGAGGGTGGTTTTCTCCATGTCTAGGTAGGGGCCGGTGCAGAGGGTGTCTAGGAGGCTGGCGCCCTGATTCCTCCTCAGCTCCTCCTCGGGGTGGTGGAGGAAGCACAGCATGTCCTCCACCAGCTGCTCCCTCGTGCAGGTGCACTCGAGCTCCACGCGGAGACTGGCATGCCTCGCTGGCATCTCCTCCATGGTGCCCAGTTCCAGGTGGAAGGTGTGCCCACGGGGGGGCTTCAGGGGCACAAGCAGGCAGAAGACAGCATCATGCTTATGAGGACTCCAACTTTCTAAGGCACTGCCCACCCCAATGGCTGGCTTCAGTTGCGGCATGAAAGTATTCCTGGAAAGCTTTCGGCAGATGCGGAGAAGTTCATCCACCAGCTCCTCCACCATCACGAACGATTCTGGCAGGTCCAGGAGGCGACTGGACAAAACTCTGCCCACATGCAGTGCAACACTGGGTTTTACTGCCTGCTCCTTATTATGTGCCTTCTTTCTGGAGCTGCCCTCCTTGCGGCTGCTGGCTGGCTGACGGCTCCCTTTCCTGAGCCACCAGCAGAGCCCAAAGAGCAGGACCAGGACTCCAGCAACGGCCCAGAATTGCCACTGCTGCAAGGCAGCAAAGAGCAGGGCTCCCCAGGCAAAGGCGCTCTGCTCCTGGCTCCTCTGCTCCAGCTCCTGCAGCAGCCGAGTCATCTCCTGGCTCAGCTGCTCCGCACACTGCTGCATGCACTCGGGCGTGGCCTCATCCAGCTCATCCCTGACCATCTGCGGGTACTGGAGGAGGCTTTGCACAATGAGTGCGAGGAATATTGCGACAGCCATGGCCTGCAGGAGGAGGGAGAGAAGGGGTTCAGTGGGGCTGGGAGGGAGGGAGCTGCTGGTGGTGGGGGGGCAGAGATGAGAGCCGCAGGGATCTGGGGACATGTAGGAGAGGGGGCGAGGCATCGTGGGAGGCAGGAAGGCCTGCTGTCAGCCCCGGCGGCGGCAGCAGCACAGTGCCCTGCCCAAGGCGCTCCCACGAGTGTCTGGGCCCTCGAGGCAGGGTGAGAACCCACCCCCCTGGGGCTCCGCGTTCCTGCCCACGCCCTCCTCCAGCTCAGCCTCCCCCCGCGTGCGCACTCACCGCTGGCCCAGGCCGGACTGGGGCAGCGCTGCCTGCTGGCGCCCCTTATAACCACCCCCATTGTGACTCGTGCCCTGTGCTGTCACAGGCGCCAGAGCGCATCACAGGCACGCCCGCCAGCCAGCCCCAGCCTTTGGCCCTACCCCGGCTCAGCGACTCACAGCTGCCCCAGGCAGCCGAAGCCCCGACACCCACAAAGTGCAGACCCACCCGGCAGGACGTGGCTCCCAGGGGCTCCCTTTACAAAGCAGACAGAAGCCTCCCAAGCCCTTACCAAACATAAAATCGGGTGACATAACCCATGGATGCTTGTTCCTTGAGATGCCATCCTGTGAGATGGGATCGGCTCCCTTGGTGCTGACCTCTGTGCTTGTGGACATGGGTGTGCTCTTGGTGCCTTCGTGACACCGATGGTGGGTGGTGGTGTATATCCTGGTGGTGGGGTGGGACCTGCCCACGGCAGGACCTCTGCTCCTGCTGTGCCACTGCGAGAGGACAGGGACCCTCAGATTGATAAGGGATCAAGTACGGTCCGATGAGCAGTCCACGAAAAGAGGGGGTGGAAGCCGGCCGGAACAGGTGAGCGCTACCCTAGGACTCGGGAAAATTTAGCGCGCTAAGAAAACAAAGGGAATCTTGCTCTGATCAAGCGAGCGGCCGGGAGGAGAATGGGGTCTTCTTTGTCAAAGGAAGAGGCGGCAGTGCTCAAGTTTCTCCTACATATACTCTCTACGAGAGGACTGAGTTATGATCTGTGTATGGGATCACCCGGCTAAACCTGTTTCAGAGCACCAAGGCAAGATGCAGGGAGTTGTGATTGGACTCAGCTTTGTCTCACCTTGACAAATCCTTATCTATGCAGAGAGGACCTGGGGGGAGCTGTGGAAACGGCTCAGCCCGGGGTTGTCTGAACACTGCCGGAACCCGAAACCCAAAACCCAAATGGAGCCTGAATGATCCCTTAACAAACAAAATGCCCTGAGTACCATTCCACCACTATTCAGTAACTGTGTGCTAGACATCACTAAATTACCACATAGACTAAGGAGCCGAGCCATCAAGGCACCAGAGATAAACATTCGTGCATAAGCCTGCCCCCACCCATCAAATCAGGGAATAAAAAAACCCGTAAGGTTTGGGCAGAAAAATGGGGAGAGTCGCTTTTCCAAGGGTACAGCTGGCCTGTAGGAGATTCTTTCCCCCTTGTCCAGGACGCTGTACAAAGTAACTTCCCAGGGATTAAGAGGCCTTACCTGAGAGAGGGGGTAAGTGATTAAGAAACATACGTATGGTATTTGGCATGCTTTAAGACTGTGATTAGTGCACTCTTTTTTTTGTAAGGTATTAATATCTAGCACGCTTGTGAATTGTGTATTTAATTGCAATAGTGCATTCCTCCATTGTATCCATAAAAGAACCTGCAATAGTGGCGTATTGGACCTGTGAGTGAAGTTCAAATAAATTGTTAATTTGAACCTGACAGTGAAGTCTTTCTCTCCGTCACAACCTGTCTACCTCGAAGGCGCTGTTAATTTGGGCGCGCAATAAAAGACTTATCCCCACGATTGAGGCTGCCTATGCTCAGGACACTTGGTCTCATTTATCGATGCAGCAACAGCAAGCTTTGCAAAAGATAACCAAGAAATTAGTCAGTGGGGCATCACAACGATTCATTACAGAACTACCTATGCACTTACTTATTGTTAATTCCAGTAAAAGTAGGAACCATGTTTTAGGTCTCTTAATCCAGCAATCACCAAAAAGTGTTGTAATATTAGAATGGCTTTTCTTGTCATATCAGCCTAAGACAACAGTGTCTACTAGAATAGAACTGCTTGCAAATATCATCATAAAGGGAAGGCGTCGCAGTATTGATTTAACAGGGCAGGATCCAGAACGAATTTATATTCCTGTTAAGCAATCCTATTTAGATTGGCTTTTGTCCTCTTCTGATATTTTACAATATGCTTTTGCAGAATATACTGGTCAGATTACTAATGCTTACCCACCCACAAGACTTTTACCGTTGTTACAGGACCAAGCGTTTGAAGAATCTCCGCAATTATGAGAAACGCCTGTCCCAGGGCTTACCATTTTTACCGATGCAGGAAAAAAGTCAAAACGAGCCGCTATTACTTGGTGTGTTCAGGGACAATGGCATTCCCAATTGCTTACGGGTTGTCCGCAAGATTCGTTGCAAACATTAGAGCTAAAGGCCGTGGTTTGGGCTTTTCAGAATTGGGCAACTCAACCTCTTAACATTGTTTCTGATTCTTTGTATGCGGTGGGTACTGTTAAACGGATTGAACGATCTATGGTACGTGAGGTGAAAAACCCGATATTATACCAGTTGTTGTTACAGATGTTGCATTTGTTAAATCAGCGAACCAATCCTCATTTTATTACGCATATTCACAGCCATCAGTTTGACTCTGGTCTGGCCATTGGCAATAACAGAGCAGATGACTTAGTTGCCGCCGCTTGGGAAAATCGCCAAACTAACCTGTTTGCGCAAGCCCGGAGTTCCCATGAATTTTTTCACCAATCGGCTAAAGTTTTAGTGAGACAATTTAATCTTTCTATTTCTGATGCCCGTGGCATTGTGCAATCATGTCCGGACTGCCAAATTACAGGTCTGGGATTGGGTTTAGGAGTCAATCCTCGTGGATTGCATGCTTTACAATTGTGGCAGATGGACGTCACTCATATTCCTGAATTTGGGCGTCAAAAATATGTTCATGTAAGCATTGACACATATTCTCTGGCTATGTGGGCAACGGCGCAGACAGGTGAAACGGCGAGACATGTGGTTAGACATATGTGTGCATCCATCGCTGTGTTAGGTGTACCTAATGAAATTAAAACCGATAACGGGCCTGCTTCTGTTTCGCATCGCTTCGCACATTTTTGTACCCAGTGGGGCATCCGTAGGTCTACGGGTATTCCACATTCCCTGACGGGACAGGCCATAGTAGAACGTGCTCATGCTAGGCTGAAATCGCTTTTGCAAAAACAAAAAGGGGGAGACTCATCCCTGTGTCCAGCTGAACAGCTTGCAAAAGCGCTGTGTGTGTTAATTTTTTTACACTTAACGGGCGATCGCAAGTCCCCCCCAATAGTGATACATCATTTATCGCTGAAATCTGGCCTGCAGCCCTCGACACCTGTGCGGGTACAGTTCAAGGACCCAATTTCTGGGGAATGGAAAGGTCCTGCTGAAGTTAAAATGACTGGGAGAGGTTATGCTTGGATCTTAACAGATCAGGGTCCACGGTGGGTCCCAGCACGGTGGATTAGACCATGGAAAGAACCTCCTCCTTCGATTGACCCCGTCCAGTTGAATGACAACTGAATACGTGCACTGTGCCACCTGCGGACGACAAGAATTTCGTTGTCGAGGATTAGCGGGACATTGGTGTCATGACTGTTTAGAAGGACAATACCAAATCGGTTCGCAATGCTTCTCGCATCATGGTAGCAACACGTCACGAGCCTGAGGCCAACTCTGACAGACTGCTCCAACAGACTCAGTTATGGTATACGCGGATCTGGCAGCAAATGAATTCCGGGAACTCATCCACATAAGACTGGCCTTTTTAGAATTCTGATGAATATGTATGATTTTTCTGTATATGAACTGAGGTGCTTTGCTAACCCGTTGGAGCACTCATGGTGGACAAATCCCCAGTGCTGCCCAGCGCTGTATTAAAGAATGCCTGCTTAATAACAAACTAGTTGTTATTAAGTTATTCATCTTGGAAAACCGTCCTGATCGCGGGCTTGGTACCGACTTTGTTGTTTCAGTTTTAGATGGGACAATCTCTGTCCGGCTGCAGGAACCTCTGAATCGGCGACTCCCTAGGCCAGCCCCAGAGATTTCTCTGGAGGGACTCACCGATTCAGTGGATCCTTGCGGGGGCAGACAAGGACCTCTGGTAAGAATAAGGCATTCTTTTTTGTTAGAGACCAGTCATTTGAAGCTGCTCATAAGTCACGGTTTGTGAGAACCCCGCCGGGTGGCATACAATTGCATATATGATTTGTATTAATCACTTGGTTACTACGTTGCATGATTTGTATTGATCATTTGGTTAGTACTGTCATTTGGTTGTGAATGAATGGGAACAAACTAAATCAAAGTGTGCTGATTTGTTTAAATATAATAGGGATAGACGAAGGAACAGATAAATATGGAGCGGTGGTTGTTATTTATGGGCTTGTTAGCGTTACCTGGTGGAAGCCTTACTGCTTTCTCCGGTAATTCGTTTGTCACCTCACTTCAAAAGGTAAATATCACTGGGTTGAAGGAATGTTGGGTTTGTGGTACGGCTGATCAATATCAGAACCCCGTAACTGGTATTCCGATAACGAATTGGAGTGCATACAATACCTATGAACTACTCAACACTAGTGGTCAATGTAGAAATTTATCTAGCCCCTTACAGGATCATCCCTAGTCATTACAGCTACTCAATAAGTCTGTTGTTTTTATCAATTATACTTATGATAACAAGGCAGTAACCTGGAATGAAATGTCCTCACCCTATTATGGGAATTTTAATACCTCGAAGGGGAATTGGACGAGAGTGCGGTTGAAATACGGTCCATTTAATGCACTTAGACAAGGTCCACAAAACAACACGTTGGGTATAGATCTCCAACAGTGGACCGACTTTCTCTATGCTCTCACTGGGCAGAATAAAAGCCTCGTGATCACGGTCACCTGTGACCTACAACCAGGCCTATGGTGGCTGTGTGGTGATTTGATAGCCAGAAAGCAGTTGCCTGGCAACTGGACTGGGCACTATACTCTTGGAATGTTAATACCAAACCTCCAAGTTTTTAATCATTCTGACATGCATGGTATCGTGCGTGGTGTTTGGACGCGGTCACGATGTCGGAGAAGCCGAGAGAATCCCTTGAGCATTTACAATACCTGTTTTCACAGCTTTGTTAGGGCAATCTTTCCTACATTGGGTATTCAACAGTTAGAGCAAGCCCTGGTAAATATTTCCACAGAAATGGAGCTCATTGCCAATGCTACAGCCGCAGCCATCACTGCGTTGCAGATGGAAGTTCCATCCTTGAAAGAGGTTGTATGGCAGAATCGCCGAGCCCTTGACCTCCTCACCGCCCAGGTGGGAGGAGTCTGTACCCTTATAAACGAGTCTTGTTGTGCTTATGTAGATCAGTCAGGGGTAATTTTATCCAATGTACAACAAATATGGGATCACACAAAAATCTTACATGCTGTCACCCAGGACAACGTTTCATGGTTAGAATCATTGTTTAAATCGTAGGGCATTACAGGATGGTTAGCAACCCTGGTTAAAACTGGGCTGTTTATATTGCTTGTCATTTTTGTAGCATTGCTTGTGTTGCCTTGTTTATTTCAATGTTTTCAAAAGGCATTAGAAGGAATGGTGCGAAGAGTATGGTTCAACCAAGTGCCAGTTCTCTCCGATGAGCCTTGGAGTGTTCAAAAAAAAGAAGGGGGAATTGTGGGAGATTTTCTGGTAAGAAATGGACATCCTGTGAACACTCCAAGCACTGAAAATCTGTACTTAACTTGTATATAGGCCTCTGTACTCAAAGGTTATGAGCGAACAATGATTTGGACTGAAAGGTTACCTTCGGGCAGCATGAATGCTGTGTAATCTAAAAGCAGAACAAGAAAAGGGAGGAAAGCATGATAAAGACAGAACTTCAGCCAGGATATAGGCGGGAGCCACGTTCGTGTGAACAGCTAGCTTTAACCAATGGTGGAATGCTTAGAGTCGCGTGCTTGCTTGCTGAAAACCAATCATAAGGCTGACGGCGCGTGTAATGCGGTAACAGAAGGTATATTAACTGAGCTATCTGCGCAATAAAGTGGCATCAAACTGATCATATTGGTCGTCGTGTTGTTGTCCGTGACTTCCGCGTCAACAGCTAGTACCTCTGCGAACAGCTTTTCCCATATCGCAAATGGTTTTAAACGCAACCTTTTCATGATCACTATGGCCCAGACAGTCACCAACCATCACTTCACCCACGAGACCATCTCTATGTACAAACAGCAGGTCTAGGAGGGCACCTTTCCTACTCGGCTCCCTTAGTACCCTTAGTAATCAAAACGTTATCTTCAGCGTGGCCTTCAGGAATTTCCTGGGCCTGTTCGTGTCTGTCCCATGACAGTCCCAATTTGCAGCTGGGAAGTTGAAGTCTCCCGTAAGGACAACATAGGGCGACTGATCCAGAGATTTCCCTTGATTCCTTAGAGAGTAATACATCGGTGCCGTCATCCTGGCTGGGTGATCCATAGTAGAGTCCTGCAAGAACATCTGCTTTATTAGCTTTTCCCCTAATCTTTACGCAAAGGCTCTCGACCATGTCGTCCCCAACTGCAAGCGCTGTACAGCCCAACCCCTCCTTTACATACAGCACTACCCCACCGCCTCGCCTGCCCTGCCCTGCCTCTCTCTCCTGAAGAGCCTGTAACAGTCCATCAGAGCACTCCAGTCACAGGACTCTTGCCAACAAGTCTCACTGAGGCCAATGATGTCGTAGCTCTGGGACTGAGCCAAGACCTCTAGTCCCTCCTGTCTATCCCTCACACCGTGTGCATTAGTGTACAAACATTTCAAAAGCGCTCCAGTGTACTCACCACATCGTGGAGTAGAGGGAAAGCTCTCACTAGCACACCGTCCCTCAAACATTGTCATGCCGTCCCTTAGCTTATCACTAGTAAGCCTGATTTTTTCCCTTCCCCCCTTCAAAGCTAGTTTAAAACTCTTTCAATCAGCCCCGCTAACTGGTGAGCAAAAATACTTTTCCCCCATGGAGAACGGTGAATCTCGTCAGGCCCCAGCAGGCCTGGAGTCAGGTAGACCATCCCGTGATGGAAAAACCCCAAATTCTGCTAGTGACGCTAGCCCCAGAGCCAGGTATTGATAAGCTGTGTCCGCCTGCTTGTTTCGATGTCATTCCCTACGACTGTGAGGACAGAGGAGAACACTACCTGTGCTCCTGATCCCTTTACCAATCTCCCCGAGGCCCTGAAGTCTCTTTTGACCGCCCTTGGGCTTCTCATCGCGACTTTGTTGGTACCCACATGAAAAAGCAAGAGTGGCTAATAATCTGAGGGCCGTACTAGGTTAGGAAGTTTCCTGGTAACGCCTTCACCCTGAGCCGCAGGGAGGCAGAACGCTTCCCGAAAAGGCAGGTGTGCTCAGCAGAGCAGGGGAGTAGTGAATGAATTCTTTAATTTGCTTGGCCTAGGCATGTAGCTCTTGCATTACCTACTAAGCTGTCCTCTCTCAACCCACACGTTTTCCCACTTTTATGCTTCAGAGTCTCTCCTCCATCCCACTGGGGGAAAGGGATTGAGAAGCAGCGTGATGCCAAGCTGCCTACTGGCATTAACCCACAACACCTGGGAAGCCAAAGCCCAGGAAATCATTGAAACCAGAGCCCACTGCATCAGCTCTTCTGCAAAATGCTCGCTGACTCTGCCGCAGCTGAGCTGTCAGCACCCTATGCCCGCGTTCGCCATCAAAGTGATGCACAGAGACTCATGGATGCAGCGTTTCTTCAAACAAGTGATTTATTGCCATCTTTGTCCACGGCCAATCTCCCGGAGGGAATGGACTCTCTCGAAGAGGGAGGGCAGTCACCGTCCAGGTGGTAACGGGAGTCTCTGTCACAAGCCTTCTTGCAACAGCCTCTTCAGCTGCATCGGCTCAGACTCCCCAGAGTGTGCTTTTGCTCTGGAGGAAAGGTGTGTTCAGCAGTTCCCGCTGCCAACTGAGCAGTGTCTTCTCCATATGCTGCGTGCTCGGTTCTGCGGCACCAGCCTCCCGGGGAGCGTCTAGGATGGGTAGACTCTCCACCCGGCCCCCAGTGAGCACACCGAGGCACATCAGCAGTGCCTCTTGCTTGGTCCTTGCACAGCCGGAGCTGCCAGCAAGAATGTCTGAGCCCCTGTGAAATGCCTTCCCGGCCGCAGCCAGTGCGAGGGGAAAGCAGGGCGAAACTCGTCTTTGTCGCCACCATCGTCATCACCGTCTGCTGCGCTGGGGACACCATTGAGAGGAGAACGCTGCTGCTCTTGGCAGAGGGCTGCTGCGCACGGGGTTTTCCCTTTCCTTCCTGTGTCCAGCCTTCTCCCCTCTTTTTCCCTGGGGTACGAGGTGGTTGTGTGCCATCAGCTGTGAGCCGCGCAAACATAGCTCTGTGCATGAAGACCTCTTTCATTGTCCATAGAACAGCAGCCTCGTGAGCCTATCTTGCAGCTCATCGAACTCACGCAGTGCCTCAGCGTGGGCAGCAGGATCCTGTGCCAGGTGCTGGAAGAGGTTGAGTGGCTCGGCCGTTTGGAAGGCTGGGGCAAGGTGATCTCCTCGGGCACGGTCTCATTGCCAAAGAAGAAGTGATCAAGGCGTTTCTCCTCCAGGCAGCAGCGCAGGTACTGCATGATATCCTGCAGCCGCGGCAGGAAATCCCTCCTGCGCCAGCTTGACAGGGGTATGGAGGTCAGGAGGTGCATCACAACTGTCTTCAATATATAGGTGGAAAAGCCTGTGCCCACCAGGATGCGGGCGCAGATATGCAGGCATTTGAGGTGGCAGCTGTCATGTGGGGCTTGCCTGGCGATATGCCTGAAGAACTTCACCTCTGCCACAGCGTAGCTCTCTGGCCATGTCGTGCTTGGGGTGAAGATGGCCTCCGTAGTCTGGCTGCTCAGGAAGATGTCCGAGTCACCTTGCTGCACCCCAACCATCATCTCAATGGTGAGGCTCTCCGTGTGGCCTTTTGTCACCTGGAATTTGCAGGAGCGGCTGGAGGGCAGCACTTTTAAACAGCATTGGCACGACAGTGGCAAAATCACCCATGCTGCTTTCACCAATTGATGGAACTAGCGGGCAGTTTTTGCCCATCTAGGTAGGATTCAGTGCAGAGGGTGCGTAGGAGGCTGGGGTCCTGATTCCTCCTCCGCTGCTCCTCGGGGTGGTGGAGAAAGCACAGCATCTGTCCTGCCAGCCACTCCCTCATGCAGATGCATACCAGCTCTACACCCATGGAGAAGGTCCTTGCCAGCATCTCCCCTGCAGTGCCCAGCTCCAGGTGGAAGGCATGCCCACGGGGGGGCTTGAGGGGCACAAGCAGGCGGTAGACAATGTCTTTCTCACGGGGACTCCAGCATTCAAAGGCGCTGCCCACCCCAATGGCTGATTGCAGCACTGGGAAGAAACTCTTTGACAAGAGCTGTTGAAGGCAAGGATGAAGTTGCCCATGAGCTCCTCTGCCAGCTGCCTCTCTTTGGCCATGTTCTGAACTGGCCACTGTATGTGCTCCTCCAAAAACCTTCCCACGTCATTTGCATCATCATTGTCATTATCTTCTTCCTCCTCCGCCTCCACCGGCTCCCTGTCGCTGCTGGAGCTTTCCTCGTCGCTGCTGATGTCTGGCTCATGTCTCTTTTTCCTGAGCCACCAGCAGAACCCAAAGAGCAGGACCAGGACTCCAGCAATGGCCCAGAATTGCCACTGCTGCAAGGCAGCAAAGAGCAGGGCTTCCCAGGCAAAGCCGCTCTGCTCCTGGCTACTCAGCTCCTGGCTCCTCAGCTCCTGGCTCCTTTGCTCCAGCTCCTGCAGCAGCCGAGTCATCTCCTGGCTCAGCTGCTCCGCACGCTGCTGCATGCGCTCGCGTGTGGCCTCATCCAGCTCATCACCGACCATCTGCGGGTACTGGAGGAGGCTTTGCACAATGAGTGCGAAGAATTCTGTGACAGCCATGGCCTGCAGGAGGAGGGAGAGAAGGGGTTCAGTGGGGCTGGGAGGGAGGGAGCTGGGGGGGGGGACGGGGACAGGGACGGGAGTCACAGGGATCTAGGGGAAGGTAGGAGAGGGGGCAAGGCATCTGGGAGGCAGCAAGGCCTGCTCTCAGCCCCGGCGGTGGCGGCGGCACAGCGCCCTGCTGCAGGAGCTCCCACGAGCGTGGTGAGAACCCACCCCCCTGGGGCTCCGCGTTCCTGCCCACGCCCTCCTCCAGCTCAGCCTCCCCCCGCGTGCGCACTCACCGCTGGCCCAGGCCGGACTGGGGCAGCGCTGCCTGCTGGCGCCCCTTATAACCACCCCCATTGTGACTCGTGCCCTGTGCTGTCACAGGCACCAGAGCGCATCACAGGCACGCCCGCCAGCCAGCCCCAGCCTTTGGCCCTACCCCGGCTCAGCGACTCACAGCTGCCCCAGGCAGCCGAAGCCCCGACACCCACAAAGTGCAGACCCACCCGGCAGGACGTGGCTCCCAGGGGCTCCCTTTACAAAGCAGACAGAAGCCTCCCAAGCCCTTACCAAACATAAAATCGGGTGACGTAACCCGTGGATGCTTTGTTCCTTGAGATGCCATCCTGTGAGATGGGATCGGCTCCCTCGGTGCTGACCTCTGTGCTTGTGGACATGGGTGTGCTCTTGGTGCCTTCGTGACACCGATGGGGGGTGGTGGTGTATATCCTGGTGGTGGGGTGGGACCTGCCCATGGCAGGACCTCTGCTCCTGCTGTGCCACTGCGAGAGGACATTGCTTCCAAAGAGACATTTCCCAGGGTGATGAGGGGGTGCGGGTGGAGATTTCCCAGTGGGCAACTCATCCTGCTGATAGAGCAGCGTCTTCTCCATGTCCAGCATGTTCAGCTCTGCGGTACCAAGTCCCTGGGGAGTGTCTGGGACAGGCAGATTCTCTACCCGGAGCCCAGTGAACAAGCCTCTTGCTTGGTCCCTGCCCAGACGGAGCTGCCAGGGAGTTTCTCGGCCCTTGTGAAATCAGCACCATGGCCATGGCAGTGCGAGGGGAAAGCAGGCAAAAATCATCTTCGTAGCCACTGTGGTCTGCACCGGCTGCTGCGCTGGGGAGACCATTGAGAGGAGGATGGTGCCGCTCTCGGCAGAGGGCTGCTGTGCAGGGATTTCCCTTTCCTTTCTGTGTCCCACGTTCTCCCCTCTTTTTCCCTGGGGTATGGGGTCAGGTGAATGCCATCAGCTCCCAACAAACCTGGCTTCTCAAAGGTAGAGCCATGACCAGAGAAGCCAAAACCTTGAGTACCAGCTACGCAGCCAGGCATTCAGTGCTCAGTTTGTCTGCTCCTTCCCGAACCCCTTCCTCCTCCTGGCGGGATAGAGGAGAACACCGCCTGTGCTCCTGATCCTTTTAGCATTGCTCCGAGGGACACGCGGCCTCTTTTGCTGCTTCTAAGTTGCCTCGTCACAGTATTGTTTGACCCTACTTTGCGTAGCAGGACTGGATGATATCCTGTACCATTCAGCAGGCTTGGCAGCCTCTCAGTGGCGTCAGGAATGTGAGCTGCTGGTGGGCAGCAAACTTCTCTAGACAAATTGTCTGGATGGCAAACAGGTGCTTCAGTGCCCCTCAGTAAGGAATCTCCAGTTGCTAATAGCTTACGCGCTTTCCTGGTGGCACTGGTTCTAATGCGGGCGGGTGGGTGGCTCACCTTTGCCTGCTTGACTTTTCCGGGATCCTGTCCCTTACTCACGTGCTCTGAATTCTCCAATCCCAGACTATCATGCCTGCTTCCTAGCCCCTGGAACACCTCTGTGAAACCCTCCCCGTATCTGGCATCATTGATAAGTAACTGTAGCAAGACCAACTCAGGGTCGTTTAGATCAAGAAGGAAGCAGGGGGATGGTGACGCCGCAGATTTATAGCTGCTTTGCAAAATAGTACTACGCGTGTGTTAAGTAGCGATTGGTCAAATCCTGTTGTACCTGGTCGCCCAGGAAAGGTATAAGAACCTCGTGTAAAACCTCGTTCGGGGTGCCCCAATTTGAATGGGACACCTCATGCGCACGAATAAAGAATTGGTGCTGCACGGGGTTTTCCCTTTCCTTCCTGTGTCCCGCCTACTCCCCTCTTTTCCCTGGGGTATGAGGTGGTCGTGTGCCATCAGCTGTGAGCCGCGCAAACACAGCTCTGTGCATGAAGACCTCTTTCATTGTCCATAGAACAGCAGCCTCGTGAGCCTATCTTGCAGCTCATCGAACTCACGCAGTGCCTCAGCGTGGGCAGCAGGATCCTGTGCCAGGTGCTGGAAGAGGTTGAGTGGCTCGGCCGTTTGGAAGGCTGGGGCAAGGTGATCTCCTCGGGCACGGTCTCATTGCCAAAGAAGAAGTGATCAAGGCGTCTCTCCTCCAGGCAGCAGCGCAGGTACCGCATGATATCCTGCAGCCGCGGCGGGAAATCCCTCCTGCGCCAGCCTGACAGGGGTATGGAGGTCAGGAGGTGCATCACAACTGTCTTCAAAGTATAGGTGGAAAAGCCTGTGCCCACCAGGATGCGGGCGCAGATCTGCAGGCATTTGAGGTGGCAGCTGTCATGCGGGGCGTGCCTGGTGATATGCCTGAAGAACTACTGCCACAGCGTAGCTCTCTGGCCGCATTGTTCTTGGGGTGAAGATGGCCTCCGTAGTCTGGCTTCTCCAGAAGATGTCCAAGTCGCATTTCTGCACCCCAATCTTCACCTCAATGAAGAGGCTATACTTGCTGCCTTTTGTCACCTGGAGTTTGGAGGAGTGGCTGGACGGCAGCACTGTTATATGGCATTTGGACAACAGAGTCAAAACCACCCATGCTGCTTCAGAGGCATGAGCAGGCAATAGTTGATGTCTGACCTGGCCACTGTATGTGGTCCTTCCCTGAGGCTCATGTTAAAGATGCGATTAGAAATGTTCCCAGTCTGGTATGGCCCTCAGTTTATTATCTGTTATTGTTTTTTTATGTAGGCAGCGATGAAGTTGCAATAAGAAGACCAAGGGTGATCAAAAGAGACTTCAGAGCCTTGGGACGAATGGTTAAGGGATCAGGAGCACAAGCAGGGTTTTACTTTGTGCTTAAGTAGTGTTTTCCTCTGTGCCTTCAGTTGCAGGGAATGAAGAGGGAAGAAACAAGAAGACCCAGCTGATCAATACCTGGCTCTGTGACTGGTGTCACCAGCAGAATTTTGGGGTTTTTGATCACAGGTCAGTCTCCATGACACTTGGCCAGCTAGTGACAGATGGGGTTCACCTTTCTCAAAGCGGGAAATGGTTGAGAGCCTCTCTGTAAAGATTCAGAGAAAAGCTAATAAAGCAGATGTTCTTGCAGGACTCTACTATAGATCACCCAGCCAGGATGACAGCACCGATGTATTACTCTCTAAGGAATCAAGGGAAATTTCTAGATCAGTCACCCTAGATTGTCCTTATGGGCGACTTCAATGTCCCAGCTGCGAACTGGGACTGTCATAGAGCAGACACGAACAGGCCCAGGAAATTCCTGAAGGCCACGTTGATGATAACGTTTTGATATGGGTACTAAGGGAGCCGACTAGGAAAGACGCCCTCCTAGATTTGTTGTTTGTGAACAGAGAGGGACTCGTGGGCAAAGTGGTGATTGGTGGCATTCTTGGTCACAGTGACCACGAAATAGCTGAGTTTCCAGTTGTTGGCAACAGGAGGAAAACTGCCAGCAAAACTTCGAGCCTGGCTGTGGGGACAGCAGACTTCAGGCTGCTCAAGGAACTAGTTAGTAAGGTCCCCTGGGCCTCTTCGTTAGAGGGTATTGGGGTCCTTTAGTGCTGGTCACTTTTTAAGAGCCATCTCTTAAGAGTGCCGGACCAGGCAATTACAAAGTGTTGGAAGTCAAGCAAGCAGTGCAGAAGGCTGTTTTTGCTGAGCAGGGATCTTCTTCTAGAACATAGGTGCAGAAGGAAAAGTGTATAGCCACTGGAAGCAAGGGCAGGCAACACGGGAGGACTACAGAGATGCTGTTCGCCACTGTAGGGAGAAATTCATGCGGCCAAAGCTTGATTAGAGTTCAAGCTGTCTAGCACTGTGAAGGACAACAAAAATGGCTTTTTTAAATATGTTAACAGCAAAAGGAGGATCAGAGATAACATTGGTCCCTTACTTGATGAGGTTGGTCACGTCACAAATAGGGATGTAGACAAAGCAGAGAAGTTTAACGCCTTCTTGGCTTCTGTCTTTAACACCAATGATGGGCCCTGGGACCCCCGGAGCCTTGTGTTGGAAGATCGTGACTGGGGGGATGATGAGCTCCCAGCTGACTCTGAACTTGTTTGAGACTTGCTGCTCCAGCTGAATGCGAAAAAATCTATGCAGCCTGACGGGATTCATACCAGGGTACTGAAAGAGCTGGCCAATGTTATCGCAGGACCTTTCTCGATTATTTTTCAGCAGTCTGGGGAGTCTGGAGAGGTTGCAGTTGACTGGAAGCTGGTAAATGTTGTCCCAATTTTCAAGAATGGAAAGAAGGAAGACCCTGGTAATTACAGGCCTGTCAGTCTCACTTCAGTGCCTGGTAAAATTACGGAGAAGGTTATTCTGGGAGTTACTGAAAAACACTTGAGAGACAATGCAGTCATTGGTCATAGCCAACATGGGTTCACGAGGGGAAAGTTCTGCTTAACTGACTTAATTTCCTTTTATGACAAGGTCACCCATTTAATTGACCAAGGGAAGCCAGTAAATGTGGGGTTTTTTGGATTTTAGCAAAGCTTTTGGTACTGTCTCTCCCAGTATCCTTCCGGACAAAATGTCCAGCACACAGCTAGACAAGTCCATAATATGTTGGGTGAGCAACTGGCTGATGGGTTGGGCTCAAAGAGTTATGGTAAATGGGGTTACATGAGGCTGGTGACCAGTCACCAGTGGGGTCCCACAGGGCTTGATTTTAGGGCCAGCGCTCTTTAATGTTTTTATAAATGATCTGGGTGCAGCAATCGAATGTACATTAATTAAGTTTGCTGATGATACTGAACTAGGAGGAGCTGTGGACTCCCTCAAGGGTAGAGAGGCCTTACAGAGAGATCTGGATAGACTAGAGAGCTGGGCAATCACCAGCCGTATGAAATGTAACAAGAGCAAGTGCGCGATTCTCCACCTGGAATGGGGTAATCAAATCGGGGGATGAGAGGCTGGAGAGCAGCGCTGCAGAATGAGATCTGGGGGTTTGGATTGAATGCAAATTTAATAGGAGTCAACAGCGTGCCCTGGCAGCCCAAAGGGCCAACTGGGTCCTGGGCTGCATCGAGCACAGCATAGCTAGCTGGTTGAGGGAGGAGATTGTCCCACTCGACACTGCACTGGTGCAGCCCCACCTCGAGTACTGTGTGCAGTTTTGGGCGCCTCAATGTAAGAAGGACATCAGACTATTAGAGTGTGTCTAGGTGTCTAGAGGAGGGCGACCAAGATGGTGAAAGGCCTCGAGGGTAAGGCTTAGGAGGAGCAGCTGAGGTCGCTTGGCTTGATCAGCTTGGAGAAGAGAAGGCTGAGGGGTGACCTCATCGCAGTCTACAACTTCCCCAAGGCGGGCAGCAGAGAGGCAGGTGCTGATCTCCTCTCTCTGGTGACCAGCGACAGGACACGAGGAAATAGAATAATGCTGTGTCAGGGGAAATTCAGACTGGGCCTTAGGAAAAGGTTCTTCCCTAAGAGGGTGGTTGGTCACTGGAACAGGCTCCCCAGGGAAGCGGTCATGGCACTAAGCCTGTCAGAGTTCAAGGAGCCTCTGGATGATGCTCTTAGTCATATGATATAGTTTTAGATAGTCCTGCAAGGAGCAGGGACTCAGACTCAATGATGCTTATGGGTCCCATCCAACTTGAGATATTCTATGATTCTATGATTCTATGATAACAAACTGAGGGACATAAAAGGCTAGGAAATTTCATGGTAACCTGAGCCGCAGGGAGGCAGGCGGCTTCCTAAAAAGGTAGGTCTGCTCAGCAGACCAGAGGAGTAGTGAATGAATTCTTTATTTTGCTTGGCCTGGGCATGTAGCTCTTGCTTTACGTACTAAACTGTCCTCTCTCAACCCACACGTTTTCCCACTTTTATGCTTCAGAGTCTCTCCTCCATCCCACGGGGGGAAAGGGACTGAGTAGCTGTGTGATGCCAAGCTGCCTACTGGCATTAACCCACAACACCTGGGAAGCCAAAGCCCAGGGAATCATTGAAACCAGAGCCCACTGCATCAGCTCTTCTGCAAAATGCTCGCTGACTCTGCCGCAGCTGAGCTGTCAGCACCCTATGCCCGCGTTCGCCATCAAAGTGATGCACAGAGACTCATGGATGCAGCGTTTCTTCAAACAAGTGATTTATTGCCATCTTTGTCCACGGCCAGTCTCCCGGAGGGAACGGACTCTCTCGAAGAGGGAGGGCAGTCACCGTCCAGGTGGTAACGGAGTCTCTGTTGCAAGGCTCCTTGCAATGGCCCCTTCAGCTGCATCGGGTCCCACTCCCCAGAGTGTGCTTCTGCTGTGGAGGAAAGATGCGGCAGCAATTCCCACTGCCGCATGAGCAGCGTGTTCTCTGTGTCCAGCCTGCTCAGTTCTGCAGCACGAGCTCCCCGGGGAGTGTCCTCAGGCCTGGCCCTGTGCTTGGAGAACTGCTCGTCTGGCACAGCACAGCTCTCTGGCCACGTCCTGCTGCTGGTAACACTGGCCTCTACCTACTCGATGCTCAGGAAGGTGTCTGAGCCATCTTGCTGCACCCCAAACATCACCTCAATCAGGAGGGTAGTATCGTCCGTGTTTGTCAGCCGGAGCTTGCCTGAGCGCCTGGAAGGTAGCACTGTTAGACGGCAGTGTTGCGACAGAGGCAAAGCCACCCAGGCTGCTTTTACCAATATCTGGAACCAGAGGGTGGTTTTCTCCATGTCTAGGTAGGGGCCGGTGCAGAGGGTGTCTAGGAGGCTGGCGCCCTGATTCCTCCTCAGCTCCTCCTCGGGGTGGTGGAGGAAGCACAGCATGTCCTCCACCAGCTGCTCCCTCGTGCAGGTGCACTCGAGCTCCACGCGGAGACTGGCATGCCTCGCTGGCATCTCCTCCATGGTGCCCAGTTCCAGGTGGAAGGTGTGCCCACGGGGGGGCTTCAGGGGCACAAGCAGGCAGAAGACAGCATCATGCTTATGAGGACTCCAACTTTCTAAGGCACTGCCCACCCCAATGGCTGGCTTCAGTTGCGGCATGAAAGTATTCCTGGAAAGCTTTCGGCAGATGCGGAGAAGTTCATCCACCAGCTCCTCCACCATCACGAACGATTCTGGCAGGTCCAGGAGGCGACTGGACAAAACTCTGCCCACATGCAGTGCAACACTGGGTTTTACTGCCTGCTCCTTATTATGTGCCTTCTTTCTGGAGCTGCCCTCCTTGCGGCTGCTGGCTGGCTGACGGCTCCCTTTCCTGAGCCACCAGCAGAGCCCAAAGAGCAGGACCAGGACTCCAGCAACGGCCCAGAATTGCCACTGCTGCAAGGCAGCAAAGAGCAGGGCTCCCCAGGCAAAGGCGCTCTGCTCCTGGCTCCTCTGCTCCAGCTCCTGCAGCAGCCGAGTCATCTCCTGGCTCAGCTGCTCCGCACACTGCTGCATGCACTCGCGCGTGGCCTCATCCAGCTCATCCCTGACCATCTGCGGGTACTGGAGGAGGCTTTGCACAATGAGTGCGAGGAATATTGCGACAGCCATGGCCTGCAGGAGGAGGGAGAGAAGGGGTTCAGTGGGGCTGGGAGGGAGGGAGCTGCTGGTGGTGGGGGGGCAGAGATGAGAGCCGCAGGGATCTGGGGACATGTAGGAGAGGGGGCGAGGCATCGTGGGAGGCAGGAAGGCCTGCTGTCAGCCCCGGCGGCGGCAGCAGCACAGTGCCCTGCCCAAGGCGCTCCCACGAGTGTCTGGGCCCTCGAGGCAGGGTGAGAACCCACCCCCCTGGGGCTCCGCGTTCCTGCCCACGCCCTCCTCCAGCTCAGCCTCCCCCCGCGTGCGCACTCACCGCTGGCCCAGGCCGGACTGGGGCAGCGCTGCCTGCTGGCGCCCCTTATAACCACCCCCATTGTGACTCCTGCCCTGTGCTGTCACAGGCGCCAGAGCGCATCACAGGCACGCCCGCCAGCCAGCCCCAGCCTTTGGCCCTACCCCGGCTCAGCGACTCACAGCTGCCCCAGGCAGCCGAAGCCCCGACACCCACAAAGTGCAGACCCACCCGGCAGGACGTGGCTCCCAGGGGCTCCCTTTACAAAGCAGACAGAAGCCTCCCAAGCCCTTACCAAACATAAAATCGGGTGACGTAACCCGTGGATGCTTGTTCCTTGAGATGCCATCCTGTGAGATGGGATCGGCTCCCTTGGTGCTGACCTCTGTGCTTGTGGACATGGGTGTGCTCTTGGTGCCTTCGTGACACCGATGGTGGGTGGTGGTGTATATCCTGGTGGTGGGGTGGGACCTGCCCATGGCAGGACCTCTGCTCCTGCTGTGCCACTGCGAGAGGACATTGCTTCCAAAGAGACATTTCCCAAGGGTGATGAGGGGGTGCGGGTGGAGATTTCCCAGGGGGAAACTCGCTCTGCCGATAGAGCAGCGTCTTCTCCATGTCCAGCATGTTCAGCTCTGCGGTACCAAGTCCCTGGGGAGTGTCTGGGACAGGCAGATTCTCTACCCGGAACCCAGTGAACAAGCCTCTTGCTTGGTCCCTGCCCAGACGGAGCTGCCAGGGAGTTTCCCGGCCCTTGTGAAATCAGCACCATGGCCGTGACAGTGCGAGGGGAAAGCAGGCGAAAATCATCTTCGTAGCCACTGTGGTCTTCACCGGCTGCTGCGCTGGGGAGACCATTGAGAGGAGGATGGTGCCGCTCTCGGCAGAGGGCTGCTGTGCAGGGATTTCCCTTTCCTTTCTGTGTCCCACGTTCTCCCCTCTTTTTCCCTGGGGTATGGGGTCAGGTGAATGCCATCAGCTCCCAACAAACCTGGCTTCTCAAAGGTAGAGCCATGACCAGAGAAGCCAAAACCTTGAGTACCAGCTACGCAGCCAGGCATTCAGTGCTCAGTTTGTCTGCTCCTTCCCGAACCCCTTCCTCCTCCTGGCGGGATAGAGGAGAACACCGCCTGTGCTCCTGATCCTTTTAGCATTGCTCCGAGGGACACGCGGCCTCTTTTGCTGCTTCTAAGTTGCCTCGTCACAGTATTGTTTGACCCTACTTTGCGTAGCAGGACTGGATGATATCCTGTACCATTCAGCAGGCTTGGCAGCCTCTCAGTGGCGTCAGGAATGTGAGCTGCTGGTGGGCAGCAAACTTCTCTAGACAAATTGTCTGGATGGCAAACAGGTGCTTCAGTGCCCCTCAGTAAGGAATCTCCAGTTGCTAATAGCTTACGCGCTTTCCTGGTGGCACTGGTTCTAATGCGGGCGGGTGGGTGGCTCACCTTTGCCTGCTTGACTTTTCCGGGATCCTGTCCCTTACTCACGTGCTCTGAATTCTCCAATCCCAGACTATCATGCCTGCTTCCTAGCCCCTGGAACACCTCTGTGAAACCCTCCCCGTATCTGGCATCATTGATAAGTAACTGTAGCAAGACCAACTCAGGGTCGTTTAGATCAAGAAGGAAGCAGGGGGATGGTGACGCCGCAGATTTATAGCTGCTTTGCAAAATAGTACTACGCGTGTGTTAAGTAGCGATTGGTCAAATCCTGTTGTACCTGGTCGCCCAGGAAAGGTATAAGAACCTCGTGTAAAACCTCGTTCGGGGTGCCCCAATTTGAATGGGACACCTCATGCGCACGAATAAAGAATTGGTGCTGCACGGGGTTTTCCCTTTCCTTCCTGTGTCCAGCCTTCTCCCCTCTTTTTCCCTGGGGTACGAGGTGGTCGTGTGCCATCAGCTGTGAGCCGCGCAAACACAGCTCTGTGCATGAAGACCTCTTTCATTGTCCATAGAACAGCAGCCTCGTGAGCCTATCTTGCAGCTCATCGAACTCACGCAGTGCCTCAGCGTGGGCAGCAGGATCCTGTGCCAGGTGCTGGAAGAGGTTGAGTGGCTCGGCCGTTTGGAAGGCTGGGGCAAGGTGATCTCCTCGGGCACGGTCTCATTGCCAAAGAAGAATGATCAAGGCGTTTCTCCTCCAGGCAGCCGCACAGGTACCGCATGATATCCTGCAGCCGCGGCAGGAAATCCCTCCTGCGCCAGCCTGACAGGGGTATGGAGGTCAGGAGGTGCATCACAACTGTCTTCAAAGTATAGGTGGAAAAGCCTGTGCCCACCAGGATGCGGGCGCAGTTCTGCAGGCATTTGAGGTGGCAGCTGTCATGCGGGGCGTGCCTGGTGATATGCCTGAAGAACTACTGCCACAGCGTAGCTCTCTGGCCGCATTGTTCTTGGGGTGAAGATGGCCTCCGTAGTCTGGCTTCTCCAGAAGATGTCCAAGTCGCATTTCTGCACCCCAATCTTCACCTCAATGAAGAAGCTATACTTGCTTCCTTTTGTCACCTGGAGTTTGGAGGAGTGGCTGGACGGCAGCACTGTTATATGGCATTTGGACAACAGAGTCAAAACCACCCATGCTGCTTCAGAGGCATGAGCAGGCAATAGTTGATGTCTGACCTGGCCACTGTATGTGGTCCTTCCCTGAGGCTCATGTTAAAGCTGTGATTAGAAATGTTCCCAGTCTGGTATGGCCCTCAGTTTATTATCTGTTATTGTTTTTTTATGTAGGCAGCGATGAAGTTGCAATAAGAAGACCAAGGGTGATCAAAAGAGACTTCAGAGCCTTGGGACGAATGGTTAAGGGATCAGGAGCACAAGCAGGGTTTTACTTTGTGCTTAAGTAGTGTTTTCCTCTGTGCCTTCAGTTGCAGGGAATGAAGAGGGAAGAAACAAGAAGACCCAGCTGATCAATACCTGGCTCTGTGACTGGTGTCACCAGCAGAATTTTGGGGTTTTTGATCACAGGTCAGTCTCCATGACACTTGGCCAGCTAGCGACAGATGGGGTTCACCTTTCTCAAAGCGGGAAATGGTTGAGAGCCTCTCTGTAAAGATTCAGAGAAAAGCTAATAAAGCAGATGTTCTTGCAGGACTCTACTGTAGATCACCCAGCCAGGATGACAGCACCGATGTATTACTCTCTAAGGAATCAGGGGAAATTTCTAGATCAGTCACCCTAGATTGTCCTTATGGGCGACTTCAATGTCCCAGCTGCGAACTGGGACTGTCATAGAGCAGACACGAACAGGCCCAGGAAATTCCTGAAGGCCACGTTGATGATAACGTTTTGATATGGGTACTAAGGGAGCCGACTAGGAAAGACGCCCTCCTAGATTTGTTGTTTGTGAACAGAGAGGGACTCGTGGGCAAAGTGGTGATTGGTGGCATTCTTGGTCACAGTGACCACGAAATAGCTGAGTTTCCAGTTGTTGGCAACAGGAGGAAAACTGCCAGCAAAACTTCGAGCCTGGCTGTGGGGACAGCAGACTTCAGGCTGCTCAAGGAACTAGTTAGTAAGGTCCCCTGGGCCTCTTCGTTAGAGGGTATTGGGGTCCATTAGTGCTGGTCACTTTTTAAGAGCCATCTCTTAAGAGTGCCGGACCAGGCAATTACAAAGTGTTGGAAGTCAAGCAAGCAGTGCAGAAGGCTGTTTTTGCCGAGCAGGGATCTTCTTCTAGAACATAGGTGCAGAAGGAAAAGTGTATAGCCACTGGAAGGAAGGGCAGGCAACACGGGAGGACTACAGAGATGCTGTTCGCCACTGTAGGGAGAAATTCATGCGGCCAAAGCTTGATTAGAGTTCAAGCTGTCTAGCACTGTGAAGGACAACAAAAATGGCTTTTTTAAATATGTTAACAGCAAAAGGAGGATCAGAGATAACATTGGTCCCTTACTTGATGAGGTTGGTCACGTCACAAATAGGGATGTAGACAAAGCAGAGAAGTTTAACGCCTTCTTGGCTTCTGTCTTTAACACCAATGATGGGCCCTGGGACCCCCGGAGCCTTGTGTTGGAAGATCGTGACTGGGGGGATGATGAGCTCCCAGCTGACTCTGAACTTGTTTGAGACTTGCTGCTCCAGCTGAATGCGAAAAAATCTATGCAGCCTGACGGGATTCATACCAGGGTACTGAAAGAGCTGGCCAATGTTATCGCAGGACCTTTCTCGATTATTTTTCAGCAGTCTGGGGAGTCTGGAGAGGTTGCAGTTGACTGGAAGCTGGTAAATGTTGTCCCAATTTTCAAGAATGGAAAGAAGGAAGACCCTGGTAATTACAGGCCTGTCAGTCTCACTTCAGTGCCTGGTAAAATTACGGAGAAGGTTATTCTGGGAGTTACTGAAAAACACTTGAGAGACAATGCAGTCATTGGTCATAGCCAACATGGGTTCACGAGGGGAAAGTTCTGCTTAACTGACTTAATTTCCTTTTATGACAAGGTCACCCATTTAATTGACCAAGGGAAGCCAGTAAATGTGGGGTTTTTTGGATTTTAGCAAAGCTTTTGGTACTGTCTCTCCCAGTATCCTTCCGGACAAAATGTCCAGCACACAGCTAGACAAGTCCATAATATGTTGGGTGAGCAACTGGCTGATGGGTTGGGCTCAAAGAGTTATGGTAAATGGGGTTACATGAGGCTGGTGACCAGTCACCAGTGGGGTCCCACAGGGCTTGATTTTAGGGCCAGCGCTCTTTAATGTTTTTATAAATGATCTGGGTGCAGCAATCGAATGTACATTAATTAAGTTTGCTGATGATACTGAACTAGGAGGAGCTGTGGACTCCCTCAAGGGTAGAGAGGCCTTACAGAGAGATCTGGATAGACTAGAGAGCTGGGCAATCACCAGCCGTATGAAATGTAACAAGAGCAAGTGCGCGATTCTCCACCTGGAATGGGGTAATCAAATCGGGGGATGAGAGGCTGGAGAGCAGCGCTGCAGAATGAGATCTGGGGGTTTGGGTTGAATGCAAATTTAATAGGAGTCAACAGCGTGCCCTGGCAGCCCAAAGGGCCAACTGGGTCCTGGGCTGCATCGAGCACAGCATAGCTAGCTGGTTGAGGGAGGAGATTGGGAGATTGTCCCACTCGACACTGCACTGGTGCAGCCCCACCTCGAGTACTGTGTGCAGTTTTGGGCGCCTCAATGTAAGAAGGACATCAGACTATTAGAGTGTGTCTAGGTGTCTAGAGGAGGGCGACCAAGATGGTGAAAGGCCTCGAGGGTAAGGCTTAGGAGGAGCAGCTGAGGTCGCTTGGCTTGATCAGCTTGGAGAAGAGAAGGCTGAGGGGTGACCTCATCGCAGTCTACAACTTCCCCAAGGCGGGCAGCAGAGAGGCAGGTGCTGATCTCCTCTCTCTGGTGACCAGCGACAGGACACGAGGAAATAGAATAATGCTGTGTCAGGGGAAATTCAGACTGGGCCTTAGGAAAAGGTTCTTCCCTAAGAGGGTGGTTGGTCACTGGAACAGGCTCCCCAGGGAAGCGGTCATGGCACTAAGCCTGTCAGAGTTCAAGGAGCCTCTGGATGATGCTCTTAGTCATATGATATAGTTTTAGATAGTCCTGCAAGGAGCAGGGACTCAGACTCAATGATGCTTATGGGTCCCATCCAACTTGAGATATTCTATGATTCTATGATTCTATGATAACAAACTGAGGGACATAAAAGGCTAGGAAATTTCATGGTAACCTGAGCCGCAGGGAGGCAGGCGGCTTCCTAAAAAGGTAGGTCTGCTCAGCAGACCAGAGGAGTAGTGAATGAATTCTTTATTTTGCTTGGCCTGGGCATGTAGCTCTTGCTTTACGTACTAAACTGTCCTCTCTCAACCCACACGTTTTCCCACTTTTATGCTTCAGAGTCTCTCCTCCATCCCACTGGGGGAAAGGGACTGAGTAGCTGTGTGATGCCAAGCTGCCTACTGGCATTAACCCACAACACCTGGGAAGCCAAAGCCCAGGGAATCATTGAAACCAGAGCCCACTGCATCAGCTCTTCTGCAAAATGCTCGCTGACTCTGCCGCAGCTGAGCTGTCAGCACCCTATGCCCGCGTTCGCCATCAAAGTGATGCACAGAGACTCATGGATGCAGCGTTTCTTCAAACAAGTGATTTATTGCCATCTTTGTCCACGGCCAGTCTCCCGGAGGGAACGGACTCTCTCGAAGAGGGAGGGCAGTCACCGTCCAGGTGGTAACGGAGTCTCTGTTGCAAGGCTCCTTGCAATGGCCCCTTCAGCTGCATCGGGTCCCACTCCCCAGAGTGTGCTTCTGCTGTGGAGGAAAGATGCGGCAGCAATTCCCACTGCCGCATGAGCAGCGTGTTCTCTGTGTCCAGCCTGCTCAGTTCTGCAGCACGAGCTCCCCGGGGAGTGTCCTCAGGCCTGGCCCTGTGCTTGGAGAACTGCTCGTCTGGCACAGCACAGCTCTCTGGCCACGTCCTGCTGCTGGTAACACTGGCCTCTACCTACTCGATGCTCAGGAAGGTGTCTGAGCCATCTTGCTGCACCCCAAACATCACCTCAATCAGGAGGGTAATATCGTCCGTGTTTGTCAGCCGGAGCTTGCCTGAGCGCCTGGAAGGTAGCACTGTTAGACGGCAGTGTTGCGACAGAGGCAAAGCCACCCAGGCTGCTTTTACCAATATCTGGAACCAGAGGGTGGTTTTCTCCATGTCTAGGTAGGGGCCGGTGCAGAGGGTGTCTAGGAGGCTGGCGCCCTGATTCCTCCTCAGCTCCTCCTCGGGGTGGTGGAGGAAGCACAGCATGTCCTCCACCAGCTGCTCCCTCGTGCAGGTGCACTTGAGCTCCACGCGGAGACTGGCATGCCTCGCTGGCATCTCCTCCATGGTGCCCAGTTCCAGGTGGAAGGTGTGCCCACGGGGGGGCTTCAGGGGCACAAGCAGGCAGAAGACAGCATCATGCTTATGAGGACTCCAACTTTCTAAGGCACTGCCCACCCCAATGGCTGGCTTCAGTTGCGGCATGAAAGTATTCCTGGAAAGCTTTCGGCAGATGCGGAGAAGTTCATCCACCAGCTCCTCCACCATCACGAACGATTCTGGCAGGTCCAGGAGGCGACTGGACAAAACTCTGCCCACATGCAGTGCAACACTGGGTTTTACTGCCTGCTCCTTATTATGTGCCTTCTTTCTGGAGCTGCCCTCCTTGCGGCTGCTGGCTGGCTGACGGCTCCCTTTCCTGAGCCACCAGCAGAGCCCAAAGAGCAGGACCAGGACTCCAGCAACGGCCCAGAATTGCCACTGCTGCAAGGCAGCAAAGAGCAGGGCTCCCCAGGCAAAGGCGCTCTGCTCCTGGCTCCTCTGCTCCAGCTCCTGCAGCAGCCGAGTCATCTCCTGGCTCAGCTGCTCCGCACACTGCTGCATGCACTCGCGCGTGGCCTCATCCAGCTCATCACCGACCACGTGCGGGTACTGGATGATGCTTTGCACAATGAGTGCGAGGAGATTTGCGACAGCCATGGCCTGCAGGAGGAGGGAGAGAAGGGGTTCAGTGGGGCTGGAAGGGAGGGAGCTGCTGGTGGTGGGGGGGCAGGGATGAGAGCCGCAGGGATCTGGGGACATGTAGGAGAGGGGGCGAGGCATCGTGGGAGGCAGGAAGGCCTGCTGTCAGCCCCGGCGGCGGTAGCAGCACAGTGCCCTGCCCAAGGCGCTCCCACGAGTGTCTGGGCCCTCGAGGCAGGGTGAGAACCCACCCCCCTGGGGCTCCGCGTTCCTGCCCACGCCCTCCTCCAGCTCAGCCTCCCCCCGCGTGCGCACTCACCGCTGGCCCAGGCCGGACTGGGGCAGCGCTGCCTGCTGGCGCCCCTTATAACCACCCCCATTGTGACTCGTGCCCTGTGCTGTCACAGGCGCCAGAGCGCATCACAGGCACGCCCGCCAGCCAGCCCCAGCCTTTGGCCCTACCCCGGCTCAGCGACTCACAGCTGCCCCAGGCAGCCGAAGCCCCGACACCCACAAAGTGCAGACCCACCCGGCAGGACGTGGCTCCCAGGGGCTCCCTTTACAAAGCAGACAGAAGCCTCCCAAGCCCTTACCAAACATAAAATCGGGTGACGTAACCCGTGGATGCTTGTTCCTTGAGATGCCATCCTGTGAGATGGGATCGGCTCCCTTGGTGCTGACCTCTGTGCTTGTGGACATGGGTGTGCTCTTGGGGCCTTCGTGACACCGATGGTGGGTGGTGGTGTATATCCTGGTGGTGGGGTGGGACCTGCCCATGGCAGGACCTCTGCTCCTGCTGTGCCACTGCGAGAGGACATTGCTTCCAAAGAGACATTTCCCAGGGTGATGAGGGGGTGCGGGTGGAGATTTCCCAGGGGGAAACTCGCTCTGCCGATAGAGCAGCGTCTTCTCCATGTCCAGCATGTTCAGCTCTGCGGTACCAAGTCCCTGGGGAGTGTCTGGGACAGGCAGATTCTCTACCCGGAACCCAGTGAACAAGCCTCTTGCTTGGTCCCTGCCCAGACGGAGCTGCCAGGGAGTTTCCCGGCCCTTGTGAAATCAGCACCATGGCCGTGACAGTGCGAGGGGAAAGCAGGCGAAAATCATCTTCGTAGCCACTGTGGTCTTCACCGGCTGCTGCGCTGGGGAGACCATTGAGAGGAGGATGGTGCCGCTCTCGGCAGAGGGCTGCTGTGCAGGGATTTCCCTTTCCTTTCTGTGTCCCACGTTCTCCCCTCTTTTTCCCTGGGGTATGGGGTCAGGTGAATGCCATCAGCTCCCAACAAACCTGGCTTCTCAAAGGTAGAGCCATGACCAGAGAAGCCAAAACCTTGAGTACCAGCTACGCAGCCAGGCATTCAGTGCTCAGTTTGTCTGCTCCTTCCCGAACCCCTTCCTCCTCCTGGCGGGATAGAGGAGAACACCGCCTGTGCTCCTGATCCTTTTAGCATTGCTCCGAGGGACACGCGGCCTCTTTTGCTGCTTCTAAGTTGCCTCGTCACAGTATTGTTTGACCCTACTTTGCGTAGCAGGACTGGATGATATCCTGTACCATTCAGCAGGCTTGGCAGCCTCTCAGTGGCGTCAGGAATGTGAGCTGCTGGTGGGCAGCAAACTTCTCTAGACAAATTGTCTGGATGGCAAACAGGTGCTTCAGTGCCCCTCAGTAAGGAATCTCCAGTTGCTAATAGCTTACGCGCTTTCCTGGTGGCACTGGTTCTAATGCGGGCGGGTGGGTGGCTCACCTTTGCCTGCTTGACTTTTCCGGGATCCTGTCCCTTACTCACGTGCTCTGAATTCTCCAATCCCAGACTATCATGCCTGCTTCCTAGCCCCTGGAACACCTCTGTGAAACCCTCCCCGTATCTGGCATCATTGATAAGTAACTGTAGCAAGACCAACTCAGGGTCGTTTAGATCAAGAAGGAAGCAGGGGGATGGTGACGCCGCAGATTTATAGCTGCTTTGCAAAATAGTACTACGCGTGTGTTAAGTAGCGATTGGTCAAATCCTGTTGTACCTGGTCGCCCAGGAAAGGTATAAGAACCTCGTGTAAAACCTCGTTCGGGGTGCCCCAATTTGAATAGGACACCTCATGCGCACGAATAAAGAATTGGTGCTGCACGGGGTTTTCCCTTTCCTTCCTGTGTCCCACCTACTCCCCTCTTTTCCCTGGGGTATGAGGTGGTCGTGTGCCATCAGCTGTGAGCCGCGCCAACACAGCTCTGTGCATGAAGACCTCTTTCATTGTCCATAGAACAGCAGCCTCGTGAGCCTATCTTGCAGCTCATCGAACTCACGCAGTGCCTCAGCGTGGGCTTCAGGATCCTGTGCCAGGTGCTGGAAGAGGTTGAGTGGCTCGGCCGTTTGGAAGGCTGGGGCAAGGTGATCTCCTCGGGCACGGTCTCATTGCCAAAGAAGAAGTGATCAAGGCGTCTCTCCTCCAGGCAGCAGCACAGGTACCGCATGATATCCTGCAGCCGCGGCAGGAAATCCCTCCTGCGCCAGCCTGACAGGGGTATGGAGGTCAGGAGGTGCATCACAACTGTCTTCAAAGTATAGGTGGAAAAGCCTGTGCCCACCAGGATGCGGGCGCAGATCTGCAGGCATTTGAGGTGGCAGCTGTCATGCGGGGCGTGCCTGGTGATATGCCTGAAGAACTACTGCCACAGCGTAGCTCTCTGGCCGCATTGTTCTTGGGGTGAAGATGGCCTCCGTAGTCTGGCTTCTCCAGAAGATGTCCAAGTCGCATTTCTGCACCCCAATCTTCACCTCAATGAAGAGGCTATACTTGCTTCCTTTTGTCACCTGGAGTTTGGAGGAGTGGCTGGACGGCAGCACTGTTATATGGCATTTGGACAACAGAGTCAAAACCACCCATGCTGCTTCAGATGCATGAGCAGGCAATAGTTGATGTCTGACCTGGCCACTGTATGTGGTCCTTCCCTGAGGCTCATGTTAAAGCTGTGATTAGAAATGTTCCCAGTCTGGTATGGCCCTCAGTTTATTATCTGTTATTGTTTTTTTATGTAGGCAGCGATGAAGTTGCAATAAGAAGACCAAGGGTGATCAAAAGAGACTTCAGAGCCTTGGGACGAATGGTTAAGGGATCAGGAGCACAAGCAGGGTTTTACTTTGTGCTTAAGTAGTGTTTTCCTCTGTGCCTTCAGTTGCAGGGAATGAGGAGGGAAGAAACAAGAAGACCCAGCTGATCAATACCTGGCTCTGTGACTGGTGTCACCAGCAGAATTTTGGGGTTTTTGATCACAGGTCAGTCTCCATGACACTTGGCCAGCTAGCGACAGATGGGGTTCACCTTTCTCAAAGCGGGAAATGGTTGAGAGCCTCTCTGTAAAGATTCAGAGAAAAGCTAATAAAGCAGATGTTCTTGCAGGACTCTACTGTAGATCACCCAGCCAGGATGACAGCACCGATGTATTACTCTCTAAGGAATCAGGGGAAATTTCTAGATCAGTCACCCTAGATTGTCCTTATGGGCGACTTCAATGTCCCAGCTGCGAACTGGGACTGTCATAGAGCAGACACGAACAGGCCCAGGAAATTCCTGAAGGCCACGTTGATGATAACGTTTTGATATGGGTACTAAGGGAGCCGACTAGGAAAGACGCCCTCCTAGATTTGTTGTTTGTGAACAGAGAGGGACTCGTGGGCAAAGTGGTGATTGGTGGCATTCTTGGTCACAGTGACCACGAAATAGCTGAGTTTCCAGTTGTTGGCAACAGGAGGAAAACTGCCAGCAAAACTTCGAGCCTGGCTGTGGGGACAGCAGACTTCAGGCTGCTCAAGGAACTAGTTAGTAAGGTCCCCTGGGCCTCTTCATTAGAGGGTATTGGGGTCCATTAGTGCTGGTCACTTTTTAAGAGCCATCTCTTAAGAGTGCCGGACCAGGCAATTACAAAGTGTTGGAAGTCAAGCAAGCAGTGCAGAAGGCTGTTTTTGCTGAGCAGGGATCTTCTTCTAGAACATAGGTGCAGAAGGAAAAGTGTATAGCCACTGGAAGGAAGGGCAGGCAACACGGGAGGACTACAGAGATGCTGTTCGCCACTGTAGGGAGAAATTCATGCGGCCAAAGCTTGATTAGAGTTCAGGCTGTCTAGCACTGTGAAGGACAACAAAAATGGCTTTTTTAAATATGTTAACAGCAAAAGGAGGATCAGAGATAACATTGGTCCCTTACTTGATGAGGTTGGTCACGTCACAAATAGGGATGTAGACAAAGCAGAGAAGTTTAACACCTTCTTGGCTTCTGTCTTTAACACCAATGATGGGCCCTGGGACCCCCGGAGCCTTGTGTTGGAAGATCGTGACTGGGGGGATGATGAGCTCCCAGCTGACTCTGAACTTGTTTGAGACTTGCTGCTCCAGCTGAATGCGAAAAAATCTATGCAGCCTGACGGGATTCATACCAGGGTACTGAAAGAGCTGGCCAATGTTATCGCAGGACCTTTCTCGATTATTTTTCAGCAGTCTGGGGAGTCTGGAGAGGTTGCAGTTGACTGGAAGCTGGTAAATGTTGTCCCAATTTTCAAGAATGGAAAGAAGGAAGACCCTGGTAATTACAGGCCTGTCAGTCTCACTTCAGTGCCTGGTAAAATTACGGAGAAGGTTATTCTGGGAGTTACTGAAAAACACTTGAGAAGACAATGCAGTCATTGGTCATAGCCAACATGGGTTCACGAGGGGAAAGTTCTGCTTAACTGACTTAATTTCCTTTTATGACAAGGTCACCCATTTAATTGACCAAGGGAAGCCAGTAAATGTGGGGTTTTTTGGATTTTAGCAAAGCTTTTGGTACTGTCTCTCCCAGTATCCTTCCGGACAAAATGTCCAGCACACAGCTAGACAAGTCCATAATATGTTGGGTGAGCAACTGGCTGATGGGTTGGGCTCAAAGAGTTATGGTAAATGGGGTTACATGAGGCTGGTGACCAGTCACCAGTGGGGTCCCACAGGGCTTGATTTTAGGGCCAGCGCTCTTTAATGTTTTTATAAATGATCTGGGTGCAGCAATCGAATGTACATTAATTAAGTTTGCTGATGATACTGAACTAGGAGGAGCTGTGGACTCCCTCAAGGGTAGAGAGGCCTTACAGAGAGATCTGGATAGACTAGAGAGCTGGGCAATCACCAGCCGTATGAAATGTAACAAGAGCAAGTGCGCGATTCTCCACCTGGAATGGGGTAATCAAATCGGGGGATGAGAGGCTGGAGAGCAGCGCTGCAGAATGAGATCTGGGGGTTTGGGTTGAATGCAAATTTAATAGGAGTCAACAGCGTGCCCTGGCAGCCCAAAGGGCCAACTGGGTCCTGGGCTGCATCGAGCACAGCATAGCTAGCTGGTTGAGGGAGGAGATTGTCCCACTCGACACTGCACTGGTGCAGCCCCACCTCGAGTACTGTGTGCAGTTTTGGGCGCCTCAATGTAAGAAGGACATCAGACTATTAGAGTGTGTCTAGGTGTCTAGAGGAGGGCGACCAAGATGGTGAAAGGCCTCGAGGGTAAGGCTTAGGAGGAGCAGCTGAGGTCGCTTGGCTTGATCAGCTTGGAGAAGAGAAGGCTGAGGGGTGACCTCATCGCAGTCTACAACTTCCCCAAGGCGGGCAGCAGAGAGGCAGGTGCTGATCTCCTCTCTCTGGTGACCAGCGACAGGACACGAGGAAATAGAATAATGCTGTGTCAGGGGAAATTCAGACTGGGCCTTAGGAAAAGGTTCTTCCCTAAGAGGGTGGTTGGTCACTGGAACAGGCTCCCCAGGGAAGCGGTCATGGCACTAAGCCTGTCAGAGTTCAAGGAGCCTCTGGATGATGCTCTTAGTCATATGATATAGTTTTAGATAGTCCTGCAAGGAGCAGGGACTCAGACTCAATGATGCTTATGGGTCCCATCCAACTTGAGATATTCTATGATTCTATGATAACAAACTGAGGGACATAAAAGGCTAGGAAATTTCATGGTAACCTGAGCCGCAGGGAGGCAGGCGGCTTCCTAAAAAGGTAGGTCTGCTCAGCAGACCAGAGGAGTAGTGAATGAATTCTTTATTTTGCTTGGCCTGGGCATGTAGCTCTTGCTTTACGTACTAAACTGTCCTCTCTCAACCCACACGTTTTCCCACTTTTATGCTTCAGAGTCTCTCCTCCATCCCACTGGGGGAAAGGGACTGAGTAGCTGTGTGATGCCAAGCTGCCTACTGGCATTAACCCACAACACCTGGGAAGCCAAAGCCCAGGGAATCATTGAAACCAGAGCCCACTGCATCAGCTCTTCTGCAAAATGCTCGCTGACTCTGCCGCAGCTGAGCTGTCAGCACCCTATGCCCGCGTTCGCCATCAAAGTGATGCACAGAGACTCATGGATGCAGCGTTTCTTCAAACAAGTGATTTATTGCCATCTTTGTCCACGGCCAGTCTCCCGGAGGGAACGGACTCTCTCGAAGAGGGAGGGCAGTCACCGTCCAGGTGGTAACGGAGTCTCTGTTGCAAGGCTCCTTGCAATGGCCCCTTCAGCTGCATCGGGTCCCACTCCCCAGAGTGTGCTTCTGCTGTGGAGGAAAGATGCGGCAGCAATTCCCACTGCCGCATGAGCAGCGTGTTCTCTGTGTCCAGCCTGCTCAGTTCTGCAGCACGAGCTCCCCGGGGAGTGTCCTCAGGCCTGGCCCTGTGCTTGGAGAACTGCTCGTCTGGCACAGCACAGCTCTCTGGCCACGTCCTGCTGCTGGTAACACTGGCCTCTACCTACTCGATGCTCAGGAAGGTGTCTGAGCCATCTTGCTGCACCCCAAACATCACCTCAATCAGGAGGGTAATATCGTCCGTGTTTGTCAGCCGGAGCTTGCCTGAGCGCCTGGAAGGTAGCACTGTTAGACGGCAGTGTTGCGACAGAGGCAAAGCCACCCAGGCTGCTTTTACCAATATCTGGAACCAGAGGGTGGTTTTCTCCATGTCTAGGTAGGGGCCGGTGCAGAGGGTGTCTAGGAGGCTGGCGCCCTGATTCCTCCTCAGCTCCTCCTCGGGGTGGTGGAGGAAGCACAGCATGTCCTCCACCAGCTGCTCCCTCGTGCAGGTGCACTCGAGCTCCACGCGGAGACTGGCATGCCTCGCTGGCATCTCCTCCATGGTGCCCAGTTCCAGGTGGAAGGTGTGCCCACGGGGGGGCTTCAGGGGCACAAGCAGGCAGAAGACAGCATCATGCTTATGAGGACTCCAACTTTCTAAGGCACTGCCCACCCCAATGGCTGGCTTCAGTTGCGGCATGAAAGTATTCCTGGAAAGCTTTCGGCAGATGCGGAGAAGTTCATCCACCAGCTCCTCCACCATCACGAACGATTCTGGCAGGTCCAGGAGGCGACTGGACAAAACTCTGCCCACATGCAGTGCAACACTGGGTTTTACTGCCTGCTCCTTATTATGTGCCTTCTTTCTGGAGCTGCCCTCCTTGCGGCTGCTGGCTGGCTGACGGCTTCCTTTCCTGAGCCACCAGCAGAGCCCAAAGAGCAGGACCAGGACTCCAGCAACGGCCCAGAACTGCCACTGCTGCAAGGCAGCAAAGAGCAGGGCTCCCCAGGCAAAGCCGCTCTGCTCCTGGCTCCTCTGCTCCAGCTCCTGCAGCAGCCGAGTCATCTCCTGGCTCAGCTGCTCCGCACACTGCTGCATGCACTCGGGCGTGGCCTCATCCAGCTCATCCCTGACCATCTGCGGGTACTGGAGGAGGCTTTGCACAATGAGTGCGAGGAATATTGCGACAGCCATGGCCTGCAGGAGGAGGGAGAGAAGGGGTTCAGTGGGGCTGGGAGGGAGGGAGCTGCTGGTGGTGGGGGGGCAGAGATGAGAGCCGCAGGGATCTGGGGACATGTAGGAGAGGGGGCGAGGCATCGTGGGAGGCAGGAAGGCCTGCTGTCAGCCCCGGCGGCGGCAGCAGCACAGTGCCCTGCCCAAGGCGCTCCCACGAGTGTCTGGGCCCTCGAGGCAGGGTGAGAACCCACCCCCCTGGGGCTCCGCGTTCCTGCCCACGCCCTCCTCCAGCTCAGCCTCCCCCCGCGTGCGCACTCACCGCTGGCCCAGGCCGGACTGGGGCAGCGCTGCCTGCTGGCGCCCCTTATAACCACCCCCATTGTGACTCCTGCCCTGTGCTGTCACAGGCGCCAGAGCGCATCACAGGCACGCCCGCCAGCCAGCCCCAGCCTTTGGCCCTACCCCGGCTCAGCGACTCACAGCTGCCCCAGGCAGCCGACGCCCCGACACCCACAAAGTGCAGACCCACCCGGCAGGACGTGGCTCCCAGGGGCTCCCTTTACAAAGCAGACAGAAGCCTCCCAAGCCCTTACCAAACATAAAATCGGGTGACGTAACCCATGGATGCTTGTTCCTTGAGATGCCATCCTGTGAGATGGGATCGGCTCCCTTGGTGCTGACCTCTGTGCTTGTGGACATGGGTGTGCTCTTGGTGCCTTCGTGACACCGATGGTGGGTGGTGGTGTATATCCTGGTGGTGGGGTGGGACCTGCCCATGGCAGGACCTCTGCTCCTGCTGTGCCACTGCGAGAGGACATTGCTTCCAAAGAGACATTTCCCAGGGTGATGAGGGGGTGCGGGTGGAGATTTCCCAGGGGGAAACTCGCTCTGCCGATAGAGCAGCGTCTTCTCCATGTCCAGCATGTTCAGCTCTGCGGTACCAAGTCCCTGGGGAGTGTCTGGGACAGGCAGATTCTCTACCCGGAACCCAGTGAACAAGCCTCTTGCTTGGTCCCTGCCCAGACGGAGCTGCCAGGGAGTTTCCCGGCCCTTGTGAAATCAGCACCATGGCCGTGACAGTGCGAGGGGAAAGCAGGCGAAAATCATCTTCGTAGCCACTGTGGTCTTCACCGGCTGCTGCGCTGGGGAGACCATTGAGAGGAGGATGGTGCCGCTCTCGGCAGAGGGCTGCTGTGCAGGGATTTCCCTTTCCTTTCTGTGTCCCACGTTCTCCCCTCTTTTTCCCTGGGGTATGGGGTCAGGTGAATGCCATCAGCTCCCAACAAACCTGGCTTCTCAAAGGTAGAGCCATGACCAGAGAAGCCAAAACCTTGAGTACCAGCTACGCAGCCAGGCATTCAGTGCTCAGTTTGTCTGCTCCTTCCCGAACCCCTTCCTCCTCCTGGCGGGATAGAGGAGAACACCGCCTGTGCTCCTGATCCTTTTAGCATTGCTCCGAGGGACACGCGGCCTCTTTTGCTGCTTCTAAGTTGCCTCGTCACAGTATTGTTTGACCCTACTTTGCGTAGCAGGACTGGATGATATCCTGTACCATTCAGCAGGCTTGGCAGCCTCTCAGTGGCGTCAGGAATGTGAGCTGCTGGTGGGCAGCAAACTTCTCTAGACAAATTGTCTGGATGGCAAACAGGTGCTTCAGTGCCCCTCAGTAAGGAATCTCCAGTTGCTAATAGCTTACGCGCTTTCCTGGTGGCACTGGTTCTAATGCGGGCGGGTGGGTGGCTCACCTTTGCCTGCTTGACTTTTCCGGGATCCTGTCCCTTACTCACGTGCTCTGAATTCTCCAATCCCAGACTATCATGCCTGCTTCCTAGCCCCTGGAACACCTCTGTGAAACCCTCCCCGTATCTGGCATCATTGATAAGTAACTGTAGCAAGACCAACTCAGGGTCGTTTAGATCAAGAAGGAAGCAGGGGGATGGTGACGCCGCAGATTTATAGCTGCTTTGCAAAATAGTACTACGCGTGTGTTAAGTAGCGATTGGTCAAATCCTGTTGTACCTGGTCGCCCAGGAAAGGTATAAGAACCTCGTGTAAAACCTCGTTCGGGGTGCCCCAATTTGAATGGGACACCTCATGCGCACGAATAAAGAATTGGTGCTGCACGGGGTTTTCCCTTTCCTTCCTGTGTCCCGCCTACTCCCCTCTTTTCCCTGGGGTATGAGGTGGTCGTGTGCCATCAGCTGTGAGCCGCGCAAACACAGCTCTGTGCATGAAGACCTCTTTCATTGTCCATAGAACAGCAGCCTCGTGAGCCTATCTTGCAGCTCATCGAACTCACGCAGTGCCTCAGCGTGGGCTTCAGGATCCTGTGCCAGGTGCTGGAAGAGGTTGAGTGGCTCGGCCGTTTGGAAGGCTGGGGCAAGGTGATCTCCTCGGGCACGGTCTCATTGCCAAAGAAGAAGTGATCAAGGCGTTTCTCCTCCAGGCAGCAGCACAGGTACCGCATGATATCCTGCAGCCGCGGCAGGAAATCCCTCCTGCGCCAGCCTGACAGGGGTATGGAGGTCAGGAGGTGCATCACAACTGTCTTCAAAGTATAGGTGGAAAAGCCTGTGCCCACCAGGATGCGGGCGCAGATCTGCAGGCATTTGAGGTGGCAGCTGTCATGCGGGGCGTGCCTGGTGATATGCCTGAAGAACTACTGCCACAGCGTAGCTCTCTGGCCGCATTGTTCTTGGGGTGAAGATGGCCTCCGTAGTCTGGCTTCTCCAGAAGATGTCCAAGTCGCATTTCTGCACCCCAATCTTCACCTCAATGAAGAGGCTATACTTGCTTCCTTTTGTCACCTGGAGTTTGGAGGAGTGGCTGGACGGCAGCACTGTTATATGGCATTTGGACAACAGAGTCAAAACCACCCATGCTGCTTCAGATGCATGAGCAGGCAATAGTTGATGTCTGACCTGGCCACTGTATGTGGTCCTTCCCTGAGGCTCATGTTAAAGCTGTGATTAGAAATGTTCCCAGTCTGGTATGGCCCTCAGTTTATTATCTGTTATTGTTTTTTTATGTAGGCAGCGATGAAGTTGCAATAAGAAGACCAAGGGTGATCAAAAGAGACTTCAGAGCCTTGGGACGAATGGTTAAGGGATCAGGAGCACAAGCAGGGTTTTACTTTGTGCTTAAGTAGTGTTTTCCTCTGTGCCTTCAGTTGCAGGGAATGAGGAGGGAAGAAACAAGAAGACCCAGCTGATCAATACCTGGCTCTGTGACTGGTGTCACCAGCAGAATTTTGGGGTTTTTGATCACAGGTCAGTCTCCATGACACTTGGCCAGCTAGCGACAGATGGGGTTCACCTTTCTCAAAGCGGGAAATGGTTGAGAGCCTCTCTGTAAAGATTCAGAGAAAAGCTAATAAAGCAGATGTTCTTGCAGGACTCTACTGTAGATCACCCAGCCAGGATGACAGCACCGATGTATTACTCTCTAAGGAATCAGGGGAAATTTCTAGATCAGTCACCCTAGATTGTCCTTATGGGCGACTTCAATGTCCCAGCTGCGAACTGGGACTGTCATAGAGCAGACACGAACAGGCCCAGGAAATTCCTGAAGGCCACGTTGATGATAACGTTTTGATATGGGTACTAAGGGAGCCGACTAGGAAAGACGCCCTCCTAGATTTGTTGTTTGTGAACAGAGAGGGACTCGTGGGCAAAGTGGTGATTGGTGGCATTCTTGGTCACAGTGACCACGAAATAGCTGAGTTTCCAGTTGTTGGCAACAGGAGGAAAACTGCCAGCAAAACTTCGAGCCTGGCTGTGGGGACAGCAGACTTCAGGCTGCTCAAGGAACTAGTTAGTAAGGTCCCCTGGGCCTCTTCATTAGAGGGTATTGGGGTCCATTAGTGCTGGTCACTTTTTAAGAGCCATCTCTTAAGAGTGCCGGACCAGGCAATTACAAAGTGTTGGAAGTCAAGCAAGCAGTGCAGAAGGCTGTTTTTGCTGAGCAGGGATCTTCTTCTAGAACATAGGTGCAGAAGGAAAAGTGTATAGCCACTGGAAGGAAGGGCAGGCAACACGGGAGGACTACAGAGATGCTGTTCGCCACTGTAGGGAGAAATTCATGCGGCCAAAGCTTGATTAGAGTTCAGGCTGTCTAGCACTGTGAAGGACAACAAAAATGGCTTTTTTAAATATGTTAACAGCAAAAGGAGGATCAGAGATAACATTGGTCCCTTACTTGATGAGGTTGGTCACGTCACAAATAGGGATGTAGACAAAGCAGAGAAGTTTAACGCCTTCTTGGCTTCTGTCTTTAACACCAATGATGGGCCCTGGGACCCCCGGAGCCTTGTGTTGGAAGATCGTGACTGGGGGGATGATGAGCTCCCAGCTGACTCTGAACTTGTTTGAGACTTGCTGCTCCAGCTGAATGCGAAAAAATCTATGCAGCCTGACGGGATTCATACCAGGGTACTGAAAGAGCTGGCCAATGTTATCGCAGGACCTTTCTCGATTATTTTTCAGCAGTCTGGGGAGTCTGGAGAGGTTGCAGTTGACTGGAAGCTGGTAAATGTTGTCCCAATTTTCAAGAATGGAAAGAAGGAAGACCCTGGTAATTACAGGCCTGTCAGTCTCACTTCAGTGCCTGGTAAAATTACGGAGAAGGTTATTCTGGGAGTTACTGAAAAACACTTGAGAGACAATGCAGTCATTGGTCATAGCCAACATGGGTTCACGAGGGGAAAGTTCTGCTTAACTGACTTAATTTCCTTTTATGACAAGGTCACCCATTTAATTGACCAAGGGAAGCCAGTAAATGTGGGGTTTTTTGGATTTTAGCAAAGCTTTTGGTACTGTCTCTCCCAGTATCCTTCCGGACAAAATGTCCAGCACACAGCTAGACAAGTCCATAATATGTTGGGTGAGCAACTGGCTGATGGGTTGGGCTCAAAGAGTTATGGTAAATGGGGTTACATGAGGCTGGTGACCAGTCACCAGTGGGGTCCCACAGGGCTTGATTTTAGGGCCAGCGCTCTTTAATGTTTTTATAAATGATCTGGGTGCAGCAATCGAATGTACATTAATTAAGTTTGCTGATGATACTGAACTAGGAGGAGCTGTGGACTCCCTCAAGGGTAGAGAGGCCTTACAGAGAGATCTGGATAGACTAGAGAGCTGGGCAATCACCAGCCGTATGAAATGTAACAAGAGCAAGTGCGCGATTCTCCACCTGGAATGGGGTAATCAAATCGGGGGATGAGAGGCTGGAGAGCAGCGCTGCAGAATGAGATCTGGGGGTTTGGGTTGAATGCAAATTTAATAGGAGTCAACAGCGTGCCCTGGCAGCCCAAAGGGCCAACTGGGTCCTGGGCTGCATCGAGCACAGCATAGCTAGCTGGTTGAGGGAGGAGATTGTCCCACTCGACACTGCACTGGTGCAGCCCCACCTCGAGTACTGTGTGCAGTTTTGGGCGCCTCAATGTAAGAAGGACATCAGACTATTAGAGTGTGTCTAGGTGTCTAGAGGAGGGCGACCAAGATGGTGAAAGGCCTCGAGGGTAAGGCTTAGGAGGAGCAGCTGAGGTCGCTTGGCTTGATCAGCTTGGAGAAGAGAAGGCTGAGGGGTGACCTCATCGCAGTCTACAACTTCCCCAAGGCGGGCAGCAGAGAGGCAGGTGCTGATCTCCTCTCTCTGGTGACCAGCGACAGGACACGAGGAAATAGAATAATGCTGTGTCAGGGGAAATTCAGACTGGGCCTTAGGAAAAGGTTCTTCCCTAAGAGGGTGGTTGGTCACTGGAACAGGCTCCCCAGGGAAGCGGTCATGGCACTAAGCCTGTCAGAGTTCAAGGAGCCTCTGGATGATGCTCTTAGTCATATGATATAGTTTTAGATAGTCCTGCAAGGAGCAGGGACTCAGACTCAATGATGCTTATGGGTCCCATCCAACTTGAGATATTCTATGATTCTATGATAACAAACTGAGGGACATAAAAGACTAGGAAATTTCATGGTAACCTGAGCCGCAGGGAGGCAGGCGGCTTCCTAAAAAGGTAGGTCTGCTCAGCAGACCAGAGGAGTAGTGAATGAATTCTTTATTTTGCTTGGCCTGGGCATGTAGCTCTTGCTTTACGTACTAAACTGTCCTCTCTCAACCCACACGTTTTCCCACTTTTATGCTTCAGAGTCTCTCCTCCATCCCACTGGGGGAAAGGGACTGAGTAGCTGTGTGATGCCAAGCTGCCTACTGGCATTAACCCACAACACCTGGGAAGCCAAAGCCCAGGGAATCATTGAAACCAGAGCCCACTGCATCAGCTCTTCTGCAAAATGCTCGCTGACTCTGCCGCAGCTGAGCTGTCAGCACCCTATGCCCGCGTTCGCCATCAAAGTGATGCACAGAGACTCATGGATGCAGCGTTTCTTCAAACAAGTGATTTATTGCCATCTTTGTCCACGGCCAGTCTCCCGGAGGGAACGGACTCTCTCGAAGAGGGAGGGCAGTCACCGTCCAGGTGGTAACGGAGTCTCTGTTGCAAGGCTCCTTGCAATGGCCCCTTCAGCTGCATCGGGTCCCACTCCCCAGAGTGTGCTTCTGCTGTGGAGGAAAGATGCGGCAGCAATTCCCACTGCCGCATGAGCAGCGTGTTCTCTGTGTCCAGCCTGCTCAGTTCTGCAGCACGAGCTCCCCGGGGAGTGTCCTCAGGCCTGGCCCTGTGCTTGGAGAACTGCTCGTCTGGCACAGCACAGCTCTCTGGCCACGTCCTGCTGCTGGTAACACTGGCCTCTACCTACTCGATGCTCAGGAAGGTGTCTGAGCCATCTTGCTGCACCCCAAACATCACCTCAATCAGGAGGGTAATATCGTCCGTGTTTGTCAGCCGGAGCTTGCCTGAGCGCCTGGAAGGTAGCACTGTTAGACGGCAGTGTTGCGACAGAGGCAAAGCCACCCAGGCTGCTTTTACCAATATCTGGAACCAGAGGGTGGTTTTCTCCATGTCTAGGTAGGGGCCGGTGCAGAGGGTGTCTAGGAGGCTGGCGCCCTGATTCCTCCTCAGCTCCTCCTCGGGGTGGTGGAGGAAGCACAGCATGTCCTCCACCAGCTGCTCCCTCGTGCAGGTGCACTCGAGCTCCACGCGGAGACTGGCATGCCTCGCTGGCATCTCCTCCATGGTGCCCAGTTCCAGGTGGAAGGTGTGCCCACGGGGGGGCTTCAGGGGCACAAGCAGGCAGAAGACAGCATCATGCTTATGAGGACTCCAACTTTCTAAGGCACTGCCCACCCCAATGGCTGGCTTCAGTTGCGGCATGAAAGTATTCCTGGAAAGCTTTCGGCAGATGCGGAGAAGTTCATCCACCAGCTCCTCCACCATCACGAACGATTCTGGCAGGTCCAGGAGGCGACTGGACAAAACTCTGCCCACATGCAGTGCAACACTGGGTTTTACTGCCTGCTCCTTATTATGTGCCTTCTTTCTGGAGCTGCCCTCCTTGCGGCTGCTGGCTGGCTGACGGCTCCCTTTCCTGAGCCACCAGCAGAGCCCAAAGAGCAGGACCAGGACTCCAGCAACGGCCCAGAATTGCCACTGCTGCAAGGCAGCAAAGAGCAGGGCTCCCCAGGCAAAGGCGCTCTGCTCCTGGCTCCTCTGCTCCAGCTCCTGCAGCAGCCGAGTCATCTCCTGGCTCAGCTGCTCCGCACACTGCTGCATGCACTCGGGCGTGGCCTCATCCAGCTCATCCCTGACCATCTGCGGGTACTGGAGGAGGCTTTGCACAATGAGTGCGAGGAATATTGCGACAGCCATGGCCTGCAGGAGGAGGGAGAGAAGGGGTTCAGTGGGGCTGGGAGGGAGGGAGCTGCTGGTGGTGGGGGGGCAGAGATGAGAGCCGCAGGGATCTGGGGACATGTAGGAGAGGGGGCGAGGCATCGTGGGAGGCAGGAAGGCCTGCTGTCAGCCCCGGCGGCGGCAGCAGCACAGTGCCCTGCCCAAGGCGCTCCCACGAGTGTCTGGGCCCTCGAGGCAGGGTGAGAACCCACCCCCCTGGGGCTCCGCGTTCCTGCCCACGCCCTCCTCCAGCTCAGCCTCCCCCCGCGTGCGCACTCACCGCTGGCCCAGGCCGGACTGGGGCAGCGCTGCCTGCTGGCGCCCCTTATAACCACCCCCATTGTGACTCGTGCCCTGTGCTGTCACAGGCACCAGAGCGCATCACAGGCACGCCCGCCAGCCAGCCCCAGCCTTTGGCCCTACCCCGGCTCAGCGACTCACAGCTGCCCCAGGCAGCCGACGCCCCGACACCCACAAAGTGCAGACCCACCCGGCAGGACGTGGCTCCCAGGGGCTCCCTTTACAAAGCAGACAGAAGCCTCCCAAGCCCTTACCAAACATAAAATCGGGTGACGTAACCCATGGATGCTTGTTCCTTGAGATGCCATCCTGTGAGATGGGATCGGCTCCCTTGGTGCTGACCTCTGTGCTTGTGGACATGGGTGTGCTCTTGGTGCCTTCGTGACACCGATGGTGGGTGGTGGTGTATATCCTGGTGGTGGGGTGGGACCTGCCCACGGCAGGACCTCTGCTCCTGCTGTGCCACTGCGAGAGGACAGGGACCCTCAGATTGATAAGGGATCAAGTACGGTCCGATGAGCAGTCCACGAAAAGAGGGGGTGGAAGCCGGCCGGAACAGGTGAGCGCTACCCTAGGACTCGGGAAAATTTAGCGCGCTAAGAAAACAAAGGGAATCTTGCTCTGATCAAGCGAGCGGCCGGGAGGAGAATGGGGTCTTCTTTGTCAAAGGAAGAGGCGGCAGTGCTCAAGTTTCTCCTACATATACTCTCTACGAGAGGACTGAGTTATGATCTGTGTATGGGATCACCCGGCTAAACCTGTTTCAGAGCACCAAGGCAAGATGCAGGGAGTTGTGATTGGACTCAGCTTTGTCTCACCTTGACAAATCCTTATCTATGCAGAGAGGACCTGGGGGGAGCTGTGGAAACGGCTCAGCCCGGGGTTGTCTGAACACTGCCGGAACCCGAAACCCAAAACCCAAATGGAGCCTGAATGATCCCTTAACAAACAAAATGCCCTGAGTACCATTCCACCACTATTCAGTAACTGTGTGCTAGACATCACTAAATTACCACATAGACTAAGGAGCCGAGCCATCAAGGCACCAGAGATAAACATTCGTGCATAAGCCTGCCCCCACCCATCAAATCAGGGAATAAAAAAACCCGTAAGGTTTGGGCAGAAAAATGGGGAGAGTCGCTTTTCCAAGGGTACAGCTGGCCTGTAGGAGATTCTTTCCCCCTTGTCCAGGACGCTGTACAAAGTAACTTCCCAGGGATTAAGAGGCCTTACCTGAGAGAGGGGGTAAGTGATTAAGAAACATACGTATGGTATTTGGCATGCTTTAAGACTGTGATTAGTGCACTCTTTTTTTTGTAAGGTATTAATATCTAGCACGCTTGTGAATTGTGTATTTAATTGCAATAGTGCATTCCTCCATTGTATCCATAAAAGAACCTGCAATAGTGGCGTATTGGACCTGTGAGTGAAGTTCAAATAAATTGTTAATTTGAACCTGACAGTGAAGTCTTTCTCTCCGTCACAACCTGTCTACCTCGAAGGCGCTGTTAATTTGGGCACGCAATAAAAGACTTATCCCCACGATTGAGGCTGCCTATGCTCAGGACACTTGGTCTCATTTATCGATGCAGCAACAGCAAGCTTTGCAAAAGATAACCAAGAAATTAGTCAGTGGGGCATCACAACGATTCATTACAGAACTACCTATGCACTTACTTATTGTTAATTCCAGTAAAAGTAGGAACCATGTTTTAGGTCTCTTAATCCAGCAATCACCAAAAAGTGTTGTAATATTAGAATGGCTTTTCTTGTCATATCAGCCTAAGACAACAGTGTCTACTAGAATAGAACTGCTTGCAAATATCATCATAAAGGGAAGGCGTCGCAGTATTGATTTAACAGGGCAGGATCCAGAACGAATTTATATTCCTGTTAAGCAATCCTATTTAGATTGGCTTTTGTCCTCTTCTGATATTTTACAATATGCTTTTGCAGAATATACTGGTCAGATTACTAATGCTTACCCACCCACAAGACTTTTACCGTTGTTACAGGACCAAGCGTTTGAAGAATCTCCGCAATTATGAGAAACGCCTGTCCCAGGGCTTACCATTTTTACCGATGCAGGAAAAAAGTCAAAACGAGCCGCTATTACTTGGTGTGTTCAGGGACAATGGCATTCCCAATTGCTTACGGGTTGTCCGCAAGATTCGTTGCAAACATTAGAGCTAAAGGCCGTGGTTTGGGCTTTTCAGAATTGGGCAACTCAACCTCTTAACATTGTTTCTGATTCTTTGTATGCGGTGGGTACTGTTAAACGGATTGAACGATCTATGGTACGTGAGGTGAAAAACCCGATATTATACCAGTTGTTGTTACAGATGTTGCATTTGTTAAATCAGCGAACCAATCCTCATTTTATTACGCATATTCACAGCCATCAGTTTGACTCTGGTCTGGCCATTGGCAATAACAGAGCAGATGACTTAGTTGCCGCCGCTTGGGAAAATCGCCAAACTAACCTGTTTGCGCAAGCCCGGAGTTCCCATGAATTTTTTCACCAATCGGCTAAAGTTTTAGTGAGACAATTTAATCTTTCTATTTCTGATGCCCGTGGCATTGTGCAATCATGTCCGGACTGCCAAATTACAGGTCTGGGATTGGGTTTAGGAGTCAATCCTCGTGGATTGCATGCTTTACAATTGTGGCAGATGGACGTCACTCATATTCCTGAATTTGGGCGTCAAAAATATGTTCATGTAAGCATTGACACATATTCTCTGGCTATGTGGGCAACGGCGCAGACAGGTGAAACGGCGAGACATGTGGTTAGACATATGTGTGCATCCATCGCTGTGTTAGGTGTACCTAATGAAATTAAAACCGATAACGGGCCTGCTTCTGTTTCGCATCGCTTCGCACATTTTTGTACCCAGTGGGGCATCCGTAGGTCTACGGGTATTCCACATTCCCTGACGGGACAGGCCATAGTAGAACGTGCTCATGCTAGGCTGAAATCGCTTTTGCAAAAACAAAAAGGGGGAGACTCATCCCTGTGTCCAGCTGAACAGCTTGCAAAAGTGCTGTGTGTGTTAATTTTTTTACACTTAACGGGCGATCGCAAGTCCCCCCCAATAGTGATACATCATTTATCGCTGAAATCTGGCCTGCAGCCCTCGACACCTGTGCGGGTACAGTTCAAGGACCCAATTTCTGGGGAATGGAAAGGTCCTGCTGAAGTTAAAATGACTGGGAGAGGTTATGCTTGGATCTTAACAGATCAGGGTCCACGGTGGGTCCCAGCACGGTGGATTAGACCATGGAAAGAACCTCCTCCTTCGATTGACCCCGTCCAGTTGAATGACAACTGAATACGTGCACTGTGCCACCTGCGGACGACAAGAATTTCGTTGTCGAGGATTAGCGGGACATTGGTGTCATGACTGTTTAGAAGGACAATACCAAATCGGTTCGCAATGCTTCTCGCATCATGGTAGCAACACGTCACGAGCCTGAGGCCAACTCTGACAGACTGCTCCAACAGACTCAGTTATGGTATACGCGGATCTGGCAGCAAATGAATTCCGGGAACTCATCCACATAAGACTGGCCTTTTTAGAATTCTGATGAATATGTATGATTTTTCTGTATATGAACTGAGGTGCTTTGCTAACCCGTTGGAGCACTCATGGTGGACAAATCCCCAGTGCTGCCCAGCGCTGTATTAAAGAATGCCTGCTTAATAACAAACTAGTTGTTATTAAGTTATTCATCTTGGAAAACCGTCCTGATCGCGGGCTTGGTACCGACTTTGTTGTTTCAGTTTTAGATGGGACAATCTCTGTCCGGCTGCAGGAACCTCTGAATCGGCGACTCCCTAGGCCAGCCCCAGAGATTTCTCTGGAGGGACTCACCGATTCAGTGGATCCTTGCGGGGGCAGACAAGGACCTCTGGTAAGAATAAGGCATTCTTTTTTGTTAGAGACCAGTCATTTGAAGCTGCTCATAAGTCACGGTTTGTGAGAACCCCGCCGGGTGGCATACAATTGCATATATGATTTGTATTAATCACTTGGTTACTACGTTGCATGATTTGTATTGATCATTTGGTTAGTACTGTCATTTGGTTGTGAATGAATGGGAACAAACTAAATCAAAGTGTGCTGATTTGTTTAAATATAATAGGGATAGACGAAGGAACAGATAAATATGGAGCGGTGGTTGTTATTTATGGGCTTGTTAGCGTTACCTGGTGGAAGCCTTACTGCTTTCTCCGGTAATTCGTTTGTCACCTCACTTCAAAAGGTAAATATCACTGGGTTGAAGGAATGTTGGGTTTGTGGTACGGCTGATCAATATCAGAACCCCGTAACTGGTATTCCGATAACGAATTGGAGTGCATACAATACCTATGAACTACTCAACACTAGTGGTCAATGTAGAAATTTATCTAGCCCCTTACAGGATCATCCCTAGTCATTACAGCTACTCAATAAGTCTGTTGTTTTTATCAATTATACTTATGATAACAAGGCAGTAACCTGGAATGAAATGTCCTCACCCTATTATGGGAATTTTAATACCTCGAAGGGGAATTGGACGAGAGTGCGGTTGAAATACGGTCCATTTAATGCACTTAGACAAGGTCCACAAAACAACACGTTGGGTATAGATCTCCAACAGTGGACCGACTTTCTCTATGCTCTCACTGGGCAGAATAAAAGCCTCGTGATCACGGTCACCTGTGACCTACAACCAGGCCTATGGTGGCTGTGTGGTGATTTGATAGCCAGAAAGCAGTTGCCTGGCAACTGGACTGGGCACTATACTCTTGGAATGTTAATACCAAACCTCCAAGTTTTTAATCATTCTGACATGCATGGTATCGTGCGTGGTGTTTGGACGCGGTCACGATGTCGGAGAAGCCGAGAGAATCCCTTGAGCATTTACAATACCTGTTTTCACAGCTTTGTTAGGGCAATCTTTCCTACATTGGGTATTCAACAGTTAGAGCAAGCCCTGGTAAATATTTCCACAGAAATGGAGCTCATTGCCAATGCTACAGCCGCAGCCATCACTGCGTTGCAGATGGAAGTTCCATCCTTGAAAGAGGTTGTATGGCAGAATCGCCGAGCCCTTGACCTCCTCACCGCCCAGGTGGGAGGAGTCTGTACCCTTATAAACGAGTCTTGTTGTGCTTATGTAGATCAGTCAGGGGTAATTTTATCCAATGTACAACAAATATGGGATCACACAAAAATCTTACATGCTGTCACCCAGGACAACGTTTCATGGTTAGAATCATTGTTTAAATCGTAGGGCATTACAGGATGGTTAGCAACCCTGGTTAAAACTGGGCTGTTTATATTGCTTGTCATTTTTGTAGCATTGCTTGTGTTGCCTTGTTTATTTCAATGTTTTCAAAAGGCATTAGAAGGAATGGTGCGAAGAGTATGGTTCAACCAAGTGCCAGTTCTCTCCGATGAGCCTTGGAGTGTTCAAAAAAAAGAAGGGGGAATTGTGGGAGATTTTCTGGTAAGAAATGGACATCCTGTGAACACTCCAAGCACTGAAAATCTGTACTTAACTTGTATATAGGCCTCTGTACTCAAAGGTTATGAGCGAACAATGATTTGGACTGAAAGGTTACCTTCGGGCAGCATGAATGCTGTGTAATCTAAAAGCAGAACAAGAAAAGGGAGGAAAGCATGATAAAGACAGAACTTCAGCCAGGATATAGGCGGGAGCCACGTTCGTGTGAACAGCTAGCTTTAACCAATGGTGGAATGCTTAGAGTCGCGTGCTTGCTTGCTGAAAACCAATCATAAGGCTGACGGCGCGTGTAATGCGATAACAGAAGGTATATTAACTGAGCTATCTGCGCAATAAAGTGGCATCAAACTGATCATATTGGTCGTCGTGTTGTTGTCCGTGACTTCCGCGTCAACAGCTAGTACCTCTGCGAACAGCTTTTCCCATATCGCAAATGGTTTTAAACGCAACCTTTTCATGATCACTATGGCCCAGACAGTCACCAACCATCACTTCACCCACGAGACCATCTCTATGTACAAACAGCAGGTCTAGGAGGGCACCTTTCCTACTCGGCTCCCTTAGTACCCTTAGTAATCAAAACGTTATCTTCAGCGTGGCCTTCAGGAATTTCCTGGGCCTGTTCGTGTCTGTCCCATGACAGTCCCAATTTGCAGCTGGGAAGTTGAAGTCTCCCGTAAGGACAACATAGGGCGACTGATCCAGAGATTTCCCTTGATTCCTTAGAGAGTAATACATCGGTGCCGTCATCCTGGCTGGGTGATCCATAGTAGAGTCCTGCAAGAACATCTGCTTTATTAGCTTTTCCCCTAATCTTTACGCAAAGGCTCTCGACCATGTCGTCCCCAACTGCAAGCGCTGTACAGCCCAACCCCTCCTTTACATACAGCGCTACCCCACCGCCTCGCCTGCCCTGCCCTGCCTCTCTCTCCTGAAGAGCCTGTAACAGTCCATCAGAGCACTCCAGTCACAGGACTCTTGCCAACAAGTCTCACTGAGGCCAATGATGTCGTAGCTCTGGGACTGAGCCAAGACCTCTAGTCCCTCCTGTCTATCCCTCACACCGTGTGCATTAGTGTACAAACATTTCAAAAGCGCTCCAGTGTACTCACCACATCGTGGAGTAGAGGGAAAGCTCTCACTAGCACACCGTCCCTCAAACATTGTCATGCCGTCCCTTAGCTTATCACTAGTAAGCCTGATTTATTCCCTTCCCCCCTTCAAAGCTAGTTTAAAACTCTTTCAATCAGCCCCGCTAACTGGTGAGCAAAAATACTTTTCCCCCATGGAGAACGGTGAATCTCGTCAGGCCCCAGCAGGCCTGGAGTCAGGTAGACCATCCCGTGATGGAAAAACCCCAAATTCTGCTAGTGACGCTAGCCCCAGAGCCAGGTATTGATAAGCTGTGTCCGCCTGCTTGTTTCGATGTCATTCCCTACGACTGCGAGGACAGAGGAGAACACTACCTGTGCTCCTGATCCCTTTACCAATCTCCCCGAGGCCCTGAAGTCTCTTTTGACCGCCCTTGGGCTTCTCATCGCGACTTTGTTGGTACCCACATGAAAAAGCAAGAGTGGCTAATAATCTGAGGGCCGTACTAGGTTAGGAAGTTTCCTGGTAACGCCTTCACCCTGAGCCGCAGGGAGGCAGAACGCTTCCCGAAAAGGCAGGTGTGCTCAGCAGAGCAGGGGAGTAGTGAATGAATTCTTTAATTTGCTTGGCCTGGGCATGTAGCTCTTGCATTACCTACTAAGCTGTCCTCTCTCAACCCACACGTTTTCCCACTTTTATGCTTCAGAGTCTCTCCTCCATCCCACTGGGGGAAAGGGATTGAGCAGCAGCGTGATGCCAAGCTGCCTACTGGCATTAACCCACAACACCTGGGAAGCCAAAGCCCAGGAAATCATTGAAACCAGAGCCCACTGCATCAGCTCTTCTGCAAAATGCTCGCTGACTCTGCCGCAGCTGAGCTGTCAGCACCCTATGCCCGCGTTCGCCATCAAAGTGATGCACAGAGACTCATGGATGCAGCGTTTCTTCAAACAAGTGATTTATTGCCATCTTTGTCCACGGCCAATCTCCCGGAGGGAATGGACTCTCTCGAAGAGGGAGGGCAGTCACCGTCCAGGTGGTAACGGGAGTCTCTGTCACAAGCCTTCTTGCAACAGCCTCTTCAGCTGCATCGGCTCAGACTCCCCAGAGTGTGCTTTTGCTCTGGAGGAAAGGTGTGTTCAGCAGTTCCCGCTGCCAACTGAGCAGTGTCTTCTCCATATGCTGCGTGCTCGGTTCTGCGGCACCAGCCTCCCGGGGAGCGTCTAGGATGGGTAGACTCTCCACCCGGCCCCCAGTGAGCACACCGAGGCACATCAGCAGTGCCTCTTGCTTGGTCCTTGCACAGCCGGAGCTGCCAGCAAGAATGTCTGAGCCCCTGTGAAATGCCATCCCGGCCGCAGCCAGTGCGAGGGGAAAGCAGGGCGAAACTCGTCTTTGTCGCCACCATCGTCATCACCGTCTGCTGCGCTGGGGACACCATTGAGAGGAGAACGCTGCTGCTCTTGGCAGAGGGCTGCTGCGCACGGGGTTTTCCCTTTCCTTCCTGTGTCCAGCCTTCTCCCCTCTTTTTCCCTGGGGTACGAGGTGGTTGTGTGCCATCAGCTGTGAGCCACGCAAACATAGCTCTGTGCATGAAGACCTCTTTCATTGTCCATAGAACAGCAGCCTCGTGAGCCTATCTTGCAGCTCATCGAACTCACGCAGTGCCTCAGCGTGGGCAGCAGGATCCTGTGCCAGGTGCTGGAAGAGGTTGAGTGGCTCGGCCGTTTGGAAGGCTGGGGCAAGGTGATCTCCTCGGGCACGGTCTCATTGCCAAAGAAGAAGTGATCAAGGCGTCTCTCCTCCAGGCAGCAGCGCAGGTACCGCATGATATCCTGCAGCCGTGGCAGGAAATCCCTCCTGCGCCAGCCTGACAGGGGTATGGAGGTCAGGAGGTGCATCACAACTGTCTTCAATATATAGGTGGAAAAGCCTGTGCCCACCAGGATGCGGGCGCAGATATGCAGGCATTTGAGGTGGCAGCTGTCATGTGGGGCTTGCCTGGCGATATGCCTGAAGAACTTCACCTCTGCCACAGCGTAGCTCTCTGGCCATGTCGTGCTTGGGGTGAAGATGGCCTCCGTAGTCTGGCTGCTCAGGAAGATGTCCGAGTCACCTTGCTGCACCCCAAACATCATCTCAATGGTGAGGCTCTCCGTGTGGCCTTTTGTCACCTGGAATTTGCAGGAGCGGCTGGAGGGCAGCACTTTTAAACAGCATTGGCACGACAGAGGCAAAATCACCCATGCTGCTTTCACCAATTGATGGAACTAGCGGGCAGTTTTTGCCCATCTAGGTAGGATTCAGTGCAGAGGGTGCGTAGGAGGCTGGGGTCCTGATTCCTCCTCAGCTCCTCCTCGGGGTGGTGGAGAAAGCACAGCATCTGTCCTGCCAGTCACTCCCTCATGCAGATGCATACCAGCTCTACACCCATGGAGAAGGTCCTTGCCAGCATCTCCCCTGCAGTGCCCAGCTCCAGGTGGAAGGCATGCCCACGGGGGGGCTTGAGGGGCACAAGCAGGCGGTAGACAATGTCTTTCTCACGGGGACTCCAGCATTCAAAGGCGCTGCCCACCCCAATGGCTGATTGCAGCACTGGGAAGAAACTCTTTGACAAGAGCTGTTGAAGGCAAGGATGAAGTTGCCCATGAGCTCCTCTGCCAGCTGCCTCTCTTTGGCCATGTTCTGAACTGGCCACTGTATGTGCTCCTCCAAAAACCTTCCCACGTCATTTGCATCATCACTGTCATTATCTTCTTCCTCCTCCGCCTCCACCGGCTCCCTGTCGCTGCTGGAGCTTTCCTCGTCGCTGCTGATGTCTGGCTCATGTCTCTTTTTCCTGAGCCACCAGCAGAACCCAAAGAGCAGGACCAGGACTCCAGCAACGGCCCAGAATTGCCACTGCTGCAAGGCAGCAAAGAGCAGGGCTTCCCAGGCAAAGCCGCTCTGCTCCTGGCTACTCAGCTCCTGGCTCCTCAGCTCCTGGCTCCTTTGCTCCAGTTCCTGCAGCAGCCGAGTCATCTCCTGGCTCAGCTGCTCCGCACGCTGCTGCATGCGCTTGCGTGTGGCCTCATCCAGCTCATCACCGACCATCTGCGGGTACTGGAGGAGGCTTTGCACAATGAGTGCGAAGAATTCTGTGACAGCCATGGCCTGCAGGAGGAGGGAGAGAAGGGGTTCAGTGGGGCTGGGAGGGAGAGAGCTGGGGGCGCGGGGGGCGGCGGGGACAGGGACGGGAGTCGCAGGGATCTAGGGGAAGGTAGGAGAGGGGGCAAGGCATCTGGGAGGCAGCAAGGCCTGCTCTCAGCCCCGGCGGTGGCGGCGGCACAGCGCCCTGCTGCAGGAGCTCCCACGAGCGTGGTGAGAACCCACCCCCCTGGGGCTCCGCGTTCCTGCCCACGCCCTCCTCCAGCTCAGCCTCCCCCCGCGTGCGCACTCACCGCTGGCCCAGGCCGGACTGGGGCAGCGCTGCCTGCTGGCGCCCCTTATAACCACCCCCATTGTGACTCGTGCCCTGTGCTGTCACAGGCGCCAGAGCGCATCACAGGCACGCCCGCCAGCCAGCCCCAGCCTTTGGCCCTACCCCGGCTCAGCAACTCACAGCTGCCCCAGGCAGCCATAGCCCTGACACCCACAAAGTACAGACCCACCCGGCAGGACGTGGCTCCCAGGGGCTCCCTTTACAAAGCAGACAGAAGCCTCCCAAGCCCTTACCAAACATAAAATCTGGTGACGTAACCCATGGATGCTTTGTTCCTTGAGATGCCATCCTGTGAGATGGGATCGGCTCCCTCGGTGCTGACCTCTGTGCTTGTGGACATGGGTGTGCTCTTGGTGCCTTCGTGACACCGATGGGGGGTGGTGGTGTATATCCTGGTGGTGGGGTGGGACCTGCCCATGGCAGGACCTCTGCTCCTGCTGTGCCACTGCGAGAGGACATTGCTTCCAAAGAGACATTTCCCAGGGTGATGAGGGGGTGCGGGTGGAGATTTCCCAGGGGGAAACTCGCTCTGCCGATAGAGCAGCGTCTTCTCCATGTCCAGCATGTTCAGCTCTGCGGTACCAAGTCCCTGGGGAGTGTCTGGGACAGGCAGATTCTCTACCCGGAACCCAGTGAACAAGCCTCTTGCTTGGTCCCTGCCCAGACGGAGCTGCCAGGGAGTTTCCCGGCCCTTGTGAAATCAGCACCATGGCCGTGACAGTGCGAGGGGAAAGCAGGCGAAAATCATCTTCGTAGCCACTGTGGTCTTCACCGGCTGCTGCGCTGGGGAGACCATTGAGAGGAGGATGGTGCCGCTCTCGGCAGAGGGCTGCTGTGCAGGGATTTCCCTTTCCTTTCTGTGTCCCACATTCTCCCCTCTTTTTCCCTGGGGTATGGGGTCAGGTGAATGCCATCAGCTCCCAACAAACCTGGCTTCTCAAAGGTAGAGCCATGACCAGAGAAGCCAAAACCTTGAGTACCAGCTACGCAGCCAGGCATTCAGTGCTCAGTTTGTCTGCTCCTTCCCGAACCCCTTCCTCCTCCTGGCGGGATAGAGGAGAACACCGCCTGTGCTCCTGATCCTTTTAGCATTGCTCCGAGGGACACGCGGCCTCTTTTGCTGCTTCTAAGTTGCCTCGTCACAGTATTGTTTGACCCTACTTTGCGTAGCAGGACTGGATGATATCCTGTACCATTCAGCAGGCTTGGCAGCCTCTCAGTGGCGTCAGGAATGTGAGCTGCTGGTGGGCAGCAAACTTCTCTAGACAAATTGTCTGGATGGCAAACAGGTGCTTCAGTGCCCCTCAGTAAGGAATCTCCAGTTGCTAATAGCTTACGCGCTTTCCTGGTGGCACTGGTTCTAATGCGGGCGGGTGGGTGGCTCACCTTTGCCTGCTTGACTTTTCCGGGATCCTGTCCCTTACTCACGTGCTCTGAATTCTCCAATCCCAGACTATCATGCCTGCTTCCTAGCCCCTGGAACACCTCTGTGAAACCCTCCCCGTATCTGGCATCATTGATAAGTAACTGTAGCAAGACCAACTCAGGGTCGTTTAGATCAAGAAGGAAGCAGGGGGATGGTGACGCCGCAGATTTATAGCTGCTTTGCAAAATAGTACTACGCGTGTGTTAAGTAGCGATTGGTCAAATCCTGTTGTACCTGATCGCCCAGGAAAGGTATAAGAACCTCGTGTAAAACCTCGTTCGGGGTGCCCCAATTTGAATGGGACACCTCATGCGCACGAATAAAGAATTGGTGCTGCACGGGGTTTTCCCTTTCCTTCCTGTGTCCCGCCTACTCCCCTCTTTTCCCTGGGGTATGAGGTGGTCGTGTGCCATCAGCTGTGAGCCGCGCAAACACAGCTCTGTGCATGAAGACCTCTTTCATTGTCCATAGAACAGCAGCCTCGTGAGCCTATCTTGCAGCTCATCGAACTCACGCAGTGCCTCAGCGTGGGCAGCAGGATCCTGTGCCAGGTGCTGGAAGAGGTTGAGTGGCTCGGCCATTTGGAAGGCTGGGGCAAGGTGATCTCCTCGGGCACGGTCTCATTGCCAAAGAAGAATGATCAAGGCGTTTCTCCTCCAGGCAGCCGCACAGGTACCGCATGATATCCTGCAGCCGCGGCAGGAAATCCCTCCTGCGCCAGCCTGACAGGGGTATGGAGGTCAGGAGGTGCATCACAACTGTCTTCAAAGTATAGGTGGAAAAGCCTGTGCCCACCAGGATGCGGGCGCAGATCTGCAGGCATTTGAGGTGGCAGCTGTCATGCGGGGCGTGCCTGGTGATACGCCTGAAGAACTACTGCCACAGCGTAGCTCTCTGGCCGCATTGTTCTTGGGGTGAAGATGGCCTCCGTAGTCTGGCTTCTCCAGAAGATGTCCAAGTCGCATTTCTGCACCCCAATCTTCACCTCAATGAAGAGGCTATACTTGCTTCCTTTTGTCACCTGGAGTTTGGAGGAGTGGCTGGACGGCAGCACTGTTATATGGCATTTGGACAACAGAGTCAAAACCACCCATGCTGCTTCAGATGCATGAGCAGGCAATAGTTGATGTCTGACCTGGCCACTGTATGTGGTCGTTCCCTGAGGCTCATGTTAAAGCTGTGATTAGAAATGTTCCCAGTCTGGTATGGCCCTCAGTTTATTATCTGTTATTGTTTTTTTATGTAGGCAGCGATGAAGTTGCAATAAGAAGACCAAGGGTGATCAAAAGAGACTTCAGAGCCTTGGGACGAATGGTTAAGGGATCAGGAGCACAAGCAGGGTTTTACTTTGTGCTTAAGTAGTGTTTTCCTCTGTGCCTTCAGTTGCAGGGAATGAAGAGGGAAGAAACAAGAAGACCCAGCTGATCAATACCTGGCTCTGTGACTGGTGTCACCAGCAGAATTTTGGGGTTTTTGATCACAGGTCAGTCTCCATGACACTTGGCCAGCTAGCGACAGATGGGGTTCACCTTTCTCAAAGCGGGAAATGGTTGAGAGCCTCTCTGTAAAGATTCAGAGAAAAGCTAATAAAGCAGATGTTCTTGCAGGACTCTACTGTAGATCACCCAGCCAGGATGACAGCACCGATGTATTACTCTCTAAGGAATCAGGGGAAATTTCTAGATCAGTCACCCTAGATTGTCCTTATGGGCGACTTCAATGTCCCAGCTGCGAACTGGGACTGTCATAGAGCAGACACGAACAGGCCCAGGAAATTCCTGAAGGCCACGTTGATGATAACGTTTTGATATGGGTACTAAGGGAGCCGACTAGGAAAGACGCCCTCCTAGATTTGTTGTTTGTGAACAGAGAGGGACTCGTGGGCAAAGTGGTGATTGGTGGCATTCTTGGTCACAGTGACCACGAAATAGCTGAGTTTCCAGTTGTTGGCAACAGGAGGAAAACTGCCAGCAAAACTTCGAGCCTGGCTGTGGGGACAGCAGACTTCAGGCTGCTCAAGGAACTAGTTAGTAAGGTCCCCTGGGCCTCTTCATTAGAGGGTATTGGGGTCCATTAGTGCTGGTCACTTTTTAAGAGCCATCTCTTAAGAGTGCCGGACCAGGCAATTACAAAGTGTTGGAAGTCAAGCAAGCAGTGCAGAAGGCTGTTTTTGCTGAGCAGGGATCTTCTTCTAGAACATAGGTGCAGAAGGAAAAGTGTATAGCCACTGGAAGGAAGGGCAGGCAACACGGGAGGACTACAGAGATGCTGTTCGCCACTGTAGGGAGAAATTCATGCGGCCAAAGCTTGATTAGAGTTCAGGCTGTCTAGCACTGTGAAGGACAACAAAAATGGCTTTTTTAAATATGTTAACAGCAAAAGGAGGATCAGAGATAACATTGGTCCCTTACTTGATGAGGTTGGTCACGTCACAAATAGGGATGTAGACAAAGCAGAGAAGTTTAACGCCTTCTTGGCTTCTGTCTTTAACACCAATGATGGGCCCTGGGACCCCCGGAGCCTTGTGTTGGAAGATCGTGACTGGGGGGATGATGAGCTCCCAGCTGACTCTGAACTTGTTTGAGACTTGCTGCTCCAGCTGAATGCGAAAAAATCTATGCAGCCTGACGGGATTCATACCAGGGTACTGAAAGAGCTGGCCAATGTTATCGCAGGACCTTTCTCGATTATTTTTCAGCAGTCTGGGGAGTCTGGAGAGGTTGCAGTTGACTGGAAGCTGGTAAATGTTGTCCCAATTTTCAAGAATGGAAAGAAGGAAGACCCTGGTAATTACAGGCCTGTCAGTCTCACTTCAGTGCCTGGTAAAATTACGGAGAAGGTTATTCTGGGAGTTACTGAAAAACACTTGAGAAGACAATGCAGTCATTGGTCATAGCCAACATGGGTTCACGAGGGGAAAGTTCTGCTTAACTGACTTAATTTCCTTTTATGACAAGGTCACCCATTTAATTGACCAAGGGAAGCCAGTAAATGTGGGGTTTTTTGGATTTTAGCAAAGCTTTTGGTACTGTCTCTCCCAGTATCCTTCCGGACAAAATGTCCAGCACACAGCTAGACAAGTCCATAATATGTTGGGTGAGCAACTGGCTGATGGGTTGGGCTCAAAGAGTTATGGTAAATGGGGTTACATGAGGCTGGTGACCAGTCACCAGTGGGGTCCCACAGGGCTTGATTTTAGGGCCAGCGCTCTTTAATGTTTTTATAAATGATCTGGGTGCAGCAATCGAATGTACATTAATTAAGTTTGCTGATGATACTGAACTAGGAGGAGCTGTGGACTCCCTCAAGGGTAGAGAGGCCTTACAGAGAGATCTGGATAGACTAGAGAGCTGGGCAATCACCAGCCGTATGAAATGTAACAAGAGCAAGTGCGCGATTCTCCACCTGGAATGGGGTAATCAAATCGGGGGATGAGAGGCTGGAGAGCAGCGCTGCAGAATGAGATCTGGGGGTTTGGGTTGAATGCAAATTTAATAGGAGTCAACAGCGTGCCCTGGCAGCCCAAAGGGCCAACTGGGTCCTGGGCTGCATCGAGCACAGCATAGCTAGCTGGTTGAGGGAGGAGATTGTCCCACTCGACACTGCACTGGTGCAGCCCCACCTCGAGTACTGTGTGCAGTTTTGGGCGCCTCAATGTAAGAAGGACATCAGACTATTAGAGTGTGTCTAGGTGTCTAGAGGAGGGCGACCAAGATGGTGAAAGGCCTCGAGGGTAAGGCTTAGGAGGAGCAGCTGAGGTCGCTTGGCTTGATCAGCTTGGAGAAGAGAAGGCTGAGGGGTGACCTCATCGCAGTCTACAACTTCCCCAAGGCGGGCAGCAGAGAGGCAGGTGCTGATCTCCTCTCTCTGGTGACCAGCGACAGGACACGAGGAAATAGAATAATGCTGTGTCAGGGGAAATTCAGACTGGGCCTTAGGAAAAGGTTCTTCCCTAAGAGGGTGGTTGGTCACTGGAACAGGCTCCCCAGGGAAGCGGTCATGGCACTAAGCCTGTCAGAGTTCAAGGAGCCTCTGGATGATGCTCTTAGTCATATGATATAGTTTTAGATAGTCCTGCAAGGAGCAGGGACTCAGACTCAATGATGCTTATGGGTCCCATCCAACTTGAGATATTCTATGATTCTATGATAACAAACTGAGGGACATAAAAGACTAGGAAATTTCATGGTAACCTGAGCCGCAGGGAGGCAGGCGGCTTCCTAAAAAGGTAGGTCTGCTCAGCAGACCAGAGGAGTAGTGAATGAATTCTTTATTTTGCTTGGCCTGGGCATGTAGCTCTTGCTTTACGTACTAAACTGTCCTCTCTCAACCCACACGTTTTCCCACTTTTATGCTTCAGAGTCTCTCCTCCATCCCACTGGGGGAAAGGGACTGAGTAGCTGTGTGATGCCAAGCTGCCTACTGGCATTAACCCACAACACCTGGGAAGCCAAAGCCCAGGGAATCATTGAAACCAGAGCCCACTGCATCAGCTCTTCTGCAAAATGCTCGCTGACTCTGCCGCAGCTGAGCTGTCAGCACCCTATGCCCGCGTTCGCCATCAAAGTGATGCACAGAGACTCATGGATGCAGCGTTTCTTCAAACAAGTGATTTATTGCCATCTTTGTCCACGGCCAGTCTCCCGGAGGGAACGGACTCTCTCGAAGAGGGAGGGCAGTCACCGTCCAGGTGGTAACGGAGTCTCTGTTGCAAGGCTCCTTGCAATGGCCCCTTCAGCTGCATCGGGTCCCACTCCCCAGAGTGTGCTTCTGCTGTGGAGGAAAGATGCGGCAGCAATTCCCACTGCCGCATGAGCAGCGTGTTCTCTGTGTCCAGCCTGCTCAGTTCTGCAGCACGAGCTCCCCGGGGAGTGTCCTCAGGCCTGGCCCTGTGCTTGGAGAACTGCTCGTCTGGCACAGCACAGCTCTCTGGCCACGTCCTGCTGCTGGTAACACTGGCCTCTACCTACTCGATGCTCAGGAAGGTGTCTGAGCCATCTTGCTGCACCCCAAACATCACCTCAATCAGGAGGGTAATATCGTCCGTGTTTGTCAGCCGGAGCTTGCCTGAGCGCCTGGAAGGTAGCACTGTTAGACGGCAGTGTTGCGACAGAGGCAAAGCCACCCAGGCTGCTTTTACCAATATCTGGAACCAGAGGGTGGTTTTCTCCATGTCTAGGTAGGGGCCGGTGCAGAGGGTGTCTAGGAGGCTGGCGCCCTGATTCCTCCTCAGCTCCTCCTCGGGGTGGTGGAGGAAGCACAGCATGTCCTCCACCAGCTGCTCCCTCGTGCAGGTGCACTCGAGCTCCACGCGGAGACTGGCATGCCTCGCTGGCATCTCCTCCATGGTGCCCAGTTCCAGGTGGAAGGTGTGCCCACGGGGGGGCTTCAGGGGCACAAGCAGGCAGAAGACAGCATCATGCTTATGAGGACTCCAACTTTCTAAGGCACTGCCCACCCCAATGGCTGGCTTCAGTTGCGGCATGAAAGTATTCCTGGAAAGCTTTCGGCAGATGCGGAGAAGTTCATCCACCAGCTCCTCCACCATCACGAACGATTCTGGCAGGTCCAGGAGGCGACTGGACAAAACTCTGCCCACATGCAGTGCAACACTGGGTTTTACTGCCTGCTCCTTATTATGTGCCTTCTTTCTGGAGCTGCCCTCCTTGCGGCTGCTGGCTGGCTGACGGCTCCCTTTCCTGAGCCACCAGCAGAGCCCAAAGAGCAGGACCAGGACTCCAGCAACGGCCCAGAATTGCCACTGCTGCAAGGCAGCAAAGAGCAGGGCTCCCCAGGCAAAGGCGCTCTGCTCCTGGCTCCTCTGCTCCAGCTCCTGCAGCAGCCGAGTCATCTCCTGGCTCAGCTGCTCCGCACACTGCTGCATGCACTCGCGCGTGGCCTCATCCAGCTCATCCCTGACCATCTGCGGGTACTGGATGATGCTTTGCACAATGAGTGCGAGGAATATTGCGACAGCCATGGCCTGCAGGAGGAGGGAGAGAAGGGGTTCAGTGGGGCTGGGAGGGAGGGAGCTGCTGGTGGTGGGGGGGCAGGGATGAGAGCCGCAGGGATCTGGGGACATGTAGGAGAGGGGGCGAGGCATCGTGGGAGGCAGGAAGGCCTGCTGTCAGCCCCGGCGGCGGCAGCAGCACAGTGCCCTGCCCAAGGCGCTCCCACGAGTGTCTGGGCCCTCGAGGCAGGGTGAGAACCCACCCCCCTGGGGCTCCGCGTTCCTGCCCACGCCCTCCTCCAGCTCAGCCTCCCCCCGCGTGCGCACTCACCGCTGGCCCAGGCCGGACTGGGGCAGCGCTGCCTGCTGGCGCCCCTTATAACCACCCCCATTGTGACTCGTGCCCTGTGCTGTCACAGGCGCCAGAGCGCATCACAGGCACGCCCGCCAGCCAGCCCCAGCCTTTGGCCCTACCCCGGCTCAGCGACTCACAGCTGCCCCAGGCAGCCGAAGCCCCTACACCCACAAAGCACAGACCCACCCAGCAGGACGTGGCTCCCAGGGGTCCCTTTACAAAGCAGACAGAAGCCTCCCAAGCCCTTACCAAACATAAAATCGGGTGACGTGACTGGTGGATGCTTTGTTCCTTGAGATGCCATCCTGTGAGATGGGATCGGCTCCCTTGGTGCTGACCTCTGTGCTTGTGGACATGGGTGTGCTCTTGGGGCCTTCGTGACACCGATGGTGGGTGGTGGTGTATATCCTGGTGGTGGGGTGGGACCTGCCCATGGCAGGACCTCTGCTCCTGCTGTGCCACTGCGAGAGGACATTGCTTCCAAAGAGACATTTCCCAGGGTGATGAGGGGGTGCGGGTGGAGATTTCCCAGGGGGAAACTCGCTCTGCCGATAGAGCAGCGTCTTCTCCATGTCCAGCATGTTCAGCTCTGCGGTACCAAGTCCCTGGGGAGTGTCTGGGACAGGCAGATTCTCTACCCGGAACCCAGTGAACAAGCCTCTTGCTTGGTCCCTGCCCAGACGGAGCTGCCAGGGAGTTTCCCGGCCCTTGTGAAATCAGCACCATGGCCGTGACAGTGCGAGGGGAAAGCAGGCGAAAATCATCTTCGTAGCCACTGTGGTCTTCACCGGCTGCTGCGCTGGGGAGACCATTGAGAGGAGGATGGTGCCGCTCTCGGCAGAGGGCTGCTGTGCAGGGATTTCCCTTTCCTTTCTGTGTCCCACGTTCTCCCCTCTTTTTCCCTGGGGTATGGGGTCAGGTGAATGCCATCAGCTCCCAACAAACCTGGCTTCTCAAAGGTAGAGCCATGACCAGAGAAGCCAAAACCTTGAGTACCAGCTACGCAGCCAGGCATTCAGTGCTCAGTCTGTCTGCTCCTTCCCGAACCCCTTCCTCCTCCTGGCGGGATAGAGGAGAACACCGCCTGTGCTCCTGATCCTTTTAGCATTGCTCCGAGGGACACGCGGCCTCTTTTGCTGCTTCTAAGTTGCCTCGTCACAGTATTGTTTGACCCTACTTTGCGTAGCAGGACTGGATGATATCCTGTACCATTCAGCAGGCTTGGCAGCCTCTCAGTGGCGTCAGGAATGTGAGCTGCTGGTGGGCAGCAAACTTCTCTAGACAAATTGTCTGGATGGCAAACAGGTGCTTCAGTGCCCCTCAGTAAGGAATCTCCAGTTGCTAATAGCTTACGCGCTTTCCTGGTGGCACTGGTTCTAATGCGGGCGGGTGGGTGGCTCACCTTTGCCTGCTTGACTTTTCCGGGATCCTGTCCCTTACTCACGTGCTCTGAATTCTCCAATCCCAGACTATCATGCCTGCTTCCTAGCCCCTGGAACACCTCTGTGAAACCCTCCCCGTATCTGGCATCATTGATAAGTAACTGTAGCAAGACCAACTCAGGGTCGTTTAGATCAAGAAGGAAGCAGGGGGATGGTGACGCCGCAGATTTATAGCTGCTTTGCAAAATAGTACTACGCGTGTGTTAAGTAGCGATTGGTCAAATCCTGTTGTACCTGATCGCCCAGGAAAGGTATAAGAACCTCGTGTAAAACCTCGTTCGGGGTGCCCCAATTTGAATGGGACACCTCATGCGCACGAATAAAGAACTGGTGCTGCACGGGGTTTTCCCTTTCCTTCCTGTGTCCCGCCTACTCCCCTCTTTTCCCTGGGGTACGAGGTGGTCGTGTGCCATCAGCTGTGAGCCGCGCAAACACAGCTCTGTGCATGAAGACCTCTTTCATTGTCCATAGAACAGCAGCCTCGTGAGCCTATCTTGCAGCTCATCGAACTCACGCAGTGCCTCAGCGTGGGCAGCAGGATCCTGTGCCAGGTGCTGGAAGAGGTTGAGTGGCTCGGCCGTTTGGAAGGCTGGGGCAAGGTGATCTCCTCGGGCACGGTCTCATTGCCAAAGAAGAATGATCAAGGCGTTTCTCCTCCAGGCAGCCGCACAGGTACCGCATGATATCCTGCAGCCGCGGCAGGAAATCCCTCCTGCGCCAGCCTGACAGGGGTATGGAGGTCAGGAGGTGCATCACAACTGTCTTCAAAGTATAGGTGGAAAAGCCTGTGCCCACCAGGATGCGGGCGCAGATCTGCAGGCATTTGAGGTGGCAGCTGTCATGCGGGGCGTGCCTGGCGATATGCCTGAAGAACTACTGCCACAGCGTAGCTCTCTGGCCGCATTGTTCTTGGGGTGAAGATGGCCTCCGTAGTCTGGCTTCTCCAGAAGATGTCCAAGTCGCATTTCTGCACCCCAATCTTCACCTCAATGAAGAGGCTATACTTGCTTCCTTTTGTCACCTGGAGTTTGGAGGAGTGGCTGGACGGCAGCACTGTTATATGGCATTTGGACAACAGAGTCAAAACCACCCATGCTGCTTCAGATGCATGAGCAGGCAATAGTTGATGTCTGACCTGGCCACTGTATGTGGTCGTTCCCTGAGGCTCATGTTAAAGCTGTGATTAGAAATGTTCCCAGTCTGGTATGGCCCTCAGTTTATTATCTGTTATTGTTTTTTTATGTAGGCAGCGATGAAGTTGCAATAAGAAGACCAAGGGTGATCAAAAGAGACTTCAGAGCCTTGGGACGAATGGTTAAGGGATCAGGAGCACAAGCAGGGTTTTACTTTGTGCTTAAGTAGTGTTTTCCTCTGTGCCTTCAGTTGCAGGGAATGAAGAGGGAAGAAACAAGAAGACCCAGCTGATCAATACCTGGCTCTGTGACTGGTGTCACCAGCAGAATTTTGGGGTTTTTGATCACCGGTCAGTCTCCATGACACTTGGCCAGCTAGCGACAGATGGGGTTCACCTTTCTCAAAGCGGGAAATGGTTGAGAGCCTCTCTGTAAAGATTCAGAGAAAAGCTAATAAAGCAGATGTTCTTGCAGGACTCTACTGTAGATCACCCAGCCAGGATGACAGCACCGATGTATTACTCTCTAAGGAATCAGGGGAAATTTCTAGATCAGTCACCCTAGATTGTCCTTATGGGCGACTTCAATGTCCCAGCTGCGAACTGGGACTGTCATAGAGCAGACACGAACAGGCCCAGGAAATTCCTGAAGGCCACGTTGATGATAACGTTTTGATATGGGTACTAAGGGAGCCGACTAGGAAAGACGCCCTCCTAGATTTGTTGTTTGTGAACAGAGAGGGACTCGTGGGCAAAGTGGTGATTGGTGGCATTCTTGGTCACAGTGACCACGAAATAGCTGAGTTTCCAGTTGTTGGCAACAGGAGGAAAACTGCCAGCAAAACTTCGAGCCTGGCTGTGGGGACAGCAGACTTCAGGCTGCTCAAGGAACTAGTTAGTAAGGTCCCCTGGGCCTCTTCATTAGAGGGTATTGGGGTCCATTAGTGCTGGTCACTTTTTAAGAGCCATCTCTTAAGAGTGCCGGACCAGGCAATTACAAAGTGTTGGAAGTCAAGCAAGCAGTGCAGAAGGCTGTTTTTGCTGAGCAGGGATCTTCTTCTAGAACATAGGTGCAGAAGGAAAAGTGTATAGCCACTGGAAGGAAGGGCAGGCAACACGGGAGGACTACAGAGATGCTGTTCGCCACTGTAGGGAGAAATTCATGCGGCCAAAGCTTGATTAGAGTTCAGGCTGTCTAGCACTGTGAAGGACAACAAAAATGGCTTTTTTAAATATGTTAACAGCAAAAGGAGGATCAGAGATAACATTGGTCCCTTACTTGATGAGGTTGGTCACGTCACAAATAGGGATGTAGACAAAGCAGAGAAGTTTAACGCCTTCTTGGCTTCTGTCTTTAACACCAATGATGGGCCCTGGGACCCCCGGAGCCTTGTGTTGGAAGATCGTGACTGGGGGGATGATGAGCTCCCAGCTGACTCTGAACTTGTTTGAGACTTGCTGCTCCAGCTGAATGCGAAAAAATCTATGCAGCCTGACGGGATTCATACCAGGGTACTGAAAGAGCTGGCCAATGTTATCGCAGGACCTTTCTCGATTATTTTTCAGCAGTCTGGGGAGTCTGGAGAGGTTGCAGTTGACTGGAAGCTGGTAAATGTTGTCCCAATTTTCAAGAATGGAAAGAAGGAAGACCCTGGTAATTACAGGCCTGTCAGTCTCACTTCAGTGCCTGGTAAAATTACGGAGAAGGTTATTCTGGGAGTTACTGAAAAACACTTGAGAGACAATGCAGTCATTGGTCATAGCCAACATGGGTTCACGAGGGGAAAGTTCTGCTTAACTGACTTAATTTCCTTTTATGACAAGGTCACCCATTTAATTGACCAAGGGAAGCCAGTAAATGTGGGGTTTTTTGGATTTTAGCAAAGCTTTTGGTACTGTCTCTCCCAGTATCCTTCCGGACAAAATGTCCAGCACACAGCTAGACAAGTCCATAATATGTTGGGTGAGCAACTGGCTGATGGGTTGGGCTCAAAGAGTTATGGTAAATGGGGTTACATGAGGCTGGTGACCAGTCACCAGTGGGGTCCCACAGGGCTTGATTTTAGGGCCAGCGCTCTTTAATGTTTTTATAAATGATCTGGGTGCAGCAATCGAATGTACATTAATTAAGTTTGCTGATGATACTGAACTAGGAGGAGCTGTGGACTCCCTCAAGGGTAGAGAGGCCTTACAGAGAGATCTGGATAGACTAGAGAGCTGGGCAATCACCAGCCGTATGAAATGTAACAAGAGCAAGTGCGCGATTCTCCACCTGGAATGGGGTAATCAAATCGGGGGATGAGAGGCTGGAGAGCAGCGCTGCAGAATGAGATCTGGGGGTTTGGGTTGAATGCAAATTTAATAGGAGTCAACAGCGTGCCCTGGCAGCCCAAAGGGCCAACTGGGTCCTGGGCTGCATCGAGCACAGCAGAGCTAGCTGGTTGAGGGAGGAGATTGTCCCACTCGACACTGCACTGGTGCAGCCCCACCTCGAGTACTGTGTGCAGTTTTGGGCGCCTCAATGTAAGAAGGACATCAGACTATTAGAGTGTGTCTAGGTGTCTAGAGGAGGGCGACCAAGATGGTGAAAGGCCTCGAGGGTAAGGCTTAGGAGGAGCAGCTGAGGTCGCTTGGCTTGATCAGCTTGGAGAAGAGAAGGCTGAGGGGTGACCTCATCGCAGTCTACAACTTCCCCAAGGCGGGCAGCAGAGAGGCAGGTGCTGATCTCCTCTCTCTGGTGACCAGCGACAGGACACGAGGAAATAGAATAATGCTGTGTCAGGGGAAATTCAGACTGGGCCTTAGGAAAAGGTTCTTCCCTAAGAGGGTGGTTGGTCACTGGAACAGGCTCCCCAGGGAAGCGGTCATGGCACTAAGCCTGTCAGAGTTCAAGGAGCCTCTGGATGATGCTCTTAGTCATATGATATAGTTTTAGATAGTCCTGCAAGGAGCAGGGACTCAGACTCAATGATGCTTATGGGTCCCATCCAACTTGAGATATTCTATGATTCTATGATAACAAACTGAGGGACATAAAAGACTAGGAAATTTCATGGTAACCTGAGCCGCAGGGAGGCAGGCGGCTTCCTAAAAAGGTAGGTCTGCTCAGCAGACCAGAGGAGTAGTGAATGAATTCTTTATTTTGCTTGGCCTGGGCATGTAGCTCTTGCTTTACGTACTAAACTGTCCTCTCTCAACCCACACGTTTTCCCACTTTTATGCTTCAGAGTCTCTCCTCCATCCCACTGGGGGAAAGGGACTGAGTAGCTGTGTGATGCCAAGCTGCCTACTGGCATTAACCCACAACACCTGGGAAGCCAAAGCCCAGGGAATCATTGAAACCAGAGCCCACTGCATCAGCTCTTCTGCAAAATGCTCGCTGACTCTGCCGCAGCTGAGCTGTCAGCACCCTATGCCCGCGTTCGCCATCAAAGTGATGCACAGAGACTCATGGATGCAGCGTTTCTTCAAACAAGTGATTTATTGCCATCTTTGTCCACGGCCAGTCTCCCGGAGGGAACGGACTCTCTCGAAGAGGGAGGGCAGTCACCGTCCAGGTGGTAACGGAGTCTCTGTTGCAAGGCTCCTTGCAATGGCCCCTTCAGCTGCATCGGGTCCCACTCCCCAGAGTGTGCTTCTGCTGTGGAGGAAAGATGCGGCAGCAATTCCCACTGCCGCATGAGCAGCGTGTTCTCTGTGTCCAGCCTGCTCAGTTCTGCAGCACGAGCTCTCTGGGGAGTGTCCTCAGGCCTGGCCCTGTGCTTGGAGAACTGCTCGTCTGGCACAGCACAGCTCTCTGGCCACGTCCTGCTGCTGGTAACACTGGCCTCTACCTACTCGATGCTCAGGAAGGTGTCTGAGCCATCTTGCTGCACCCCAAACATCACCTCAATCAGGAGGGTAATATCGTCAGTGTTTGTCAGCCGGAGCTTGCCTGAGCGCCTGGAAGGTAGCACTGTTAGACGGCAGTGTTGCGACAGAGGCAAAGCCACCCAGGCTGCTTTTACCAATATCTGGAACCAGAGGGTGGTTTTCTCCATGTCTAGGTAGGGGCCGGTGCAGAGGGTGTCTAGGAGGCTGGCGCCCTGATTCCTCCTCAGCTCCTCCTCGGGGTGGTGGAGGAAGCACAGCATGTCCTCCACCAGCTGCTCCCTCGTGCAGGTGCACTCGAGCTCCACGCGGAGACTGGCATGCCTCGCTGGCATCTCCTCCATGGTGCCCAGTTCCAGGTGGAAGGTGTGCCCACGGGGGGGCTTCAGGGGCACAAGCAGGCAGAAGACAGCATCATGCTTATGAGGACTCCAACTTTCTAAGGCACTGCCCACCCCAATGGCTGGCTTCAGTTGCGGCATGAAAGTATTCCTGGAAAGCTTTCGGCAGATGCGGAGAAGTTCATCCACCAGCTCCTCCACCATCACGAACGATTCTGGCAGGTCCAGGAGGCGACTGGACAAAACTCTGCCCACATGCAGTGCAACACTGGGTTTTACTGCCTGCTCCTTATTATGTGCCTTCTTTCTGGAGCTGCCCTCCTTGCGGCTGCTGGCTGGCTGACGGCTCCCTTTCCTGAGCCACCAGCAGAGCCCAAAGAGCAGGACCAGGACTCCAGCAATGGCCCAGAATTGCCACTGCTGCAAGGCAGCAAAGAGCAGGGCTCCCCAGGCAAAGGCGCTCTGCTCCTGGCTCCTCTGCTCCAGCTCCTGCAGCAGCCGAGTCATCTCCTGGCTCAGCTGCTCCGCACACTGCTGCATGCACTCGGGCGTGGCCTCATCCAGCTCATCCCTGACCATCTGCGGGTACTGGAGGAGGCTTTGCACAATGAGTGCGAGGAATATTGCGACAGCCATGGCCTGCAGGAGGAGGGAGAGAAGGGGTTCAGTGGGGCTGGGAGGGAGGGAGCTGCTGGTGGTGGGGGGGCAGAGATGAGAGCCGCAGGGATCTGGGGACATGTAGGAGAGGGGGCGAGGCATCGTGGGAGGCAGGAAGGCCTGCTGTCAGCCCCGGCGGCGGCAGCAGCACAGTGCCCTGCCCAAGGCGCTCCCACGAGTGTCTGGGCCCTCGAGGCAGGGTGAGAACCCACCCCCCTGGGGCTCCGCGTTCCTGCCCACGCCCTCCTCCAGCTCAGCCTCCCCCCGCGTGCGCACTCACCGCTGGCCCAGGCCGGACTGGGGCAGCGCTGCCTGCTGGCGCCCCTTATAACCACCCCCATTGTGACTCGTGCCCTGTGCTGTCACAGGCGCCAGAGCGCATCACAGGCACGCCCGCCAGCCAGCCCCAGCCTTTGGCCCTACCCCGGCTCAGCGACTCACAGCTGCCCCAGGCAGCCGAAGCCCCGACACCCACAAAGTGCAGACCCACCCGGCAGGATGTGGCTCCCAGGGGCTCCCTTTACAAAGCAGACAGAAGCCTCCCAAGCCCTTACCAAACATAAAATCGGGTGACGTAACCCGTGGATGCTTGTTCCTTGAGATGCCATCCTGTGAGATGGGATCGGCTCCCTTGGTGCTGACCTCTGTGCTTGTGGACATGGGTGTGCTCTTGGGGCCTTCGTGACACCGATGGTGGGTGGTGGTGTATATCCTGGTGGTGGGGTGGGACCTGCCCATGGCAGGACCTCTGCTCCTGCTGTGCCACTGCGAGAGGACATTGCTTCCAAAGAGACATTTCCCAGGGTGATGAGGGGGTGCGGGTGGAGATTTCCCAGGGGGAAACTCGCTCTGCCGATAGAGCAGCGTCTTCTCCATGTCCAGCATGTTCAGCTCTGCGGTACCAAGTCCCTGGGGAGTGTCTGGGACAGGCAGATTCTCTACCCGGAACCCAGTGAACAAGCCTCTTGCTTGGTCCCTGCCCAGACGGAGCTGCCAGGGAGTTTCCCGGCCCTTGTGAAATCAGCACCATGGCCGTGACAGTGCGAGGGGAAAGCAGGCGAAAATCATCTTCGTAGCCACTGTGGTCTTCACCGGCTGCTGCGCTGGGGAGACCATTGAGAGGAGGATGGTGCCGCTCTCGGCAGAGGGCTGCTGTGCAGGGATTTCCCTTTCCTTTCTGTGTCCCACGTTCTCCCCTCTTTTTCCCTGGGGTATGGGGTCAGGTGAATGCCATCAGCTCCCAACAAACCTGGCTTCTCAAAGGTAGAGCCATGACCAGAGAAGCCAAAACCTTGAGTACCAGCTACGCAGCCAGGCATTCAGTGCTCAGTTTGTCTGCTCCTTCCCGAACCCCTTCCTCCTCCTGGCGGGATAGAGGAGAACACCACCTGTGCTCCTGATCCTTTTAGCATTGCTCCGAGGGACACGCGGCCTCTTTTGCTGCTTCTAAGTTGCCTCGTCACAGTATTGTTTGACCCTACTTTGCGTAGCAGGACTGGATGATATCCTGTACCATTCAGCAGGCTTGGCAGCCTCTCAGTGGCGTCAGGAATGTGAGCTGCTGGTGGGCAGCAAACTTCTCTAGACAAATTGTCTGGATGGCAAACAGGTGCTTCAGTGCCCCTCAGTAAGGAATCTCCAGTTGCTAATAGCTTACGCGCTTTCCTGGTGGCACTGGTTCTAATGCGGGCGGGTGGGTGGCTCACCTTTGCCTGCTTGACTTTTCCGGGATCCTGTCCCTTACTCACGTGCTCTGAATTCTCCAATCCCAGACTATCATGCCTGCTTCCTAGCCCCTGGAACACCTCTGTGAAACCCTCCCCGTATCTGGCATCATTGATAAGTAACTGTAGCAAGACCAACTCAGGGTCGTTTAGATCAAGAAGGAAGCAGGGGGATGGTGACGCCGCAGATTTATAGCTGCTTTGCAAAATAGTACTACGCGTGTGTTAAGTAGCGATTGGTCAAATCCTGTTGTACCTGATCGCCCAGGAAAGGTATAAGAACCTCGTGTAAAACCTCGTTCGGGGTGCCCCAATTTGAATAGGACACCTCATGCGCACGAATAAAGAATTGCTCTTGTAATTCTGTCCTTTGCATCCTGGGTTCTCCCTGGGTCGGCACGGGCCCCTACAAAGTGATACACAGACACCCAGAAACGCAGCGCTTATTCAAACACACCATTTATTGGCAACTTGGCACAGAGTAAAGCTCCCAGAGGGAATGGACTCTCTCAAAGAGGCGGGGGCGGTCGCTGTCCAGGTGGTAGCGGGAGTCTCTGTCACAAGCCTTCTTGCAACAGCCTCTTCAGCTGCATCGGCTCAGACTCCCCAGAGTGTGCTTTTGCTCTGGAGGAAAGGTCTGTTCAGCAGTTCCCACTGCCAACTGAGCAGTGTCTTCTCCATATGCTGCGTGCTCGGTTCTGCGGCACCAGTCTCCCGGGGAGCGTCTAGGATGGGTAGACTCTCCACCCGGCCCCCAGTGAGCACACCGAGGCACATCAGCAGTGCCTCTTGCTTGGTCCTTGCACAGCCGGAGCTGCCAGCAAGAATGTCTGAGCCCCTGTGAAATGCCATCCCGGCCGCAGCCAGTGCGAGGGGAAAGCAGGGCGAAACTCGTCTTTGTCGCCACCATCGTCATCACCGTCTGCTGCGCTGGGGACACCATTGAGAGGAGAACGCTGCTGCTCTTGGCAGAGGGCTGCTGCGCACGGGGTTTTCCCTTTCCTTCCTGTGTCCAGCCTTCTCCCCTCTTTTTCCCTGGGGTACGAGGTGGTCGTGTGCCATCAGCTGTGAGCCGCGCAAACACAGCTCTGTGCATGAAGACCTCTTTCATTGTCCATAGAACAGCAGCCTCGTGAGCGGATCTTGCAGCTCATCGAACTCACGCAGTGCCTCAGCGTGGGCAGCAGGATCCTGTGCCAGGTGCTGGAAGAGGTTGAGTAGCTCGGCCGTTTGGAAGGCTGGGGCAAGGTGATCTCCTCGGGCACGGTCTCATTGCCAAAGAAGAAGTGATCAAGGCGTTTCTCCTCCAGGCAGCAGCACAGGTACCGCATGATATCCTGCAGCCGCGGCAGGAAATCCCTCCTGCGCCAGCCTGACAGGGATATGGAGGTCAGGAGGTGCATCACAACTGTCTTCAAAGTATAGGTGGAAAAGCCTGTGCCCACCAGGATGCGGGCGCAGATCTGCAGGCATTTGAGGTGGCAGCTGTCATGCGGGGCGTGCCTGGTGATATGCCTGAAGAACTACTGCCACAGCGTAGCTCTCTGGCCGCATTGTTCTTGGGGTGAAGATGGCCTCCGTAGTCTGGCTTCTCCAGAAGATGTCCAAGTCGCATTTCTGCACCCCAATCTTCACCTCAATGAAGAGGCTATACTTGCTTCCTTTTGTCACCTGGAGTTTGGAGGAGTGGCTGGACGGCAGCACTGTTATATGGCATTTGGACAACAGAGTCAAAACCACCCATGCTGCTTCAGAGGCATGAGCAGGCAATAGTTGATGTCTGACCTGGCCACTGTATGTGGTCCTTCCCTGAGGCTCATGTTAAAGCTGTGATTAGAAATGTTCCCAGTCTGGTATGGCCCTCAGTTTATTATCTGTTATTGTTTTTTTATGTAGGCAGCGATGAAGTTGCAATAAGAAGACCAAGGGTGATCAAAAGAGACTTCAGAGCCTTGGGACGAATGGTTAAGGGATCAGGAGCACAAGCAGGGTTTTACTTTGTGCTTAAGTAGTGTTTTCCTCTGTGCCTTCAGTTGCAGGGAATGAAGAGGGAAGAAACAAGAAGACCCAGCTGATCAATACCTGGCTCTGTGACTGGTGTCACCAGCAGAATTTTGGGGTTTTTGATCACAGGTCAGTCTCCATGACACTTGGCCAGCTAGCGACAGATGGGGTTCACCTTTCTCAAAGCGGGAAATGGTTGAGAGCCTCTCTGTAAAGATTCAGAGAAAAGCTAATAAAGCAGATGTTCTTGCAGGACTCTACTGTAGATCACCCAGCCAGGATGACAGCACCGATGTATTACTCTCTAAGGAATCAGGGGAAATTTCTAGATCAGTCACCCTAGATTGTCCTTATGGGCGACTTCAATGTCCCAGCTGCGAACTGGGACTGTCATAGAGCAGACACGAACAGGCCCAGGAAATTCCTGAAGGCCACGTTGATGATAACGTTTTGATATGGGTACTAAGGGAGCCGACTAGGAAAGACGCCCTCCTAGATTTGTTGTTTGTGAACAGAGAGGGACTCGTGGGCAAAGTGGTGATTGGTGGCATTCTTGGTCACAGTGACCACGAAATAGCTGAGTTTCCAGTTGTTGGCAACAGGAGGAAAACTGCCAGCAAAACTTCGAGCCTGGCTGTGGGGACAGCAGACTTCAGGCTGCTCAAGGAACTAGTTAGTAAGGTCCCCTGGGCCTCTTCGTTAGAGGGTATTGGGGTCCATTAGTGCTGGTCACTTTTTAAGAGCCATCTCTTAAGAGTGCCGGACCAGGCAATTACAAAGTGTTGGAAGTCAAGCAAGCAGTGCAGAAGGCTGTTTTTGCTGAGCAGGGATCTTCTTCTAGAACATAGGTGCAGAAGGAAAAGTGTATAGCCACCGGAAGCAAGGGCAGGCAACACGGGAGGACTACAGAGATGCTGTTCGCCACTGTAGGGAGAAATTCATGCGGCCAAAGCTTGATTAGAGTTCAAGCTGTCTAGCACTGTGAAGGACAACAAAAATGGCTTTTTTAAATATGTTAACAGCAAAAGGAGGATCAGAGATAACATTGGTCCCTTACTTGATGAGGTTGGTCACGTCACAAATAGGGATGTAGACAAAGCAGAGAAGTTTAACGCCTTCTTGGCTTCTGTCTTTAACACCAATGATGGGCCCTGGGACCCCCGGAGCCTTGTGTTGGAAGATCGTGACTGGGGGGATGATGAGCTCCCAGCTGACTCTGAACTTGTTTGAGACTTGCTGCTCCAGCTGAATGCGAAAAAATCTATGCAGCCTGACGGGATTCATACCAGGGTACTGAAAGAGCTGGCCAATGTTATCGCAGGACCTTTCTCGATTATTTTTCAGCAGTCTGGGGAGTCTGGAGAGGTTGCAGTTGACTGGAAGCTGGTAAATGTTGTCCCAATTTTCAAGAATGGAAAGAAGGAAGACCCTGGTAATTACAGGCCTGTCAGTCTCACTTCAGTGCCTGGTAAAATTACAGAGAAGGTTGTTCTGGGAGTTACTGAAAAACACTTGAGAGACAATGCAGTCATTGGTCATAGCCAACATGGGTTCACGAGGGGAAAGTTCTGCTTAACTGACTTAATTTCCTTTTATGACAAGGTCACCCATTTAATTGACCAAGGGAAGCCAGTAAATGTGGGGTTTTTTGGATTTTAGCAAAGCTTTTGGTACTGTCTCTCCCAGTATCCTTCCGGACAAAATGTCCAGCACGCAGCTAGACAAGTCCATAATATGTTGGGTGAGCAACTGGCTGATGGGTTGGGCTCAAAGAGTTATGGTAAATGGGGTTACATGAGGCTGGTGACCAGTCACCAGTGGGGTCCCACAGGGCTTGATTTTAGGGCCAGCGCTCTTTAATGTTTTTATAAATGATCTGGGTGCAGCAATCGAATGTACATTAATTAAGTTTGCTGATGATACTGAACTAGGAGGAGCTGTGGACTCCCTCAAGGGTAGAGAGGCCTTACAGAGAGATCTGGATAGACTAGAGAGCTGGGCAATCACCAGCCGTATGAAATGTAACAAGAGCAAGTGCGCGATTCTCCACCTGGAATGGGGTAATCAAATCGGGGGATGAGAGGCTGGAGAGCAGCGCTGCAGAATGAGATCTGGGGGTTTGGGTTGAATGCAAATTTAATAGGAGTCAACAGCGTGCCCTGGCAGCCCAAAGGGCCAACTGGGTCCTGGGCTGCATCGAGCACAGCATAGCTAGCTGGTTGAGGGAGGAGATTGTCCCACTCGACACTGCACTGGTGCAGCCCCACCTCGAGTACTGTGTGCAGTTTTGGGCGCCTCAATGTAAGAAGGACATCAGACTATTAGAGTGTGTCTAGGTGTCTAGAGGAGGGCGACCAAGATGGTGAAAGGCCTCGAGGGTAGGGCTTAGGAGGAGCAGCTGAGGTCGCTTGGCTTGATCAGCTTGGAGAAGAGAAGGCTGAGGGGTGACCTCATCGCAGTCTACAACTTCCCCAAGGCGGGCAGCAGAGAGGCAGGTGCTGATCTCCTCTCTCTGGTGACCAGCGACAGGACACGAGGAAATAGAATAATGCTGTGTCAGGGGAAATTCAGACTGGGCCTTAGGAAAAGGTTCTTCCCTAAGAGGGTGGTTGGTCACTGGAACAGGCTCCCCAGGGAAGCGGTCATGGCACTAAGCCTGTCAGAGTTCAAGGAGCCTCTGGATGATGCTCTTAGTCATATGATATAGTTTTAGATAGTCCTGCAAGGAGCAGGGACTCAGACTCAATGATGCTTATGGGTCCCATCCAACTTGAGATATTCTATGATTCTATGATTCTATGATAACAAACTGAGGGACATAAAAGGCTAGGAAATTTCATGGTAACCTGAGCCGCAGGGAGGCAGGCGGCTTCCTAAAAAGGTAGGTCTGCTCAGCAGACCAGAGGAGTAGTGAATGAATTCTTTATTTTGCTTGGCCTGGGCATGTAGCTCTTGCTTTACGTACTAAACTGTCCTCTCTCAACCCACACGTTTTCCCACTTTTATGCTTCAGAGTCTCTCCTCCATCCCACTGGGGGAAAGGGACTGAGTAGCTGTGTGATGCCAAGCTGCCTACTGGCATTAACCCACAACACCTGGGAAGCCAAAGCCCAGGGAATCATTGAAACCAGAGCCCACTGCATCAGCTCTTCTGCAAAATGCTCGCTGACTCTGCCGCAGCTGAGCTGTCAGCACCCTATGCCCGCGTTCGCCATCAAAGTGATGCACAGAGACTCATGGATGCAGCGTTTCTTCAAACAAGTGATTTATTGCCATCTTTGTCCACGGCCAATCTCCCGGAGGGAATGGACTCTCTCGAAGAGGGAGGGCAGTCACCGTCCAGGTGGTAACGGAGTCTCTGTTGCAAGGCTCCTTGCAATGGCCCCTTCAGCTGCATCGGGTCCCACTCCCCAGAGTGTGCTTCTGCTGTGGAGGAAAGATGCGGCAGCAATTCCCACTGCCGCATGAGCAGCGTGTTCTCTGTGTCCAGCCTGCTCAGTTCTGCAGCACGAGCTCCCCGGGGAGTGTCCTCAGGCCTGGCCCTGTGCTTGGAGAACTGCTCGTCTGGCACAGCACAGCTCTCTGGCCACGTCCTGCTGCTGGTAACACTGGCCTCTACCTACTCGATGCTCAGGAAGGTGTCTGAGCCATCTTGCTGCACCCCAAACATCACCTCAATCAGGAGGGTAATATCGTCAGTGTTTGTCAGCCGGAGCTTGCCTGAGCGCCTGGAAGGTAGCACTGTTAGACGGCAGTGTTGCGACAGAGGCAAAGCCACCCAGGCTGCTTTTACCAATATCTGGAACCAGAGGGTGGTTTTCTCCATGTCTAGGTAGGGGCCGGTGCAGAGGGTGTCTAGGAGGCTGGCACCCTGATTCCTCCTCAGCTCCTCCTCGGGGTGGTGGAGGAAGCACAGCATGTCCTCCACCAGCTGCTCCCTCGTGCAGGTGCACTCGAGCTCCACGCGGAGACTGGCATGCCTCGCTGGCATCTCCTCCATGGTGCCCAGTTCCAGGTGGAAGGTGTGCCCACGGGGGGGCTTCAGGGGCACAAGCAGGCAGAAGACAGCATCATGCTTATGAGGACTCCAACTTTCTAAGGCACTGCCCACCCCAATGGCTGGCTTCAGTTGCGGCATGAAAGTATTCCTGGAAAGCTTTCGGCAGATGCGGAGAAGTTCATCCACCAGCTCCTCCACCATCACGAACGATTCTGGCAGGTCCAGGAGGCGACTGGACAAAACTCTGCCCACATGCAGTGCAACACTGGGTTTTACTGCCTGCTCCTTATTATGTGCCTTCTTTCTGGAGCTGCCCTCCTTGCGGCTGCTGGCTGGCTGACGGCTCCCTTTCCTGAGCCACCAGCAGAGCCCAAAGAGCAGGACCAGGACTCCAGCAACGGCCCAGAATTGCCACTGCTGCAAGGCAGCAAAGAGCAGGGCTACTGGTTAACGCTGGACTAGAGTTAATTTTCTTCACAGGAGCTTGCGTCGTGCTTTATTTTGGATTTATTATCATCTGCCTGCCAACAGCAACCTCATAATCATAGAATACCCTGAGTTGGAAGGGAGCCACGAGGATCATTGAGTCCAACCGCTGACTCCATGCTGGGCAACCTTAAGGTTAAATCGTATATCAAAGAGCCTTGTCCAATTGCTTCTTGAATACCAGCAGGCTTCGGGCCGTGGCCGTTTCCTGGGGAGATCTTGTTCCACTGCCTGATACCCTCTCAGTGAAGCACTTTTTCCTAATATCCAAGCTGAAGTGCCCTTGACGCAGCTTTAAGCCATTCCTTTGCATCCTGTGACTGGACCCCAGAGAGAAGAGATCAGCCCCTCCCTCTCCGCTCCCCGTCCTGAGGAAGTTGTAGGCAGCAATGAGGTCACCCCTCAGTCTCCTCTCCTCTAAGCTGAACAAACCCAGTGTCCTCAGCTGCGCCTCATAAGGACATGCCCGCTCGTCCTTTCACCATCTTTGTTGCCCTCCTTCAGGCACATTCTAACCCTTTTATAAGCTTCTTACACCATGGTGCCCAAAACTACGCACAGTACTCGAGGTGAGGCCGCACCAGTACTGGGTGTAGTGGCTCAATCCTTTCTTTTGACTGGCTAGCTCTGCTGTGCCTAATGTGCCCCAGGAGATGGCTGCGTCAAGGGGAGTGCATTCTCCACCCCTTATTCCATACCATTTACGTCATGCTCATGTCTCATGCTATCCAAAACAGTCTCTCTAACCACCACCCCCCTTCCCATCCTTTGATACAATACACAGATACCATTCCCTTAGTCTGTGGATCACCCCTGTGAAATGTCTGTAAAATGTCCATAAATGTCCACAAAACGTCCATTGAGTTAATTTAGTCCATGACTTTGGGCTCCATCTGTTATGGTGGTCACTCAGGACAGGAGAGATGTTGTATGGCATGGGGTTATTGGGCACTAAAGCCAGCTCAGGTGGGGTCACTGCTGCACTTGCACTGCTTCTTGTAAGGCTTGTCCTCCCTTGGTTCATGCAGTTCTTGCTGTAGTTATTCCTATAACATGCAACTCCAATCATGGGCTACAACAATTTAAAGGTATTTCCATTACAATCTCTACCCGTCTTCCCTTTGGACCAGACCACAGGGTTTAACATTGCAATGAAGTCCTCCCCTTGCCCCTGCTCCGGCTTGGACTTATCCACAGATTGCAGTCCCTTAGGGTTGTACCTGCTCCAAGTGGAGCCTTATCTGTGCACCACAGTCTCTTCAGGGGTATACCTGCTGCGGCATAGAGCTATCCACAGCCACAGTCACACTGAGGTGCACCTGTTCCAGCATGGCCTTATCCATGGGTCACAATACCTTCTGAGATATACCTGCTCCAGCATGGCCTTACCCACAGCCACAGTCCCTTCAGAAGTAAACCTGCTCCACCATTACCTTTCCCATGGCTGCAGTCTCTCCAGGGGTGTACCTGCTCTGTTGTGGGCTTATCCATGCCCACACGCTTTGAGGTGCTCCAGCATGACCTCATGCACAGCCACTGATGCTTCCAGGTGTACCTGCTGCAGCATGGACTTATCCTCGGCCACAGATGCTTCGAGGTGTACCTTCTCCTGCGTGGGCTTATCCTTGGGCCACAATCCCTTCAGCGGTACACCTGCTGCAGCACAGACATAACCCCGGCCACAGACGCGTCGAGGTGTACCTGCTCTGATGTGGATTTATTCACAGCCACAGATGCTTCGGGGTGTCCTGCTCCCATGTGGACTCATCCAGTCCCTTTGACTCGAGTTCACACTGGAGTTCCAGCCTGTCCAGTACAGCAGCACAGAAAGAGCAGCGATGCCCTGGCCATCTGCCAGCCCAGGCGCATGGCCATTGCTGTTATCAAAATGTTCCTAGGCACAGCAGAGCAAGATGATAAGCAGTATGGCAGTACAGCAAGCAGCGAAAGCAAAAAGCAGCCACTAATGAGCGCTAGACTCTAATATACAGTAAGGCAAGCAATCCCCATGGCAAGCACAGGAGCCTGCCGATTAATAGCTAAACAGCAATAACAGCTATAAATTCGATCTAGCACATTCTAATCAAACCTGTCGTTATCTTGAACCCTTCGAGCGCCACACTGGGTGCCAAAAAGGACTGTCGTGGTTTAAGCCCAGCTGGCAACTAAAGACCACACAGCCACTCACTCACTCCCCCCAGGTGGGATGGGGGTGAGAATTGGAAGAGTAAAAGTGAGAAAACTCATGGGTTGAGATAAAGACAGTTTAATAGGTAAAGCAAAAGCTGCACAGGCAAGCAAAGCAAAACAAGGAATTCATTCACTACTTCCCATCGGCAGGCAGGTGTTCAACCATCTCCAGGAAAGCACGGCTCCATCACGCGTAACGGTTACTTGGGAAGACAAAGACCATCACTCCGAATGTCCCCCCCTTCCTTCTTCTTCTCCCAGCTTTATATGCTGAGCATGACGTCATATGGTATGGAATGTCCCTTTGGTCAGTTGGGGTCAGCTGTCCCAGCTGTGTCCCCTCCCAACTTTCTGTGCACCCCCAGCCCACTCACTGGCGGGGCGGTGTGAGAAGCAGAAAAGGCCTCGACTCTGTGTAAGCACTGCTCAGCAGTAACTAAAACATCCCTGCTTTATCAACACTGTTTCCAGCAAAAATCCAAAACACAGCCCCATACGAGCTACTATGAAGAAAATTAGCTCTACCCTAGCCAAAACCAGCACAAATAGTTTCATGCCGCGACTGAAGCCAGCCATTGGGGTGGGCAGCGCCTTAGAAGGTTGGAGTCTCCGTGAGGATGATGCTGTCTCCAGCCTGCTCGTGCACCTGCAGCCCCGCTGTGGGCATGCCTTCCACCTGAAGCTGGGCACCACGGATGATATGCCGGTGAGGAAGTCCAGCTTCCACGTGGAGCCAGAGTGCACCTGCACGAGAGAGCAGCTGGTGGAGGACATGCTGTGCTTCCTCCACCACCTCAAGGAACAGCTGGGGAAAAATCAGGAGCCCAGCGTCCTAGGCACCCTCTGCACCGGCAATGATTCTGTAACTGAATCAGTGATTCTATAACTGTCCGTGCTCCTGCGCTGGCACCATCGGAATAATTTGTCACCCTCCACAGCTGTGCGCATTGCCTGTGTACCGCAGGGAGCCTGAAGTGGCTTCCTTGGGGGCCATACGCAAACCAAGTGCTGGGAGCCCGACAGCATTGCCCTTGGGCGACCCCAGTGAGGTGGGTATCATACTGTTGGAGTGGGGAGCCCTTTGCACAGCGGACAAGTGCCATGACTGTGGAGCTGGGCTGTGGATGCTCTGGCTCCTGTACAAGTGTGAGGCTCGTTCACCTTACCTTGTCATGACTCGCAAGCTCAGGTTCCCACCACCTTAACGAGGGAGACTTAACACGTGCAGCAAGGTTTAAGAAAGCTTTTCAGATGTCTCCCGTTCAAAGCCTGCACTTGCGCAGTCTATGCCACATTTAGGAGAAGCAGTGGCCTGACAGCAACTGTGTGGCAGAAGAGGTGCACTCGTATCTGCATTCGGGACACCTCCAGTGGAAATCCAACGGTGGTATATGGGCGAAGATTTACAAGATCTTTGATAATTATCACATCAAACTGTCCATGTCGGAGTGCTAGAGAAGGCCAGACTTCTCCCAGTCTTCAAGTTAGACATTGCCGAACATGGCCAGTTCTTCCATGATACGCAAAGCTACCAGAACCTTCCTCACCTAATGATGTATCTTTGGAAAATGAAGTTAAAATTAAGGTGAGATGCTATCTGCATCTTTCACATCAGTGGTTTTCATTCTGTGGCCTAATCTTTCTCCCCAAAATTTTGTTTCATTGGAAAATGGCCATAATAACGCTGTATTTACCATGCATCTTTGGTGTTTCAAAGAGCTATAGCACATTATGGTTTTGGTATATGAATGCAAGAAGAGAAACATGTTATTTAAGATCCCCTTGTGAACTTTTCATTTGAATACAGCCATGGTATTCTTTTTTAGTGCTTTGCATCCCTCCAGCTTCAAAGAGCAAGCTTTGAGCTACAGTTAATGATGTTTTGCTGATCTCTCCTCTTGAACCTGTTGCTAGTTTCTTGGGGCTTGTTTCCCTCTTGTGTACCTTTGAGCTTTTGAACCAATGTAAATGCTTACCTAGCAGGTTCATCTCGCCAAGTTCTTTTGATCAAGGACAAGGCTGAGAATCTGGGGAACAAAGAAGAATGACAAGCACTGATTGACTCCATGAAGACAATGCAATCTGCTCAGCCCTCTGCATCCCAACAGATTGTTACCACAAAGTCAGGCTTGCCAATGACCCAGGCCATCACATTAACTGGTTCCCGTTCCAAGAGGGTCCGGGTTTTCCAGGCTCTTTGGCAATTTCCTGTCACTTCCTCAGACTTGCTTACCCTTCTGCAGTCTCTTCTCAGAGAGAAGAGTATCCTAGATTTAATTTTCTCTCTTTCGTATTCGGTAAAAATCCTGATACACTGACAACTCTGGTCACAGCAGCATTATTAAAAACTTTTCTTGACTAATCTGTTTTCTGACTCCCAGAGGATAACTGGCACAGATAGCCAGATGCTGCAGGATGTCTGTCCCAGCTGTGTTCAGGCACAACTGAACACCCACAGTACAGCCCCTGGGTCCCAGCAGTGCCCCAGCCAGCAGCTGTTTCTTGCCCAAGAGCATGCTGCAGGACCCGCCTGGCAGCACTGGCAGCTTGCTGCCAGTTGTCATCTTTCCCTGAGTCCCTTGGCTGTCATGCTGCAGAGACACGATTCCTCTCAAGAAGGGAATTACTACAGTCCGGGGCTAGCTCCTGGGAGTCCCAAGATGCCAAGGAAGGAGGACTGTCAGGAGCAGGCTGCCTAAGAAGGAAGGTTGTTGTCTGGTTTTCTGTGCCACTGTGAAGACCTTTAAATGCCGAGAGTCTGTAGGCACAAGGGATGCTCATGTTGCAAGCTTACAAGCATGAGAAAAGCTCGCAAAGAAAGAAGTGCTTCAGGCAGTACATAGATTCATCCATGCCTGACACTATTCACTGTGTAATAGCCAGGTCGCAGTTGCATGTGAGCCTGCGGGCTATGACAGTGGCCCTGAGCAAGCATGCCAAGAGGTGTGCCTAGGTGCAGAGGTGGTTAAGGACAGCACAATGTCTAGAGAGGATCCCATAGGTTATACTGTCCCTGTCTGTGTGCAGAGGCTGCTCTGGGGGCAGTTGGTTTCAAGTCGGGGGTGCCCTGGCTTGGCAACAGGCTGATGCCGCAGCTCTGTCGACAGGTAGCAGGATGACAGCCATACGCTGCACCACACCACAGCTGTCTGGCACCACATGTCTCCGAGTAGGAAGGCTGAGGGAGATCTAATTGCTGTGTCCCACCACCCAGAGCCTGTCTTTTCTGAGAGGTGCACAGTGAAAGAACATAAGGAAATGGTCACACATTGCACCGAGGGAAGTATGCCATGAGAGCAGATAAGCCCTGGAAGAGATAGCCAGAACGGGTGGAGAATCTCCTTCTTTGGCATCTTTAAAAGTTCAGCTGGACAAGACCCTGAGCGACATGTCCTAACTTTGGTGTTGGCCCTGCTTTGAGCAGGGGGCTAGACTAAAGACTTCCAGAGGTCTCTCCCAACACAAATTCTCTATGTTACTCCGATTGTGACAGTGAGGATCAAATGGCCTTGGTGACCTTGTTGTGTGGGTGAAAGACCTTATAATGCAGGTGTTTCCATTGCTCTGGAGGCCTTCAGGTAGAGCTACCAGTAATGAAAGCATTGTCCAAAGATTGTTGGAGGGGGCACTGTTGATGCTGGGGGGAGTCTTTTCTTTGATAATGACACCAGCGTAGATGAGCTTGTACAAAACTGCATTAGTTGAATCCCTAATGTATATGATGAACAAAGAAAGAGCCAGCACATGTCCCCTGATGAGCTGTTAGTGATGGCAGATATATCACTGAGCAAAAGGAGTTGCTGTTTACAGTTGCCAACACTGTGACCAGGAATCACCCAGCACTTGGGCAGTTTTCCATGCTGGGCTGCCTGGCACAGCAGCCCTTACCTCCTGCATACTAGAGCTCTTATCTAAGTGTCAGCCAGCTAGCAAAGGCAAGTGATCAGCTTTAGCATTTTCTTCAGTCATGGAAATCAGCCCATTTCCTTGACAGCTGATAGTTATCTGCAGGAATTTGGCTTTGCAGATCTTAAATAACAAATCAGGAAGTCTGAAGATCTCTGTTGAAGAAAGCTTTGGCATAAGTCTTTAATAGCCTGGCATAAGATCACAGCGTAAAAACCAAAATGACCCATGTTAGAAGACTGAATGTTCTGACCACAGTTATGAGTAACAGGTATTTATAGGAGAACTGTAAGAAAGTGTAGAAGTGAGGGTCATCTAATGGTTTTAGCCCTAAGCACAACAGGAAGTACAACCACAATCACATGGTAAGGCATTTCCATGGCAACTGATAACATTTTCCATTAAGCTGGAATTAATTTCAGGCTATAATCTGCCTAAGGACACAGAACACATAAGGATGCAGTAAGATAGCTAACGCCGTATTTAAAAAAGGAAATGGCTGGACTGTGGGTGTGATGGGAGTGGGAAGGAGCAAGAGCAGGACTCAGCGTAAGAAAACCCTGTCCCAGCGTGTCATGTCACGGGCAGGAAATGCTCCCTGCCCTCCATTACCACCGGATCTCACTATGTGGGTTTCCCTGCAATGGACTGGGCAAATAATGCAGTTGGGAGAAGTCTGCATTGCTTCTCTTTCCCTGGTCCCATAACTGCATCATGGGTCTCTCCTAGCTTTGGAACAAAAAGTATCAATTAAGTGCCTTACCAGACACGCTGCCTCCATGGTTGCCAGGGCCCTGACCAGCCCCCCAGGGCTTCTCTCCACCCTGTCCATGGCCCAGGACCCCCCTCCAGCCTAAACCAGGGCTGTCAGTCCTGTCCCAGTGACACTGCAGGTTGTCAGTTTCCCCCAGCCTTGCCTGGCCTAGCCATGGGCCCCAACGAGCCAGGCCCACCATTGGGCCAACATCCCAGTCTGTCCTCGGCCTGGCCCCGTCCCCACAGACCTGTCCGGCCATCCCTGGACTTGACTCTGAGCTGCAGATCATCCTGCCTCACCAACATGATCCTGCTTGATGATCTGCAGGCATGATTGATCCTGCTGAGGGTCTCCAGGCCTGCTCTGTTCCCTGGATGGGAGTGGTGGGACAGGCCTTGGTGTTAGCACACTCAGCTCCTGACCCTCGGGCCCTGAGGAAGCTGCCGGCCCTCCCTGCACCCTGGCACAAGTGTCCACAGTGCTGTGATACCTAGGTTCTGCTGCAAGTCCTTGCTAGGAAACGACACCCCAACCCACTCACAGCCTCCTGCACCCTAATAGGTCCTGTTGTTGCTGTAACTGCAAGCACAGATTCAGTGGCAGTGGGGCAGTCCCAAGGGGAGGCTGAACTGGGCCAGCGGAAGTCCTCCTGTCAATTTATGAGTTGTGGAGAAGCGTTACTGCTTGATAGCTGGATCTGTTGGTTTCCCACAACTGAAAACTACAGTGATGAGGCATTACATCCTCTTCTTCAGCTCCTTGAGGAACGAGGGGCATTGAATAGGTCTGTTAGACCATCTGGCCCAAGGTCTTGGGGAATGTGAGAGAAGAACTGCCCTCACCAGTGATTTATTTTGATTAACTAGCATCTAGGAGGGTTGTATTAACTTGCATCTAGGTGGGGGATAATGGCTGCTAGTTCATCAGATAGACTGTCCCCATTTGCCTTCCCAGCTATCTAGACAGGTTATCACCCTGATTATGAAGCAGATGTGAGTTGCCAGCATCAGCCCTTGGATGAGGATGTTGTACCTACAGCAGCTCCCAGCACTTAGGAAATGCTTAGTTTCATGACTGGGGTGAGTGACATCAGGCTAACCCAGTGTGCAGATCCCTGGGGTGGGACGGAGTCAGTGATGGCGCTTTGGCTCAGCCCAGATCCCTCTTCTCTCAGTGACTCTCACTCAGTAGCTACAACAATTGGCACACCTCCAGCAGCCTCCACCAAGAGCGTGTTTTGCAGCTTTTAATCTAGGCAAAATAAGGAGAGGAACACAGTCACAGCTAACGGAAATTATTCTTACCTTTATGAGGAATGGCTTCAAGTGGAGCACTCCACTGAGTGAATATGGATTCCCCCTTTGATTTTTCCCCAAAGCAACTTATTTGTGAAGATCCCAGTAGTGAAAAGATACTGTGCTTTCTTTCCCTCTTTCCTTCTGCAAGTGTCAACCCAAGTATGAAAAAGATGCTGTCTGATGGGACACTCCTCTCATGTCAGAACAATCTGTAGTGATTACTAAAGATTCGCAGGCAGATATGAAGAAACAGACTGAGAAAAGATGTGTATTCCCTGTTGCAGAGCTAGAGGAAAACAAAGGTCACCAATCTTCTGAATGCTTCCTTGCAGTCAAGGGCTTCTGGAGATGCATGCACAAATAGCAAACCTGCTATCTTGGAGATGGGGCTAGAGGGAAACCCAGCTTAGTATATATACACTTCAGAGGAGACAGCATGAGAAAGATGAGGTTTCCTAGCACCTTACCCACCCTGCTGCAACTGAAGTCAGTATCAAAGTTCTCACCGTCTTCCATGAGTTTCATTGTTTTCCATCCATTTTCCCTGAGATGTATTGAGGAAAGAATCCACCTGTATTATTTTCATGTCTGCTGTGCAGACAAGGAAATGCTGCATTTGTACATGTAAAGGGATTTCTCTTGTCTGAGAGACAGAAAAGGGTGAAGCCATAGGTGTCATTATTTGTATAGATTGACACGCGGAAACGAACTTCGTAACTCACACACAGTTATAAAGCAGGCATGTTTATTGTGGCGCCGGGTGCAAGGGGATTTCTCCACAAAGCTTGCACACAGGGTTAAAATCATGACAGGTATTTAAAACAGTTAACAAAGTTAGTTACGCCTACTGGTGCTACCCCTTAATTAACTATTGGTTAATACTTTTCTTACTTCATCTTAAAGTTACAGTTCTCTTTTAATTCACCACGCATGCTCAGAGAGTAGGGGGCTCAATTGGGTTGAGGCTTCTCTAGCTAGGAGGTGTGTTTTTTAGTATTAAAATGAGATTATAATGAGACAAGTTAACTCTAGGGCACTATTTTGGCAGTCTTTTCTATTTTCCTACGATTCGTCCTTGCGCTAATCATTATTGCTAGTTAGCAGAGAGTCAGTGGAGACAGTCTTTATCTCTAATATGTCTAAGTACCGGGTGCAGTTGTTACAAAGTATCTTCTCTACACTTTTCTTTCTTACTTTTAGCCCTTGTTTCTCAAGATGCCCTGTAACATTCCCCCCTTTTCTTTCCCTTAAGCAAATTCTTTTGCTCTTAAAAGTGGTTTGTTATGTTTCATCATTACTTTTAGTGTCCATACTTGCCCAATAATTTCCTTTAGTTTACACCAAAGGATAAGATTCACTATTGTTAATGTTGTGGTGGCTATTAGTAACCCCAATATCGGGTGGGTCATTATGTTTAAGATTTTGGTAGCTGACGGGGAATAACCCCTAAACACATCCCACCAATTGTGCTCTCCGTCTGCCTTCACTCGTTCCACTACTTGGTGTATTTCCTCTGTATCATGATGGACAGTAATTAAAGTCTTTCTTCCACTTCCTTGAACTTGTTTTAACAATCTTTTTAAATTTTCATGTTGTAATAGTTTTTTTATTAGAGTGAGATTCATTCCAATAGGGGTGGGCTGTATATCCTGAATCTACGTATAATTAAATTGTAGCAATTGATAAGTAGTAACAGGAGCTGTGTAGTTAAAATCACATCCTGTAAGACTAACAAAGTTGTCCACCATTTGATCATCTGCTTGTACAAGATCACATTGAGATCTCAGACAAACACATCCCATACCCCTGTAAATTATGATGGTTCTTAGGGTCTCGTTGGGATGCACCTCAAAGTGACAAACATTTTGTTCAGTGTCAAGACAAATATCTTGCCCTTTGATGGTGTTTCCTTCACAAATAAATCCTTGCTGGTCTCGTACGATACAGGCCTCGACATTAATAGTTTGCCACTTATTCCTGTTTTTCATAGCCCATACCCTATGTCCTAGGGGATAAAGCACAGTTCCATGGTAATTTAATCCTAGTGCAACAATCGGGTATATGTTATACACTAAAGCTTTATATATTGTTAGTACAAAAGCTGTAGCTGTGTTGTTAGTAGGGTCAAAGGTAAAATTAACCAAATGCCACCACAATTGGAATCTCCTTTCAAATTTCGTTGCGTTATTCCAAATCACCTTTCGGATTTCTTTTGGTAGGATTCCGTCTTCTCCTTCCCTAATGATTGCAGCTGCTATTGTCTGTAACCATAATTGAGCTTGGATACAACTGAGTGCTGTAGAAACATTAGTCTGAGCCATGTCTAATGCATTTATAATCAATTCATTGTCCTTTCATTAAGCTTTTCCCACTGTGGTAACATATTTGCTGTAAGCCATTGGCTGGTTCCTAAAGTTAGGAGGGAAGATCTTAAAGGGTTCTGTATTTTGTTTAGATCACTGGTCAGCGTTGGGAGTTTGTTCCTTATTATCTCAGTATCTATACTATTTAAAACTCCCAGTCCTGTTCCTACTGCACCAATCACATGTCTCCTTTTTCTCTTTCGGGAAGGAAGGGTCCTCTTATGTAACCATGACGTCCACCCTATGTGTAAGGGTCTTATAAATGATGAACAGGCTGGTTGAACGGTGGAAATATCGTTCTGTATTAATAATTCCACTCGCTTAAGAGACCATATTGGATTAGACATTACCTGTTGCTGACCGACATATTTAATTACGTATGCTCCTGTCGGATACACATATGGTCCTATTTGCTCAGGCTCTGTGGGACTTGATTTAGTAGCCTGAGTCGAGGAAGTGTAGGCAGGGGGAGTAGTGGTTTCCTCTGGTGTCTGCAACCGAAATCTAAAAGTTAGAGCTTGGGCCCCCTTTTGAGTTGCCCCCAGACATATTATGGTCACCGTTTGAATTGTATTGAAGGGATACCGACAAATGTCCTTTCTTTTACATATTGTGCTACCTGTTCTATTGGCAGAGTCCCAGACAGAATCATTTTTGACAGGAATTTGGGTCTGGAGAGGAAGCGGGTTACTTACATTAAGGAGTTTACAACCTATCTGGACCTCCTTTCCTTTCTCAATCATCCAGGTATAGACCAATTCTATTCTTTCCCATTCAGTTGGTCGCAGTGTCATGTTATTATTACATATTGCCACAGTTGCCAAATTCAACCCGTTCCCGAGCTTCCCATATACCCAAAATAAGCGTTTGTCCAAGGCCACTCCCAACAGTGGCTACAGTTCAGTAGAGTCATAAGAATCCATATCACCGCTTTCGAATGCGAAGCTTCAATGGTCCCATAGGTGTCAATTCCCATCATGGCTTAGGGGCTTTCTTCACTCTGGTGTGATGTACCCACGAGATCTGCTCTTTAATCTTGATCGCTGTAGGGGTTGTCAGCAGCACCTGGAAGGGGCCTTCCCATTTCGGTTTCAGAGGTGAATCTGTAAAGGACTTCACATACACATAATCACCAGGCTTAATATTATGCACCGGCCCATCAAGACCTCGGGCTCTGGTTCCTAAGACAAGTTTCTCTATCTCCCGAAGTTGTTTTTGCAGGTTTACAATATAATCAGATAACATTTCATCTCCAATCTGAGTTGATATTCCCGCCTGTACAATATAGGGCCTCCCGTACAGTATTTCAAAAGGGCTCAACTCCTCTTTAGTTCTGGGCTTAGTTCTAATTCTCAGGAGTGCCAGAGATTGTGGCAATCCGGCCTTCTCCTGCCCAATTTTACAATCTGTAACTTAATTAAGTGGTTCATCTTTTCCACTTGACCACTTGCTTGTGGCCTATATGAGGTATGTAACTGCCAATCTATTCCCAAGAGTCTACTAACTTGCTGAACAATTTTTGCAATGAAATGTGATTCTCTGTCCGAGGAGATTGTTGCAGGAATTCCAAATCTCGGTATTATTTCTTGTAATAGTGCTTTAGTTACTTCTCTAGCCTTATTAGTTCGGCAAGGGAATGCTTCTGGCCAGCCTGAAAAGGTGTCTGATAGAACCAGCAGATATCGAAACCCCCCTTTTCTTGGAAGTTCTGAGAAATCAATTTGCCACTGCTGCCCTGGATAGTTTCCTTTCCCTATCTGTCCAAGTTGGACTTTAGGGCTTACCTTAGGATTATTTTTCAAACATATTTCACACTGCTGTGTCACTCGTTTAACAGTGGTGTAGAGGTTCCGGGCAACTATACGCTGACTCAGATGTTTATACAAGGCCTCAGCTCCCCAGTGGGATTTCCTGTGTTCTGCTATAACTATGGCCCACAATAACGCAAATGGGATTATTATTTTGCCCTGCGGAGTCTTTGCCCACTTACCTTTCTCTACTTCTCCCCCTACATCTTCAACTAATTCCTGATCTTCTTTGGAATACCTGGGTTCACAATCAATTTGTATTTTACCGTCTGGGACCAAAGACTGCACCTCTCATTCACCTTTCTCAGCTGCTCTTTTGGCTTCTCGGTCTGCCATAGCATTGCCCAATTCTTGAGCGGTATGTCCTTTCTGATGAGCCTTGCGATGCATGATAGTCACTTTTTCAGGTTGCGGTACTGCTTCCAGGAGCCTAAGAATTTCTTCAGCATGTTTTATATGTTTCCCTTGGGTGGATAGGAGTCCCCTTTCTTTCAATATGGCTCCATGGGCATGGACTACCCCAAAAGCGTATTTGGAGTCTGTCCAGATATTAATCTTTTTGTCTTTGGCTAGCTCCAACGTTCGGGTTAAAGCGATTATTTCTGCTTTTTGTGCCGTAGTATTTGGGGCAAGGGCTGCGGATTCTATTACCTGATTCACGGTGGTTATTGCATACCCTGCTCTGTGGACGCCTTGTCGAACAAAGCTACTTCCATCTGTGTACCAGGAATCCTCAGCGTCTTCCAGTGGCTCCTCCTTTAGATCTGGTCGGCTGGAATAGACCGCTTCAATCCTTTCCAGGCAGTCACGTGATACCGGTTCTCCCGTGGTTCCACTGAGGAAAGTTGCTGGATTGACAATATTAGTAACAATTATTTCCACATCATCCTGTTCCACCAGAACAGCTTGATATTTAAGGAATCTCTGTGGTGAGAGCCAATGCCCCCCTTTTACCGCTAATACTGTGGATACAGTATGAGATGTCAGCACTGTAATCTTTTGGCCCAATGTAAATTTACGTGCTTCTTGAAAATTTAGCACCAATGCTGCTACCGCCCTTAAGCAGCTAGGCCAACCTTTACTTACTTCATCAAGTTGTTTGGAGAAATACGCCACTGCTCTTCTATATGGTCCCAAGTTTTGGGCTAGGATTCCCAGAGCTATTCCCTGTTTCTCATGGGAGAGCAACCAGAACGTCTTAGTAATATCTGGTAACCCCAAGGCAGGGGCTTCCATTAATTTCCTTTTCAGTTGCTGAAATGCTCTTTCTGCTTCCCCATTCCAGGTGAGGTCTTTTGGATTAGATTTTAACAGTTTATAGAGTGGTCTTACCAAGAGTCCGTAGTTATAGATCCATAGACAACACCATCCCGTCATCCCTAAAAACGTACGGAGTTCTTTAGCCATCTGTGGTCGAGGAGTTTGGCAGATGGCCTCCTTTCTTGCTGTTCCTAGGGTCCTTTGGCCAGCAGTTATCTCGTACCCGAGGTAAGTTACCTGCTGCTGAGCTATTTGGGCTTTCTGTGGAGAGACTCGATAGCCATTAAGTCCAAGGAAATTCAGCAGACTAACTGTCCATAGTATACATAGTTCTTTTGTTTTAGTGGCTATCAATAGATCATCTACATATTGTAACATTATTCCATCTCCATGTGGTTGCTCCCCCTGTTCCAAGTCTTTAGCTAGTTGGTTCCCAAAAAGAGTGGGGCTATTTTTAAACCCCTGTGGTAACACAGTCCACGTTAGTTGTGTCTTTCTCCCAGAGTCCGGGTTTTCCCCCTCAAATGCAAACAGCAACTGGCTCTCTGGAGTCAAAGGTAGGCAAAAGAAGGCGTCTTTTAGGTCCAATACGGTAAACCAGGCCAATTCAAGTGTCAACTTAGTTAATAATGTATATGGGTTTGCCACGACAGGATGCAAATCCTCAACAATTTTATTAATAGCTCTGAGGTCCTGTACCATTCGATAATTACCATCTGGCTTTTTGATAGGTAGAATGGGAGTGTTATATTCCGATTCATACTCTGTTAGTATCCCATATTTGATAAATCGGTTGATTATTGGTCGGATTCCTTCCCTATCTTCAGTTCTGAGGGGATATTGCTTAATTCTTACAGGCCGCGCCCCCAGTTTGAGCCTGATCATTATTGGGGAGGCATTTTTGCTTTCCCTGGTATTTCTGAGGCCCATACTCCTGGATATACTTGGTTCTGGATTTCGTCAGGTATTTCTGAGCTAACAGGAGTATCTATGAGGGCCAGACTCAGAAGTTCAATTAGCTGGTCATCCCCCACTCGAAGCTCTATTTTTCCTTTTTCAAATTTTATTTCCGCTTTTAGTTGTTCCAGTAAGTCTCGCCCCCAATTGAGGTTTTGGTGAGTTGGGCATATATAAGAATTTGTGTATCCCAAATTGTTTTCTCAATCTAAATTTAAGAGGCTTTGAAAAGTACGCCTTTTCACTTTGGCCAGTAGCTCCTTTACCGTTACAAAATCATCATCCGTAGGTTTTAAAGCTTGGTTAATAGGTTTCATCTTGAGAAAATAAAATCAAGGACAGGGTCTGCCCTTTCTCTGTGATTCTAAGCAGCTGTGCTGCTGCCTCCGAGAAGCACCTTTGAGGCAGGAGAGGCCCCCTTGGGCACACACCACGCAGCACCGAGCTCAGGCCTCGTCACAGTGGTTTTACTGGGCTCCAGCTCCGTTTCCTAGCTGGGGGAGGCCACGGGACCATTTCCCTGCTTCCACCCCATCTGGGAAAGGTGGTACCGGCTCCCCCTCAAAAACAACATCAGTTGCAACAAGATATTGTAATTCAAGGTTCCGTTAAAGGGCCATTTCTCCTCATCATTTTTATTAAAGTCTTTCTGCTCACACTCCCTCCTGGCAGCTCTCCTATCTCCTTCCAGTGAGCTAAAATACAGCCTAGAAGGCTCCTTTTCAATATTTTGCCACTTTGTTTACCTCCCATAATGAACACCCTGCCCACAGGGGCTTATTCCTCAGCCTAAGAATACAACTGGATTGAATTGACAACAATAATACCTTGTCCAAGGCAAAAGATGCAAGGGTGTACTCGCCCCACAGCGAATGCACCTAAATTCAAGACAATTGTCAAAAAGGAAATAATGTACTTATGACACTCCAAACACTTAGCACAAACAAACAAGCAACACCAATGGCAAATCAGACAGTGCTCCACGCCAAATAAATCCGTCACTATTCTGTTCTACATTCCCCCCCCCCCCACATTCCAGCGACATTCTTACTGATTCCTTATACCTTTTATATTTTCACAAAGCACCTGCTTCCTTGACACTCACTACGCCAAAAATCATCTCGTCCCCAAACCGTACTCAAACGTTCTGTTTACAACCAAAACATTCAACAACATCATGAAAAATCCTGATATCTGTGTATAGGACAATAAGGGTTAACAATCAGTTCGGTTAACACAGTCTGTCATACGCTTCGTCCGTCTCCGGCCGCTCTCCTCGCGGAGAACATGGAACCGCGGATCAGGACCCCGCACTCGCCCCGCAGTCCGACTGCGTCTCACTCACTCAAACACTCACCCAACTTAAAACAACTAACAACAACATTAATTGTATATAATGAAGCACTTTTCACAAAATACACAGTACCGGGCACAAAACTTCTTAAGTATATAGATTGTAGTGACTATCATAAAATGCCAGTTATAGCCACAATAATATAAATTTCAATTCCCATGGGTTATAATAGTTGGTACAAACGATAGCAACTCTGCGTACTTCCCTTAATCAGGGATTCCCGCGTTCCTGTAGCTATCCCATACTCCCGCAATTTCAGCGAAGAGCACCCCCCGCGCGTACTTCCCTATCCAGGGATTCCCGCGCCCTCACTACTGGATTCCAATCCCTCCTGGGGCGAGCACCAATACTCTTTACCTCACGTAGGACATCTCCTCACGACTTACAGGTTCCCCTTCCTTAACATACCTGGTCCGCTGATGGTCCTTGTCTGTCCCTGCAGTGATCGGGCGAGCGAGGGAGGTCCTCCGAGAAATCTCGGGGCGCGCCAAGGATGTCCCCCTCTCAGCCGGTCCCGCAGCCGGGCAGAGAGGGTCCCATCTGGGGTGCCAAAATTGACACGCGGAAACGAACTTCGTAACTCACACACAGTTATAAAGCAGGCATGTTTATTGCGGCGCCGGGTGCAAGGGGATTTCTCCACAAAGCTTGCACACCGGGTTAAAATCATGACAGGTATTTAAAACAGTTAACAAAGTTAGTTACGCCTACTGGTGCTACCCCTTAATTAACTATTGGTTAATACTTTTCTTACTTCATCTTAAAGTTACAGTTCTCTATTAATTCACCACGCATGCTCGGAGAGTAGGGGGCTAAATTGGGTTGGGGCTTCTCTAGCTAGGAGGTGTGTTTTTTAGTATTAAAATGAGATTATAATGAGACAAGTTAACTCTAGGGCACTATTTTGGCAGTCTTTTCTATTTTTCTACCATTCGTCCTTGTGCTAATCATTATTGCTAGTTAGCAGAGAGTCAGTGACGGCAATCTTTATCAGCAGAGAGTCAGTGAAGACAGTCTTTATCTCTAATATGACTAAGTACCGGGTGCAGTTGTTGCAAAGTATCTTCTCTACATTTTTCTTTCTTACTTTTAACCCTTATTTCTCAAGATGCCCTGTAGCAGGAGTCTGATCCACGCTCAATCCCTTCCAGTCTCACTCGCAAGGTCCCATCTGGGTCGCCAAAACTGTTACAAATCTGTAATATAAAAAGTCATCTACACAATGTACGTAGGTGAGCAGGTGCTTCTTTATTGCAGCGCTGGACACACAGGGGATCACTCCACCTAGTACCGCGTGCTTAGTTTCTCGGCTGCAAAAGTTATATACAATCAAAGTATACATATTCATCATATGTCCAAGAAACAGTTAACACATTCATACAATTTCCGAGAACTCATTAATCTATGTAAATGCTCGTGACCCATGTGCCTCCAGGTACACAGCTGGTCGGCTAAGATCCTCTGGTGGTCGTCCATAGTCTTCCTCATGGCATTCGCTAGTTGAACCCAATCTTTGCGCATGCTCAGCTTACTTGCAAAATTCCATTCTTGGAATCTTCCTAAGTTTTCCTCCGTTTACTGACCAGGCCTACAATTTATCATTCTCTTGACTAGCAAATCCTACCTATTCACAATGCTACATTGTTCAGCAGTTAGTTGATGGTTAAATCACAGATAAGTCATACCTAGTTATCATTACACAAAATACATAATTTAATTTTTCATTAATCGCTCTCTTGATTATACCATTCTATCAATATCCTTACTTGAAATAATCAATGTTTATTTCTATTAATACCTATTGTTTGGCATTCTTGGTATTCAAATCAAGATGGGAAACGTAAGGAAATTTCCAAGCAGCATCACTGGTTCCTATCAGGTCACATTGTTACAGGACTCAAACAAAACTTCTCTATTGGATTCTTCATTGTTCCATCCTGTTACGATTAGTTCCTTACTATGGAACAGTGACTACCTGGTGAGGTTCCTACCAGTATAGTTTCAAACTTAACAATCCTAACTTATACATTTCTACATTATTATTTTATTTATTAATCAAACTTAACTTTTCTGTATGATCAAACGGTGATTATTTGAAAATTAGAGTATTTGCAAGATCGTAGTCTTCACCGACTGCAGCGCTGGGGAGACCATTGAGAGGAGGATGGTGCCGCTCTCGGCAGAGGGCTGCTGTGCAGGGATTTCCCTTTCCTTTCTGTGTCCCACGTTCTCCCCTCTTTTTCCCTGGGGTATGGGGTCAGGTGAATGCCATCAGCTCCCAACAAACCTGGCTTCTCAAAGGTAGAGCCATGATCAGAGAAGCCAAAACCTTGAGTACCAGCTACGCAGCCAGGCATTCAGTGCTCAGTTTGTCTGCTCCTTCCCGAACCCCTTCCTCCTCCTGGTGAGATAGAGGAGAACACCACCTGTGCTCCTGATCCTTTTGGCCTTGCTCCGAGGGACACGCAGCCTCTTTTGCCGCTTCTAAGTTGCCTCGTCACAGTATTGTTTGACCCTACTTTGCGTAGCAGGACTGGATGATATCTTGTACCATTCAGCAGGCTTGGCAGCCTCTCAGTGGCGTCAGGAATGTGAGCTGCTGGTGGGCAGCAAACTTCTCTAGACAAATTGTCTGGATGGCAAACAGGCGCTTCAGTGCCCCTCAGTAAGGAATCTCCAGTTGCTAATAGCTTACGCGCTTTCCTGGTGGCACTGGTTCTAATGCGGGCGGGTGGGTGGCTCACCTTTGCCTGCTTGACTTTTCCGGGATCCTGTCCCTTACTCACGTGCTCTGAATTCTCCAATCCCAGACTATCATGCCTGCTTCCTAGCCCCTGGAACACCTCTGTGAAACCCTCCCCGTATCTGGCATCATTGATAAGTAACTGTAGCAAGACCAACTCAGGGTCGTTTAGATCAAGAAGGAAGCAGGGGGATGGTGACGCCGCAGATTTATAGCTGCTTTGCAAAATAGTAGTACGCGTGTGTTAAGTAGCGATTGGTCAAATCCTGTTGTACCTGGTCGCCCAGTGTCGCGTTAAAAAGAATGCAGTTTGGAAATTTGTCTGTCAGAGTCCCAGGACTTTCACTGACCCATTTATCAGAGCCCCAACAAAAGGACTTGCACTGAGCAGATGCACAAAAATCGAAATTAGTTATTTTATTGAAAGCGACAGAAACAGATTCGAGATTGCCGTTGATAAATTCACTAACTACAATAGTGCTACTAATTAAGGTTAATATTGCTAGCAAACTTGATAGTAATACAAGAACCCGGGGATGACTTTCACCCAGAGGGTGAGAGGCGCAGCGCTTACCCAGAGAGGCGTCCCTGCCTGGGGTGGAGGAAGAGAACACAGCCCGTCGACTGGTCCGTCAGGTATCGAGGTTCTTCTCTCCCACCTTAACAATCATTTTCTCTGTCTTTTATCCCCAAAACTATGAGGTTCCCCCCCCATATGTGACGTGTAGCATGATTTGGGTGGAGAGACGAGTGCTATAGTCATATATGTTTAGCATGACCTCTATAATCTTCATTAGCATATGCAGGGGTGTGAGTTGTAATATGCATTTCACAGGTAATGAGGCAAAGGTCAGTTATCGGACACGAAGCCTTTTCAAAGAACAAAGGACCTCTCACATTCCTGTTATCTTACTGTCTTTGCTGACCATAAGCAGGGCTGTCCTGCCTCCACAGGGCCCCCTCCTTATCTGCACCCTGTGTTAGCCGGGTGAGTCTCCACTTCCCCGGGTCGCACAAGAGATAGCAAGGGCAGTCTTAACAGATCTTTGTGCACAGGAATCCCACCTCATTATCCAAATTCCACACCCAGGAAAGGTATAAGAACCTCGTGTAAAACCTCGTTCGGGGTGCCCCAATTTGAATAGGACACCTCATGCGCACGAATAAAGAATTGCTCTTGTAATTCTGTCCTTTGCATCCTGGGTTCTCCCTGGGTCGGCACGGGCCCCTACAAAGTGATACACAGACACCCAGAAACGCAGCGCTTATTCAAACACACCATTTATTGGCAACTTTGCACAGAGTAAAGCTCCCAGAGGGAATGGACTCTCTCAAAAAGGCAGGGGTGGTCGCTGTCCAGGTGGTAGCGGGAGTCTCTGTCACAAGCCTCCTTGCAACAGCCTCTTCAGCTGCATCGGCTCAGACTCCCCAGAGTGTGCTTTTGCTCTGGAGGAAAGGTCTGTTCAGCAGTTCCCACTGCCAACTGAGCAGTGTCTTCTCCATATGCTGCATGCTCGGTTCTGCGGCACCAGCCTCCCGGGGAGCGTCTAGGATGGGTAGACTCTCCACCCGGCCCCCAGTGAGCACACCGAGGCACATCAGCAGTGCCTCTTGCTTGGTCCTTGCACAGCCGGAGCTGCCAGCAAGAATGTCTGAGCCCCTGTGAAATGCCATCCCGGCCGCAGCCAGTGCGAGGGGAAAGCAGGGCGAAACTCGTCTTTGTCGCCACCATCGTCATCACCATCTGCTGCGCTGGGGACACCATTGAGAGGAGAACGCTGCTGCTCTTGGCAGAGGGCTGCTGCGCACGGGGTTTTCCCTTTCCTTCCTGTGTCCAGCCTTCTCCCCTCTTTTTCCCTGGGGTACGAGGTGGTTGTGTGCCATCAGCTGTGAGCCGCGCAAACACAGCTCTGCATGAAGACCTCTTTCATTGTCCATAGAACAGCAGCCTCGTGAGCCTATCTTGCAGCTCATCGAACTCACGCAGTGCCTCAGCATGGGCAGCAGGATCCTGTGCCAGGTGCTGGAAGAGGTTGAGTGGCTCGGCCGTTTGGAAGGCTGGGGGCAAGGTGATCTCCTCGGGCACGGTCTCATTGCCAAAGAAGAAGTGATCAAGGCGTTTCTCCTCCAGGCAGCAGCGCAGGTACTGCATGATATCCTGCAGCCGTGGCAGGAAATCTCCCCCCTGGTGCCCAGCTCCAGGTGGAAGGCATGCCTACGGGGGGGCCGAAGGGGCACAAGCAGGCAGTAGACAGCATCATCCTCATGGGGACTCCAACCTTCAAAGGCACTGCCCACCCCAATGGCTGGTTGCAGCACCGGGAAGAACGTATTTGACAAGAGCACTTGGAAGACACGGAGGAGGTCACGCACCAGCTCCTCCACCAGGTTCCTGTAGGCCAGCTTTTGCACTGGCCACTGGATGCGCTTTGCAAACACCCTGCTCACATCCCTCTCATCATCAGCATCTTCTCCTTCACTTTCTTCCACCTCCTGCTCCTCTTCCTCCTCCTGCTCTGTGTTGCTGCTGGAGCTTTCCTCTTCCCCGCTGCTGTCCACCTCACGGCTTCTTTTCGTGCGCTGCCAGCAGAGCGCAAAGAGCAGGACCAGGACTCCAGCAACGGCCCAGAATTGCCACTGCTGCAAGGCAGCAAAGAGCAGGGCTCCCCAGGCAAAGCCGCTCTGCTCCTGGCTACTCAGCTCCAGGCTCCTCAGCTCCTGGCTCCTTTGCTCCAGCTCCTGCAGCAGCCGAGTCATCTCCTGGCTCAGCTGCTCCGCACGCTGCTGCATGCGCTCGCGTGTGGCCTCATCCAGCTCATCACCGACCATCTGCGGGTACTGGAGGAGGCTTTGCACAATGAGTGCGAAGAATTCTGTGACAGCCATGGCCTGCAGGAGGAGGGAGAGAAGGGGTTCAGTGGGGCTGGGATGGAGAGAGCTGGGGGCGCGGGGGGCGGCGGGGACAGGGACGGGAGTCGCAGGGATCTAGGGGAAGGTAGGAGAGGGGGCAAGGCATCTGGGAGGCAGCAAGGCCTGCTCTCAGCCCCGGCGGTGGCGGCGGCACAGCGCCCTGCTGCAGGAGCTCCCACGAGCGTGGTGAGAACCCACCCCCCTGGGGCTCCGCGTTCCTGCCCACGCCCTCCTCCAGCTCAGCCTCCCCCCGCGTGCGCACTCACCGCTGGCCCAGGCCGGACTGGGGCAGCGCTGCCTGCTGGCGCCCCTTATAACCACCCCCATTGTGACTCGTGCCCTGTGCTGTCACAGGCGCCAGAGCGCATCACAGGCACGCCCGCCAGCCAGCCCCAGCCTTTGGCCCTACCCCGGCTCAGCGACTCACAGCTGCCCCAGGCAGCCGAAGCCCCGACACCCACAAAGTGCAGACCCACCCGGCAGGACGTGGCTCCCAGGGGCTCCCTTTACAAAGCAGACAGAAGCCTCCCAAGCCCTTACCAAACATAAAATCGGGTGCCGTAACCCGTGGATGCTTGTTCCTTGAGATGCCATCCTGTGAGATGGGATCGGCTCCCTTGGTGCTGACCTCTGTGCTTGTGGACATGGGTGTGCTCTTGGGGCCTTCGTGACACCGATGGTGGGTGGTGGTGTATATCCTGGTGGTGGGGTGGGACCTGCCCATGGCAGGACCTCTGCTCCTGCTGTGCCACTGCGAGAGGACATTGCTTCCAAAGAGAAATTTCCCAGGGCGATGAGGGGGTGCGGGTGGAGATTTCCCAGGGGGAAACTCGCTCTGCCGATAGAGCAGCGTCTTCTCCATGTCCAGCATGTTCAGCTCTGCGGTACCAAGTCCCTGGGGAGTGTCTGGGACAGGCAGATTCTCTACCCGGAACCCAGTGAACAAGCCTCTTGCTTGGTCCCTGCCCAGACGGAGCTGCCAGGGAGTTTCCCGGCCCTTGTGAAATCGCCACCATGGCCATGGCAGTGCGAGGGGAAAGCAGGCGAAAATCATCTTTGTAGCCACTGTGGTCTTCACCGGCTGCTGCGCTGGGGAGACCATTGAGAGGAGGATGGTGCCGCTCTCGGCAGAGGGCTGCTGCGCAGGGATTTCCCTTTCCTTTCTGTGTCCCACGTTCTCCCCTCTTTTTCCCTGGGGTATGGGGTCAGGTGAATGCCATCAGCTCCCAACAAACCTGGCTTCTCAAAGGTAGAGCCATGATCAGAGAAGCCAAAACCTTGAGTACCAGCTACGCAGCCAGGCATTCAGTGCTCAGTTTGTCTGCTCCTCCTGAACCCCTTCCTCCTCCTGGCGGGATAGAGGAGAACACCACCTGTGCTCCTGATCCTTTTGGCCTTGCTCTGAGGGACACGCAGCCTCTTTTGCTGCTTCTAAGTTGCCTCGTCACAGTATTGTTTGACCCTACTTTGCATAGTAGGACTGGATGATATCCTGTACCATTCAGCAGGCTTGGCAGCCTCTCAGTGGCGTCAAGAATGTGAGCTGCTGGTGGGCAGCAAACTTCTCTAGACAAATTGTCTGGATGGCAAACAGGCGCTTCAGTGCCCCTCAGTAAGGAATCTCCAGTTGCTAATAGCTTACGCGCTTTCCTGGTGGCACTGGTTCTAATGCGGGCGGGTGGGTGGCTCACCTTTGCCTGCTTGACTTTTCCGGGATCCTGTCCCTTACTCACGTGCTCTGAATTCTCCAATCCCAGACTATCATGCCTGCTTCCTAGCCCCTGGAACACCTCTGTGAAACCCTCCCAGTATCTGGCATCATTGATAAGTAACTGTAGCAAGACCAACTCAGGGTCCTTTAGATCAAGAAGGAAGCAGGGGGATGGTGACGCCGCAGATTTATAGCTGCTTTGCAAAATAGTACTACGCGTGTGTTAAGTAGCGATTGGTCAAATCCTGTTGTACCTGGTCGCCCAGGAAAGGTATAAGAACCTCGTGTAAAACCTCGTTCGGGGTGCCCCAATTTGAATAGGACACCTCATGCGCACGAATAAAGAATTGCTCTTGTAATTCTGTCCTTTGCATCCTGGGTTCTCCCTGGGTCGGCACGGGCCCCTACAAAGTGATACACAGACACCCAGAAACGCAGCGCTTATTCAAACACACCATTTATTGGCAACTTGGCACAGAGTAAAGCTCCCAGAGGGAATAGACTCTCTCGAAGAGGCGGGGGCGGTCGCTGTCCAGGTGGTAGCGGGAGTCTCTGTCACAAGCCTTCTTGCAACAGCCTCTTCAGCTGCATCGGCTCAGACTCCCCAGAGTGTGCTTTTGCTCTGGAGGAAAGGTGTGTTCAGCAGTTCCCACTGCCAACTGAGCAGTGTCTTCTCCATATGCTGCGTGCTCGGTTCTGCGGCACCAGCCTCCCGGGGAGCGTCTAGGATGGGTAGACTCTCCACCCGGCCCCCAGTGAGCACACCGAGGCACATCAGCAGTGCCTCTTGCTTGGTCCTTGCACAGCCGGAGCTGCCAGCAAGAATGTCTGAGCCCCTGTGAAATGCCCTCCCGGCCGCAGCCAGTGCGAGGGGAAAGCAGGGCGAAACTCGTCTTTGTCGCCACCATCGTCATCACCGTCTGCTGCGCTGGGGACACCATTGAGAGGAGAACGCTGCTGCTCTTGGCAGAGGGCTGCTGCGCACGGGGTTTTCCCTTTCCTTCCTGTGTCCAGCCTTCTCCCCTCTTTTTCCCTGGGGTACGAGGTGGTTGTGTGCCATCAGCTGTGAGCCGTGCAAACATAGCTCTGTGCATGAAGACCTCTTTCATTGTCCATAGAACAGCAGCCTCGTGAGCCTATCTTGCAGCTCATCGAACTCACGCAGTGCCTCAGCGTGGGCAGCAGGATCCTGTGCCAGGTGCTGGAAGAGGTTGAGTGGCTCGGCCGTTTGGAAGGCTGGGGGCAAGGTGATCTCCTCGGGCACGGTCTCATTGCCAAAGAAGAAGTGATCAAGGCGTTTCTCCTCCAGGCAGCAGCGCAGGTACTGCATGATATCCTGCAGCCGCGGCAGGAAATCCCTCCTGCGCCAGCTTGACAGGGGTATGGAGGTCAGGAGGTGCATCACAACTGTCTTCAATATATAGGTGGAAAAGCCTGTGCCCACCAGGATGCGGGCGCAGATATGCAGGCATTTGAGGTGGCAGCTGTCATGTGGGGCTTGCCTGGCGATATGCCTGAAGAACTTCACCTCTGCCACAGCGTAGCTCTCTGGCCATGTCGTGCTTGGGGTGAAGATGGCCTCCGTAGTCTGGCTGCTCAGGAAGATGTCCGAGTCACCTTGCTGCACCCCAAACATCATCTCAATGGTGAGGCTCTCCGTGTGGCCTTTTGCCACCTGGAATTTGCAGGAGCGGCTGGAGGGCAGCACTTTTAAACAGCATTGGCACGACAGAGGCAAAATCACCCATGCTGCTTTCACCAATTGATGGAACTAGCGGGCAGTTTTCTGCCCATCTAGGTAGGATTCATCAGTGCAGAGGGTGCGTAGGAGGCTGGGGTCCTGATTCCTCCTCAGCTCCTCCTCGGGGTGGTGGAGAAAGCACAGCATCTGTCCTGCCAGCCACTCCCTCATGCAGATGCATACCAGCTCTACACCCATGGAGAAGGTCCTTGCCAGCATCTCCCCTGCAGTGCCCAGCTCCAGGTGGAAGGCATGCCCACGGGGGGGCTTGAGGGGCACAAGCAGGCGGTAGACAATGTCTTTCTCACGGGGACTCCAGCATTCAAAGGCGCTGCCCACCCCAATGGCTGATTGCAGCACTGGGAAGAAACTCTTTGACAAGAGCTGTTGAAGGCAAGGATGAAGTTGCCCATGAGCTCCTCTGCCAGCTGCCTCTCTTTGGCCATGTTCTGAACTGGCCACTGTATGTGCTCCTCCAAAAACCTTCCCACGTCATTTGCATCATCACTGTCATTATCTTCTTCCTCCTCCGCCTCCACCGGCTCCCTGTCGCTGCTGGAGCTTTCCTCGTCGCTGCTGATGTCTGGCTCATGTCTCTTTTTCCTGAGCCACCAGCAGAACCCAAAGAGCAGGACCAGGACTCCAGCAACGGCCCAGAATTGCCACTGCTGCAAGGCAGCAAAGAGCAGGGCTTCCCAGGCAAAGCCGCTCTGCTCCTGGCTACTCAGCTCCTGGCTCCTCAGCTCCTGGCTCCTTTGCTCCAGTTCCTGCAGCAGCCGAGTCATCTCCTGGCTCAGCTGCTCCGCACGCTGCTGCATGCGCTCGCGTGTGGCCTCATCCAGCTCATCACCGACCATCTGCGGGTACTGGAGGAGGCTTTGCACAATGAGTGCGAAGAATTCTGTGACAGCCATGGCCTGCAGGAGGAGGGAGAGAAGGGGTTCAGTGGGGCTGGGAGGGAGAGAGCTGGGGGCGCGGGGGGCGGCGGGGACAGGGACGGGAGTCGCAGGGATCTAGGGGAAGGTAGGAGAGGGGGCAAGGCATCTGGGAGGCAGCAAGGCCTGCTCTCAGCCCCGGCGGTGGCGGCGGCACAGCGCCCTGCTGCAGGAGCTCCCACGAGCGTGGTGAGAACCCACCCCCCTGGGGCTCCGCGTTCCTGCCCACGCCCTCCTCCAGCTCAGCCTCCCCCCGCGTGCGCACTCACCGCTGGCCCAGGCCGGACTGGGGCAGCGCTGCCTGCTGGCGCCCCTTATAACCACCCCCACTGTGACTCGTGCCCTGTGCTGTCACAGGCGCCAGAGCGCATCACAGGCACGCCCGCCAGCCAGCCCCAGCCTTTGGCCCTACCCCGGCTCAGCGACTCACAGCTGCCCCAGGCAGCCGAAGCCCCGACACCCACGAAGTACAGACCCACCCAGCAGGACGTGCCTCCCAGGGGCTCCCTTTACAAAGCAGACAGAAGCCTCCCAAGCCCTTACCAAACATAAAATCGGGTGTCGTGACTGGTGGATGCTTTGTTCCTTGAGATGCCATCCTGTGAGATGGGATCGGCTCCCTTGGTGTTTGCGGACATGGGTGTGCTCTTGGGGCCTTCGTGACACCGATGGTGGGTGGTGGCGTATATCCTGGTGGTGGGGTGGGACCTGCTCACGGCAGGACCTCTGCTCCTGCTGTGCCACTGCGAGAGGACATTGCTTCCAAAGAGACATTTCCCAAGGGCGATGAGGGGGTGCGGGTGGAGATTTCCCAGTGGGCAACTCATCCTGCTGATAGAGCAGCGTCTTCTCCATGTCCAGCATGTTCAGCTCTGCATAACAATCGTTGAGCTCTCTACAATCAAAACACTCCCTAACACAAAAAGCCACCCCACCGCCTCTGCTTCCTTCCCTATCCCTGCTGAAGAGCTTATAGCCATCCATACAGCACTCCAGTCATGCGAGTCGTCCCACCATGTTTCTGTGATGGCGACTATGTCATAGCTGTCCTGCTGCACAATGGCTTCCAGCTCCTCCTGTCTGCTGCCCATGCTGCGTGCATTGGAGTAGACGCACTTGAGCTGGGCTATCGATTTCGCCCCCAACATCGGCATGCCACCCCTAGGCTCATCTCTAGGGAGCCTGGTTTTATCCCCTTCCCCCTTCAAATCTAGTTTAAAGCCCTCTCAATGAGGCTTGCCAACTCATAAGTGAGAATCCTTTTCCCCCTTGGGGATAGTTGAACTCCACCTGCTGCCAGCAGGCCCGGTGCCCTGTAAACCGCCCCGTGGTCAAAAACCCCAAAATTCCAGCGACGGCACCAGCCTCTGAG